>NC_090392.1:37810620-39010620 GCF_036365525.1 Heterodontus francisci | reverse complement strand
CACTTTTATTGATGTACACTAAAAGTCCCTGGCTGACATTGTTCCAGTCCACTGCTGACAGCTGATCAAAGCAGGTGTGGAATTGCTCGTGACAGCTGAGCACCAAGCGCTGAATTTTCTTCAGTTTTCAAATCCAATTCCACACATCGTGACTCAGAATCACTGCTGTGAGAGTGGGAAATCGCTGCAAATACTCAACAGGACGGGCAACTTGTGAAAACTCTTTCAATTTTTGTTGTAGAGACTTTTCTTGAAACTTCAAACTGGACCATATGGCAATATAAAGCGTGTGTGTGTGTCTGTGGCTGTGGCTGTGATGGTTCTATCGAAACTGAGAGTCTTGATGTTATGAGGGCGATGCATTGTGAGTGTGTCAGTTGTAAATCTCATTTTATTTTGATAATATATATCAGGTTCTAAATATATAAATATTGTGCACTTGAGTATTATGGGTGTATCAGTGTGCTCATTCTGAATAAATGTGTGTGTGTGTGTGTGCGTGTGTTACTTCTCAATGTATTTGTGTGTATCTGTGTTGTGTATACATTTTTCTATGTGTCAAAGCAAAGTAAGAGAGCAATAAATAAGCAGAAAGTACACATAAACTCACACAATGCCACAACACGGTTCAGAAACAAGCACACAAACTCACACAGTCCAACAAAACGGTTCAGAAACCCGCAGACAAACTCACACAGTCCTAGAACACCGTTCAGAGACACATTAAACTCACACCGTCCCACAACACGCTGCAAAGCCACACACAAATCACACGGTCCCACAGCACGGTTCAGAGACATACACAAACTTACACAGTCCCACAACACGGTTCAGACACGCACACACAATCTGACTCAGTCCCGCCGTTCATTTAAAATACCTGTCGAGCACGATAGATCTTAAAACCAGAGACGTTCACCATCCTGACTGCACATATCCATTCCAGTAGCGAAAGGAGGAGCACTGGCTCCGGCCAGTTCTGATATAGCACGAGGCTTGTCAATCAAGTCATGCTCCGCCCAGCCCAGATTGAGTCACCTACCAGGCCGCAGTTTACTGTGTGTCAGAACCTGCCCCTCAGGTGTGGGAGATTCCAAGCTTAGTCTGTCGGTTAAAAGGGCATGGGGCCAGATTGGCTTTTTGCCATGTGGCAGTATCCTCAAAAAAAGCCTCTTTGCCTGGGAAACCGGGTCTAACGGTAGCTACCTGGAGACGAACCGTCAACATTGTGAGTGCAAAAGCAAACGAATGGTGGATGCTGGAAATCTGAAATGAAAAGAGAAAATGCAGGAAATGCGCAGCAACTCAGGCAGCACATCTGGAAAGACAAACTGTGTTAGACTTTCTGGTGGGTAGCCTTTCTTCACAACTGGATAAAGGTTAGAGATTGAACAGGTATAAAGCGAGTGCAGAGGCAGAGGGAAAGGCGAAGGGGCAAGGTGTGGGACAGGGTGGAACTGTGGCCTGGAGAGTTTGTCTGTCAGGGGAAAGATTTCCGCAGCAGAACAGTGTGACATTGTTAAATGAGCTCTGTTTTGTGCTTCGTACAATTGTTGAATTGCCGCAACCGTTTTGACATTGTCCCCTTGTGAAATAGTTCTCCGACTGACGGAAAAAGTGCTGGGGAGAAATTTTGATTTGTACCACCAGATGGCAGAGATAAACAGATACCATCCCGCAGTGTCGATCTGGAAAAGCTGATGACTGGCAGGATTCTCCCGCTCACACGACCTGAGACTCGAATTCATTGAAACACTGGTTTGCAGTGTCTTGCGTGATTTTGCTGTGGTCGTCTCTGTGGCGCAATTGGCTAGCGCGTTCGGCTGTTACCCGAAAGGTTGGTGGTTTAAACCCACCCAGGGACGTCGGCCCTTATTGAGCGTTTTACTTAGCGCCCCTGGACGTGCTTGTTCTACTCTCTGTGTTTGCATTGGTGTCTTCTTTTCCTGATTATTTAACAACGCTGCTCTGATCCATTACCTGACTGTTTCCATGCATTCATGATAAGCAATTTTAAATGAAATGAGCAAAAACCATGCACAGACGTCGAACCCATATATTAAGGTCGGTCGGGCTTCGAAAAAAGCAATGCAAATTCATTCAATGGCTGCACAATCTGGGACTGTTCCACCGCTGGGATTAGGGAAAACAAGTTGAATGCGGTGGACCATTTTAATGATATTTTACCTGCATCAAATAAGTTCACTTTTATTGATGTACACTAAAAGTCCCTGGCTGACATTGTTCCAGTCCACTGCTGACAGCTGATCAAAGCAGGTGTGGAATTGCTCGTGGCAGCTGAGCACCAAGCGCTGAATTTTCTTCAGTTTTCAAATCGAATTCCACACATCGTGACTCAGAATCACTGCTGTGAGAGTGGGAAATCGCTGCAAATACTCAACAGGACGGGCAACTTGTGAAAACTCTTTCAATTTTTGTTGTACAGACTTTTCTTGAAACTTCAAACTGGACCATATGGCAATAGAAAGCGTGTGTGTGTGTCTGTGGCTGTGGCTGTGATGGTTCTATCGAAACTGAGAATATTGATGTTGTGAGGGCGATGCATTGTGAGTGTGTCAGTTGTAAATCTCCTTTTATTTTGATAATATATATCAGGTTCTAAATATATAAATATTGTGCACTTGAGTATTATGGGTGTATCAGTGTGCTCATTCTGAATAAATGTGTGTGTGTGTGTGCGTGTGTTACTTCTCAATGTATTTGTGTGTATCTGTGTTGTGTATACATTTTTCTATGTGTCAAAGCAAAGTAAGAGAGCAATAAATAAGCAGAAAGTACACATAAACTCACACAATGCCACAACACGGTTCAGAAACAAGCACACAAACTCACACAGTCCGACAAAACGGTTCA
Source organism: Heterodontus francisci (assembly GCF_036365525.1). NCBI lineage: Eukaryota > Metazoa > Chordata > Chondrichthyes > Heterodontiformes > Heterodontidae > Heterodontus > Heterodontus francisci. The sequence goes on along the minus strand of NC_090392.1, from coordinate 39,007,746 downwards.
GAAACCCGCAGACAAACTCACACAGTCCTAGAACACCGTTCAGAGACACATTAAACTCACACCGTCCCACAACACGCTGCAAAGCCACACACAAATCACACGGTCCCACAGCACGGTTCAGAGACATACACAAACTTACACAGTCCCACAACACGGTTCAGACACGCACACACAATCTGACTCAGTCCCGCCGTTCATTTAAAATACCTGTCGAGCACGATAGATCTTAAAACCAGAGACGTTCACCATCCTGACTGCACATATCCATTCCAGTAGCGAAAGGAGGAGCACTGGCTCCGGCCAGTTCTGATATAGCACGAGGCTTGTCAATCAAGTCATGCTCCACCCAGCCCAGATTGAGTCACCTACCAGGTCGCAGTTTACTGTGTGTCAGAACCTGCCCCTCAGGTGTGGGAGATTCCAAGCTTAGTCTGTCGGTTAAAAGGGCATGGGGCCAGATTGGCCTTTTGCCATGTGGCAGTATCCTCAAAAAAAGCCTCTTTGCCTGGGAAACCGGGTCTAACGGTAGCTACCTGGAGACGAACCGTCAACATTGTGAGTGCAAAAGCAAACGAATGGTGGATGCTGGAAATCTGAAATGAAAAGAGAAAATGCAGGAAATGCGCAGCAACTCAGGCAGCACATCTGGAAAGACAAACAGTGTTAGACTTTCTGGTGGGTAGCCTTTCTTCACAACTGGATAAAGGTTAGAGATTGAACAGGTATAAAGCGGGTGCAGAGGCAGAGGGAAAGGCGAAGGGGCAAGGTGTGGGACAGGGTGGAACTGTGGCCTGGAGAGTTTGTCTGTCAGGGGAAAGATTTCCGCAGCAGAACAGTGTGACATTGTTAAATGAGCTCTGTTTTGTGCTTCGTACAATTGTTGAATTGCCGCAACCGTTTTGACATTGTCCCCTTGTGAAATGGTTCTCCGACTGACGGAAAAAGTGATGGGGAGAAATTTTGATTTGTACCACCAGATGGCAGAGATAAACAGATACCATCCCGCAGCGTCGATCTGGAAAAGCTGATGACTGGCAGGATTCTCCAGCTCACACGACCTGAGACTCGAATTCATTGAAACACTGGTTTGCAGTGTCTTGGGTGATTTTGCTGTGGTCGTCTCTGTGGCGCAATTGGCTAGCGCGTTCGGCTGTTAACCGAAAGGTTGGTGGTTCAAGCCCACCCCGGAACGTCGACCCTTATTGAGCGTTTCACTTAGCGCCCTTGGACGTGCTTGTTCTACTCTCTGTGTTTGCTTTGGTGTCTTCTTTTCCTGATTATTTAACAACGCTGCTCTGATCCATTCCCTGACTGTTTCCATGCATTCATGATAAGCAATTTTAAATGATATGAGCAAAAACCATGCACAGACGTCGAACCCATATATTAAGGTCGGTCGGGCTTCGAAAAAAGCAATGCAAATTCATTCAATGGCTGCACAATCTGGGACTGTTCCACCGCTGGGATTAGGGAAAACAAGTTGAATGCGGTGGACCATTTTAATGATATTTTACCTGCATCAAATAAGTTCACTTTTATTGATGTACACTAAAAGTCCCTGGCTGACATTGTTCCAGTCCACTGCTGACAGCTGATCAAAGCAGGTGTGGAATTGCTCGTGACAGCTGAGCACCAAGCGCTGAATTTTCTTCAGTTTTCAAATCCAATTCCACACATCGTGACTCAGAATCACTGCTGTGAGAGTGGGAAATCGCTGCAAATACTCAACAGGACGGGCAACTCGTAAAAACTCTTTCAATTTTTGTTGTACAGACTTTTCTTGAAACTTCAAACTGGACCATATGGCAATATAAAGCGTGTGTGTGTGTCTGTGGCTGTGGCTGTGATGGTTCTATCGAAACTGAGAGTCTTGATGTTATGAGGGCGATGCATTGTGAGTGTGTCAGTTGTAAATCTCATTTTATTTTGATAATATATATCAGGTTCTAAATATATAAATATTGTGCACTTGAGTATTATGGGTGTATCAGTGTGCTCATTCTGAATAAATGTGTGTGTGTGTGTGTGTGCGTGTGTTACTTCTCAATGTATTTGTGTGTATCTGTGTTGTGTATACATTTTTCTATGTGTCAAAGCAAAGTAAGAGAGCAATAAATAAGCAGAAAGTACACATAAACTCACACAATGCCACAACACGGTTCAGAAACAAGCACACAAACTCACACAGTCCGACAAAACGGTTCAGAAACCCGCACACAAACTCACACAGTCCTAGAACACCGTTCAGAGACACATTAAACTCACACCGTCCCACAACACGCTGCAAAGCCACACACAAATCACACGGTCCCACAGCACGGTTCAGAGACATACACAAACTTACACAGTCCCACAACACGGTTCAGACACGCACACACAATCTGACTCAGTCCCGCCGTTCATTTAAAATACCTGTCGAGCACGATAGATCTTAAAACCAGAGACGTTCACCATCCTGACTGCACATATCCATTCCAGTAGCGAAAGGAGGAGCACTGGCTCCGGCCAGTTCTGATATAGCACGAGGCTTGTCAATCAAGTCATGCTCCACCCAGCCCAGATTGAGTCACCTACCAGGCCGCAGTTTACTGTGTGTCAGAACCTGCCCCTCAGGTGTGGGAGATTCCAAGCTTAGTCTGTCGGTTAAAAGGGCATGGGGCCAGATTGGCTTTTTGCCATGTGGCAGTATCCTCAAAAAAAGCCTCTTTGCCTGGGAAACCGGGTCTAACGGTAGCTACCTGGAGACGAACCGTCAACATTGTGAGTGCAAAAGCAAACGAATGGTGGATGCTGGAAATCTGAAATGAAAAGAGAAAATGCAGGAAATGCGCAGCAACTCAGGCAGCACATCTGGAAAGACAAACAGTGTTAGACTTTCTGGTGGGTAGCCTTTCTTCACAACTGGATAAAGGTTAGAGATTGAACAGGTATAAAGCGAGTGCAGAGGCAGAGGGAAAGGCGAAGGGGCAAGGTGTGGGACAGGGTGGAACTGTGGCCTGGAGAGTTTGTCTGTCAGGGGAAAGATTTCCGCAGCAGAACAGTGTGACATTGTTAAATGAGCTCTGTTTTGTGCTTCGTACAATTGTTGAATTGCCGCAACCGTTTTGACATTGTCCCCTTGTGAAATGGTTCTCCGACTGACGGAAAAAGTGCTGGGGAGAAATTTTGATTTGTACCACCAGATGGCAGAGATAAACAGATACCATCCCGCAGTGTCGATCTGGAAAAGCTGATGACTGGCAGGATTCTCCAGCTCACACGACCTGAGACTCGAATTCATTGAAACACTGGTTTGCAGTGTCTTGCGTGATTTTGCTGTGGTCGTCTCTGTGGCGCAATTGGCTAGCGCGTTCGGCTGTTAACCGAAAGGTTGGTGGTTTAAACCCACCCAGGGACGTCGGCCCTTATTGAGCGTTTTACTTAGCGCCCCTGGACGTGCTTGTTCTACTCTCTGTGTTTGCATTGGTGTCTTCTTTTCCTGATTATTTAACAACGCTGCTCTGATCCATTACCTGACTGTTTCCATGCATTCATGATAAGCAATTTTCAATGAAATGAGCAAAGACCATGCACAGACTTCGAACCCATATATTAATGTCGGTCGGGATTCGAAAAAAGCAATGCAAATTCATTCAATGGCTGCACAATCTGGGACTGTTCCACCGCTGGGATTAGGGAAAACAAGTTGAATGCGGTGGACCATTTTAATGATATTTTACCTGCATCAAATAAGTTCACTTTTATTGATGTACACTAAAAGTCCCTGGCTGACATTGTTCCAGTCCACTGCTGACAGCTGATCAAAGCAGGTGTGGAATTGCTCGTGACAGCTGAGCACCATGCGCTGAATTTTCTTCAGTTTTCAAATCCAATTCCACACATCGTGACTCAGAATCACTGCTGTGAGAGTGGGAAATCGCTGCAAATACTCAACAGGACGGGCAACTTGTGAAAACTCTTTCAATTTTTGTTGTACAGACTTTTCTTAAAACTTCAAACTGGACCATATGGCAATATAAAGCGTGTGTGTGTGTCTGTGTCAGTGGCTGTGATGGTTCTATCGAAACTGAGAGTCTTGATGTTATGAGGGCGATGCATTGTGAGTGTGTCAGTTGTAAATCTCCTTTTATTTTGATAATATATATCAGGTTCTAAATATATAAATATTGTGCACTTGAGTATTATGGGTGCATCAGTGTGCTCATTCTGAATAAATGTGTGTGTGTGTGTGCGTGTGTTACTTCTCAATGTATTTGTGTGTATCTGTGTTGTGTATACATTTTTCTATGTGTCAAAGCAAAGTAAGAGAGCAATAAATAAGCAGAAAGTACACATAAACTCACACAATGCCACAACACGGTTCAGAAACATGCACACAAACTCACACAGTCCGACAAAACGGTTCAGAAACCCGCAGACAAACTCACACAGTCCTAAAACACCGTTCAGAGACACATTAAACTCACACCGTCCCACAACACGCTGCAAAGCCACACACAAACTCACACGGTCCCACAGCACGGTTCAGAGACATACACAAGCTTACACAGTCCCACAACACGGTTCAGACACGCACACACAATCTCACTCAGTCCCGCCGTTCATTTAAAATACCTGTCGAGCACGATAGATCTTAAAACCAGAGACGTTCACCATCCTGACTGCACATATCCATTCCAGTAGCGAAAGGGGGAGCACTGGCTCCGGCCAGTTCTGATATAGCACGAGGCTTGTCAATCAAGTCATGCTCCACCCAGCCCAGATTGAGTCACCTACCAGGTCGCAGTTTACTGTGTGTCAGAACCTGCCCCTCAGGTGTGGGAGATTCCAAGCTTAGTCTGTCGGTTAAAAGGGCATGGGGGCAGATTGGCCTTTTGCCATGTGGCAGTATCCTCAATAAAAGCCTCTTTGCCTGGGAAACCGGGTCTAACGGTAGCTACCTGGAGACGAACCGTCAACATTGTGAGTGCAAAAGCAAACGAATGGTGGATGCTGGAAATCTGAAATGAAAAGAGAAAATGCAGGAAATGCGCAGCAACTCAGGCAGCACATCTGGAAAGACAAACAGTGTTAGACTTTCTGGTGGTTAGCCTTTCTTCACAACTGGTTAAAGGTTAGAGATTGAACAGGTATAAAGCGAGTGCAGAGGCAGAGGGAAAGGCGAAGGGGCAAGGTCTGGGATAGGGTGGAACTGTGGCCTGGAGAGTTTGTCTGTCAGGGGAAAGATTTCCGCAGCAGAACAGTGTGACATTGTTAAATGAGCTCTGTTTTGTGCTTCGTACAATTGTTGAATTGCCGCAACCGTTTTGACATTGTCCCCTTGTGAAATGGTTCTCCGACTGACGGAAAAAGTGCTGGGGAGAAATTTTGATTTGTACCACCAGATGGCAGAGATAAACAGATACCACCCCGCAGCGTCGATCTGGAAAAGCTGATGACTGGCAGGATTCTCCAGCTCACACGACCTGAGACTCGAATTCATTGAAACACTGGTTTGCAGTGTCTTGGGTGATTTGGCTGTGGTCATCTCTGTGGCGCAATTGGCTAGTGCGTTCGGCTGTTAACCGAAAGGTTGGTGGTTCAAACCCACCCAGGGACGTCGGCCATTATTGAATGTTTTACTTAGCGCCCCTGGACGTGCTTGTTCTACTCTCTGTGTTTGCATTGGTGTCTTCTTTTCCTGATTATTTAACAACGCTGCTCTGATACATTACCTGACTGTTTCCATGCATTCATGATAAGCAATTTTCAATGAAATGAGCAAAAACCATGCACAGACGTCGAACCCATATATTAAGGACGGTCGGGCTTCGAAAAAAGCAATGCAAATTCATTCAATGGCTGCACAATCTGGGACTGTTCCACCGCTGGGATTAGGGAAAACAAGTTGAATGCGGTGGACCATTTTAATGATATTTTACCTGCATCAAATAAGTTCACTTTTATTGATGTACACTAAAAGTCCCTGGCTGACATTGTTCCAGTCCACTGCTGACAGCTGATCAAAGCAGGTGTGGAATTGCTCGTGACAGCTGAGCACCAAGCGCTGAATTTTCTTCAGTTTTCAAATCCAATTCCACACATCGTGACTCAGAATCACTGCTGTGAGAGTGGGAAATCGCTGCAAATACTCAACAGGACGGGCAACTTGTGAAAACTCTTTCAATTTTTGTTGTACAAACTTTTCTTAAAACTTCAAACTGGACCATATGGCAATATAAAGCGTGTGTGTGTGTCTGTGGCTGTGGCTGTGATTTTCTTTCTTTCTTTCTTTTGGGCCTCCTTATCTCGAGAGACAATGGATACGCGCCTGGAGGTGGTCAGTGGTTTGTGAAGCAGCGCCTGGAGTGGCTATAAAGGCCAATTCTGGAGTAACAGGCTCTTCCACAGGTGCTGCAGAGAAATTTGTTTGTTGGGGCTGTTGCACAGTTGGCTCTCCCCTTGCGCCTCTGTCTTTTTTCCTGCCAACTACTAAGTCTCTTCGACTCGCCACAATTTAGCCCTGTCTTTATGGCTGCCCGCCAGCTCTGGCGAATGCTGGCAACTGACTCCCACGACTTGTGATCAATGTCACACGATTTCATGTCGCGTTTGCAGACGTCTTTATAACGGAGACATGGACGGCCGGTGGGTCTGATACCAGTGGCGAGCTCGCTGTACAATGTGTCTTTGGGGATCCTGCCATCTTCCATGCGGCTCACATGGCCAAGCCATCTCAAGCGCCGCTGACTCAGTAGTGTGTATAAGCTGGGGATGTTGGCCGCTTCAAGGACTTCTGTGTTGGAGATATAGTCCTGCCACCTGATGCCAAGTATTCTCCGAAGGCAGCGAAGATGGAATGAATTGAGACGTCGCTCTTGGCTGGCATACGTTGTCCAGGCCTCGCTGCCGTAGAGCAAGGTGCTGAGGACACAGGCCTGATACACTCGGACTTTTGTGTTCCGTGTCAGTGCGCCATTTTCCCACACTCTCTTGGCCAGTCTGAACATAGCAGTGGAAGCCTTACCCATGCGCTTGTTGATTTCTGCATCTAGAGACAGGTTACTGGTGATAGTTGAGCCTAGGTAGGTGAACTCTTGAACCACTTCCAGAGCGTGGTCGCCAATATTGATGGATGGAGCATTTCTGACATCCTGCCCCATGATGTTCGTTTTCTTGAGGCTGATGGTTAGGCCAAATTCATTGCAGGCAGACGCAAACCTGTCGATGAGACTCTGCAGGCATTCTTCAGTGTGAGATGTTAAAGCAGCATCGTCAGCAAAGAGGAGTTCTCTGATGAGGACTTTCCGTACTTTGGACTTCGCTCTTAGACGGGCAAGGTTGAACAACCTGCCCCCTGATCTTGTGTGGAGGAAAATTCCTTCTTCAGAGGATTTGAACGCATGTGAAAGCAGCAGGGAGAAGAAAATCCCAAAAAGTGTGGGTGCGAGAACACAGCCCTGTTTCACACCACTCAGGATAGGAAAGGGCTCTGATGAGGAGCCACCATGTTGAATTGTGCCTTTCATATTGTCATGGAATGAGGTGATGATACTTAGTAGCTTTGGTGGACATCCGATCTTTTCTAGTAGTCTGAAGAGACCACGTCTGCTGACGAGGTCAAAGGCTTTGGTGAGATCAATGAAAGCAATGTAGAGGGGCATCTGTTGTTCACGGCATTTCTCCTGTATCTGACGAAGGGAGAACAACATTTTTTTTTGTTTTCTCAATGAAATTGATCCGGATGAAACTGACGAGAACAGCTGCCGATACTTTAATCTCCGATCCTGCTGTCTTCACAGTCCAGAGTGTCTGCAGCCACGGCATGCGGTAAGTCCATTGAGGTGAAGAAGGAGCTGCGGGACCTGAGAGAAGTCCTGTGAAAAGGTGCCCCGAACACCCAAAACATCCACGAACGGCCCCCCCGGCCGCAACTTCAAAGCGCCCGCGGGAGATGGCTCGGAGAGCATCTGCAGCGCACAGTCGGCAATGCTGCATGCCTTTATTTAAACCACTGCAAAAAAAAACCCTTAGCAAATGTAATCACCTCTAAGTCTGCCAAATGATGCTTCACCTCCCGAAGGACGTGGATGAGCTTTCCGGACGTCGATGGTGGGCACTGAGGAAATGGCTTATTACCTGCACCAGATTCCACCCCCCCTCCCCCCCCTTTACCCCCCTTCCACCCCCCCCACCCCCGTCCCCTTCCCTGCTCCACCCTCTCAGCTCACCCCCTCACAACCCCGTCCCAGCCCGCCCCCCCCTCGCACCATCTTCACCCCGCACCCCCTTCCCCTGCACCCCCCCCACCCCCTCCCTCTACCCCTCCCCCTTGCATCCCCTCCTCCCACCGGCACCATCCTACACCTGTGTAGGGGCCCCAACAACCCCACTGCCTTGTGGGCGTCTCGGGAGAGACCAAGGCTAAGGGAGTAAACCCTAACAGAAAATCCGGAGCGGAACCCCGTAGGCGGTCATGTGTCACCTTTGGCATGTTTCCGGCAGTTCCTGCAGCCATACTGGTGCCAAACGTCGTGTCCTGCACTCCTTTGGACCCCACCAGAAAGGCCGAGAGGGGGGTTTTGACGACTGGGCAACTCTCAACCTCCATAAATTTGCCCAGGCATGCGCCATGGAGAGGTCACTCCATAGTTGCCTCACAGCGACTGAAACAACACGGAAGGCAGCAGTTACGGGTTATAAGTCCAGATAAATTGGCGTAGAAACTGGGCGCCACGGGTTGCCTTTGTCGGTGGGAGAGGTCATTGCACCTCACTGGACAGCTACCGCCCGCCTCAAACCGGGCAGCCCCCGGTCAATAAGGTTCTGTCCCGCCACAGTCTGCCTGCTTCAATGGGTGCTTGGAGCTCAGGGTCATTGCCCGAAAGGTGGACTGATACACCGCACCAAACAACATGAAAAAAGGAAAGAAGGTACCAGCCCTTCGCTTTGCAAGCTGGAACGTCAGAACTATGTGTCCTGGCCTGTCGGAAGACCTTACACAAATCAACGATTCTCGGAAGACCGCCATCATTAACAACGAGCTCAGTAGACTCAATGTGGACATTGCAGCACTTCAGGAGACTCGCCTCCCCGCGAGTGGCTCTCTAGCAGAGCAAGACTACACCTTCTTCTGGCAGGGCAGGGATCCTGAAGAACCAAGACAGCATGGAGTGGGCTTCGCCATCAGAAACTCCTTGCTCAGCATGATAGAGCCTCCCTCAAATGGCTCGGAACGCATACTGTCCATCCGACTGCTCACCACCTCTGGTCCAGTACACCTACTCAGCATCTATGCTCCAACACTCTGTTCCGCACCTGAAGCTAAAGACCAGTTCTATGAACAACTCCATAACATCATTAGCAGCATCCCCAACACCGAACACCTATTCCTGCTGGGGGACTTTAATGCCAGGGTTGGGGCCGACCATGACTCATGGCCCTCCTGCCTTGGGCGCTATGGCGTTGGAAGGATGAATGAGAACGGGCAGAGACTGCTTGAGTTGTGTACCTATCATAACCTCTGCATCACCAACTCGTTCTTTCACACTAAACCCTGTCACCAGGTTTCATGGAGGCACCCAAGATCACGTCGTTGGCACCAGCTAGACCTCATTGTCACAAGGCGAGCCGCCTTAAACAGTGTTCAAATCACACGCAGCTTCCACAGTGCGGACTGCGACACCGACCACTCCCTGGTGTGCAGCAAGGTTAGACTCAGACCAAAGAAGTTGCATCATTCCAAGCAGAAGGGCCACCCGCGCATCAACACGAGCAGAATTTCTCACCCACAGCTGTTACAAAAATTTCTAAATTCACTTGTAACAGCCCTTCAAAACACTCCCACAGGGGATGCTGAGACCAAGTGGGCCCACATCAGAGACGCCATCTATGAGTCAGCTTTGACCACCTACGGCAAAAGTGCGAAGAGAAATGCAGACTGGTTTCAATCTCATAATGAAGAGCTGGAACCTGTCATAGCCGCTAAGCACATTGCACTTTTGAACTACAAGAAAGCCCCCAGCGATTTAACATCCGCAGCACTTAAAGCAGCCAGAAGTACTGCACAAAGAACAGCTAGGCGTTGCGCAAACGACTACTGGCAACACCTATGCAGTCATATTCAGCTGGCCTCAGACACCGGAAACATCAGAGGAATGTATGATGGCATGAAGAGAGCTCTTGGGCCAACCATCAAGAAGATCACCCCCCTCAAATCTAAATCGGGGGACATAATCACTGACCAACGCAAACAGATGGACCGCTGGGTTGAGCACTACCTAGAACTGTACTCCAGGGAGAATGCTGTCACTGAGACTGCCCTCAATGCAGCCCAGCCTCTACCAGTCATGGATGAGCTGGACATACAGCCAACCAAATCGGAACTCAGTGATGCCATTGATTCCCTAGCCAGCGGAAAAGCCCCTGGGAAGGACAGCATTACCCCTGAAATAATCAAGAGTGCCAAGCCTGCTATACTCTCAGCACTACATGAACTGCTATGCCTGTGCTGGGACGAGGGAGCAGTACCCCAGGACATGCGCGATGCCAACATCATCACCCTCTATAAAAACAAAGGTGACCGCGGTGACTGTAACAACTACCGTGGAATCTCCCTGCTCAGCATAGTGGGGAAAGTCTTTGCTCGAGTCGCTCTGAACAGGCTGCAGAAGCTGGCCGAGCGCGTCTACCCTGAGGCACAGTGTGGCTTTCGTGCAGAGAGATCGACTATTGACATGCTGTTCTCCCTTCGTCAGATACAGGAGAAATGCCGTGAACAACAGATGCTGTGATGGTTCCATCGAAACTGAGAGTCTTGATGTTATGAGGGCGATGCATTGTGAGTGTGTCAGTTGTAAATCTCCTTTTATTTTGATAATATATATCAGGTTCTAAATATATAAATATTGTGCACTTGAGTATTATGGGTGTATCAGTGTGCTCATTCTGAATAAATGTGTGTTTGTGTGTGCGTGTGTTACTTCTCAATGTATTTGTGTGTATCTGTGTTGTGTATACATTTTTCTATGTGTCAAAGCAAAGTAAGAGAGCAATAAATAAGCAGAAAGTACACATAAACTCACACAATGCCACAACACGGTTCAGAAACACGCACACAAACTCACACAGTCCGACAAAACGGTTCAGAAACCCGCAGACAAACTCACACAGTCCTAGAACACCGTTCAGAGACACATTAAACTCACAGCGTCCCACAACACGCTGCAAAGCCACACACAAACTCACACGGTCCCACAGCACGGTTCAGAGACATACACAAACTTACACAGTCCCACAACACGGTTCAGACACGCACACACAATCTCACTCAGTCCCGACGTTCATTTAAAATACCTGTCGAGCACGATAGATCTTAAAACCAGAGACGTTCACCATCCTGACTGCACATATCCATTCCAGTAGCGAAAGGGGGAGCACTGGCTCCGGCCAGTTCTGATATAGCACGAGGCTTGTCAATCAAGTCATGCTCCACCCAGCCCAGATTGAGTCACCTACCAGGTCGCAGTTTACTGTGTGTCAGAACCTGCCCCTCAGGTGTGGGAGATTCCAAGCTTAGTCTGTCGGTTAAAAGGGCATGGGGGCAGATTGGCCTTTTGCCATGTGGCAGTATCCTCAAAAAAAGCCTCTTTGCCTGGGAAACCGGGTCTAACGGTAGCTACCTGGAGACGAACCGTCAACATTGTGAGTGCAAAAGCAAACGAATGGTGGATGCTGGAAATCTGAAATGAAAAGAGAAAATGCAGGAAATGCGCAGCAACTCAGGCAGCACATCTGGAAAGACAAACAGTGTTAGACTTTCTGGTGGGTAGCCTTTCTTCACAACTGGATAAAGGTTAGAGATTGAACAGGTATAAAGCGAGTGCAGAGGCAGAGGGAAAGGCGGAGGGGCAAGGTCTGGGATAGGGTGGAACTGTGGCCTGGAGAGTTTGTCTGTCAGGGGAAAGATTTCCGCAGCAGAACAGTGTGGCATTGTTAAATGAGCTCTGTTTTGTGCTTCGTACAATTGTTGAATTGCCGCAACCGTTTTGACATTGTCCCCTTGTGAAATGGTTCTCCGACTGACGGAAAAAGTGCTGGGGAGAAATTTTGATTTGTACCACCAGATGGCAGAGATAAACAGATACCATCCCGCAGCGTCGATCTGGAAAAGCTGATGACTGGCAGGATTCTCCAGCTCACACGACCTGAGACTCGAATTCATTGAAACACTGGTTTGCAGTGTCTTGCGTGATTTTGCTGTGGGCGTCTCTGTGGCGCAATTGGCTAACGCGTTCGGCTGTTAATTGAAAGGTTGGTGGTTCAAGCTCACCCAGGGACGTCGGCCCTGTTTGAACGTTTCACTTAGCGCCCCTGGACGTGCTTGTTCGACTCTCTGTGTTTGCATTGGTGTCTTCTTTTCCTGATTATTTAACAACGCTGCTCTGATCCATCACCTGACTGTTTCCATGCATTCATGATAAGCAATTTTCAATGAAATGAGCAAAAACCATGCACAGACGTCGAACCCATATATTAAGGTCGGTCGGGCATCGAAAAAAGCAATGCAAATTCATTCAATGGCTGCACAATCTGGGACTGTTCCACCGCTGGGATTAGGGAAAACAAGTTGAATGCGGTGGTCCATTTTAATGATATTTTACCTGCATCAAATAAGTTCACTTTTATTGATGTACACTAAAAGTCCCTGGCTGACATTGTTCCAGTCCACTGCTAACAGCTGATCAAAGCTGGTGTGGAATTGCTCGTGACAGCTGAGCACCAAGCGCTGAATTTTCTTCAGTTTTCAAATCCAATTCCACACATCGTGACTCAGAATCACTGCTGTGAGAGTGGGAAATCGCTGCAAATACTCAACAGGACGGGCAACTTGTGAAAACTCTTTCAATGTTTGTTGTACAGACTTTTCTTAAAACTTCAAACTGGACCATATGGCAATATAAAGCGTGTGTGTCTGTCTGTGGCTGTGGCTGTGATGGTTCTATCGAAACTGAGAGTCTTGATGTTATGAGGGCGATGCATTGTGAGTGTGTCAGTTGTAAATCTCCTTTTATTTTGATAATATATATCAGGTTCTAAATATATAAATATTGTGCACTTGAGTATTATGGGTGTATCAGTGTGCTCATTCTGAATAAATGTGTGTGTGTGTGCGTGTGTTACTTCTCAATGTATTTGTGTGTATCTGTGTTGTGTATACATTTTTCTATGTGTCAAAGCAAAGTAAGAGAGCAATAAATAAGCAGAAAGTACACATAAACTCACACAATGCCACAACACGGTTCAGAAACATGCACACAAACTCACACAGTCCGACAAAACGGTTCAGAAACCCGCAGACAAACTCACACAGTCCGAGAACACCGTTCAGAGACACATTAAACTCACAGCGTCCCACAACACGCTGCAAAGCCACACACAAACTCACACGGTCCCACAGCACGGTTCAGAGACATACACAAACTTACACAGTCCCACAACACGGTTCAGACACGCACACACAATCTCACTCAGTCCCGCCGTTCATTTAAAATACCTGTCGAGCACGATAGATCTTAAAACCAGAGACGTTCACCATCCTGACTGCACATATCCATTCCAGTAGCGAAAGGGGGAGCACTGGCTCCGGCCAGTTCTGATATAGCACGAGGCTTGTCAATCAAGTCATGCTCCAACCAGCCCAGATTGAGTCATCTACCAGGTCGCAGTTTACTGTGTGTCAGAACCTGCCCCTCAGGTGTGGGAGATTCCAAGCTTAGTCTGTCGGTTAAAAGGGCATGGGGGCAGATTGGCCTTTTGCCATGTGGCAGTATCCTCAATAAAAGCCTCTTTGCCTGGGAAACCGGGTCTAACGGTAGCTACCTGGAGACGAACCGTCAACATTGTGAGTGCAAAAGCAAACGAATGGTGGATGCTGGAAATCTGAAATGAAAAGAGAAAATGCAGGAAATGCGCAGCAACTCAGGCAGCACATCTGGAAAGACAAACAGTGTTAGACTTTCTGGTGGGTAGCCTTTCTTCACAACTGGATAAATGTTAGAGATTGAACAGGCATAAAGCGAGTGCAGAGGCAGAGGGCAAGGCGAAGGGGCAGGGTGTGGGATAGGGTGGAACTGTGGCCTGGAGAGTTTGTCTGTCAGGGGAAAGATTTCCGCAGCAGAACAGTGTGACATTGTTAAATGAGCTCTGTTTTGTGCTTCGTACAATTGTTGAATTGCCGCAACCGTTTTGACATTGTCCCCTTGTGAAATGGTTCTCCGACTGACGGAAAAAGTGCTGGGGAGAAATTTTGATTTGTACCACCAGATGGCAGAGATAAACAGATACCATCCCGCAGCGTCGATCTGGAAAAGCTGATGACTGGCAGGATTCTCCAGCTCACACGACCTGAGACTCGAATTCATTGAAACACTGGTTTGCAGTGTCTTGCGCGAATTTGCTGCGGTCGTCTCTGTGGTGCAATTGGCTAGCGCGTTCGGCTGTTAACCAAAAGGTTGGTGGTTCAAGCCCACCCAGGGACGACGGCCCTTATTGAGCGTTTCACTTAGCGCCCCTGGACGTGCTTGTTCTTCTCTCTGTGTTTGCATTGGTGTCTTCTTTTCCTGATTATTTAACAACGCTGCTCTGATCCATTACCTGACTGTTTCCATGCATTCATGATAAGCAATTTTCAATGAAATGAGCAAAAACCATGCACAGACGTCGAACCCATGCTAGATATATTAAGGTCGGTCGGGCTTCGAAAAAAGCAATGCAAATTCATTCAATGGCTGCACAATCTGGGACTGTTCCACCGCTGGGATTAGGGAAAACAAGTTGAATGCGGTGGTCCATTTTAATGATATTTTACCTGCATCAAATAAGTTCACTTTTATTGATGTACACCAAAAGTCCCTGGCTGACATTGTTCCAGTCCACAGCTAACAGCTGATCAAAGCAGGTGTGGAATTGCTCGTGACAGCTGAGCACCAAGCGCTGAATTTTCTTCAGTTTTCAAATCCAATTCCACACATCGTGACTCAGAATCACTGCTGTGAGAGTGGGAAATCGCTGCAAATACTCAACAGGACGGGCAACTTGTGAAAACTCTTTCAATGTTTGTTGTACAGACTTTTCTTAAAACTTCAAACTGGACCATATGGCAATATAAAGCGTGTGTGTGTGTCTGTGGCTGTGGCTGTCATGGTTCTATCGAAACTGAGAGTCTTGATGTTATGAGGGCGATGCATTGTGAGTGTGTCAGTTGTAAATCTCCTTTTATTTTGATAATATATATCAGGTTCTAAATATATAAATATTGTGCACTTGAGTATTATGGGTGTATCAGTGTGCTCATTCTGAATAAATGTGTGTGTGTGCGTGTGTTACTTCTCAATGTATTTGTGTGTATCTGTGTTGTGTATACATTTTTCTATGTGTCAAAGCAAAGTAAGAGAGCAATAAATAAGCAGAAAGTACACATAAACTCACACAGTGCCACAACACGGTTCAGAAACACGCACACAAACTCACACAGTCCGACAAAACGGTTCAGAAACCCGCAGACAAACTCACACAGTCCTAGAACACCGTTCCGAGACACATTAAACTCACAGCGTCCCACAACACGCTGCAAAGCCACACACAAACTCACACGGTCCCACAGCACGGTTCAGAGACATACACAAACTTACACAGTCCCACAACACGGTTCAGACACGCACACACAATCTCACTCAGTCCCGCCGTTCATTTAAAATACCTGTCGAGCACGATAGATCTTAAAACCAGAGACGTTCACCATCCTGACTGCACATATCCATTCCAGTTGCGAAAGGGGGAGCACTGGCTCCGGCCAGTTCTGATATAGCACGAGGCTTGTCAATCAAGTCATGCTCCACCCAGCCCAGATTGAGTCACCTACCAGGTCGCAGTTTACTGTGTGTCAGAACCTGCCCCTCAGGTGTGGGAGATTGCAAGCTTAGTCTATCGGTTAAAAGGGCATGGGGGCAGATTGGCCTTTTGCCATGTGGCAGTATCCTCAATAAAAGCCTCTTTGCCTGGGAAACCGGGTCTAACGGTAGCTACCTGGAGACGAACCGTCAACATTGTGAGTGCAAAAGCAAACGAATGGTGGATGCTGGAAATCTGAAATGGAAAGAGAAAATGCAGGAAATGCGCAGCAACTCCGGCAGCACATCTGGAAAGACAAACAGTGTTAGACTTTCTGGTGGGTAGCCTTTCTTCACAACTGGATAAAGGTTAGAGATTGAACAGGCATAAAGCGAGTGCAGAGGCAGAGGGCAAGGCGAAGGGGCAGTGTCTGGGAGAGGGTGGAACTGTGGCCTGGAGAGTTTGTCTGTCAGGGGAAAGATTTCCGCAGCAGAACAGTGTGACATTGTTAAATGAGCTCTGTTTTGTGCTTCGTACAATTGTTGAATTGCCGCAACCGTTTTGACATTGTCCCCTTGTGAAATGGTTCTCCGACTGACGGAAAAAGTGCTGGGGAGAAATTTTGATTTGTACCACCAGATGGCAGAGATAAACAGATACCATTCCGCAGCGTCGATCTGGAAAAGCTGATGACTGGCAGGATTCTCCAGCTCACACGACCTGAGACTCGAATTTATTGAAACACTGGTTTGCAGTGTCTTGCGTGATTTTGCTGTGGTCGTCTCTGTGGCGCAATTGGCTAGCGCGTTTGGCTGTTAATCGTAAGGTTGGTGGTTTAAGCCCACCCAGGGAATTCGCCCCTTATTAAGCGTTTCATTATGCGCCCCTGGACGTGCTTGTTCTAATCTCTGTGTTTGCATTGTTGTCTTCTTTTCCTGATTATTTAACAACGCTGCTCTGATCCATTACCTGACTGTTTCCATGCATTCATGATAAGCAATTTTCAATGAAATGATCAAAAACCATGCACAGACGTCGAACCCATGCTAAATATATTAAGGTCGGTCGGGCTTCGAAAAAAGCAATGCAAATTCATTCAATGGCTGCACAATCTGGGACTGTTCCACCGCTGGGATTAGGGAAAACAAGTTGAATGCGGTGGACCATTTTAATGATATTTTACCTGCATCAAATAAGTTCACTTTTATTGATGTATACTAAAAGTCCCTGGCTGACATTGTTACAGTCCACTGCTAACAGCTGATCAAAGCAGGTGTGGAATTGCTCGTGACAGCTGAGCACCAAGCGCTGAATTTTCTTCAGTTTTCAAATCCAATTCCACACATCGTGACTCAGAATCACTGCTGTGAGAGTGGGAAATCGCTGCAAATACTCAAATGGACGGGCAACTTGTGAAAACTCTTTCAATTTTTGTTGTACAGACTTTTCTTAAAACTTCAAACTGGACCATATGGCAATATAAAGCGTGTGTGTGTGTCTGTGGCTGTGACTGTCATGGTTCTATCGAAACTGTGAGTCTTGATGTTATGAGGGTGATGCATTGTGAGTGTGTCAGTTGTAAATCTCCTTTTATTTTGATAATATATATCAGGTTCTAAATATATAAATATTGTGCACTTGAGTATTATGGGTGTATCAGTGTGCTCATTCTGAATAAATGTGTGTGTGTGTGTGCGTGTGTTACTTCTCAATGTATTTGTGTGTATCTGTGTTGTGTATACATTTTTCTATGTGTCAAAGCAAAGTAAGAGAGCAATAAATAAGCAGAAAGTACACATAAACTCACACAATGCCACAACACGGTTCAGAAACAAGCACACAAACTCACACAGTCCGACAAAACGGTTCAGAAACCCGCAGACAAACTCACACAGTCCTAGAACACCGTTCAGAGACACATTAAACTCACTGCGTCCCACAACACGCTGCAAAGCCACACACAAACTCACACGGTCCCACAGCACGGTTCAGAGACATACACAAACTTACACAGTCCCACAACACGGTTCAGACACGCACACACAATCTCACTCAGTCCCGCCGTTCATTTAAAATACCTGTCGAGCACGATAGATCTTAAAACCAGAGACGTTCACCATCCTGACTGCACATATCCATTCCAGTAGCGAAAGGAGGAGCACTGGCTCCGGCCAGTTCTGATATAGCACGAGGCTTGTCAATCAAGTCATGCTCCACCCAGCCCAGATTGAGTCACCTACCAGGTCGCAGTTTACTGTGTGTCAGAACCTGCCCCTCAGGTGTGGGAGATTCCAAGCTTAGTCTGTCGGTTAAAAGGGCATGGGGGCAGATTGGCCTTTTGCCATGTGGCAGTATCCTCAATAAAAGCCTCTTTGCCTGGGAAACCGGGTCTAACGGTAGCTACCTGGAGACGAACCGTCAACATTGTGAGTGCAAAAGCAAACGAATGGTGGATGCTGGAAACCTGAAATGAAAAGAGAAAATGCAGGAAATGCGCAGCAACTCAGGCAGCACATCTGGAAAGACAAATAGTGTCAGACTTTCAGGTGCGTAGCCTTTCTTCACAACTGGATAAAGGTTAGAGATTGAACAGTTATAAAGCGAGTGCAGAGGCAGAGGAAAAGGCGAAGGGGCAAGGTGTGGGATAGGGTGGAACTGTGGCCTGGAGAGTTTGTCTGTCAGGGGAAAGATTTCCGCAGCAGAACAGTGTGACATTGTTAAATGAGCTCTGTTTTGTGCTTCGTACAATTGTTGAATTGCCGCAACCGTTTTGACATTGTCCCCTTGTGAAATGGTTCTCCGACTGACGGAAAAAGTGCTGGGGAGAAATTTTGATTTGTACCACCAGATGGCAGAGATAAACAGATACCATCCCGCAGCGTCGATCTGGAAAAGCTGATGACTGGCAGGATTCTCCAGCTCACACGACCTGAGACTCGAATTCATTGAAACACTGGTTTGCAGTGTCTTGGGTGATTTTGCGGTGGTCGGCTCTGTGGCGCAATTGGCTAGCGCGTTCAGCTGTGAACCGGAAGGTTGGTGGTTCAAGCCCACCCAGGGACGTCGGCCCTGTTTGAGCGTTTCACTTCGCGCCCCTAGACGTGCTTGTTCTACTCTCTGTGTTTGCATTGGTGTCTTCTTTTCCTGATTATTTAACAACGCTGCTCTGATCCATTACCTGACTGTTTCCATGCATTCATTATAAGCAATTTTCAATGAAATGAGCAAAAACCATGCACAGACGTCGAACCCATGCCAAATATATTAAAGTCGGTCGGGCTTCGAAAAAAGCAATGCAAATTCATTCAATGGCTGCACAATCTGGGACTGTTCCACCGCTGGGATTAGGGAAAACAAGTTGAATGCGGTGGACCATTTTAATGATATTTTACCTGCATCAAATAAGTTCACTTTTATTGATGTACACTAAAAGTCCCTGGCTGACATTGTTGCAGTCCACTGCTAACAGCTGATCAAAGCAGGTGTGGAATTACTCGTGACAGCTGAGCACCAAGCGCTGAATTTTCTTCAGTTTTCAAATCCAATTCCACACATCGTGACTCAGAATCACTGCTGTGAGAGTGGGAAATCGCTGCAAATACTCAACAGGACGGGCAACTTGTGAAAACTATTTCAATTTTTGTTGTACAGACTTTTCTTAAAACTTCAAACTGGACCATATGGCAATATAAAGCGTGTGTGTGTGTCTGTGGCTGTGGCTGTCATGGTTCTATCGAAACTGTGAGTCTTGATGTTCTGAGGGCGATGCATTGTGAGTGTGTCAGTTGTAAATCTCCTTTTATTTTGATAATATATATCAGGTTCTAAATATATAAATATTGTGCACTTGAGTATTATGGGTGTATCAGTGTGCTCATTCTGAATAAATGTGTGTGTGTGTGTGCGTGTGTTACTTCTCAATGTATTTGTGTGTCTCTGTGTTGTGTATACATTTTTCTATGTGTCAAAGCAAAGTAAGAGAGCAATAAATAAGCAGAAAGTACACATAAACTCACACAATGCCACAACACGGTTCAGAAACACGCACACAAACTCACACAGTCCGACAAAACGGTTCAGAAACCCGCAGACAAACTCACACAGTCCGAGAACACCGTTGAGAGACACATTAAACTCACAGCGTCCCACAACACGCTGCAAAGCCACACACAAACTCACACGGTCCCACAGCACGGTTCAGAGACATACACAAATTTACACAGCCCCACAACACGGTTCAGACACGCACACACAATCTCACTCAGTCCCGCCGTTCATTTAAAATACCTGTCGAGCACGATAGATCTTAAAACCAGAGACGTTCACCATCCTGACTGCACATATCCATTCCAGTAGCGAAAGGGGGAGCACTGGCTCCGGCCAGTTCTGATATAGCACGAGGCTTGTCAATCAAGTCATGCTCCAACCAGCCCAGATTGAGTCATCTACCAGGTCGCAGTTTACTGTGTGTCAGAACCTGCCCCTCAGGTGTGGGAGATTCCAAGCTTAGTCTGTCGGTTAAAAGGGCATGGGGGCAGATTGGCCTTTTGCCATGTGGCAGTATCCTCAATAAAATCCTCTTTGCCTGGGAAACCGGGTCTAACGGTAGCTACCTGGAGACGAACCGTCAACATTGTGAGTGCAAAAGCAAACGAATGGTGGATGCTGGAAATCTGAAATGAAAAGAGAAAATGCAGGAAATGTGCAGCAACTCAGGCAGCACATCTGGAAAGACAAATAGTGTCAGACTTTCTGGTGCGTAGCCTTTCTTCACAACTGGATAAAGGTTAGAGATTGAACAGTTATAAAGCGAGTGCAGAGGCAGAGGGAAAGGCGAAGGGGCAAGGTGTGGGACAGGGTGGAACTGTGGCCTGGAGAGTTTGTCTGTCAGGGGAAAGATTTCCGCAGCAGAACAGTGTGACATTGTTAAATGAGCTCTGTTTTGTGCTTCGTACAACTGTTGAATTGCCGCAACCGTTTTGACATTGTCCCCTTGTGAAATGGTTCTCCGACTGACGGAAAAAGTGCTGGGGAGAAATTTTGATTTGTACCACCAGATGGCAGAGATAAACAGATACCATCCCGCAGTGTCGATCTGGAAAAGCTGATGACTGGCAGGATTCTCCAGCTCACACGACCTGAGACTCGAATTCATTGAAACACTGGTTTGCAGTGTCTTGGGTGATTTTGCTGTGGTCGTCTCTATGGCGCAATTGGCTCGCGCGTTCGGCTGTTAACCGAAAGGTTGGTGGTTCAAACCCACCCAGGGACGTCGGCTATTATTGAGCATTTTACTTCGCGCCCCTGGACGTGCTTGTTCTCCTCTCTGTGTTTGCATTGGTGTCTTCTTTTCCTGATTATTTAACAACGCTGCTCTGATCCATTACCTGACTGTTTCCATGCATTCATGATAAGCAATTATCAATGAAATGAGCAAAAACCATGCACAGACGTCGAACCCATGCTAAATATATTAAGGTCGGTCGGGCTTCGAAAAAAGCAATGCAAATTCATTCAATGGCTGCACAATCTGGGACTGTTCCACCGCTGGGATTAGGGAAAACAAGTTGAATGCGGTGGACCATTTTAATGATATTTTACCTGCATCAAATAAGTTCACTTTTATTGATGTACACTAAAAGTCCCTGGCTGACATTGTTCCACTCCACTGCTAACAGCTGATCAAAGCAGGTGTGGAATTGCTCGTGACAGCTGAGCACCAAGTGCTGAATTTTCATCAGTTTTCAAATCCAATTCCACACATCGTGAATCAGAATCACTGCTGTGAGAGTGGGAAATCGCTGCAAATACTCAACAGGAGGGGCAACTTGTGAAAACTCTTTCCATTTTTGTTGTACAGACTTTTCTTAAAACTTCAAACTGGACCATATGGCAATATAAAGCGTGTGTGTGTGTCTGTGGCTGTGGCTGTCATGGTTCTATCGAAACTGTGAGTCTTGATGTTATGAGGGCGATGCATTGTGAGTGTGTCAGTTGTAAATCTCCTTTTATTTTGATAATATATATCAGGTTCTAAATATATAAATATTGTGCACTTGAGTATTATGGGTGTATCAGTGTGCTCATTCTGAATAAATGTGTGTGTGTGTGCGCGTGTGTGACTTCTCAATGTATTTGTGTGTATCTGTGTTGTGTATACATTTTTCGATGTGTCAAAGCAAAGTAAGAGAGCAATAAATAAGCAGAAAGTACACATAAACTCACACAATGCCACAACACGGTTCAGAAACACGCACACAAACTCACACAGTCCGACAAAACGGTTCAGAAACCCGCAGACAAACTCACACAGTCCTCGAACACCGTTCAGAGACACATTAAACTCACAGCGTCCCACAACACGCTGCAAAGCCACACACAAACTCACACGGTCCCACAGCACGGTTCAGAGACATACACAAACTTACACAGTCCCACAAAACGGTTCAGACACGCACACACA
This sequence comes from Heterodontus francisci, assembly GCF_036365525.1. NCBI lineage: Eukaryota > Metazoa > Chordata > Chondrichthyes > Heterodontiformes > Heterodontidae > Heterodontus > Heterodontus francisci. The sequence continues at coordinate 38,985,413 of NC_090392.1, read as the reverse complement.
ATCTCACTCAGTCCCGCCGTACATTTAAATTACCTGTCGAGCACGATAGATCTTAAAACCAGAGACGTTCACCATCCTGACTGCACATATCCATTCCAGTAGCGAAAGGGGGAGCACTGGCTCCGGCCAGTTCTGATATAGCACGAGGCTTGTCAATCAAGTCATGCTCCACCCAGCCAAGATTGAGTCACCTACCAGGTCGCAGTTTACTGTGTGTCAGAACCTGCCCCTCAGGTGTGGGAGATTCCAAGCTTAGTCTGTCGGTTAAAAGGGCATGGGGGCAGATTGGCCTTTTGCCATGTGGCAGTATCCTCAATAAAAGCCTCTTTGCCTGGGAAACCGGGTCTAACGGTAGCTACCTGGAGACGAACCGTCAACATTGTGAGTGCAAAAGCAAACGAATGGTGGATGCTGGACATCTGAAATGAAAAGAGAAAATGCAGGAAATGCGCAGCAACTCAGGCAGCACATCTGGAAAGACAAACAGTGTTAGACTTTCTGGTGGGTAGCCTTTCTTCACAACTGGATAAAGGTTAGAGATTGAACAGGTATAAAGCGAGTGCAGAGGCAGAGGGAAAGGCGAAGGGGCAAGGTGTGGGATAGGGTGGAACTGTGGCCTGGAGAGTTTGTCTGTCAGGGGAAAGATTTCCGCAGCAGAACAGTGTGACATTGTTAAATGAGCTCTGTTTTGTGCTTCGTACAATTGTTGAATTGCCGCAACCGTTTTGACATTGTCCCCTTGTGAAATGGTTCTCCGACTGACGGAAAAAGTGCTGGGGAGAAATTTTGATTTGTACCACCAGATGGCAGAGATAAACAGATACCATCCCGCAGCGTCGATCTGGAAAAGCTGATGACAGGCAGGATTCTCCAGCTCACACGACCTGAGACTCGATTTCATTGAAACACTGGTTTGCAGTGTCTTGCACAATTTTGCGGTGGTCGTCTCTGTGGCGCAATTGGCTCGCGCGTTCGGCTGTTAACCGAAACGTTGGTGGTGCAAGCCCACCCAGGGACGTCGGCCCTTATTGAGCGTTTCACTTAGCGCCCCTGGACGTGCTTGTTCTACTCTCTGTGTTTGCATTGGTGTCTTCTTTTCCTGATTATTTAACAACGCTGCTCTGATCCATTACCTGACTGTTTCCATGCATTCATGATAAGCAATTTTCAATGAAATGAGCAAAAACCATGCACAGACGTCGAACCCATGCTAAATATATTAAGGTCGGTCGGGCTTCGAAAAAAACAATGCAAATTCATTCAATGGCTGCACAATCTGGGACTGTTCCACCGCTGGGATTAGGGAAAACAAGTTGAACGCGGTGGACCATTTTAATGATATTTTACCTGCATCAAATAAGTTCACTTTTATTGATGTATACTAAAAGTCCCTGGATGACATTAAGAAGAGCAAGGAGAGGACACGAGAAGTCATTGGCGGATAGGATCAAAGAAAACCCAAAGGCTTTCTATAGGTATATCAGGAATAAACGAATGATAAGAGTTAGAACAGGGCCAATCAAGGATAGTAGTGGAAAGTTGTGTGCGGAATCAGAGGAGATAGGGGAAGCGTTAAATGAATATTTTTCGTCAGTATTTACAGTAGAGAAAGAAAATGTTGTCGAGGAGAATACTGAGATACAGACTACTAGGCTAGATGGGATTGAGGTTCACAAGGAGGAGGTGTTAGCAATTTTGGAAAGAGTGAAAATAGATAAGTCCCCTGGGCCAGATGGGATTTATCCTAGGATTCTCTGGGAAGCCAGGGAGGAGATTGCAGAGCCGTTGTTGTTGATCTTTAAGTCGTCATTGTCGACAGGAGTAGTGCCGGAGGACTGGAGGATAGCAAATGTTGTCCCCTTGTTCAAGAAGGGGAGTAGAGACAGCCCTGGTAATTATAGACCTGTGAGCCTTACTTCGGTTGTGGGTAAAATGTTGGAAAAGGTTATAAGAGACAGGATTTATAATCATCTTGAAAAGAATAAGTTCATTTGCGATAGTCAGCACGGTTTTGTGAAAGGTAGGTCGTGCCTCACAAACCTTATTGAGTTTTTCGAGAAGGTGACCAAACAGGTGGATGAGGGTAAAGCCGTGGATGTGGTGTATATGGATTTCAGTAAGGCGTTTGATAAGGTTCCCCACGGTAGGCTATTGCAGAAAATACGGAAGTATGGGGTTGAAGGTGATTTAGAGCTTTGGATCAGAAATTGGCTAGCTGAAAGAAGACAGAGGGTGGTGGTTGATGGCAAATGTTCATCCTGGAGTTTAGTTACTAGTGGTGTACCGCAAGGTTCTGTTTTGGGGCCACTGCTGTTTGTCATTTTTATAAACGACCTGGATGAGGGTGTAGAAGGGTGGGTTAGTAAATTTGCGGATGACACGAAGGTCGGTGGAGTTGTGGATAGTGTCGAAGGGTGTTGTAGGGTACAGAGGGACATAGATAGGCTGCAGAGCTGGGCTGAGAGATGGCAAATGGAGTTTAATGCGGAGAAGTGTGAGGTGATTCACTTTGGAAGGAGTAACAGCAATGCAGAGTACTGGGCTAATGGGAAGATTCTTGGTAGTGTAGATGAGCAGAGAGATCTTGGTATCCAGGTACATAAATCCCTGAAAGTTGCTACCCAGGTTAATAGGGCTGTTAAGAAGGCATATGGTGTGTTAGCCTTTATTAGTAGGGGGATCGAGTTTCAGAGCCACGGGGTCATGATGCAGCTGTACAAAACTCTGGTGAGGCCGCACCTGGAGTATTGCGTGCAGTTCTGGTCACCGCATTATAGGAAGGATGTCGAAGCTTTGGAAAGGGTGCAGAGGAGATTTACTAGGATGTTGCCTGGTATGGAAGGAAGGTCTTACGAGGAAAGGCTGAGGGACTTGGGGTTGTTTTCGTTAGAGAGAAGGAGGAGGAGAGGTGACTTAATAGAGACATACAAGATAATCAGAGGGTTAGATAGGATGGATAGTGAGAGTCTTTTTCCTCGGATGAGGATGGCAAACACGAGGGGACATAGCTTTAAGTTGAGGGGTGAAAGATATAGGACAGATGTCAGAGGTAGTTTCTTTACGCAGAGAGTAGTAGGGGCGTGGAACGCCCTGCCTGCAACAGTAGTAGACTCGCCAACTTTAAGGGCATTTAAGTGGTCATTGGATAGACATATGGATGAAAATGGAATAGTGTAGGTCAGATGATCGGCGCAACATCGAGGGCCGAAGGGCCTGTACTGCGCTGTAATATTCTAATTCTAATTCTAATTTTTCCAGTCCACTGCTAACAGCTGATCAATGCAGGTGTGGTATTGCTCGTGACAGCTGAGCACCAAGCGCTGAATTTTCTTCAGTTTTCAAATCCAATTCCACACATCGTGACTCAGAATCACTGCTGTGAGAGTGGGAAATCGCTGCAAATACTCAACAGGACGGGCAACTTGTGAAAACTCTTTCAATTTTTGTTGTACAGACTTTTCTTAAAACTTCAAACTGGACCATATGGCAATATAAAGCGTGTGTGTGTGTCTGTGGCTGTGGCTGTCATGGTTCTATCGAAACTGTGAGTCTTGATGTTATGAGGGCGATGCATTGTGAGTGTGTCAGTTGTAAATCTCCTTTTATTTTGATAATATATATCAGGTTCTAAATATATAAATATTGTGCACTTGAGTATTATGGGTGTATCAGTGTGCTCATTCTGAATAAATGTGTGTGTGTGTGTGCGTGTGTTACTTCTCAATGTATTTGTGTGTATCTGTGTTGTGTATACATTTTTCTATGTGTCAAAGCAAAGTAAGAGAGCAATAAATAAGCAGAAAGTGCACATAAACTCACACAATGCCACAACACGGTTCAGAAACACGCACACAAACTCACACAGTCCGACAAAACGGTTCAGAAACCCTCAGACAAACTCACACAGTCCTAGAACACCGTTCAGAGACACATTAAACTCACAGCGTCCCACAACACGCTGCAAAGCCACACACAAACTCACACGGTCCCACAGCACGGTTCAGAGACATGTACAAACTTACACAGTCCCACAACACGGTTCAGACACGCACACACAATCTCACTCAGTCCCGCCGTTCATTTAAAATACCTGTCGAGCACGATAGATCTTAAAACCAGAGACGTTCACCATCCTCACTGCACATATCCATTCCAGTCGTGAAATCGGGAGCACTGGCTCCGGCCAGTTCTGATACAGCACGAGGCTTGTCAATCAAGTCATGCTCCACCCAGCCCAGATTGAGTCACCTGCCAGGTCGCAGTTTACTGTGTGTCAGAACCTGCCCCTCAGGTGTGGGAGATTCCAAGCTTAGTCTGTCGGTTAAAAGGGCATGGGGGCAGATTGGCCTTTTGCCATGTGGCAGTATCCTCAATAAAAGCCTCTTTGCCTGGGAAACCGGGTCTAACGGTAGCTAAATGGAGACGAACCGTCAACATTGTGAGTGCAAAAGCAAACGAATGGTGGATGCTGGAAATCTGAAATGAAAAGAGAAAATGCAGGAAATGCGCAGCAACTCAGGCAACACATCTGGAAAGACAAACAGTGTTAGACTTTCTGGTGGGTAGCCTTTCCTCACAACTGGATAAAGGTTAGAGATTGAACAGGGATAAAGCGAGTGCAGAGGCAGAGGGAAAGGCGACGGGGCAAGGTCTGGGAGAGGGTGGAACTGTGGCCTGGAGAGTTTGTCTGTCAGGGGAAAGATTTCCGCAGCAGAACAGTGTGCCATTGTTAAATGAGCTCTGTTTTGTGCTTCGTACAATTGTTGAATTGCCGCAACCATTTTGACATTGTCCCCTTGTGAAATGGTTCTCCGACTGACGGAAAAAGTGCTGGGGAGAAATTTTGATTTGTACCACCAGATGGCAGAGATAAACAGATACCATCCCGCAGCGTCGATATGGAAAAGCTGATGACTGGCAGGATTCTCCAGCTCACACGACCTGAGACTCGAATTCATTGAAACACTGGTTTGCAGTGTCTTGCGTGATTTTGCTGTGGTTGTCTCTGTGGCGCAATTCGCTAGCGCGTTTGGCTGTTAACCGAAAAGTTGCTGGTTCAAGCCCACCCAGGGACGTCGGCCCTTATTGAGCGTTTCACTTAGCGCCCCTGGACGTGCTTGTTCTGCTCTCTGTGTTTGCATTGGTGTCTTCTTTTCCTGATTATTAAACAACGCTGCTCTGATCCATGACCTGACTGTTTCCATGCATTCATGATGAGCAATTTTCAATGAAATGAGCAAAAACCATGCACAGACGTCGGACCCATGCTAAATATATTGAGGTCGGTCGGGCTTCGAAAAAAGCAATGCAAATTCATTCAATGGCTGCACAATTTGGGACTGTTCCACCGCTGGTATTAGGGAAAACAAATTGAATGCGGTGGACCATTTTAATGATATTTTACCTGCATCAAATAAGTTCACTTTTATTGACGTACACTAAAAGTCCCTGGCTGACATTGTTCCAGTCCACTGCTAACAGCTGATCAAAGCAGGTGGAGAATTGCTCGTGACAGCTGAGCACCAAGCGCTGAATTTTCTTCAGTTTTCAAATCCAATTCCACACATCGTGACTCAGAATCACTGCTGTGAGACTGGGATATCGCTGCAAATACTCAACAGGACGGGCAACTTGTGAAAACTCTTTCAATTTTTGTTGTACAGACTTTTCTTAAAACTTCATACTGGCCCAAAATGCAATATAAAGCGTGTGTGTGTGTCTGTGCCTGTGGCTGTCATGGTTCTATCGAAACTGTGAGTCTTGATGTGATGAGGGCGATGCATTGTGAGTGTGTCAGTTGTAAATCTCCTTTTATTTTGATAATATATATCAGGTTCTAAATATATAAATATTGTGCACTTGAGTATTATGGGTGTATCAGTGTGCTCATTCTGAATAAATGTGTGTGTGTGTGTGCGTGTGTTACTTCTCAATGTCTTTGTGTGTATCTGTGTTGTGTATACATTTTTCTATGTGTCAAAGCAAAGTAAGAGAGCAATAAATAAGCAGAAAGTACACATAAACTCACACAATGCCACAACACGGTTCAGAAACACGCACACAAACTCACACAGTCCGACAAAACGGTTCAGAAACCCGCAGATAAACTCACACAGTCCTAGAACACCGTTGAGAGACACATTAAACTCACAGCGTCCCAGAACACGCTGCAAAGCCACACACAAACTCACACGGTCCCACAGCACGGTTCAGAGACATCCACAAACTTACACAGTCCCACAACACGGTTCAGACACGCACACACAATCTCACTCAGTCCCGCTGTTCATTTAAAATACCTGTCGAGCACGATAGATCTTAAAACCAGAGACGTTCACCATCCTGACTGCACATATCCATTCCAGTTGCGAAATCGGGAGCACTGGCTCCGGCCAGTTCTGATATAGCACGAGGCTTGTCAATCAAGTCATGCTCCACCCAGCCCAGATTGAGTCACCTACCAGGTCGCAGTTTACTGTGTGTCAGAACCTGCCCCTCAGGTGTGGGAGATTCCAAGCTTAGTCTGTCGGTTAAAAGGGCATGGGGGCAGATTGGCCTTTTGTCATGTGGCAGTATCCTCAATAAAAGCCTCTTTGCCTGGGAAACCGGGTCTAACGGTAGCTACCTGGAGACGAACCGTCAACATTGTGAGTGCAAAAGCAAACGAATGGTGGATGCTGGAAATCTGAAATGAAAAGAGAAAATGCAGGAAATGCGCAGCAACTCAGGCAGCACATCTGGAAAGACAAACAGTGTTCGACTTTCTGGTGGGTAGCCTTTCTTCACAACTGGATAAAGGTTAGAGATTGAACAGGTATAAAGCGAGTGCAGAGGCAGAGGGAAAGGCGAAGGGGCAAGGTGTTGGGATAGGGTGGAACTGTGGCCTGGAGAGTTTGTCTGTCAGGGGAAAGATTTCCGCAGCAGAACAGTGTGACATTGTTAAATGAGCTCTGTTTTGTGCTTTGTACAATTGTTGAATTGCCGCAACCGTTTTGACATTGTCCCCTTGTGAAATGGTTCTCCGACTGACGGAAAAAGTGCTGGGGAGAAATTTTGATTTGTCCCACCAGATGGCAGAGATAAACAGATACCATCCTGCAGCGTCGATCTGGAAAAGCTGATGACTGGCAGGATTCTCCAGCTCACACGGCCTGAGACTCGAATTCATTGAAACACTGGTTTGCAGTGTCTTGGGTAATTTTGCTGTGGTCGTCTCTGTGGCGCAATTGGCTAGCGCGTTCGGTTGTTAAACGAAAGGTTGGTGGTTCAAGCCCACCCAGGGACGTCGGCCATTATTGAGCGTTTTACTTAGCGCCCCTGGACGTGCTTGTTCCACTCTCTGTGTTTGAATTGGTGTCTTCTTTTCCTGATTATTTAACAACGCTGCTCTGATCCATTACCTGACTGTTTCCATGCATTCATGATAAGCAATTTTCAATGAAATGAGCAAAAACCATGCACAGACGTCGAACCCATATATTAAGGACGGTCGGGCTTCGAAAAAAGCAATGCAAATTCATTCAATGGCTGCACAATCTGGGACTGTTCCACCGCTGGGATTAGGGAAAACAAGTTGAATGCGGTGGACCATTTTAATGATATTTTACCTGCATCAAATAAGTTCACTTTTATTGATGTACACTAAAAGTCCCTGGCTGACATTGTTCCAGTCCACTGCTGACAGCTGATCAAAGCAGGTGTGGAATTGCTCGTGACAGCTGAGCACCAAGTGCTGAATTTTCTTCAGTTTTCAAATCCAATTCCACACATCGTGACTCAGAATCACTGCTGTGAGAGTGGGAAATCGCTGCAAATACTCAACAGGACGGGCAACTTGTGAAAACTCTTTCAATTTTTGTTGTACAGACTTTTCTTAAAACTTCAAACTGGACCATATGGCAATATAAAGCGTGTGTGTGTGTCTGTGGCTGTGGCTGTGATGGTTCTATCGAAACTGAGAGTCTTGATGTTATGAGGGCGATGCATTGTGAGTGTGTCAGTTGTAAATCTCCTTTTATTTTGATAATATATATCAGGTTCTAAATATATAAATATTGTGCACTTGAGTATTATGGGTGTATCAGTGTGCTCATTCTGAATAAATGTGTGTGTGTGTGCGTGTGTTACTTCTCAATGTATTTGTGTGTATCTGTGTTGTGTATACATTTTTCTATGTGTCAAAGCAAAGTAAGAGAGCAATAAATAAGCAGAAAGTACACATAAACTCACACAATGCCACAACACGGTTCAGAAACATGCACACAAACTCACACAGTCCGACAAAACGGTTCAGAAACCCGCAGACAAACTCACACAGTCCTAGAACACCGTTCAGAGACACATTAAACTCACACCGTCCCACAACACGCTGCAAAGCCACACACAAACTCACACGGTCCTACAGCACGGTTCAGAGACATACACAAACTTACACAGTCCCACAACACGGTTCAGACACGCACACACAATCTTACTCAGTCCCGCCGTTCATTTAAAATACCTGTCGAGCACGATGGATCTTAAAACCAGAGACGTTCACCATCCTGACTGCACATATCCATTCCAGTAGCGAAAGGGGGAGCACTGGCTCCGGCCAGTTCTGATATAGCACGAGGCTTGTCAATCAAGTCATGCTCCACCCAGCCCAGATTGAGTCACCTACCAGGTCGCAGTTTACTGTGTGTCAGTACCTGCCCCTCAGGTGTGGGAGATTCCAAGCTTAGTCTGTCGGTTAAAAGGGCATGGGGGCAGATTGGCCTTTTGCCATGTGGCAGTATCCTCAATAAAAGCCTCTTTGCCTGGGAAACCGGGTCTAACGGTAGCTACCTGGAGACGAACCGTCAACATTGTGAGTGCAAAAGCAAACGAATGGTGGATGCTGGAAATCTGAAATGAAAAGAGAAAATGCAGGAAATGCGCAGCAACTCAGGCAGCACATCTGGAAAGACAAACAGTGTTAGACTTTCTGGTGGGTAGCCTTTCTTCACAACTGGATAAAGGTTAGAGATTGAACAGGTATAAAGCGAGTGCAGAGGCAGAGGGAAAGACGAAGGGGCAAGGTCTGGGATAGGGTGGAACTGTGGCCTGGAGAGTTTGTCTGTCAGGGGAAAGATTTCCGCAGCAGAACAGTGTGACATTGTTAAATGAGCTCTGTTTTGTGCTTCGTACAATTGTTGAATTGCCGCAACCGTTTTGACATTGTCCCCTTGTGAAATGGTTCTCCGACTGACGGAAAAAGTGCTACGGAGAAATTTTGATTTGTACCACCAGATGGCAGAGATAAACAGATACCATCCCGCAGCGTCGATCTGGAAAAGCTGATGACTGGAGGATTCTCCAGCTCACACGACCTGAGACTCGAATTCATTGAAACACTGGTTTGCAGTGTCTTGCGTGATTTTGCTGTGGTCGTCTCTGTGGCGCAATTGGCTAGTGCGTTCGGCTGTTGACCGAAAGGTTGGTGGTTCAAGCCCACCCAGGGACGTCGGCCTTTATTGAGCGTTTCACTTAGCGCCCCTGGAAATGCTTGTTCCACTCTCTGTGTTTGCATTGGTGTCTTCTTTTCCTGATTATTTAACAACGCTACTCTGATCCATTACCTGACTGATTCCATGCATTCATGATAAGCAATTTTCAATGAAATGAGCAAAAACCATGCACAGACGTCGAACCCATATATTAAGGTCGGTCGGGCTACGAAAAAAGCAATGCAAAGTCATTCAATGGCTGCACAATCTGGGACTGTTCCACCGCTGGGATTAGGGAAAACAAGTTGAATGCGGTGGACCATTTTAATGATATTTTACCTGCATCAAATAAGTTCACTTTTATTGATGTACACTAAAAGTCCTTGGCTGACATTGTTCCAGTCCACTGCTGACAGCTGATCAAAGCAGGTGTGGAATTGCTCATGACAGCTGAGCACCAAGCGCTGAATTTTCTTCAGTTTTCAAATCCAATTCCACACATCGTGACTCAGAATCACTGCTGTGAGAGTGGGAAATCGCTGCAAATACTCAACAGGACGGGCAACTTGTGAAAACTCTTTCAATTTTTGTTGTACAGACTTTTCTTAAAACTTCTAACTGGACCATATGGCAATATAAAGCGTGTGTGTGTGTCTGTGGCTGTGGCTGTGATGGTTCTATCGAAACTGTGAGTCTTGATGTTATGAGGGCGATGCATTGTGAGTGTGTCAGTTGTAAATCTCCTTTTATTTTGATAATATATATCAGGTTCTAAATATATAAATATTGTGCACTTGAGTATTATGGGTGTATCAGTGTGCTCATTCTGAATAAATGTGTGTGTGTGTGTGCGTGTGTTACTCCTCAATGTATTTGTGTGTATCTGTGTTGTGTATACATTTTTCTATGTGTCAAAGCAAAGTAAGAGAGCAATAAATAAGCAGAAAGTACACATAAACTCACACAATGCCACAACACGGTTCAGACACACGCACACAAACTCACACAGTCCGACAAAACGGTTCAGAAACCCGCAGACAAACTCACACAGTCCTAGAACACCGTTCAGAGACACATTAAACTCACAGCGTCCCACAACACGCTGCAAAGCCACACACAAACTCACACGGTCCCACAGCACGGTTCAGAGAGATACACAAACGTACACAGTCCCACAACACGGTTCAGACACGCACACACAATCTCACTCAGTCCCGCCGTTCATTTAAAATACCTGTCGAGCACGATAGATCGTAATACCAGAGAGGTTCACCATCCTGACTGCACATATCCATTCCAGTAGCGAAAGGGGGAGCACTGGCTCCGGCCAGTTCTGATATAGCACGAGGCTTGTCAATCAAGTCATGCTCCACCCAGCCCAGATAGAGTCACATACCAGGTCGCAGTTTACTGTGTGTCAGAACCTGCCCCTCAGGTGTGGGAGATTCCAAGCTTAGTCTGTCGGTTAAAAGGGCATGGGGGCAGATTGGCCTTTTGCCATGTGGCAGTATCCTCAATAAAAGCCTCTTTGCCTGGGAAACCGGGTCTAACGGTAGCTACCTGGAGACGAACCGTCAACATTGTGAGTGCAAAAGCAAACGAATGGTGGATGCTGGAAATCTGAAATGAAAAGGCAGGAAATGCGCAGCAACTCAGGCAGCACATCTGGAAAGACAAACAGTGTTAGACTTTCTGGTGGGTAGCCTTTCTTCACAACTGGATAAAGGTAAGAGATTGAACAGGTATAAAGCGAGTGCAGAGGCAGAGGGAAAGGCGAAGGGGCAAGGTGTGGGATAGGGTGGAACTGTGGCCTGGAGAGTTTGTCTGTCAGGGGAAAGATTTCCGCAGCAGAACAGTGTGACATTGTTAAATAAGCTCTGTTTTGTGCTTCGTACAATTGTTGAATTGCCGCAACCGTTTTGACATTGTCCCCTTGTGAAATGGTTCTCCGACTGACGGAAAAAGTGCTGGGGAGAAATTTTGATTTGTACCACCAGATGGCAGAGATAAACAGAGACCATCCCGCAGCGTCGATCTGGAAAAGCTGATGACTGGCAGGATTCTCCAGCTCACACGACCTGAGACTCGATTTCATTGAAACACTGGTTTGCAGTGTCTTGCACAATTTTGCGGTGGTCGTCTCTGTGGCGCAATTGGCTCGCGCGTTCGGCTGTTAACCGAAAGGTTGGTGGTGCAAGCCCACCCAGGGACGTCGGCCCTTATTGAGCGTTTCACTTAGCGCCCCTGGACGTGCTTGTTCTACTCTCTGTGTTTGCATTGGTGTCTTCTTTTCCTGATTATTTAACAACGCTGCTCTGATCCATTACCTGACTGTTTCCATGCATTCATGATAAGCAATTTTCAATGAAATGAGCAAAAACCATGCACAGACGTCGAACCCATGCTAAATATATTAAGGTCGGTCGGGCTTCGAAAAAAACAATGCAAATTCATTCAATGGCTGCACAATCTGGGACTGTTCCACCGCTGGGATTAGGGAAAACAAGTTGAATGCGGTGGACCATTTTAATGATATTTTACCTGCATCAAATAAGTTCACTTTTATTGATGTATACTAAAAGTCCCTGGATGACATTAAGAAGAGCAAGGAGAGGACACGAGAAGTCATTGGCGGATAGGATCAAAGAAAACCCAAAGGCTTTCTATAGGTATATCAGGAATAAACGAATGATAAGAGTTAGAACAGGGCCAATCAAGGATAGTAGTGGAAAGTTGTGTGCGGAATCAGAGGAGATAGGGGAAGCATTAAATGAATATTTTTCGTCAGTATTTACAGTAGAGAAAGAAAATGTTGTCGAGGAGAATACTGAGATACAGACTACTAGGCTAGATGGGATTGAGGTTCACAAGGAGGAGGTGTTAGCAATTTTGGAAAGAGTGAAAATAGATAAGTCCCCTGGGCCAGATGGGATTTATCCTAGGATTCTCTGGGAAGCCAGGGAGGAGATTGCAGAGCCGTTGTTGTTGATCTTTAAGTCGTCATTGTCGACAGGAGTAGTGCCGGAGGACTGGAGGATAGCAAATGTTGTCCCCTTGTTCAAGAAGGGGAGTAGAGACAGCCCTGGTAATTATAGACCTGTGAGCCTTACTTCGGTTGTGGGTAAAATGTTGGAAAAGGTTATAAGAGACAGGATTTATAATCATCTTGAAAAGAATAAGTTCATTTGCGATAGTCAGCACGGTTTTGTGAAAGGTAGGTCGTGCCTCACAAACCTTATTGAGTTTTTCGAGAAGGTGACCAAACAGGTGGATGAGGGTAAAGCCGTGGATGTGGTGTATATGGATTTCAGTAAGGCGTTTGATAAGGTTCCCCACGGTAGGCTATTGCAGAAAATACGGAAGTATGGGGTTGAAGGTGATTTAGAGCTTTGGATCAGAAATTGGCTAGCTGAAAGAAGACAGAGGGTGGTGGTTGATGGCAAATGTTCATCCTGGAGTTTAGTTACTAGTGGTGTACCGCAAGGTTCTGTTTTGGGGCCACTGCTGTTTGTCATTTTTATAAACGACCTGGATGAGGGTGTAGAAGGGTGGGTTAGTAAATTTGCGGATGACACGAAGGTCGGTGGAGTTGTGGATAGTGTCGAAGGGTGTTGTAGGGTACAGAGGGACATAGATAGGCTGCAGAGCTGGGCTGAGAGATGGCAAATGGAGTTTAATGCGGAGAAGTGTGAGGTGATTCACTTTGGAAGGAGTAACAGCAATGCAGAGTACTGGGCTAATGGGAAGATTCTTGGTAGTGTAGATGAGCAGAGAGATCTTGGTATCCAGGTACATAAATCCCTGAAAGTTGCTACCCAGGTTAATAGGGCTGTTAAGAAGGCATATGGTGTGTTAGCCTTTATTAGGAGGGGGATCGAGTTTCAGAGCCACGGGGTCATGATGCAGCTGTACAAAACTCTGGTGAGGCCGCACCTGGAGTATTGCGTGCAGTTCTGGTCACCGCATTATAGGAAGGATGTCGAAGCTTTGGAAAGGGTGCAGAGGAGATTTACTAGGATGTTGCCTGGTATGGAAGGAAGGTCTTACGAGGAAAGGCTGAGGGACTTGGGGTTGTTTCGTTAGAGAGAAGGAGGAGGAGAGGTGACTTAATAGAGACATACAAGATAATCAGAGGGTTAGATAGGATGGATAGTGAGAGTCTTTTTCCTCGGATGAGGATGGCAAACACGAGGGGACATAGCTTTAAGTTGAGGGGTGAAAGATATAGGACAGATGTCAGAGGTAGTTTCTTTACGCAGAGAGTAGTAGGGGCGTGGAACGCCCTGCCTGCAACAGTAGTAGACTCGCCAACTTTAAGGGCATTTAAGTGGTCATTGGATAGACATATGGATGAAAATGGAATAGTGTAGGTCAGATGATCGGCGCAACATCGAGGGCCGAAGGGCCTGTACTGCGCTGTAATATTCTAATTCTAATTCTAATTTTTCCAGTCCACTGCTAACAGCTGATCAATGCAGGTGTGGTATTGCTCGTGACAGCTGAGCACCAAGCGCTGAATTTTCTTCAGTTTTCAAATCCAATTCCACACATCGTGACTCAGAATCACTGCTGTGAGAGTGGGAAATCGCTGCAAATACTCAACAGGACGGGCAACTTGTGAAAACTCTTTCAATTTTGGTTGTACAGACTTTTCTTAAAACTTCAAACTGGACCATATGGCAATATAAAGCGTGTGTGTGTGTCTGTGGCTGTGGCTGTCATGGTTCTATCGAAACTGTGAGTCTTGATGTTATGAGGGCGATGCATTGTGAGTGTGTCAGTTGTAAATCTCCTTTTATTTTGATAATATATATCAGGTTCTAAATATATAAATATTGTGCACTTGAGTATTATGGGTGTATCAGTGTGCTCATTCTGAATAAATGTGTGTGTGTGTGTGCGTGTGTTACTTCTCAATGTATTTGTGTGTATCTGTGTTGTGTATACATTTTTCTATGTGTCAAAGCAAAGTAAGAGAGCAATAAATAAGCAGAAAGTGCACATAAACTCACACAATGCCACAACACGGTTCAGAAACACGCACACAAACTCACACAGTCCGACAAAACGGTTCAGAAACCCGCAGACAAACTCACACAGTCCGAGAACACCGTTCAGAGACACATTAAACTCACAGCGTCCCGCAACACGCTGCAAAGCCACACACAAACTCACACGGTCCCACAGCACGGTTCAGAGACATGTACAAACTTACACAGTCCCACAACACGGTTCAGACACGCACACACAATCTCACTCAGTCCCGCCGTTCATTTAAAATACCTGTCGAGCACGATAGATCTTAAAACCAGAGACGTTCACCATCCTCACTGCACATATCCATTCCAGTCGCGAAATCGGGAGCACTGGCTCCGGCCAGTTCTGATACAGCACGAGGCTTGTCAATCAAGTCATGCTCCACCCAGCCCAGATTGAGTCACCTGCCAGGTCGCAGTTTACTGTGTGTCAGAACCTGCCCCTCAGGTGTGGGAGATTCCAAGCTTAGTCTGTCGGTTAAAAGGGCATGGGGGCAGATTGGCCTTTTGCCATGTGGCAGTATCCTCAATAAAAGCCTCTTTGCCTGGGAAACCGGGTCTAATGGTAGCTACCTGGACACGAACCGTCAACATTGTGAGTGCAAAAGCAAACGAATGGTGGATGCTGGAAATCTGAAATGAAAAGAGAAAATGCAGGAAATGCGCAGCAACTCAGTCAACACATCTGGAAAGACAAACAGTGTTAGACTTTCTGGTGGGTAGCCTTTCCTCACAACTGGATAAAGGTTAGAGATTGAACAGGGATAAAGCGAGTGCAGAGGCAGAGGGAAAGGCGACGGGGCAAGGTCTGGGAGAGGGTGGAACTGTGGCCTGGAGAGTTTGTCTGTCAGGGGAAAGATTTCCGCAGCAGAACAGTGTGCCATTGTTAAATGAGCTCTGTTTTGTGCTTCGTACAATTGTTGAATTGCCGCAACCATTTTGACATTGTCCCCTTGTGAAATGGTTCTCCGACTGACGGAAAAAGTGCTGGGGAGAAATTTTGATTTGTACCACCAGATGGCAGAGATAAACAGATACCATCCCGCAGCGTCGATATGGAAAAGCTGATGACTGGCAGGATTCTCCAGCTCACACGACCTGAGACTCGAATTCATTGAAACACTGGTTTGCAGTGTCTTGCGTGATTTTGCTGTGGTCGTCTCTGTGGCGCAATTGGCTAGCGCGTTCGGCTGTTAACCGAAAGGTTGGTGGTTCAAGCCCACCCAGGGACGTCGGCCCTTATTGAGCGTTTCACTTAGCGCCCCTGGACGTGCTTGTTCTGCTCTCTGTGTTTGCATTGGTGTCTTCTTTTCCTGATTATTAAACAACGCTGCTCTGATCCATGACCTGACTGTTTCCATGCATTCATGATGAGCAATTTTCAATGAAATGAGCAAAAACCATGCACAGACGTCGGACCCATGCTAAATATATTGAGGTCGGTCGGGCTTCGAAAAAAGCAATGCAAATTCATTCAATGGCTGCACAATTTGGGACTGTTCCACCGCTGGGATTAGGGAAAACAAATTGAATGCGGTGGACCATTTTAATGATATTTTACCTGCATCAAATAAGTTCACTTTTATTGACGTACACTAAAAGTCCCTGGCTGACATTGTTCCAGTCCACTGCTAACAGCTGATCAAAGCAGGTGGAGAATTGCTCGTGACAGCTGAGCACCAAGCGCTGAATTTTCTTCAGTTTTCAAATCCAATTCCACACATCGTGACTCAGAATCACTGCTGTGAGACTGGGATATCGCTGCAAATACTCAACAGGACGGGCAACTTGTGAAAACTCTTTCAATTTGTGTTGTACAGACTTTTCTTAAAACTTCATACTGGCCCATATGGCAATATAAAGCGTGTGTGTGTGTCTGTGCCTGCGGCTGTCATGGTTCTATCGAAACTGTGAGTCTTGATGTGATGAGGGCGATGCATTGTGAGTGTGTCAGTTGTAAATCTCCTTTTATTTTGATAATATATATCAGGTTCTAAATATATAAATATTGTGCACTTGAGTATTATGGGTGTATCAGTGTGCTCATTCTGAATAAATGTGTGTGTGTGTGTGCGTGTGTTACTTCTCAATGTCTTTGTGTGTATCTGTGTTGTGTATACATTTTTCTATGTGTCAAAGCAAAGTAAGAGAGCAATAAATAAGCAGAAAGTACACATAAACTCACACAATGCCACAACACGGTTCAGAAACACGCACACAAACTCACACAGTCCGACAAAACGGTTCAGAAACCCGCAGACAAACTCACAAAGTCCTAGAACACCGTTGAGAGACATATTAAACTCACAGCGTCCCAGAACACGCTGCAAAGCCACACACAAACTCACACGGTCCCACAGCAAGGTTCAGAGACATCCACAAACTTACACAGTCCCACAACACGGTTCAGACACGCACACACAATCTCACTCAGTCCCGCTGTTCATTTAAAATACCTGTCGAGCACGATAGATCTTAAAACCAGAGACGTTTACCATCCTGACTGCACATATCCATTCCAGTTGCGAAATCGGGAGCACTGGCTCCGGCCAGTTCTGATATAGCACGAGGCTTGTCAATCAAGTCATGCTCCACCCAGCCCAGATTGAGTCACCTACCAGGTCGCAGTTTACTGTGTGTCAGAACCTGCCCCTCAGGTGTGGGAGATTCCAAGCTTAGTCTGTCGGTTAAAAGGGCATGGGGGCAGATTGGCCTTTTGTCATGTGGCAGTATCCTCAATCAAAGCCTCTTTGCCTGGGAAACCGGGTCTAACGGTAGCTACCTGGAGACGAACCGTCAACATTGTGAGTGCAAAAGCAAACGAATGGTGGATGCTGGAAATCTGAAATGAAAAGAGAAAATGCAGGAGATGCGCAGCAACTCAGGCAGCACATCTGGAAAGACAAACAGTGTTCGACTTTCTGGTGGGTAGCCTTTCTTCACAACTGGATAAAGGTTAGAGATTGAACAGGTATAAAGCGAGTGCAGAGGCAGAGGGAAAGGCGAAGGGGCAAGGTGTGGGATAGGGTGGAACTGTGGCCTGGAGAGTTTGTCTGTCAGGGGAAAGATTTCCGCAGCAGAACAGTGTGACATTGTTAAATGAGCTCTGTTTTGTGCTTCGTACAATTGTTGAATTGCCGCAACCGTTTTGACATTGTCCCCTTGTGAAATGGTTCTCCGACTGACGGAAAAAGTGCTGGGGAGAAATTTTGATTTGTCCCACCAGATGGCAGAGATAAACAGATACCATCCCGCAGCGTCGATCTGGAAAAGCTGATGACTGGCAGGATTCTCCAGCTCACACGGCCTGAGACTCGAATTCATTGAAACACTGGTTTGCAGTGTCTTGGGTAATTTTGCTGTGGTCGTCTCTGTGGCGCAATTGGCTAGCGCGTTCGGTTGTTAAACGAAAGGTTGGTGGTTCAAGCCCACCCAGGGACGTCGGCCATTATTGAGCGTTTTACTTAGCGCCCCTGGACGTGCTTGTTCCACTCTCTGTGTTTGAATTGGTGTCTTCTTTTCCTGATTATTTAACAACGCTGCTCTGATCCATTACCTGACTGTTTCCATGCATTCATGATAAGCAATTTTCAATGAAATTAGCAAAAACCATGCACAGACGTCGAACCCATATATTAAGGACGGTCGGGCTTCGAAAAAAGCAATGCAAATTCATTCAATGGCTGCACAATCTGGGACTGTTCCACCGCTGGGATTAGGGAAAACAAGTTGAATGCGGTGGACCATTTTAATGATATTTTACCTGCATCAAATAAGTTCACTTTTATTGATGTACACTAAAAGTCCCTGGCTGACATTGTTCCAGTCCACTGCTGACAGCTGATCAAAGCAGGTGTGGAATTGCTCGTGACAGCTGAGCACCAAGCGCTGAATTTTCTTCAGTTTTCAAATCCAATTCCACACATCGTGACTCAGAATCACTGCTGTGAGAGTGGGAAATCGCTGCAAATACTCAACAGGACGGGCAACTTGTGAAAACTCTTTCAATTTTTGTTGTACAGACTTTTCTTAAAACTTCAAACTGGACCATATGGCAATATAAAGCGTGTGTGTGTGTCTGTGGCTGTGGCTGTGATGGTTCTATCGAAACTGAGAGTCTTGATGTTATGAGGGCGATGCATTGTGAGTGTGTCAGTTGTAAATCTCCTTTTATTTTGATAATATATATCAGGTTCTAAATATATAAATATTGTGCACTTGAGTATTATGGGTGTATCAGTGTGCTCATTCTGAATAAATGTGTGTGTGTGTGCGTGTGTTACTTCTCAATGTATTTGTGTGTATCTGTGTTGTGTATACATTTTTCTATGTGTCAAAGCAAAGTAAGAGAGCAATAAATAAGCAGAAAGTACACATAAACTCACACAATGCCACAACACGGTTCAGAAACATGCACACAAACTCACACAGTCCGACAAAACGGTTCAGAAACCCGCAGACAAACTCACACAGTCCTAGAACACCGTTCAGAGACACATTAAACTCACACCGTCCCACAACACGCTGCAAAGCCACACACAAACTCACACGGTCCTACAGCACGGTTCAGAGACATACACAAACTTACACAGTCCCACAACACGGTTCAGACACGCACACACAATCTCACTCAGTCCCGCCGTTCATTTAAAATACCTGTCGAGCACGATGGATCTTAAAACCAGAGACGTTCACCATCCTGACTGCACATATCCATTCCAGTAGCGAAAGGGGGAGCACTGGCTCCGGCCAGTTCTGATATAGCACGAGGCTTGTCAATCAAGTCATGCTCCACCCAGCCCAGATTGAGTCACCTACCAGGTCGCAGTTTACTGTGTGTCAGTACCTGCCCCTCAGGTGTGGGAGATTCCAAGCTTAGTCTGTCGGTTAAAAGGGCATGGGGGCAGATTGGCCTTTTGCCATGTGGCAGTATCCTCAATAAAAGCCTCTTTGCCTGGGAAACCGGGTCTAACGGTAGCTACCTGGAGACGAACCGTCAACATTGTGAGTGCAAAAGCAAACGAATGGTGGATGCTGGAAATCTGAAATGAAAAGAGAAAATGCAGGAAATGCGCAGCAACTCAGGCAGCACATCTGGAAAGACAAACAGTGTTAGACTTTCTGGTGGGTAGCCTTTCTTCACAACTGGATAAAGGTTAGAGATTGAACAGGTATAAAGCGAGTGCAGAGGCAGAGGGAAAGACGAAGGGGCAAGGTCTGGGATAGGGTGGAACTGTGGCCTGGAGAGTTTGTCTGTCAGGGGAAAGATTTCCGCAGCAGAACAGTGTGACATTGTTAAATGAGCTCTGTTTTGTGCTTCGTACAATTGTTGAATTGCCGCAACCGTTTTGACATTGTCCCCTTGTGAAATGGTTCTCCGACTGACGGAAGAAGTGCTGGGGAGAAATTTTGATTTGTACCACCAGATGGCAGAGATAAACAGATACCATCCCGCAGCGTCGATCTGGAAAAGCTGATGACTGGCAGGATTCTCCAGCTCACACGACCTGAGACTCGAATTCATTGTAACACTGGTTTGCAGTGTCTTGGGTGTTTTGGCTGTGGTCGTCTCTGTGGCGCAATTGGCTAGCGCGTTCGGCTGTTAACCGAAAGATTGGTGGTTCAAGCCCACCCAGAGACGTCGGCCCTTATTGAGCGTTTCACTTAACGCCCCTGGACGTGCTAGCTCTACTCTCTCTGTTTGCATTGGTGTCTTCTTTTCCTGATTATTTAACAACGCTGCTCTGATCCATTACCTGACTGTTTCCATGCATTCATGATAAGCAATTTTCAATGAAATGAGCAAAAACCAAGCACAGACGTCGAACCCATGCTAAATATATGAAGGTCGGTCGGGCTTCGAAAAAAGCAATGCAAATTCATTCAATGGCTGCACAATCTGGGACTGTTCCACCGCTGGGATTAGGGAAAACAAGTTAAATGCGGTGGACCATTTTAATGATATTTTACCTGCATCAAATAAGTTCACTTTTATTGCTGTACACTAAAAGTCCCTGGCTGACATTGCTCCAGTCCACTGCTAACAGCTGATCAAAGCAGGTGTGGAATTGCTCGTGACAGCTGAGCACCAAGCGCTGAATTTTCTTCAGTTTTCAAATCCAATTCCACACATCGTGACTCAGAATCACTGCTGTGAGAGTGGGAAATCGCTGCAAATACTCAACAGGACGGGCAACTTGTGAAAACTCTTTCAATTTTTGTTGTACAGACTTTTCTTAAAACTTCAAACTGGACCATATGGCAATATAAAGCGTGTGTGTGTGTCTGTGGCTGTGGCTGTCATGGTTCTATCGAAACTGTGAGTCTTGATGTTATGAGGGCGATGCATTGTGAGTGTGTCAGTTGTAAATCTCCTTTTATTTTGATAATATATATCAGGTTCTAAATATATAAATATTGTGCACTTGAGTATTATGGGTGTATCAGTGTGCTCATTCTGAATAAATGTGTGTGTGTGTGTGCGTGTGTTACTTCTCAATGTATTTGTGTGTATCTGTGTTGTGTATACATTTTTCTTTGTGTCAAAGCAAAGTAAGAGAACAATAAATAAGCAGAAAGTACACATAAACTCACACAATGCCACAACACAGTTCAGAAACAAGCACACAAACTCACACAGTCCGACAAAACGGTTCAGGAACCCGCAGACAAACTCACACAGTCCTAGAACACCGTTCAGAGACACATTAAACTCACACCGTCCCACAACACGCTGCAAAGCCACACACAAACTCACACGGTCTCACAGCACGGTTCAGAGACATACACAAACTTACACAGTCCCACAACACGGTTCAGACACGCACACACAATCTCACTCAGTCCCGCCGTTCATTTAAAATACCTGTCGAGCACGGTAGATCTTAAAACCAGAGACGTTCACCATCCTGACTGCACATATCCATTCCAGTAGCGAAAGGAGGAGCACTGGCTCCGGCCAGTTCTGATATAGCACGAGGCTTGTCAATCAAGTCATGCTCCACCCAGCCCAGATTGAGTCACCTACCAGGTCGCAGTTTACTGTGTGTCAGAACCTGCCCCTCAGGTGTGGCAGATTCCAAGCTTAGTCTATCAGTTAAAAGGGCATGGGGGCAGATTGGCCTTTTGCCATGCGGCAGTATCCACAATAAAAGCCTCTTTGCCTGGGAAACCGGGTCTAACTTTAGCTACCTGGAGACGAACCGTCAACATTGTGAGTGCAAAAGCAAACGAATGGTGGATGCTGGAAATCTGAAATGAAAAGAGAAAATGCAGGAAATGCGCAGCAACTCAGGCAGCACATCTGGAAAGACAAACAGTGTTAGACTTTCAGGTGGGTAGCCTTTCTTCACAACTGGATAAAGGTTAGAGATTGAACAGGCATAAAGCGAGTGCAGAGGCAGAGGGCAAGGCGAAGGGGCAGGGACTGGGATAGGGTGGAACTGTGGCCTGGAGAGTTTGTCTGTCAGGGGAAAGATTTCCGCAGCAGAACAGTGTGACATTGTTAAATGAGCTCTGTTTTGTGCTTCGTACAATTGTTGAATTGCCGCAACCGTTTTGACATTGTCCCCTTGTGAAATGGTTCTCCGACTGACGGAAAAAGTGCTGGGGAGAAATTTTGATTTGTACCACCAGATGGCAGAGATAAACAGATACCATCCCGCAGCGTCGATCTGGAAAAGCTGATGACTGGCAGGATTCTCCAGCTCACACGACCTGAGACTCGAATTCATTGAAACACTGGTTTGCAGTGTCTTGCGTGATTTTGCTGTGGTCGTCTCTGTGGCGCAATTGGCTAGCGCGTTCGGCTGTTAACCGAAAGGTTGGTGGTTCAAGACCACCCAGGGACGTCGGCCCTTATTGTGCGTTTCACGAAGCGCCCCTGGACGTGCTTGTTCTACTATCTGTGTTTGCATTGGTGTCTCCTTTTCCTGATTATTTAACAACGCTGCTCTGATCCATTACCTGACTGTTTCCATGCATTCATGATAAGCAATTTTCAATGAAATGAGCAAAAACCATGCACAGACGTCGAACCCATGCTAAATATATTAAGGTCGGTCGGGCTTCGAAAAAAGCAATGCAAATTCATTCAATGGCTGCACAATCTGGGACTGTTCCACCGCTGGGATTAGGGAAAACAAGTTGAATGCGGTGGACCATTTTAATGATATTTTACCTGCATCAAATAAGTTCACTTTTATTGATGTACACTAAAAGTCCCTGGCTGACATTGTTCCAGTCCACTGCTAACAGCTGATCAAAGCAGGTGTGGAATTGCTCGTGACAGCTGAGCACCAAGCGCTGAATTTTCTTCAGTTTTCAAATCCAATTCCACACATCGTGACTCAGAATCACTGCTGTGAGAGTGGGAAATCGCTGCAAATACTCAACAGGACGGGCAACTTGTGAAAACTCTTTCAATTTTTGTTGTACAGACTTTTCTTAAAACTTCAAACTGGACCATATGGCAATATAAAGCGTGTGTGTGTGTCTGTGGCTGTGGCTGTCATGGTTCTATCGAAACTGTGAGTCTTGATGTTATGAGGGCGATGCATTGTGAGTGTGTCAGTTGTAAATTTCCTTTTATTTTGATAATATATATCAGGTTCTAAATATATAAATATTGTGCACTTGAGTATTATGGGTGTATCAGTGTGCTCATTCTGAATAAATGTGTGTGTGTGTGTGCGTGTGTTACTTCTCAATGTATATGTGTGTATCTGTGTTGTGTATACATTTTTCTATGTGTCAAAGCAAAGTAAGAGAGCAATAAATAAGCAGAAAGTACACATAAACTCACACAATGCCACAACACGGTTCAGAAACACGCACACAAACTCACACAGTCCGACAAAACGGTTCAGAAACCCGCAGACAAACTCACACAGTCCTAGAACACCGTTCAGAGACACATTAAACTCACAGCGTCCCACAACACGCTGCAAAGCCACACACAAACTCACACGGTCCCACAGCACGTTTCAGAGACATACACAAACTTACACAGTCCCACAACACGGTTCAGACACGCACACACAATCTCACTCAGTCCCGCCGTTCATTTAAAATACCTGTCGAGCACAATAGATCTTAAAACCAGATACGTTCACCATCCTGACTGCACATATCCATTCCAGTAGCGAAAGGGGGAGCACTGGCTCCGGCCAGTTCTGATATAGCACGAGGCTTGTCAATCAAGTCATGCTCCACCCAGCCCAGATTGAGTCACCTACCAGGTCGCAGTTTAAAGTGTGTCAGAACCTGCCCCTCAGGTGTGGGAGATTCCAAGCTTAGTCTATCGGTTAAAAGGGCATGGGGGCAGATTGGCCTTTTGCCATGTGTCAGGGGAAAGATTTCCGCAGCAGAACAGTGTGACATTGTTAAATGAGCTCTGTTTTGTGCTTCGTACAATTGTTGAATTGCCGCAACCGTTTTGACATTGTCCCCTTGTGAAATGGTTCTCCGACTGACGGAAAAAGTGCTGGGGAGAAATTTTGATTTGTACCACCAGATTGCAGAGATAAACAGATACCATCCCGCAGCGTCGATCTGGAAAAGCTGATGACTGGCAGGATTCTCCAGCTCACACGACCTGAGACTCGAATTCATTGAAACACTGGTTTGCAGTGTCTTGCGTGATTTTGCTGTGGTCGTCTCTGTGGCGCAATTGGCTAGCGCGTTCGGCTGTTAACCGAAAGGTTGGTGGTTCAAGCCCACCCAGGGACGTCGGCCCTTATTGTGCGTTTCACTTAGCGCCCCTGGACGTGCTTGTTCTACTCTCTGCGTTTGCATTGGTGTCTTCTTTTCCTGATTATTTAACAACGCTGCTTTGATCCATTACCTGACTGTTTCCATGCTTTCATGATAAGCAATTTTCAATGAAATGAGCAAAAACCATGCACAGACGTCGAACCCATATACTAAGGTCGGTCGGGCTTCGAAAAAAGCAATGCAAATTCATTCAATGGCTGCACAATCTGGGACTGTTCCACCGCTGGGATTAGGGAAAACAAGTTGAATGCGGTGGACCATTTTAATGATATTTTACCTGCATCAAATAAGTTCACTTTTATTGATGTACACTAAAAGTCCCTGGCTGACATTGTTCCAGTCCACTGCTGACAGCTGATCAAAGCAGGTGTGGAATTGCTCGTGACAGCTGAGCACCAAGCGCTGAATTTTCTTCAGTTTTCAAATCCAATTCCACACATCGTGACTCAGAATCACTGCTGTGAGAGTGGGAAATCGCTGCAAATACTCAACAGGACGGGCAACTTGTGAAAACTCTTTCAATTTTTGTTGTACAGACTTTTCTTAAAACTTCAAACTGGACCATATGGCAATATAAAGCGTGTGTGTGTCTGTGGCTGTGGCTGTGATGGTTCTATCGAAACTGAGAGTCTTGATGTTATGAGGGCGATGCATTGTGAGTGTGTCAGTTGTAAATCTCCTTTTATTTTGATAATATATATCAGGTTCTAAATATATAAATATTGTGCACTTGAGTATTATGGGTGTATCAGTGTGCTCATTCTGAATAAATGTGTGTGTGTGTGTGCGTGTGTTACTTCTCAATGTATTTGTGTGTATCTGTGTTGTGTATACATTTTTCTATGTGTCAAAGCAAAGTAAGAGAGCAATAAATAAGCAGAAAGTACACATAAACTCACACAATGCCACAACACGGTTCAGAAACATGCACACAAACTCACACAGTCCGACAAAACGGTTCAGAAACCCGCAGACAATCTCACACAGTCCTAGAACACCGTTCAGAGACACATTAAACTCACACCATTCCACAACACGCTGCAAAGCCACACACAAACTCACACGGTCCCACAGCACGGTTCAGAGACATACACAAACTTACACAGTCCCACAACACGGTTCAGACACGCACACACAATCTCACTCAGTCCCGCCGTTCATTTAAAATACCTGTCGAGCACAATAGGTCTTAAAACCAGAGACGTTCACCATCCTGACTGCACATATCCATTCCAGTAGCGAAAGGGGGAGCACTGGCTCCGGCCAGTTCTGATATAGCACGAGGCTTGTCAATCAAGTCATGCTCCACCCAGCCCAGATTGAGTCACCTACCAGGTCGCAGTTTACTGTGTGTCAGAACCTGCCCCTCAGGTGTGGGAGATTCCAAGCTTAGTCTGTCGGTTAAAAGGGCATGGGGGCAGATTGGCCTTTTGCCATGTGGCAATATCCTCAATAAATACCTCTTTGCCTGGGAAACCGGGTCTAACGGTAGCGACCTGGAGACGAACCGTCAACATTGTGAGTGCAAAAGCAAACGAATGGTGGATGCTGGAAATCTGAAATGAAAAGAGAAAATGCAGGAAATGCGCAGCAACTCAGGCAGCACATCTGGAAAGACAAACAGTGTTAGACTTTCTGGTGGGTAGCCTTTCTTCACAACTGGATAAAGGTTAGAGATTGAACAGGTATAAAGCGAGTGCAGAGGCAGAGGGAAAGGCGAAGGGGCAAGGTCTGGGATAGGGTGGAACTGTGGCCTGGAGAGTTTGTCTGTCAGGGGAAAGATTTCCGCAGCAGAACAGTGTGACATTGTTAAATGAGCTCTGTTTTGTGCTTCGTACAATTGTTGAATTGCCGCAACCGTTTTGACATTGTCCACTTGTGAAATGGTTCTCCGACTGACGGAAAAAGTGCTGGGGAGAAATTTTGATTTGTACCACCAGATGGCAGAGATAAACAGATACCATCCCGCAGCGTCGATCTGGAAAAGCTGATGACTGGCAGGATTCTCCAGCTCACACGACCTGAGACTCGAATTCATTGAAACACTGGTTTGCAGTGTCTTGCGTGACTTTGCTGTGGTCGTCTCTATGGCGCAATTGGCTAGCGCGTTCGGCTGTTAACCGAAAGGTTGGTGGTTCAAGCTCACCCAGTGGACGTCGGCCCTTATTGAGTGTTTCACTTCGCGCCCCTGGATGCGCTTGTTCTACTCTCTGTGTTTGCATTGGTGCCTTCTTTTCCTGATTATTTCACAACGCTGCTCTGATCCATTACCTGACTGTTTCCATGCATTCATGATAAGCAATTTTCAATGAAATGAGCAAAAACCATGCACAGACGTCGAACCCATATACTAAGGTCGGTCGGGCTTCGAAAAAAGCAATGCAAATTCATTCAATGGCTGCACAATCTGGGACTGTTCCACCGCTGGGATTAGGGAAAACAAGTTGAATGCGGTGGACCATTTTAATGATATTTTACCTGCATCAAATAAGTTCACTTTTATTGATGTACACTAAAAGTCCCTGGCTGACATTGTTCCAGTCCACTGCTGACAGCTGATCAAAGCAGGTGTGGAATTGCTCGTGACAGCTGAGCACCAAGCGCTGAATTTTCTTCAGTTTTCAAATCCAATTCCACACATCGTGACTCAGAATCACTGCTGTGAGAGTGGGAAATCGCTGCAAATACTCAACAGGACGGGCAACTTGTGAAAACTCTTTCAATTTTTGTTGTACAGACTTTTCTTAAAACTTCAAACTGGACCATATGGCAATATAAAGCGTGTGTGTGTGTCTGTGGCTGTGGCTGTGATGGTTCTATCGAAACTGAGAGTCTTGATGTTATGAGGGCGATGCATTGTGAGTGTGTCAGTTGTAAATCTCCTTTTATTTTGATAATATATATCAGGTTCTAAATATATAAATATTGTGCACTTGTGTATTATGGGTGTATCAGTGTGCTCATTCTGAATAAATGTGTGTGTGTGTGTGCGTGTGTTACTTCTCAATGTATTTGTGTGTATCTGTGTTGTGTATACATTTTTCTATGTGTCAAAGCAAAGTAAGAGAGCAATAAATAAGCAGAAAGTACACATAAACTCACACAATGCCACAACACGGTTCAGAAACATGCACACAAACTCACACAGTCCGACAAAACGGTTCAGAAACCCGCAGACAAACTCACACAGTCCTAGAACACAGTTCAGAGACACATTAAACTCACACCGTCCCACAACACGCTGCAAAGCCACACACAAACTCACACGGTCCCACAGCACGGTTCAGAGACATACACAAACTTACACAGTCCCACAACACGGTTCAGACACGCACACACAATCTCACTCAGTCCCGCCGTTCATTTAAAATACCTGTCGAGCACAATAGGTCTAAAAACCAGAGACGTTCACCATCCTGACTGCACATATCCATTCCAGTAGCGAAAGGGGGAGCACTGGCTCCGGCCAGTTCTGATATAGCACGAGGCTTGTCAATCAAGTCATGCTCCACCCAGCCCAGATTGAGTCACCTACCAGGTCGCAGTTTACTGGGTGTCAGAACCTGCCCCTCAGGTGTGGGAGATTCCAAGCTTAGTCTGTCGGTTAAAAGGGCATGGGGGCAGATTGGCCTTTTGCCATGTGGCAGTATCCTCAATAAAAGCCTCTTTGCCTGGGAAACCGGGTCTAACGGTAGCGACCTGGAGACGAACCGTCAACATTGTGAGTGCAAAAGCAAACGAATGGTGGATGCTGGAAATCTGAAATGAAAAGAGAAAATGCAGGAAATGCGCAGCAACTCAGGCAGCACATCTGGAAAGACAAACAGTGTTAGACTTTCTGGTGGGTAGCCTTTCTTCACAACTGGATAAAGGTTAGAGATTGAACAGGTATAAAGCGAGTGCAGAGGCAGAGGGAAAGGCGAAGGGGCAAGGTCTGGGATAGGGTGGAACTGTGGCCTGGAGAGTTTGTCTGTCAGGGGAAAGATTTCCGCAGCAGAACAGTGTGACATTGTTAAATGAGCTCTGTTTTGTGCTTCGTACAATTGTTGAATTGCCGCAACCGTTTTGACATTGTCCCCTTGTGAAATGGTTCTCCGACTGACGGAAAAAGTGCTGGGGAGAAATTTTGATTTGTACCACCAGATGGCAGAGATAAACAGATACCATCCCGCAGCGTCGATCTGGAAAAGCTGATGACTGGCAGGATTCTCCAGCTCACACGACCTGAGACTCGAATTCATTGAAACACTGGTTTGCAGTGTCTTGCGTGACTTTGTTGTGGTCGTCTCTGTGGCGCGATTGGTTAGCGCGTTCGGCTGTTAATCGAAAGGTTGGTGGTTCAAGCTCACCCAGTGGACGTCAGCCCTTATTGAGTGTTTCACTTTGCGCCCCTGGACGCGCTTGTTCTACTCTCTGTGTTTGCATTGGTGCCTTCTTTTCCTGATTATTTCACAACGCTGCTCTGATCCATTACCTGACTGTTTCCATGCATTCATGATAAGCAATTTTCAATGAAATGAGCAAAAACCATGCACAGACGTCGAACCCATATACTAAGGTCGGTCGGGCTTCGAAAAAAGCAATGCAAATTCATTCAATGGCTGCACAATCTGGGACTGTTCCACCGCTGGGATTAGGGAAAACAAGTTGAATGCGGTGGACCATTTTAATGATATTTTACCTGCATCAAATAAGTTCACTTTTATTGATGTACACTAAAAGTCCCTGGCTGACATTGTTCCAGTCCACTGCTGACAGCTGATCAAAGCAGGTGTGGAATTGCTCGTGACAGCTGAGCACCAAGCGCTGAATTTTCTTCAGTTTTCAAATCCAATTCCACACATCGTGACTCAGAATCACTGCTGTGAGAGTGGGAAATCGCTGCAAATACTCAACAGGACGGGCAACTTGTGAAAACTCTTTCAATTTTTGTTGTACAGACTTTTCTTAAAACTTCAAACTGGACCATATGGCAATATAAAGCGTGTGTGTGTGTCTGTGGCTGTGGCTGTGATGGTTCTATCGAAACTGAGAGTCTTGATGTTATGAGGGCGATGCATTGTGAGTGTGTCAGTTGTAAATCTCCTTTTATTTTGATAATATATATCAGGTTCTAAATATATAAATATTGTGCACTTGAGTATTATGGGTGTATCAGTGTGCTCATTCTGAATAAATGTGTGTGTGTGTGTGCGTGTGTTACTTCTCAATGTATTTGTGTGTATCTGTGTTGTGTATACATTTTTCTATGTGTCAAAGCAAAGTAAGAGAGCAATAAATAAGCAGAAAGTACACATAAACTCACACAATGCCACAACACGGTTCAGAAACATGCACACAAACTCACACAGTCCGACAAAACGGTTCAGAAACCCGCAGACAAACTCACACAGTCCTAGAACACCGTTCAGAGACACATTAAACTCACAGCGTCCCACAACACGCTGCAAAGCCACACACAAACTCACACGGTCCCACAGCACGGTTCAGAGACATACACAAACTTACACAGTCCCACAACACGGTTCAGACACGCACACACAATCTCACTCAGTCCCGCCGTTCATTTAAAATACCCGTCGAGCACAATAGGTCTTAAAACCAGAGACGTTCACCATCCTGACTGCACATATCCATTCCAGTAGCGAAAGGGGGAGCACTGGCTCCGGCCAGTTCTGATATAGCACGAGGCTTGTCAATCAAGTCATGCTCCACCCAGCCCAGATTGAGTCACCTACCAGGTCGCAGTTTACTGGGTGTCAGAACCTGCCCCTCAGGTGTGGGAGATTCCAAGCTTAGTCTGTCGGTTAAAAGGGCATGGGGGCAGATTGGCCTTTTGCCATGTGGCAGTATCCTCAATAAAAGCCTCTTTGCCTGGGAAACCGGGTCTAACGGTAGCGACCTGGAGACGAACCGTCAACATTGTGAGTGCAAAAGCAAACGAATGGTGGATGCTGGAAATCTGAAATGAAAAGAGAAAATGCAGGAAATGCGCAGCAACTCAGGCAGCACATCTGGAAAGACAAACAGTGTTAGACTTTCTGGTGGGTAGCCTTTCTTCACAACTGGATAAAGGTTAGAGATTGAACAGGTATAAAGCGAGTGCAGAGGCAGAGGGAAAGGCGAAGGGGCAAGGTCTGGGATAGGGTGGAACTGTGGCCTGGAGAGTTTGTCTGTCAGGGGAAAGATTTCCGCAGCAGAACAGTGTGACATTGTTAAATGAGCTCTGTTTTGTGCTTCGTACAATTGTTGAATTGCCGCAACCGTTTTGACATTGTCCCCTTGTGAAATGGTTCTCCGACTGACGGAAAAAGTGCTGGGGAGAAATTTTGATTTGTACCACCAGATGGCAGAGATAAACAGATACCATCCCGCAGCGTCGATCTGGAAAAGCTGATGACTGGCAGGATTCTCCAGCTCACACGACCTGAGACTCGAATTCATTGAAACTCTGGTTTGCAGTGTCTTGCGTAACTTTGTTGTGGTCGTCTCTGTGGCGCGATTGGCTAGCGCGTTCGGCTGTTAACCGAAAGGTTGGTGGTTCAAGCTCACCCAGTGGACGAGGGCCCTTATTGAGTGTTTCACTTCGCGCCCCTGGACGCGCTTGTTCTGCTCTCTGTGTTTGCATTGGTGCCTTCTTTTCCTGATTATTTCACAACGCTGCTCTGATCCATTACCTGACTGTTTCCATGCATTCATGATAAGCAATTTTCAATGAAATGAGCAAAAACCATGCACAGACTTCGAACCCATATACTAAGGTCGGTCGGGCTTCGAAAAAAGCAATGCAAATTCATTCAATGGCTGCACAATCTGGGACTGTTCCACCGCTGGGATTAGGGAAAACAAGTTGAATGCGGTGGACCATTTTAATGATATTTTACCTGCATCAAATAAGTTCACTTTTATTGATGTACACTAAAAGTCCCTGGCTGACATTGTTCCAGTCCACTGCTGACAGCTGATCAAAGCAGGTGTGGAATTGCTCGTGACAGCTGAGCACCAAGCGCTGAATTTTCTTCAGTTTTCAAATCCAATTCCACACATCGTGACTCAGAATCACTGCTGTGAGAGTGGGAAATCGCTGCAAATACTCAACAGGACGGGCAACTTGTGAAAACTCTTTCAATTTTTGTTGTACAGACTTTTCTTAAAACTTCAAACTGGACCATATGGCAATATAAAGCGTGTGTGTGTGTCTGTGGCTGTGGCTGTGATGGTTCTATCGAAACTGAGAGTCTTGATGTTATGAGGGCGATGCATTGTGAGTGTGTCAGTTGTAAATCTCCTTTTATTTTGATAATATATATCAGGTTCTAAATATATAAATATTGTGCACTTGAGTATTATGGGTGTATCAGTGTGCTCATTCTGAATAAATGTGTGTGTGTGTGTGCGTGTGTTACTTCTCAATGTATTTGTGTGTATCTGTGTTGTGTATACATTTTTCTATGTGTCAAAGCAAAGTAAGAGAGCAATAAATAAGCAGAAAGTACACATAAACTCACACAATGCCACAACACGGTTCAGAAACATGCACACAAACTCACACAGTCCGACAAAACGGTTCAGAAACCCGCAGACAAACTCACACAGTCCTAGAACACCGTTCAGAGACACATTAAACTCACAGCGTCCCACAACACGCTGCAAAGCCACACACAAACTCACACGGTCCCACAGCACGGTTCAGAGACATACACAAACTTACACAGTCCCACAACACGGTTCAGACACGCACACACAATCTCACTCAGTCCCGCCGTTCATTTAAAATACCCGTCGAGCACAATAGGTCTTAAAACCAGAGACGTTCACCATCCTGACTGCACATATCCATTCCAGTAGCGAAAGGGGGAGCACTGGCTCCGGCCAGTTCTGATATAGCACGAGGCTTGTCAATCAAGTCATGCTCCACCCAGCCCAGATTGAGTCACCTACCAGGTCGCAGTTTACTGGGTGTCAGAACCTGCCCCTCAGGTGTGGGAGATTCCAAGCTTAGTCTGTCGGTTAAAAGGGCATGGGGGGCAGATTGGCCTTTTGCCATGTGGCAGTATCCTCAATAAAAGCCTCTTTGCCTGGGAAACCGGGTCTAACGGTAGCGACCTGGAGACGAACCGTCAACATTGTGAGTGCAAAAGCAAACGAATGGTGGATGCTGGAAATCTGAAATGAAAAGAGAAAATGCAGGAAATGCGCAGCAACTCAGGCAGCACATCTGGAAAGACAAACAGTGTTAGACTTTCTGGTGGGTAGCCTTTCTTCACAACTGGATAAAGGTTAGAGATTGAACAGGTATAAAGCGAGTGCAGAGGCAGAGGGAAAGGCGAAGGGGCAAGGTCTGGGATAGGGTGGAACTGTGGCCTGGAGAGTTTGTCTGTCAGGGGAAAGATTTCCGCAGCAGAACAGTGTGACATTGTTAAATGAGCTCTGTTTTGTGCTTCGTACAATTGTTGAATTGCCGCAACCGTTTTGACATTGTCCCCTTGTGAAATGGTTCTCCGACTGACGGAAAAAGTGCTGGGGAGAAATTTTGATTTGTACCACCAGATGGCAGAGATAAACAGATACCATCCCGCAGCGTCGATCTGGAAAAGCTGATGACTGGCAGGATTCTCCAGCTCACACGACCTGAGACTCGAATTCATTGAAACACTGGTTTGCAGTGTCTTGCGTGACTTTGTTGTGGTCGTCTCTGTGGCGCGATTGGCTAGCGTGTTCGGCTGTTAACTGAAAGGTTGGTGGTTCAAGCTCACCCAGTGGACGTCGGCCCTTTTTGAGCGTTTCACTTCGCGCCCCTGGACGCGCTTGTTCTCCTCTCTGTGTTTGCATTGGTGCCTTCTTTTCCTGATTATTTCACAACGCTGCTCTGATCCATTACCTGACTGTTTCCATGCATTCATGATAAGCAATTTTCAATGAAATGAGCAAAAACCATGCACAGACGTCGAACCCATGCTAAATATATTAAGGTCGGTCGGGCTTCGAAAAAAGCAATGCAAATTCATTCAATGGCTGCACAATCTGGGACTGTTCCACCGCTGGGATTAGGGAAAACAAGTTGAATGCGGTGGACCATTTTGATGATATTTTACCTGCATCAAATAAGTTCACTTTTATTGATGTACACTAAAAGTCACTGGCTGACATTGTTCCAGTCCACTGTTGACAGCTGATCAAAGCAGGTGTGGAATTGCTCGTGACAGCTGAGCACCAAGCGCTGAATTTTCTTCAGTTTTCCAATCCAATTCCACACATCGTGACTCAGAATCACTGCTCTGAGAGTGGGAAACCGCTGCAAATACTCAACAGGAAGGGCAACTTGTGAAAACTCTTTCAATTTTTGTTGTACAGACTTTTCTTAAAACCTCAAACTGGACCATATGGCAATATAAAGCGTGTGTGTGTGTCTGTGGCTGTGGCTGTCATGGTTCTATCGAAACTGTGAGTCTTGATGTTATGAGGGCGATGCATTGTGAGTGTGTCAGTTGTAAATCTCCTTTTACTTTGATAATATATATCAGGTTCTAAACATATAAATATTGTGCACTTGAGTATTATGGGTGTATCAGTGTGCTCATTCTGAATAAATGTGGGCGTGGGTTACTTCTCAATGTATTTGTGTGTATCTGTGTTGTGTATACATTTTTCTATGTGTCAAAGCAAAGTAAGAGAGCAATAAATAAGCAGAAAGTACACATAAACTCACACAATGCCACAACACGGTTCAGAAACACGCACACAAACTCACACAGTCCGACAAAACGGTTCAGAAACCCGCAGACAAACTCACACAGTCCTAGAACACCGTTCAGAGACACATTAAACTCACAGCGTCCCACAACACGCTGCAAAGCCACACACAAATTCACACGGTCCCACAGCACGGTTCAGAGACAGACACAAACTTACACAGTCCCACAATACGGTTCAGACACGCACACACAATCTCACTCAGTCCCGCCGCTCATTTAAAATACCTGTCGAGCACGATAGATCTGAAAACCAGAGACGTTCACCATCCTGACTGCACATATCCATTCCAGTAGTGAAAGGGGGAGCACTGGCTCCGGCCAGTTCTGATATCGCACGAGGCTTGTCAATCAAGTCATGCTCCACCCAGCCCAGATTGAGTCACCTACCAGGTCGCAGTTTACTGTGTGTCAGAACCTGCCCCTCAGGTGTGGGAGATTCCAAGCTTAGTCTGTCGGTTAAAAGGGCATGGGGGCAGATTGGCCTTTTGCCATGTGGCAGTATCCTCAATAAAAGCCTCTTTGCCTGGGAAACCGGGTCTAACGGTAGCTACCTGGAGACGAACCGTCAACATTGTGAGTGCAAAAGCAAACGAATGGTGGATGCTGGAAATCTGAAATGGAAAGAGAAAATGCAGGAAATGCGCAGCAACTCAGGCAGCACATCTGGAAAGACAAACAGTGTGAGACTTTCTGGTGGGTAGCCTTTCTTCACAACTGGATAAAGGTTAGAGATTGAACAGGTAAAAAGCGAGTGCAGAGGCAGAGGGAAAGGCGAAGGGGCAAGGTCTGGGATAGGGTGGGAATGTGGCATGGAGAGTTTGTCTGTCAGGGGAAAGATTTCCGCAGCAGAACAGTGTGACATTGTTAAATGAGCTCTGTTTTGTGCCTCGTACAATTGTTGAATTGCCGCAACCGTTTTGACATTGTCCCCTTGTGAAATGGTTCTCCGACTGATGGAAAAAGTGCTGGGGAGAAATTTTGATTTGTACCACCAGATGGCAGAGATAAACAGATACCATCCCGCAGCGTCGATCTGGAAAAGCTGATGACTGGCAGGATTCTCCAGCTCACACGACCTGAGACTCGATTTCATTGAAACACTGGTTTGCGGTGTCTTGGGTGACTTTGCTGTGGTCTTTTCTGTGGCGCAATTGGCTAGTGCGTTCGGCTGTTAACCAAGAAGTTGGCGGTTCAAGCCTACCCAGGGACGTCGGCCCTTATTGAGCGTTTCACTTCGCGCCCCTGGACGCGCTTGTTCTACTCTCTGTGTTTGCATTGGTGCCTTCTTTTCCTGATTATTTAACAACGCTGCTCTGATCCATTACCTGACTGTTTCCATGCATTCATGATAAGCAATTTTCAATGAAATGAGCAAAAACCATGCACAGACGTCGAACCCATGCTAAATATATTAAGGTCGGTCGGGCTTCGAAGAAAGCAATGCAAATTCATTCAATGGCTGCACAATCTGGGACTGTTCCACCGCTGGGATTAGGGAAAACAAGTTGAATGCGGTGGACCATTTTAATGATATTTTACCTGCATCAAAGAAGTTCACTTTTATTGATGTACACTAAAAGTCCCTGGCTGACATTGTTCCAGTCCACTGCTGACAGCTGATCAAAGCAGGTGTGGAATTGCTCGTGACAGCTGAGCACCAAGCGCTGAATTTTCTTCAGTTTTCAAATCCAATTCCACACATCGTGACTCAGAATCACTGCTGTGAGAGTGGGAAATCGCTGCAAATACTCAACAGGACGGGCAACTTGTGAAAACTCTTTCAATTTTTGTTGTACAGACTTTTCTTAAAACTTCAAACTGGACCATATGGCAATATAAAGCGTGTGTGTGTGTCTGTGGCTGTGGCTGTCATGGTTCTATCGAAACTGTGAGTCTTGATGTTATGAGGGCGATGCATTGTGAGTGTGTCAGTTGTAAATCTCCTTTTATTTTGATAATATATATCAGGTTCTAAATATATAAATATTGTGCACTTGAGTATTATGGGTGTATCAGTGTGCTCATTCTGAATAAATGTGTGTGTGTGCGTGTGTTACTTCTCAATGTATTTGTGTGTATCTGTGTTGTGTATACATTTTTCTATGTGTCAAAGCAAAGTAAGAGAGCAATAAATAAGCAGAAAGTACACATAAACTCACACAATGCCACAACACGGTTCAGAAACAAGCACACAAACTCACACAGTCCGACAAAATGGTTCAGAAACCCGCAGACAAACTCACACAGTCCAAGAACACCGTTCAGAGACACATTAAACTCACACCGTCCCACAACACGCTGCAAAGCCACACACAAACTCACACGGTCCCACAGCACGGTTCAGAGACATACACAATCTTACACAGTCCCACAACACGGTTCAGACACGCACACACAATCTCACTCAGTCCCGCCGTTCATTTAAAATACCTGTCGAGCACGATAGATCTTAAAACCAGAGACGTTCACCATCCTGACTGCACATATCCATTCCAGTAGCGAAAGGGGGAGCACTGGCTCCGGCCAGTTCTGATATCGCACGAGGCTTGTCAATCAAGTCATGCTCCACCCAGCCCAGATTGAGTCACCTACCAGGTCGCAGTTTACTGTGTGTCAGAACCTGCCCCTCAGGTGTGGGAGATTCCAAGCTTAGTCTGTCGGTTAAAAGGGCATGGGGGCAGATTGGCCTTTTGCCATGTGGCAGTATCCTCAATAAAAGCCTCTTTGCCTGGGAAACCGGGTCTAACGGTAGCTACCTGGAGACGAACCGTCAACATTGTGAGTGCAAAAGCAAACGAATGGTGGATGCTGGAAATCTGAAATGAAAAGAGAAAATGCAGGAAATGCGCAGCAACTCAGGCAGCACATCTGGAAAGACAAACAGTGTTAGACTTTCTGGTGGGTAGCCTTTCTTCACAACTGGATAAAGGTTAGAGATTGAACAGGTATAAAGCGAGTGCAGAGGCAGAGGGAAAGGCGAAGGGGCAAGGTCTGGGATAGGGTGGAACTGTGGCCTGGAGAGTTTGTCTGTCAGGGGAAAGATTTCCGCAGCAGAACAGTGTGACATTGTTAAATGAGCTCTGTTTTGTGCTTCGTACAATTGTTGAATTGCCGCAACCGTTTTGACATTGTCCCCTTGTGAAATGGTTCTCCGACTGACGGAAAAAGTGCTGGGGAGAAATTTTGATTTGTACCACCAGATGGCAGAGATAAACAGATACCATCCCGCAGCGTCGATCTGGAAAAGCTGATGACTGGCAGGATTCTCCAGCTCACACGACCTGAGACTCGATTTCATTGAAACACTGGTTTGCGGTGTCTTGGGTGACTTTGCTGTGGTCTTTTCTGTGGCGCAATTGGCTAGTGCGTTCGGCTGTTAACCGAGAAGTTGGCGGTTCAAGCCTACCCTGGGACATCGGCCCTTATTGAGCGTTTCACTTCGCGCCCGTGGACGCGCTTGTTCTACTCTCTGTGTTTGCATTGGTGCCTTCTTTTCCTGATTATTTAACAACGCTGCTCTGATCCATTACCTGACTGTTTCCATGCATTCATGATAAGCAATTTTCAATGAAATGAGCAAAAACCATGCACAGACGTCGAACCCATGCTAAATATATTAAGGTCGGTCGGGCTTCGAAGAAAGCAATGCAAATTCATTCAATGGCTGCACAATCTGGGACTGTTCCACCGCTGGGATTAGGGAAAACAAGTTGAATGCGGTGGACCATTTTAATGATATTTTACCTGCATCAAAGAAGTTCACTTTTATTGATGTACACTAAAAGTCCCTGGCTGACATTGTTCCAGTCCACTGCTGACAGCTGATCAAAGCAGGTGTGGAATTGCTCGTGACAGCTGAGCACCAAGCGCTGAATTTTCTTCAGTTTTCAAATCCAATTCCACACATCGTGACTCAGAATCACTGCTGTGAGAGTGGGAAATCGCTGCAAATACTCAACAGGACGGGCAACTTGTGAAAACTCTTT
Organism: Heterodontus francisci; assembly: GCF_036365525.1. Classification (NCBI taxonomy): domain Eukaryota; kingdom Metazoa; phylum Chordata; class Chondrichthyes; order Heterodontiformes; family Heterodontidae; genus Heterodontus; species Heterodontus francisci. The sequence goes on along the minus strand of NC_090392.1, from coordinate 38,947,395 downwards.
CAATTTTTGTTGTACAGACTTTTCTTAAAACTTCAAACTGGACCATATGGCAATATAAAGCGTGTGTGTGTGTCTGTGGCTGTGGCTGTCATGGTTCTATCGAAACTGTGAGTCTTGATGTTATGAGGGCGATGCATTGTGAGTGTGTCAGTTGTAAATCTCCTTTTATTTTGATAATATATATCAGGTTCTAAATATATAAATATTGTGCACTTGAGTATTATGGGTGTATCAGTGTGCTCATTCTGAATAAATGTGTGTGTGTGCATGTGTTACTTCTCAATGTATTTGTGTGTATCTGTGTTGTGTATACATTTTTCTATGTGTCAAAGCAAAGTAAGAGAGCAATAAATAAGCAGAAAGTACACATAAACTCACACAATGCCACAACACGGTTCAGAAACAAGCACACAAACTCACACAGTCCGACAAAATGGTTCAGAAACCCGCAGACAAACTCACACAGTCCAAGAACACCGTTCAGAGACACATTAAACTCACACCGTCCCACAACACGCTGCAAAGCCACACACAAACTCACACGGTCCCACAGCACGGTTCAGAGACATACACAAACTTACACAGTCCCACAACACGGTTCAGACACGCACACACAATCTCACTCAGTCCCGCCGTTCATTTAAAATACCTGTCGAGCACGATAGATCTTAAAACCAGAGACGTTCACCATCCTGACTGCACATATCCATTCCAGTAGCGAAAGGGGGAGCACTGGCTCCGGCCAGTTCTGATATCGCACGAGGCTTGTCAATCAAGTCATGCTCCACCCAGCCCAGATTGAGTCACCTACCAGGTCGCAGTTTACTGTGTGTCAGAACCTGCCCCTCAGGTGTGGGAGATTCCAAGCTTAGTCTGTCGGTTAAAAGGGCATGGGGGCAGATTGGCCTTTTGCCATGTGGCAGTATCCTCAATAAAAGCCTCTTTGCCTGGGAAACCGGGTCTAACGGTAGCTACCTGGAGACGAACCGTCAACATTGTGAGTGCAAAAGCAAACGAATGGTGGATGCTGGAAATCTGAAATGAAAAGAGAAAATGCAGGAAATGCGCAGCAACTCAGGCAGCACATCTGGAAAGACAAACAGTGTTAGACTTTCTGGTGGGTAGCCTTTCTTCACAACTGGATAAAGGTTAGAGATTGAACAGGTATAAAGCGAGTGCAGAGGCAGAGGGAAAGGCGAAGGGGCAAGGTCTGGGATAGGGTGGAACTGTGGCCTGGAGAGTTTGTCTGTCAGGGGAAAGATTTCCGCAGCAGAACAGTGTGACATTGTTAAATGAGCTCTGTTTTGTGCTTCGTACAATTGTTGAATTGCCGCAACCGTTTTGACATTGTCCCCTTGTGAAATGGTTCTCCGACTGACGGAAAAAGTGCTGGGGAGAAATTTTGATTTGTACCACCAGATGGCAGAGATAAACAGATACCATCACGCAGCGTCGATCTGGAAAAGCTGATGACTGGCAGGATTCTCCAGCTCACACGACCTGAGACTCGAATTCATTGAAACACTGGTTTGCAGTGTCTTGCGTGATTTTGCTGTGGTCGTCTCTGTGGCGCAATCGGCTAGCGCGTTCGGCTGTTAACCGAAAGGTTGGTCGTTCAAGCCCACCCAGGGACGTCGGCCCTTACTGAGCGTTTTACTTAGCGCCCCTGGACGTGCTTGTTCTACTCTCTGTGTTTGCATTGGTGTCTTCTTTTCCTGATTATTTAACAACGCTGCTCTGATCCATTACCTGACTGTTTCCATGCATTCATGATAAGCAATTTTCAATGAAATGAGCAAAAACCATGCACAGACGTCGAACCCATATATTAAGGTCGGTCGGGCTTCGAAAAAAGCAATGCAAATTCATTCAATGGCTGCACAATCTGGGACTGTTCCACCGCTGGGATTAGGGAAAACAAGTTGAATGCGGTGGACCATTTTAATGATATTTTACCTGCATCAAATAAGTTCACTTTTATTGATGTACACTAAAAGTCCCTGGCTGACATTGTTCCAGTCCACTGCTGACAGCTGATCAAAGCAGGTGTGGAATTGCTCGTGACAGCTGAGCACCAAGCGCTGAATTTTCTTCAGTTTTCAAATCCAATTCCACACATCGTGACTCAGAATCACTGCTGTGAGAGTGGGAAATCGCTGCAAATACTCAACAGGACGGGCAACTTGTGAAAACTCTTTCAATTTGTGTTGTACAGACTTTTCTTAAAACTTCAAACTGGACCATATGGCAATATAAAGCGTGTGTGTGTGTCTGTGGCTGTGGCTGTGATGGTTCTATCGAAACTGAGAGTCTTGATGTTATGAGGGCGATGCATTGTGAGTGTGTCAGTTGTAAATCTCCTTTTATTTTGATAATATATATCAGGTTCTAAATATATAAATATTGTGCACTTGAGTATTATGGGTGTATCAGTGTGCTCATTCTGAATAAATGTGTGTGTGTGTGCGTGTGTTACTTCTCAATGTATTTGTGTGTATCTGTGTTGTGTATACATTTTTCTATGTGTCAAAGCAAAGTAAGAGAGCAATAAATAAGCAGAAAGTACACATAAACTCACACAATGCCACAACACGGTTAAGAAACATGCACACAAACTCACACAGTCCGACAAAACGGTTCAGAAACCCGCAGACAAACTCACACAGTCCTAGAACACCGTTCAGAGACACATTAAACTCACACCGTCCCACAACACGCTGCAAAGCCACACACAAACTCACACGGTCCCACAGCACGGTTCAGAGACATACACAAACTTACACAGTCCCGCAACACGGTTCAGACACGCACACACAATCTCACTCAGTCCCGCCGTTCATTTAAAATACCTGTCGAACACGATAGATCTTAAAACCAGAGACGTTCACCATCCTGACTGCACATATCCATTCCAGTAGCGAAAGGGGGAGCACTGGCTCCGGCCAGTTCTGATATAGCACGAGGCTTGTCAATCAAGTCATGCTCCACCCAGCCCAGATTGAGTCACCTACCAGGTCGCAGTTTACTGTGTGTCAGAACCTGCCCCTCAGGTGTGGGAGATTCCAAGCTTAGTCTGTCGGTTAAAAGGGCATGGGGGCTGATTGGCCTTTTGCCATGTGGCAGTATCCTCAATAAAAGCCTCTTTGCCTGGGAAACCGGGTCTAACGGTAGCTACCTGGAGACGAACCGTCAACATTGTGAGTGCAAAAGCAAACGAATGGTGGATGCTGGAAATCTGAAATGAAAAGAGAAAATGCAGGAAATGCGCAGCAACTCAGGCAGCACATCTGGAAAGACAAACAGTGTTAGACTTTCTGGTGGGTAGCCTTTCTTCACAACTGGATAAAGGTTAGAGATTGAACAGGTATAAAGCGAGTGCAGAGGCAGAGGGAAAGGCGAAGGGGCAAGGTGTGGGATAGGGTGGAACTGTGGCCTGGAGAGTTTGTCTGTCAGTGGAAAGATTTCCGCAGCAGAACAGTGTGACATTGTCAAATGAGCTCTGTTTTGTGCTTCGTACAATTGTTGAATTGCCGCAACCAATTTGACATTGTCCCCTTGTGAAATGGTTCTCCGACTGACGGAAAAATTGCTGGGGAGAAATTTTGATTTGTACCACCAGATGGCAGAGATAAACAGATACCATCCCGCAGCGTCGATCTGGAAAAGCTGATGACTGGCAGGATTCTCCAGCTCACACGACCTGAGACTCGAATTCATTGAAACACTGGTTTGCAGTGCCTTGGGTTACTTTGCTGTGGTCGTCTCTGTGGCGCAATTGGCTAGCGCGTTCGGATGTTAACTTAGAGGTTGGTGGTTCAAGCCCACCCAGGGATGTCGGCATTTCTAGAGCGTTTCACTTAGCGCCCCTGGACGTGCTTGTTCTACTCTCTGTGTTTGCATTGGTGTCTTCTTTTCCTGATTATTTAACAACGCTGCTCTGATCCATTACCTGACTGTTTCCATGCATTCATGATAAGCAATTGTCAATGAAATGAGCAAAAACCATGCACAGACGTCGAACCCATGCTAAATATATTAAGGTCGGTCGGGCTTCGAAAAAAGCAATGCAAATTCATTCAATGGCTGCACAATCTGGGACTGTTCCACCGCTGGGATTAGGGAAAACAAGTTGAATGCGGTGGACCATTTTCATGATATTTTACCTGCATCAAATAAGTTCACTTTTATTGATGTACACTAAAAGTCCCTGGCTGACATTGTTCCAGTCCACTGCTAACAGCTGATCAAAGCAGGTGTGGAATTGCTCGTGACAGCTGAGCACCAAGCGCTGAATTTTCTTCAGTTTTCAAATCCAATTCCACACATCGTGACTCAGAATCACTGCTGTGAGAGTGGGAAATCGCTGCAAATACTCAACAGGACGGGCAACTTGTGAAAACTCTTTCAATTTTTGTTGTACAGACTTTTCTTAAAACTTCAAACTGGACCATATGGCAATATAAAGCGTGTGTGTGTGTCTGTGGCTGTGGCTGTCATGGTTCTATCGAAACTGTGAGTCTTGATGTTATGAGGGCGATGCATTGTGAGTGTGTCAGTTGTAAATCTCCTTTTATTTTGATAATATATATCAGGTTCTAAATATATAAATATTGTGCACTTGAGTATTATGGGTGTATCAGTGTGCTCATTCTGAATAAATGTGTGTGTGTGTGTGCGTGTGTTACTTCTCAATGTATTTGTGTGTATCTGTGTTGTGTATACATTTTTCTATGTGTCAAAGCAAAGTAAGAGAGCAATAAATAAGCAGAAAGTACACATAAACTCACACAATGCCACAACACGGTTCAGAAACACGCACACAAACTCACACAGTCCGACAAAACGGTTCAGAAACCCGCAGACAAACTCACACAGTCCTAGAACACCGTTCAGAGACACATTAAACTCACAGCGTCCCACAACACGCTGCAAAGCCACACACAAACTCACACGGTCCCACAGCACGGTTCAGAGACATACACAAACTTACACAGTCCCACAACACGGTTCAGACACGCACACACAATCTCACTCAGTCCCGCCGTTCATTTAAAATACCTGTCGAGCGCGATAGATCTTAAAACCAGAGACGTTCACCTTCCTGACTGCACATATCCATTCCAGTAGCGAAAGGGGGAGCACTGGCTCCGGCCAGTTCTGATAAAGCACGAGGCTTGTCAATCAAGTCATGCTCCACCCAACCCAGATTGACTCACCTACCAGGTCGCAGTTTACTGTGTGTCAGAACCTGCCCCTCAGGTGTGGGAGATTCCAAGCTTAGTCTGTCGGTTAAAAGGGCATGGGGGCAAATTGGCCTTTTGCCATGTGGCAGTATCCTCAATAAAAGCCTCTTTGCCTGGGAAACCGGGTCTAACGGTAGCTACCTGGAGACGAACCGTCAACATTGTGAGTGCAAAAGCAAACGAATGGTGGATGCTGGAAATCTGAAATGAAAAGAGAAAATGCAGGAAATGCGCAGCAACTCAGGCAGCACATCTGGAAAGACAAACAGTGTTAGACTTTCTGGTGGGTAGCCTTTCTTCACAACTGGATAAAGGTTAGAGATTGAACAGGTATAAAGCGAGTGCAGAGGCAGAGGGAAAGGCGAAGGGGCAAGGTCTGGGATAGGGTGGAACTGTGGCCTGGAGAGTTTGTCTGTCAGGGGAAAGATTTCCGCAGCAGAACAGTGTGACATTGTTAAATGAGCTCTGTTTTGTGCTTCGTACAATTGTTGAATTGCCGCAACCGTTTTGACATTGTCCCCTTGTGAAATGGTTCTCCGACTGACGGTAAAAGTGCTGGGGAGAAATTTTGATTTGTACCACCAGATGGCAGAGATAAACAGATACCATCCCGCAGCGTCGATCTGGAAAAGCTGATGACTGGCAGGATTCTCCAGCTCACACGACCTGAGACTCCAATTCATTGAAACACTGGTTTGCAGTGTCTTGCGTGATTTTGCTGTTGTCGTCTCTGTGGCGCAATTGGCTAGCGCGTTCGGCTGTTAAACGAAAAGTTGGTGGTTCAATCCCACCCAGAGACATCGACCCTTATTGAGCGTTTCACTTCGCGCCCTTGGACGTGCTTGTTCTACTCTCTGTGTTTGCATTGGTGCCTTCTTTTCCTGATTATTTAACAACGCTGCTCTGATCCATTACCTGACTGTTTCCATGCATTCATGATAAGCAATTTTCAATGAAATGAGCAAAAACCATGCACAGACGTCGAACCCATGCTAAATATATTAAGGTCGGTCGGGCTTCGAAAAAAGCAATGCAAATTCATTCAATGGCTGCACAATCTGGGACTGTTCCACCGCTGGGATTAGGGAAAACAAGTTGAATGCGGTGGACCATTTTAATGATATTTTACCTGCATCAAATAAATTCACTTTTATTGATGTACACTAAAAGTCCCTGGCTGACATTGTTCCAGTCCACTGCTAACAGCTGATCAAAGCAGGTGTGGAATTGCTCGTGACAGCTGAGCACCAAGCGCTGAATTTTCTTCAGTTTTCAAATCCAATTCCACACATCGTGACTCAGAATCACTGCTGTGAGAGTGGGAAATCGCTGCAAATACTCAACAGGACGGGCAACTTGTGAAAACTCTTTCAATTTTTGTTGTACAGACTTTTCTTAAAACTTCAAACTGGACCATATGGCAATATAAAGCGTGTGTGTGTGTCTGTGGCTGTGGCTGTCATGGTTCTATCGAAACTGTGAGTCTTGATGTTATGAGGGCGATGCATTGTGAGTGTGTCAGTTGTAAATCTCCTTTTATTTTGATAATATATATCAGGTTCTAAATATATAAATATTGTGCACTTGAGTATTATGGGTGTATCAGTGTGCTCATTCTGAATAAATGTGTGTGTGTGCGTGCGTGTGTTACTTCTCAATGTATTTGTGTGTATCTGTGTTGTGTATACATTTTTCTATGTGTCAAAGCAAAGTAAGAGAGCAATAAATAAGCAGAAAGTACACATAAACTCACACAATGCCACAACACGGTTCAGAAACACGCACACAAACTCACACAGTCCGACAAAACGGTTCAGAAACCGCAGACAAACTCACACAGTCCTAGAACACCGTTCAGAGACACATTAAACTCACAGCGTTCCACAACACGCTGCAAAGCCACACACAAACTCACACGGTCCCACAGCACGGTTCAGAGACATAAACAAACTTACACAGTCCCACAACACGGTTCAGACACGCACACACAATCTCACTCAGTCCCGCCGTTCATTTAAAATACCTGTCGAGCACGATAGATCTTAAAACCAGAGACGTTCACCATCCTGACTGCACATATCCATTCCAGTAGCGAAAGGGGGAGCACTGGCTCCGGCCAGTTCTGATATAGCACGAGGCTTGTCAATCAAGTCATGCTCCACCCAGCCCAGATTGAGTCACCTACCAGGTCGCAATTTACTGTGTGTCAGAACCTGCCCCTCAGGTGTGGGAGATTCCAAGCTTAGTCTGTCGGTTAAAAGGGCATGGGGGCAGATTGGCCTTTTGCCATGTGGCAGTATCCTCAATAAAAGCCTCTCTGCCTGGGAAACCGGGTCTAACGGTAGCTACCTGGAGACGAACCGTCAACATTGTGAGTGCAAAAGCAAACGAATGGTGGATGCTGGAAATCTGAAATGAAAAGAGAAAATGCAGGAAATGCGCAGCAACTCAGGCAGCACATCTGGAAAGACAAACAGTGTTAGACTTTCTGGTGGGTAGCCTTTCTTCACAACTGGATAAAGGTTAGAGATTGAACAGGTATAAAGCGAGTGCAGAGGCAGAGGGAAAGGCGAAGGGGCAAGGTGTGGGATAGGGTGGAACTGTGGCCTGGAGAGTTTGTCTGTCAGGGGATAGATTTCCGCAGCAGAACAGTGTGACATTGTTAAATGAGCTTTGTTTTGTGCTTCGTACAATTGTTGAATTGCCGCAACCGTTTTGACATTGTCCCCTTGTGAAATGGTTCTCCGACTGACGGAAAAAGTGCTGGGGAGAAATTTTGATTTGTACCACCAGATGGCAGAGATAAACAGATACCATCCCGCAGCGTCGATCTGGAAAAGCTGATGACTGGCAGGATTCTCCAGCTCACACGACCTGAGACTCGAATTCATTGAAACACTGGTTTGCAGTGTCTTGGGTGATTGTGCTCTGGTCGTCTCTGTGGCGCAATTGGCAAGTGCGTTCGGCTATTCAGCGACAGGTTGGTGGTTCAATCCCACCCAGAGACATCGGCCCTTATTGAGCGTTTCACTTAGCCCCCCTGGACGTGCTTGTTCTACTCTCTGCGTTTGCATTGGTGTCTTCCTTTCCTGATTATTGAACAACGCTGCTCTGATCCATTACCTGACTGTTTCCATGCATTCATGAGAAGCAATTTTCAATGAAATGAGCAAAAACCATGCACAGACGTCGAAACCATGCTAAATATATTAAGGTCGGTCGGGCTTCGAAAAAAGCAATGCAAATTCATTCAATGGCTGCACAATCTGGGACTGTTCCACCGCTGGGATTAGGGAAAACAAGTTGAATGCGGTGGACCATTTTAATGATATTTTACCTGCATCAAATAAGTTCACTTTTATTGATGTACACTAAAGGTCCCTGGCTGACATTGTTCCAGTCCACTGCTAACAGCTGATCAAAGCAGGTGTGGAATTGCTCGTGACAGCTGAGCACCAAGCGCTGAATTTTCTTCAGTTTTCAAATCCAATTCCACACATCGTGACTCAGAATCACTGCTGTGAGAGTGGGAAATCGCTGCAAATACTCAACAGGACGGGCAACTTGTGAAAACTCTTTCAATTTTTGTTGTACAGACTTTTCTTAAAACTTCAAACTGGACCATATGGCAATATAAAGCGTGTGTGTGTGTCTGTGGCTGTCATGGTTCTATCGAAACTGTGAGTCTTGATGTTATGAGGGCGATGCATTGTGAGTGTGTCAGTTGTAAATCTCCTTTTATTTTGATAATATATATCAGGTTCTAAATATATAAATATTGTGCACTTGAGTATTATGGGTGTATCAGTGTGCTCATTCTGAATAAATGTGTGTGTGCGTGTGCGTGTGTTACTTCTCAATGTATTTGTGTGTATCCGTGTTGTGTATACATTTTTCTCTGTGTCAAAGCAAAGTAAGAGAGCAATAAATAAGCAGAAAGTACACATAAACTCACACAATGCCACAACACGGTTCAGAAACATGCACACAAACTCACACAGTCCGACAAAACGGTTCAGAAACCCGCAGACAAACTCACACAGTCCTAGAACACCGTTCAGAGACACATTAAACTCACACCGTCCCACAACACGCTGCAAAGCCACACACAAACTCACACGGTCCCACAGCACGGTTCAGAGACATACACAAACTTACACAGTCCCACAACACGGTTCAGACACGCACACACAATCTCACTCAGTCCCGCCGTTCATTTAAAATACCTGTCGAGCACGATAGATCTTAAAACCAGAGACGTTCACCTTCCTGACTGCACATATCCATTCCAGTAGCGAAAGGGGGAGCACTGGCTCCGGCCAGTTCTGATATAGCACGAGGCTTGTCAATCAAGTCATGCTCCACCCAGCCCAGATTGAGTCACCTACCAGGTCGCAGTTTACTGTGTGTCAGAACCTGCCCCTCAGGTGTGGGAGATTCCAAGCTTAGTCTGTCGGTTAAAAGGGCATGGGGGCAGACTGGCCTTTTGTCATGTGGCAGTATCCTCAATAAAAGCCTCTTTGCCTGGGAAACCGGGTCTAACGGTAGCTACCTGGAGACGAACCGTCAACATTGTGAGTGCAAAAGCAAACGAATGGTGGATGCTGGAAATCTGAAATGAAAAGAGAAAATGCAGGAAATGCGCAGCAACTCAGGCAGCACATCTGGAAAGACAAACAGTGTTAGACTTTCTGGTGGGTAGCCTTTCTTCACAACTGGATAAAGGTTAGAGATTGAACAGGTATAAAGCGAGTGCAGAGGCAGAGGGAAAGGCGAAGGGGCAAGGTCTGGGATAGGGTGGAACTGTGGCCTGGAGAGTTTGTCTGTCAGGGGAAATATTTCCGCAGCAGAACAGTGTGACATTGTTAAATGAGCTCTGTTTTGTGCTTCGTACAATTGTTGAATTGCCACAACCGTTTTGATATTGTCCCCTTGTGAAATGGTTCTCCGACTGACGGAAAAAGTGCTGGGGAGAAATTTTGATTTGGACCACCAGATGGCAGAGATAAACAGATACCATCCCGCAGCGTCGATCTGGAAAAGCTGATGACTGGCAGGATTCTCCAGCTCACACGACCTGAGACTCGAATTCATTGAAACACTGGTTTGCAGTGTCTTGTGCGATTTTGCAGTGGTCGTCTCTGTGGCGCAATTGGCTAGCGCATTCGGCTGTTAACCGAAAAGTTGGTGGTTCAAGCCCACCCTGGGACGTCGGCCCTGATTGAGCGTTTCATTTAGCGCCCCTGGACGTGCTTGTTCTACTCTCTGTGTTTGCATTGGTGTCTTCTTTTCCTGATTATTTAACAACGCTGCTCTGATCCATTACCTGACTGTTTCCATGCATTCATGATAAGCAATTTTCAATGAAATGAGCAAAAACCATGCACAGACGTCGAACCCATGCTAAATATATTAAGGTCGGTCGGGCTTCGAAAAAAGCAATGCAAATTCATTCAATGGCTGCACAATCTGGGACTGTTCCACCGCTGGGATTAGGGAAAACAAGTTGAATGCGGTGGACCATTTTAATGATATTTTACCTGCATCAGATAAGTTCACATTTATTGATGTTCACTAAACGTCCCTGGCTGACATTGTTCCAGTCCACTGCTAACAGCTGATCAAAGCAGGTGTGGAATTGCTCGTGACAGCTGAGCACCAAGCGCTGAATTTTCTTCAGTTTTCAAATCCAATTCCACACATCGTGACTCAGAATCACTGCTGTGAGAGTGGGAAATCGCTGCAAATACTCAACAGGACGGGCAACTTGTGAAAACTCTTTCAATTTTTGTTGTACAGACTTTTCTTAAAACTTCAAACTGGACCATACGGCAATATAAAGCGTGTGTGTGTGTCTGTGGCTGTGGCTGTCATGGTTCTATCGAAACTGTGAGTCTTGATGTTATGAGGGCGATGCATTGTGAGTGTGTCAGTTGTAAATCTCTTTTTATTTTGATAATATATATCAGGTTCTAAATATATAAATATTGTGCACTTGAGTATTTTGGGTGTATCAGTGCGCTGATTCTGAATAAATGTGTGTGTGTGTGCGCGTGTGTTACTTCTCAATGTATTTGTGTGTATCTGTGTTGTGTATACATTTTTCTATGTGTCAAAGCAAAGTAAGAGAGCAATAAATAAGCAGAAAGTACACATAAACTCACACAATGCCACAACACGGTTCAGAAACACGCACACAAACTCACACAGTCCGACAAAACGGTTCAGAAACCCGCAGACAAACTCACACAGTCCTAGAACACCATTCAGAGACACATTAAACTCACAGCGTCCCACAACACGCTGCAAAGCCACACACAAACTCACACGGTCCCACAGCACGGTTCAGAGACATACACAAACTTACACAGTCCCACAACACGGTTCAGACACGCACACACAATCTCACTCAATCCTGCGGTTCATTTAAAATACCTGTCGAGCACGATAGATCTTAAAACCAGAGACGTTCACCATCCTGACTGCACATATCCATTCCAGTAGCGAAAGGGGGAGCACTGGCTCCGGCCAGTTCTGATAGAGCACGAGGCTTGTCAATCAAGTCATGCTCCACCCAGCCCAGATTGAGTCACCTACCAGGTCGCAGTTTACTGTGTGTCAGAACCTGCCCCTCAGGTGTGGGAGATTCCAAGCTTAGTCTGTCGGTTAAAAGGGCATGGGGGCAGATTGGCCTTTTGCCATGTGGCAGTATTCTCAATAAAAGCCTCTTTGCCTGGGAAACCGGGTCTAACGGTAGCTACCTGGAGACGAACCGTCAACATTGTGAGTGCAAAAGCAAACGAATGGTGGATGCTGGAAATCTGAAATGAAAAGAGAAAATGCAGGAAATGCGCAGCAACTCAGGCAGCACATCTGGAAAGACAAACAGTGTTAGACTTTCTGGTGGGTAGCCTTTCTTCACAACTGGATAAAGGTTAGAGATTGAACAGGTATAAAGCGAGTGCAGAGGCAGAGGGAAAGGCGAAGGGGCAAGGTCTGGGATAGGGTGGAACTGTGGCCTGGAGAGCTGGTCTGTCAGGGGAAAGATTTCCGCAGCAGAACAGTGTGACATTGTTAAATGAGCTCCGTATTGTGCTTCGTACAATTGTTGAATTGCCGCAACCGTTTTGACATTGTCCCCTTGTGAAATGGTTCTCCGACTGACGGAAAAAATGCTGGGGAGAAATTTTGATTTGTACCACCAGATGGCAGAGATAAACAGATACCATCCCGCAGCGTCGATCTGGAAAAGCTGATGACTGGCTGGATTCTCCAGCTCACACGACCTGAGACTCGAATTCATTGAAACACTGGTTTGCAGTGTCTTGCGTGAATTGGCTGTCGTCGTCTCTGTGGCGCAATTGGCTAGCGCGTTCGACTGTTAACAGAAAAGTTGGTGGTTCAAGCACACCCAGGGACGTCGGACCCGATTGAGCGTTTCACTTTGCGCCCCTGCACGTGCTTGTTCTACTCTCTGTGTTTGCATTGGTGTCTTCTTTTCCTGATTATTTAACAACGCTGCTCTGATCCATTACCTGACTGTATCCATGCATTCATGATCAGTAATTGTCAATGAAATGAGCAAAAACCATGCACAGACGTCGAACCCATGCTAAATATAGTAAGGTCGGTCGGGCTTCGAAAAAAGCAATGCAAATTCATTCAATGGCTGCACAATCTGGGACTGTTCCACCGCTGGGATTAGGGAAAACAAGTTGAATGCGGTGGACCATTTTAATGATATTTTACCTGCATCAAATAAGTTCACTTTTATTGATGTACACTAAAAGTCCCTGGCTGACATTGTTCCAGTCCACTGCTAACAGCTGATCAAAGCAGGTGTGGAATTGCTCGTGACAGCGGAGCACCAAGCGCTGAATTTTCTTCAGTTTTCAAATCCAATTCCACACATCGTGACTCAGAATCACTGCTGTGAGAGTGGGAAATCGCTGCAAATACTCAACAGGACGGGCAACTTGTGAAAACTCTTTCAATTTTTGTTGTACAGACTTTTCTTAAAACTTCAAACTGGACCATATGGCAATATAAAGCGTGTGTGTGTGTCTGTGGCTGTCATGGTTCTATCGAAACTGTGAGTCTTGATGTTATGAGGGCGATGCATTGTGAGAGTGTCAGTTGTAAATCTCCTTTTATTTTGATAATATATATCAGGTTCTAAATATATAAATATTGTGCACTTGAGTATTATGGGTGTATCAGTGTGCTCATTCTGAATAAATGTGTGTGTGCGTGTGCGTGTGTTACTTCTCAATGTATTTGTGTGTATCCGTGTTGTGTATACATTTTTCTATGTGTCAAAGCAAAGTAAGAGAGCAATAAATAAGCAGAAAGTACACATAAACTCACACAATGCCACAACACGGTTCAGAAACATGCACACAAACTCACACAGTCCGACAAAACGGTTCAGAAACCCGCAGACAAACTCACACAGTCCTAGAACACCGTTCAGAGACACATTAAACTCACACCGTCCCACAACACGCTGCAAAGCCACACACAAACTCACACGGTCCCACAGCACGGTTCAGAGACATACACAAACTTACACAGTCCCACAACACGGTTCAGACACGCACACACAATCTCACTCAGTCCCGCCGTTCATTTAAAATACCTGTCGAGCACGATAGATCTTAAAACCAGAGACGTTCACCATCCTGACTGCACATATCCATTCCAGTAGCGAAAGGGGGAGCACTGGCTCCGGCCAGTTCTGATATAGCACGAGGCTTGTCAATCAAGTCATGCTCCACCCAGCCCAGATTGAGTCACCTACCAGGTCGCAGTTTACTGTGTGTCAGAACCTGCCCCTCAGGTGTGGGAGATTCCAAGCTTAGTCTGTCGGTTAAAAGGGCATGGGGGCAGACTGGCCTTTTGTCATGTGGCAGTATCCTCAATAAAAGCCTCTTTGCCTGGGAAACCGGGTCTAACGGTAGCTACCTGGAGACGAACCGTCAACATTGTGAGTGCAAAAGCAAACGAATGGTGGATGCTGGAAATCTGAAATGAAAAGAGAAAATGCAGGAAATGCGCAGCAACTCAGGCAGCACATCTGGAAAGACAAACAGTGTTAGACTTTCTGGTGGGTAGCCTTTCTTCACAACTGGATAAAGGTTAGAGATTGAACAGGTATAAAGCGAGTGCAGAGGCAGAGGGAAAGGCGAAGGGGCAAGGTCTGGGATAGGGTGGAACTGTGGCCTGGAGAGTTTGTCTGTCAGGGGAAATATTTCCGCAGCAGAACAGTGTGACATTGTTAAATGAGCTCTGTTTTGTGCTTCGTACAATTGTTGAATTGCCACAACCGTTTTGATATTGTCCCCTTGTGAAATGGTTCTCCGACTGACGGAAAAAGTGCTGGGGAGAAATTTTGATTTGGACCACCAGATGGCAGAGATAAACAGATACCATCCCGCAGCGTCGATCTGGAAAAGCTGATGACTGGCAGGATTCTCCAGCTCACACGACCTGAGACTCGAATTCATTGAAACACTGGTTTGCAGTGTCTTGTGCGATTTTGCAGTGGTCGTCTCTGTGGCGCAATTGGCTAGCGCGTTCGGCTGTTAACCGAAAGGTTGGTGGTTCAAGCCCACCCTGGGACGTCGGCCCTGATTGAGCGTTTCATTTAGCGCCCCTGGACGTGCTTCTTCTACTCTCTGTGTTTGCATTGGTGTCTTCTTTTCCTGATTATTTAACAACGCTGCTCTGATCCATTACCTGACTGTTTCCATGCATTCATGATAAGCAATTTTCAATGAAATGAGCAAAAACCATGCACAGACGTCGAACCCATGCTAAATATATTAAGGTCGGTCGGGCTTCGAAAAAAGCAATGCAAATTCATTCAATGGCTGCACAATCTGGGACTGTTCCACCGCTGGGATTAGGGAAAACAAGTTGAATGCGGTGGACCATTTTAATGATATTTTACCTGCATCAAATAAGTTCACATTTATTGATGTTCACTAAACGTCCCTGGCTGACATTGTTCCAGTCCACTGCTAACAGCTGATCAAAGCAGGTGTGGAATTGCTCGTGACAGCTGAGCACCAAGCGCTGAATTTTCTTCAGTTTTCAAATCCAATTCCACACATCGTGACTCAGAATCACTGCTCTGAGAGTGGGAAATCGCTGCAAATACTCAACAGGACGGGCAACTTGTGAAAACTCTTTCAATTTTTGTTGTACAGACTTTTCTTAAAACTTCAAACTGGACCATACGGCAATATAAAGCGTGTGTGTGTGTCTGTGGCTGTGGCTGTCATGGTTCTATCGAAACTGTGAGTCTTGATGTTATGAGGGCGATGCATTGTGAGTGTGTCAGTTGTAAATCTCTTTTTATTTTGATAATATATATCAGGTTCTAAATATATAAATATTGTGCACTTGAGTATTTTGGGTGTATCAGTGCGCTGATTCTGAATAAATGTGTGTGTGTGTGCGCGTGTGTTACTTCTCAATGTATTTGTGTGTATCTGTGTTGTGTATACATTTTTCTATGTGTCAAAGCAAAGTAAGAGAGCAATAAATAAGCAGAAAGTACACATAAACTCACACAATGCCACAACACGGTTCAGAAACACGCACACAAACTCACACAGTCCGACAAAACGGTTCAGAAACCCGCAGACAAACTCACACAGTCCTAGAACACCATTCAGAGACACATTAAACTCACAGCGTCCCACAACACGCTGCAAAGCCACACACAAACTCACACGGTCCCACAGCACGGTTCAGAGACATACACAAACTTACACAGTCCCACAACACGGTTCAGACACGCACACACAATCTCACTCAATCCCGCGGTTCATTTAAAATACCTGTCGAGCACGATAGATCTTAAAACCAGAGACGTTCACCATCCTGACTGCACATATCCATTCCAGTAGCGAAAGGGGGAGCACTGGCTCCGGCCAGTTCTGATAGAGCACGAGGCTTGTCAATCAAGTCATGCTCCACCCAGCCCAGATTGAGTCACCTACCAGGTCGCAGTTTACTGTGTGTCAGAACCTGCCCCTCAGGTGTGGGAGATTCCAAGCTTAGTCTGTCGGTTAAAAGGGCTTGGGGGCAGATTGGCCTTTTGCCATGTGGCAGTATTCTCAATAAAAGCCTCTTTGCCTGGGAAACCGGGTCTAACGGTAGCTACCTGGAGACGAACCGTCAACATTGTGAGTGCAAAAGCAAACGAATGGTGGATGCTGGAAATCTGAAATGAAAAGAGAAAATGCAGGAAATGCGCAGCAACTCAGGCAGCACATCTGGAAAGACAAACAGTGTTAGACTTTCTGGTGGGTAGCCTTTCTTCACAACTGGATAAAGGTTAGAGATTGAACAGGTATAAAGCGAGTGCAGAGGCAGAGGGAAAGGCGAAGGGGCAAGGTCTGGGATAGGGTGGAACTGTGGCCTGGAGAGCTGGTCTGTTAGGGGAAAGATTTCCGCAGCAGAACAGTGTGACATTGTTAAATGAGCTCTGTATTGTGCTTCGTACAATTGTTGAATTGCCGCAACCGTTTTGACATTGTCCCCTTGTGAAATGGTTCTCCGACTGACGGAAAAAATGCTGGGGAGAAATTTTGATTTGTACCACCAGATGGCAGAGATAAACAGATACCATCCCGCAGCGTCGATCTGGAAAAGCTGATGACTGGCTGGATTCTCCAGCTCACACGACCTGAGACTCGAATTCATTGAAACACTGGTTTGCAGTGTCTTGCGTGAATTGGCTGTGGTCGTCTCTGTGGCGCAATTGGCTAGCGCATTCGACTGTTAACAGAAAAGTTGGTGGTTCAAGCACACCCAGGGACGTCGGACCCGATTGAGCGTTTCACTTTGCGCCCCTGCACGTGCTTGTTCTACTCTCTGTGTTTGCATTGGTGTCTTCTTTTCCTGATTATTTAACAACGCTGCTCTGATCCATTACCTGACTGTATCCATGCATTCATGATCAGTAATTGTCAATGAAATGAGCAAAAACCATGCACAGACGTCGAACCCATGCTAAATATAGTAAGGTCGGTCGGGCTTCGAAAAAAGCAATGCAAATTCATTCAATGGCTGCACAATCTGGGACTGTTCCACCGCTGGGATTAGGGAAAACAAGTTGAATGCGGTGGACCATTTTAATGATATTTTACCTGCATCAAATAAGTTCACTTTTATTGATGTACACTAAAAGTCCCTGGCTGACATTGTTCCAGTCCACTGCTAACAGCTGATCAAAGCAGGTGTGGAATTGCTCGTGACAGCTGAGCACCAAGCGCTGAATTTTCTTCAGTTTTCAAATTCAATTCCACACATCGTGACTCAGAATCACTGCTCTGAGAGTGGGAAATCGCTGCAAATACTCAACAGGACGGGCAACTTGTGAAAACTCTTTCAATTTTTGTTGTACAGACTTTTCTTAAAACTTCAAACTGGACCATATGGCAATATAAAGCGTGTGTGTGTGTCTGTGGCTGTGGCTGTCATGGTTCTATCGAAACTGTGAGTCTTGATGTTATGAGGGCGATGCATTGTGAGTGTGTCAGTTGTAAATCTCCTTTTATTTTGATAATATATATCAGGTTCTAAATATATAAATATTGTGCACTTGAGTATTATGGGTGTATCAGTGTGCTCATTCTGAATAAATGTGTGTGTGTGTGTGCGTGTGTTACTTCTCAATGTATTTGTGTGTATCTGTGTTGCGTATACATTTTTCTATGTGTCAAAGCAAAGTAAGAGAGCAATAAATAAGCAGAAAGTACACATAAACTCACACAATGCCACAACACGGTTCAGAAACACGCACACAAACTCACACAGTCCGACAAAACGGTTCAGAAACCCGCAGACAAACTCACACAGTCCTAGAACACCGTTCAGAGACACATTAAACTCACAGCGTCCCACAACACGCTGCAAAGCCACACACAAACTCACACGGTCCCACAGCACGATTCAGAGACATACACAAACTTACACAGTCCCACAACACGGTTCAGACACGCACACACAGTCTCACTCAGTCCCGCCGTTGATTTAAAATACCTGTCGAGCACGATAGATCTTAAAACCAGAGACGTTCACCAACCTGACTGCACATATCCATTCCAGTAGCGAAAGGGGGAGCACTGGCTCCGGCCAGTTCTGATATAGCACGAGGCTTGTCAATCAAGTCATGCTCCACCCAGCCCAGATTGAGTCACCTACCAGGTCGCAGTTTACTGTGTGTCAGAACCTGCCCCTCAGGTGTGGAAGATTCCAAGCTTAGTCTGTCGGCTAAAAGGGCATGGGGGCAGATTGGCCTTTTGCCATGTGGCAGTATCCTCAATAAAAGCCACTTTGCCTGGGAAACCGGGTCTCATGGTAGCTACCTGGAGACGAACCGTCAACATTGTGAGTGCAAAAGCAAACGAATGGTGGATGCTGGAAATCTGAAATGAAAAGAGAAAATGCAGGAAATGCACAGCAACTCAGGCAGCACATCTGGAAAGACAAACAGTGTTAGACTTTCTGGTGGGTAGCCTTTCTTCACAACTGGATAAAGGTTAGAGATTGAACAGGTATAAAGCGAGTGCAGAGGCAGAGGGCAAGGCGAAGGGGCAAGGTCTGAGATAGGGTGGAACTGTGGCCTGGAGAGTTTGTCTGTCAGGGGAAATATTTCTGCAGCAGAACAGTGTGACATTGTTAAATGAGCTCTGTTTTGTGCTTCGTACAATTGTTGAATTGCCGCAACCGTTTTGACATTGTCCCCTTGTGAAATGGTTCTCCGACTGACGGACAAAGTGCTGGGGAGAAATTTTGATTTGTTCCACCAGATGGCAGAGATAAACAGATAGCATCCCGCAGCGTCGATCTGGAAAAGCTGATGACTGGCAGGATTCTCCAGCTCACACGACCTGAGACTCGAATTCATTGAAACACTGGTTTGCAGTGTCTTGCGCGATTTTGCAGTGGTCGTCTCTGTGGCGCAATTGGCTAGCGCGTTCGGCTGTTAACCGAAAGGTTTGTGGTTTAAGCCCACCCAGGGACGTCGGCTCCTATTGAGCGTTTCACATTGCGCCCCTGGATGTGCTTGTTCGACTCTCTGTGTTTGCACTGGTGTCTTCTGTTCCTGATTATTTAACAACGCTGCTCTGATCCATTACCTGACTGTTTCCATGCATTCATGATAAGCAATTTTCAATCAAATGAGCAAAAACCATGCACAGACGTCGAACCCATGCTAAATATATTAACGTCGGTCGGGCTTCGAAAAAAGCAATGCAAATTCATTCAATGGCTGCACAATCTGGGACTGTTCCACCGCTGGGATTAGGGAAAACAAGTTGAATGCGGTGGACCATTTTAATGATATTTTACCTGCATCAAATAAGTTCACTTTTATTGATGTACACTAAAAGTCCCTGGCTGACATTGTTCCAGTCCACTGCTAACAGCTGATCAAAGCAGGTGTGGAATTGCTCGTGACAGCTGAGCACCAAGCGCTGAATTTTCTTCAGTTTTCAAATCCCATTCCACACATCGTGACTCAGAATCACTGCTCTGAGAGTGGGAAATCGCTGCAAATACTCAGCAGGACGGGCAACTTGTGAAAACTCTTTCAATTTTTGTTGTACAGACTTTTCTTAAAACTTCAAACTGGACCATATGGCAATATAAAGCGTGTGTGTGTGTCTGTGGCTGCGGCTGTCATGGTTCTATCGAAACTGTGAGTCTTGATGTTATGAGGGCGATGCATTGTGAGTGTGTCAGTTGTAAATCTCCTTTTATTTTGATAATATATATCAGGTTCTAAATATATAAATATTGTGCACTTGAGTATTATGGGTGTATCAGTGTACTCATTCTGAATAAATGTGTGTGTGTGTGTGCGTGTGTTCCTTCTCAATGTATTTGTGTGTATCTGTGTTGTGTATACATTTTTCTATGTGTAAAAGCAAAGTAAGAGAGCAATAAATAAGCAGAAAGTACACATAAACAAACTCACACAACACGGTTCAGAAACACGCACACAAACTCACACAGTCCGACAAAACGGTTCAGAAACCCGCAGACAAACTCACACAGTCCTGGAACACCGTTCAGAGACACATTAAACTCACAGCGTCCCACAACACGCTGCAAAGCCACACACAAACTCACACGGTCCCACAGCACGGTTCAGAGACATACACAAACTTACACAGTCCCACAACACGGTTCAGACACGCACACACAATCTCACTCAGTCCCGCCGTTCATTTAAAATACCTGTCGAGCACGATGGATCTTAAAACCAGAGACGTTCACCATCCTGACTGCACATATCCATTCCAGTAGCGAAAGGGGGAGCTCTGGCTCCGGCCAGTTCTGATATAGCATGAGGCTTGTCAATCAAGTCATGTTCTACCCAGCCCAGATTGAGTCACCTACCAGGTCGCAGTTTACTGTGTGTCAGAACCTGCCCCTCAGGTGTGGGAGATTCCAAGCTTAGTCTGTCGGTTAAAAGGGCATGGGGGCAGATTGGCCTTTTGCCATGTGGCAGTATCCTCAATAAAAGCCTCTTTGCCTGGGAAACCGGGTCTAACGGTAGCTACCTGGAGACGAACCGTCAACATTGTGAGTGCAAAAGCAAACGAATGGTGGATGCTGGAAATCTGAAATGAAAAGAGAAAATGCAGGAAATGCGCAGCAACTCAGGCAGCACAACTGGAAAGACAAACAGTGTGAGAGTAAATGTGGGTAGCCTTTCTTCACAACTGGATAAAGGTTAGAGATTGAACAGGTATAAAGCGAGTGCAGAGGCAGAGGGAAAGGCGAAGGGGCAAGGTGTGGGATAGGGTGGAACTGTGGCCTGCAGAGTTTGTCTGTCAGGGGAAAGATTTACGCAGCAGAACAGTGTGACATTGTTAAATGAGCTCTGTTTTGTGCTTCGTACAATTGTTGAATTGCCGCAACCGTTTTGACATTGTCCCCTTGTGAAATGGTTCTCCGACTGACGGAAAAAGTGCTGGGGAGAAATTTTGATTTGTACCACCAGATGGCAGAGATAAACAGATACCATCCCGCAGCGTCGATCTGGAAAAGCTGATGACTGGCAGGATTCTCCAGCTCACACGACCTGAGACTCGAATTCATTGAAACACTGGTTTGCAGTGTCTTGGGTGATTATGCTGTGGTCGTCTCTGTGGCGCAATTGGCTAGCGCATTCGGCTGTTAACTGAAAGGTTGGTGGTTCAAGCCCACCCAGGGATGTCGGCCATTATTGAGCGTTTCACTTAGCGACCCTGGACGTGCTTGTTCTACTCTCTGAGTTTGCATTGGTGTCTTCTTTTCCTGATTATTTAACAACGCTGCTCTGATCCATTACCTGACTGTTTCCATGCATTCATGATAAGCAATTTTCAATGAAATGAGCAAAAACCATGCACAGACGTCGAACCCATGCTAAATCTATTAAGGTCGGTCGGGCTTCGAAAAAAGCAATGCAAATTCATTCAATGGCTGCACAATCTGGGACTGTTCCACCGCTGGGATTAGGGAAAACAAGTTGAATGCGGTGGACCATTTTAATGATATTTTACCTGCATCAAATAAGTTCACTTTTATTGATGTACACTAAAAGTCCCTGGCTGACATTGTTCAAGTCCACTGCTAACAGCTGATCAAAGCAGGTGTGGAATTGCTCGTGACAGCTGAGCACCAAGCGCTGAATTTTCTTCAGTTTTCAAATCCAATTCCACACATCGTGACTCAGAATCACTGCTGTGAGAGTGGGAAATCGCTGCAAATACTCAACAGGAGGGGCAACCTGTGAAAACTCTTTCCATTTTTGTTGTACAGACTTTTCTTAAAACTTCAAACTGGACCATATGGCAATATAAAGCGTGTGTGTGTGTCTGTGGCTGTGGCTGTCATGGTTCTATCGAAACTGTGAGTCTTGATGTTATGAGGGCGATGCATTGTGAGTGTGTCAGTTGTAAATCTCCTTTTATTTTGATAATATATATCAGGTTCTAAATATATAAATATTGTGCACATGAGTATTATGGGTGTATCAGTGTGCTCATTCTGAATAAATGTGTGTGTGTGTGTGCGTGTGTTACTTCTCAATGTATTTGTGTGTATCTGTGTTGTGTATACATTTTTCTATGTGTCAAAGCAAAGTAAGAGAGCAATAAATAAACAGAAAGTACACATAAACTCACACAATGCCACAACACGGTTCAGAAACACGCACACAAACTCACACAGTCCGACAAAACGGTTCAGAAACCCGCAGACAAACTCACACAGTCCGAGAACACCGTTCAGAGACACATTAAACTCACAGCGTCCCACAACACGCTGCAAAGCCACACACAAACTCACACGGTCCCACAGCACGGTTCAGAGACATATACAAACTTACACAGTCCCACAACACGGTTCAGACACGCACACACAATCTCACTCAGTCCCGCCGTTCATTTAAAATACCTGTCGAGCACGATAGATCTTAAAACCAGAGACGTTCACCATCCTGACTGCACATATCCATTCCAGTAGCGAAATCGGGAGCACTGGCTCCGGCCAGTTCTGATACAGCACGAGGCTTGTCAATCAAGTCATGCCCCACCCAGCCCAGATTGAGTCACCTACCAGGTCGCAGTTTACTGTGTGTCAGAACCTGGCCCTCAGGTGTGGGAGATTCCAAGCTTAGTCTGTCGGTTAAAAGGGCATGGGGGCAGATTGGCCTTTTGCCATGTGGCAGTATCCTCAATAAAAGCCTCTTTGCCTGGGAAACCGGGTCTAACGGTAGCTACCTGGAGACGAACCGTCAACATTGTGAGTGCAAAAGCAAACGAATGGTGGATGCTGGAAATCTGAAATGAAAAGAGAAAATGCAGGAAATGCGCAGTGACTCAGGCAGCACATCTGGAAAGACAAACAGTGTTAGACTTTCTGGTGGGTAGCCTTTCTTCACAACTGGATAAAGGTTAGAGATTGAACAGGGATAAAGCGAGTGTAGAGGCAGAGGGAAAGGCGAAGGGGCAAGGTCTGGGATTCGGGTGGAACTGTGGCCTGGAGAGTTTGTCTGTCAGGGGAAAGATTTCCGCAGCAGAACAGTGTGCCATTGTTAAATGAGCTCTGTTTTGTGCTTCGTACAATTGTTGAATTGCCGCAACCGTTTTGACATTGTCCCCTTGTGAAATGGTTCTCCGACTGACGGAAAAAGTGCTGGGGAGAAATTTTGATTTCTACCACCAGATGGCAGAGATAAACAGATACCATCCCGCAGCGTCGATCTGGAAAAGCTGATGACTGGCAGGATTCTCCAGCTCACACGACCTGAGACTCGAATTCATTGAAACACTGGTTTGCAGTGTCTTGCATGAATTTGCTGTGGTCGTCTCTGTGGCGCAATTGGCTAGCGCGTTCGGCTGTTAACTGAAAGGTTGGTGATTCAAGCCCACCCAGGGACGTGGGCCCTGATTGAGCGTTTCACTTAGCGCCCCTGGACATGCTTGGTCTACTCTCTGTGTTTGCATTGGTGTCTTCTTTTCCTGATTATTTAACAACGCTGCTCTGATCCATTACCTGACTGTTTCCATGCATTCATGATAAGCAATTTTCAATGAAATGAGCAAAAACCATGCACAGACGTCAAAACCGTGCTAAATATATTAAGGTCGGTCGGGCTTCGAAAAAAGCAATGCAAATTCATTCAATGGCTGCACAATCTGGGACTGTTCCACCGCTGGGATTAGGGAAAACAAGTTGAATGCGGTGGACCATTTTAATTATATTTTACCTGCATCAAATAAGTTCACTTTTATTGATGTACACTAAAAGTCCCTGGCTGACATTGTTCCAGTCCACTGCTAACAGCTGATCAAAGCAGGTGTGGAATTGCTCGTGACAGCTGAGCACCAAGCACTGAATTTTCTTCAGTTTTCAAATCCAATTCCACACATCGTGACTCAGAATCACTGCTGTGAGAGTGGGAAATCGCTGCAAATACTCAACAGGAGGGGCAACCTGTGAAAGCTCTTTCCATTTTTGTTGTACAGACTTTTCTTAAAACTTCAAACTGGACCATATGGCAATATAAAGCGTGTGTGTGTGTCTGTGGCTGTGGCTGTCATGGTTCTATCGAAACTGTGAGTCTTGATGTTATGAGGGCGATGCATTGTGAGTGTGTCAGTTGTAAATCTCCTTTTATTTTGATAATATATATCAGGTTCTAAATATATAAATATTGTGCACATGAGTATTATGGGTGTATCAGTGTGCTCATTCTGAATAAATGTGTGTGTGTGTGTGCGTGTGTTACTTCTCAATGTATTTGTGTGTATCTGTGTTGTGTATACATTTTTCTATGTGTCAAAGCAAAGTAAGAGAGCAATAAATAAACAGAAAGTACACATAAACTCACACAATGCCACAACACGGTTCAGAAACACGCACACAAACTCACACAGTCCGACAAAACGGTTCAGAAACCCGCAGACAAACTCACACAGTCCGAGAACACCGTTCAGAGACACATTAAACTCACAGCGTCCCACAACACGCTGCAAAGCCACACACAAACTCACACGGTCCCACAGCACGGTTCAGAGACATATACAAACTTACACAGTCCCACAACACGGTTCAGACACGCACACACAATCTCACTCAGTCCCGCCGTTCATTTAAAATACCTGTCGAGCACGATAGATCTTAAAACCAGAGACGTTCACCATCCTGACTGCACATATCCATTCCAGTAGCGAAATCGGGAGCACTGGCTCCGGCCAGTTCTGATACAGCACGAGGCTTGTCAATCAAGTCATGCCCCACCCAGCCCAGATTGAGTCACCTACCAGGTCGCAGTTTACTGTGTGTCAGAACCTGGCCCTCAGGTGTGGGAGATTCCAAGCTTAGTCTGTCGGTTAAAAGGGCATGGGGGCAGATTGGCCTTTTGCCATGTGGCAGTATCCTCAATAAAAGCCTCTTTGCCTGGGAAACCGGGTCTAACGGTAGCTACCTGGAGACGAACCGTCAACATTGTGAGTGCAAAAGCAAACGAATGGTGGATGCTGGAAATCTGAAATGAAAAGAGAAAATGCAGGAAATGCGCAGTGACTCAGGCAGCACATCTGGAAAGACAAACAGTGTTAGACTTTCTGGTGGGTAGCCTTTCTTCACAACTGGATAAAGGTTAGAGATTGAACAGGGATAAAGCGAGTGTAGAGGCAGAGGGAAAGGCGAAGGGGCAAGGTCTGGGATTCGGGTGGAACTGTGGCCTGGAGAGTTTGTCTGTCAGGGGAAAGATTTACGCAGCAGAACAGTGTGCCATTGTTAAATGAGCTCTGTTTTGTGCTTCGTACAATTGTTGAATTGCCGCAACCGTTTTGACATTGTCCCCTTGTGAAATGGTTCTCCGACTGACGGAAAAAGTGCTGGGGAGAAATTTTGATTTCTACCACCAGATGGCAGAGATAAACAGATACCATCCCGCAGCGTCGATCTGGAAAAGCTGATGACTGGCAGGATTCTCCAGCTCACACGACCTGAGACTCGAATTCATTGAAACACTGGTTTGCAGTGTCTTGCATGAATTTGCTGTGGTCGTCTCTGTGGCGCAATTGGCTAGCGCGTTCGGCTGTTAACTGAAAGGTTGGTGATTCAAGCCCACCCAGGGACGTGGGCCCTGATTGAGCGTTTCACTTAGCGCCCCTGGACATGCTTGGTCTACTCTCTGTGTTTGCATTGGTGTCTTCTTTTCCTGATTATTTAACAACGCTGCTCTGATCCATTACCTGACTGTTTCCATGCATTCATGATAAGCAATTTTCAATGAAATGAGCAAAAACCATGCACAGACGTCAAAACCGTGCTAAATATATTAAGGTCGGTCGGGCTTCGAAAAAAGCAATGCAAATTCATTCAATGGCTGCACAATCTGGGACTGTTCCACCGCTGGGATTAGGGAAAACAAGTTGAATGCGGTGGACCATTTTAATTATATTTTACCTGCATCAAATAAGTTCACTTTTATTGATGTACACTAAAAGTCCCTGGCTGACATTGTTCCAGTCCACTGCTAACAGCTGATCAAAGCAGGTGTGGAATTGCTCGTGACAGCTGAGCACCAAGCACTGAATTTTCTTCAGTTTGCAAATCCAATTCCACACATCATGACTCAGAATCACTGCTGTGAGAGTGGGAAATCGCTGCAAATACTCAACAGGATGGGCAACTTGTGAAAACTCTTTCAATTTTTGTTGTACAGACTTTTCTTAAAACTTCAAACTGGACCATATGGCAATATAAAGCGTGTGTGTGTGTCTGTGGCTGTGGCTGTCATGGTTCTATCGAAACTGTGAGTCTTGATGTTATGAGGGCGATGCATTGTGAGTGTGTCAGTTGTAAATCTCCTTTTATTTTGATAATATATATCAGGTTCTAAATATATAAATATTGTGCACTTGAGTATTATGGGTGTATCAGTGTGCTCATTCTGAATAAATGTGTGTGTGTGTGTGCGTGTGTTACTTCTCAATGTATTTGTGTGTATCTGTGTTGTGTATACATTTTTCTATGTGTCAAAGCAAAGTAAGAGAGCAATAAATAAGCAGAAAGTACACATAAACTCACACAATGCCACAACACGGTTCAGAAACACGCACACAAACTCACACAGTCCGACAAAACGGTTCAGAAACCCGCAGACAAACTCACACAGTCCGAGAACACCGTTCAGAGACACATTAAACTCACAGCGTCCCACAACACGCTGCAAAGAAACACACAAACTCACACGGTCCCACAGCACGGTTCAGAGACATACACAGACTTACAGTCCTACAACACGGTTCAGACACGCACACACAATCTCACTCAGTCCTGCCGTTCATTTAAAATACCTGTCGAGCACGATAGATCTTAAAACCAGAGACGTTCACCATCCTGACTGCACATATCCATTCCAGTAGCGAAAGGGGGAGCACTGGCTCCGGCCAGTTCTGATATAGCACGAGGCTTGTCAATCAAGTCATGCTCCAACCAGCCCAGATTGAGTCATCTACCAGGTCGCAGCTTACTGTGTGTCAGAACCTGCCCCTCAGGTGTGGGAGATTCCAAGCTTAGTCTGTCGGTTAAAAGGGCATGGGGGCAGATTGGCCTTTTGCCATGTGGCAGTTATCCTCAATAAAACCCTCTTTGCCTGGGAAACCGGGTCTAACGGTAGCTACCTGGAGACGAACCGTCAACATTGTGAGTGCAAAAGCAAACGAATGGTGGATGCTGGAAATCTGAAATGAAAAGAGAAAATGCAGGAAATGCACAGCAACTCAGGCAGCACATCTGGAAAGACAAACAGTGTTAGACTTTCTGGTGGGTAGGCTTTCTTCACAACTGGATAAAGGTTAGAAATTGAACAGGTATAAAGCGAGTGCAGAGGCAGAGGGAAAGGCGAAGGGGCAAGGTCTGGGATCGGGTGGAACTGTGGCCTGGAGCGTTTGTCTGTCAGGGGAAAGATTTCCGCAGCAGAACAGTGTGACATTGTTAAATGAGCTCTGTTTTGTGCTTCGTACAATTGTTGAATTGCCGCAACCGTTTTGACATTGTCCCCTTGTGAAATGGTTCTCCGACTGATGGAAAAAGTGCTGGGGAGAAATTTTGATTTGTACCACCAGATGGCAGAGATAAACAGATACCATCCCGCAGCGTCGATCTGGAAAAGCTGATGACTGGCAGGATTCTCCAGCTCACACGACCTGAGACTCGAATTCATTGAAACACTGGTTTGCAGTGTCTTGCGTGATTTGGCCGTGGTCGTCTCTGTGGCGCAATTGGCGAGCGCGTTCGCCTGTGAACCGAAACGTTGGTGGTTCAAGCCCACCCAGGGACGTCGGCCCTTATTGAGCGTTTCACTAAGCGCCCCTGGACGTGCTTGTTCTACTCTCTGTGTTTGCATTGGTGTCTCCTTTTCCTGATTACTTAAGAACGCTGCTCTGATCCATTACCTGACTGTTTCCATGCATTCATGATAAGCAATTTTCAATGAAATGAGCAAAAACCATGCACAGACGTCGAACCCATGCTAAATATATTAAGGTCGGTCGGGCTTCGAAAAAAGCAATGCAAATTCATTCAATGGCTGCACAATCTGGGACTGTTCCACCGCTGGGATTAGGGAAAACAAGTTGAATGCGGTGGACCATTTTAATGATATTTTACCTGCATCAAATAAGTTCACTTTTATTGATGTACACTAAAAGTCCCTGGCTGACATTGTTCCAGTCCACTGCTAACAGCTGATCAAAGCAGGTGTGGAATTGCTCGTGACAGCTGAGCACCAAGCGCTGAATTTTCTTCAGTTTTCAAATCCAATTCCACACATCGTGACTCAGAATCACTGCTGTGAGAGTGGGAAATCGCTGCAAATACTCAACAGGACGGGCAACTTGTGGAAACTCTTTCAATTTTTGTTGTACAGACTTTTCTTAAAACTTCAAACTGGACCATATGGCAATATAAAGCGTGTGTGTGTGTCTGTGGCTGTGATGGTTCTATCGAAACTGTGAGTCTTGATGTTATGAGGGCGATGCATTGTGAGTGTGTCAGTTGTAAATCTCCTTTTATTTTGATAATATTTATCAGGTTCTAAATATATAAATATTGTGCACTTGTGTATTATGGGTGTATCAGTGTGCTCATTCTGAATAAATGTGTGTGTGTGTGTGCGTGTGTTACTTCTCAATGTATTTGTGTGTATCTGTGTTGTGTATACATTTTTCTATATGTCAAAGCAAAGTAAGAGAGCAATAAATAAGCAGAAAGTACACATAAACTCACACAATGCCACAACACGGTTCAGAAACATGCACACAAACTCACACAGTCCGACAAAACGGTTCAGAAACCCGCAGACAAACTCACACAGTCCGAGAACACCGTTCAGAGACACATTAAACTCACACCGTCCCACAACACGCTGCAAAGCCACACACAAACTCACACGGTCCCACAGCACGGTTCAGAGACATACACAAACTTACAGTCCCACAACACGGTTCAGACACGCACACACAATCTCACTCAGTCCCGCCGTTCATTTAAAATACCTGTCGAGCACGATAGATCTTAAAACCAGAGACGTTCACCATCCTGACTGCACATATCCATTCCAGTTGCGAAAGGGGGAGCACTGGCTCCGGCCAGTTCTGATATAGCACGAGGCTTGTCAATCAGGTCATGCTCCAACCAGCCCAGATTGAGTCATCTACCAGGTCGCAGTTTACTGTGTGTCAGAACCTGCCCCTCAGGTGTGGGAGATTCCAAGCTTAGTCTGTCGGTTAAAAGGGCATGGGGGCAGATTGGCCTTTTGCCATGTGGCAGTATCCTCAATAAAAGCCTCTTTGCCTGGGAAACCGGGTCTAACGGTAGCTACCTGGAGATGAACCGTCAACATTGTGAGTGCAAAAGCAAACGAATGGTGGATGCTGGAAATCTGAAATGAAAAGAGAAAATGCAGGAAATGCGCAGCAACTCAGGCAGCACATCTGGAAAGACAAACAGTGTTAGACTTTCTGGTGGGTAGCCT
The DNA here is from genome assembly GCF_036365525.1 of Heterodontus francisci. Lineage (NCBI taxonomy): Eukaryota > Metazoa > Chordata > Chondrichthyes > Heterodontiformes > Heterodontidae > Heterodontus > Heterodontus francisci. Next base: position 38,917,584 of record NC_090392.1, on the reverse strand, counting down.
TTCTTCACAACTGGATAAAGGTTAGAGATTGAACAGGTATAAAGCGAGTGCAGAGGCAGAGGGAAAGGCGAAGGGGCAAGGTCTGGGATCGGGTGGAACTGTGGCCTGGAGAGTTTGTCTGTCAGGGGAAAGATTTCCGCAGCAGAACAGTGTGACATTGTTAAATGAGCTCTGTTTTGTGTTTCGTACAATTGTTGAATTGCCGCAACCGTTTTGACATTGTCCCCTTGTGAAATGGTTCTCCGACTGACGGAAAAAGTGCTGGGGAGAAATTTTGATTTGTACCACCAGATGGCAGAGATAAACAGATACCATCCCGCAGCGTCGATCTGGAAAAGCTGATGACTGGCAGGATTCTGCAGCTCACACGACCTGAGACTCGAATTCATTGAAACACTGGTTTGCAGTGTCTTGCGTGATTTTGCTGTGGTCGTCTCTGTGGCGCAATTGGCTAGCGCGTTCGGCTGTTAACTGAAAGGTTGGTGGTTTAAGCCCACCCAGGGACGTCGGCCCTGATTGAGCGTTTCATTTAGCGCCCCTGGACGTGCTTGTTCTACTCTCTGTGTTTGCATTGGTGTCTTCTTTTCCTGATTATTTAACAACACTGCTCTGATCCATTACCTGACTGTTTCCATGCATTCATGATAAGCAATTTTCAATGAAATGAGCAAAAACCATGCACAGACGTCGAACCCATGCTAAATATATTAAGGTCGGTCGGGCTTCGAAAAAAGCAATGCAAATTCATTCAATGGCTGCACAATCTGGGACTGTTCCACCGCTGGGATTAGGGAAAACAAGTTGAATGCGGTGGACCATTTTAATGATATTTTACCTGCATCAAATAAGTTCACTTTTATTGATGTACACTAAAAGTCCCTGGCTGACATTGTTCCAGTCCACTGCTAACAGCTGATCAAAGCAGGTGTGGAATTGCTCGTGACAGCTGAGGACCAAGCGCTGAATTTTCTTCAGTTTTCAAATCCAATTCCACACATCGTGACTCAGAATCACTGCTCTGAGAGTGGGAAATCGCTGCAAATACTCAACAGGACGGGCAACTTGTGAAAACTCTTTCAATTTTTGTTGTACAGACTTTTCTTAAAACTTCAAACTGGACCATATGGCAATATAAAGCGTGTGTCTGTGTCTTTGGCTGTGGCTGTCATGGTTCTATCGAAACTGTGAGTCTTGATGTTATGAGGGCGATGCATTGTGAGTGTGTCAGTTGTAAATCTCCTTTTATTTTGATAATATATATCAGGTTCTAAATATATAAATATTGTGCACTTGAGTATTATGGGTGTATCAGTGTGCTCATTCTGAATAAATGTGTGTGTGTGTGTGCGTGTGTTACTTCTCAATGTATTTGTGTGTATCTGTGTTGTGTATACATTTTTCTATGTGTCAAAGCAAAGTAAGAGAGCAATAAATAAGCAGAAAGTACACATAAACTCACACAATGCCACAACACGGTTCAGAAACACGCACACAAACTCACACAGTCCGACAAAACGGTTCAGAAACCCGCAGACAAACTCACACAGTCCGAGAACACCGTTCAGAGACACATTAAACTCACAGCGTCCCACAACACGCTGCAAAGCCACACACAAACTCACACGGTCCCACAGCACGGTTCAGAGACATACACAAACTTACACAGTCCCACAACACGGTTCAGACACGCACACAAAATCTCACTCAGTCCCGCCGTTCATTTAAGATACCTGTCGAGCACCATAGTTCTTAAAACCAGAGACGTTCACCATCCTGACTGCACATATCCATTCCAGTAGCGAAAGGGGGAGCACTGGCTCCGGCCAGTTCTGATATAGCACGAGGCTTGTCAATCAAGTCATGCTCCACCCAGCCCAGATTGAGTCACCTACCAGGTCGCAGTTTACTGTGTGTCAGAACCTGCCCCTCAGGTGTGGAAGATTCCAAGCTTAGTCTGTCGGTTAAAAGGGCATGGGGGCAGATTGGCCTTTTGCCATGTGGCAGTATCCTCAATAAAAGCCTCTTTGCCTGGGAAACCGGGTCTAACGGTAGCTACCTGGAGACGAACCGTCAACATTGTGAGTGCAAACGCAAACGAACGGTGGATGCTGGAAATCTGAAATGAAAAGAGAAAATGCAGGAAATGCGCAGCAACTCAGGCAGCACATCTGGAAAGACAAACAGTGTTAGACTTTCTGGTGGGTAGCCTTTCTTCACAACTGGATAAAGGTTAGAGATTGAACAGGTATAAAGCGAGTGCAGAGGCAGAGGGAAAGGCGAAGGGGCAAGGTCTGGGATAGGGTGGAACTGTGGCCTGGAGAGTTTGTCTGTCAGGGGAAAGATTTCCGCAGCAGAACAGTGTGACATTGTTAAATGAGCTCTGTTTTGTGCTTCGTACAATTGTTGAATTGCCGCAACCGTTTTGACATTGTCCCCTTGTGAAATGGTTCTCCGACTGACGGAAAAAGTGCTGGGGAGAAATTTTGATTTGTACCACCAGATGGCAGAGATAAACAGATACCATCCCGCAGCGTCGATCTGGAAAAGCTGATGACTGGCAGTTTTCTCTAGCTCACACGACCTGAGACTCGAATTCATTGAAACACTGGTTTGTAGTGTCTTGCGTGATTTCGCTGTGGTCGTCTCTGTGACGCAATTGGCTAGCGCGTTCGGCTGTTAACCGAAAGGTTGGTGGTTTAAGCCCACCCAGGGACGTCGGCCCTGATTGAGCGTTTCATTTAGCGCCCCTGGACGTGCTTGTTCTACTCTCTGTGTTTGCATTGGTGTCTTCTTTTCCTGATTATTTAACAACGCTGCTCTGATCCATTACCAGACTGTTTCCATGCATTCATGATAAGCAATTTTCAATGAAATGAGCAAAAACCATGCACAGACGTCGAACAAATGCTAAATATATTAAGGTCGGTCGGGCTTCGAAAAAAACAATGCAAATTCATTCAATGGCTGCACAATCTGGGACTGTTCCACCGCTGGGATTAGGGAAAACAAGTTGAATGCGGTGGACCATTTTAATGATATTTTACCTGCATCAAATAAGTTCACTTTTATTGATGTACATTAAAAGTCCCTGGCTGACATTGTTCCAGTCCACTGCTAACAGCTGATCAAAGCAGGTGTGGAATTGCTCGTGACAGCTGAGCACCAAGCGCTGAATTTTCTTCAGTTTTCAAATCCAATTCCACACATCGTGACTCAGAATCACTGCTGTGAGAGTGGGAAATCGCTGCAAATACTCAACAGGACGGGCAACTTGTGAAAACCCTTTCAATTTTTGTTGTACAGACTTTTCTTAAAACTTCAAACTGGTCCATATGGCAATATAAAGCGTGTGTGTGTGTCTGTGGCTGTGGCTGTCATGGTTCTATCGAAACTGTGAGTCTTGATGTTATGAGGGCGATGCATTGTGAGTGTGTCAGTTGTAAATCTCCTTTTATTTTGATAATATATATCAGGTTCTAAATATATAAATATTGTGCACTTGAGTATTATGGGTGTATCAGTGTGCTCATTCTGAATAAATGTGTGTGTGTGTGTGCGTGTGTTACTTCTCAATGTATTTGTGTGTATCTGTGTTGTGTATACATTTTTCTATGTGTCAAAGCAAAGTAAGAGAGCAATAAATAAGCAGAAAGTACACATAAACTCACACAATGCCACAACACGGTTCAGAAACACGCACACAAACTCACACAGTCCGACAAAACGGTTCAGAAACCCGCAGACAAACTCACACAGTCCTAGAACACCGTTCAGAGACACATTAAACTCACACCGTCCCACAACACGCTGCAAAGCCACACACAAACTCACACGGTCCCACAGCACGGTTCAGAGACATACACAAACTTACACAGTCCCACAACACGGTTCAGACACGCACACAAAATCTCACTCAGTCCCGCCGTTCATTTAAGATACCTGTCGAGCACCATAGTTCTTAAAACCAGAGACGTTCGCCATCCTGACTGCACATATCCATTCCAGTAGCGAAAGGGGGAGCACTGGCTCCGGCCAGTTCTGATATAGCACGAGGCTTGTCAATCAAGTCATGCTCCACCCAGCCCAGATTGAGTCACCTACCAGGTCGCAGTTTACTGTGTGTCAGAACCTGCCCCTCAGGTGTGGAAGATTCCAAGCTTAGTCTGTCGGTTAAAAGGGCATGGGGGCAGATTGGCCTTTTGCCATGTGGCAGTATCCTCAATAAAAGCCTCTTTGCCTGGGAAACCGGGTCTAACGGTAGCTACCTGGAGACGAACCGTCAACATTGTGAGTGCAAAAGCAAACGAACGGTGGATGCTGGAAATCTGAAATGAAAAGAGAAAATGCAGGAAATGCGCAGCAACTCAGGCAGCACATCTGGAAAGACAAACAGTGTTAGACTTTCTGGTGGGTAGCCTTTCTTCACAACTGGATAAAGGTTAGAGATTGAACAGGTATAAAGCGAGTGCAGAGGCAGAGGGAAAGGCGAAGGGGCAAGGTCTGGGATCGGGTGGAACTGTGGCCTGGAGAGTTTGTCTGTCAGGGGAAAGATTTCCGCAGCAGAACAGTGTGACATTGTTAAATGAGCTCTGTTTTGTGCTTCGTACAATTGTTGAATTGCCGCAACCGTTTTGACATTGTCCCCTTGTGAAATGGTTCTCCGACTGACGGAAAAAGTGCTGGGGAGAAATTTTGATTTGTACCACCAGATGGCAGAGATAAACAGATACCATCCCGCAGCGTCGATCTGGAAAAGCTGATGACTGGCAGGATTCTCCAGCTCACACGACCTGAGACTCGAATTCATTGAAACACTGGTTTGCAGTGTCTTGGGTGATTTTGCTGTGGTCGTCTCTGTGGCGCAATTGGCTAGCGCGATCGGCTGTTAATCGAAAGGTTGGTGGTTTAAGCCCACCCAGGAACGTCGGCCCTGATTGAGCGTTTCATTTAGCGCCCCTGGACGTGCTTGTTCTACTCTCTGTGTTAGCATTGGTGTCTTCTTTTCCTGATTATTTAACAACGCTGCTCTGATCCATTACCTGACTGTTTCCATGCATTCATGATAAGCAATTTTCAATGAAATGAGCAAAAACCATGCACAGACGTCGAACCCATGCTAAATATATTAAGGTCGGTCGGGCTTCGAAAAAAGCAATGCAAATTCATTCAATGGCTGCACAATCTGGGACTGTTCCACCGCTGGGATTAGGGAAAACAAGTTGAATGCGGTGGACCATTTTAATGATATTTTACAAGCATCAAATAAGTTCACTTTTATTGATGTACACTAAAAGTCCCTGGCTGACATTGTTCCAGTCCACTGCTAACAGCTGATCAAAGCAGGTGTGGAATTGCTCGTGACAGCTGAGCACCAAGCGCTGAATTTTCTTCAGTTTTCAAATCCAATTCCACACATCGTGACTCAGAATCACTGCTGTGAGAGTGGGAAATCGCTGCAAATACTCAACAGGACGGGCAACTTGTGAAAACTCTTTCCATTTTTGTTGTACAGACTTTTCTTAAAGCTTCAAACTGGACCATATGGCAATATAAAGCGTGTGTGTGTGTCTTTGGCTGTGGCTGTCATGGTTCTATCGAAACTGTGAGTCTTGATGTTATGAGGGCGATGCATTGTGAGTGTGTCAGTTGTAAATCTCCTTTTATTTTGATAATATATATCAGGTTCTAAATATATAAATATTGTGCACTTGAGTATTATGGGTGTATCAGTGTGCTCATTCTGAATAAATGTGTGTGTGTGTGTGCGTGTGTTACTTCTCAATGTATTTGTGTGTATCTGTGTTGTGTATACATTTTTCTATGTGTCAAAGCAAAGTAAGAGAGCAATAAATAAGCAGAGAGTACACATAAACTCACACATTGCCACAACACGGTTCAGAAACACGCACACAAACTCACACAGTCCGACAAAACGGTTCAGAAACCCGCAGACAAACTCACACAGTCCAAGAACACCGTTCAGAGACACATTAAACTCACACCGTCCCACAACACGCTGCAAAGCCACACACAAACTCACACGGTCCCACTTCACGGTTCAGAGACATACACAAACTTACACAGTCCCACAACACGGTTCAGACACGCACACACAATCTCACTCAGTCCCGCCGTTCATTTAAGATACCTGTCGAGCACGATAGATCTTAAAACCAGAGACGTTCACCATCCTGAGTGCACATATCCATTCCAGTAGCGAAAGGGGGAGCACTGGCTCCGGCCAGTTCGAATACAGCACGAGGCTTGTCAATCAAGTCATGCTCCACCCAGCCCAGATTGAGTCATCTACCAGGTCGCAGTTTACTGTGTGTCAGAACCTGCCCCTCAGGTGTGGGAGATTCCAAGCTTAGTCTGTCGGTTAAAAGGGCATGGGGGCAGATTGGCCTTTTGCCATGTGGCAGTATCCTCAATTAAAGCCTCTTTGCCTGGGAAACCGGGTCTAACGGTAGCTACCTGGAGACGAACCGTCAACATTGTGAGTGCAAAAGCAAACGAATGGTGGATGCCGGAAATCTGAAATGAAAAGAGAAAATGCAGGAAATGCGCAGCAACTCAGGCAGCACATCTGGAAAGACAAACAGTGTTAGACTTTCTGGTGGGTAGCCTTTCTTCACAACTGGATAAAGGTTAGAGATTGAACAGGTATAAAGCGAGTGCAGAGGCAGAGGGAAAGGCGAAGGGGCAAGGTCTGGGATAGGGTGGAACTGTGGCCTGGAGAGTTTGTCTGTCAGGGGAAAGATTTCCGCAGCAGAACAGTGTGACATTGTTAAATGAGCTCTGTTTTGTGCTTCGTACAATTGTTGAATTGCCGCAACCGTTTTGACATTGTCCCCTTGTGAAATGGTTCTCCGACTGACGGAAAAAGTGCTGGGGAGAAATTTTGATTTCTACCACCAGATGGCAGAGATAAACAGATACCATCCCGCAGCGTCGATCTGGAAAAGCTGATGACTGGCAGGATTCTCCAGCTCACACGACCTGAGACTCGAATTCATTGAAACACTGGTTTGCAGTGTCTTGGGTGATTCGGCTGTCGTCGTCTCTGTGGCGCAATTGGCTAGCGCGTTCAGCTATTAGGCGAAAAGTTGGTGTTTCACGCCCACCCAGCGACATCGGCCCTTATTGAGCATTTCACTAAGCGTCCTGGGCGTGCTTGTTCTACTATCTGTGTTTGCATTGGTGTCTTCTTTTCCTGATTATTTAACAACGCTGCTCTGATCCATTACCTGACTGTTTCCATGCATTCATGATAAGCAATTTTCAATGAAATGAGCAAAAACCATGCACAGACGTCGAACCCATGCTAAATATATTAAGGTCGGTCGGGCTTCGAAAAAAACAATGCAAATTCATTCAATGGCTGCACAATCTGGGACTGTTCCACCGCTGGGATTAGGGAAAACAAGTTGAATGCGGTGGACCATTTTAATGATATTTTACCTTCATCAAATAAGTTCACTTTTATTGATGTACACTAAAAGTCCCTGGCTGACATTGTTCCAGTCCACTGCTAACAGCTGATCAAAGCAGGTGTGGAATTGCTCGTGACAGCTGAGCACCAAGCGCTGAATTTTCTTCAGTTTTCAAATCCAATTCCACACATCGTGACTCAGAATCACTGCTGTGAGAGTGGGAAATCGCTGCAAATACTCAACAGGACGGGCAACTTGTGAAAACTCTTTCAATTTTTGTTGTACAGACTTTTCTTAAAACTTCAAACTGGTCCATATGGCAATATAAAGCGTGTGTGTGTGTCTGTGGCTGTGGCTGTCATGGTTCTATCGAAACTGTGAGTCCTGATGTTCTGAGGGCGATGCATTGTGAGTGTGTCAGTTGTAAATCTCCTTTTATTTTGATAATATATATCATGTTCTAAATATATAAATATTGTGCACTTGAGTATTATGGGTGATTCAGTGTGCTCATTCTGAATAAATGTGTGTGTGTGTGTGCGTGTGTTACTTCTCAATGTATTTGTGTGTATCTGTGTTGTGTATACATTTTTCTATGTGTCAAAGCAAAGTAAGAGAGCAATAAATAAGCAGAAAGTACACATAAACTCACACAATGCCACAACACGGTTCAGAAACACGCACACAAACTCACACAGTCCGACAAAACGGTTCAGAAACACGCAGACAAACTCACACAGTCCAAGAACACCATTCAGAGACACATTAAACTCACAGCGTCCCACAACACGCTGCAAAGCCACACACAAACTCACACGGTCCCACAGCACGGTTCAGAGACATACACAAACTTAAACAGTCCCACAACACGGTTCAGACACGCACACAAAATCTCACTCAGTCCCGCCGTTCATTTAAGATACCTGTCGAGCACCATAGTTCTTAAAACCAGAGACGTTCACCATCCTGACTGCACATATCCATTCCAGTAGCGAAAGGGGGAGCACTGGCTCCGGCCAGTTCTGATATAGCACGAGGCTTGTCAATCAAGTCATGCTCCACCCAGCCCAGATTGAGTCACCTACCAGGTCGCAGTTTACTGTAAGTCAGAACCTGCCCCTCAGGTGTGGAAGATTCCAAGCTTTGTCTGTCGGTTAAAAGGGCATGGGGGCAGATTGGCCTTTTGCCATGTGGCAGTATCCTCAATAAAAGCCTCTTTGCCTGGGAAACCGGGTCTAACGGTAGCTACCTGGAGACGAACCGTCAACATTGTGAGTGCAAAAGCAAACGAACGGTGGATGCTGGAAATCTGAAATGAAAAGAGAAAATGCAGGAAATGCGCAGCAACTCAGGCAGCACATCTGGAAAGACAAACAGTGTTAGATTTTCTGGTGGGTAGCCTTTCTTCACAACTGGATAAAGGTTAGAGATTGAACAGGTATAAAGCGAGTGCAGAGGCAGAGGGAAAGGCGAAGGGGCAAGGTGTGGGATCGGGTGGAACTGTGGCCTGGAGAGTTTGTCTGTCAGGGGAAAGATTTCCGCAGCAGAACAGTGTGACATTGTTAAATGAGCTCAGTTTTGTGCTTCGTACAATTGTTGAATTGCCGCAACCGTTTTGACATTGTCCCCTTGTGAAATGGTTCTCCGACTGACGGAAAAAGTGCTGGGGAGAAATTTTGATTTGTACCACCAGATGGCAGAGATAAACAGATACCATCCCGCAGCGTCGATCTGGAAAAGCTGATGACTGGCAGGATTCTCCAGCTCACACGACCTGAGACTCGAATTCATTGAAACACTGGTTTGCAGTGTCTTGCGTGATTTTGCTGTGGTCGTCTCTGTGGCGCAATTGGCTAGCGTGTTCGGCTGTTAACCGAAAGGTTGGTGGTTTAAGCCCACCCAGGGACGTCGGCCCTGATTGAGCGTTTCATTTAGCGCCCCCTGGACGTGCTTGTTCTACTCTCTGTGTTTGCATTGGTGTCTTCTTTTCCTGATTATTTAACAACGCTGCTATGATCCATTACCTGACTGTTTCCATGCATTCATGATAAGCAATTTTCAATGAAATGAGCAAAAACCATGCACAGACGTCGAACCCATGCTAAATATATTAAGGTCGGTCGGGCTTTGAAAAAAGCAATGCAAATTCATTCAATGGCTGCACAATCTGGGACTGTTCCACCGCTGGGATTAGGGAAAACAAGTTGAATGCGGTGGACCATTTTAATGATATTTTACCTGCATCAAATAAGTTCACTTTTATTGATGTACACTAAAGGTCCCTGGCTGACATTGTTCCAGTCCACTGCTAACAGCTGATCAAAGCAGGTGTGGAATTGCTCGTGACAGCTGAGCACCAAGTGCTGAATTTTCTTCAGTTTTCAAATCCAATTCCACACATCGTGACTCAGAATCACTGCTGTGAGAGTGGGAAATCGCTGCAAATACTCAACAGGACGGGCAACTTGTGAAAACTCTTTCAATTTTTGTTGTACAGACTTTTCTTAAAACTTCAAACTGGTCCATATGGCAATATAAAGCGTGTGTGTGTGTCTGTGGCTGTGGCTGTCATGGTTCTATCGAAACTGTGAGTCTTGATGTTATGAGGGCGATGCATTGTGAGTGTGTCAGTTGTAAATCTCCTTTTATTTTGATAATATATATCAGGTTCTAAATATATAAATATTGTGCACTTGAGTATTATGGGTGTATCAGTGTGCTCATTCTGAATAAATGTGTGTGTGTGTGTGCGTGTGTTACTTCTCAATGTATTTGTGTGTATCTGTGTTGTGTAAACATTTTTCTATGTGTCAAAGCAAAGTAAGAGAGCAATAAATAAGCAGAAAGTACACATAAACTCACACAATGCCACAACACGGTTCAGAAACACGCACACAAACTCACACAGTCCGACAAAACGGTTCAGAAACCCGCAGACAAACTCACACAGTCCTAGAACACCGTTCAGAGACACATTAAACTCACAGCGTCCCACAACACGCTGCAAAGCCACACACAAACTCACACGGTCCCACAGCACGGTTCAGAGACATACACAAACTTACACAGTCCCACAACACGGTTCAGACACGCACGCAAAATCTCACTCAGTCCCGCCGTTCATTTAAGATACCTGACGAGCACCATAGTTCTGATATAGCACGAGGCTTGTCAAACAAGTCATGCTCCACCCAGCCCAGATTGAGTCACCTACCAGGTCGCAGTTTACTGTGTGTCAGAACCTGCCCCTCAGGTGTGGAAGATTCCAAGCTTAGTCTGTCGGTTAAAAGGGCATGGGGGCAGATTGGCCTTTTGCCATGTGGCAGTATCCTCAATAAAAGCCTCTTTGCCTGGGAAACCGGGTCTAACGGTAGCTACCTGGAGACGAACCGTCAACATTGTGAGTGCAAAAGCAAACGAACGGTGGATGCTGGAAATCTGAAATGAAAAGAGAAAATGCAGGAAATGCGCAGCAACTCAGGCAGCACATCTGGAAAGACAAACAGTGTTAGACTTTCTGGTGGGTAGCCTTTCTTCACAACTGGATAAAGGTTAGAGATTGAACAGGCATAAAGCGAGTGCAGAGGCAGAGGGAAAGGCGAAGGGGCAAGGTCTGGGATCGGGTGGAACTGTGGCCTGGAGAGTTTGTCTGTCAGGGGAAAGATTTCCGCAGCAGAACAGTGTGACATTGTTAAATGAGCTCTGTTTTGTGCTTCGTACAATTGTTGAATTGCCGCAACCGTTTTGACATTGTCCCCTTGTGAAATGGTTCTCCGACTGACGGAAAAAGTGCTGGGGAGAAATTTTGATTTGTACCACCAGATGGCAGAGATAAACAGATACCATCCCGCAGCGTCGATCTGGAAAAGCTGATGACTGGCAGGATTCTCCAGCTCACACGACCTGAGACTCGAATTCATTGAAACACTGGTTTGCAGTGTCTTGCGTGATTTTGCTGTGGTCGTCTCTGTGGCGCAATTGGCTAGCGCGTTCGGCTGTTAACCGAAAGGTTGGTGGTTTAAGCCCACCCAGGGACGTCGGCCCTGATTGAGCGTTTCATTTAGCGCCCCTGGACGTGCTTGTTCTACTCTCTGTGTTTGCATTGGTGTCTTCTTTTCCTGATTATTTAACAACGCTGCTCTGATCCATTACCTGACTGTTTCCATGCATTCATGATAAGCAATTTTCAATGAAATGAGCAAAAACCATGCACAGACGTCGAACCCATGCTAAATATATTAAGGTCGGTCGGGCTTCGAAAAAAGCAATGCAAATTCATTCAATGGCTGCACAATCTGGGACTGTTCCACCGCTGGGATTAGGGAAAACAAGTTGAATGCGGTGGACCATTTTAATGATATTTTACCTGCATCAAATAAGTTCACTTTTATTGATGTACACTAAAAGTCCCTGGCTGACATTGTTCCAGTCCACTGCTAACAGCTGATCAAAGCAGGTGTGGAATTGCTCGTGACAGCTGAGCACCAAGCGCTGAATTTTCTTCAGTTTTCAAATCCAATTCCACACATCGTGACTCAGAATCACTGCTGTGAGAGTGGGAAATCGCTGCAAATACTCAACAGGACGGGCAACTTGTGAAAACCCTTTCAATTTTTGTTGTACAGACTTTTCTTAAAACTTCAAACTGGTCCATATGGCAATATAAAGCGTGTGTGTGTGTCTGTGGCTGTGGCTGTCATGGTTCTATCGAAACTGTGAGTCTTGATGTTATGAGGGCGATGCATTGTGAGTGTGTCAGTTGTAAATCTCCTTTTATTTTGATAATATATATCAGGTTCTAAATATATAAATATTGTGCACTTGAGTATTATGGGTGTATCAGTGTGCTCATTCTGAATAAATGTGTGTGTGTGTGTGCGTGTGTTACTTCTCAATGTATTTGTGTGTAAATGTGTTGTGTATACATTTTTCTATGTGTCAAAGCAAAGTAAGAGAGCAATAAATAAGCAAAAAGTACACATAAACTCACACAATGCCACAACACGGTTCAGAAACACGCACACAAACTCACACAGTCCGACAAAACGGTTCAGAAACCCGCAGACAAGCTCACACAGTCCTAGAACACCGTTCAGAGACACATTAAACTCACAGCGTCCCACAACACGCTGCAAAGCCACACAAAAACTCACACGGTCCCACAGCACGGTTCAGAGACATACGCAAACTTACACAGTCCCACAACACGGTTCAGACACGCACACAAAATCTCACTCAGTCCCGCCGTTCATTTAAGATACCTGTCGAGCACCATAGTTCTTAAAACCAGAGACGTTCACCATCCTGACTGCACATATCCATTTCAGTAGCGAAAGGGGAAGCACTGGCTCCGGCCAGTTCTGATATAGCACGAGGCTTGTCAATCAAGTCATGCTCCACCCAGCCCAGATTGAGTCACCTACCAGGTCGCAGTTTACTGTGTGTCAGAACCTGCCCCTCAGGTGTGGAAGATTCCAAGCTTAGTCTGTCGGTTAAAAGGGCATGGGGGCAGATTGGCCTTTTGCCATGTGGCAGTATCCTCAATAAAACCCTCTTTGCCTGGGAAACCGGGTCTAACGGTAGCTACCTGGAGACGAACCGTCAACATTGTGAGTGCAAAAGCAAACGAATGGTGGATGCTGGAAATCAGAAATGAAAAGAGAAAATGCAGGAAATGCGCAGCAACTCAGGCAGCACATCTGGAAAGACAAACAGTGTTAGACTTTCTGGTGGGTAGCCTTTCTTCACAACTGGATAAAGGTTAGAGATTGAACAGGCATAAAGCGAGTGCAGAGGCAGAGGGCAAGGCGAAGGGGCAGGGTCTGGGATAGGGTGGAACTGTGGCCTGGAGAGTTTGTCTGTCAGGGGATAGATTTCCGCAGCAGAACAGTGTGACATTGTTAAATGAGCTCTGTTTTGTGCTTCGTACAATTGTTGAATTGCCGCAACCGTTTTGACATTGTCCCCTTGTGAAATGGTTCTCCGACTGACGGAAAAAGTGCTGGGGAGAAATTTTGATTTGTACCACCAGATGGCAGAGATAAACAGATACCATCCCGCAGCGTCGATCTGGAAAAGCTGATGACTGGCAGGATTCTCCAGCTCACACGACCTGAGACTCGAATTCATTGAAACACTGGTTTGCCGTGTCTTGGGTGATTCGGCTGTGGTCGTCTCTGTGGCGCAATTGGCTAGCACGTTCGGTTGTTAACCGAAAAGTTGGTGGTTCAAGCCCACCCAGCGACGTAGGCCCTCATTGAGCGTTTCAGTCAGCGTCCTGCGCGTGCTTGTTCTACTCTCTGTGTTTGCATTGGTGTCTCCTTTTCCTGATTATTCAACAACGCTGCTCTGATCCATGACCTGACTGTTTCCATGCATTCATGATAAGCAATTTTCAATGAAATGAGCAAAAACCATGCACAGACGTCGAACCCATGCTAAATATATTAAGGTCGGTCGGGCTTCGAAAAAGCAATGCAAATTCATTCAATGGCTGCACAATCTGGGACTGTTCCACCGCTGGGATTAGGGAAAACAAGTTGAATGCGGTGGACCATTTTAATGATATTTTACCTGCATCAAATAAGTTCACTTTTATTGATGTACTCTAAAAGTCCCTGGCTGACATTGTTCCAGTCCACTGCTAACAGCTGATCAAAGCAGGTGTGGAATTGCTCGTGACAGCTGAGCACCAAGCGCTGAATTTTCTTCAGTTTTCAAATCCAATTCCACACATCGTGACTCAGAATCACTGCTCTGAGAGTGGGAAATCGCTGCAAATACTCAAATGGACGGGCAACTTGTGAAAACTCTTTCAATTTTAGTTGTACAGACTTTTCTTAAAACTTCAAACTGGACCATATGGCAATATAAAGCGTGTGTGTGTGTCTGTGGCTGTGGCTGTCATGGTTCTATCGAAACTGTGAGTCTTGATGTTATGAGGGCGATGCATTGTGAGTGTGTCAGTTGTAAATCTCCTTTTATTTTGATAATATATATCAGGTTCTAAATATATAAATATTGTGCACTTGAGTATTATGGGTGTATCAGTGTGCTCATTCTGAATAAATGTGTGTGCGTGTGTTACTTCTCAATGTATTTGTGTGTATCTGTGTTGTGTATACATTTTTCTATGTGTCAAAGCAAAGTAAGAGAGCAATAAATAAGCAGAAAGTACACATAAACTCACACAATGCCACAACACGGTTCAGAAACACGCACACAAACTCACACAGTCCGACAAAACGGTTCAGAAACCCGCAGACAAAATCACACAGTCCTAGAACACCGTTCAGAGACACATTAAACTCACAGCGTCCCACAACACGCTGCAAAGCCACACACAAACTCACACGGTCCCACAGCACGGTTCAGAGACATACACAAACTTACACAGTCCCACAACACGGTTCAGACACGCACACACAATCTCACTCAGTCCCGCCGTTCATTTAAAATACCTGTCGAGCACGATAGATCTTAAAACCAGAGACGTTCACCATCCTGACTGCACATATCCATTCCAGTAGGGAAAGGCGGAGCACTGGCTCCGGCCAGTTCTGATATAGCACGAGGCTTGTCAATCAAGTCATGCTCCACCCAGCCCAGATTGAGTCACCTACCAGGTCGCAGTTTACTGTGTGTCAGAACCTGCCCCTCAGGTGTGGGAGATTCCAAGCTTAGTCTGTCGGTTAAAAGGGCATGGGGGCAGATTGGCCTTTTGCCATGTGGCAGTATCCTCAATAAAAGCCTCTTTGCCTGGGAAACCGGGTCTAACGGTAGCTACCTGGAGATGAACCGTCAACATTGTGAGTGCAAAAGCAAACGAATGGTGGATGCTGGAAATCTGAAATGAAAAAAGAAAATGCAGGAAATGCGCAGCAACTCAGGCAGCACATCTGGAAAGACAAACAGTGTTAGACTTTCTGGTGGGTAGCCTTTCTTCACAACTGGATAAAGGTTAGAGATTGAACAGGTATAAAGCGAGTGCAGAGGCAGAGGGAAAGGCGAAGGGGCAAGGTGTGGGATAGGGTGGAACTGTGGCCTGGAGAGTTTGTCTGTCAGGGGAAAGATTTCCGCAGCAGAACAGTGTGACATTGTTAAATGAGCTCTGTTTTGTGCTTCGTACAACTGTTGAATTGCCGCAACCGTTTTGACATTGTCCCCTTGTGAAATGGTTCTCCGACTGACGGAAAAAGTGCTGGGGAGAAATTTTGATTTGTACCACTAGATGGCAGAGATAAACAGATACCATCCCGCAGCGTCGATCTGGAAAAGCTGATGACTGGCAGGATTCTCCAGCTCACACGACCTGAGACTCGAATTCATTGAAACACTGGTTTGCAGTGTCTTGCGTGATTTTGCTCTGGTCGTCTCTGTGGCGCAATTGGCTAGCGCGTTCGGCTGTTAATCGAAGTGTTTGTGGTTCAATCCCACCCAGGGACGTCGGCCCTTATTGAGCATTTCATTTAGCGCCCCTGGACGTGCTTGTTCTACTCTCCGTGTTTGCATTGGTGTCTTCTTTTCCTGATTATTTAACAACGCTGCTCTGATCTATTACCTGACTGTTTCCATGCATTCATGATAAGCAATTTTCAATGAAATGAGCAAAAACCATGCACAGACGTCGAACCCATGCTAAATATATTAAGGTCGGTCGGGCTTCGAAAAAAGCAATGCAAATTCATTCAATGGCTGCACAATCTGGGACTGTTCCACCGCTGGGATTAGGGAAAACAAGTTGAATGCGGTGGACCATTTTCATGATATTTTACCTGCATCAAATAAGTTCACTTTTATTGATGTACACTAAAAGTCCCTGGCTGACATTGTTCCAGTCCACTGCTAACAGCTGATCAAAGCAGGTGTGGTATTGCTCGTGACAGCTGAGCACCAAGCGCTGAATTTTCTTCAGATTTCAAATCCAATTCCACACATCGTGACTCAGAATCACTGCTGTGAGAGTGGGAAATCGCTGCAAATACTCAACAGGACGGGTAACTTGTGAAAACCCTTTCAATTTTTGTTGTACAGACTTTTCTTAAAACTTCAAACTGGACCATATGGCAATATAAAGCGTGTGTGTGTGTCTGTGGCTGTGGCTGTCATGGATCTATCGAAACTGTGAGTCTTGATGTTATGAGGGCGATGCATTGCGAGTGTGTCAGTTGTAAAACTCCTTTTATTTTGATAATATATATCAGGTTCTAAATATATAAATATTGAGCACTTGAGTATTATGGGTGTATCAGTGTGCTCATTCTGAATAAATGTGTGTGTGTGTGTGCGTGTGTTACTTCTCAATGTATTTGTGAGTATCTGTGTTGTGTATACATTTTTCTATGTGTCAAAGCAAAGTAAGAGAGCAATAAATAAGCAGAAAGTACACATAAACGCACACAATGCCACAACACGGTTCAGAAAAACGCACACAAACTCACACAGTCCGACAAAACGGTTCAGAATCCCGCAGACAAACTCACACAGTCCTAGAACACCGTTCAGAGACACATTAAACTCACAGCGTCCCACAACACGCTGCAAAGCCACACACAAACTCACACGGTCCCACAGCACGGTTCAGAGACATACACAAACTTACACAGTCACACAACACGGTTCAGACACGCACACACAATCTCACTCAGTCCCGCCGTTCATTTAAAATACCTGTCGAGCACGATAGATCTTAAAACCAGAGACGTTCACCATCCTGACTGCACATATCCATTCCAGTAGCGAAAGGGGGAGCACTGGCTCCGGCCAGTTCTGATATAGCACGAGGCTTGTCAATCAAGTCATGCTCCACCCAGCCCAGATTGAGTCACCTACCAGGTCGCAGTTTACTGTTTGTCAGAACCTGCCCCTCAGGTGTGGAAGATTCCAAGCTTAGTCTGTCGGTTAAAAGGGCATGGGGGCAGATTGGCCTTTTGCCATGTGGCAGTATCCTCAATAAAAGCCTCTTTGCCTGGGAAACCGGGTCTAACGGTAGCTACCTGGAGACAAACCGTCAAAATTGTGAGTGCAAAAGCAAACGAATGGTGGATGCTGGAAATCAGAAATGAAAAGAGAAAATGCAGGAAATGCGCAGCAACTCAGGCAGCACATCTGGAAAGACAAACAGTGTTAGATTTTCTGGTGGGTAGCCTTTCTTCACAACTGGATAAAGGTTAGAGATTGAACAGGCATAA
Organism: Heterodontus francisci; assembly: GCF_036365525.1. Taxonomy (NCBI): domain Eukaryota; kingdom Metazoa; phylum Chordata; class Chondrichthyes; order Heterodontiformes; family Heterodontidae; genus Heterodontus; species Heterodontus francisci. The sequence continues at coordinate 38,899,961 of NC_090392.1, read as the reverse complement.
AGCGAGTGCAGAGGCAGAGGGCAAGGCGAAGGGGCAGGGTCTGGGATAGGGTGGAACTGTGGCCTGGAGAGTTTGTCTGACAGGGGATAGATTTCCGCAGCAGAACAGTGTGACATTGTTAAATGAGCTCTGTTTTGTGCTTCGTACAATTGTTGAATTGCCGCAACCGTTTTGACATTGTCCCCTTGTGAAATGGTTCTCTGACTGACGGAAAAAGTGCTGGGGAGAAATTATGATTTGTACCACCAGATGGCAGAGATAAACAGATACCATCCCGCAGCGTCGATCTGGAAAAGCTGATGACTGGCAGGATTCTCCAGCTCACACGACCTGAGACTCGAATTCATTGAAACACTGGTTTGCAGTGTCTTGGGTGATTCGACTGTGGTCGTCTCTGTGGCGCAATTGGCTAGCGCGTTCGGTTGTTAACCGAAAGGTTGGTGGTTCAAGCTCACCCAGCGACGTCGGCCCTTATTGAGCGTTTCACTTAGCGCCCCTGGAAATGCTTGTTCCACTCTCTGTGTTTGCATTGGTGTCTTCTTTTCCTGATTATTTAACAACGCTGCTCTGATCCATTACCTGACTGTTTCCATGCATTCATGATAAGCAATTTTCAATGAAATGAGCAAAAACCATGCACAGACGTCGAACCCATGCTAAATATATTAATGTCGGTCGGGCTTCGAAAAAGCAATGCAAATTCATTCAATGGCTGCACAATCTGGGACTGTTCCACCGCTGGGATTAGGGAAAACAAGTTGAATGCGGTGGACCATTTTAATGATATTTTACCTGCATCAAATAAGTTCACTTTTATTGATGTACTCTAAAAGTCCCTGGCTGACATTGTTCCAGTCCACTGCTAACACCTGATCAAAGCAGGTGTGGAATTGCTCGTGACAGCTGAGCACCAAGCGCTGAATTTTCTTCAGTTTTCAAATCCAATTCCACACATCGTGACTCAGAATCACTGCTGTGAGAGTGGGAAATCGCTGCAAATACTCAAATGGACGGGCAACTTGTGAAAACTCTTTCAATTTTTGTTGTACAGACTTTTCTTAAAACTTCAAACTGGACCATATGGCAATATAAAGCGTGTGTGTGTGTCTGTGGCTGTGGCTGTCATGGTTCTATCGAAACTGTGAGTCTTGATGTTATGAGGGCGATGCATTGTGAGTGTGTCAGTTGTAAATCTCCTTTTATTTTGATAATATATATCAGGTTCTAAATATATAAATATTGTGCACTTGAGTATTATGGGTGTGTCAGTGTGCTCATTCTGAATAAATGTGTGTGCGTGTGTTACTTCTCAATGTATTTGTGTGTATCTGTGTTGTGTATACATTTTTCTATGTGTCAAAGCAAAGTAAGAGAGCAATAAATAAGCAGAAAGTACACATAAACTCACACAATGCCACAACACGGTTCAGAAACATGCACACAAACTCACACAGTCCGACAAAACGGTTCAGAAACCCGCAGACAAAATCACACAGTCCGAGAACACCGTTCAGAGACACATTAAACTCACAGCGTCCCACAACACGCTGCAAAGCCACACACAAACTCACACGGTCCCACAGCACGGTTCAGAGACATACACAAACTTACACAGTCCCACAACACGGTTCAGACACGCACACACAATCTCACTCAGTCCCGCCGTTCATTTAAAATACCTGTCGAGCACGATAGATCTTAAAACCAGAGACGTTCAGCATCCTGACTGCACATATCCATTCCAGTAGCGAAAGGCGGAGCACTGGCTCCGGCCAGTTCTGATATAGCACGAGGCTTGTCAATCAAGTCATGCTCCACACAGCCCAGATTGAGTCACCTACCAGGTCGCAGTTTACTGTGTGTCAGAACCTGCCCCTCAGGTGTGGGAGATTCCAAGCTTAGTCTGTCGGTTAAAAGGGCATGGGGGCAGATTGGCCTTTTGCCATGTGGCAGTATCCTCAATAAAAGCCTCTTTGCCTGGGAAACCGGGTCTAACGGTAGCTACCTGGAGACGAACCGTCAACATTGTGAGTGCAAAAGCAAACGAATGGTGGATGCTGGAAATCTGAAATGAAAAGAGAAAATGCAGGAAATGCGCAGCAACTCAGGCAGCACATCTGGAAAGACAAACAGTGTTAGACTTTCTGGTGGGTAGCCTTTCTTCACAACTGGATAAAGGTTAGAGATTGAACAGGTATAAAGCGAGTGCAGAGGCAGAGGGAAAGGCGAAGGGGCAAGGTGTGGGATAGGGTGGAACTGTGGCCTGGAGAGTTTGTCTGTCAGGGGAAAGATTTCCGCAGCAGAACAGTGTGACATTGTTAAATGAGCTCTGTTTTGTGCTTCGTACAACTGTTGAATTGCCGCAACCGTTTTGACATTGTCCCCTTGTGAAATGGTTCTCCGACTGACGGAAAAAGTGCTGGGGAGAAATTTTGATTTGTACCACCAGATGGCAGAGATAAACAGATACCATCCCGCAGCGTCGATCTGGAAAAGCTGATGACTGGCAGGATTCTCCAGCTCACACGACCTGAGACTCGAATTCATTGAAACACTGGTTTGCAGTGTCTTGCGTGATTCTGCTGTGGTCGTCTCTGTGGCGCAATTGGCTAGCGGGTTCGGCTGTTAACCGAAAAGTTTGTGGTTCAATCCCACCCAGGGACGTCGGCCCTTATTGAGTGTTTCATTTAGCGCCCCTGGACGTGCTTGTTCTACTCTCTGTGTTTGCATTGGTGTCTTCTTTTCCTGATTATTTAACAACGCTGATCTGATCTATTACCTGACTCTTTCCATGCATTCATGATAAGCAATTTTCAATGAAATGAGCAAAAACCATGCACAGACGTCGAACCCATGCTAAATATATTAAGGTCGGTCGGGCTTCGAAAAAAGCAATGCAAATTCATTCAATGGCTGCACAATCTGGGACTGTTCCACCGCTGGGATTAGGGAAAACAAGTTGAATGCGGTGGACCATTTTAATGATATTTTACCTGCATCAAATAAGTTCACTTTTATTGATGTACACTAAAAGTCCCTGGCTGACATTGTTCCAGTCCACTGCTAACAGCTGATCAAAGCAGGTGTGGTATTGCTCGTGACAGCTGAGCACCAAGCGCTGAATTTTCTTCAGTTTTCAAATCCAATTCCACACATCGTGACTCAGAATCACTGCTGTGAGAGTGGGAAATCGCTGCAAATACTCAACAGGACGGGAAACTTGTGAAAACCTTTTCAATTTTTGTTGTACAGACTTTTCTTAAAACTTCAAACTGGACCATATGGCAATATAAAGCGTGTGTGTGTGTCTGTGGCTGTGGCTGTCATGGATCTATCGAAACTGTGAGTCTTGATGTTATGAGGGCGATGCATTGCGAGTGTGTCAGTTGTAAAACTCCTTTTATTTTGATAATATATATCAGGTTCTAAATATATAAATATTGAGCACTTGAGTATTATGGGTGTATCAGTGTGCTCATTCTGAATAAATGTGTGTGTGTGTGTGCGTGTGTTACTTCTCAATGTATTTGTGTGTATCTGTGTTGTGTATACATTTTTCTATGTGTCAAAGCAAAGTAAGAGAGCAATAAATAAGCAGAAAGTACACATAAACGCACACAATGCCACAACACGGTTCAGAAACACGCACACAAACTCACACAGTCCGACAAAACGGTTCAGAAACCCGCAGACAAACTCACACAGTCCTAGAACACCGTTCAGAGACACATTAAACTCACAGCGTCCCACAACACGCTGCAAAGCCACACACAAACTCACACGGTCCCACAGCACGGTTCAGAGACATACACAAACTTACACAGTCCCACAACACGGTTCAGACACGCACACACAATCTCACTCAGTCCCACCGTTCATTTAAAATACCTGTCGAGCACGATAGATCTTAAAACCAGAGACGTTCACCATCCTGACTGCACATATCCATTCCAGAAGCGAAAGGGGGAGCACTGGCTCCGGCCAGTTCTGATATAGCACGAGGCTTGTCAATCAAGTCATGCTCCACCCAGCCCAGATTGAGTCACCTACCAGGTTGCAGTTTACTGTGTGTCAGAACCTGCCCCTCAGGTGTGGAAGATTCCAAGCTTAGTCTGTCGGTTAAAAGGGCATGGGGGCAGATTGGCCTTTTGCCATGTGGCAGTATCCTCAATAAACGCCTCTTTGCCTGGGAAACCGGGTCTAACGGTAGCTACCTGGAGACGAACAGTCAACATTGTGAGTGCAAAAGCAAACGAATGGCGGATGCTGGAAATCTGAAATGAAAAGAGAAAATGCAGGAAATGCGCAGCAACTCAGGCAGCACATCTGGAAAGACAAACAGTGTTAGACTTTCTGGTGGGTAGCCTTTCTTCACAACTGGATAAAGGTTAGAGATTGAACAGGTATAAAGCGAGTGCAGAGGCAGAGGGAAAGGCGAAGGGGCAAGGTCTGGGATAGGGTGGAACTGTGGCCTGGAGAGTTTGTCTGTCAGGGGAAAGATTTCCGCAGCAGAACAGTGTGACATTGTTAAATGAGCTCTGTTTTGTGCTTCGTACAATTGTTGAATTGCCGCAACCGTTTTGACATTGTCCCCTTGTGAAATGGTTCTCCGACTGACGGAAAAAGTGCTGGGGAGAAATTTTGATTTGTACCACCAGATGGCAGAGATAAACAGATACCATCCCGCAGCGTCGATCTGGAAAAGCTGACGACTGGCAGGATTCTCCAGCTCACACGACCTGAGACTCGAATTCATTGAAACACTGGTTTGCAGTGTCTTGCGTGAATTTGCTGTGGTCGTCTCTGTGGCGCAATTGGCAAGCGCGTTCGGCTATTAACCAAAAGATTGGTGGTTTAAGCCCACCCGGAGACGTCGGCCGTTTCTGAGCGTTTCACTTAGCGCCTCTGGACGTGCTTGTTCTACTCTCTGTGTTTGCATTGATGTCTTCTTTTCCTGATTATTGAACAACGCTGCTCTGATCCATCACCTGACTGTTTCCATGCATTCATGATAAGCAATTTTCAATGAAATGAGCAAAAACCATGCACAGACGTCGAACCCATGCTAAATATATTAAGGTCGGTCGGGCTTCAAAAAAAGCAATGCAAATTCAGTCAATGGCTGCACAATCTGGGACTGTTCCACCGCTGGGATTAGGGAAAACAAGTTGAATGCGGTGGACCATTTTAATGATATTTTACCTGCATCAAATAAGTTCACTTTTATTGATGTACACTAAAAGTCCCTGGCTGACATTGTTCCAGCCCACTGCTAACAGCTGATCAAAGCAGGTGTGGAATTGCTCGTGACAGCTGAGCACCAAGCGCTGAATTTTCTTCAGTTTTCAAATCCAATTCCACACATCGTGACTCAGAATCACTGCTGTGAGAGTGGGAAATCGCTGCAAATACTCAACAGGACGGGCAACTTGTGAAAACTCTTTCAATTTTTGTTGTACAGACTTTTCCTAAAACTTCAATCTGGACCATATGGCAATATGAAGCGTGTGTGTGTGTCTGTGGCTGTGGCTGTCATGGTTCTATCGAAACTGTGAGTCTTGATGTTATGAGGGCGATGCATTGTGAGTGTGTCAGTTGTAAATCTCCTTTTATTTTGATGATATATATCAGGTTCTAAATATATAAATATTGTGCACTTGAGTATTTTGGGTGTATCAGTGTGCTCATTCTGAATAAATGTGTGTGTGTGTGTGCGTGTGTTACTTCTCAATGTATTTGTGTGTATCTGTGTTGTGTATACATTTTTCTATGTGTCAAAGCAAAGTAAGAGAGCAATAAATAAGCAGAAAGTACACATAAACTCACACAATGCCACAACACGGTTCAGAAACATGCACACAAACTCACACAGTCCGACAAAACAGTTCAGAAACCCGCAGACAAACTCACACAGTCCTAGAACACCGTTCAGAGACACATTAAACTCACAGCGTCCCACAACACGCTGCAAAGCCACACACAAACTCACACGGTCCCACAGCACGGTTCAGAGACATACACAAACTTACACAGTCCCACAACACGGTTCAGACACGTACACACAATCTCACTCAGTCCCGCCGTTCATTTAAAATACCTGTCGAGCTCGATAGATCTTAAAACCAGAGACGTTCACCATCCTGACTGCACATATCCATTCCAGTAGCGAAAGGGGGAGCACTGGCTCCGGCCAGTTCTGATATAGCACGAGGCTTGTCAATCAAGTCATGCTCCACCCAGCCCAGATTGAGTCACCTACCAGGTCGCAGTTTACTGTGTGTCAGAACCTGCCCCTCAGGTGTGGGAGATTCCAAGCTTAGTCTGTCGGTTAAAAGGGCATGGGGGCAGATTGGCCTTTTGCCATGTGGCAGTATCCTCAATAAAAGCCTCTTTGCCTGGGAAACCGGGTCTAACGGTAGCTACCTGGAGACGAACCGTCAACATTGTGAGTGCAAAAGCAAACGAATGGTGGATGCTGGAAATCTGAAATGAAGAGAGAAAATGCAGGAAATGCGCAGCAACTCAGGCAGCACATCTGGAAAGACAAACAGTGTTAGACTTTCTGGTTGGTAGCCTTTCTTCACAACTGGATAAAGGTTAGAGATTGAACAGGTATAAAGCGAGTGCAGAGGCAGAGGAAAAGGCGAAGGGGCAAGGTGTGGGATAGGGTGGAACTGTGGCCTGGAGAGTTTGTCTGTCAGGGGAAAGATTTCCGCAGCAGAACAGTGTGACATTGTTAAATGAGCTCTGTTTTGTGCTTCGTACAATTGTTGAATTGCCGCAACCGTTTTGACATTGTCCCCTTGTGAAATGGTTCTCCAACTGACGGAAAAAGTGCTGGGGAGAAATTTTGATTTGTCCCACCAGATGGCAGAGATAAACAGATACCATCCCACAGCGTCGATCTGGAAAAGCTGATGACTGGCAGGATTCTCCAGCTCACACGACCTGAGACTCGAATTCATTGAAACACTGGTTTGCAGTGTCTTGCGTGATTTTGCTGTGGTCGTCTCTGTGGCGCAATTGGCTAGCGCGTTCGGCTATTAACTGTCAAGTTGGTGGTTCAAGCAGACCCAAGGATGTCGGCGCTTATTGAGCGTTTCACTTAGCGCCCATGGACGTTTTTGTTCTACTCTCTGTTTGCATTGGTGTCTTCTTTTCCTGATTATTTAACAACGCTGCTCTGATCCATTACCTGACTGTTTCCATGCATTCATGATAAGCAATTTTCAATGAAATGAGCAAAAACCATGCACAGACGTCGAACCCATGCTAAATATATTAAGGTCGGTCGGGCTTCGAAAAAAGCAATGCAAATTCATTCAATGGCTGCACAATCTGGGACTGTTCCACCGCTGGGATTAGGGAAAACAAGTTGAATGCGGTGGACCATTTTAATGATATTTTACCTGCATCAAATAAGTTCACTTTTATTGATGTACACTAAATGTCCCTGGCTGACATTGTTCCAGTCCACTGCTAACAGCTGATCAAAGCAGGTGTGGTATTGCTCGTGACAGCTGAGCACCAAGCGCTGAATTTTCTTCAGTTTTCCAATCCAATTCCACACATCGTGACTCAGAATCACTGCTGTGAGAGTGGGAAATCGCTGCAAATACTCAACAGGACGGGAAACTTGTGAAAACCTTTTCAATTTTTGTTGTACAGACTTTTCTTAAAACTTCAAACTGGACCATATGGCAATATAAAGCGTGTGTGTGTGTCTGTGGCTGTGGCTGTCATGGTTCTATCGAAACTGTGAGTCTTGATGTTATGAGGGCGATGCATTGTGAGTGTGTCAGTTGTAAAACTCCTTTTATTTTGGTAATATATATCAGGTTCTAAATATATAAATATTGAGGACTTGAGTATTATGGGTGTATCAGTGTGCTCATTCTGAATAAATGTGTGTGTGTGTGTGCGTGTGTTACTTCTCAATGTATTTGTGTGTATCTGTGTTGTGTATACATTTTTCTATGTGTCAAAGCAAAGTAAGAGAGCAATAAATAAGCAGAAAGTACACATAAACTCACACAATGCCACAACACGGTTCAGAAACACGCACACAAACTCACACAGTCCGACAAAACGGTTCAGAAACCCGCAGACAAACTCACACAGTCCTAGAACACCGTTCAGAGACACATTAAACTCACAGCGTCCCACAACACGCTGCAAAGCCACACACAAACTCACACGGTCCCACAGCACGGTTCAGAGACATACACAAACTTACACAGTCCCACAACACGGTTCAGACACGCACACACAATCTCACTCAGTCCCGCCGTTCATTTAAAATACCTGTCGAGCACGATAGATCTTAAAACCAGAGACGTTCACCATCCTGACTGCACATATCCATTCCAGTAGCGAAAGGGGGAGCACTGGCTCCGGCCAGTTCTGATATAGCACGAGGCTTGTCAATCAAGTCATGCTCCACCCAGCCCAGATTGAGTCACCTACCAGGTCGCAGTTTACTGTGTGTCAGAACCTGCCCCTCAGGTGTGGAAGATTCCAAGCTTAGTCTGTCGGTTAAAAGGGCATGGGGGCAGATTGGCCTTTTGCCATGTGGCAGTATCCTCAATAAAAGCCTCTTTGCCTGGGAAACCGGGTCTAACGGTAGCTACCTGGAGACGAACAGTCAACATTGTGAGTGCAAAAGCAAACGAATGGCGGATGCTGGAAATCTGAAATGAAAAGAGAAAATGCAGGAAATGCGCATCAACTCAGGCAGCACATCTGGAAAGACAAACAGTGTTAGACTTTCTGGTGGGTAGCCTTTCTTCACAACTGGATAAAGGTTAGAGATTGAACAGGTATAAAGCGAGTGCAGAGGCAGAGGGAAAGGCGAAGGGGCAAGGTCTGGGATAGGGTGGAACTGTGGCCTGGAGAGTTTGTCGGTCAGGGGAAAGATTTCCGCAGCAGAACAGTGTGACATTGTTAAATGAGCTCTGTTTTGTGCTTCGTACAATTGTTGAATTGCCGCAACCGTTTTGACATTGTCCCCTTGTGAAATGGTTCTCCGACTGACGGAATAAGTGCTGGGGAGAAATTTTGATTTGTACCACCAGATGGCAGAGATGAACAGATACCATCCCGCAGCGTCGATCTGGAAAAGCTGATGACTGGCAGGATTCCAGCTCACACGACCTGAGACTCGAATTCATTGAAACACTGGTTTGCAGTGTCTTGCGTGAATTTGCTGTGGTCGTCTCTGTGGTGCAATTGGCAAGCGCGTTCGGCTATTAACCGAAAGATTGGTGGTTTAAGCCCACCCGGAGACGTCGGCCGTTACTGAGCGTTTCACTTAGCGCCTCTGGACGTGCTTGTTCTACTCTCTGTGTTTGCATTGGTGTCTTCTTTTCCTGATTATTTAACAACGCTGCTCTGATCCATTACCTGACTGTTTCCATGCATTCATGACAAGCAATTTTCAATGAAATGAGCAAAAACCATGCACAGACGTCGAACACATGCTAAATATATTAAGGTCGGTCGGGCTTCGAAAAAAGCAATGCAAATTCATTCAATGGCTGCACAATCTGGGACTGTTCCACCGCTGGGATTAGGGAAAACAAGTTGAATGCGGTGGACCATTTTAATGATATTTTACCTGCATCAAATAAGTTCACTTTTATTGATGTACACTAAAAGTCCCTGGCTGACATTGTTCCAGTCCACTGCTAACAGCTGATCAAAGCAGGTGTGGAATTGCTCGTGACAGCTGAGCACCAAGCGCTGAATTTTCTTCAGTTTTCAAATCCAATTCCACACATCGTGACTCAGAATCACTGCTGTGAGAGTGGGAAATCGCTGCAAATACTCAACAGGACGGGCAACTTGTGAAATCTCTTTCAATTTTTGTTGTACAGACTTTTCTTAAAACTTCAAACTGGACCATATGGCAATATAAAGCGTGTGTGTGTGTCTGTGGCTGTCATGGTTCTATCGAAACTGTGAGTCTTGATGTTATGAGGGCGATGCATTGTGAGTGTGTCAGTTGTAAATCTCCTTTTATTTTGATGATATATATCAGGTTCTAAATATATAAATATTGTGCACTTGAGTATTATGGGTGTATCAGTGTGCTCGTTCTGAATAAATGTGTGTGTGTGTGTGTGTGTGTTACTTCTCAATGTATTTGTGTGCATCTGTGTTGTGTATACATTTTTCTATGTGTCAAAGCAAAGTAAGAGAGCAATAAATAAGCAGAAAGTACACATAAACTCACACAATGCCACAACACGGTTCAGAAACACGCACACAAACTCACACAGTCCGACAAAACGGTTCAGAAACCCGCAGATAAACTCACACAGTCCCAGAACACCGTTCAGAGACACATTAAACTCGCAGCGTCCCACAACACGCTGCAAAGCCACACACAAACTCACACGGTCCCACAGCACGGTTCAGAGACATACACAAACTTACACAGTCCCACAACACGGTTCAGACACGCACACACAATCTCACTCAGTCCCGCCATTCATTTAAAATACCTGTCGAGCACGATAGATCTTAAAACCAGAGACGTTCACCATCCTGACTGCACATATCCATTCCAGTAGCGAAAGGGGGAGCACTGGCTCCGGCCAGTTCTGATATAGCACGAGGCTTGTCAATCAAGTCATGCTCCACCCAGCCCAGATTGAATCACCTACCAGGTCGCAGTTTACTGTGTGTCAGAACCTGCCCCTCAGGTGTGGAAGATTCCAAGCTTAGTCTGTCGGTTAAAAGGGCATGGGTGCAGATTGGCCTTTTGCCATGTGGCAGTATCCTCAATAAAAGCCTCTTTGCCTGGGAAACCGGGTCTAACGGTAGCTACCTGGAGATGAACCGTCAACATTGTGAGTGCAAAAGCAAACGAACGGTGGATGCTGGAAATCTGAAATGAAAAGAGAAAATGCAGGAAATGCGCAGCAACTCAGGCAGCACATCTGGAAAGACAAACAGTGTTAGACTTTCTGGTGGGTAGCCTTTCTTCACAACTGGATAAAGGTTAGAGATTGAACAGGTATAAAGCGAGTGCAGAGGCAGAGGGAAAGGCGAAGGGGCAAGGTCTGGGATAGGGTGGAACTGTGGCCTGGAGAGTTTGTCTGTCAGGGGAAAGATTTCCGCAGCAGAACAGTGTGACATTGTTAAATGAGCTCTGTTTTGTGCTTCGTACAATTGTTGAATTGCCGCAACCGTTTTGACATTGTCCCCTTGTGAAATGGTTCTCCGACTGACGGAAAAAGTGCTGGGGAGAAATTTTGATTTGTACCACCAGATGGCAGAGATAAACAGATACCATCCCGCAGCGTCGATCTGGAAAAGCTGATGACTGGCAGGATTCTCCAGCTCACACGACCTGAGACTCGAATTCATTGAAACACTGGTTTGTAGTGTCTTGCGTGATTTTGCTGTGGTCGTCTCTGTGGCGCAATTGGCTAACGTGTTCGGCTGTTAACCGAAAGGTTGGTGGTTTAAGCCCACCCAGGGACTTCGGCCCTTATTGAGCGTTTCATTTAGCGCCCCTGGACGTGCTTGTTCTACTCTCTGTGTTTGCATTGGTGTCTTCTTTTCCTGATTATTTAACAACGCTGCTCTGATCCATTACCTGACTGTTTCCATGCATTCATGATAAGCAATTTTCAATGAAATTAGCAAAATCCATGCACAGACGTCGAACCCATGCTAAATATATTAAGGTCGGTCGGGCTTCGAAAAAAGCAATGCAAATTCATTCAATGGCTGCACAATCTGGGACTGTTCCACCGCTGGGATTAGGGAAAACAAGTTGAATGCGGTGGACCATTTTAATGATATTTTACCTGCATCAAATAAGTTCACTTTTATTGCTGTACACTAAACGTCCCTGGCTGACATTGTTCCAGTCCACTGCTAACAGCTGATCAAAGCAGGTGTGGAATTGCTCGTGACAGCTGAGCACCAAGCGCTGAATTTCCTTCAGTTTTCAAATCCAATTCCACACATCGTGACTCAGAATCACTGCTCTGAGAGTGGGAAATCGCTGCAAATACTCAACAGGACGGGCAACTTGTGAAAACTCTTTCAATTTTTGTTGTACAGACTTTTCTTAAAACTTCAAACTGGACCATATGGCAATATAAAGCGTGTGTATGTGTCTGTGGCTGTGGCTGTCATGGTTCTATCGAAACTGTGAGTCTTGATGTGATGAGGGCGATGCATTGTGAGTGTTTCAGTTGGAAATCTCCTTTTATTTTGATAATATATATCAGGTTCTAAATATATAAATATTGTGCACTTGAGTATTATGGGTGTATCAGTGTGCTCATTCTGAATAAATATGTGTGTGTGTGTGCGTGTGTTACTTCTCACTGTATTTGTGTGTATCTGTGTTGTGAATACATTTTTCTATGTGTCAAAGCAAAGTAAGAGAGCAATAAATAAGCAGAAAGTACACATAAACTCACACAATGCCACAACACGGTTCAGAAACACGCACACAAACTCACACAGTCCGACAAAACGGTTCAGAAACCCGCAGATAAACTCACACAGTCCCAGAACACCGTTCAGAGACACATTAAACTCGCAGCGTCCCACAACACGCTGCAAAGCCACACACAAACTCACACGGTCCCACAGCACGGTTCAGAGACATACACAAACTTACACAGTCCCACAACACGGTTCAGACACGCACACACAATCTCACTCAGTCCCGCCGTTCATTTAAAATACCTGTCGAGCACGATAGATCTTAAAACCAGAGACGTTCACCATCCTGACTGCACATATCCATTCCAGTAGCGAAAGGGGGAGCACTGGCTCCGGCCAGTTCTGATATAGCACGAGGCTTGTCAATCAAGTCATGCTCCACCCAGCCCAGATTGAATCACCTACCAGGTCGCAGTTTACTGTGTGTCAGAACCTGCCCCTCAGGTGTGGAAGATTCCAAGCTTAGTCTGTCGGTTAAAAGGGCATGGGTGCAGATTGGCCTTTTGCCATGTGGCAGTATCCTCAATAAAAGCCTCTTTGCCTGGGAAACCGGGTCTAACGGTAGCTACCTGGAGATGAACCGTCAACATTGTGAGTGCAAAAGCAAACGAACGGTGGATGCTGGAAATCTGAAATGAAAAGAGAAAATGCAGGAAATGCGCAGCAACTCAGGCAGCACATCTGGAAAGACAAACAGTGTTAGACTTTCTGGTGGGCAGCCTTTCTTCACAACTGGATAAAGGTTAGAGATTGAACAGGTATAAAGCGAGTGCAGAGGCAGAGGGAAAGGCGAAGGGGAAAGGTGTGGGATAGGGTGGAACTGTGGCCTGGAGAGTTTGTCTGTCAGGGGAAAGATTTCCGCAGCAGAACAGTGTGACATTGTTAAATGAGCTCTGTTTTGTGCTTCGTACAATTGTTGAATTGCCGCAACCGTTTTGACATTGTCCCCTTGTGAAATGGTTCTCCGACTGACGGAAAAAGTGCTGGGGAGAAATTTTGATTTGTACCACCAGATGGCAGAGATAAACAGATACCATCCCGCAGCGTCGATCTGGAAAAGCTGATGACTGGCAGGATTCTCCAGCTCACACGACCTGAGACTCGAATTCATTGAAACACTGGTTTGTAGTGTCTTGCGTGATTTCGCTGTGGTCGTCTCTGTGGCGCAATTGGCTAACGTGTTCGGCTGTTAACCGAAAGGTTGGTGGTTTAAGCCCACCCAGGGACTTCGGCCCTTATTGAGCGTTTCATTTAGCGCCCCTGGACGTGCTTGTTCTACTCTCTGTGTTTGCATTGGTGTCTTCTTTTCCTGATTATTTAACAACGCTGCTCTGATCCATTACCTGACTGTTTCCATGCATTCATGATAAGCAATTTTCAATGAAATGAGCAAACCCATGCACAGACGTCGAACCCATGCTAAATATATTAAGGTCGGTCGGGCTTCGAAAAAAGCAATGCAAATTCATTCAATGGCTGCACAATCTGGGACTGTTCCACCGCTGGGATTAGGGAAAACAAGTTGAATGCGGTGGACCATTTTAATGATATTTTACCTGCATCAAATAAGTTCACTTTTATTGCTGTACACTAAAAGTCCCTGGCTGACATTGTTCCAGTCCACTGCTAACAGCTGATCAAAGCAGGTGTGGAATTGCTCGTGACAGCTGAGCACCAAGCGCTGAATTTCCTTCAGTTTTCAAATCCAATTCCACACATCGTGACTCAGAATCACTGCTCTGAGAGTGGGAAATCGCTGCAAATACTCAACAGGACGGGCAACTTGTGAAAACTCTTTCAATTTTTGTTGTACAGACTTTTCTTAAAACTTCAAACTGGACCATATGGCAATATAAAGCGTGTGTGTGTGTCTGTGGCTGTGGCTGTCATGGTTCTATCGAAACTGTGAATCTTGATGTGATGAGGGCGATGCATTGTGAGTGTTTCAGTTGGAAATCTCCTTTTATTTTGATAATATATATCAGGTTCTAAATATATAAATATTGTGCACTTGAGTATTATGGGTGTATCAGTGTGTTCATTCTGAATAAATGTGTGTGTGTGTGTGCGTGTGTTACTTCTCAATGTATTTGTGTGTATCTGTGTTGTGTATACATTTTTCTATGTGTTAAAGCAAAGTAAGAGAGCAATAAATAAGCAGAAAGTACACATAAACTCACACAATGCCACAACACGGTTCAGAAACAAGCACACAAACTCACACAGTCCGACAAAACGGTTCAGAAACCCGCAGACAAACTCACACAGTCCTAGAACACCGTTCAGAGACACATTAAACTCACAGCGTCCCACAACACGCTGCAAAGCCACACACAAACTCACACGGTCCCACAGCACGGTTCGGAGACATACACAAACTTACACAGTCCCACAACACGGTTCAGATACGCACACACAATCTCACTCAGTCCCGCCGTTCATTTAAAATACCTGTCGAGCACGATAGATCTTAAAACCAGAGACGTTCACCATCCGGACTGCACATATCCATTCCAGTAGCGAAATGGGGAGCACTGGCTCCGGCCAGTTCTGATACGGCACGAGGCTTGTCAATCAAGTCTTGCTCCACCCAGCCCAGATTGAGTCACCTACCAGGTCGCAGTTTACTGTGTGTCAGAACCTGCCCCTCAGGTGTGGGAGATTCCAAGCTTAGTCTGTCGGTTAAAAGGGCATGGGGGCCGATTGGCCTTCTCCATGTGGCAGGATCCTCAATAAAAGCCTCTTTGCCTGGGAAACCGGGTCTAACGGTAGCTACCTGGAGACGAACTGTCAACATAGTGAGTGCAAAAGCAAACGAATGGTGGATGCTGGAAATCTGAAATGAAAAGAGAAAATGCAGGAAATGCGCAGCAACTCAGGCAGCACATCTGGAAAGACAAACAGTGTTAGACTTTCTGGTGGGTAGCCTTTCTTCACAACTGGATAAAGGTTAGAGATTGAACAGGCATAAAGCGAGTGCAGAGGCAGAGGGCAAGGCGAAGGGGCAGGGTCTGGGATAGGGTGGAACTGTGGCCTGGAGAGTTTGTCTGTCAGGGGAAAGATTTCCGCAGCAGAACAGTGTGACATTGTTAAATGAGCTCTGTTTTGTGCTTCGTACAATTGTTGAATTGCCGCAACCGTTTTGACATTGTCCCCTTGTGAAATGGTTCTCCGACTGACGGAAAAAGTGCTGGGGAGAAATTTTGATTTGTACCACCAGATGGCAGAGATAAACAGATACCATCCCGCAGCGTCGATCTGGAAAAGCTGATGACTGGCAGGATTCTCCAGCTCACACGACCTGAGACTCGAATTCATTGAAACACTGGTTTGCAGTGTCTTGCGCGATTTTCCTGTGGTTGTCTCTGTGGCGCAATTGGCTCGCGCGTTCGGCTGTTAATCGAAAGGTTGGTGGTTCAAGCCCACCCAGGGACGTCGGCCCTTACTGAGCGTTTCACTTCGCGCCCTTGGACGTGCATGTTCTACTCTCTGTGTTTGCATTGGTGTCTTCTTTTCCTGATTATTTAACAACGTTGCTCTGATCCACGACCTGACTCTTTCCATGCATTCATGATAAGCAATTTTCAATGAAATGAGCAAAAACCATGCACAGACGTCGAAACCATGCACAGACGTCGAAACCATGCACAGACGGCGAACCCATGCTAAATATATTAAGGTTGGTCGGGCTTCGAAAAAAGCTATGCAAATTCATTCAATGGCTGCACAATCTGGGACTGTTCCACCGCTGGGATTAGGGAAAACAAGTTGAATGCGGTGGACCATTTTAATGATATTTTACCTGCATCAAATAAGTTCACTTTTATTGATGTACACTAAACGTCCCTGGCTGACATTGTTCCAGTCCACTGCTAACAGCTGATCAAAGCAGGTGTGGAATTGCTCGTGACAGCTGAGCACCAAGCGCTGAATTTTCTTCAGTTTTCCAATCCAATTCCACACATCGTGACTCAGAATCACTGCTGTGAGAGTGGGAAATCGCTGCAAATACTCAACAGGACGGGCAACTTGTGAAAACTCTTTCAATTTTTGTTGTACAGACTTTTCTTAAAACTTCAAACTGGACCAAATGGCAATATAAAGCGTGTGTGTGTGTCTGTGGCTGTGGCTGTCATGGTTCTATCGAAACTGTGAGTCTTGATGTGATGAGGGCGATGCATTGTGAGTGTGTCAGTTGTAAATCTCCTTTTATTTTGATAATATATATCAGGTTCTAAATATACAAATATTGTGTACTTGAGTATTATGGGTGTATCAGTGTGCTCATTCTGAATAAATGTCTGTGTGTGTGTGCGTGTGTTACTTCTCAATGTATTTGTGTGTATCTGTGTTGTGTATACATTTTTCTATGTGTCAAAGCAAAGTAAGAGAGCAATAAATAAGAAGAAAGTACACATAAACTCACACAATGCCACAACACGGTTCAGAAACACGCACACAAACTCACACAGTCCGACAAAACAGTTCAGAAACCCGCAGACAAACTCACACAGTCCTAGAACACCGTTCAGAGACACATTAAACTCACAGCGTCCCACAACACGCTGCAAAGCCACACACAAACTCACACGGTCCCACAGCACGGTTCAGAGACATACACAAACTTACACAGTCCCACAACACGGTTCAGACACGCACACACAATCTCACTCAGTCCCGCCGTTCATTTAAAATACCTGTCGAGCACGATAGATCTTAAAACCAGAGACGTTCACCATCCTGACTGCACATATCCATTCCAGTAGCGAAAGGGGGAGCACTGGCTCCGGCCAGTTCTGATATAGCACGAGGCTTGTCAATCAAGTCATGCTCCACCCAGCCCAGATTGAGTCACCTACCAGGTCGCAGTTTACTGTGTGTCAGAACCTGCCCCTCAGGTGTGGGAGATTCCAAGCTTAGTCTATCGGTTAAAAGGGCATGGGGGCAGATTGGCCTTTTGCCATGTGGCAGTATCATCAATAAAAGCCTCTTTGCCTGGGAAACCGGGTCTAACGGTAGCTACCTGGAGACGAACCGTCAACATTGTGAGTGCAAAAGCAAATGAATGGTGGATGCTGGAAATCTGAAATGAAAAGAGAAAATGCAGGAAATGCGCAGCAACTCAGGCAGCACATCTGGAAAGACAAACAGTGTTAGACTTTCTGGTGGGTAGCCTTTCTTCACAACTAGATAAAGGTTAGAGATTGAACAGGTATAAAGCGAGTGCAGAGGCAGAGGGAAAGGCGAAGGGGCAAGGTGTGGGATAGGGTGGAACTGTGGCCTGGAGAGTTTGTCTGTCAGGGGAAAGATTTCCGCAGCAGAACAGTGTGACATTGAAAATGAGCTCTGTTTTGTGCTTCGTACAATTGTTGAATTGCCGCAACCGTTTTGACATTGTCCCCTTGTGAAATGGTTCTCCGACTGACGGAAAAAGTGCTGGGGAGAAATTTTGATTTGTACCACCAGATGGCAGAGATAAACAGATACCATCCCGCAGCGTCGATCTGGAAAAGCTGATGACTGGCAGGATTCTCCAGCTCACACGACCTGAGACTCGAATTCATTGAAACACTGGTTTGCAGTGTCTTGCGTGATTTTGCTGTGGTCGTCTCTGTGGCGCAATTGGCTAGCGCGTTCGGCTGTTAACCGAAAGGTTGGTGGTTCAAGCCCACCCAGGGACGTCGGCCCTTATTGAGCGTTTCACTTAGCGCCCCTGCACGTGCTTGTTCTGCTCTCTGAGTTTGCATTGGTGTCTTCTTTTCCTAATTATTTAACAACGCTGCTCTGATCCATTACCTGACTGTTTCCATGCATTCATGATAAGCAATTTTCAATGAAATGAGCAAAAACCATGCACAGACGTCGAACCCATATATTAAGGTCGGTCGGGCTTCGAAAAAAGCAATGCAAATTCATTCAATGGCTGCACAATTTGGGACTGTTCCACCGCTGGGATGAGGGAAATCAAGTTGAATGCGGTGGACCATTTTAATGATATTTTCCCTGCATCAAATAAGTTCACTTTTATTGATGTACACTAAAAGTCCCTGGCTGACATTGTTCCAGTCCACTGCTGACAGCTGATCAAAGCAGGTGTGGAATTGCCCGTGACAGCTGAGCACCAAGCGCTGAATTTTCTTCAGTTTTCAAATCCAATTCCACACATCGTGACTCAGAATCACTGCTGTGAGAGTGGGAAATCGCTGCAAATACTCAACAGGACGGGCAACTTGTGAAAACTCTTTCAATTTTTGTTGTGCAAACTTTTCTTAAAACTTCAAACTGGACCATATGGCAATATAAAGCGTGTGTGTGTGTCTGTGGCTGTGATGGTTCTATCGAAACTGTGAGTCTTGATGTTATGAGGGCGATGCATTGTGAGTGTGTCAGTTGTAAATCTCCTTTTATTTTGATAATATATATCAGGTTCTAAATATATAAATATTGTGCACTTGAGTATTATGGGTGTATCAGTGTGCTCATTCTGAATAAATGTGTGTGTGTGTGTGCGTGTGTTACTTCTCAATGTATTTGTGTGTATCTGTGTTGTGTATACATTTTTCTATGTGTCAAAGCAAAGTAAGAGAGCAATAAATAAGCAGAAAGTACACATAAACTCACACAATGCCACAACACGGTTCAGAAACAAGCACACAAACTCACACAGTCCGACAAAACGGTTCAGAAACCCGCAGACAAACTCACACAGTCCTAGAACACCGTTCAGAGACACATTAAACTCACAGCGTCCCACAACACGCTGCAAAGCCACACACTAACTCACACGGTCCCACAGCACGGTTCAGAGACATACACAAACTTACACAGTCCCACAACACGGTTCAGACACGCACACACAATCTCACTCAGTCCCGCCGTTCATTTAAAATACCTGTCGAGCACGATAGATCTTAAAACCAGAGACGTTCACCATCCTGACTGCACATATCCATTCCAGTAGCAAAAGGAGGAGCACTGGCTCCGGCCAGTTCTGATATAGCACGAGGCTTGTCAATCAAGTCATGCTCCACCCAGCCCAGATTGAGTCACCTACCAGGTCGCAGTTTACTGTGTGTCAGAACCTGCCCCTCAGGTGTGGGAGATTCCAAGCTTAGTCTGTCGGTTAAAAGGGCATGGGGGCAGATTGGCCTTTTGCCATGTGGCAGTATCCTCAATAAAAGCCTCTTTGCCTGGGAAACCGGGTCTAACGGTAGCTACCTGGAGACGAACCGTCAACATTGTGAGTGCAAAAGCAAACGAATGGTGGATGCTGGAAATCTGAAATGAAAAGAGAAAATGCAGGAAATGCGCAGCAACTCAGGCAGCACATCTGGAAAGACAAACAGTGTTAGACTTTCTGGTGGGTAGCCTTTCTTCACAACTGGATAAAGGTTAGAGATTGAACAGGTATAAAGCGAGTGCAGAGGCAGAGGGAAAGGCGAAGGGGCAAGGTCTGGGATAGGGTGGAACTGTGACCTGGAGAGTTTGTCTGTCAGGGGAAAGATTTCCGCAGCAGAACAGTGTGACATTGTTAAATGAGCTCTGTTTTGTGCTTCGTACAATTGTTGAATTGCCGCAACCGTTTTGACATTGTCCCCTTGTGAAATGGTTCTCCGACTGACGGAAAAAGTGCTGGGGAGAAATTTTGATTTGTACCACCAGATGGCAGAGATAAACAGATACCATCCCGCAGCGTCGATCTGGAAAAGCTGATGACTGGCAGGATTCTCCAGCTCACACGACCTGAGACTCGAATTCATTGAAACACTGGTTTGCAGTGTCTTGCATGATTTGGCTGCGGTCATCTCTGTGGCGCAATTGGCTAGCGCGTTTGGCTGTTAACCGAAAGGTTGGTGGTTCAAGCCCACCCAGGGACGTCGGCCATTATTGAGCGTTTTACTTAGCGCCCCTGGACGTGCTTGTTCTACTCTCTGTGTTTGCATTGGTGTCTTCTTTTCCTGATTATTTAACAACGCTGCTCTGATCCATTACCTGACTGTTTCCATGCATTCATGATAAGCAATTTTCAATGAAATGAGCAAAAACCATGCACAGACGTCGAACCCATATATTAAGGACGGTCGGGCTTCGAAAAAAGCAATGCAAATTCATTCAATGGCTGCACAATCTGGGACTGTTCCACCACTGGGATTAGGGAAAAAAAGTTGAATGCGGTGGACAATTTTAATGATATTTTACCTGCATCAAATAAGTTCACTTTTATTGATGTACACCAAATGTGCCTGGCTGACATTGTTCCAGTCCACTGCTGACAGCTGATCAAAGCAGGTGTGGAATTGCTCGTGACAGCTGAGCACCAAGCGCTGAATTTTCTTCAGTTTTCAAATCCAATTCCACACATCGTGACTCAGAATCACTGCTGTGAGAGTGGGAAATCGCTGCAAATACTCAACAGGACGGGCAATTTGTGAAAACTCTTTCAATTTTTGTTGTACAGACTTTTCTTAAAACTTCAAACTGGACCATATGGCAATATAAAGCGTGTGTGTGTGTCTGTGGCTGTGGCTGTCATGGTTCTATCGAAACTGAGAGTCTTGATGTTATGAGGGCGATGCATTGTGAGTGTGTCAGTTGTAAATCTCCTTTTATTTTGATAATATATATCAGGTTCTAAATATATAAATATTGTGCACTTGAGTATTATGGGTGTATCAGTGTGCTCATTCTGAATAAATGTGTGTGTGTGTGTGCGTGTGTTACTTCTCAATGTATTTGTGTGTATCTGTGTTGTGTATACATTTTTCTATGTGTCAAAGCAAAGTAAGAGAGCAATAAATAAGCAGAAAGTACACATAAACTCACACAATGCCACAACACGGTTCAGAAACATGCACACAAACTCACACAGTCCGACAAAACGGTTCAGAAACCCGCAGACAAACTCACACAGTCCTCGAACACCGTTCAGAGACACATTAAACTCACACCGTCCCACAACACGCTGCAAAGCCACACACAAACTCACACGGTCCCACAGCACGGTTCAGAGACATACACAAACTGTCACAGTCCCACAACACGGTTCAGACACGCACACACAATCTCACTCAGTCCCGCCGTTCATTTAAAATACCTGTCGAGCACGATAGATCTTAAAACCAGAGACGTTCACCATCCTGACTGCACATATCCATTCCAGTAGCGAAAGGGGGAGCACTGGCTCCGGCCAGTTCTGATATAGCACGAGGCTTGTCAATCAAGTCATGCTCCACCCAGCCCAGATTGAGTCACCTACCAGGTCGCAGTTTACTGTGTGTCAGAACCTGCCCCTCAGGTGTGGGAGATTCCAAGCTTAGTCTGTCGGTTAAAACGGCATGGGGGCAGATTGGCCTTTTGCCATGTGGCAGTATCCTCAATAAAAGCCTCTTTGCCTGGGAAACCGGGTCCAACGTTAGCTTCCTGGAGACGAACCGTCAACATTGTGAGTGCAAAAGCAAACGAATGGTGGATGCTGGAAATCTGAAATGAAAAGAGAAAATGCAGGAAATGCGCAGCAACTCAGGCAACACATCTGGAAAGACAAACAGTGTTAGACTTTCTGGTGGGTAGCCTTTCTTCACAACTGGATAAAGGTTAGAGATTGAACAGGTATAAAGCGAGTGCAGAGGCAGAGGGAAAGGCGAAGGGGCAAGGTCTGGGATAGGGTGGAACTGTGACCTGGAGAGTTTGTCTGTCAGGGGAAAGATTTCCGCAGCAGAACAGTGTGACATTGTTAAATGAGCTCTGTTTTGTGCTTCGTACAATTGTTGAATTGCCGCAACCGTTTTGACATTGTCCCCTTGTGAAATGGTTCTCCGACTGACGGAAAAAGTGCTGGGGAGAAATTTTGATTTGTACCACCAGATGGCAGAGATAAACAGATACCATCCCGCAGCGTCGATCTGGAAAAGCTGATGACTGGCAGGATTCTCCAGCTCACACGACCTGAGACTCGAATTCATTGAAACACTGGTTTGCAGTGTCTTGAATGGTTTCGCTGTGGTCGTCTCTGTGGTGCAATTGGCTAGTGCGTTCGGCTGTTAACCGAAAGGTTGGTGGTTCAAGCCCACCCAGGGACGTCGGCCATCATTGAGCGATTTACTTAGCGCCCCTGGACGTGCTTGTTCTACTCTCTGTGTTTGCATTGGTGTCTTCTTTCCCTGATTATTTAACAACGCTGCTCTGATCCATTACCTGACTGTTTCCATGCATTCATGATAAGCAATTTTCAATGAAATGAGCAAAAACCATGCACAGACGTCGAACCCATATATTAAGGACGGTCGGGCTTCGAAAAAAGCAATGCAAATTCATTCAATGGCTGCACAATCTGGGACTGTTCCACCGCTGGGATTAGGGAAAACAAGTTGAATGCGGTGGACCATTTTAATGATATTTTACCTGCATCAAATAAGTTCACTTTTATTGATGTACACTAAAAGTCCCTGGCTGACATTGTTCCAGTCCACTGCTGACAGCTGATCAAAGCAGGTGTGGAATTGCTCGTGACAGCTGAGCACCAAGCGCTGAATTTTCTTCAGTTTTCAAATCCAATTCCACACATCGTGACTCAGAATCACTGCTGTGAGAGTGGGAAATCGCTGCAAATACTCAACAGGACGGGAAACTTGTGAAAACTCTTTCAATTTTTGTTGTACAGACTTTTCTTAAAACTTCAAACTGGACCATATGGCAATATAAAGCGTGTGTGTGTGTCTGTGGCTGTGGCTGTGATGGTTCTATCGAAACTGAGAGTCTTGATGTTATGAGGGCGATGCATTGTGAGTGTGTCAGTTGTAAATCTCCTTTTATTTTGATAATATATATCAGGTTCTAAATATATAAATATTGTGCACTTGAGTATTATGGGTGCATCAGTGTGCTCATTCTGAATAAATGTGTGTGTGTGTGCGTGTGTTACTTCTCAATGTATTTGTGTGTATCTGTGTTGTGTACACATCTTTCTATGTGTCAAAGCAAAGTAAGAGAGCAATAAATAAGCAGAAAGTACATATAAACTCACACAATGCCACAACACGGTTCAGAAACATGCACACAAACTCACACAGTCCGACCAAACGGTTAAGAAACCCGCAGACAAACTCACACAGTCCTAGAACACCGTTCAGAGACACATTAAACTCACAGCGTCCCACAACACGCTGCAAAGCCACACACAAACTCACACGGTCCCACAGCACGGTTCAGAGACATACACAAACTTACACAGTCCCACAACACGGTTCAGACACGCACACACAATCTCACTCAGTCCCGCCGTTCATTTAAAATACCTGTCGAGCACGATAGATCTTAAAACCAGAGACGTTCACCATCCTGACTGCACATATCCATTCCAGTAGCGAAAGGGGGAGCACTGGCTCCGGCCAGTTCTGATATAGCACGAGGCTTGTCAATCAAGTCATGCTCCACCCAGCCCAGATTGAGTCACCTACCAGGTCGCAGTTTACTGTGTGTCAGAACCTGTCCCTCAGGTGTGGGAGATTCCAAGCTTAGTCTGTCGTTTCAAAGGGCATGGGGGCAGATTGGCCTTTTGCCATGTGGCAGTATCCTCAATAAAAGCCTCTTTGCCTGGGAAACCGGGTCTAACGGTAGCTACCTGGAGATGAACCGTCAACATTGTGAGTGCAAAAGCAAACGAATGGTGGATGCTGGAAATCTGAAATGAAAAAAGAAAATGCAGGAAATGCGCAGCAACTCAGGCAGCACATCTGGAAAGACAAACAGTGTTAGACTTTCTGGTGGGTAGCCTTTCTTCACAACTGGATAAAGGTTAGAGATTGAACAGGTATAAAGCGAGTGCAGAGGCAGAGGGAAAGGCGAAGGGGCAAGGTGTGGGATAGGGTGGAACTGTGGCCTGGAGAGTTTGTCTGTCAGGGGAAAGATTTCCGCAGCAGAACAGTGTGACATTGTTAAATGAGCTCTGTTTTGTGCTTCGTACAACTGTTGAATTGCCGCAACCGTTTTGACATTGTCCCCTTGTGAAATGGTTCTCCGACTGACGGAAAAAGTGCTGGGGAGAAATTTTGACTTGTACCACTAGATGGCAGAGATAAACAGATACCATCCCGCAGCGTCGATCTGGAAAAGCTGATGACTGGCAGGATTCTCCAGCTCACACGACCTGAGACTCGAATTCATTGAAACACTGGTTTGCAGTGTCTTGCGTTATTTTGCTGTGGTCGTCTCTGTGGCGCAATTGGCTCGCGCGTTCGGCTGTTAACCGAAAAGTTGGTGGTTCAAGCCCATCCAGAGACGTCGGCCATTATTGAGCGTTTTCCTTAGCGCCCCTGGACGTGCTTGTTCTACTCTCTGTGTTTGCATTGGTGTCTTCTTTTCCTGATTATTTAACAACGCTGCTCTGATCCATTACCTGACTGTTTCCATGCATTCATGATAAGCAATTTTCAATGAAATGAGCAAAAACCATGCACAGACGTCGAACCCATATATTAAGGTCGGTCGGGCTTCGAAAAAAGCAATGCAAATTCATTCAATGGCTGCACAATCTGGGACTGTTCCACCGCTGGGATTAGGGAAAACAAGTTGAATGCGGTGGACCATTTTAATGATATTTTACCTGCATCAAATAAGTTCACTTTTATTGATGTACACTAAAAGTCCCTGGCTGACATTGTTCCAGTCCACTGCTGACAGCTGATCAAAGCAGGTGTGGAATTGCTCGTGACAGCTGAGCACCAAGCGCTGAACTTTCTTCAGTTTTCAAATCCAATTCCACACATCGTGACTCAGAATCACTGCTGTGAGAGTGGGAAATCGCTGCAAATACTCAACAGGACGGGCAACTTGTGAAAACTCTTTCAATTTTTGTTGTACAGACTTTTCTTAATACTTCAAACTGGACCATATGGCAATATAAAGCGTGTGTGTGTGTCTGTGGCTGTGGCTGTGATGGTTCTATCGAAACTGAGAGTCTTGATGTTATGAGGGCGATGCATTGTGAGTGTGTCAGTTGTAAATCTCCTTTTATTTTGATAATATATATCAGGTTCTAAATATATAAATATTGTGCACTTGAGTATTATGGGTGCATCAGTGTGCTCATTCTGAATAAATGTGTGTGTGTGTGCGTGTGTTACTTCTCAATGTATTTGTGTGTATCTGTGTTGTGTACACATCTTTCTATGTGTCAAAGCAAAGTAAGAGAGCAATAAATAAGCAGAAAGTACATATAAACTCACACAATGCCACAACACGGTTCAGAAACATGCACACAAACTCACACAGTCCGACCAAACGGTTAAGAAACCCGCAGACAAACTCACACAGTCCTAGAACACCGTTCAGAGACACATTAAACTCACAGCGTCCCACAACACGCTGCAAAGCCACACACAAACTCACACGGTCCCACAGCACGGTTCAGAGACATACACAAACTTACACAGTCCCACAACACGGTTCAGACACGCACACACAATCTCACTCAGTCCCGCCGTTCATTTAAAATACCTGTCGAGCACGATAGATCTTAAAACCAGAGACGTTCACCATCCTGACTGCACATATCCATTCCAGTAGCGAAAGGGGGAGCACTGGCTCCGGCCAGTTCTGATATAGCACGAGGCTTGTCAATCAAGTCATGCTCCACCCAGCCCAGATTGAATCACCTACCAGGTCGCAGTTTACTGTGTGTCAGAACCTGTCCCTCAGGTGTGGGAGATTCCAAGCTTAGTCTGTCGTTTCAAAGGGCATGGGGGCAGATTGGCCTTTTGCCATGTGGCAGTATCCTCAATAAAAGCCTCTTTGCCTGGGAAACCGGGTCTAACGGTAGCGACCTGGAGACGAACCGTCAACATTGTGAGTGCAAAAGCAAACGAATGGTGGCTGCTGGAAATCTGAAATGAAAAGAGAAGATGCAGGAAATGCGCAGCAACTCAGGCAGCACATCTGGAAAGACAAACAGTGTTAGACTTTCTGGTGGGTAGCCTTTCTTCACAACTGGATAAAGGTTAGAGATTGAACAGGCATAAAGCGAGTGCAGAGGCAGAGGGAAAGGCGAAGGGGCAAGGTGTGGGATAGGGTGGAACTGTGGCCTGGAGAGTTTGTCTGTCAGGGGAAAGATTTCCGCAGCAGAACAGTGTGACATTGTTAAATGAGCTCTGTTTTGTGCTTCGTACAATTGTTGAATTGCCGCAACCGTTTTGACATTGTCCCCTTGTGAAATGGTTCTCCGACTGACGGAAAAAGTGCTGGGGAGAAATTTTGATTTGTACCACCAGATGGCAGAGATAAACAGATACCATCCCGCAGCGTCGATCTGGAAAAGCTGATGACTGGCAGGATTCTCCAGCTCACACGACCTGAGACTCGAATTCATTGAAACACTGGTTTGCAGTGTCTTGCGTTATTTTGCTGTGGTCGTCTCTGTGGCGCAATTGGCTCGCGCGTTCGGCTGTTAACCGAAAGGTTGGTGGTTCAAGCCCACCCAGAGACGTCGGCCATTATTGAGCGTTTTCCTTAGCGCCCCTGGACGTGCTTGTTCTACTCTCTGTGTTTGCATTGGTGTCTTCTTTTCCTGATTATTTAACAACGCTGCTCTGATCCATTACCTGACTGTTTCCATGCATTCATGATAAGCAATTTTCAATGAAATGAGCAAAAACCATGCACAGACGTCGAACCCATGCTAAATATATTAAGGTCGGTCGGGCTTCGAAAAAAGCAATGCAAATTCATTCAATGGCTGCACAATCTAGGACTGTTCCACCGCTGGGATTAGGGAAAACAAGTTGAATGCGGTGGACCATTTTAATGATATTTTACCTGCATCAAATAAGTTCACTTTTATTGATGTACACTAAAAGTCCCTGGCTGACATTGTTCCAGTCCACTGCTGACAGCTGATCAAAGCAGGTGTGGAATTGCTCGTGACAGCTGAGCACCAGGCGCTGAATTGTCTTCAGTTTTCAAATCCAATTCCACACATCGTGACTCAGAATCACTGCTGTGAGGGTGGGAAATCGCTGCAAATACTCAACAGGACGGGCAACTTGTGAAAACTCTTTCAATTTTTGTTGTACAGACTTTTCTTAAAACTTCAAACTGGACCAGATGGCAATATAAAGCGTGTGTGTGTGTCTGTGACTGTGGCTGTGATGGTTCTATCGAAACTGAGAGTCTTGATGTTATGAGGGCGATGCATTGTGAGTGTGTCAGTTGTAAATCTCCTTTTATTTTGATAATATATATCAGGTTCTAAATATATAAATATTGTGCACTTGAGTATTATGGGTGTATCAGTGTGCTCATTCTGAATAAATGTGTGTGTGTGTGTGCGTGTGTTACTTCTCAATGTATTTGTGTGTATCTGTGTTTTGTACACATCTTTCTATGTGTCAAAGCAAAGTAAGAGAGAAATAAATAAGCAGAAAGTACACATAAACTCACACAATGCCACAACACGGTTCAGAAACATGCACACAAACTCACACAGTCCGACAAAACGGTTCAGAAACCCGCAGACAAACTCACACAGTCCTAGAACACCGTTCAGAGACACATTAAACTCACAGCGTCCCACAACACGCTGCAAAGCCACACACAAACTCACACGGTCCCACAGCACGGTTCAGAGACATACACAAACTTACACAGTCCCACAACACGGTTCAGACACGCACACACAATCTCACTCAGTCCCGCCGTTCATTTAAAATACCTGTCGAGCATGATAGATCTTAAAACCAGAGACGTTCACCATCCTGACTGCACATATCCATTCCAGTTGCGAAAGGCGGAGCACTGGCTCCGGCCAGTTCTGATATTGCACGAGGCTTGTCAATCAAGTCATGCTCCACCCAGCCCAGATTGAGTCACCTACCAGGTCGCAGTTTACTGAGTGTCAGAACCTGCCCCTCAGGTGTGGGAGATTCCAAGCTTAGTCTGTCGGTTAAAAGGGCATGGGGGCAGATTGGCTTTTTGCCATGTGGCAGTATCCTCAATAAAAGCCTCTTTGCCTGGGAAACCGGGTCTAACGGTAGCGACCTGGAGACGAACCGTCAACATTGTGAGTGCAAAAGCAAACGAATGGTGGATGCTGGAGATCTGAAATGAAAAGAGAAGATGCAGGAAATGCGCAGCAACTCAGGCAGCACATCTGGAAAGACAAACAGTGTTAGACTTTCTGGTGGGTAGCCTTTCTTCACAACTGGATAAAGGTTAGAGATTGAACAGGCATAAAGCGAGTGCAGAGGCAGAGGGAAAGGCGAAGGGGCAAGGTGTGGGATAGGGTGGAACTGTGGCCTGGAGAGTTTGTCTGTCAGGGGAAAGATTTCCGCAGCAGAACAGTGTGACATTGTTAAATGAGCTCTGTTTTGTGCTTCGTACAATTGTTGAATTGCCGCAACCGTTTTGACATTGTCCCCTTGTGAAATGGTTCTCCGACTGACGGAAAAAGTGCTGGGGAGAAATTTTGATTTGTACCACCAGATGGCAGAGATAAACAGATACCATCCCGCAGCGTCGATCTGGAAAAGCTGATGACTGGCAGGATTCTCCAGCTCACACGACCTGAGACTCGAATTCATTGAAACACTGGTTTGCAGTGTCTTGCGTGATTTTGCTGTGGTCATCTCTGTGGCGCAATTGGCTAGCGTGTTCGGCTGTTAACCGAAAGGTTGGTGGTTCAAGCCCACCCAGGGACGTCGGCCATTATTGAGCGTTTTACTTCGCGCCCCTGGACGTGCTTGTTCTACTCTCTGTGTTTGCATTGGTGTCTTCTTTTCCTGATTATTTAACAACGCTGCTCTGATCCATTACCTGACTGTTTCCATGCATTCATGATAAGCAATTTTCAATGAAATGAGCAAAACCCATGCACAGACGTCGGACCCAGATATTCAGGACGGTCGGGCTTCGAAAAAAGCAATGCAAATTCATTCAATGGCTGCACAATCTGGGACTGTTCCACCGCTGGGATTAGGGAAAACAAGTTGAATGCGGTGGCCCATTTTAATGATATTTTACCTGCATCAAATAAGTTCACTTTTATTGATGTACACTAAAAGTCCCTGGCTGACATTGTTCCAGTCCACTGCTGACAGCTGATCAAAGCAGGTGTGGAATTGCTCGTGACAGCTGAGCACCAAGCGCTGAATTTTCTTCAGTTTTCAAATCCAATTCCACACATCGTGACTCAGAATCACTGCTGAGAGGGTGGGAAATCGCTGCAAATACTCAACAGGACGGGCAACTTGTGAAAACTCTTTCAATTTTTGTTGTACAGACTTTTCTTAAAACTTCAAACTGGACCAGATGGCAATATAAAGCGTGTGTGTGTGTCTGTGGCTGTGGCTGTGATGGTTCTATCGAAACTGAGAGTCTTGATGTTATGAGGGCGATGCATTGTGAGTGTGTCAGTTGTAAATCTCCTTTTATTTTGATAATATATATCAGGTTCTAAATATATAAATATTGTGCACTTGAGTATTATGGGTGTATCAGTGTGCTCATTCTGAGTAAATGTGTGTGTGTGTGTGCGTGTGTGCGTGTGTTACTTCTCAATGTATTTGTGTGTATCTGTGTTGTGTATGCATTTTTCTATGTGTCAAAGCAAAGTAAGAGAGAAATAAATAAGCAGAAAGTACACATAAACTCACACAATGCCACAACACGGTTCAGAAACATGCACACAAACTCACACAGTCCGACAAAACGGTTCAGAAACCCGCATACAAACTCACACAGTCCTAGAACACCGTTCAGAGACACATTAAACTCACAGCGTCCCACAACACGCTGCAAAGCCACACACAAACTCACACGGTCCCACACACGGTTCAGAGACATACACAAACTTACACAGTCCCACAACACGGTTCAGACACGCACACACAATCTCACTCAGTCCCGCCGTTCATTTAAAATACCTGTCGAGCACGATAGATCTTAAAACCAGCGACGTTCACCATCCTGACTGCACATATCCATTCCAGTTGCGAAAGGCGGAGCACTGGCTCCGGCCAGTTCTGATATAGCACGAGGCTTGTCAATCAAGTCATGCTCCACCCAGCCCAGATTGAGTCACCTACCAGGTCGCAGTTTACTGTGTGTCAGAACCTGCCCCTCAGGTGTGGGAGATTCCAAGCTTAGTCTGTCGGTTAAAAATGCATGGGGGCAGATTGGCCTTTTGCCATGTGGCAGTATCCTCAATAAAAGCCTCTTTGCCTGGGAAACCGTGTCTAACGGTAGCTACCTGGAGACGAACCATCAACATTGTGAGTGCAAAAGCAAACGAATGGTGGATGCTGGAAATCTGAAATGAAAAGAGAAAATGCAGGAAATGCGCAGCAACTCAGGCAGCACATCTGGAAAGACAAACAGTGTTCGACTTTCTGGTGGGTAGCCTTTCTTCACAACTGGATAAAGGTTAGAGATTGAACAGGTATAAAGCGAGTGCAGAGGCAGAGGGAAAGGCGAAGGGGCAAGGTGTGGGATAGGGTGGAACTGTGGCCTGGAGAGTTTGTCTGTCAGGGGAAAGATTTCCGCAGCAGAACAGTGTGACATTGTTAAATGAGCTCTGTTTTGTGCTTCGTACAATTGTTGAATTGCCGCAACCGTTTTGACATTGTCCCCTTGTGAAATGGTTCTCCGACTGACGGAAAAAGTGCTGGGGAGAAATTTTGATTTGTACCACCAGATGGCAGAGATAAACAGATACCATCCCGCAGCGTCGATCTGGAAAAGCTGATGACTGGCAGGATTCTCCAGCTCACACGACCTGAGACTCGAATTCATTGAAACACTGGTTTGCAGTGTCTTGCGTGACTTTGCTGTGGTCGCTCCTGTGGCGCAATTGGCAAGCGCGTTCGGCTGTTAACCGAAAGGTTGGTGGTTGAAGCCCACCCATGGACGTCGGCCCTTATTGAGCGTTTCATTTAGCGCCCCTGGACGTCCTTGTTCCACTCTCTGTGTTTGCATTGGTGTCTTCTTTTCCTGATTATTTAACAACGCTGCTCTGATCTATTACCTGACTGTTTCCATGCATTCATGATAAGCAATTTTCAATGAAATGAGCAAAAACCATGCACAGACGTCGAACCCATATATTAAGGTCGGTCGGGCTTCGAAAAAAGCAATGCAAATTCATTCAATGGCTGCACAATCTGGGACTGTTCCACCGCTGGGATTAGGGAAAACAAGTTGAATGCGGTGGACCATTTTAATGATATTTTACCTGCATCAAATAAGTTCACTTTTATTGATGTACACTAAAAGTCCCTGGCTGACATTGTTCCAGTCCACTGCTGACAGCTGATCAAAGCAGGTGTGGAATTGCTCGTGACAGCTGAGCACCAAGCGCTGAATTTTCTTCAGTTTTCAAATCCAATTCCACACATCGTGACTCAGAATCACTGCTGTGAGAGTGGGAAATCGCTGCAAATACTCAACAGGACGGGCAACTTGTGAAAACTCTTTCAATTTTTGTTGTACAGACTTTTCTTAAAACTTCAAACTGGACCATATGGCAATATAAAGCGTGTGTGTGTGTCTGTGGCTGTGGCTGTGATAGTTCTATCGAAACTGAGAGTCTTGATGTTATGAGGGCGATGCATTGTGAGTGTGTCAGTTGTAAATCTCCTTTTATTTTGATAATATATATCAGGTTCTAAATATATAAATATTGTGCACTTGAGTATTATGGGTGTATCAGTGTGCTCATTCTGAATAAATGTGTGTGTGTGTGTTACTTCTCAATGTATTTGTGTGTATCTGTGTTGTGTATACATTTTCCTATGTGTCAAAGCAAAGTAAGAGAGCAATAAATAAGCAGAAAGTACACATAAACTCACAGAATGCCACAACACGGTTCAGAAACAAGCACACAAACTCACACAGTCCGACAAAACGGTTCAGAAACCCGCAGACAAACTCACACAGTCCAAGAACACCGTTCAGAGACACATTAAACTCACACCGTGCCACAACACGCTGCAAAGCCACACACAAACTCACACGGTCCCACAGCATGGTTCAGAGACATACACAAACTTACACAGTCCCACAACACGGTTCAGACACGCACACACAATCTCACTCAGTCCCGCCGTTCATTTAAAATACCTGTCGAGCACGATAGATCTTAAAACCAGAGACGTTCACCATCCTGACTGCACATATCCATTCCAGTAGCGAAAGGAGGAGCACTGGCTCCGGCCAGTTCTGATATAGCACGAGGCTTGTCAATCAAGTCATGCTCCACCCAGCCCAGATTGAGTCACCTACCAGGTCGCAGTTTACTGTGTGTCAGAACCTGCCCCTCAGGTGTGGGAGATTCCAAGCTTAGTCTGTCGGTTAAAAGGGCATGGGGGCAGATTGGCCTTTTGCCATGTGGCAGTATCCTCAAAAAAAGCCTCTTTGCCTGGGAAACCGGGTCTAACGGTAGCTACCTGGAGACGAACCGTCAACATTGTGAGTGCAAAAGCAAACGAATGGTGGATGCTGGAAATCTGAAATGAAAAGAGAAAATGCAGGAAATGCGCAGCAACTCAGGCAGCACATCTGGAAAGACAAACAGTGTTAGACTTTCTGGTGGGTAGCCTTTCTTCACAACTGGATAAAGGTTAGGGATTGAACAGGTATAAAGCGAGTGCAGAGGCAGAGGGAAAGGCGAAGGGGCAAGGTGTGGGATAGGGTGGAACTGTGGCCTGGAGAGTTTGTCTGTCAGGGGAAAGATTTCCGCAGCAGAACAGTGTGACATTGTTAAATGAGCTCTGTTTTGTGCTTCGTACAATTGTTGAATTGCCGCAACCGTTTTGACATTGTCCCCTTGTGAAATGGTTCTCCGACTGACGGAAAAAGTGCTGGGGAGAAATTTTGATTTGTACCACCAGATGGCAGAGATAAACAGATACCATCCCGCAGCGTCGATCTGGAAAAGCTGATGACTGGCAGGATTCTCCAGCTCACACGACCTGAGACTCGAATTAATTGAAGCACTGGTTGGCAGTGTCTTGGGTAATTTTGTTGTGGTCGAGTCTGTGGCGCAATTGGCTAGCGCGTTCGGCTGTTAACCGAAAAGTTGGTGGTTCAAGCCCACCCAGGGACGTCGGCCATTATTGAGCGTTTTACTTAGCGCCCCTGGACGTGCTTGTTCTACTCTCTGTGTTTGCATTGGTGTCTTCTTTTCCTGATTATTTAACAACGCTGCTCTGATCCATTACCTGACTGTTTCCATGCATTGATGATAAGCAATTTTCAATGAAATGAGCAAAAACCATGCACAGACGTCGAACCCATATATTAAGGACGGTCGGGCTTCGAAAAAAGCAATGCAAATTCATTCAATGGCTGCACAATCTGGGACTGTTCCACCGCTGGGATTAGGGAAAGCAAGTTGAATGCGGTGGACCATTTTAATTATATTTTACCTGCATCAAATAAGTTCACTTTTATTGATGTACGCTAAAAGTCCCTGGCTGACATTGTTCCAGTCCACTGCTGACAGCTGATCAAAGCAGGTGTGGAATTGCTCGTGACAGCTGAGCACCAAGCGCTGAATTTTCTTCAGTTTTCAAATCCAATTCCACACATCGTGACTCAGAATCACTGCTGTGAGAGTGGGAAATCGCTGCAAATACTCAACAGGACGGGCAACTTGTGAAAACTCTTTCAATTTTTGTTGTACAGACTTTTCTTAAAACTTCAAACTGGACCATATGGCAATATAAAGTGTGTGTGTGTGTCTGTGGCTGTGGCTGTGATGGTTCTATCGAAACTGAGAGTCTTGATGTTATGAGGGCGATGCATTGTGAGTGTGTCAGTTGTAAATCTCCTTTTATTTTGATAATATATATCAGGTTCTAAATATATAAATATTGTGCACTTGAGTATTATGGGTGTATCAGTGTGCTCATGCTGAATAAATGTGTGTGTGTGTGTGTGCGTGTGTTACTTCTCAATGTATTTGTGTGTATCTGTGTTGTGTATACATTTTTCTATGTGTCAAAGCAAAGTAAGAGAGCAATAAATAAACAGAAAGTACACGTAAACTCACACAATGCCACAACACGGTTCAGAAACATGCACACAAACTCACACAGTCCGACAAAATGGTTCAGAAACCCGCAGACAAATTCACACAGTCCAAGAACACCGTTCAGAGACACATTAAACTCACACCGTGCCACAACACGCTGCAAAGCCACACACAAACTCACACGGTCCCTCAGCACGGTTCAGAGACATACACAAACTTACACAGTCCCACAACACGGTTCAGACACGCACACACAATCTCACTCAGTCCCGCCGTTTATTTAAAATACCTGTCGAGCACGATAGATCTTAAAACCAGAGACGTTCACCATCCTGACTGCACATATCCATTCCAGTAGCGAAAGGGGGAGCACTGGCTCCGGCCAGTTCTGATATAGCACGAGGCTTGTCAATCAAGTCATGCTCCACCCAGCCCAGATTGAGTCACCTACCAGGTCGCAGTTTACTGTGTGTCAGAACCTGCCCCTCTGGTGTGGAAGATTCCAAGCTTAGTCTGTCGGTTAAAAGGGCATGGGGGCAGATTGGCCTTTTGCCATGTGGCAGTATCCTCAATAAAAGCCTCTTTGCCTGGGAAACCGGGTCTAACGGTAGCTGTCTGGAGACGAACCGTCAACATTGTGAGTGCAAAAGCAAACGAACGGTGGATGCTGGAAATCTGAAATGAAAAGAGAAAATGCAGGAAATGCACAGCAACTCAGGCAGCACATCTGGAAAGACAAACAGTGTTAGACTTTCTGGTGGGTAGCCTTTCTTCACAACTGGATAAAGGTTAGAGATTGAACAGGTATAAAGCGAGTGCAGAGGCAGAGGGAAAGGCGAAGGGGCAAGGTCTGGGATAGGGTGGAACTGTGGCCTGGAGAGTTTGTCTGTCAGGGGAAAGATTTCCGCAGCAGAACAGTGTGACATTGTTAAGTGAGCTCTGTTTTGTGCTTCGTACAATTGTTGAATTGCCGCAACCGTTTTGACATTGTCCCCTTGTGAAATGGTTCTCCGACTGACGGAAAAAGTGCTGGGGAGAAATTTTGATTTGTACCACCAGATGGCAGAGATAAACAGATACCATCCCGCAGCGTCGATCTGGAAAAGCTGATGACTGGCAGGATTCTCCAGCTCACACGACCTGAGACTCGAATTCATTGAAACACTGGTTTGCAGTGTCTTGCGTGATTTTGCTGCGGTCGTCTCTGTGGCGCAATTGGCTAATGCGTTAGGCTGTTAATCGAAAGGTTGGTGGTTCAAGCCCACCCAGGGACGTCGGCCCTTATTGAGCGTTTCATTTAGCGCCCCTGGACGTGCTTGTTCCACTCTCTGTGTTTGCATTGGTGTCTTCTTTACCTGATTATTTAACAACGATGCTCTGATCCATTACCTGACTGTTTCCATACATTCATGATAAGCAATTTTCAATGAAATGAGCAAAAACCATGCACAGACGTCGAACCCATGCTAAATATATTAAGGTCGGTCGGGCTTCGAAAAAAGCAATGCAAATTCATTCAATGGCTGCACAATCTGGGACTGTTCCACCGCTGGGATTAGGGAAAACAAGTTGAATGCGGTGGACCATTTTAATGATATTTTACCTGCATCAAATAAGTTCACTTTTATTGATGTACACTAAACGTCCCTGGCTGACATTGTTCCAGTCCACTGCTAACAGCTGATCAAAGCAGGTGTGGAATTGCTCGTGACAGCTGAGCACCAAGCGCTGAATTTCCTTCCGTTTTCAAATCCAATTCCACACATCGTGACTCAGAATCACTGCTCTGAGAGTTGGAAATCGCTGCAAATACTCAACAGGACGGGCAACTTGTGAAAACTCTTTCAATTTTTGTTGTACAGACTTTTCTTAAAACTTCAAACTGGACCATATGGCAATATAAAGCGTGTGTGTGTGTCTGTGGCTGTGGCTGTCATGGTTCTATCGAAACTGTGAGTCTTGATGTTATGAGGGCGATGCATTGTGAGTGTGTCAGTTGTAAATCTCCTTTTATTTTGATAATATATATCAGGTTCTAAATATATAAATATTGTGCACTTGAGTATTATGGGTGTATCAGTGTGCTCATTCTGAATAAATGTGTGTGTGTGTGTGCGTGTGTTTCTTCTCAATGTATTTGTGTGTATCTGTGTTGTGTATACATTTTTCTATGTGTCAAAGCAAAGTAAGAGAGCAATAAATAAGCAGAAAGTACACATAAACTCACACAATGCCACAACACGGTTCAGAAACACGCACACAAACTCACACAGTCCGACAAAACGGTTCAGAAACCCGCAGACAAACTCACACAGTCCTAGAACACCGTTCAGAGACACATTAAGCTCACAGCGTCCCACAACACGCTGCAAAGCCACACACAAACTCACACGGTCCCACAGCACGGTTCAGAGACATACACAAACTTACAGTCCCACAACACGGTTCAGACACGCACACACAATCTCACTCAGTCCCGCCGTTCATTTAAAATACCTGTCGAGCACGATAGATCTTAAAACCAGAGACGTTCACCATCCTGACTGCACATATCCATTCCAGTAGCGAAAGGGGGAGCACTGGCTCCGGCCAGTTCTGATATAGCACGAGGCTTGTCAATCAAGTCATGCTCCAACCAGCCCAGATTGAGTCACCTACCAGGTCGCAGTTTACTGTGTGTCAGAACCTGCCCCTCAGGTGTGGGAGATTCCAAGCTTAGTCTATCGGTTAAAAGGGCATGGGGGCAGATTGGCCTTTTGCCATGTGGCAGTATCCTCAATAAAAGCCTCTTTGCCTGGGAAACCGGGTCTAACGGTAGCTACCTGGAGACGAACCGTCAACATTGTGAGTGCAAAAGCAAACGAATGGTGGATGCTGGAAATCTGAAATGAAAAGAGAAAATGCAGGAAATGCGCAGCAACTCAGGCAGCACATCTGGAAAGACAAACAGTGTTAGACTTTCTGGTGGGCAGCCTTTCTTCACAACTGGATAAAGGTTAGAGATTGAACAGGTATAAAGCGAGTGCAGAGGCAGAGGGAAAGGCGAAGGGGCAAGGTGTGGGATAGGGTGGAACTGTGGCCTGGAGAGTTTGTCTGTCAGGGGAATGATTTCCGCAGCAGAACAGTGTGACATTGTTAAATGAGCTCTGTTTTGTGCTTCGTACAATTGTTGAATTGCCGCAACCGTTTTGACATTGTCCCCTTGTGAAATGGTTCTCCGACTGACGGAAAAAGTGCTGGGGAGAAATTTTGATTTGTACCACCAGATGGCAGAGATAAACGGATACCATCCCGCAGCGTCGATCTGGAAAAGCTGATGACTGGCAGCATTCTCCAGCTCACACGACCTGAGACTCGAATTCATTGAAACACTGGTTTGCAGTGTCTTGGGTGATTTTGCTGTGGTCGTCTCTGTGTCGCAATTGGCTAGCGCGTTCGGCTGTTAACCGAAAAGTTGGTGGTTTAAGCCCACCCAGGGACGTCGGCCCTTATTGAGCGTTTCACTTAGCGCCCCTGGACGTGCTTGTTCTAATCTCTGTGTTTGCATTGCTGTCTTCTTTTCCTGATTATTTAACAACGCTGCTCTGATCCATTACCTGACTGTTTCCATGCATTCATGATAAGCAATTTTCAATGAAATGAGCAAAAACCATGCACAGATGTCGAACCCATGCTAAATATATTAAGGTCGGTCGGGCTTCGAAAAAAGCAATGCAAATTAATTCAATGGCTGCACAATCTGGGACTGTTCCACTGCTGGGATTAGGGAAAACAAGTTGAATGCGGTGGACCATTTTAATGATATTTTACCTGCATCAAATAAGTTCACTTTTATTGATGTACACTAAACGTCCCTGGCTGACATTGTTCCAGTCCACTGCTAACAGCTGATCAAAGCAGGTGCGGAATTGCTCGTGACAGCTGAGCACCAAGCGCTGAATTTTCTTCAGTTTTCAAATCCAATTCCACACATCGTGACTCAGAATCACTGCTGTGAGAGTGGGAAATCGCTGCAAATACTCAACAGGACGGGCAACTTGTGAAAACTCTTTCAATTTTTGTTGTACAGACTTTTCCTAAAACTTCAATCTGGACCATATGGCAATATGAAGCGTGTGTGTGTGTCTGTGGCTGTGGCTGTCATGGTTCTATCGAAACTGTGAGTCTTGATGTTATGAGGGCGATGCATTGTGAGTGTGTCAGTTGTAAATCTCCTTTTATTTTGATAATATATATCAGGTTCTAAATATATAAATATTGTGCACTTGAGTATTATGGGTGTATCAGTGTGCTCATTCTGAATAAATGTGTGTGTGTGTGTGCGTGTGTTACTTCTCAATGTATTTGTGTGTATCTGTGTTGTGTATACATTTTTCTATGTGTCAAAGCAAAGTAAGAGAGCAATAAATAAACAGAGAGTACACATAAACGCACACACTGCCACAACACGGTTCAGAAACACGCACACAAACTCACACAGTCCGACAAAACGGTTCAGAAACCCGCAGACAAACTCACACAGTCCTCGAACACCGTTCAGAGACACATTAAACTCACAGCGTCCCATAACACGCTGCAAAGCCACACACAAACTCACACGGTCCCACAGCACGGTTCAGAGACATACACAAACTTACACAGTCCCACAACACGGTTCAGACACACACACACAATCTCACTCAGTCCCGCCGTTCATTTAAAATACCTGTCGAGCACGATAGATCTTAAAACCAGAGACGTTCACCATCCTGTCTGCACATATCCATTCCAGTAGCGAAAGGGGGAGCACTGGCTCCGGCCAGTTCTGATATAGCACGAGGCTTGTCAATCAAGTCATGCTCCACCCAGCCCAGATTGAGTCACCTACCAGGTCGCAGTTTACTGTGTGTCAGAACCTGCCCCTCAGGTGTGGGAGATTCCAAGCTTAGTCTGTCGGTTAAAAGGGCATGGGGGCAGATTGGCCTTTTGCCATGTGGCAGTATCCTCAATAAAAGCCTCTTTGCCTGGGAAACCGGGTCTAACGGTAGCTACCTGGAGACGAACCGTCAACATTGCAAAAGCAAACGAATGGTGGATGCTGGAAATCTGAAATGAAAAGAGAAAATGCAGGAAATGCGCAGCAACTCAGGCAGCACATCTGGAAAGACAAACAGTGTTAGACTTTCTGGTGGGTAGCCTTTCTTCACAACTGGATAAAGGTTAGAGATTGAACAGGTATAAAGCGAGTGCAGAGGCAGAGGGAAAGGCGAAGGGGCAAGGTCTGGGATAGGGTGGAACTGTGGCCTGGAGAGTTTGTCTGTCAGGGGAATGATTTCCGCAGCAGAACAGTGTGACATTGTTAAATGAGCTCTGTTTTGTGCTTCGTACAATTGTTGAATTGCCGCAACCGTTTTGACATTGTCCCCTTGTGAAATGGTTCTCCGACTGATGGAAAAAGTGCTGGGGAGAAATTTTGATTTGTACCACCAGATGGCAGAGATAAACGGATACCATCCCGCAGCGTCGATCTGGAAAAGCTGATGACTGGCAGCATTCTCCAGCTCACACGACCTGAGACTCGAATTCATTGAAACACTGGTTTGCAGTGTCTTGGGTGATTTTGCTGTGGTCGTCTCTGTGGCGCAATTGGCTAGCGCGTTCGGCTGTTAACCGAAAAGTTGGTGGTTTAAGCCCACCCAGGGACGTCGGCCCTTATTGAGCGTTTCACTTAGCGCCCCTGGACGTGCTTGTTCTAATCTCTGTGTTTGCATTGGTGCCTTCTTTTCCTGATTATTTAACAACGCTGCTCTGATCCATTACCTGACTGTTTCCATGCATTCATGATAAGCAATTTTCAATGAAATGAGCAAAAACCATGCACAGACGTCGAACCCATGCTAAATATATTGAGGTCGGTCGGGCTTCGAAAAAAGCAATGCAAATTCATTCAATGGCTGCACAATCTGGGACTGTTCCACCGCTGGGATTAGGGAAAACAAGTTGAATGCGGTGGACCATTTTAATGATATTTTACCTGCATCAAATAAGTTCACTTTTATTGATGTACACTAAAAGTCCCTGGCTGACATTGTTCCAGTCCACTGCTAACAGCTGATCAAAGCAGGTGTGGAACTGCTCGTGACAGCTGAGCACCAAGCGCTGAATTTTCTTCAGTTTTCAAATCCAATTCCACACATCGTGACTCAGAATCACTGCTGTGAGGGTGGGATATCGCTGCAAATACTCAACAGGACGGGCAACTTGTGAAAACTCTTGCAATTTTTGTTGTACAGACTTTTCTTAAAACTTCAAACTGGACCATATGGCAATATAAAGCGTGTGTGTGTGTCTGTGCCTGTGGCTGTCATGGTTCTATCGAAACTGTGAGTCTTGATGGGATGAGGGCGATGCATTGTGAGTGTGTCAGTTGTAAATCTCCTTTTATTTTGATAATATATATCAGGTTCTAAATATATAAATATTGTGCACTTGAGTATTATGGGTGTATCAGTGTGCTCATTCTGAATAAATGTGTGTGTGTGTGTGCGTGTGTTACCTCTCAATGTATTTGTGTGTATCTGTGTTGTGTATACATTTTTCTATGTGTCAAAGCAAAGTAAGAGAGCAATAAATAAGCAGAAAGTACACATAAACTCACACAATGCCACAACACGGTTCAGAAACATGCACACAAACTCACACAGTCCGACAAAACGGTTCAGAAACCCGCAGACAAACTCACACAGTCCTAGAACACCGTTCAGAGACACATTAAACTCACAGCGTCCCACAACACGCTGCAAAGCCACACACAAACTCACACGGTCCCACAGCACGGTTCAGAGACATACACAAACTTACACAGTCTCACAACACGGTTCAGACACGCACACACAATCTCACTCAGTCCCGCTGTTCATTTAAAATACCTGTCGAGCACGATAGATCTTAAAACCAGATACGTTCACCATCCTGACTGCACATATCCATTCCAGTAGCGAAAGGGGGAGCACTGGCTCCGGCCAGTTCTGATATAGCACGAGGCTTGTCAATCAAGTCATGCTCCACCCAGCCCAGATTGAGACACCTACCAGGTCGCAGTTTACTGTGTGTCAGAACCTGCCCCTCAGGTGTGGGAGATTCCAAGCTTAGTCTGTCGGTTAAAAGGGCATGGGGGCAGATTGGCCTTTTGCCATGTGGCAGTATCCTCAATAAAAGCCTCTTTGCCTGGGAAACCGGGTCTAATGGTAACTACCTGGAGACGAACTGTCAACATTGTGAGTGCAAAAGCAAACGAATGGTGGATGCTGGAAATCTGAAATGAAAAGAGAAAATGCAGGAAATGCGCAGCAACTCAGGCAGCACATCTGGAAAGACAAACAGTGTTAGACTTTCTGGTGGGTAGCCTTTCTTCACAACTGGATAAAGGTTAGAGATTGAACAGGTATAATGCGAGTGCAGAGGCAGAGGGAAAGGCGAAGGGGCAAGGTCTGGGATAGGGTGGAACTGTGGCCTGGTGAGTTTGTCTGTCAGGGGAAAGATTTCTGCAGCAGAACAGTGTGACATTGTTAAATGAGCTCTGTTTTGTGCTTCGTACAATTGTTGCATTGCCGCAACAGTTTTGACATTGTCCCCTTGTGAAATGGTTCTCCAACTGACGGAAAAAGTGCTGGGGAGAAATTTTGATTTGTACCACCAGATGGCAGAGATAAACAGATACCATCCCGCAGCGTCGATCTGGAAAAGCTGATGACTGGCAGGATTCTCCAGCTCACACGACCTGAGACTCGAATTCATTGAAACACTGGTTTGCAGTGTCTTGGGTGATTTTGCTGTGGTCGTCTCTGTGGCGCAATTGGCTAGCGCGTTCGGCTGTTAACCGAAAAGCTGGTCGTTCAAGCCCACCCAGGGACGTCGGCCCTTCTTGAGCGTTTCACTTCGCGCCCCTGGACGTGCCTTTTCTACTCTCTGTGTTTGCATTGGTGTCTTCTTTTCCTGATTATTTAACAACGCTGCTCTGATCCATTACCTGACTGTTTCCATGCATTCATGATAAGCAATTTTCAATGAAATGAGCAAAAACCATGCACAGACGTCGAACCCATGCTAAATATATTAAGGTCGGTCGGGCTTCGAAAAAAGCAATGCAAATTCATTCAATGGCTGCACAATCTGGGACTGTTCCACCGCTGGGATTAGGGAAAACAAGTTGAATGCGGTGGACCATTTTAATGATATTTTACCTGCATCAAATAAGTTCA
Source organism: Heterodontus francisci (assembly GCF_036365525.1). Classification (NCBI taxonomy): domain Eukaryota; kingdom Metazoa; phylum Chordata; class Chondrichthyes; order Heterodontiformes; family Heterodontidae; genus Heterodontus; species Heterodontus francisci. Next base: position 38,857,229 of record NC_090392.1, on the reverse strand, counting down.
CTTATATTGATGTGCACTAAAAGTCCCTGGCTGACATTGTTGCAGTCCACTGCTAACAGCTGATCAAAGCAGTTGTGGAATTGCTCGTGACAGCTGAGGACCAAGTGCTGAATTTTCTTCAGTTTTCAAATCCAATTCCACACATCGTGACTCAGAATCACTGCTGTGAGAGTGGGAAATCGCTGCAAATACTCAACAGGACGGGCAACTTGTGAAAATTCTTTCAATTTTTGTTGTACAGACTTTTCTTAAAACTTCAAACTGGACCATATAGCAATATAAAGCGTGTGTGTGTGTCTGTGGCTGTGGCTGTCATGGTTCTATCGAAACTGTGAGTCTTGATGTTATGAGGGCGAAGCATTGTGAGTGTGTCAGTTGTAAATCTCCTTTTATTTTGATAATATATATCAGGTTCTAAATATATAAATATTGTGCACTTGAGTATTCTGGGTGTATCAGTGTGCTCATTCTGAATAAATGTGTGCGTGTGTTACTTCTCAATGTATTTGTGTGTATCTGTGTTGTGTATACATTTTTCAATGTGTCAAAGCAAAGTAAGAGAGCAATAAATAAGCAGAAAGTACACATAAACTAACACAATGCCACAACACGGTTCAGAAACACGCACACAAACTCACACAGTCCGACAAAACGGTTCAGAAACCCGCAGACAAACTCACACAGTCCTAGAACACCGTTCAGAGACACATTAAACTCACAGCGTCCCACAACACGCTGCAAAGCCACACACAAACTCACACGGTCCCACAGCACGGTTCAGAGACATACACAAACTTACACAGTCTCACAACACGGTTCAGACACGCACACACAATCTCACTCAGTCCCGCTGTTCATTTAAAATACCTGTCGAGCACGATAGATCTTAAAACCAGAGACGTTCACCATCCTGACTGCACATATCCATTCCAGTAGCGAAAGGGGGAGCACTGGCTCCGGCCAGTTCTGATATAGCACGAGGCTTGTCAATCAAGTCATGCTCCACCCAGCCCAGATTGAGTCACCTACCAGGTCGCAGTTTACTGTGTGTCAGAACCTGCCCCTCAGGTGTGGGAGATTCCAAGCTTAGTCTGTCGGTTAAAAGGGCATGGGGGCAGATTGGCCTTTTGCCATGTGGCAGTATCCTCAATAAAAGCCTCTTTGCCTGGGAAACCGGGTCTAACGGTAGCTACCTGGAGACGAACCGTCAACATTGTGAGTGCAAAAGCAAACGAATGGTGGATGCTGGAAATCTGAAATGAAAAGAGAAAATGCAGGAAATGCGCAGCAACTCAGGCAGCATATCTGGAAAGACAAACAGTGTTAGACTTTCTGGTGGGTAGCCTTTCTTCACAACTGGATAAAGGTTAGAGATTGAACAGGTATAAAGCGAGTGCAGAGGCAGAGGGAAAGGCGAAGGGGCAAGGTCTGGGATAGGGTGGAACTGTGGCCTGGAGAGTTTGTCTGTCAGGGGAAAGATTTCCGCAGCAGAACAGGGTGACATTGTTAAATGAGCTCTGTTTTGTGCTTCGGACAATTGTTGAATTGCCGCAACCGTTTTGACATTGTCCCCTTGTGAAATGGTTGTCCGACTGACGGAAAAAGTGCTGGGGAGAAATTTTGATTTGGACCACCAGATGGCAGAGATAAACAGATACCATCCCGCAGCGTCGATCTGGAAAAGCTGATGACTGGCAGGATTCTCCAGCTCACACGACCTGAGACTCGAATTCATTGAAACACTGGTTAGCAGTGTCTTGCGTGATGTTGATGTGGTCGTCTCTGTGGCGCAATTGGCTAGCGCGTTCGGCTGTTTATCGAAAGGTTGGTGGTTCAAGCCCACCCAGGGTGAGACGCCGGCCCTTATTGAGCGTTTCACTTAGCGCCCCTGGACGTGCTTGTTCTGCTCTCTGTGTTTGCATTGGTGTCTTCTTTTCCTGATTATTTAACAACGCTGCTCTGATCCATTACCTGACTGTTTCCATGCATTCATGATAAGCAATTTTCAATGAAATGAGCAAAAACCATGCACAGACGTCGAACCCATATATTAAGGATGTTCGGGCTTCGAAAAAAAGCAATGCAAATTCATTCAATGGCTGCACAATCTGGGACTGTTCCACCGCTTGGATTAGGGAAAACAAGTTGAATGCGGTGGACCATTTTAATGATATTTTACCTGCATCAAATAAGTTCACTTTTATTGATGTACACTAAAAGTCCCTGGCTGACATTGTTCCAGTCCACTGCTGACAGCTGATCAAAGCAGGTGTGGAATTGCTCGTGACAGCTGAGCACCAAGCGCTGAATTTTCTTCAGTTTTCAAATCCAATTCCACACATCGTGACTCAGAATCACTGCTGTGAGAGTGGGAAATCGCTGCAAATACTCAACAGGACGGGCAACTTGTGAAAACTCTTTCAATTTTTGTTGTGCAGACTTTTCTTAAAACTTCAAACTGGACCATATGGCAATATAAAGCGTGTGTGTGTGTCTGTGTCTGTGGCTGTGATGGTTCTATCGAAACAGAGAGTCTTGATGTTATGAGGGCGATGCATTGTGAGTGTGTCAGTTGTAAATCTCCTTTTATTTTGATAATATATATCAGGTTCTAAATATATAAATATTGTGCACTTGAGTATTATGGGTGTATCAGTGTGCTCATTCTGAATAAATGTGTGTGCGTGTGTGCGTGTGTTACTTCTCAATGTATTTGTGTGTATCTGTGTTGTGTATACATTTTTCTATGTGTCAAAGCAAAGTAAGAGAGCAATAAATAAGCAGAAAGTACACATAAACTCACACAATGCCACAACACGGTTCAGAAACAAGCACACAAACTCACACAGTCCGACAAAACGGTTCAGAAACCCGCAGACAAACTCACACAGTCCTAGAACACCGTTCAGAGACACATTAAACTCACACCGTCCCACAACACGCTGCAAAGCCACACACAATCTCACACGGTCCCACAGCACGGTTCAGAGACATACACAAACTTACACAGTCCCACAACACAGTTCAGACACGCACACACAATCTAACTCAGTCCCGCCGTTCATTTAAAATACCTGTCGAGCATGATAGATCTTAAAACCAGAGACGTTCACAATCCTGACTGCACATATCCATTCCAGTAGCGAAAGGAGGAGCACTGGCTCCGGCCAGTTCTGATATAGCACGAGGCTTGTGAATCAAGTCATGCTCCACCCAGCCCAGATTGAGTCACCTACCAGGTCGCAGTTTACTGTGTGTCAGAACCTGCCCCTCAGGTGTGGGAGATTCCAAGCTTAGTCTGTCGGTTAACAGGGCATGGGGGCAGATTGGCCTTTTGCCATGTGGCAGTATCCTCAAAAAAAGCCTCTTTGCCTGGGAAACCGGGTCTAACGGTAGCTACCTGGAGACGAACCGTCAACATTGTGAGTGCAAAAGCAAACGAATGGTGGATGCTGGAAATCTGAAATGAAAGAGAAAATGCAGGAAATGCGCAGCAACTCAGGCAGCACATCTGGAAAGACAAACAGTGTTAGACTTTCTGGTGGGTAGCCTTTCTTCACAACTGGATAAAGGTTAGAGATTGAACAGGTATAAAGCGAGTGCAGAGGCAGAGGAAAAGGCGAAGGGGCAAGGTGTGGGATAGGGTGGAACTGTGGCCTGGAGAGTTTGTCTGTCAGGGGCAAGATTTCCGCAGCAGAACAGTGTGACATTGTTAAATGAGCTCTGTTTTGTGCTTCGTACAATTGTTGAATTGCCGCAAACGTTTTGACATTGTCCCCTTGTGAAATGGTTCTCCGACTGACGGAAAAAGTGCTGGGGAGAAATTTTGATTTGTACCACCAGATGGCAGAGATAAACAGATACCATCCCGCAGCGTCGATCTGGAAAAGCTGATGACTGGCAGGATTCTCCAGCTCACACGACCTGAGACTCGAATTCATTGAAACACTGGTCTGCAGTGTGTTGGGTGACTTGGCTGTGGTTGTCTCTGTGGCGCAATTGGCTAGTGCGTTCGGTTGTTAACCGAAAGGTTGGTGGTTCAAGCCCACCCAGGGACGTCGGCCATTATTAATCGTTTTACTGAGCGCCCCTGGACGTGCTTGTTCTACTCTCTGTGTTTGCATTGGTGTCTTCTTTTCCTGATTATTTAACAACGCTGCTCTGATCCATTACCTGACTGTTTCCATGCATTCATGATAAGCAATTTTCAATGAAATGAGCAAAAACCATGCACAGACGTCGAACCCATATATTAAGGACGGTCGGGCTTCGAAAAAAGCAATGCAAATTCATTCAATGGCTGCACAATCTGGGACTGTTCCAGCGCTGGGATTAGGGAAAACAAGTTGAATGCGGTGGACCATTTTAATGATATTTTACCTGCATCAAATAAGTTCACTTTTATTGATGTACACTAAAAGTCCCTGGCTGACATTGTTCCAGTCCACTGCTGACAGCTGATCAAAGCAGGTGTGGAATTGCTCGTGACAGCTGAGCACCAAGCGCTGAATTTTCTTCAGTTTTCAAATCCAATTCCACACATCGTGACTCAGAATCACTGCTGTGAGAGTGGGAAATCGCTGCAAATACTCAACAGGACGGGCAACTTGTGAAAACTCTTTCAATTTTTGTTGTACAGACTTTTCTTAAAACTTCAAACTGGACCATATGGCAATATAAAGCGTGTGCGTGTCTGTGGCTGTGATGGTTCTATCGAAACTGAGAGTCTTGATGTTATGAGGGCGATGCATTGTGAGTGTGTCAGTTGTAAATCTCCTTTTATTTTGATAATATATATCAGGTTCTAAATATATAAATATTGTGCACTTGAGTATTATGGGTGTATCAGTGTGCTCATTCTGAATAAATGTGTGTGTGTGTGCGTGTGTTACTTCTCAATGTATTTGTGTGTATCTGTGTTGTGTATACATTTTTCTGTGTCAAAGCAAAGTAAGAGAGCAATAAATAAGCAGAAAGTACACATAAACTCACACAATGCCACAACACGGTTCAGAAACACGCACACAAACTCACACAGTCCGACAAAACGGTTCAGAAACCCGCAGACAAACTCACACAGTCCGAGAACACCGTTCAGAGACACATTAAACTCACACCGTCCCACAACACGCTGCAAAGCCACACACAAACTCACACGGTCCCACAGCACGGTTCAGAGACATACACAAACTTACACAGTCCCACAACACGGTTCAGACACGCACACACAATCTCACTCAGTCCCGCCGTTCATTTAAAATACCTGTCGAGCACGATAGATCTTAAAACCAGAGACGTTCACCATCCTGACTGCACATATCCATTCCAGTAGCGAAAGGGGGAGCACTGGCTCCGGCCAGTTCTGATATAGCACGAGGCTTGTCAATCAAGTCATGCTCCACCCAGCCCAGATTGAGTCACCTGCCAGGTCGCAGTTTCCTGTGTGTCTTAACCTGCCCCTCAGGTGTGGGAGATTCCAAGCTTAGTCTGTCGGTTAAAAGGGCATGGGGGCAGATTGGCCTTTTGCCATGTGGCAGTATCCTCAAAAAAAGCCTCTTTGCCTGGGAAACCGGGTCTAACGGTTGCGACCTGGAGAAGAACCGTCAACATTGTGAGTGCAAAAGCAAACGAATGGTGGATGCTGGAAATCTGAAATGAAAAGAGAAAATGCAGGAAATGCGCAGCAACTCAGGCAGCACATCTGGAAAGACAAACAGTGTTAGACTTTCTGGTGGGTAGCCTTTCTTCACAACTGGATAAAGGTTAGAGATTGAACAGGTATAAAGCGAGTGCAGAGGCAGAGGGAAAGGCGAAGGGGCAAGGTGTGGGATAGGGTGGAACTGTGGCCTGGTGAGTTTGTCTGTCAGGGGAAAGATTTCCGCAGCAGTACAGTGTGACATTGTTAAATGAGCTCTGTTTTGTGCTTCGTACAATTGTTGAATTGCCGCAACCGTTATGACATTGTCCCCTTGTGAAATGGTTCTCCGACTGACGGAAAAAGTGCTGGGGAGAACTTTTGATTTGTACCACCAGATGGCAGAGATAAACAGATACCATCCCGCAGCGTCGATCTGGAAAAGCTGATGACTGGCAGGATTCTCCAGCTCACACGACCTGAGACTCGAATTCATTGAAACACTGGTTTGCAGTGTCTTGCGTGATTTGGCTGTGGTCGTCTCTGTGGCGCAATTGGCTAGCGCGTTCGGCTGTTAACCGAAAGGTTGGTGGTTTAAGCCCACCCAGGGACGTCGGACATTATTGAGCGTTTCACTTAGCGCCCATGGACGTGCTTGTTCGACTCTCTGTGTTTGCATTGGTGTCTTCTTTTCCTGATTATTTAACAACGCTGCTCTGATCCATTACCTGACTGTTTCCATGCATTCATGATAAGCAATTTTCAATGAAATGAGCAAAAACCATGCACAGACGTCGAACCCAGATATTAAGGACGGTCGGGCTTCGAAAAAAGCAATGCAAATTCATTCAATGGCTGCACAATCTGGGACTGTTCCACCGCTGGGATTAGGGAAAACAAGTTGAATGCGGTGGACCATTTTAATGATATTTTACCTGCATCAAATAAGTTCACTTTTATTGATGTACACTATAGTCCCTGGCTGACATTGCTCCAGTCCACTGCTGACAGCTGATCAAAGCAGGTGTGGAATTGCTCGTGACAGCTGAGCACCAAGCGCTGAATTTTCTTCAGTTTTCAAATCCAATTCCACACATCGTGACTCAGAATCACTGCTGTGAGGGTGGGAAATCGCTGCAAATACTCAACAGGACGGGCAACTTGTGAAAACTCTTTCAATTTTTGTTGTACAGACTTTACTTAAAACTTCAAACTGGACCATATGGCAATATAAAGCGTGTGTGCGTGTCTGTGGCTGTGGCTGTGATGGTTCTATCGAAACTGAGAGTCTTGATGTTATGAGGGCGATGCATTGTGAGTGTGTCAGTTGTAAATCTCCTTTTATTTTGATAATATATATCAGGTTCTAAATATATAAATATTGTGCACTTGAGTATTATGGGTGTATCAGTGTGCTCATTCTGAATAAATGTGTGTGTGTGTGCGTGTGTTACTTCTCAATGTATTTGTGTGTATCTGTGTTGTGTATACATTTTTCTATGTGTCAAAGCAAAGTAAGAGAGCAATAAATAAGCAGAAAGTACACATAAACTCACACAATGCCACAACACGGTTCAGAAACATGCACACAAACTCACACAGTCCGACAAAACGGTTCAGAAACCCGCAGACAAACTCACACAGTCCTAGAACACCGTTCAGAGACACATTAAACTCACAGCGTCCCACAACACGCTGCAAAGCGACACACAAACTCACACGGTCCCCCAGCACGGTTCAGAGACATACACAAACTTACACAGTCCCACAACACGGTTCAGACACGCACACACAATCTCACTCAGTCCCGCCGTTCATTTAAAATACCTGTCGAGCACGATAGATCTTAAAACCAGAGACGTTCACCATCCTGACTGCACATATCCATTCCAGTAGCGAAAGGGGGAGCACTGGCTCCGGCCAGTTCTGATATAGCACGAGGCTTGTCAATCAAGTCATGCTCCACCCAGCCCAGATTGAGTCACCTACCAGGTCGCAGTTTCCTGTGTGTCAGAACCTGCCCCTCAGGTGTGGGAGATTCCAAGCTTAGTCTGTCGGTTAAAAGGGCATGGGGGCAGATTGGCCTTTTGCCATGTGGCAGTATCCTCAATAAAAGCCTCTTTGCCTGGGAAACCGGGTCTAACGGTTGCGACCTGGAGAAGAACCGTCAACATTGTGAGTGCAAAAGCAAACGAATGGTGGATGCTGGAAATCTGAAATGAAAAGAGAAAATGCAGGAAATGGGCAGCAACTCAGGCAGCACATCTGGAAAGACAAACAGTGTTAGACTTTCTGGTGTGTAGCCTTTCTTCACAACTGGATAAAGGTTAGAGATTGAACAGGTATAAAGCGAGTGCAGAGGCAGAGGGAAAGGCGAAGGGGCAAGGTGTGGGATAGGGTGGAACTGTGGCCTGGAGAGTTTGTCTGTCAGGGGAAAGATTTCCGCAGCAGAACAGTGTGACATTGTTAAATGAGCTCTGTTTTGTGCTTCGTACAATTGTTGAATTGCCGCAACCGTTTTGACATTGTCCCCTTGTGAAATGGTTCTCCGACTGACGGAAAAAGTGCTGGGGAGAAATTTTGATTTGTACCACCAGATGGCAGAGATAAACAGATACCATCCCGCAGCGTCGATCTGGAAAAGCTGATGACTGGCAGGATTCTCCAGCTCACACGACCTGAGACTCGAATTCATTGAAACACTGGTTTGCAGTGTCCTGCGTGATTTTGCTGCGGTCGTCTCTGTGGCGCAATTGGCTAGCGCGTTGGGCTGTTAACCGAAAGGTTGGTGGTTCAAGCCCACCCAGGGACGTCCGCCATTATTGAGCGTTTTACTTAGCGCCCCTGGACGTGCTTGCTCTACTCTCTGTGTTTGCATTGGTGTCTTCTTTTCCTGATTATTTAACAACGCTGCTCTGATCCATTACCTGACTGTTTCCATGCATTCATGATAAGCAATTTTCAATGAAATGAGCAAAAACCATGCACAGAAATCGAACCCAGATATTAAGGACGGTCGGGCTTCGAAAAAAGCAATGCAAATTCATTCAATGGCTGCACAATCTGGGACTGTTCCACCGCTGGGATTAGGGAAAACAAGTTGAATGCGGTGGACCATTTTAATGATATTTTACCTGCATCAAATAAGTTCACTTTTATTGATGTACACTAAAAGTCCCTGGCTGACATTGTTCCAGTCCACTGCTGACAGCTGATCAAAGCAGGTGTGGAATTGCTCGTGACAGCTGAGCACCAAGCGCTGAATTTTCTTCAGTTTTCAAATCCAATTCCACACATCGTGACTCAGAATCACTGCTGTGAGGGTGGGAAATCGCTGCAAATACTCAACAGGACGGGCAACTTGTGAAAACCCTTTCAATTTTTGTTGTACAGACTTTACTTAAAACTTCAAACTGGACCATATGGCAATATAAAGCGTGTGTGTGTGTCTGTGGCTGTGGCTGTGATGGTTCTATCGAAACTGAGAGTCTTGATGTTATGAGGGCGATGCATTGTGAGTGTGTCAGTTGTAAATCTCCTTTTATTTTGATAATATATATCAGGTTCTAAATATATAAATATTGTGCACTTGAGTATTATGGGTGTATCAGTGTGCTCATTCTGAATAAATGTGTGTGTGTGTGTGTGCGTGTGTTACTTCTCAATGTATTTGTGTGTATCTGTGTTGTGTATACATTTTTCTATGTGTCAAAGCAAAGTAAGAGAGCAATAAATAAGCAGAAAGTACACATAAACTCACACAATGCCACAACACGGTTCAGAAACATGCACACAAGCTCACACAGTCCGACAAAACGGTTCAGAAACCCGCAGACAAACTCACACAGTCCCAGAACACGCTGCAAAGCCACACACAAACTCACACGGTCCCACAGCACGGTTCAGAGACATACACAAACTTACACAGTCCCACAACACGGTTCAGACACGCACACACAATCTCACTCAGACCCGCCGTTCATTTAAAATACCTGTCGAGCACGATAGATCTTAAAACCAGAGACGTTCACCATCCTGACTGCACATATCCATTCCAGTAGCGAAAGGGGGAGCACTGGCTCCGGCCAGTTCTGATATAGCACGAGGCTTGTCAATCAAGTCATGCTCCACCCAGCCCAGATTGAGTCACCTACCAGGTCGCAGTTTACTGTGTGTCAGAACCTGCCCCTCAGGTGTGGGAGATTCCAAGCTTAGTCTGTCGGTTAAAAGGGCATGGGGGCAGATTGGCCTTTTGCCATGTGGCAGTATCCTCAAAAAAAGACTCTTTGCCTGGGAAACCGGGTCTAACGGTAACTACCTGGAGACGAACCGTCAACATTGTGAGTGCAAAAGCAAACGAATGGTGGATGCTGGAAATCTGAAATGATAAGAGAAAATGCAGGAAATGCGCAGCAACTCAGGCAGCACATCTGGAAAGACAAACAGTGTTAGACTTTCTGGTGGGTAGCCTTTCTTCACAACTGGATAAAGGTTAGAGATTGAACAGGTATAAAGCGAGTGCAGAGGCAGAGGGAAAGGCGAAGGGGCAAGGTGTGGGATAGGGTGGAACTGTGGCCTGGAGAGTTTGTCTGTCAGGGGAAAGATTTCCGCAGCAGAACAGTGTGACATTGTTAAATGAGCTCTGTTTTGTGCTTCGTACAATTGTTGAATTGCCGCAACCGTTTTGACATTGTCCCCTTGTGAAATGGTTCTCCGACTGACGGAATAAGTGCTGGGGAGAAATTTTGAGTTGTACCACCAGATGGCAGAGATAAACAGATACCATCCCGCAGCGTCGATCTGGAAAAGCTGATGACTGGCAGGATTCTCCAGCTCACACGACCTGAGACTCGAATTCATTGAAACACTGGTTTGCAGTGTCTTGATTGATTTTGCCGTGGACGTCTCTGTGGCGCAATTGGCTAGCGTGTTCGGCTGTTAACCGAAAGATAGGTGGTTCAAGCCCACCCAGGGACGTCGGCCATTATTGAGCATTCTACTTAGCGCCCCTGGACGTGCTTGTTCTGCTCTCTGTGTTTGCATTGGTGTCTCCTTTTCCTGATTATTTAACAACGCTGCTCTGATCCATTACCTGACTGTTTCCATGCATTCATGATAAGCAATTTTCAATGAAATGAGCAAAAACCATGCACAGACGTCGAACCCATATATTAAGGACGGTCGGGCTTCGAAAAAAGCAATGCAAATTCATTCAATGGCTGCACAATCTGGGACTGTTCCACCGCTGGGATTAGGGAAAACAAGTTGAATGCGGTGGACCATTTTAATGATATTTTACCTGCATCAAATAAGTTCACTTTTATTGATGTACACTAAAAGTCCCTGGCTGACATTGTTCCAGTCCACTGCTGACAGCTGATCAAAGCAGGTGTGGAATTGCTCGTGACAGCTGAGCACCAAGCGCTGAATTTTCTTCAGTTTTCAAATCCAATTCCACACATCGTGACTCAGAATCACTGCTGTGAGAGTGGGAAATCGCTGCAAATACACAACAGGACGGGCAACTTGTGAAAACTCTTTCAATTTTTGTTGTACAGACTTTTCTTAAAACTTCAAACTGGACCATATGGCAATATAAAGCGTGTGTGTGTGTCTGTGGCTGTGGCTGTCATGGTTCTATCGAAACTGTGAGTCTTGATGTTATGAGGGCGATGCATTGTGAGTGTGTCAGTTGTAAATCTCCTTTTATTTTGATAATATATATCAGGTTCTAAATATATAAATATTGTGCACTTGAGTATTATGGGTGTATCAGTGTGCTCATTCTGAATAAATGTGTGTGTGTGTGTGCGTGTGTTACTTCTCAATGTATTTGTGTGTATCTGTGTTGTGTATACATTTTTCTATGTGTCAAAGCAAAGTAAGGGAGCAATAAATAAGCAGAAAGTACACATAAACTCACACAATGCCACAACACGGTTCAGAAACATGCACACAAACTCACACAGTCCGACAAAACGGTTCAGAAACCCGCAGACAAACTCACACAGTCCTAGAACACCGTTCAGAGACACATTAAACTCACAGCGTCCCACAACACGCTGCAAAGCCACACACAAACTCACACGGTCCCACAGCACGGTTCAGAGACATACACAAACTTACACAGTCCCACAACACGGTTCAGACACGCTCACACAATCTCACTCAGTCCCGCCGTTCATTTAAAATACCTGTCGAGCACGATAGATCTGAAAACCAGAGACGTTCACCATCCTGACTGCACATATCCATTCCAGTAGCGAAAGGGGGAGCACTGGCTCCGGCCAGTTCTAATATAGCACGAGGCTTGTCAATCAAGTCATGCTCCACCCAGCCCAGATTGAGTCACCTACCAGGTCGCAGTTTACTGTGTGTCAGAACCTGCCCCTCAGGTGTGGGAGATTCCAAGCTTAGTCTGTCGGTTAAAAAGGCATGGGGGCAGATTGGCCTTTTGCCATGTGGCAGTATCCTCAATAAAAGCCTCTTTGCCTGGGAAACCGGGTCTAACGGTAGCTGCCTGGAGACGAACCGTCAACAGTGTGAGTGCAAAAGCAAACGAATGGTGGATGCTGGAAATCTGAAATGAAAAGAGAAAATGCAGGAAATGCGCAGCAACTCAGGCAGCACATCTGGAAAGACAAACAGTGTTAGACTTTCTGGTGAGTAGCCTTTCTTCACAACTGGATAAAGGTTAGAGATTGAACAGGTATAAAGCGAGTGCAGAGGCAGAGGGAAAGGCGAAGGGGCAAGGTGTGGGATAGGGTGGAACTGTGGCCTGGAGAGTTTGTCTGTCAGGGGAAAGATTTCCGCAGCAGAACAGTGTGACATTGTTAAATGAGCTCTGTTTTGTGCTTCGTACAATTGTTGAATTGCCGCAACCGTTTTGACATTGTCCCCTTGTGAAATGGTTCTCCGACTGACGGAAAAAGTGCTGGGGAGAAATTTTGATTTGTACCACCAGATGGCAGAGATAAACAGATACCATCCCGCTGCGTCGATCTGGAAAAGCTGATGACTGGCAGGATTCTCCAGCTCACACGACCTGAGACTCGAATTCATTGAAACACTGGTTTGCAGTGTCTTGGGTGATTTTGCTGTGGTCGTCTCTGTGGCGCAATTGGCTAGCGCGTTCGGCTGTTAACCGAAAAGTTGGTGATTTAAGCCCACCCAGGGATGCCGGCCATTATTGAGCGTTTCACTTAGCGCCCATGGACGTGCTTGTTCGACTCTCTGTGTTTGCATTGGTGTCTTCTTTTCCTGATTATTTAACAACGCTGCTCTGATCCATTACCTGACTGTTTCCATGCATTCATGATAAGCAATTTTCAATGAAATGAGCAAAAACCATGCACAGACGTCGAACCCAGATATTAAGGACGGTCGGGCTTCGAAAAAAGCAATGCAAATTCATTCAATGGCTGCACAATCTGGGACTGTTCCACCGCTGGGATTAGGGAAAACAAGTTGAATGCGGTGGACCATTTTAATGATATTTTACCTGCATCAAATAAGTTCACTTTTATTGATGTACACTATAGTCCCTGGCTGACATTGCTCCAGTCCACTGCTGACAGCTGATCAAAGCAGGTGTGGAATTGCTCGTGACAGCTGAGCACCAAGCGCTGAATTTTCTTCAGTTTTCAAATCCAATTCCACACATCGTGACTCAGAATCACTGCTGTGAGGGTGGGAAATCGCTGCAAATACTCAACAGGACGGGCAACTTGTGAAAACTCTTTCAATTTTTGTTGTACAGACTTTACTTAAAACTTCAAACTGGACCATATGGCAATATAAAGCGTGTGTGCGTGTCTGTGGCTGTGGCTGTGATGGTTCTATCGAAACTGAGAGTCTTGATGTTATGAGGGCGATGCATTGTGAGTGTGTCAGTTGTAAATCTCCTTTTATTTTGATAATATATATCAGGTTCTAAATATATAAATATTGTGCACTTGAGTATTATGGGTGTATCAGTGTGCTCATTCTGAATAAATGTGTGTGTGTGTGCGTGTGTTACTTCTCAATGTATTTGTGTGTATCTGTGTTGTGTATACATTTTTCTATGTGTCAAAGCAAAGTAAGAGAGCAATAAATAAGCAGAAAGTACACATAAACTCACACAATGCCACAACACGGTTCAGAAACATGCACACAAACTCACACAGTCCGACAAAACGGTTCAGAAACCCGCAGACAAACTCACACAGTCCTAGAACACCGTTCAGAGACACATTAAACTCACAGCGTCCCACAACACGCTGCAAAGCGACACACAAACTCACACGGTCCCCCAGCACGGTTCAGAGACATACACAAACTTACACAGTCCCACAACACGGTTCAGACACGCACACACAATCTCACTCAGTCCCGCCGTTCATTTAAAATACCTGTCGAGCACGATAGATCTTAAAACCAGAGACGTTCACCATCCTGACTGCACATATCCATTCCAGTAGCGAAAGGGGGAGCACTGGCTCCGGCCAGTTCTGATATAGCACGAGGCTTGTCAATCAAGTCATGCTCCACCCAGCCCAGATTGAGTCACCTACCAGGTCGCAGTTTCCTGTGTGTCAGAACCTGCCCCTCAGGTGTGGGAGATTCCAAGCTTAGTCTGTCGGTTAAAAGGGCATGGGGGCAGATTGGCCTTTTGCCATGTGGCAGTATCCTCAATAAAAGCCTCTTTGCCTGGGAAACCGGGTCTAACGGTTGCGACCTGGAGAAGAACCGTCAACATTGTGAGTGCAAAAGCAAACGAATGGTGGATGCTGGAAATCTGAAATGAAAAGAGAAAATGCAGGAAATGGGCAGCAACTCAGGCAGCACATCTGGAAAGACAAACAGTGTTAGACTTTCTGGTGTGTAGCCTTTCTTCACAACTGGATAAAGGTTAGAGATTGAACAGGTATAAAGCGAGTGCAGAGGCAGAGGGAAAGGCGAAGGGGCAAGGTGTGGGATAGGGTGGAACTGTGGCCTGGAGAGTTTGTCTGTCAGGGGAAAGATTTCCGCAGCAGAACAGTGTGACATTGTTAAATGAGCTCTGTTTTGTGCTTCGTACAATTGTTGAATTGCCGCAACCGTTTTGACATTGTCCCCTTGTGAAATGGTTCTCCGACTGACGGAAAAAGTGCTGGGGAGAAATTTTGATTTGTACCACCAGATGGCAGAGATAAACAGATACCATCCCGCAGCGTCGATCTGGAAAAGCTGATGACTGGCAGGATTCTCCAGCTCACACGACCTGAGACTCGAATTCATTGAAACACTGGTTTGCAGTGTCCTGCGTGATTTTGCTGTGGTCGTCTCTGTGGCGCAATTGGCTAGCGCGTTCGGCTGTTAACCGAAAGGTTGGTGGTTTAAGCCCACCCAGGGACGTCCGCCATTATTGAGCGTTTTACTTAGCGCCCCTGGACGTGCTTGCTCTACTCTCTGTGTTTGCATTGGTGTCTTCTTTTCCTGATTATTTAACAACGCTGCTCTGATCCATTACCTGACTGTTTCCATGCATTCATGATAAGCAATTTTCAATGAAATGAGCAAAAACCATGCACAGAAGTCGAACCCAGATATTAAGGACGGTCGGGCTTCGAAAAAAGCAATGCAAATTCATTCAATGGCTGCACAATCTGGGACTGTTCCACCGCTGGGATTAGGGAAAACAAGTTGAATGCGGTGGACCATTTTAATGATATTTTACCTGCATCAAATAAGTTCACTTTTATTGATGTACACTAAAAGTCCCTGGCTGACATTGTTCCAGTCCACTGCTGACAGCTGATCAAAGCAGGTGTGGAATTGCTCGTGACAGCTGAGCACCAAGCGCTGAATTTTCTTCAGTTTTCAAATCCAATTCCACACATCGTGACTCAGAATCACTGCTGTGAGGGTGGGAAATCGCTGCAAATACTCAACAGGACGGGCAACTTGTGAAAACCCTTTCAATTTTTGTTGTACAGACTTTACTTAAAACTTCAAACTGGACCATATGGCAATATAAAGCGTGTGTGTGTGTCTGTGGCTGTGGCTGTGATGGTTCTATCGAAACTGAGAGTCTTGATGTGATGAGGGCGATGCATTGTGAGTGTGTCAGTTGTAAATCTCCTTTTATTTTGATAATATATATCAGGTTCTAAATATATAAATATTGTGCACTTGAGTATTATGGGTGTATCAGTGTGCTCATTCTGAATAAATGTGTGTGTGTGTGTGTGCGTGTGTTACTTCTCAATGTATTTGTGTGTATCTGTGTTGTGTATACATTTTTCTATGTGTCAAAGCAAAGTAAGAGAGCAATAAATAAGCAGAAAGTACACATAAACTCACACAATGCCACAACACGGTTCAGAAACATGCACACAAGCTCACACAGTCCGACAAAACGGTTCAGAAACCCGCAGACAAACTCACACAGTCCCAGAACACGCTGCAAAGCCACACACAAACTCACACGGTCCCACAGCACGGTTCAGAGACATACACAAACTTACACAGTCCCACAACACGGTTCAGACACGCACACACAATCTCACTCAGACCCGCCGTTCATTTAAAATACCTGTCGAGCACGATAGATCTTAAAACCAGAGACGTTCACCATCCTGACTGCACATATCCATTCCAGTAGCGAAAGGGGGAGCACTGGCTCCGGCCAGTTCTGATATAGCACGAGGCTTGTCAATCAAGTCATGCTCCACCCAGCCCAGATTGAGTCACCTACCAGGTCGCAGTTTACTGTGTGTCAGAACCTGCCCCTCAGGTGTGGGAGATTCCAAGCTTAGTCTGTCGGTTAAAAGGGCATGGGGGCAGATTGGCCTTTTGCCATGTGGCAGTATCCTCAAAAAAAGACTCTTTGCCTGGGAAACCGGGTCTAACGGTAACTACCTGGAGACGAACCGTCAACATTGTGAGTGCAAAAGCAAACGAATGGTGGATGCTGGAAATCTGAAATGATAAGAGAAAATGCAGGAAATGCGCAGCAACTCAGGCAGCACATCTGGAAAGACAAACAGTGTTAGACTTTCTGGTGGGTAGCCTTTCTTCACAACTGTATAAAGGTTAGAGATTGAACAGGTATAAAGCGAGTGCAGAGGCAGAGGGAAAGGCGAAGGGGCAAGGTGTGGGATAGGGTGGAACTGTGGCCTGGAGAGTTTGTCTGTCAGGGGAAAGATTTCCGCAGCAGAACAGTGTGACATTGTTAAATGAGCTCTGTTTTGTGCTTCGTACAATTGTTGAATTGCCGCAACCGTTTTGACATTGTCCCCTTGTGAAATGGTTCTCCGACTGACGGAAAAAGTGCTGGGGAGAAATTTTGAGTTGTACCACCAGATGGCAGAGATAAACAGATACCATCCCGCAGCGTCGATCTGGAAAAGCTGATGACTGGCAGGATTCTCCAGCTCACACGACCTGAGACTCGAATTCATTGAAACACTGGTTTGCAGTGTCTTGATTGACTTTGCTGTGGACGTCTCTGTGGCGCCTCTGTGGCGCAATAGGCTAGCGTGTTCGGCTGTTAACCGAAAGGTTGGTGGTTCAAGCCCACCCAGGGACGTCGGCCATTATTGAGCATTCTACTTAGCGCCCCTGGACGTGCTTGTTCTGCTCTCTGTGTTTGCATTGGTGTCTTCTTTTCCTGATTATTTAACAACGCTGCTCTGATCCATTACCTGACTGTTTCCATGCATTCATGATAAGCAATTTTCAATGAAATGAGCAAAAACCATGCACAGACGTCGAACCCATATATTAAGGACGGTCGGGCTTCGAAAAAAGCAATGCAAATTCATTCAATGGCTGCACAATCTGGGACTGTTCCACCGCTGGGATTAGGGAAAACAAGTTGAATGCGGTGGACCATTTTAATGATATTTTACCTGCATCAAATAAGTTCACTTTTATTGATGTACACTAAAAGTCCCTGGCTGACATTGTTCCAGTCCACTGCTGACAGCTGATCAAAGCAGGTGCGGAATTGCTCGTGACAGCTGAGCACCAAGCGCTGAATTTTCTTCAGTTTTCAAATCCAATTCCACACATCGTGACTCAGAATCACTGCTGTGAGAGTGGGAAATCGCTGCAAATACACAACAGGACGGGCAACTTGTGAAAACTCTTTCAATTTTTGTTGTACAGACTTTTCTTAAAACTTCAAACTGGACCATATGGCAATATAAAGCGTGTGTGTGTGTCTGTGGCTGTGGCTGTCATGGTTCTATCGAAACTGTGAGTCTTGATGTTATGAGGGCGATGCATTGTGAGTGTGTCAGTTGTAAATCTCCTTTTATTTTGATAATATATATCAGGTTCTAAATATATAAATATTGTGCACTTGAGTATTATGGGTGTATCAGTGTGCTCATTCTGAATAAATGTGTGTGTGTGTGTGCGTGTGTTACTTCTCAATGTATTTGTGTGTATCTGTGTTGTGTATACATTTTTCTATGTGTCAAAGCAAAGTAAGAGAGCAATAAATAAGCAGAAAGTACACATAAACTCACACAATGCCACAACACGGTTCAGAAACATGCACACAAACTCACACAGTCCGACAAAACGGTTCAGAAACCCGCAGACAAACTCACACAGTCCTAGAACACCGTTCAGAGACACATTAAACTCACAGCGTCCCATAACACGCTGCAAAGCCACACACAAACTCACACGGTCCCACAGCACGGTTCAGAGACATACACAAACTTACACAGTCCCACAACACGGTTCAGACACGCTCACACAATCTCACTCAGTCCCGCCGTTCATTTAAAATACCTGTCGAGCACGATAGATCTGAAAACCAGAGACGTTCACCATCCTGACTGCACATATCCATTCCAGTAGCGAAAGGGGGAGCACTGGCTCCGGCCAGTTCTAATATAGCACGAGGCTTGTCAATCAAGTCATGCTCCACCCAGCCCAGATTGAGTCACCTACCAGGTCGCAGTTTACTGTGTGTCACAACCTGCCCCTCAGGTGTGGGAGATTCCAAGCTTAGTCTGTCGGTTAAAAGGGCATGGGGGCAGATTGGCCTTTTGCCATGTGGCAGTATCCTCAATAAAAGCCTCTTTGCCTGGGAAACCGGGTCTAACGGTAGCTGCCTGGAGACGAACCGTCAACAGTGTGAGTGCAAAAGCAAACGAATGGTGGATGCTGGAAATCTGAAATGAAAAGAGAAAATGCAGGAAATGCGCAGCAACTCAGGCAGCACATCTGGAAAGACAAACAGTGTTAGACTTTCTGGTGAGTAGCATTTCTTCACAACTGGATAAAGGTTAGAGATTGAACAGGTATAAAGCGAGTGCAGAGGCAGAGGGAAAGGCGAAGGGGCAAGGTGTGGGATAGGGTGGAACTGTGGCCTGGAGAGTTTGTCTGTCAGGGGAAAGATTTCCGCAGCAGAACAGTGTGACATTGTTAAATGAGCTCTGTTTTGTGCTTCGTACAATTGTTGAATTGCCGCAACCGTTTTGACATTGTCCCCTTGTGAAATGGTTCTCCGACTGACGGAAAAAGTGCTGGGGAGAAATTTTGAGTTGTACCACCAGATGGCAGAGATAAACAGATACCATCCCGCAGCGTCGATCTGGAAAAGCTGATGACTGGCAGGATTCTCCAGCTCACACGACCTGAGACTCGAATTCATTGAAACACTGGTTTGCAGTGTCTTGGGTGATTTTGCTGTGGTCGTCTCTGTGGCGCAATTGGCTAGCGCGTTCGGCTGTTAACCGAAAAGTTGGTGATTTAAGCCCACCCAGGGATGCCGGCCCTTATTGAGCGTTTCACTTCGCGCCCCTGGACGTGCTTGTTCTACTGTCTGTGTTTGCATTGGTGTCTTCTTTTCCTGATTATTTAACAACGCTGCTCTGATCCATTACCAGACTGTTTCCATGCATTCATGATAAGCAATTTTCAATGAAATGAGCAAAAACCATGCACAGACGTCGAACCCATATATTAAGGTCGGTCGGGCTTCGAAAAAAGCAATGCAAATTCATTCAATGGCTGCACAATCTGGGACTGTTCCACCGCTGGGATTAGGGAAAACAAGTTGAATGCGGTGGACCATTTTAATGATATTTTACCTGCATCAAATAAGTTCACTTTTATTGATGTACACTAAAAGTCCCTGGCTGACATTGTTCCAGTCCACTGCTGACAGCTGATCAAAGCAGGTGTGGAATTGCTCGTGACAGCTGAGCACCAGGCGCTGAATTTTCTTCAGTTTTCAAATCCAATTCCACACATCGTGACTCAGAATCACTGCTGTGAGAGTGGGAAATCGCTGCAAATACTCAACAGGACGGGCAACTTGTGAAAACTCTTTCAATTTTTGTTGTGCAGACTTTTCTTAAAACTTCAAACTGGACCATATGGCAACATAAAGCGTGTGTGTGTGTCTGTGGCTGTGGCTGTGATGGTTCTTTCGAAACTGAGAGTATTGATGTTATGAGGGCGATGCATTGTGAGTGTGTCAGTTGTAAATCTCCTTTTATTTTGATAATATATATCAGGTTCTAAATATATAAATATTGTGCACTTGAGTATTATGGGTGTATCAGTGTGCTCATTCTGAATAAATGTGTGTGTGTGTGTGCGTGTGTTACTTCTCAATGTATTTGTGTGTATCTGTGTTGTGTATACATTTTTCTATGTGTCAAAGCAAAGTAAGAGAGCAATAAATAAGCAGAAAGTACACATAAACTCACACAATGCCACAACACGCTTCAGAAACAAGCACACAAACTCACACAGTCCGACAAAACGGTTCAGAAACCCGCAGACAAACTCACACAGTCCCAGAACACCGTTCAGAGACACATTAAACTCACACCGTCCCACAACACGCTGCAAAGCCACACACAAACTCACACGGTCCCACAGCACGGTTCAGAGACATACACAAACTTACACAGTCCCACAACACGGTTCAGACACGCACACACAATCTCACTCAGTCCCGCCGTTCATTTACAATACCTGTCGAGCACGATAGATCTTAAAACCAGAGACGTTCACCATCCTGACTGCACATATCCATTCCAGTAGCGAAAGGAGGAGCACTGGCTCCGGCCAGTTCTGATATAGCACGAGGCTTGTCAATCAAGTCATGCTCCACCCAGCCCAGATTGAGTCACCTACCAGGTCGCAGTTTACTGTGTGTCACAACCTGCCCCTCAGGTGTGGGAGATTCCAAGCTTAGTCTGTCGGTTAAAAGGGCATGGGGGCAGATTGGCCTTTTGCCATGTGGCAGTATCCTCAAAAAAAGCCTCTTTGCCTGGGAAACCGGGTCTAACGGTAGCTACCTGGAGACGAACCGTCAACATTGTGAGTGCAAAAGCAAACGAATGGTGGATGCTGGAAATCTGAAATGAAAAGAGAAAATGCAGGAAATGCGCAGCAACTCAGGCAGCACATCTGGAAAGACAAACAGTGTTAGACTTTCTGGTGGGTAGCCTTTCTTCACAACTGGATAAAGGTTAGAGATTGAACAGGTATAAAGCGAGTGCAGAGGCAGAGGGAAATGCGAAGGGGCAAGGTCTGGGATAGGGTGGAACTGTGGCCTGGAGAGTTTGTCTGTCAGGTGAAAGATTTCCGCAGCAGAACAGTGTGACATTGTTAAATGAGCTCTGTTTTGTGCTTCGTACAATTGTTGAATTGCCGCAACCGTTTTGACATTGTCCCCTTGTGAAATGGTTCTCCGACTGACGGAAAAAGTGCTGGGGAGAAATTTTGATTTGTACCACCAGATGGCAGAGATAAACAGATACCATCCCGCAGCGTCGATCTGGAAAAGCTGATGACTGGCAGGATTCTCCAGCTCACACGACCTGAGACTCGAATTCATTGAAACACTGGTTTGCAGTGTCTTGCGTGATTTTGCTGTGGTCGTCTCTGTGGCGCAATTGGCGAGCGCGTTCGGCTGTTAATTGAAAGATTGGTGGTTCAATCCCACCCAGGGACGTCGGCCCTTATTGAGCATTTCACTTAGCGCCCCTGGACGTGCTTGTTCTACTCTCTGTGTTTGCATTGGTGTCTTCTTTTCCTGATTATTTAACAACGCTGCTCTGATCCATTACCTGACTGTTTCCATGCATTCATGATAAGCAATTTTCAATGAAATGAGCAAAAACCATGCACAGACGTCGAACCCATATATTAAGGTCGGTCGGGCTTCGAAAAAAGCAATGCAAATTCATTCAATGGCTGCACAATCTGGGACTGTTCCACCGCTGGGATTAGGGAAAACAAGTTGAATGCGGTGGACCATTTTAATGATATTTTACCAGCATCAAATAAGTTCACTTTTATTGATGTACACTAAATGTCCCTGGCTGACATTGTTCCAGTCCACTGCTGACAGCTGATCAAAGCAGGTGTGGAATTGCTCGTGACAGCTGAGCACCAAGCGCTGAATTTTCTTCAGTTTTCAAATCCAATTCCACACATCGTGACTCAGAATCACTGCTCTGAGAGTGGGAAATCGCTGAAAATACTCAACAGAACGGGCAACTTGAGAAAACTCTTTCAATTTTTGTTGTACAGACTTTTCTTAAAACTTCAAACTGGACCATATGGCAATATAAAGCGTATGTGTGTGTCTGTGGCTGTGATGGTTCTATCGAAACTGAGAGTCTTGATGTTATGAGGGCGATGCATTGTGAGTGTTCAGTTGTAAATCTCCTTTTATTTTGAAAATATATATCAGGTTCTAAATATATAAATATTGTGCACTTGAGTATTATGGGTGTATCAGTGTGCTCATTCTGAATAAATGTGTGTGTGTATGTGCGTGTGTTACTTGTCAATGTATTTGTGTGTATCTGTGTTGTGTATACATTTTTCTATGTGTCAAAGCAAAGTAAGAGAGCAATAAATAAGCAGAAAGTACACATAAACTCACACAATGCCACAACACGGTTCAGAAACAAGCACACAAACTCACACAGTCCGACAAAACGGTTCAGAAACCCGCGGACAAACTCACACAGTCCTAGAACACCGTTCAGAGACACATTAAACTCACAGCGTCCCACAACACGCTGCAAAGCCACACACAAACTCACACGGTCCCACAGCACGGTTCAGAGACATACACAAACTTACACAGTCCCACAACACGGTTCAGACACGCACACACAATCTCACTCAGTCCCGCCGTTCATTTAAAATACCTGTCGAGCACGATAGATCTTAAAACCAGAGACGTTCACCATCCTGACTGCACATATCCATTCCAGTAGCGAAAGGAGGAGCACTGGCTCCGGCCAGTTCTGATATAGCACGAGGCTTGTCAATCAAGTCATGCTCCACCCAGCCCAGATTGAGTCACCTACCAGGTCGCAGTTTACTGTGTGTCAGAACCTGCCCCTCAGGTGTGGGAGATTCCAAGCTTAGTCTGTCGGTTAAAAGGGCATGGGGGCAGATTGGCCTTTTGCCATGTGGCAGTATCCTCAAAAAAAGCCTCTTTGCCTGGGAAACCGCGTCTAACGGTAGCGACCTGGAGACGAACCGTCAACATTGTGAGTGCAAAAGCAAACGAATGGTGGATGCTGGAAATCTGAAATGAAAAGAGAAAATGCAGGAAATGCGCAGCAACTCAGGCAGCACATCTGGAAAGACAAACAGTGTTAGACTTTCTGGTGGGTAGCCTTTCTTCACAACTGGATAAAGGTTAGAGATTGAACAGGTATAAAGCGAGTGCAGAGGCAGAGGGAAAGGCGAAGGGGCAAGGTGTGGGATAGGGTGGAACTGTGGCCTGGAGAGTTTGTCTGTCAGGTGAAAGATTTCCGCAGCAGAACAGTGTGACATTGTTAAATGAGCTCTGTTTTGTGCTTCGTACAATTGTTGAATTGCCGCAACCGTTTTGACATTGTCCCCTTGTGAAATGGTTCTCCGACTGACGGAAAAAGTGCTGGGGAGAAATTTTGAGTTGTACCACCAGATGGCAGAGATAAACAGATACCATCCCGCAGCGTCGATCTGGAAAAGCTGATGACTGGCAGGATTCTCCAGCTCACACGACCTGAGACTCGAATTCATTGAAACACTGGTTTGCAGTGTCTTGCGTGATTTTGCTGTGGTCGTCTCTGTGGCGCACTTGGCTAGTGCGTTTGGCTGTTAATCAAAAGATTGGTGGTTCAAGCCCACCCAAGGACGTCGGCCCTTATTGAGCGTTTCACTTAGCGCCCCTGGACGTGCTTGTTCTACTCTCTGTGTTTGCATTGGTATCTTCTTTTCCTGATTATTTAACAACGCTGCTCTGATCCATTACCTGACTGTTTCCATGCATTCATGATAAGCAATTTTCAATGAAATGAGCAAAAACCATGCACAGACGTCGAACCCATATAATAAGGTCAGTCGGGCTTCGAAAAAAGCAATGCAAATTCATTCAATGGCTGCACAATCTGGGACTGTTCCACCGCTGGGATTAGGGAAAACAAGTTGAATGCGGTGGACCATTTTAATGATATTTTACCTGCATCAAATAAGTTCACTTTTATTGATGTACACTAAAAGTCCCTGGCTGACATTGTTCCAGTCCACTGCTGACAGCTGATCAAAGCAGGTGTGGAATTGCTCGTGACAGCTGAGCACCAAGCGCTGAATTTTCTTCAGTTTTCAAATCCAATTCCACACATCGTGACTCAGAATCACTGCTCTGAGAGTGGGAAATCGCTGAAAATACTCAACAGGACGGGCAACTTGAGAAAACTCTTTCAATTTTTGTTGTACAGACTTTTCTTAAAACTTCAAACTGGACCATATGGCAATATAAAGCGTGTGTGTGTGTCTGTGGCTGTGATGGTTCTATCGAAACTGAGAGTCTTGATGTTATGAGGGCGATGCATTGTGAGTGTTCAGTTGTAAATCTCCTTTTATTTTGAAAGTATATATCAGGTTCTAAATATATAAATATTGTGCACTTGAGTATTATGGGTGTATCAGTGTGCTCATTCTGAATAAATGTGTGTGTGTATGTGCGTGTGTTACTTGTCAATGTATTTGTGTGTATCTGTGTTGTGTATACATTTTTCTATGTGTCAAAGCAAAGTAAGAGAGCAATAAATAAGCAGAAAGTACACATAAACTCACACAATGCCACAACACGGTTCAGAAACAAGCACACAAACTCACACAGTCCGACAAAACGGTTCAGAAACCCGCAGACAAACTCACACAGTCCTAGAACACCGTTCAGAGACACATTAAACTCACACCGTCCCACAACACGCTGCAAAGCCACACACAAACTCACACGGTCCCACAGCACGGTTCAGAGACATACACAAACTTACACAGTCCCACAACACGGTTCAGACACGCACACACAATCTCACTCAGTCCCGCCGTTCATTTAAAATACCTGTCGAGCACGATAGATCTTAAAACCAGAGACGTTCACCATCCTGACTGCACATATCCATTCCAGTAGCGAAAGGAGGAGCACTGGCTCCGGCCAGTTCTGATATAGCACGAGGCTTGTCAATCAAGTCATGCTCCACCCAGCCCAGATTGAGTCACCTACCAGGTCGCAGTTTACTGTGTGTCAGAACCTGCCCCTCAGGTGTGGGAGATTCCAAGCTTAGTCTGTCGGTTAAAAGGGCATGGGGGCAGATTGGCCTTTTGCCATGTGGCAGTATCCTCAAAAAAAGCCTCTTTGCCTGGGAAACCGCGTCTAACGGTAGCGACCTGGAGTCGAACCATCAACATTGTGAGTGCAAAAGCAAACGAATGGTGGATGCTGGAAATCTGAAATGAAAAGAGAAAATGCAGGAAATGCGCAGCAACTCAGGCAGCACATCTGGAAAGACAAACAGTGTTAGACTTTCTGGTGGGTAGCCTTTCTTCACAACTGGATAAAGGTTAGAGATTGAACAGGTATAAAGCGAGTGCAGAGGCAGAGGGAAAGGCGAAGGGGCAAGGTGTGGGATAGGGTGGAACTGTGGCCTGGAGAGTTTGTCTGTCAGGTGAAAGATTTCCGCAGCAGAACAGTGTGACATTGTTAAATGAGCTCTGTTTTGTGCTTCGTACAATTGTTGAATTGCCGCAACCGTTTTGACATTGTCCCCTTGTGAAATGGTTCTCCGACTGATGGAAAAAGTGCTGGGGAGAAATTTTGAGTTGTACCACCAGATGGCAGAGATAAACAGATACCATCCCGCAGCATCGATCTGGAAAAGCTGATGACTGGCAGGATTCTCCAGCTCACACGACCTGAGACTCGAATTCATTGAAACACTGGTTTGCAGTGTCTTGCGTGATTTTGCTGTGGTCGTCTCTGTGGCGCACTTGGCTAGTGCGTTTGGCTGTTAATCAAAAGATTGGTGGTTCAAGCCCACCCAGGGACATCGGCCCTTATTGAGCGTTTCACTTAGCGCCCCTGGACGTGCTTGTTCTACTCTCTGTGTTTGCATTGGTGTCTTCTTTTCCTGATTATTTAACAACGCTGCTCTGATCCATTACCTGACTGTTTCCATGCATTCATGATAAGCAATTTTCAATGAAATGAGCAAAAACCATGCACAGACGTCGAACCCATATATTAAGGACGGTCGGGCTTCGAAAAAAGCCTTGCAAATTCATTCCATGGCTGCACAATCTGGGACTGTTCCACCGATGGGATTAGGGAAAAGAAGTTGAATGCGGTGGACCATTTTAATGATATTTTACCTGCATCAAATAAGTTCACTTTTATTGATGTACACTAAACGTCCCTGGCTGACATTGTTCCAGTCCACTGCTGACAGCTGATCAAAGCAGGTGTGGAATTGCTCGTGACAGCTGAGCACCAAGCGCTGAATTTTCTTCAGTTTTCAAATCCAATTCCACACATTGTGACTCAGAATCACTGCTGTGAGAGTGGGAAATACTCAACAGGACGGGCAACTTGTGAAAACTCTTTCAATTTTTGTTGTAAAGACTTTTCTTAAAACTTCAAACTGGACCATATGGCAATATAAAGCGTGTGTGTGTGTCTGTGGCTGTGGCTGTGATGGTTCTATCGAAACTGAGAGTCTTGATGTTGTGAGGGCGATGCATTGTGAGTGTGTCAGTTGTAAATCTCCTTTTATTTTGATAATATATATCAGGTTCTAAATATATAAATATTGTGCACTTGAGTATTATGGGTGTATCAGTGTGCTCATTCTGAATAAATGCGTGTGTGTATGTGTGCGTGTGTTACTTCTCAATGTATTTGTGTGTATCTGTGTTGTCTATACATTTTTCTATGTGTCAAAGCAAAGTAAGAGAGCAATAAATAAGCAGAAAGTACACATAAACTCACACAATGCCACAACACGGTTCAGAAACATGCACACAAACTCACACAGTCCGACAAAACGGTTCAGAAACCCGCAGACAAACTCACACAGTCCCAGAACACCGTTGAGAGACACATTAAACTCACACCGTCCCACAACACGCTGCAAAGCCACACACAAACTCACACGGTCCCACAGCACGGTTCAGAGACATACACAAACTTACACAGTCCCACAACACGGTTCAGACACACACACACAATCTCACTCCGTCCCGCCGTTCATTTAAAATACCTGTCGAGCACGATAGATCTTAAAACCAGAGACGTTCAGCATCCTGACTGCACATATCCATTCCAGTAGCGAAAGGAGGAGCACTGGCTCCGGCCAGTTCTGATAGACCACGAGGCTTGTCAATCAAGTCATGCTCCACCCAGCCCAGATTGAGTCACCTACCCGGTCGCAGTTTACTGTGTGTCAGAACCTGCCCCTCAGGTGTGGGAGATTCCAAGCTTAGTCTGTCGGTTAAAAGGGCATGGGGGCAGATTGGCCTTTTGCCATGTGGCAGTATCCTCAAAAAAAGCCTCTTTGCCTGGGAAACCGGGTCTAACGGTAGCTACCTGGAGACGAACCGTCAACATTGTGAGTGCAAAAGCAAACGAATGGTGGATGCTGGAAATCTGAAATGATAAGAGAAAATGCAGGAAATGCGCAGTAACTCAGGCAGCACATCTGGAAAGACAAACAGTGTTCGACTTTCTGGTGGGTAGCCTTTCTTCACAACTGGATAAAGGTTAGAGATTGAACAGGTATAAAGCGAGTGCAGAGGCAGAGGGAAAGGCGAAGGGGCAAGGTGTGGGATAGGGTGGAACTGTGGCCTGGAGCGTTTGTCTGTCAGGGGAAAGATTTCCGCAGCAGAACAGTGTGACATTGTTAAATGAGCTCTGTTTTGTGCTTCGTACAATTGTTGAATTGCCGCAACCGTTTTGACATTGTCCCCTTGTGAAATGGTTCTCCGACTGACGGAAAAAGTGCTGGGGAGTAATTTTGATTTGTACCACCAGATGGCAGAGATAAACAGATACCATCCCGCAGCGTCGATCTGGAAAAGCTGATGACTGGCAGGATTCTCCAGCTCACACGACCTGAGACTCGAATTCATTGAAACACTGGTTTGCAGTGTCTTGGGTGATTTTGCTGTGGTTGTCTGTGTGGCGCAATTGGCTAGCGCGTTCGGCTGTTAACCGAAAGGTTGGTGGTTCAAGCCCACCCAGGGACGTCGGCCATTACTGAGCGTTTTACATAGCGCCCATGGACGTGCTTGTTCTACTCTCTGTGTTTGCATTGGTGTCTTCTTTTCCTGATTATTTAACAACGCTGCTCTGATCCATTACCTGACTGTTTCCATGCATTCATGATAAGCAATTTTCAATCAAATGAGCAAAAACCATGCACAGACGTCGAACCCATATATTAAGGTCGGTCGGGCTTCGAAAAAAGCAATGCAAATTCATTCAATGGCTGCACAATCTGGGACTGTTCCACCGCTGGGATTAGGGAAAACAAGTTGAATGCGGTGGACCATTTTAATGATATTTTACCTGCATCAAATAAGTTCACTTTTATTGATGTACACTAAAAGTCCCTGGCTGACATTGTTCCAGTCCACTGCTGACAGCTGATCAAAGCAGGTGTGGAATTGCTCGTGACAGCTGAGCACCAAGCGCTGAATTTTCTTCAGTTTTCAAATCCAATTCCACACATCGTGACTCAGAATCACTGCTGTGAGAGTGGGAAATACTCAACAGGACGGGCAACTTGTGAAAACTCTTTCAATTTTTGTTGTAAAGACTTTTCTTAAAACTTCAAACTGGACCATATGGCAATATAAAGCGTGTGTGTGTGTCTGTGGCTGTGGCTGCGATGGCTCTATCGAAACTGAGAGTCTTGATGTTGTGAGGGCGATGCATTGTGAGTGTGTCAGTTGTAAATCTCCTTTTATTTTGATAATATATATCAGGTTCTAAATATATAAATATTGTGCACTTGAGTATTATGGGTGTATCAGTGTGCTCATTCTGAATAAATGCGTGTGTGTATGTGTGCGTGTGTTACTTCTCAATGTATTTGTGTGTATCTGTGTTGTCTATACATTTTTCTATGTGTCAAAGCAAAGTAAGAGAGCAATAAATAAGCAGAAAGTACACATAAACTCACACAATGCCACAACACGGTTCAGAAACATGCACACAAACTCACACAGTCCGACAAAACGGTTCAGAAACCCGCAGACAAACTCACACAGTCCCAGAACACCGTTCAGAGACACATTAAACTCACACCGTCCCACAACACGCTGCAAAGCCACACACAAACTCACACGGTCCCACAGCACGGTTCAGAGACATACACAAACTTACACAGTCCCACAACACGGTTCAGACACACACACACAATCTCACTCCGTCCCGCCGTTCATTTAAAATACCTGTCGAGCACGATAGATCTTAAAACCAGAGACGTTCACCATCCTGACTGCACATATCCATTCCAGTAGCGAAAGGAGGAGCACTGGCTCCGGCCAGTTCTGATAGACCACGAGGCTTGTCAATCAAGTCATGCTCCACCCAGCCCAGATTGAGTCACCTACCCGGTCGCAGTTTACTGTGTGTCAGAACCTGCCCCTCAGGTGTGGGAGATTCCAAGCTTAGTCTGTCGGTTAAAAGGGCATGGGGGCAGATTGGCCTTTTGCCATGTGGCAGTATCCTCAAAAAAAGCCTCTTTGCCTGGGAAACCGGGTCTAACGGTAGCTACCTGGAGACGAACCGTCAACATTGTGAGTGCAAAAGCAAACGAATGGTGGATGCTGGAAATCTGAAATGAAAAGAGAAAATGCAGGAAATGCGCAGCAACTCAGGCAGCACATCTGGAAAGACAAACAGTGTTCGACTTTCTGGTGGGTAGCCTTTCTTCACAACTGGATAAAGGTTAGAGATTGAACAGGTATAAAGCGAGTGCAGAGGCAGAGGGAAAGGCGAAGGGGCAAGGTGTGGGATAGGGTGGAACTGTGGCCTGGAGCGTTTGTCTGTCAGGGGAAAGATTTCCGCAGCAGAACAGTGTGACATTGTTAAATGAGCTCTGTTTTGTGCTTCGTACAATTGTTGAATTGCCGCAACCGTTTTGACATTGTCCCCTTGTGAAATGGTTCTCCGACTGATGGAAAAAGTGCTGGGGAGAAATTTTGATTTGTACCACCAGATGGCAGAGATAAACAGATACCATCCCGCAGCGTCGATCTGGAAAAGCTGATGACTGGCAGGATTCTCCAGCTCACACGACCTGAGACTCGAATTCATTGAAACACTGGTTTGCAGTGTCTTGGGTGATTTTGCTGTGGTTGTCTGTGTGGCGCAATTGGCTAGCGCGTTCGGCTGTTAACCGAAAGGTTGGTGGTTCAAGCCCACCCAGGGACGTCGGCCATTACTGAGCGTTTTACTTAGCGCCCATGGACGTGCTTGTTCTACTCTCTGTGTTTGCATTGGTGTCTTCTTTTCCTGATTATTTAACAACGCTGCTCTGATCCATTACCTGACTGTTTCCATGCATTCATGATAAGCAATTTTCAATCAAATGAGCAAAAACCATGCACAGACGTCGAACCCATATATTCAGGTCGGTCGGGCTTCGAAAAAAGCAATGCAAATTCATTCAATGGCTGCACAATCTGGGACTGTTCCACCGCTGGGATTAGGGAAAACAAGTTGAATGCGGTGGACCATTTTAATGATATTTTACCTGCATCAAATAAGTTCACTTTTATTGATGTACACTAAAAGTCCCTGGCTGACATTGTTCCAGTCCACTGCTGACAGCTGATCAAAGCAGGTGTGGAATTGCTCGTGACAGCTGAGCACCAAGCGCTGAATTTTCTTCAGTTTTCAAATCCAATTCCACACATCGTGACTCAGAATCACTGCTGTGAGAGTGGGAAATCGCTGCAAATACTCAACAGGACGGGCAACTTGTGAAAACTCTTTCAATTTTTGTTGTACAGACTTTTCTTAAAACTTCAAACTGGACCATATTGCAATATAAAGCGTGTGTGTGTGTCTGTGGCTGTGGCTGTGATGGTTCTATCGAAACTGAGAGTCTTGATGTTATGAGGGCGATGCATTGTGAGTGTGTCAGTTGTAAATCTCCTTTTATTTTGATAATATATATCAGGTTCTAAATATATAAATATTGTGCACTTGAGTATTATGGGTGTATCAGTGTGCTCATTCTGAATAAATGTGTGTGTGTGTGTGCGTGTGTTACTTCTCAATGTATTTGTGTGTATCTGTGTTGTGTATACATTTTTCTATGTGTCAAAGCAAAGTAAGAGAGCAATAAATAAGCAGAAAGTACACATAAACTCACACAATGCCACAACACGGTTCAGAAACATGCACACAAACTCACATAGTCCGACAAAACGGTTCAGAAACCCGCAGACAAACTCACACAGTCCTAGAACACCGTTCAGAGACACATTAAACTCACACCGTCCCACAACACGCTGCAAAGCCACACACAAACTCACACGGTCCCACAGTACGGTTCAGAGACATACACAAACTTACACAGTCCCACAACACGGTTCAGACACGCACACACAATCTCACTCAGTCCCGCCGTTCATTTAAAATACCTGTCGAGCACGATAGATCTAAAAACCAGAGACGTTCACCATCCTGACTGCACATATCCATTCCAGTAGCGAAAGGAGGAGCACTGGCTCCGGCCAGTTCTGATGGATCACGAGGCTTGTCAATCAAGTCATGCTCCACCCAGCCCAGATTGAGTCACCTGCCAGGTCGCAGTTTACTGTGTGTCAGAACCTGCCCCTCAGGTGTGGGAGATTCCAAGCTTAGTCTGTCGGTTAAAAGGGCATGGGGGCAGATTGGCCTTTTGCCATGTGGCAGCATCCTCAATAAAAGCCTCTTTTGCCTGGGAAACCGGGTCTAACGGTAGCTACCTGGAGACGAACCATCAACATTGTGAGTGCAAAAGCAAACGAATGGTGGATGCTGGAAATCTGAAATGAAAAGAGAAAATGCAGGAAATGCGCAGCAACTCAGGCAGCACATCTGGAAAGACAAACAGTGTTAGACTTTCTGGTGGGTAGCCTTTCTTCACAACTGGATAAAGGTTAGAGATTGAACAGGTATAAAGCGAGTGCATAGGCAGAGGGAAAGGCGAAGGGGCAAGGTGTGGGATAGGGTGGAACTGTGGCCTGGAGAGTTTGTCTGTCAGGGGAAAGATTTCCGCAGCAGAACAGTGTGACATTGTTAAATGAGCTCTGTTTTGTTCTTCGTACAATTGTTGAATTGCCGTAACCGTTTTGACATTGTCCCCTTGTGAAATGGTTCTCCGACTGACGGAAAAAGTGCTGGGGAGAAATTTTGATTTGTACCACCAGATGGCAGAGATAAACAGATACCATCCCGCAGCGTCGATCTGGAAAAGCTGATGACTGGCAGGATTCTCCAGCTCACACGACCTCAGACTCGAATTCATTGAAACACTGGTTTGCAGTGTCTTGGGTGATTATGCTGTGGTCGTCTCTGTGGCACAATTGGCTAGCGCGTTCGGCTGTTATCTGAAAGGTTGGTGGTTCAGCCCACCCAGGGACGTTGGCCGTTATTGAGCGTTTTACTTATCGCCCCTGGACGTGCTTGTTCTACTCTCTGTGTTTGCATTGATGTCTTCTTTTCCTGATTATTTAACAACGCTGCTCTGATCCATTACCTGACTGTTTCCATGCATTCATGATAAGCAATTTTCAATGAAATGAGCAAAAACCATGCACAGACGTCGAACCCATATATTAAGGTCGGTCGGGCTTCGAAAAAAGCAATGCAAATTCATTCAATGGCTGCACAATCTGGGACTGTTCCACCGCTGGGATTAGGGAAAACAAGTTGAATGCGGTGGACCATTTTAATGATATTTTACCTGCATCAAATAAGTTCACTTTTATTGATGTACACTAAAAGTCCCTGGCTGACATTGTTCCAGTCCACTGCTGACAGCTGATCAAAGCAGGTGTGGAATTGCTCGTGACAGCTGAGCACCAAGCGCTGAATTTTCTTCAGTTTTCAAATCCAATTCCACACATCGTGATTCAGAATCACTGCTGTGAGAGTGGGAAATCGCTGCAAATACTCAACAGGACGGGCAACTTGTGAAAACTCTTTCAATTTTTGTTGTACAGACTTTTCTTAAAACTTCAAACTGGACCATATGGCAATATAAAGCGTGTGTGTGTGTCTGTGGCTGTGGCTGTGATGGTTCTATCGAAACTGAGAGTCTTGATGTTATGAGGGCGATGCATTGTGAGTGTGTCAGTTGTAAATCTCCTTTTATTTTGATAATATATATCAGGTTCTAAATATATAAATATTGTGCACTTGAGTATTATGGGTGTATCAGTGTGCTCATTCTGAATAAATGTGTGTGTGTGTGTTACTTCTCAATGTATTTGTGTGTATCTGTGTTGTGTATACATTTTCCTATGTGTCAAAGCAAAGTAAGAGAGCAATAAATAAGCAGAAAGTACACATAAACTCACACAATGCCACAACACGGTTCAGAAACATGCACACAAACTCACACAGTCCGACAAAACGGTTCAGAAACCCGCAGACAAACTCACACAGTCCCAGAACACCGTTCAGAGACACATTAAACTCACACCGTCCCACAACACGCTGCAAAGCCACACACAAACTCACACGGTCCCACAGCACGGTTCAGAGACATACACAAACTTACACAGTCCCACAACACGGTTCAGACACACACACACAATCTCACTCCGTCCCGCCGTTCATTTAAAATACCTGTCGAGCACGATAGATCTTAAAACCAGAGACGTTCACCATCCTGACTGCACATATCCATTCCAGTAGCGAAAGGAGGAGCACTGGCTCCGGCCAGTTCTGATAGACCACGAGGCTTGTCAATCAAGTCATGCTCCACCCAGCCCAGATTGAGTCACCTACCCGGTCGCAGTTTACTGTGTGTCAGAACCTGCCCCTCAGGTGTGGGAGATTCCAAGCTTAGTCTGTCGGTTAAAAGGGCATGGGGGCAGATTGGCCTTTTGCCATGTGGCAGTATCCTCAAAAAAAGCCTCTTTGCCTGGGAAACCGGGTCTAACGGTAGCTACCTGGAGACGAACCGTCAACATTGTGAGTGCAAAAGCAAACGAATGGTGGATGCTGGAAATCTGAAATGAAAAGAGAAAATGCAGGAAATGCGCAGCAACTCAGGCAGCACATCTGGAAAGACAAACAGTGTTCGACTTTCTGGTGGGTAGCCTTTCTTCACAACTGGATAAAGGTTAGAGATTGAACAGGTATAAAGCGAGTGCAGAGGCAGAGGGAAAGGCGAAGGGGCAAGGTGTGGGATAGGGTGGAACTGTGGCCTGGAGCGTTTGTCTGTCAGGGGAAAGATTTCCGCAGCAGAACAGTGTGACATTGTTAAATGAGCTCTGTTTTGTGCTTCGTACAATTGTTGAATTGCCGCAACCGTTTTGACATTGTCCCCTTGTGAAATGGTTCTCCGACTGATGGAAAAAGTGCTGGGGAGAAATTTTGATTTGTACCACCAGATGGCAGAGATAAACAGATACCATCCCGCAGCGTCGATCTGGAAAAGCTGATGACTGGCAGGATTCTCCAGCTCACACGACCTGAGACTCGAATTCATTGAAACACTGGTTTGCAGTGTCTTGGGTGATTTTGCTGTGGTTGTCTGTGTGGCGCAATTGGCTAGCGCGTTCGGCTGTTAACCGAAAGGTTGGTGGTTCAAGCCCACCCAGGGACGTCGGCCATTACTGAGCGTTTTACTTAGCGCCCATGGACGTGCTTGTTCTACTCTCTGTGTTTGCATTGGTGTCTTCTTTTCCTGATTATTTAACAACGCTGCTCTGATCCATTACCTGACTGTTTCCATGCATTCATGATAAGCAATTTTCAATCAAATGAGCAAAAACCATGCACAGACGTCGAACCCATATATTCAGGTCGGTCGGGCTTCGAAAAAAGCAATGCAAATTCATTCAATGGCTGCACAATCTGGGACTGTTCCACCGCTGGGATTAGGGAAAACAAGTTGAATGCGGTGGACCATTTTAATGATATTTTACCTGCATCAAATAAGTTCACTTTTATTGATGTACACTAAAAGTCCCTGGCTGACATTGTTCCAGTCCACTGCTGACAGCTGATCAAAGCAGGTGTGGAATTGCTCGTGACAGCTGAGCACCAAGCGCTGAATTTTCTTCAGTTTTCAAATCCAATTCCACACATCGTGACTCAGAATCACTGCTGTGAGAGTGGGAAATCGCTGCAAATACTCAACAGGACGGGCAACTTGTGAAAACTCTTTCAATTTTTGTTGTACAGACTTTTCTTAAAACTTCAAACTGGACCATATTGCAATATAAAGCGTGTGTGTGTGTCTGTGGCTGTGGCTGTGATGGTTCTATCGAAACTGAGAGTCTTGATGTTATGAGGGCGATGCATTGTGAGTGTGTCAGTTGTAAATCTCCTTTTATTTTGATAATATATATCAGGTTCTAAATATATAAATATTGTGCACTTGAGTATTATGGGTGTATCAGTGTGCTCATTCTGAATAAATGTGTGTGTGTGTGTGCGTGTGTTACTTCTCAATGTATTTGTGTGTATCTGTGTTGTGTATACATTTTTCTATGTGTCAAAGCAAAGTAAGAGAGCAATAAATAAGCAGAAAGTACACATAAACTCACACAATGCCACAACACGGTTCAGAAACATGCACACAAACTCACATAGTCCGACAAAACGGTTCAGAAACCCGCAGACAAACTCACACAGTCCTAGAACACCGTTCAGAGACACATTAAACTCACACCGTCCCACAACACGCTGCAAAGCCACACACAAACTCACACGGTCCCACAGTACGGTTCAGAGACATACACAAACTTACACAGTCCCACAACACGGTTCAGACACGCACACACAATCTCACTCAGTCCCGCCGTTCATTTAAAATACCTGTCGAGCACGATAGATCTAAAAACCAGAGACGTTCACCATCCTGACTGCACATATCCATTCCAGTAGCGAAAGGAGGAGCACTGGCTCCGGCCAGTTCTGATGGATCACGAGGCTTGTCAATCAAGTCATGCTCCACCCAGCCCAGATTGAGTCACCTGCCAGGTCGCAGTTTACTGTGTGTCAGAACCTGCCCCTCAGGTGTGGGAGATTCCAAGCTTAGTCTGTCGGTTAAAAGGGCATGGGGGCAGATTGGCCTTTTGCCATGTGGCAGCATCCTCAATAAAAGCCTCTTTTGCCTGGGAAACCGGGTCTAACGGTAGCTACCTGGAGACGAACCATCAACATTGTGAGTGCAAAAGCAAACGAATGGTGGATGCTGGAAATCTGAAATGAAAAGAGAAAATGCAGGAAATGCGCAGCAACTCAGGCAGCACATCTGGAAAGACAAACAGTGTTAGACTTTCTGGTGGGTAGCCTTTCTTCACAACTGGATAAAGGTTAGAGATTGAACAGGTATAAAGCGAGTGCATAGGCAGAGGGAAAGGCGAAGGGGCAAGGTGTGGGATAGGGTGGAACTGTGGCCTGGAGAGTTTGTCTGTCAGGGGAAAGATTTCCGCAGCAGAACAGTGTGACATTGTTAAATGAGCTCTGTTTTGTTCTTCGTACAATTGTTGAATTGCCGTAACCGTTTTGACATTGTCCCCTTGTGAAATGGTTCTCCGACTGACGGAAAAAGTGCTGGGGAGAAATTTTGATTTGTACCACCAGATGGCAGAGATAAACAGATACCATCCCGCAGCGTCGATCTGGAAAAGCTGATGACTGGCAGGATTCTCCAGCTCACACGACCTCAGACTCGAATTCATTGAAACACTGGTTTGCAGTGTCTTGGGTGATTATGCTGTGGTCGTCTCTGTGGCACAATTGGCTAGCGCGTTCGGCTGTTATCTGAAAGGTTGGTGGTTCAGCCCACCCAGGGACGTTGGCCGTTATTGAGCGTTTTACTTATCGCCCCTGGACGTGCTTGTTCTACTCTCTGTGTTTGCATTGATGTCTTCTTTTCCTGATTAT
This sequence comes from Heterodontus francisci, assembly GCF_036365525.1. Classification (NCBI taxonomy): domain Eukaryota; kingdom Metazoa; phylum Chordata; class Chondrichthyes; order Heterodontiformes; family Heterodontidae; genus Heterodontus; species Heterodontus francisci. Next base: position 38,820,171 of record NC_090392.1, on the reverse strand, counting down.
TTAACAACGCTGCTCTGATCCATTACCTGACTGTTTCCATGCATTCATGATAAGCAATTTTCAATGAAATGAGCAAAAACCATGCACAGACGTCGAACCCATATATTAAGGTCGGTCGGGCTTCGAAAAAAGCAATGCAAATTCATTCAATGGCTGCACAATCTGGGACTGTTCCACCGCTGGGATTAGGGAAAACAAGTTGAATGCGGTGGACCATTTTAATGATATTTTACCTGCATCAAATAAGTTCACTTTTATTGATGTACACTAAAAGTCCCTGGCTGACATTGTTCCAGTCCACTGCTGACAGCTGATCAAAGCAGGTGTGGAATTGCTCGTGACAGCTGAGCACCAAGCGCTGAATTTTCTTCAGTTTTCAAATCCAATTCCACACATCGTGATTCAGAATCACTGCTGTGAGAGTGGGAAATCGCTGCAAATACTCAACAGGACGGGCAACTTGTGAAAACTCTTTCAATTTTTGTTGTACAGACTTTTCTTAAAACTTCAAACTGGACCATATGGCAATATAAAGCGTGTGTGTGTGTCTGTGGCTGTGGCTGTGATGGTTCTATCGAAACTGAGAGTCTTGATGTTATGAGGGCGATGCATTGTGAGTGTGTCAGTTGTAAATCTCCTTTTATTTTGATAATATATATCAGGTTCTAAATATATAAATATTGTGCACTTGAGTATTATGGGTGTATCAGTGTGCTCATTCTGAATAAATGTGTGTGTGTGTGTTACTTCTCAATGTATTTGTGTGTATCTGTGTTGTGTATACATTTTCCTATGTGTCAAAGCAAAGTAAGAGAGCAATAAATAAGCAGAAAGTACACATAAACTCACAGAATGCCACAACACGGTTCAGAAACAAGCACACAAACTCACACAGTCCGACAAAACGGTTCAGAAACCCGCAGACAAACTCACACAGTCCAAGAACACCGTTCAGAGACACATTAAACTCACACCGTCCCACAACACGCTGCAAAGCCACACACAAACTCACACGGTCCCACAGCATGGTTCAGAGACATACACAAACTTACACAGTCCCACAACACGGTTCAGACACGCACACACAATCTCACTCAGTCCCGCCATTCATTTAAAATACCTGTCGAGCACGATAGATCTTAAAACCAGAGACGTTCACCATCCTGACTGCACATATCCATTCCAGTAGCGAAAGGAGGAGCACTGGCTCCGGCCAGTTCTGATATAGCACGAGGCTTGTCAATCAAGTCATGCTCCACCCAGCCCAGATTGAGTCACCTACCAGGTCGCAGTTTACTGTGTGTCAGAACCTGCCCCTCAGGTGTGGGAGATTCCAAGCTTAGTCTGTCGGTTAAAAGGGCATGGGGGCAGATTGGCATTTTGCCATGTGGCAGTATCCTCAAAAAAAGCCTCTTTGCCTGGGAAACCGGGTCTAACGGTAGCTACCTGGAGACGAACCATCAACATTGTGAGTGCAAAAGCAAACGAATGGTGGATGCTGGAAATCTGAAATGAAAAGAGAAAATGCAGGAAATGCGCAGCAACTCAGGCAGCACATCTGGAAAGACAAACAGTGTTAGACTTTCTGGTGGGTAGCCTTTCTTCACAACTGGATAAAGGTTAGGGATTGAACAGGTATAAAGCGAGTGCAGAGGCAGAGGGAAAGGCGAAGGGGCAAGGTGTGGGATAGGGTGGAACTGTGGCCTGGAGAGTTTGTCTGTCAGGGGAAAGATTTCCGCAGCAGAACAGTGTGACATTGTTAAATGAGCTCTGTTTTGTGCTTCGTACAATTGTTGAATTGCCGCAACCGTTTTGACATTGTCCCCTTGTGAAATGGTTCTCCGACTGACGGAAAAAGTGCTGGGGAGAAATTTTGATTTGTACCACCAGATGGCAGAGATAAACAGATACCATCCCGCAGCGTCGATCTGGAAAAGCTGATGACTGGCAGCATTCTCCAGCTCACACGACCTGAGACTCGAATTAATTGAAGCACTGGTTGGCAGTGTCTTGGATAATTTTGTTGTGGTCGAGTCTGTGGCGCAATTGGCTAGCGCGTTCGGCTGTTAACCGAAAAGTTGGTGGTTCAAGCCCACCCAGGGACGTCGGCCATTATTCAGCGTTTTACTTAGCGCCCCTGGACGTGCTTGTTCTACTCTCTGTGTTTGCATTCGTGTCTTCTTTTCCTGATTATTTAACAACGCTGCTCTGATCCATTACCTGACTGTTTCCATGCATTGATGATAAGCAATTTTCAATGAAATGAGCAAAAACCATGCACAGACGTCGAACCCATATATTAAGGACGGTCGGGCTTCGAAAAAAGCAATGCAAATTCATTCAATGGCTGCACAATCTGGGACTGTTCCACCGCTGGGATTAGGGAAAGCAAGTTGAATGCGGTGGACCATTTTAATTATATTTTACCTGCATCAAATAAGTTCACTTTTATTGATGTACGCTAAAAGTCCCTGGCTGACATTGTTCCAGTCCACTGCTGACAGCTGATCAAAGCAGGTGTGGAATTGCTCGTGACAGCTGAGCACCAAGCGCTGTATTTTCTTCAGTTTTCAAATCCAATTCCACACATCGTGACTCAGAATCACTGCTGTGAGAGTGGGAAATCGCTGCAAATACTCAACAGGACGGGCAACTTGTGAAAACTCTTTCAATTTTTGTTGTACAGACTTTTCTTAAAACTTCAAACTGGACCATATGGCAATATAAAGTGTGTGTGTGTGTCTGTGGCTGTGGCTGTGATGGTTCTATCGAAACTGAGAGTCTTGATGTTATGAGGGCGATGCATTGTGAGTGTGTCAGTTGTAAATCTCCTTTTATTTTGATAATATATATCAGGTTCTAAATATATAAATATTGTGCACTTGAGTATTATGGGTGTATCAGTGTGCTCATGCTGAATAAATGTGTGTGTGTGTGTGTGCGTGTGTTACTTCTCAATGTATTTGTGTGTATCTGTGTTGTGTATACATTTTTCTATGTGTCAAAGCAAAGTAAGAGAGCAGTAAATAAACAGAAAGTACACGTAAACTCACACAATGCCACAACACGGTTCAGAAACATGCACACAAACTCACACAGTCCGACAAAATGGTTCAGAAACCCGCAGACAAATTCACACAGTCCAAGAACACCGTTCAGAGACACATTAAACTCACACCGTGCCACAACACGCTGCAAAGCCACACACAAACTCACACGGTCCCTCAGCACGGTTCAGAGACATACACAAACTTACACAGTCCCACAACACGGTTCAGACACGCACACACAATCTCACTCAGTCCCGCCGTTCATTTAAAATACCTGTCGAGCACGATAGATCTTAAAACCAGAGACGTTCACCATCCTGACTGCACATATCCATTCCAGTAGCGAAAGGGGGAGCACTGGCTCCGGCCAGTTCTGATATAGCACGAGGCTTGTCAATCAAGTCATGCTCCACCCAGCCCAGATTGAGTCACCTACCAGGTCGCAGTTTACTGTGTGTCAGAACCTGCCCCTCTGGTGTGGAAGATTCCAAGCTTAGTCTGTCGGTTAAAAGGGCATGGGGGCAGATTGGCCTTTTGCCATGTGGCAGTATCCTCAATAAAAGCCTCTTTGCCTGGGAAACCGGGTCTAACGGTAGCTGTCTGGATACGAACCGTCAACATTGTGAGTGCAAAAGCAAACGAACGGTGGATGCTGGAAATCTGAAATGAAAAGAGAAAATGCAGGAAATGCGCAGCAACTCAGGCAGCACATCTGGAAAGACAAACAGTGTTAGACTTTCTGGTGGGTAGTCTTTCTTCACAACTGGATAAAGGTTAGAGATTGAACAGGTATAAAGCGAGTGCAGAGGCAGAGGGAAAGGCGAAGGGGCAAGGTCTGGGATAGGGTGGAACTGTGGCCTGGAGAGTTTGTCTGTCAGGGGAAAGATTTCCGCAGCAGAACAGTGTGACATTGTTAAGTGAGCTCTGTTTTGTGCTTCGTACAATTGTTGAATTGCCGCAACCGTTTTGACATTGTCCCCTTGTGAAATGGTTCTCCGACTGACGGAAAAAGTGCTGGGGAGAAATTTTGATTTGTACCACCAGATGGCAGAGATAAACAGATACCATCCCGCAGCGTCGATCTGGAAAAGCTGATGACTGGCAGGATTCTCCAGCTCACACGACCTGAGACTCGAATTCATTGAAACACTGGTTTGCAGTGTCTTGCGTGATTTTGCTGCGGTCGTCTCTGTGGCGCAATTGGCTAATGCGTTAGGCTGTTAATCGAAAGGTTGGTGGTTCAAGCCCACCCAGGGACGTCGGCCCTTATTGAGCGTTTCATTTAGCGCCCCTGGACGTGCTTGTTCCACTCTCTGTGTTTGCATTGGTGTCTTCTTTACCTGATTATTTAACAACGATGCTCTGATCCATTACCTGACTGTTTCCATACATTCATGATAAGCAATTTTCAATGAAATGAGCAAAAACCATGCACAGATGTCGAACCCATGCTAAATATATTAAGGTCGGTCGGGCTTCGAAAAAAGCAATGCAAATTCATTCAATGGCTGCACAATCTGGGACTGTTCCACCGCTGGGATTAGGGAAAACAAGTTGAATGCGGTGGACCATTTTAATGATATTTTACCTGCATCAAATAAGTTCACTTTTATTGATGTACACTAAACGTCCCTGGCTGACATTGTTCCAGTCCACTGCTAACAGCTGATCAAAGCAGGTGTGGAATTGCTCGTGACAGCTGAGCACCAAGCGCTGAATTTCCTTCAGTTTTCAAATCCAATTCCACACATCGTGACTCAGAATCACTGCTCTGAGAGTTGGAAATCGCTGAAAATACTCAACAGGACGGGCAACTTGTGAAAACTCTTTCAATTTTTGTTGTACAGACTTTTCTTAAAACTTCAAACTGGACCATATGGCAATATAAAGCGTGTGTGTGTGTCTGTGGCTGTGGCTGTCATGGTTCTATCGAAACTGTGAGTCTTGATGTTATGAGGGCGATGCATTGTGAGTGTGTCAGTTGTAAATCTCCTTTTATTTTGATAATATATATCAGGTTCTAAATATATAAATATTGTGCACTTGAGTATTATGGGTGTATCAGTGTGCTCATTCTGAATAAATGTGTGTGTGTGTGTGCGTGTGTTTCTTCTCAATGTATTTGTGTGTATCTGTGTTGTGTATACATTTTTCTATGTGTCAAAGCAAAGTAAGAGAGCAATAAATAAGCAGAAAGTACACATAAACTCACACAATGCCACAACACGGTTCAGAAACACGCACACAAACTCACACAGTCCGACAAAACGGTTCAGAAACCCGCAGACAAACTCACACAGTCCTAGAACACCGTTCAGAGACACATTAAGCTCACAGCGTCCCACAACACGCTGCAAAGCCACACACAAACTCACACGGTCCCACAGCACGGTTCAGAGACATACACAAACTTACAGTCCCACAACACGGTTCAGACACGCACACACAATCTCACTCAGTCCCGCCGTTCATTTAAAATACCTGTCGAGCACGATAGATCTTAAAACCAGAGACGTTCACCATCCTGACTGCACATATCCATTCCAGTAGCGAAAGGGGGAGCACTGGCTCCGGCCAGTTCTGATATAGCACGAGGCTTGTCAATCAAGTCATGCTCCAACCAGCCCAGATTGAGTCACCTACCAGGTCGCAGTTTACTGTGTGTCAGAACCTGCCCCTCAGGTGTGGGAGAATCCAAGCTTAGTCTATCGGTTAAAAGGGCATGGGGGCAGATTGGCCTTTTGCCATGTGGCAGTATCCTCAATAAAAGCCTCTTTGCCTGGGAAACCGGGTCTAACGGTAGCTACCTGGAGACGAACCGTCAACATTGTGAGTGCAAAAGCAAACGAATGGTGGATGCTGGAAATCTGAAATGAAAAGAGAAAATGCAGGAAATGCGCAGCAACTCAGGCAGCACATCTGGAAAGACAAACAGTGTTAGACTTTCTGGTGGGCAGCCTTTCTTCACAACTGGATAAAGGTTAGAGATTGAACAGGTATAAAGCGAGTGCAGAGGCAGAGGGAAAGGCGAAGGGGCAAGGTCTGGGATAGGGTGGAACTGTGGCCTGGAGAGTTTGTCTGTCAGGGGAATGATTTCCGCAGCAGAACAGTGTGACATTGTTAAATGAGCTCTGTTTTGTGCTTCGTACAATTGTTGAATTGCCGCAACCGTTTTGACATTGTCCCCTTGTGAAATGGTTCTCCGACTGACGGAAAAAGTGCTGGGGAGAAATTTTGATTTGTACCACCAGATGGCAGAGATAAACGGATACCATCCCGCAGCGTCGATCTGGAAAAGCTGATGACTGGCAGCATTCTCCAGCTCACACGACCTGAGACTCGAATTCATTGAAACACTGGTTTGCAGTGTCTTGGGTGATTTTGCTGTGGTCGTCTCTGTGTCGCAATTGGCTAGCGCGTTCGGCTGTTAACCGAAAAGTTGGTGGTTTAAGCCCACCCAGGGACGTCGGCCCTTATTGAGCGTTTCACTTAGCGCCCCTGGACGTGCTTGTTCTAATCTCTGTGTTTGCATTGCTGTCTTCTTTTCCTGATTATTTAACAACGCTGCTCTGATCCATTACCTGACTGTTTCCATGCATTCATGATAAGCAATTTTCAATGAAATGAGCAAAAACCATGCACAGATGTCGAACCCATGCTAAATATATTAAGGTCGGTCGGGCTTCGAAAAAAGCAATGCAAATTAATTCAATGGCTGCACAATCTGGGACTGTTCCACTGCTGGGATTAGGGAAAACAAGTTGAATGCGGTGGACCATTTTAATGATATTTTACCTGCATCAAATAAGTTCACTTTTATTGATGTACACTAAACGTCCCTGGCTGACATTGTTCCAGTCCACTGCTAACAGCTGATCAAAGCAGGTGCGGAATTGCTCGTGACAGCTGAGCACCAAGCGCTGAATTTTCTTCAGTTTTCAAATCCAATTCCACACATCGTGACTCAGAATCACTGCTGTGAGAGTGGGAAATCGCTGCAAATACTCAACAGGACGGGCAACTTGTGAAAACTCTTTCAATTTTTGTTGTACAGACTTTTCCTAAAACTTCAATCTGGACCATATGGCAATATGAAGCGTGTGTGTGTGTCTGTGGCTGTGGCTGTCATGGTTCTATCGAAACTGTGAGTCTTGATGTTATGAGGGCGATGCATTGTGAGTGTGTCAGTTGTAAATCTCCTTTTATTTTGATAATATATATCAGGTTCTAAATATATAAATATTGTGCACTTGAGTATTATGGGTGTATCAGTGTGCTCATTCTGAATAAATGTGTGTGTGTGTGTGCGTGTGTTACTTCTCAATGTATTTGTGTGTATCTGTGTTGTGTATACATTTTTCTATGTGTCAAAGCAAAGTAAGAGAGCAATAAATAAACAGAGAGTACACATAAACTCACACACTGCCACAACACGGTTCAGAAACACGCACACAAACTCACACAGTCCGACAAAACGGTTCAGAAACCCGCAGACAAACTCACACAGTCCTCGAACACCGTTCAGAGACACATTAAACTCACAGCGTCCCATAACACGCTGCAAAGCCACACACAAACTCACACGGTCCCACAGCACGGTTCAGAGACATACACAAACTTACACAGTCCCACAACACGGTTCAGACACACACACACAATCTCACTCAGTCCCGCCGTTCATTTAAAATACCTGTCGAGCACGATAGATCTTAAAACCAGAGACGTTCACCATCCTGTCTGCACATATCCATTCCAGTAGCGAAAGGGGGAGCACTGGCTCCGGCCAGTTCTGATATAGCACGAGGCTTGTCAATCAAGTCATGCTCCACCCAGCCCAGATTGAGTCACCTACCAGGTCGCAGTTTACTGTGTGTCAGAACCTGCCCCTCAGGTGTGGGAGATTCCAAGCTTAGTCTGTCGGTTAAAAGGGCATGGGGGCAGATTGGCCTTTTGCCATGTGGCAGTATCCTCAATAAAAGCCTCTTTGCCTGGGAAACCGGGTCTAACGGTAGCTACCTGGAGACGAACCGTCAACATTGCAAAAGCAAACGAATGGTGGATGCTGGAAATCTGAAATGAAAAGAGAAAATGCAGGAAATGCGCAGCAACTCAGGCAGCACATCTGGAAAGACAAACAGTGTTAGACTTTCTGGTGGGTAGCCTTTCTTCACAACTGGATAAAGGTTAGAGATTGAACAGGTATAAAGCGAGTGCAGAGGCAGAGGGAAAGGCGAAGGGGCAAGGTCTGGGATAGGGTGGAACTGTGGCCTGGAGAGTTTGTCTGTCAGGGGAATGATTTCCGCAGCAGAACAGTGTGACATTGTTAAATGAGCTCTGTTTTGTGCTTCGTACAATTGTTGAATTGCCGCAACCGTTTTGACATTGTCCCCTTGTGAAATGGTTCTCCGACTGACGGAAAAAGTGCTGGGGAGAAATTTTGATTTGTACCACCAGATGGCAGAGATAAACGGATACCATCCCGCAGCGTCGATCTGGAAAAGCTGATGACTGGCAGCATTCTCCAGCTCACACGACCTGAGACTCGAATTCATTGAAACACTGGTTTGCAGTGTCTTGGGTGATTTTGCTGTGGTCGTCTCTGTGGCGCAATTGGCTAGCGCGTTCGGCTGTTAACCGAAAAGTTGGTGGTTTAAGCCCACCCAGGGACGTCGGCCCTTATTGAGCGTTTCACTTAGCGCCCCTGGACGTGCTTGTTCTAATCTCTGTGTTTGCATTGGTGCCTTCTTTTCCTGATTATTTAACAACGCTGCTCTGATCCATTACCTGACTGTTTCCATGCATTCATGATAAGCAATTTTCAATGAAATGAGCAAAAACCATGCACAGACGTCGAACCCATGCTAAATATATTGAGGTCGGTCGGGCTTCGAAAAAAGCAATGCAAATTCATTCAATGGCTGCACAATCTGGGACTGTTCCACCGCTGGGATTAGGGAAAACAAGTTGAATGCGGTGGACCATTTTAATGATATTTTACCTGCATCAAATAAGTTCACTTTTATTGATGTACACTAAAAGTCCCTGGCTGACATTGTTCCAGTCCACTGCTAACAGCTGATCAAAGCAGGTGTGGAACTGCTCGTGACAGCTGAGCACCAAGCGCTGAATTTTCTTCAGTTTTCAAATCCAATTCCACACATCGTGACTCAGAATCACTGCTGTGAGGGTGGGATATCGCTGCAAATACTCAACAGGACGGGCAACTTGTGAAAACTCTTGCAATTTTTGTTGTACAGACTTTTCTTAAAACTTCAAACTGGACCATATGGCAATATAAAGCGTGTGTGTGTGTCTGTGCCTGTGGCTGTCATGGTTCTATCGAAACTGTGAGTCTTGATGGGATGAGGGCGATGCATTGTGAGTGTGTCAGTTGTAAATCTCCTTTTATTTTGATAATATATATCAGGTTCTAAATATATAAATATTGTGCACTTGAGTATTATGGGTGTATCAGTGTGCTCATTCTGAATAAATGTGTGTTTGTGTGTGCGTGTGTTACCTCTCAATGTATTTGTGTGTATCTGTGTTGTGTATACATTTTTCTATGTGTCAAAGCAAAGTAAGAGAGCAATAAATAAGCAGAAAGTACACATAAACTCACACAATGCCACAACACGGTTCAGAAACATGCACACAAACTCACACAGTCCGACAAAACGGTTCAGAAACCCGCAGACAAACTCACACAGTCCTAGAACACCGTTCAGAGACACATTAAACTCACAGCGTCCCACAACACGCTGCAAAGCCACACACAAACTCACACGGTCCCACAGCACGGTTCAGAGACATACACAAACTTACACAGTCTCACAACACGGTTCAGACACGCACACACAATCTCACTCAGTCCCGCTGTTCATTTAAAATACCTGTCGAGCACGATAGATCTTAAAACCAGATACGTTCAGCATCCTGACTGCACATATCCATTCCAGTAGCGAAAGGGGGAGCACTGGCTCCGGCCAGTTCTGATATAGCACGAGGCTTGTCAATCAAGTCATGCTCCACCCAGCCCAGATTGAGACACCTACCAGGTCGCAGTTTACTGTGTGTCAGAACCTGCCCCTCAGGTGTGGGAGATTCCAAGCTTAGTCTGTCGGTTAAAAGGGCATGGGGGCAGATTGGCCTTTTGCCATGTGGCAGTATCCTCAATAAAAGCCTCTTTGCCTGGGAAACCGGGTCTAATGGTAACTACCTGGAGACGAACCGTCAACATTGTGAGTGCAAAAGCAAACGAATGGTGGATGCTGGAAATCTGAAATGAAAAGAGAAAATGCAGGAAATGCGCAGCAACTCAGGCAGCACATCTGGAAAGACAAACAGTGTTAGACTTTCTGGTGGGTAGCCTTTCTTCACAACTGGATAAAGGTTAGAGATTGAACAGGTATAAAGCGAGTGCAGAGGCAGAGGGAAAAGCGAAGGGGCAAGGTCTGGGATAGGGTGGAACTGTGGCCTGGAGAGTTTGTCTGTCAGGGGAAAGATTTCTGCAGCAGAACAGTGTGACATTGTTAAATGAGCTCTGTTTTGTGCTTCGTACAATTGTTGCATTGCCGCAACAGTTTTGACATTGTCCCCTTGTGAAATGGTTCTCCAACTGACGGAAAAAGTGCTGGGGAGAAATTTTGATTTGTACCACCAGATGGCAGAGATAAACAGATACCATCCCGCAGCGTCGATCTGGAAAAGCTGATGACTGGCAGGATTCTCCAGCTCACACGACCTGAGACTCGAATTCATTGAAACACTGGTTTGCAGTGTCTTGGGTGATTTTGCTGTGGTCGTCTCTGTGGCGCAATTGGCTAGCGCGTTCGGCTGTTAACCGAAAAGCTGGTCGTTTCAGCCCACCCAGGGACGTCGGCCCTTCTTGAGCGTTTCACTTCGCGCCCCTGGACGTGCCTTTTCTACTCTCTGTGTTTGCATTGGTGTCTTCTTTTCCTGATTATTTAACAACGCTGCTCTGATCCATTACCTGACTGTTTCCATGCATTCATGATAAGCAATTTTCAATGAAATGAGCAAAAACCATGCACAGACGTCGAACCCATGCTAAATATATTAAGGTCGGTCGGGCTTCGAAAAAAGCAATGCAAATTCATTCAATGGCTGCACAATCTGGGACTGTTCCACCGCTGGGATTAGGGAAAACAAGTTGAATGCGGTGGACCATTTTAATGATATTTTACCTGCATCAAATAAGTTCACTTATATTGATGTGCACTAAAAGTCCCTGGCTGACATTGTTGCAGTCCACTGCTAACAGCTGATCAAAGCAGTTGTGGAATTGCTCGTGACAGCTGAGGACCAAGTGCTGAATTTTCTTCAGTTTTCAAATCCAATTCCACACATCGTGACTCAGAATCACTGCTGTGAGAGTGGGAAATCGCTGCAAATACTCAACAGGACGGGCAACTTGTGAAAATTCTTTCAATTTTTGTTGTACAGACTTTTCTTAAAACTTCAAACTGGACCATATAGCAATATAAAGCGTGTGTGTGTGTCTGTGGCTGTGGCTGTCATGGTTCTATCGAAACTGTGAGTCTTGATGGGATGAGGGCGAAGCATTGTGAGTGTGTCAGTTGTAAATCTCCTTTTATTTTGATAATATATATCAGGTTCTAAATATATAAATATTGTGCACTTGAGTATTATGGGTGTATCAGTGTGCTCATTCTGAATAAATGTGTGTGTGTGTGTGTGCGTGTGTTACTTCTCAATGTATTTGTGTGTATCTGTGTTGTGTATACATTTTTCTATGTGTCAAAGCAAAGTAAGAGAGCAATAAATAAGCAGAAAGTACACATAAACTCACACAATGCCACAACACGGTTCAGAAACACGCACACAAACTCACACAGTCCGACCAAACGGTTCAGAAACCCGCAGACAAACTCACACAGTCCTAGAACACCGTTCAGAGACACATTAAACTCACAGCGTCCCACAACACGCTGCAAAGCCACACACAAACTCACACGGTCCCACAGCACGGTTCAGAGACATGCACAAACTTACACAGTCCCACAACACGGTTCAGACACGCACACACAATCTCACTCAGTCCCGCCGTTCATTTAAAATAGCTGTCGAGCACGATAGATCTTAAAACCAGAGACGTTCACCATCCTGACTGCACATATCCATTCCAGTCGCGAAAGGGGGAGCACTGGCTCCGGCCAGTTCTGATATCGCACGAGGCTTGTCAATCAAGTCATGCTCCACCCAGCCCAGTTTGAGTCACCTACCATGTCGCAATTTACTGCGTGTCAGAACCTGCCCCTCAGATGTGGGAGATTCCAAGCTTAGTCTGTCGGTTAAAAGGGCATGGGGGCAGATTGGCCTTTTGCCATGTGGCAGTATCCTCAATAAAAGCCTCTTTGCCTGGGAAACCGGGTCTAACGGTAGCTACCTGGAGACGAACCGTCAACATTGTGAGTGCAAAAGCAAACGAATGGTGGATGCTGGAAATCTGAAATGAAAAGAGAAAATGCAGGAAATGCGCAGCAACTCAGGCAGCACATCTGGAAAGACAAACAGTGTTAGACTTTCTGGTGGGTAGCCTTTCTTCACAACTGGATAAAGGTTAGAGATTGAACAGGTATAAAGCGAGTGCAGAGGCAGAGGGAAAGGCGAAGGGGCAAGGTGTGGGATAGGGTGGAACTGTGGCCTGGAGAGTTTGTCTATCAGGGGAAAGATTTCCGCAGCAGAACAGTGTGACATTGTTAAATGAGCTCTGTTTTGTGCTTCGTACAATTGTTGAATTGCCGCAACCGTTTTGACATTGTCCCCTTGTGAAATGGTTCTCTGACTGACGGAAAAAGTGCTGGGGAGAAATTTTGATTTGTACCACCAGATGGCAGAGATAAACAGATACCATCCCGCAGCGTCGATCTGGAAAAGCTGATGACTGGCAGGATTCTCCAGCTCACACGACCTGAGACTCGAATTCATTGAAACACTGGTTTGCAGTGTCTTGCGTGGTTTTGCTGTGGTCGTCTCTGTGGCGCAATTGGCTAGCGCGTTCGGCTGTTAATCGAAAGGTTGGTGGTTCAAGCCCACCCAGGGACGTCGGCCATTATTGAGTGCTTCACGTAGCGCCCCTGGACGTGCTTGTTCTATTCTCTGAGTTTGCATTGGTGCCTTCTTTTCCTGATTATTTAACAACGCTGCTCTGATCCATTACCTGACTGTTTCCATGCATTCATAGATCATACAGCACAGAACAGGCCCTTCGGCCCACAATGTTGTGCCGATCCTTTGTCCTCTGTCAAGGACAATTTAATCTATACCCCATCATTCTCCTTTATCCATATACCTATCCAAAAGCCTTTTGATAGAACATGATTCATGATAAGCAATTTTCAATGAAATGAGCAAAAACCATGCACAGACGTCGAACCCATGCTGAATATATTGAGGTCGGTCGGGCTTCGAAAAAAGCAATGCAAATTCATTCAATGGCTGCACAATCTGGGACTGTTCCACCGCTGGGATTAGGGAAAACAAGTTGAATGCGGTGGACCATTTTAATGATATTTTACCTGCATCAAATAAGTTCACTTTTATTGATGTACACTAAAAGTCCCTGGCTGACATTGTTCCAGTCCACTGCTAACAGCTGATCAAAGCAGGTGTGGAATTGCTCGTGACAGCTGAGCACCAAGCGCTGAATTTTCTTCAGTTTTCAAATCCAATTCCACACATCGTGACTCAGAATCACTGCTGTGAGGGTGGGATATCGCTGCAAATACTCAACAGGACGGGCAACCTGTGAAAACTCTTTCAATTTTTGTTGTACAGACTTTTCTTAAAACTTCAAACTGGACCATATGGCAATATAAAGCGTGTGTGTGTGTCTGTGCCTGTGGCTGTCATGGTTCTATCGAAACTGTGAGTCTTGATGGGATGAGGGCGATGCATTGCGAGTGTGTCAGTTGTAAATCTCCTTTTATTTTGATAATATATATCAGGTTCTAAATATATAAATATTGTGCACTTGAGTATTATGGGTGTATCAGTGTGCTCATTCTGAATAAATGTGTGTGTGTGTGTGCGTGTGTTACTTCTCAATGTATTTGTGTGTATCTGTGTTGTGTATACATTTTTCTATGTGTCAAAGCAAAGTAAGAGAGCAATAAATAAGCAGAAAGTACACATAAACTCACACAATGCCACTACACGGTTCAGAAACACGCACACAAACTCACACAGTCCGACAAAACGGTTCAGAAACCCGCAGACAAACTCACACAGTCCTAGAACACCGTTCAGAGACACATTAAACTCACACCGTCCCACAACACGCTGCAAAGCCACACACAAACTCACACGGTCCCACAGCACGGTTCAGAGACATACACAAACTTACACAGTCTCACAACACGGTTCAGACACGCACACACAATCTCACTCAGTCCCGCCGTTCATTTAAAATACCTGTCGAGCACGATAGATCTTAAAACCAGAGACGTTCACAATCCTGACTGCACATATCCATTCCAGTAGCGAAAGGGGGAGCACTGGCTCCGGCCAGTTCTGATATCGCACGAGGCTTGTCAATCAAGTCATGCTCCACCCAGCCCAGATTGAGTCACCTACCAGGTCGCAGTTTACTGTGTGTCAGAACCTGCCCCTCAGGTGTGGGAGATTCCAAGCTTAGTCTGTCGGTTAAAAGGGCATGGGGGCAGATTGGCCTTTTGCCATGTGGCAGTATCCTCAATAAAAGCCTCTTTGCCTGGGAAACCGGGTCTAACGGTAGCTACCTGGAGACGAACCGTCAACATTGTGAGTGCAAAAGCAAACGAATGGTGGATGCTGGAAATCTGAAATGAATAGAGAAAATGCAGGAAATGCGCAGCAACTCAGGCAGCACATCTGGAAAGACAAACAGTGTTAGATTTTCTGGTGGGTAGCCTTTCTTCACAACTGGATAAAGGTTAGAGATTGAACAGGTATAAAGCGAGTGCAGAGGCAGAGGGAAAGGCGAAGGGGCAAGGTCTGGGATAGGGTGGAACTGTGGCCTGGAGAGTTTGTCTGTCATGGGAAAGATTTCCGCAGCAGAGCAGTGTGACATTGTTAAATGAGCTCTGTTTTGTGCTTCGTACAATTGTTGAATTGCCGCAACCGTTTTGACATTGTCCCCTTGTGAAATGGTTCTCCGACTGACGGAAAAAGTGCTGGGGAGAAATTTTGATTTGTACCACCAGATGGCAGAGATAAACAGATACCATCCCGCAGCGTCGATCTGGAAAAGCTGATGACTGGCAGGATTCTCCAGCTCACACGACCTGAGACTCGAATTCATTGAAACACTGGTTTGCAGTGTCTTGCGTGATTTTGCTGTGGTCGTCTCTGTGGCGCAATTGGCTAGCACGTTCGGCTGTTAACCGAAAGGTTGGTGGTTCAAGCCCACCCAGGGACGTTGGCCGTTATTGAGCGTTTTACTTAGCGCCCCTGGACGTGCTTGTTCTACTCTCTGTGTTTGCATTGGTGTCTTCTTTTCCTGATTATTTAACAACGCTGCTCTGATCCATTACCTGACTGTTTCCATGCATTCATGATAAGCAATTTTCAATGAAATGAGCAAAAACCATGCACAGACGTCGAACCCATATATTAAGGACGGTCGGGCTTCGAAAAAAGCAATGCAAATTCATTCAATGGCTGCACAATCTGGGACTGTTCCACCGCTGGGATTAGGGAAAACAAGTTGAATGCGGTGGACCATTTTAATGATATTTTACCTGCATCAAATAAGTTCACTTTTATTGATGTACACTAAAAGTCCCTGGCTGACATTGTTCCAGTCCACTGCTGACAGCTGATCAAAGCAGGTGTGGAATTGCTCGTGACAGCTGAGCACCAAGCGCTGAATTTTCTTCAGTTTTCAAATCCAATTCCACACATCGTGACTCAGAATCACTGCTGTGAGAGTGGGAAATCGCTGCAAATACTCAACAGGACGGGCAACTTGTGAAAACTCTTTCAATTTTTGTTGTACAGACTTTTCTTAAAACTTCACACTGGACCATATGGCAATATAAAGCGTGTGTGTGTCTGTGGCTGTGGCTGTGATGGTTCTATCGAAACTGAGAGTCTTGATGTTATGAGGGCGATGCATTGTGAGTGTTTCAGTTGTAAATCTCCTTTTATTTTGATAATATATATCAGGTTCTAAATATATAAATATTGTGCACTTGAGTATTATGGGTGTATCAGTGTGCTCATTCTGAATAAATGTGTGTGTGTGTGTGCGTGTGTTACTTCTCAATGTATTTGTGTGTATCTGTGTTGTGTATACATTTTTCGATGTGTCAAAGCAAAGTAAGAGAGCAATAAATAAGCAGAAAGTACACATAAACTCACACAATGCCACAACACGGTTCAGAAACAAGCACACAAACTCACACAGTCCGACAAAACGGTTCAGAAACCCGCAGACAAACTCACACAGTCCTGGAACACCGATCAGAGACATATTAAACTCACACCGTGCCACAACACGCTGCAAAGCCACACACAAACTCACACGGTCCCTCAGCACGGTTCAGAGACATACACAAACTTACACAGTCCCACAACACGGTTCAGACACGCACACACAATCTCACTCAGTCCCGCCGTTCATTTAAAATACCTGTCGAGCACGATAGATCTTAAAACCAGAGACGTTCACCATCCTGACTGCACATATCCATTCCAGTAGCGAAAGGGGGAGCACTGGCTCCGGCCAGTTCTGATATAGCACGAGGCTTGTCAATCAAGTCATGCTCCACCCAGCCCAGATTGAGTCACCTACCAGGTCGCAGTTTACTGTGTGTCAGAACCTGCCCCTCAGGTGTGGGTGATTCCAAGCTTAGTCTGTCGGTTAAAAGGGCATGGGGGCAGATTGGCCTTTTGCCATGTGGCAGTATCCTCAATAAAAGCCTCTTTGCCTGGGGAACCGGGTCTAACGGTAGCTACCTGGAGACGAACCGTCAACATTGTGAGTGCAAAAGCAAACGAATGGTGGATGCTGGAAATCTGAAATGAAAAGAGAAAATGCAGGAAATGCGCAGCAACTCAGGCAGCATATCTGGAAAGACAAACAGTGTTAGACTTTCTGGTGGGTAGCCTTTCTTCACAACTGGATAAAGGTTAGAGATTGAACAGGTATAAAGCGAGTGCAGAGGCAGAGGGAAAGGCGAAGGGGCAAGGTCTGGGATAGGGTGGAACTGTGGCCTGGAGAGTTTGTCTGTCAGGGGAAAGATTTCCGCAGCAGAACAGGGTGACATTGTTAAATGAGCTCTGTTTTGTGCTTCGGACAATTGTTGAATTGCCGCAACCGTTTTGACATTGTCCCCTTGTGAAATGGTTGTCCGACTGACGGAAAAAGTGCTGGGGAGAAATTTTGATTTGGACCACCAGATGGCAGAGATAAACAGATACCATCCCGCAGCGTCGATCTGGAAAAGCTGATGACTGGCAGGATTCTCCAGCTCACACGACCTGAGACTCGAATTCATTGAAACACTGGTTAGCAGTGTCTTGCGTGATGTTGATGTGGTCGTCTCTGTGGCGCAATTGGCTAGTGCGTTCGGCTGTTTATCGAAAGGTTGGTGGTTCAAGCCCACCCAGGGTGAGACGCCGGCCCTTATTGAGCGTTTCACTTAGCGCCCCTGGACGTGCTTGTTCTACTCTCTGTGTTTGCATTGGTGTCTTCTTTTCCTGATTATTTAACAACGCTTCTCTGATCCATTACCTGACTGTTTCCATGCATTCATGATAAGCAATTTTCAATGAAATGAGCAAAAACCATGCACAGACGTCGAACCCATATATTAAGGACGTTCGGGCTTCGAAAAAAAGCAATGCAAATTCATTCAATGGCTGCACAATCTGGGACTGTTCCACCGCTTGGATTAGGGAAAACAAGTTGAATGCGGTGGACCATTTTAATGATATTTTACCTGCATCAAATAAGTTCACTTTTATTGATGTACACTAAACGTCCCTGGCTGACATTGTTCCAGTCCACTGCTGACAGCTGATCAAAGCAGGTGTGCAATTGCTCGTGACAGCTGAGCACCAAGCGCTGAATTTTCTTCAGTTTTCAAATCCAATTCCACACATCGTGACTCAGAATCACTGCTGTGAGAGTGGGAAATCGCTGCAAATACTCAACAGGACGGGCAACTTGTGAAAACTCTTTCACTTTTTGTTGTGCAGACTTTTCTTAAAACTTCAAACTGGACCATATGGCAATATAAAGCGTGTGTGTGTGTCTGTGTCTGTGGCTGTGATGGTTCTATCGAAACAGAGAGTCTTGATGTTATGAGGGCGATGCATTGTGAGTGTGTCAGTTGTAAATCTCCTTTTATTTTGATAATATATATCAGGTTCTAAATATATAAATATTGTGCACTTGAGTATTATGGGTGTATCAGTGTGCTCATTCTGAATAAATGTGTGTGCGTGTGTGCGTGTGTTACTTCTCAATGTATTTGTGTGTATCTGTGTTGTGTATACATTTTTCTATGTGTCAAAGCAAAGTAAGAGAGCAATAAATAAGCAGAAAGTACACATAAACTCACACAATGCCACAACACGGTTCAGAAACAAGCACACAAACTCACACAGTCCGACAAAACGGTTCAGAAACCCGCAGACAAACTCACACAGTCCTGGAACACCGATCAGAGACATATTAAACTCACACCGTGCCACAACACGCTGCAAAGCCACACACAAACTCACACGGTCCCTCAGCACGGTTCAGAGACATACACAAACTTACACAGTCCCACAACACGGTTCAGACACGCACACACAATCTCACTCAGTCCCGCCGTTCATTTAAAATACCTGTCGAGCACGATAGATCTTAAAACCAGAGACGTTCACCATCCTGACTGCACATATCCATTCCAGTAGCGAAAGGGGGAGCACTGGCTCCGGCCAGTTCTGATATAGCACGAGGCTTGTCAATCAAGTCATGCTCCACCCAGCCCAGATTGAGTCACCTACCAGGTCGCAGTTTACTGTGTGTCAGAACCTGCCCCTCAGGTGTGGGTGATTCCAAGCTTAGTCTGTCGGTTAAAAGGGCATGGGGGCAGATTGGCCTTTTGCCATGTGGCAGTATCCTCAATAAAAGCCTCTTTGCCTGGGGAACCGGGTCTAACGGTAGCTACCTGGAGACGAACCGTCAACATTGTGAGTGCAAAAGCAAACGAATGGTGGATGCTGGAAATCTGAAATGAAAAGAGAAAATGCAGGAAATGCGCAGCAACTCAGGCAGCATATCTGGAAAGACAAACAGTGTTAGACTTTCTGGTGGGTAGCCTTTCTTCACAACTGGATAAAGGTTAGAGATTGAACAGGTATAAAGCGAGTGCAGAGGCAGAGGGAAAGGCGAAGGGGCAAGGTCTGGGATAGGGTGGAACTGTGGCCTGGAGAGTTTGTCTGTCAGGGGAAAGATTTCCGCAGCAGAACAGGGTGACATTGTTAAATGAGCTCTGTTTTGTGCTTCGGACAATTGTTGAATTGCCGCAACCGTTTTGACATTGTCCCCTTGTGAAATGGTTGTCCGACTGACGGAAAAAGTGCTGGGGAGAAATTTTGATTTGGACCACCAGATGGCAGAGATAAACAGATACCATCCCGCAGCGTCGATCTGGAAAAGCTGATGACTGGCAGGATTCTCCAGCTCACACGACCTGAGACTCGAATTCATTGAAACACTGGTTAGCAGTGTCTTGCGTGATGTTGATGTGGTCGTCTCTGTGGCGCAATTGGCTAGCGCGTTCGGCTGTTTATCGAAAGGTTGGTGGTTCAAGCCCACCCAGGGTGAGACGTCGGCCCTTATTGAGCGTTTCACTTAGCGCCCCTGGACGTGCTTGTTCTACTCTCTGTGTTTGCATTGGTGTCTTCTTTTCCTGATTATTTAACAACGCTGCTCTGATCCATTACCTGACTGTTTCCATGCATTCATGATAAGCAATTTTCAATGAAATGAGCAAAAACCATGCACAGACGTCGAACCCATATATTAAGGACGTTCGGGCTTCGAAAAAAAGCAATGCAAATTCATTCAATGGCTGCACAATCTGGGACTGTTCCACCGCTTGGATTAGGGAAAACAAGTTGAATGCGGTGGACCATTTTAATGATATTTTACCTGCATCAAATAAGTTCACTTTTATTGATGTACACTAAACGTCCCTGGCTGACATTGTTCCAGTCCACTGCTGACAGCTGATCAAAGCAGGTGTGCAATTGCTCGTGACAGCTGAGCACCAAGCGCTGAATTTTCTTCAGTTTTCAAATCCAATTCCACACATCGTGACTCAGAATCACTGCTGTGAGAGTGGGAAATCGCTGCAAATACTCAACAGGACGGGCAACTTGTGAAAACTCTTTCACTTTTTGTTGTGCAGACTTTTCTTAAAACTTCAAACTGGACCATATGGCAATATAAAGCGTGTGTGTGTGTCTGTGTCTGTGGCTGTGATGGTTCTATCGAAACAGAGAGTCTTGATGTTATGAGGGCGATGCATTGTGAGTGTGTCAGTTGTAAATCTCCTTTTATTTTGATAATATATATCAGGTTCTAAATATATAAATATTGTGCACTTGAGTATTATGGGTGTATCAGTGTGCTCATTCTGAATAAATGTGTGTGCGTGTGTGCGTGTGTTACTTCTCAATGTATTTGTGTGTATCTGTGTTGTGTATACATTTTTCTATGTGTCAAAGCAAAGTAAGAGAGCAATAAATAAGCAGAAAGTACACATAAACTCACACAATGCCACAACACGGTTCAGAAACAAGCACACAAACTCACACAGTCCGACAAAACGGTTCAGAAACCCGCAGACAAACTCACACAGTCCTAGAACACCGTTCAGAGACACATTAAACTCACACCGTCCCACAACACGCTGCAAAGCCACACACAATCTCACACGGTCCCACAGCACGGTTCAGAGACATACACAAACTTACACAGTCCCACAACACGGTTCAGACACGCACACACAATCTAACTCAGTCCCGCCGTTCATTTAAAATACCTGTCGAGCACGATAGATCTTAAAATCAGAGACGTTCACAATCCTGACTGCACATATCCATTCCAGTAGCGAAAGGAGGAGCACTGGCTCCGGCCAGTTCTGATATAGCACGAGGCTTGTGAATCAAGTCATGCTCCACCCAGCCCAGATTGAGTCACCTACCAGGTCGCAGTTTACTGTGTGTCAGAACCTGCCCCTCAGGTGTGGGAGATTCCAAGCTTAGTCTGTCGGTTAACAGGGCATGGGGGCAGATTGGCCTTTTGCCATGTGGCAGTATCCTCAAAAAAAGCCTCTTTGCCTGGGAAACCGGGTCTAACGGTAGCTACCTGGAGACGAACCGTCAACATTGTGAGTGCAAAAGCAAACGAATGGTGGATGCTGGAAATCTGAAATGAAAGAGAAAATGCAGGAAATGCGCAGCAACTCAGGCAGCACATCTGGAAAGACAAACAGTGTTAGACTTTCTGGTGGGTAGCCTTTCTTCACAACTGGATAAAGGTTAGAGATTGAACAGGTATAAAGCGAGTGCAGAGGCAGAGGAAAAGGCGAAGGGGCAAGGTGTGGGATCGGGTGGAACTGTGGCCTGGAGAGTTTGTCTGTCAGGGGAAAGATTTCCGCAGCAGAACAGTGTGACATTTTTAAATGAGCTCTGTTTTGTGCTTCGTACAATTGTTGAATTGCCGCAAACGTTTTGACATTGTCCCCTTGTGAAATGGTTCTCCGACTGACGGAAAAAGTGCTGGGGAGAAATTTTGATTTGTACCACCAGATGGCAGAGATAAACAGATACCATCCCGCAGCGTCGATCTGGAAAAGCTGATGACTGGCAGGATTCTCCAGCTCACACGACCTGAGACTCGAATTCATTGAAACACTGGTTTGCAGTGTCCTGCGTGATTTTGCTGTGGTCGTCTCTGTGGCGCAATTGGCTAGCGCGTTCGGCTGTTAACCGAAAGGTTGGTGGTTCAAGCCCACCCAGGGACGTCGGCCGTTATTGAGCGTTTTACTGAGCGCCCCTGGACGTGCTTGTTCTACTCTCTGTGTTTGCATTGGTGTCTTCTTTTCCTGATTATTTAACAACGCTGCTCTGATCCATTACCTGACTGTTTCCATGCATTCATGATAAGCAATTTTCAATGAAATGAGCAAAAACCATGCACAGACGTCGAACCCATATATTAAGGACGGTCGGGCTTCGAAAAAAGCAATGCAAATTCATTCAATGGCTGCACAATCTGGGACTGTTCCAGCGCTGGGATTAGGGAAAACAAGTTGAATGCGGTGGACCATTTTAATGATATTTTACCTGCATCAAATAAGTTCACTTTTATTGATGTACACTAAAAGTCCCTGGCTGACATTGTTCCAGTCCACTGCTGACAGCTGATCAAAGCAGGTGTGGAATTGCTCGTGACAGCTGAGCACCAAGCGCTGAATTTTCTTCAGTTTTCAAATCCAATTCCACACATCGTGACTCAGAATCACTGCTGTGAGAGTGGGAAATCGCTGCAAATACTCAACAGGACGGGCAACTTGTGAAAACTCTTTCAATTTTTGTTGTACAGACTTTTCTTAAAACTTCAAACTGGACCATATGGCAATATAAAGCGTGTGCGTGTCTGTGGCTGTGATGGTTCTATCGAAACTGAGAGTCTTGATGTTATGAGGGCGATGCATTGTGAGTGTGTCAGTTGTAAATCTCCTTTTATTTTGATAATATATATCAGGTTCTAAATATATAAATATTGTGCACTTGAGTATTATGGGTGTATCAGTGTGCTCATTCTGAATAAATGTGTGTGTGTGTGTGCGTGTGTTACTTCTCAATGTATTTGTGTGTATCTGTGTTGTGTATACATTTTTCTATGTGTCAAAGCAAAGTAAGAGAGCAATAAATAAGCAGAAAGTACACATAAACTCACACAATGCCACAACACGGTTCAGAAACACGCACACAATCTCACACAGTCCGACAAAACGGTTCAGAAACCCGCAGACAAACTCACACAGTCCTAGAACACCGTTCAGAGACACATTAAACTCACACCGTCCCACAACACGCTGCAAAGCCACACACAAACTCACACGGTCCCACAGCACGGTTCAGAGACATACACAAACTTACACAGTCCCACAACACGGTTCAGACACGCACACACAATCTCACTCAGTCCCGCCATTCATTTAAAATACCTGTCGAGCACGATAGATCTAAAAACCAGAGACGTTCACCATCCTGACTGCACATATCCATTCCAGTAGCGAAAGGGGGAGCACTGGCTCCGGCCAGTTCTGATATAGCACGAGGCTTGTCAATCAAGTCATGCTCCACCCAGCCCAGATTGAGTCACCTACCAGGTCGCAGTTTACTGAGCGTCAGAACCTGCCCCTCAGGTGTGGGAGATTCCAAGCTTAGTCTGTCGGTTAAAAGGGCATGGGGGCAGATTGGCCTTTTGCCATGTGGCAGTATCCTCAATAAAAGCCACTTTGCCTGGGAAACCGGGTCTAACGGTAGCTACCTGGAGACGAACGGTCAACATTGTGAGTGCAAAAGCAAACGAATGGTGGATGCTGGAAATCTGAA
The DNA here is from genome assembly GCF_036365525.1 of Heterodontus francisci. Lineage (NCBI taxonomy): Eukaryota > Metazoa > Chordata > Chondrichthyes > Heterodontiformes > Heterodontidae > Heterodontus > Heterodontus francisci. The sequence continues at coordinate 38,796,466 of NC_090392.1, read as the reverse complement.
ATGAAAAGAGAAAATGCAGGAAATGCGCAGCAACTCAGGCAGCACATCTGGAAAGACAAACAGTGTTAGACTTTCTGGTGGGTAGCCTTTCTTCACAACTGGATAAAGGTTAGAGATTGAACAGGTATAAAGCGAGTGCAGAGGCAGAGGGAAAGGCGAAGGGGCAAGGTGTGGGATCGGGTGGAACTGTGGCCTGGAGAGTTTGTCTGTCAGGGGAAAGATTTCCGCAGCAGAACAGTGTGACATTGTTAAATGAGCTCTGTTTTGTGCTTCGTACAATTGTTGAATTGCCGCAACCGTTTTGACATTGTCCCCTTGTGAAATGGTTCTCCGACTGACGGAAAAAGTGCTGGGGAGAAATTTTGATTTGTACCACCAGATGGCAGAGATAAACAGATACCATCCCGCAGCGTCGATCTGGAAAAGCTGATGACTGGCAGGATTCTCCAGCTCACACGACCTGAGACTCGAATTCATTGAAACACTGGTTTGCAGTGTCTTGCATGATTTTGCTGTGGTTGTCTCTGTGGCGCAATTGGCTAGCGCGTTCGGCTGTTAACCGAAAGGTTGGTGGTTCAAGCCCACCCAGAGACATCGGCCCTTATTGAGCGTTCCACTTAGCGCCTCTGGACGTGCTTGTTCTACTCTCTGTGTTTGCATTGGTGTCTTCTTTTCCTGATTATTTAACAACGCTGCTCTGATCCATTACCTGACTGTTTCCATGCATTCATGATAAGCAATTTTCAATGAAATGAGCAAAAACCATGCACAGACGTCGAACCCATATATTAAGGTCGGTCGGGCTTCGAAAAAAGCAATGCAAATTCATTCAATGGCTGCACAATCTGGGACTGTTCCACCGCTGGGATTAGGGAAAACAAGTTGAATGCGGTGGACCATTTTAATGATATTTTACCTGCATCAAATAAGTTCACTTTTATTGATGTACACTAAAAGTCCCTGGCTGACATTGTTCCAGTCCACTGCTGACAGCTGATCAAAGCAGGTGTGGAATTGCTCGTGACAGCTGAGCACCAAGCGCTGAATTTTCTTCAGTTTTCAAATCCAATTCCACACATCGTGACTCAGAATCACTGCTGTGAGAGTGGGAAATCGCTGCAAATACTCAACAGGACGGGCAACTTGTGAAAACTCTTTCAATTTTTGTTGTACAGACTTTTCTTAAAACTTCAAACTGGACCATATGGCAATATAAAGCGTGTGTGCGTGTCTGTGGCTGTGGCTGTGATGGTTCTATCGAAACTGAGAGTCTTGATGTTATGAGGGCGATGCATTGTCAGTGTGTCAGTTGTAAATCTCCTTTTATTTTGATAATATATATCAGGTTCTAAATATATAAATATTGTGCACTTGAGTATTATGGGTGTATCAGTGTGCTCATTCTGAATAAATGTGTGTGTGTGTGTGCGTGTGTTACTTCTCAATGTATTTGTGTGTATCTGTGTTGTGTATACATTTTTCTGTGTCAAAGCAAAGTAAGAGAGCAATAAATAAGCAGAAAGTACACATAAACTCACACAATGCCACAACACGGTTCAGAAACATGCTCACAAACTCACACAGTCCGACAAAACGGTTCAGAAACCCGCAGACAAACTCACACAGTCCTAGAACACCGTTCAGAGACACATTAAACTCACAGCGTCCCACAACACGCTGCAAAGCCACACACAAACTCTCACGGTCCCGCAGCACGGTTCAGAGACATACACAAACTTACACAGTCCCACAACACGGTTCAGACACGCACACACAATCTCACTCAGTCCCGTCGTTCATTTAAAATACCTGTCGAGCACGATAGATCTTAAAACCAGAGACGTTCACCATCCTGACTGCACATATCCATTCCAGTAGCGAAAGGGGGAGCACTGGCTCCGGCCAGTTCTGATATAGCACGAGGCTTGTCAATCAAGTCATGCTCCACCCAGCCCAGATTGAGTCACCTACCAGGTCGCAGTTTCCTGTGTGTCAGAACCTGCCCCTCAGGTGTGGGAGATTCCAAGCTTAGTCTGTCGGTTAAAAGGGCATGGGGGCAGATTGGCCTTTTGCCATGTGGCAGTATCCTCAATAAAAGCCTCTTTGCCTGGGAAACCGGGTCTAACAGTTGCGACCTGGAGATGAACCGTCAACATTGTGAGTGCAAAAGCAAACGAATGGTGGATGCTGGAAATCTGAAATGAAAAGAGAAAATGCAGGAAATGCGCAGCAACTCAGGCAGCACATCTGGAAAGACAAACAGTGTTAGACTTTCTGGTGGGTAGCCTTTCTTCACAACTGGATAAAGGTTAGAGATTGAACAGGTATAAAGCGAGTGCAGAGGCAGAGGGAAAGGCGAAGGGGCAAGGTGTGGGTAGGGTGGAACTGTGGCCTGGAGAGTTTGTCTGTCAGGGGAAAGATTTCCGCAGCAGAACAGTGTGACATTGTTAAATGAGCTCTGTTTTGTGCTTCGTACAATTGTTGAATTGCCGCAACCGTTTTGACATTGTCCCCTTGTGAAATGGTTCTCCGACTGACGGAAAAAGTACTGGGGAGAAATTTTGATTTGTACCACCAGATGGCAGAGATAAACGGATACCATCCCGCAGCGTCGATCTGGAAAAGCTGATGACTGGCAGGATTCTCCAGCTCACACGACCTGAGACTCGAATTCATTGAAACACTGGTTTGCAGTGTCCTGCGTGATTTTGCTGTGGTCGTCTCTGTGGCGCAATTGGCTAGCGCGTTCGGCTGTTAACCGAAAGGTTGGTGGTTCAAGCCCACCCAGGGACGTCGGCCGTTATTGAGCGTTTTACTTAGCGCCCCTGGACGTGCTTGTTCTACTCTCTGTGTTTGCATTGGTGTCTTCTTTTCCTGATTATTTAACAACGCTGCTCTGATCCATTACCTGACTGTTTCCATGCATTCATGATAAGCAATTTTCAATGAAATGAGCAAAAACCATGCACAGACGTCGAACCCAGATTTTAAGGACGGTCGGGCTTCGAAAAAAGCAATGCAAATTCATTCAATGGCTGCACAATCTGGGACTGTTCCACCGCTGGGATTAGGGAAAACAAGTTGAATGCGGTGGACCATTTTAATGATATTTTACCTGCATCAAATAAGTTCACTTTTATTGATGTACACTAAAAGTCCCTGGCTGACATTGTTCCAGTCCACTGCTGACAGCTGATCAAAGCAGGTGTGGAATTGCTCGTGACAGCTGAGCACCAAGCGCTGAATTTTCTTCAGTTTTCAAATCCAATTCCACACATCGTGACTCAGAATCACTGCTGTGAGAGTGGGAAATCGCTGCAAATACTCAACAGGACGGGCAACTTGTGAAAACTCTTTCAATTTTTGTTGTACAGACTTTTCTTAAAACTTCAAACTGGACCATATGGCAATATAAAGCGTGTGTGTGTGTCTGTGGCTGTGGCTGTGATGGTTCTATCGAAACTGAGAGTCTTGATGTTATGAGGGCGATGCATTGTCAGTGTGTCAGTTGTAAATCTCCTTTTATTTTGATAATATATATCAGGTTCTAAATATATAAATATTGTGCACTTGAGTATTATGGGTGTATCAGTGTGCTCATTCTGAATAAATGTGTGTGTGTGTGCGTGTGTTACTTCTCAATGTATTTGTGTGTATCTGTGTTGTGTATACATTTTTCTGTGTCAAAGCAAAGTAAGAGAGCAATAAATAAGCAGAAAGTACACATAAACTCACACAATGCCACAACACGGTTCAGAAACACGCACACAAACTCACACAGTCCGACAAAACGGTTCAGAAACCCGCAGACAAACTCACACAGTCCTAGAACACCGTTCAGAGACACATTAAACTCACAGCGTCCCACAACACGCTGCAAAGCCACACACAAACTCACACGGTCCCGCAGCACGGTTCAGAGACATACACAAACTTACACAGTCCCACAACACGGTTCAGACACGCACACACAATCTCACTCAGTCCCGTCGTTCATTTAAAATACCTGTCGAGCACGATAGATCTTAAAACCAGAGACGTTCACCATCCTGACTGCACATATCCATTCCAGTAGCGAAAGGGGGAGCACTGGCTCCGGCCAGTTCTGATATAGCACGAGGCTTGTCAATCAAGTCATGCTCCACCCAGCCCAGATTGAGTCACCTACCAGGTCGCAGTTTCCTGTGTGTCAGAACCTGCCCCTCAGGTGTGGGAGATTCCAAGCTTAGTCTGTCGGTTAAAAGGGCATGGGGGCAGATTGGCCTTTTGCCATGTGGCAGTATCCTCAATAAAAGCCTCTTTGCCTGGGAAACCGGGTCTAACAGTTGCGACCTGGAGATGAACCGTCAACATTGTGAGTGCAAAAGCAAACGAATGGTGGATGCTGGAAATCTGAAATGAAAAGAGAAAATGCAGGAAATGCGCAGCAACTCAGGCAGCACATCTGGAAAGACAAACAGTGTTAGACTTTCTGGTGGGTAGCCTTTCTTCACAACTGGATAAAGGTTAGAGATTGAACAGGTATAAAGCGAGTGCAGAGGCAGAGGGAAAGGCGAAGGGGCAAGGTGTGGGTAGGTTGGAACTGTGGCCTGGAGAGTTTGTCTGTCAGGGGAAAGATTTCCGCAGCAGAACAGTGTGACATTGTTAAATGAGCTCTGTTTTGTGCTTCGTACAATTGTTGAATTGCCGCAACCGTTTTGACATTGTCCCCTTGTGAAATGGTTCTCCGACTGACGGAAAAAGTGCTGGGGAGAAATTTTGATTTGTACCACCAGATGGCAGAGATAAACAGATACCATCCCGCAGCGTCGATCTGGAAAAGCTGATGACTGGCAGGATTCTCCAGCTCACACGACCTGAGACTCGAATTCATTGAAACACTGGTTTGCAGTGTCCTGCGTGATTTTGCTGTGGTCGTCTCTGTGGCGCAATTGGCTAGCGCGTTCGGCTGTTAACCGAAAGGTTGGTGGTTCAAGCCCACCCAGGGACGTCGGCCGTTATTGAGCGTTTTACTTAGCGCCCCTGGACGTGCTTGTTCTACTCTCTGTGTTTGCATTGGTGTCTTCTTTTCCTGATTATTTAACAACGCTGCTCTGATCCATTACCTGACTGTTTCCATGCATTCATGATAAGCAATTTTCAATGAAATGAGCAAAAACCATGCACAGACGTCGAACCCATATATTAAGGACGGTCGGGCTTCGAAAAAAGCAATGCAAATTCATTCAATGGCTGCACAATCTGGGACTGTTCCAGCGCTGGGATTAGGGAAAACAAGTTGAATGCGGTGGACCATTTTAATGATATTTTACCTGCATCAAATAAGTTCACTTTTATTGATGTACACTAAAAGTCCCTGGCTGACATTGTTCCAGTCCACTGCTGACAGCTGATCAAAGCAGGTGTGGAATTGCTCGTGACAGCTGAGCACCAAGCGCTGAATTTTCTTCAGTTTTCAAATCCAATTCCACACATCGTGACTCAGAATCACTGCTGTGAGAGTGGGAAATCGCTGCAAATACTCAACAGGACGGGCAACTTGTGAAAACTCTTTCAATTTTTGTTGTACAGACTTTTCTTAAAACTTCAAACTGGACCATATGGCAATATAAAGCGTGTGCGTGTCTGTGGCTGTGATGGTTCTATCGAAACTGAGAGTCTTGATGTTATGAGGGCGATGCATTGTGAGTGTGTCAGTTGTAAATCTCCTTTTATTTTGATAATATATATCAGGTTCTAAATATATAAATATTGTGCACTTGAGTATTATGGGTGTATCAGTGTGCTCATTCTGAATAAATGTGTGTGTGTGTGTGCGTGTGTTACTTCTCAATGTATTTGTGTGTATCTGTGTTGTGTATACATTTTTCTATGTGTCAAAGCAAAGTAAGAGAGCAATAAATAAGCAGAAAGTACACATAAACTCACACAATGCCACAACACGGTTCAGAAACACGCACACAATCTCACACAGTCCGACAAAACGGTTCAGAAACCCGCAGACAAACTCACACAGTCCTAGAACACCGTTCAGAGACACATTAAACTCACACCGTCCCACAACACGCTGCAAAGCCACACACAAACTCACACGGTCCCACAGCACGGTTCAGAGACATACACAAACTTACACAGTCCCACAACACGGTTCAGACACGCACACACAATCTCACTCAGTCCCGCCGTTCATTTAAAATACCTGTCGAGCACGATAGATCTAAAAACCAGAGACGTTCACCATCCTGACTGCACATATCCATTCCAGTAGCGAAAGGGGGAGCACTGGCTCCGGCCAGTTCTGATATAGCACGAGGCTTGTCAATCAAGTCATGCTCCACCCAGCCCAGATTGAGTCACCTACCAGGTCGCAGTTTACTGAGCGTCAGAACCTGCCCCTCAGGTGTGGGAGATTCCAAGCTTAGTCTGTCGGTTAAAAGGGCATGGGGGCAGATTGGCCTTTTGCCATGTGGCAGTATCCTCAATAAAAGCCACTTTGCCTGGGAAACCGGGTCTAACGGTAGCTACCTGGAGACGAACGGTCAACATTGTGAGTGCAAAAGCAAACGAATGGTGGATGCTGGAAATCTGAAATGAAAAGAGAAAATGCAGGAAATGCGCAGCAACTCAGGCAGCACATCTGGAAAGACAAACAGTGTTAGACTTTCTGGTGGGTAGCCTTTCTTCACAACTGGATAAAGGTTAGAGATTGAACAGGTATAAAGCGAGTGCAGAGGCAGAGGGAAAGGCGAAGGGGCAAGGTGTGGGATCGGGTGGAACTGTGGCCTGGAGAGTTTGTCTGTCAGGGGAAAGATTTCCGCAGCAGAACAGTGTGACATTGTTAAATGAGCTCTGTTTTGTGCTTCGTACAATTGTTGAATTGCCGCAACCGTTTTGACATTGTCCCCTTGTGAAATGGTTCTCCGACTGACGGAAAAAGTGCTGGGGAGAAATTTTGATTTGTACCACCAGATGGCAGAGATAAACGGATACCATCCCGCAGCGTCGATCTGGAAAAGCTGATGACTGGCAGGATTCTCCAGCTCACACGACCTGAGACTCGAATTCATTGAAACACTGGTTTGCAGTGTCCTGCGTGATTTGGCTGTGGTCGTCTCTGTGGCGCAATTGGCTAGCGTGTTCGGCTGTTAACCGAAAGGTTGGTGGTTCAAGCCCACCCAGGGACGTCGGCCGTTATTGAGCGTTTTACTTAGCGCCCCTGGACGTGCTTGTTCTACTCTCTGTGTTTGCATTGGTGTCTTCTTTTCCTGATTATTTAACAACGCTGCTCTGATCCATTACCTGACTGTTTCCATGCATTCATGATAAGCAATTTTCAATGAAATGAGCAAAAACCATGCACAGACGTCGAACCCAGATTTTAAGGACGGTCGGGCTTCGAAAAAAGCAATGCAAATTCATTCAATGGCTGCACAATCTGGGACTGTTCCACCGCTGGGATTAGGGAAAACAAGTTGAATGCGGTGGACCATTTTAATGATATTTTACCTGCATCAAATAAGTTCACTTTTATTGATGTACACTAAAAGTCCCTGGCTGACATTGTTCCAGTCCACTGCTGACAGCTGATCAAAGCAGGTGTGGAATTGCTCGTGACAGCTGAGCACCAAGCGCTGAATTTTCTTCAGTTTTCAAATCCAATTCCACACATCGTGACTCAGAATCACTGCTGTGAGAGTGGGAAATCGCTGCAAATACTCAACAGGACGGGCAACTTGTGAAAACTCTTTCAATTTTTGTTGTACAGACTTTTCTTAAAACTTCAAACTGGACCATATGGCAATATAAAGCGTGTGTGTGTGTCTGTGGCTGTGGCTGTGATGGTTCTATCGAAACTGAGAGTCTTGATGTTATGAGGGCGATGCATTGTCAGTGTGTCAGTTGTAAATCTCCTTTTATTTTGATAATATATATCAGGTTCTAAATATATAAATATTGTGCACTTGAGTATTATGGGTGTATCAGTGTGCTCATTCTGAATAAATGTGTGTGTGTGTGCGTGTGTTACTTCTCAATGTATTTGTGTGTATCTGTGTTGTGTATACATTTTTCTGTGTCAAAGCAAAGTAAGAGAGCAATAAATAAGCAGAAAGTACACATAAACTCACACAATGCCACAACACGGTTCAGAAACACGCACACAAACTCACACAGTCCGACAAAACGGTTCAGAAACCCGCAGACAAACTCACACAGTCCTAGAACACCGTTCAGAGACACATTAAACTCACAGCGTCCCACAACACGCTGCAAAGCCACACACAAACTCACACGGTCCCGCAGCACGGTTCAGAGACATACACAAACTTACACAGTCCCACAACACGGTTCAGACACGCACACACAATCTCACTCAGTCCCGTCGTTCATTTAAAATACCTGTCGAGCACGATAGATCTTAAAACCAGAGACGTTCACCATCCTGACTGCACATATCCATTCCAGTAGCGAAAGGGGGAGCACTGGCTCCGGCCAGTTCTGATATAGCACGAGGCTTGTCAATCAAGTCATGCTCCACCCAGCCCAGATTGAGTCACCTACCAGGTCGCAGTTTCCTGTGTGTCAGAACCTGCCCCTCAGGTGTGGGAGATTCCAAGCTTAGTCTGTCGGTTAAAAGGGCATGGGGGCAGATTGGCCTTTTGCCATGTGGCAGTATCCTCAATAAAAGCCTCTTTGCCTGGGAAACCGGGTCTAACAGTTGCGACCTGGAGATGAACCGTCAACATTGTGAGTGCAAAAGCAAACGAATGGTGGATGCTGGAAATCTGAAATGAAAAGAGAAAATGCAGGAAATGCGCAGCAACTCAGGCAGCACATCTGGAAAGACAAACAGTGTTAGACTTTCTGGTGGGTAGCCTTTCTTCACAACTGGATAAAGGTTAGAGATTGAACAGGTATAAAGCGAGTGCAGAGGCAGAGGGAAAGGCGAAGGGGCAAGGTGTGGGTAGGTTGGAACTGTGGCCTGGAGAGTTTGTCTGTCAGGGGAAAGATTTCCGCAGCAGAACAGTGTGACATTGTTAAATGAGCTCTGTTTTGTGCTTCGTACAATTGTTGAATTGCCGCAACCGTTTTGACATTGTCCCCTTGTGAAATGGTTCTCCGACTGACGGAAAAAGTGCTGGGGAGAAATTTTGATTTGTACCACCAGATGGCAGAGATAAACAGATACCATCCCGCAGCGTCGATCTGGAAAAGCTGATGACTGGCAGGATTCTCCAGCTCACACGACCTGAGACTCGAATTCATTGAAACACTGGTTTGCAGTGTCCTGCGTGATTTTGCTGTGGTCGTCTCTGTGGCGCAATTGGCTAGCGCGTTCGGCTGTTAACCGAAAGGTTGGTGGTTCAAGCCCACCCAGGGACGTCGGCCGTTATTGAGCGTTTTACTTAGCGCCCCTGGACGTGCTTGTTCTACTCTCTGTGTTTGCATTGGTGTCTTCTTTTCCTGATTATTTAACAACGCTGCTCTGATCCATTACCTGACTGTTTCCATGCATTCATGATAAGCAATTTTCAATGAAATGAGCAAAAACCATGCACAGACGTCGAACCCATATATTAAGGACGGTCGGGCTTCGAAAAAAGCAATGCAAATTCATTCAATGGCTGCACAATCTGGGACTGTTCCAGCGCTGGGATTAGGGAAAACAAGTTGAATGCGGTGGACCATTTTAATGATATTTTACCTGCATCAAATAAGTTCACTTTTATTGATGTACACTAAAAGTCCCTGGCTGACATTGTTCCAGTCCACTGCTGACAGCTGATCAAAGCAGGTGTGGAATTGCTCGTGACAGCTGAGCACCAAGCGCTGAATTTTCTTCAGTTTTCAAATCCAATTCCACACATCGTGACTCAGAATCACTGCTGTGAGAGTGGGAAATCGCTGCAAATACTCAACAGGACGGGCAACTTGTGAAAACTCTTTCAATTTTTGTTGTACAGACTTTTCTTAAAACTTCAAACTGGACCATATGGCAATATAAAGCGTGTGCGTGTCTGTGGCTGTGATGGTTCTATCGAAACTGAGAGTCTTGATGTTATGAGGGCGATGCATTGTGAGTGTGTCAGTTGTAAATCTCCTTTTATTTTGATAATATATATCAGGTTCTAAATATATAAATATTGTGCACTTGAGTATTATGGGTGTATCAGTGTGCTCATTCTGAATAAATGTGTGTGTGTGTGTGCGTGTGTTACTTCTCAATGTATTTGTGTGTATCTGTGTTGTGTATACATTTTTCTATGTGTCAAAGCAAAGTAAGAGAGCAATAAATAAGCAGAAAGTACACATAAACTCACACAATGCCACAACACGGTTCAGAAACACGCACACAATCTCACACAGTCCGACAAAACGGTTCAGAAACCCGCAGACAAACTCACACAGTCCTAGAACACCGTTCAGAGACACATTAAACTCACACCGTCCCACAACACGCTGCAAAGCCACACACAAACTCACACGGTCCCACAGCACGGTTCAGAGACATACACAAACTTACACAGTCCCACAACACGGTTCAGACACGCACACACAATCTCACTCAGTCCCGCCGTTCATTTAAAATACCTGTCGAGCACGATAGATCTAAAAACCAGAGACGTTCACCATCCTGACTGCACATATCCATTCCAGTAGCGAAAGGGGGAGCACTGGCTCCGGCCAGTTCTGATATAGCACGAGGCTTGTCAATCAAGTCATGCTCCACCCAGCCCAGATTGAGTCACCTACCAGGTCGCAGTTTACTGAGCGTCAGAACCTGCCCCTCAGGTGTGGGAGATTCCAAGCTTAGTCTGTCGGTTAAAAGGGCATGGGGGCAGATTGGCCTTTTGCCATGTGGCAGTATCCTCAATAAAAGCCACTTTGCCTGGGAAACCGGGTCTAACGGTAGCTACCTGGAGACGAACGGTCAACATTGTGAGTGCAAAAGCAAACGAATGGTGGATGCTGGAAATCTGAAATGAAAAGAGAAAATGCAGGAAATGCGCAGCAACTCAGGCAGCACATCTGGAAAGACAAACAGTGTTAGACTTTCTGGTGGGTAGCCTTTCTTCACAACTGGATAAAGGTTAGAGATTGAACAGGTATAAAGCGAGTGCAGAGGCAGAGGGAAAGGCGAAGGGGCAAGGTGTGGGATCGGGTGGAACTGTGGCCTGGAGAGTTTGTCTGTCAGGGGAAAGATTTCCGCAGCAGAACAGTGTGACATTGTTAAATGAGCTCTGTTTTGTGCTTCGTACAATTGTTGAATTGCCGCAACCGTTTTGACATTGTCCCCTTGTGAAATGGTTCTCCGACTGACGGAAAAAGTGCTGGGGAGAAATTTTGATTTGTACCACCAGATGGCAGAGATAAACGGATACCATCCCGCAGCGTCGATCTGGAAAAGCTGATGACTGGCAGGATTCTCCAGCTCACACGACCTGAGACTCGAATTCATAGAAACACTGGTTTGCAGTGTCCTGCGTGATTTTGCTGTGGTCGTCTCTGTGGCGCAATTGGCTAGCGCGTTCGGCTGTTAACCGAAAGGTTGGTGGTTCAAGCCCACCCAGGGACGTCGGCCGTTATTGAGCATTTTACTTAGCGCCCCTGGACGTGCTTGTTCTACTCTCTGTGTTTGCATTGGTGTCTTCTTTTCCTGATTATTTAACAACGCTGCTCTGATCCATTACCTGACTGTTTCCATGCATTCATGATAAGCAATTTTCAATGAAATGAGCAAAAACCATGCACAGACGTCGAACCCAGATTTTAAGGACGGTCGGGCTTCGAAAAAAGCAATGCAAATTCATTCAATGGCTGCACAATCTGGGACTGTTCCACCGCTGGGATTAGGGAAAACAAGTTGAATGCGGTGGACCATTTTAATGATATTTTACCTGCATCAAATAAGTTCACTTTTATTGATGTACACTAAAAGTCCCTGGCTGACATTGTTCCAGTCCACTGCTGACAGCTGATCAAAGCAGGTGTGGAATTGCTCGTGACAGCTGAGCACCAAGCGCTGAATTTTCTTCAGTTTTCAAATCCAATTCCACACATCGTGACTCAGAATCACTGCTGTGAGAGTGGGAAATCGCTGCAAATACTCAACAGGACGGGCAACTTGTGAAAACTCTTTCAATTTTTGTTGTACAGACTTTTCTTAAAACTTCAAACTGGACCATATGGCAATATAAAGCGTGTGTGTGTGTCTGTGGCTGTGGCTGTGATGGTTCTATCGAAACTGAGAGTCTTGATGTTATGAGGGCGATGCATTGTCAGTGTGTCAGTTGTAAATCTCCTTTTATTTTGATAATATATATCAGGTTCTAAATATATAAATATTGTGCACTTGAGTATTATGGGTGTATCAGTGTGCTCATTCTGAATAAATGTGTGTGTGTGTGCGTGTGTTACTTCTCAATGTATTTGTGTGTATCTGTGTTGTGTATACATTTTTCTGTGTCAAAGCAAAGTAAGAGAGCAATAAATAAGCAGAAAGTACACATAAACTCACACAATGCCACAACACGGTTCAGAAACACGCACACAAACTCACACAGTCCGACAAAACGGTTCAGAAACCCGCAGACAAACTCACACAGTCCTAGAACACCGTTCAGAGACACATTAAACTCACAGCGTCCCACAACACGCTGCAAAGCCACACACAAACTCACACGGTCCCGCAGCACGGTTCAGAGACATACACAAACTTACACAGTCCCACAACACGGTTCAGACACGCACACACAATCTCACTCAGTCCCGTCGTTCATTTAAAATACCTGTCGAGCACGATAGATCTTAAAACCAGAGACGTTCACCATCCTGACTGCACATATCCATTCCAGTAGCGAAAGGGGGAGCACTGGCTCCGGCCAGTTCTGATATAGCACGAGGCTTGTCAATCAAGTCATGCTCCACCCAGCCCAGATTGAGTCACCTACCAGGTCGCAGTTTCCTGTGTGTCAGAACCTGCCCCTCAGGTGTGGGAGATTCCAAGCTTAGTCTGTCGGTTAAAAGGGCATGGGGGCAGATTGGCCTTTTGCCATGTGGCAGTATCCTCAATAAAAGCCTCTTTGCCTGGGAAACCGGGTCTAACAGTTGCGACCTGGAGATGAACCGTCAACATTGTGAGTGCAAAAGCAAACGAATGGTGGATGCTGGAAATCTGAAATGAAAAGAGAAAATGCAGGAAATGCGCAGCAACTCAGGCAGCACATCTGGAAAGACAAACAGTGTTAGACTTTCTGGTGGGTAGCCTTTCTTCACAACTGGATAAAGGTTAGAGATTGAACAGGTATAAAGCGAGTGCAGAGGCAGAGGGAAAGGCGAAGGGGCAAGGTGTGGGTAGGTTGGAACTGTGGCCTGGAGAGTTTGTCTGTCAGGGGAAAGATTTCCGCAGCAGAACAGTGTGACATTGTTAAATGAGCTCTGTTTTGTGCTTCGTACAATTGTTGAATTGCCGCAACCGTTTTGACATTGTCCCCTTGTGAAATGGTTCTCCGACTGACGGAAAAAGTGCTGGGGAGAAATTTTGATTTGTACCACCAGATGGCAGAGATAAACAGATACCATCCCGCAGCGTCGATCTGGAAAAGCTGATGACTGGCAGGATTCTCCAGCTCACACGACCTGAGACTCGAATTCATTGAAACACTGGTTTGCAGTGTCCTGCGTGATTTTGCTGTGGTCGTCTCTGTGGCGCAATTGGCTAGCGCGTTCGGCTGTTAACCGAAAGGTTGGTGGTTCAAGCCCACCCAGGGACGTCGGCCGTTATTGAGCGTTTTACTTAGCGCCCCTGGACGTGCTTGTTCTACTCTCTGTGTTTGCATTGGTGTCTTCTTTTCCTGATTATTTAACAACGCTGCTCTGATCCATTACCTGACTGTTTCCATGCATTCATGATAAGCAATTTTCAATGAAATGAGCAAAAACCATGCACAGACGTCGAACCCAGATTTTAAGGACGGTCGGGCTTCGAAAAAAGCAATGCAAATTCATTCAATGGCTGCACAATCTGGGACTGTTCCACCGCTGGGATTAGGGAAAACAAGTTGAATGCGGTGGACCATTTTAATGATATTTTACCTGCATCAAATAAGTTCACTTTTATTGATGTACACTAAAAGTCCCTGGCTGACATTGTTCCAGTCCACTGCTGACAGCTGATCAAAGCAGGTGTGGAATTGCTCGTGACAGCTGAGCACCAAGCGCTGAATTTTCTTCAGTTTTCAAATCCAATTCCACACATCGTGACTCAGAATCACTGCTGTGAGAGTGGGAAATCGCTGCAAATACTCAACAGGACGGGCAACTTGTGAAAACTCTTTCAATTTTTGTTGTACAGACTTTTCTTAAAACTTCAAACTGGACCATATGGCAATATAAAGCGTGTGTGTGTGTCTGTGGCTGTGGCTGTGATGGTTCTATCGAAACTGAGAGTCTTGATGTTATGAGGGCGATGCATTGTCAGTGTGTCAGTTGTAAATCTCCTTTTATTTTGATAATATATATCAGGTTCTAAATATATAAATATTGTGCACTTGAGTATTATGGGTGTATCAGTGTGCTCATTCTGAATAAATGTGTGTGTGTGTGCGTGTGTTACTTCTCAATGTATTTGTGTGTATCTGTGTTGTGTATACATTTTTCTGTGTCAAAGCAAAGTAAGAGAGCAATAAATAAGCAGAAAGTACACATAAACTCACACAATGCCACAACACGGTTCAGAAACACGCACACAAACTCACACAGTCCGACAAAACGGTTCAGAAACCCGCAGACAAACTCACACAGTCCGAGAACACCGTTCAGAGACACATTAAACTCACACCGTCCCACAACACGCTGCAAAGCCACACACAAACTCACACGGTCCCACAGCACGGTTCAGAGACATACACAAACTTACACAGTCCCACAACACGGTTCAGACACGCACACACAATCTCACTCAGTCCCGCCGTTCATTTAAAATACCTGTCGAGCACGATAGATCTTAAAACCAGAGACGTTCACCATCCTGACTGCACATATCCATTCCAGTAGCGAAAGGGGGAGCACTGGCTCCGGCCAGTTCTGATATAGCAAGAGGCTTGTCAATCAAGTCATGCTCCACCCAGCCCAGATTGAGTCACCTACCAGGTCGCAGTTTCCTGTGTGTCAGAACCTGCCCCTCAGGTGTGGGAGATTCCAAGCTTAGTCTGTCGGTTAAAAGGGCATGGGGGCAGATTGGCCTTTTGCCATGTGGCAGTATCCTCAAAAAAAGCCTCTTTGCCTGGGAAACCGGGTCTAACGGTTGCGACCTGGAGAAGAACCGTCAACATTGTGAGTGCAAAAGCAAACGAATGGTGGATGCTGGAAATCTGAAATGAAAAGAGAAAATGCAGGAAATGCGCAGCAACTCAGGCAGCACATCTGGAAAGACAAACAGTGTTAGACTTTCTGGTGGGTAGCCTTTCTTCACAACTGGATAAAGGTTAGAGATTGAACAGGTATAAAGCGAGTGCAGAGGCAGAGGGAAAGGCGAAGGGGCAAGGTGTGGGATAGGGTGGAACTGTGGCCTGGTGAGTTTGTCTGTCAGGGGAAAGATTTCCGCATCAGTACAGTGTGACATTGTTAAATGAGCTCTGTTTTGTGCTTCGTACAATTGTTGAATTGCCGCAACCGTTATGACATTGTCCCCTTGTGAAATGGTTCTCCGACTGACGGAAAAAGTGCTGGGGAGAACTTTTGATTTGTACCACCAGATGGCAGAGATAAACAGATAACATCCCGCAGCGTCGATCTGGAAAAGCTGATGACTGGCAGGATTCTCCAGCTCACACGACCTGAGACTCGAATTCATTGAAACACTGGTTTGCAGTGTCTTGCGTGATTTGGCTGTGGTCGTCTCTGTGGCGCAATTGGCTAGCGCGTTCGGCTGTTAACCGAAAGGTTGGTGGTTTAAGCCCACCCAGGGACGTCGGACATTATTGAGCGTTTCACTTAGCGCCCATGGACGTGCTTGTTCTACTCTCTGTGTTTGCATTGGTGTCTTCTTTTCCTGATTATTTAACAACGCTGCTCTGATCCATTACCTGACTGTTTCCATGCATTCATGATAAGCAATTTTCAATGAAATGAGCAAAAACCATGCACAGACGTCGAACCCAGATATTAAGGACGGTCGGGCTTCGAAAAAAGCAATGCAAATTCTTTCAATGGCTGCACAATCTGGGACTGTTCCACCGCTGGGATTAGGGAAAACAAGTTGAATGCGGTGGACCATTTTAATGATATTTTACCTGCATCAAATAAGTTCACTTTTATTGATGTACACTATAGTCCCTGGCTGACATTGCTCCAGTCCACTGCTGACAGCTGATCAAAGCAGGTGTGGAATTGCTCGTGACAGCTGAGCACCAAGCGCTGAATTTTCTTCAGTTTTCAAATCCAATTCCACACATCGTGACTCAGAATCACTGCTGTGAGGGTGGGAAATCGCTGCAAATACTCAACAGGACGGGCAACTTGTGAAAACTCTTTCAATTTTTGTTGTACAGACTTTACTTAAAACTTCAAACTGGACCATATGGCAATATAAAGCGTGTGTGCGTGTCTGTGGCTGTGGCTGTGATGGTTCTATCGCAACTGAGAGTCTTGATGTTATGAACGCGATGCATTGTGAGTGTGTCAGTTGTAAATCTCCTTTTATTTTGATAATATATATCAGGTTCTAAATATATAAATATTGTGCACTTGAGTATTATGGGTGTATCAGTGTGCTCATTCTGAATAAATGTGTGTGTGTGTGCGTGTGTTACTTCTCAATGTATTTGTGTCTATCTGTGTTGTGTATACATTTTTCTATGTGTCAAAGCAAAGTAAGAGAGCAATAAATAAGCAGAAAGTACACATAAACTCACACAATGCCACAACACGGTTCAGAAACATGCACACAAACTCACACAGTCCGACAAAACGGTTCAGAAACCCGCAGACAAACTCACACAGTCCTAGAACACCGTTCAGAGACACATTAAACTCACAGCGTCCCACAACACGCTGCAAAGCGACGCACAAACTCACACGGTCCCCCAGCACGGTTCAGAGACATACACAAACTTACACAGTCCCACAACACGGTTCAGACACGCACACACAATCTCACTCAGTCCCGCCGTTCATTTAAAATACCTGTCGAGCACGATAGATCTTAAAACCAGAGACGTTCACCATCCTGACTGCACATATCCATTCCAGTAGCGAAAGGGGGAGCACTGGCTCCGGCCAGTTCTGATATAGCACGAGGCTTGTCAATCAAGTCATGCTCCACCCAGCCCAGATTGAGTCACCTACCAGGTCGCAGTTTCCTGTGTGTCAGAACCTGCCCCTCAGGTGTGGGAGATTCCAAGCTTAGTCTGTCGGTTAAAAGGGCATGGGGGCAGATTGGCCTTTTGCCATGTGGCAGTATCCTCAATAAAAGCCTCTTTGCCTGGGAAACCGGGTCTAACGGTTGCGACCTGGAGAAGAACCGTCAACATTGTGAGTGCAAAAGCAAACGAATGGTGGATGCTGGAAATCTGAAATGAAAAGAGAAAATGCAGGAAATGGGCAGCAACTCAGGCAGCACATCTGGAAAGACAAACAGTGTTAGACTTTCTGGTGTGTAGCCTTTCTTCACAACTGGATAAAGGTTAGAGATTGAACAGGTATAAAGCGAGTGCAGAGGCAGAGGGAAAGGCGAAGGGGCAAGGTGTGGGATAGGGTGGAACTGTGGCCTGGAGAGTTTGTCTGTCAGGGGAAAGATTTCCGCAGCAGAACAGTGTGACATTGTTAAATGAGCTCTGTTTTGTGCTTCGTACAATTGTTGAATTGCCGCAACCGTTTTGACATTGTCCCCTTGTGAAATGGTTCTCCGACTGACGGAAAAAGTGCTGGGGAGAAATTTTGATTTGTACCACCAGATGGCAGAGATAAACAGATACCATCCCACAGCGTCGATCTGGAAAAGCTGATGACTGGCAGGATTCTCCAGCTCACACGACCTGAGACTCGAATTCATTGAAACACTGGTTTGCAGTGTCCTGCGTGATTTTGCTGTGGTCGTCTCTGTGGCGCAATTGGCTAGCGCGTTCGGCTGTTAACCGAAAGGTTGGTGGTTCAAGCCCACCCAGGGACGTCCGCCATTATTGAGCGTTTTACTTAGCGCCCCTGGACGTGCTTGCTCTACTCTCTGTGTTTGCATTGGTGTCTTCTTTTCCTGATTATTTAACAACGCTGCTCTGATCCATTACCTGACTGTTTCCATGCATTCATGATAAGCAATTTTCAATGAAATGAGCAAAAACCATGCACAGAAATCGAACCCAGATATTAAGGACGGTCGGGCTTCGAAAAAAGCAATGCAAATTCATTCAATGGCTGCACAATCTGGGACTGTTCCACCGCTGGGATTAGGGAAAACAAGTTGAATGCGGTGGACCATTTTAATGATATTTTACCTGCATCAAATAAGTTCACTTTTATTGATGTACACTAAAAGTCCCTGGCTGACATTGTTCCAGTCCACTGCTGACAGCTGATCAAAGCAGGTGTGGAATTGCTCGTGACAGCTGAGCACCAAGCGCTGAATTTTCTTCAGTTTTCAAATCCAATTCCACACATCGTGACTCAGAATCACTGCTGTGAGGGTGGGAAATCGCTGCAAATACTCAACAGGACGGGCAACTTGTGAAAACCCTTTCAATTTTTGTTGTACAGACTTTACTTAAAACTTCAAACTGGACCATATGGCAATATAAAGCGTGTGTGTGTGTCTGTGGCTGTGGCTGTGATGGTTCTATCGAAACTGAGAGTCTTGATGTTATGAGGGCGATGCATTGTGAGTGTGTCAGTTGTAAATCTCCTTTTATTTTGATAATATATATCAGGTTCTAAATATATAAATATTGTGCACTTGAGTATTATGGGTGTATCAGTGTGCTCATTCTGAATAAATGTGTGTGTGTGTGTGTGCGTGTGTTACTTCTCAATGTATTTGTGTGTATCTGTGTTGTGTATACATTTTTCTATGTGTCAAAGCAAAGTAAGAGAGCAATAAATAAGCAGAAAGTACACATAAACTCACACAATGCCACAACACGGTTCAGAAACATGCACACAAGCTCACACAGTCCGACAAAACGGTTCAGAAACCCGCAGACAAACTCACACAGTCCTAGAACACCGTTCAGAGACACATTAAACTCACAGCGTCCCACAACACGCTGCAAAGCCACACACAAACTCACACGGTCCCACAGCACGGTTCAGAGACATACACAAACTTACACAGTCCCACAACACGGTTCAGACACGCTCACACAATCTCACTCAGTCCCGCCGTTCATTTAAAATACCTGTCGAGCACGATAGATCTGAAAACCAGAGACGTTCACCATCCTGACTGCACATATCCATTCCAGTAGCGAAAGGGGGAGCACTGGCTCCGGCCAGTTCTAATATAGCACGAGGCTTGTCAATCAAGTCATGCTCCACCCAGCCCAGATTGAGTCACCTACCAGGTCGCAGTTTACTGTGTGTCAGAACCTGCCCCTCAGGTGTGGGAGATTCCAAGCTTAGTCTGTCGGTTAAAAGGGCATGGGGGCAGATTGGCCTTTTGCCATGTGGCAGTATCCTCAATAAAAGCCTCTTTGCCTGGGAAACCGGGTCTAACGGTAGCTGCCTGGAGACGAACCGTCAACAGTGTGAGTGCAAAAGCAAACGAATGGTGGATGCTGGAAATCTGAAATGAAAAGAGAAAATGCAGGAAATGCGCAGCAACTCAGGCAGCACATCTGGAAAGACAAACAGTGTTAGACTTTCTGGTGAGTACCCTTTCTTCACAACTGGATAAAGGTTAGAGATTGAACAGGTATAAAGCGAGTGCAGAGGCAGAGGGAAAGGCGAAGGGGCAAGGTGTGGGATAGGGTGGAACTGTGGCCTGGAGAGTTTGTCTGTCAGGGGAAAGATTTCCGCAGCAGAACAGTGTGACATTGTTAAATGAGCTCTGTTTTGTGCTTCGTACAATTGTTGAATTGCCGCAACCGTTTTGACATTGTCCCCTTGTGAAATGGTTCTCCGACTGACGGAAAAAGTGCTGGGGAGAAATTTTGATTTGTACCACCAGATGGCAGAGATAAACAGATACCATCCCGCTGCGTCGATCTGGAAAAGCTGATGACTGGCAGGATTCTCCAGCTCACACGACCTGAGACTCGAATTCATTGAAACACTGGTTTGCAGTGTCTTGGGTGATTTTGCTGTGGTCGTCTCTGTGGCGCAATTGGCTAGCGCGTTCGGCTGTTAACCGAAAAGTTGGTGATTTAAGCCCACCCAGGGATGCCGGCCATTATTGAGCGTTTCACTTAGCGCCCATGGACGTGCTTGTTCGACTCTCTGTGTTTGCATTGGTGTCTTCTTTTCCTGATTATTTAACAACGCTGCTCTGATCCATTACCTGACTGTTTCCATGCATTCATGATAAGCAATTTTCAATGAAATGAGCAAAAACCATGCACAGACGTCGAACCCAGATATTAAGGACGGTCGGGCTTCGAAAAAAGCAATGCAAATTCATTCAATGGCTGCACAATCTGGGACTGTTCCACCACTGGGATTAGGGAAAACAAGTTGAATGCGGTGGACCATTTTAATGATATTTTACCTGCATCAAATAAGTTCACTTTTATTGATGTACACTAAACGTCCCTGGCTGACATTGCTCCAGTCCACTGCTGACAGCTGATCAAAGCAGGTGTGGAATTGCTCGTGACAGCTGAGCACCAAGCGCTGAATTTTCTTCAGTTTTCAAATCCAATTCCACACATCGTGACTCAGAATCACTGCTGTGAGAGTGGGAAATACTCAACAGGACGGGCAACTTGTGAAAACTCTTTCAATTTTTGTTGTAAAGACTTTTCTTAAAACTTCAAACTGGACCATATGGCAATATAAAGCGTGTGTGTGTGTCTGTGGCTGTGGCTGTGATGGTTCTATCGAAACTGAGAGTCTTGATGTTGTGAGGGCGATGCATTGTGAGTGTGTCAGTTGTAAATCTCCTTTTATTTTGATAATATATATCAGGTTCTAAATATATAAATATTGTGCACTTGAGTATTATGGGTGTATCAGTGTGCTCATTCTGAATAAATGCGTGTGTGTATGTGTGCGTGTGTTACTTCTCAATGTATTTGTGTGTATCTGTGTTGTCTATACATTTTTCTATGTGTCAAAGCAAAGTAAGAGAGCAATAAATAAGCAGAAAGTACACATAAACTCACACAATGCCACAACACGGTTCAGAAACATGCACACAAACTCACACAGTCCGACAAAACGGTTCAGAAACCCGCAGACAAACTCACACAGTCCCAGAACACCGTTCAGAGACACATTAAACTCACACCGTCCCACAACACGCTGCAAAGCCACACACAAACTCACACGGTCCCACAGCACGGTTCAGAGACATACACAAACTTACACAGTCCTACAACACGGTTCAGACACACACACACAATCTCACTCCGTCCCGCCGTTCATTTAAAATACCTGTCGAGCACGATAGATCTTAAAACCAGAGACGTTCACCATCCTGACTGCACATATCCATTCCAGTAGCGAAAGGAGGAGCACTGGCTCCGGCCAGTTCTGATAGACCACGAGGCTTGTCAATCAAGTCATGCTCCACCCAGCCCAGATTGAGTCACCTACCCGGTCGCAGTTTACTGTGTGTCAGAACCTGCCCCTCAGGTGTGGGAGATTCCAAGCTTAGTCTGTCGGTTAAAAGGGCATGGGGGCAGATTGGCCTTTTGCCATGTGGCAGTATCCTCAAAAAAAGCCTCTTTGCCTGGGAAACCGGGTCTAACGGTAGCTACCTGGAGACGAACCGTCAACATTGTGAGTGCAAAAGCAAACGAATGGTGGATGCTGGAAATCTGAAATGAAAAGAGAAAATGCAGGAAATGCGCAGCAACTCAGGCAGCACATCTGGAAAGACAAACAGTGTTCGACTTTCTGGTGGGTAGCCTTTCTTCACAACTGGATAAAGGTTAGAGATTGAACAGGTATAAAGCGAGTGCAGAGGCAGAGGGAAAGGCGAAGGGGCAAGGTGTGGGATAGGGTGGAACTGTGGCCTGGAGCGTTTGTCTGTCAGGGGAAAGATTTCCGCAGCAGAACAGTGTGACATTGTTAAATGAGCTCTGTTTTGTGCTTCGTACAATTGTTGAATTGCCGCAACCGTTTTGACATTGTCCCCTTGTGAAATGGTTCTCCGACTGACGGAAAAAGTGCTGGGGAGTAATTTTGATTTGTACCACCAGATGGCAGAGATAAACAGATACCATCCCGCAGCGTCGATCTGGAAAAGCTGATGACTGGCAGGATTCTCCAGCTCACACGACCTGAGACTCGAATTCATTGAAACACTGGTTTGCAGTGTCTTGGGTGATTTTGCTGTGGTTGTC
The DNA here is from genome assembly GCF_036365525.1 of Heterodontus francisci. Lineage (NCBI taxonomy): Eukaryota > Metazoa > Chordata > Chondrichthyes > Heterodontiformes > Heterodontidae > Heterodontus > Heterodontus francisci. The sequence continues at coordinate 38,773,970 of NC_090392.1, read as the reverse complement.
TGTGTGGCGCAATTGGCTAGCGCGTTCGGCTGTTAACCGAAAGGTTGGTGGTTCAAGCCCACCCAGGGACGTCGGCCATTACTGAGCGTTTTACTTAGCGCCCATGGACGTGCTTGTTCTACTCTCTGTGTTTGCATTGGTGTCTTCTTTTCCTGATTATTTAACAACGCTGCTCTGATCCATTACCTGACTGTTTCCATGCATTCATGATAAGCAATTTTCAATCAAATGAGCAAAAACCATGCACAGACGTCGAACCCATATATTAAGGTCGGTCGGGCTTCGAAAAAAGCAATGCAAATTCATTCAATGGCTGCACAATCTGGGACTGTTCCACCGCTGGGATTAGGGAAAACAAGTTGAATGCGGTGGACCATTTTAATGATATTTTACCTGCATCAAATAAGTTCACTTTTATTGATGTACACTAAAAGTCCCTGGCTGACATTGTTCCAGTCCACTGCTGACAGCTGATCAAAGCAGGTGTGGAATTGCTCGTGACAGCTGAGCACCAAGCGCTGAATTTTCTTCAGTTTTCAAATCCAATTCCACACATCGTGACTCAGAATCACTGCTGTGAGAGTGGGAAATACTCAACAGGACGGGCAACTTGTGAAAACTCTTTCAATTTTTGTTGTAAAACCTTTCTTAAAACTTCAAACTGGACCATATGGCAATATAAAGCGTGTGTGTGTGTCTGTGGCTGTGGCTGTGATGGTTCTATCGAAACTGAGAGTCTTGATGTTGTGAGGGCGATGCATTGTGAGTGTGTCAGTTGTAAATCTCCTTTTATTTTGATAATATATATCAGGTTCTAAATATATAAATATTGTGCACTTGAGTATTATGGGTGTATCAGTGTGCTCATTCTGAATAAATGCGTGTGTGTATGTGTGCGTGTGTTACTTCTCAATGTATTTGTGTGTATCTGTGTTGTCTATACATTTTTCTATGTGTCAAAGCAAAGTAAGAGAGCAATAAATAAGCAGAAAGTACACATAAACTCACACAATGCCACAACACGGTTCAGAAACATGCACACAAACTCACACAGTCCGACAAAACGGTTCAGAAACCCGCAGACAAACTCACACAGTCCCAGAACACCGTTCAGAGACACATTAAACTCACACCGTCCCACAACACGCTGCAAAGCCACACACAAACTCACACGGTCCCACAGCACGGTTCAGAGACATACACAAACTTACACAGTCCCACAACACGGTTCAGACACACACACACAATCTCACTCCGTCCCGCCGTTCATTTAAAATACCTGTCGAGCACGATAGATCTTAAAACCAGAGACGTTCACCATCCTGACTGCACATATCCATTCCAGTAGCGAAAGGGGGAGCACTGGCTCCGGCCAGTTCTGATAGACCACGAGGCTTGTCAATCAAGTCATGCTCCACCCAGCCCAGATTGAGTCACCTACCCGGTCGCAGTTTACTGTGTGTCAGAACCTGCCCCTCAGGTGTGGGAGATTCCAAGCTTAGTCTGTCGGTTAAAAGGGCATGGGGGCAGATTGGCCTTTTGCCATGTGGCAGTATCCTCAAAAAAAGCCTCTTTGCCTGGGAAACCGGGTCTAACGGTAGCTACCTGGAGACGAACCGTCAACATTGTGAGTGCAAAAGCAAACGAATGGTGGATGCTGGAAATCTGAAATGAAAAGAGAAAATGCAGGAAATGCGCAGCAACTCAGGCAGCACATCTGGAAAGACAAACAGTGTTCGACTTTCTGGTGGGTAGCCTTTCTTCACAACTGGATAAAGGTTAGAGATTGAACAGGTATAAAGCGAGTGCAGAGGCAGAGGGAAAGGCGAAGGGGCAAGGTGTGGGATAGGGTGGAACTGTGGCCTGGAGCGTTTGTCTGTCAGGGGAAAGATTTCCGCAGCAGAACAGTGTGACATTGTTAAATGAGCTCTGTTTTGTGCTTCGTACAATTGTTGAATTGCCGCAACCGTTTTGACATTGTCCCCTTGTGAAATGGTTCTCCGACTGATGGAAAAAGTGCTGGGGAGAAATTTTGATTTGTACCACCAGATGGCAGAGATAAACAGATACCATCCCGCAGCGTCGATCTGGAAAAGCTGATGACTGGCAGGATTCTCCAGCTCACACGACCTGAGACTCGAATTCATTGAAACACTGGTTTGCAGTGTCTTGGGTGATTTTGCTGTGGTTGTCTGTGTGGCGCAATTGGCTAGCGCGTTCGGCTGTTAACCGAAAGGTTGGTGGTTCAAGCCCACCCAGGGACGTCGGCCATTACTGTGCGTTTTACTTAGCGCCCATGGACGTGCTTGTTCTACTCTCTGTGTTTGCATTGGTGTCTTCTTTTCCTGATTATTTAACAACGCTGCTCTGATCCATTACCTGACTGTTTCCATGCATTCATGATAAGCAATTTTCAATCAAATGAGCAAAAACCATGCACAGACGTCGAACCCATATATTAAGGTCGGTCGGGCTTCGAAAAAAGCAATGCAAATTCATTCAATGGCTGCACAATCTGGGACTGTTCCACCGCTGGGATTAGGGAAAACAAGTTGAATGCGGTGGACCATTTTAATGATATTTTACCTGCATCAAATAAGTTCACTTTTATTGATGTACACTAAAAGTCCCTGGCTGACATTGTTCCAGTCCACTGCTGACAGCTGATCAAAGCAGGTGTGGAATTGCTCGTGACAGCTGAGCACCAAGCGCTGAATTTTCTTCAGTTTTCAAATCCAATTCCACACATCGTGACTCAGAATCACTGCTGTGAGAGTGGGAAATCGCTGCAAATACTCAACAGGACGGGCAACTTGTGAAAACTCTTTCAATTTTTGTTGTACAGACTTTTCTTAAAACTTCAAACTGGACCATATGGCAATATAAAGCGTGTGTGTGTGTCTGTGGCTGTGGCTGTGATGGTTCTATCGAAACTGAGAGTCTTGATGTTATGAGGGCGATGCATTGTGAGTGTGTCAGTTGTAAATCTCCTTTTATTTTGATAATATATATCAGGTTCTAAATATATAAATATTGTGCACTTGAGTATTATGGGTGTATCAGTGTGCTCATTCTGAATAAATGTGTGTGTGTGTGTGCGTGTGTTACTTCTCAATGTATTTGTGTGTATCTGTGTTGTGTATACATTTTTCTATGTGTCAAAGCAAAGTAAGAGAGCAATAAATAAGCAGAAAGTACACATAAACTCACACAATGCCACAACACGGTTCAGAAACATGCACACAAACTCACATAGTCCGACAAAACGGTTCAGAAACCCGCAGACAAACTCACACAGTCCTAGAACACCGTTCAGAGACACATTAAACTCACACCGTCCCACAACACGCTGCAAAGCCACACACAAACTCACACGGTCCCACAGTACGGTTCAGAGACATACACAAACTTACACAGTCCCACAACACGGTTCAGACACGCACACACAATCTCACTCAGTCCCGCCGTTCATTTAAAATACCTGTCGAGCACGATAGATCTAAAAACCAGAGACGTTCACCATCCTGACTGCACATATCCATTCCAGTAGTGAAAGGAGGAGCACTGGCTCCGGCCAGTTCTGATGGATCACGAGGCTTGTCAATCAAGTCATGCTCCACCCAGCCCAGATTGAGTCACCTGCCAGGTCGCAGTTTACTGTGTGTCAGAACCTGCCCCTCAGGTGTGGGAGATTCCAAGCTTAGTCTGTCGGTTAAAAGGGCATGGGGGCAGATTGGCCTTTTGCCATGTGGCAGCATCCTCAATAAAAGCCTCTTTTGCCTGGGAAACCGGGTCTAACGGTAGCTACCTGGAGACGAACCGTCAACATTGTGAGTGCAAAAGCAAACGAATGGTGGATGCTGGAAATCTGAAATGAAAAGAGAAAATGCAGGAAATGCGCAGCAACTCAGGCAGCACATCTGGAAAGACAAACAGTGTTAGACTTTCTGGTGGGTAGCCTTTCTTCACAACTGGATAAAGGTTAGAGATTGAACAGGTATAAAGCGAGTGCATAGGCAGAGGGAAAGGCGAAGGGGCAAGGTGTGGGATAGGGTGGAACTGTGGCCTGGAGAGTTTGTCTGTCAGGGGAAAGATTTCCGCAGCAGAACAGTGTGACATTGTTAAATGAGCTCTGTTTTGTTCTTCGTACAATTGTTGAATTGCCGTAACCGTTTTGACATTGTCCCCTTGTGAAATGGTTCTCCGACTGACGGAAAAAGTGCTGGGGAGAAATTTTGATTTGTACCACCAGATGGCAGAGATAAACAGATACCATCCCGCAGCGTCGATCTGGAAAAGCTGATGACTGGCAGGATTCTCCAGCTCACACGACCTGAGACTCGAATTCATTAAAACACTGGTTTGCAGTGTCTTGCGTGACTTTGTTGTGGTCGTCTCTGTGGTGCAATTGGCCAGCACGTTCGGCTGTTAATCGAAAGGTTGGTGGTTCAAGCCCACTCAGGAACGTCGGCCCTTATTGAGCGTTTCATTTAGCGCCCCTGGACGTGCTTGTTCCACTCTCTGTGTTTGCATTGGTGTCTTCTTTTCCTGATTATTTAACAACGCTGCTCTGATCCATTACCTGACTGTTTCCATGCATTCATGATAAGCAATTTTCAATGAAATGAGCAAAAACCATGCACAGACGTCGAACCCATATATTAAGTTCGGTCGGGCTTCGAAAAAAGCAAGGCAAATTCATTCAATGGCTGCACAATCTGGGACTGTTGCACCGCTGGGATTAGGGAAAACAAGTTGAATGCGGTGGACCATTTTAATGATATTTTACCTGCATCAAATAAGTTCACTTTTATTGATGTACACTAAAAGTCCCTGGCTGACATTGTTCCAGTCCACTGCTGACAGCTGATCAAAGCAGGTGTGGAATTGCTCGTGACAGCTGAGCACCAAGCGCTGAATTTTCTTCAGTTTTCAAATCCAATTCCACACATCGTGACTCAGAATCACTGCTGTGAGAGTGGGAAATCGCTGCAAATACTCAACAGGACGGGCAACTTGTGAAAACTCTTTCAATTTTTGTTGTACAGACTTTTCTTAAAACTTCAAACTGGACCATATGGCAATATAAAGCGTGTGTGTGTGTCTGTGGCTGTGGCTGTGATGGTTCTATCGAAACTGAGAGTCTTGATGTTATGAGGGCGATGCATTGTGAGTGTGTCAGTTGTAAATCTCCTTTTATTTTGATAATATATATCAGGTTCTAAGTATATAAATATTGTGCACTTGAGTATTATGGGTGTATCAGTGTGCTCATTCTGAATAAATGTGTGTGTGTGTGTGTTACTTCTCAATGTATTTGTGTGTATCTGTGTTGTGTATACATTTTTCTATGTGTCAAAGCAAAGTAAGAGAGCAATAAATAAGCAGAAAGTACACATACACTCACACAATGCCACAACACGGTTCAGAAACATGCACACAAACTCACACAGTCCGACAAAACGGTTCAGAAACCCGCAGACAAACTCACACAGTCCTAGAACACCGTTCAGAGACACATTAAACTCACAGCGTCCCACAACACGCTGCAAAGCCACACACAAACTCACACGGTCCCACAGCACGGTTCAGAGACATACACAAACCTACACAGTCCCGCAACACGGTTCAGACACGCACACACAATCTCACTCAGTCCCGCCGTTCATTTAAAATACCTGTCGAGCACGATAGATCTTAAAACCAGAGACGTTCACCATCCTGACTGCACATCTCCATTCCAGTAGCGAAAGGAGGAGCACTGGCTCCGGCCAGTTCTGATATAGCACGAGGATTGTCAATCAAGTCATGCTCCACCCAGCCCAGATTGAGTCACCTACCAGGTCGCAGTTTACTGTGTGTCAGAACCTGCCCCTCAGGTGTGGGAGATTCCAAGCTTAGTCTGTCGGTTAAAAGGGCATGGGGGCAGATTGTCCTTTTGCCATGTGGCAGTATCCTCAATAAAAGCCTCTTTGCCTGGGAAACCGGGTCTAACGGTAGCTACCTGGAGACGAACCGTCAACATTGTGAGTGCAAAAGCAAACGAATGGTGGATGCTGGAAATCTGAAATGAAAAGAGAAAATGCAGGAAATGCGCAGCAACTCAGGCAGCACATCTGGAAAGACAAACAGTGTTAGACTTTCTGTTGGGTAGCCTTTCTTCACAACTGGATAAAGGTTAGAGATTGAACAGGTATAAAGCGAGTGCAGAGGCAGAGGGAAAGGCGAAGGGGCAAGGTCTGGGATAGGGTGGAACTGTGGCCTGGAGAGTTTGTCTGTCAGGGGAAAGATTTCCGCAGCAGAACAGTGTGACATTGTTAAATGAGCTCTGTTTTGTGCTTCGTACAATTGTTGAATTGCCGCAACCGTTTTGACATTGTCCCCTTGTGAAATGGTTCTCCGACTGACGGAAAAAGTGCTGGGGAGAAATTTTGATTTGCACCACCAGATGGCAGAGATAAACAGATACCATCCCGCAGCGTCGATCTGGAAAAGCTGATGACTGGCAGGATTCTCCAGCTCACACGACCTGAGACTCGAATTCATTGAAACACTGGTTTGCAGTGTCTTGGGTGATTTTGCTGTGGTCGAGTCTGTGGCGCAATTGGTTAGCGCGTTCGGTTGTTAACAGAAAAGTTGGTGGTTCAAGCCCACCCAGGGACGTCGGCCCTGACAAAGCGTTTCACTTAGCGCCCCTGGACGTGCTTGTTCTACTCTCTGTGTTTGCATTGGTGTCTTCTTTTCCTGATTATTTAACAACGCTGCTCTGATCCATTACCTGACTGTTTCCATGCATTCATGATAAGCAATTTTCAATGAAATGTGCAAAAACCATGCACAGACGTCGAACCCATGCTAAATATATTAAGGTCGGTCGGGCTTCGAAAAAAGCAATGCAAATCAATTCAATGGCTGCACAATCTGGGACTGTTCCACCGCTGGGATTAGGGAAAACAAGTTGAATGCGGTGGACCATTTTAATGATATTTTACCTGCATCAAATAAGTTCACTTTTATTGATGTACACTAAAAGTCCCTGGCTGACATTGTTCCAGTCCACTGCTAACAGCTGATCAAAGCAGGTGTGGAATTGCTCGTGACAGCTGATCACCAAGTGCTGAATTTACTTCAGTTTTCAAATCCAACTCCACAAATCGTGACTCAGAATCACTGCTGTGAGAGTGGGAAATCGCTGCAAATACTCAACAGGACGGGCAACTTGTGAAAACTCTTTCACTTTTTGTTGTACAGACTTTTCTTAAAACTTCAAACTGGACCATATGGCAATATAAAGCGTGTGTGTGTGTCTGTGGCTGTGGCTGTGGCTGTCATGGTACTATCGAAACTGTCAGTCTTGATGTTATGAGGGCGATGCATTGTGAGTGTGTCAGTTGTAAATCTCCTTTCATTTTGAAAATATATATCAGGTTCTAAATATATAAATATTGTGCACTTGAGTATTATGGGTGTATCAGTGTGCTCATTCTGAATAAATGTGTGTGTGTGTGTGCGTGTGTTACTTCTCAATGTATTTGTGTGTATCTGTGTTGTGCATACATTTTTCTATGTGTCAAAGCAAAGTAAGAGAGCAATAAATAAGCAGAAAGTACACATAAACTCACACAATGCCACAACACGGTTCAGAAACATGCACACAAACTCACACAGTCCGACAAAACGGTTCAGAAACCCGCAGACAAACTCACACAGTCCCAGAACACCGTTCAGAGACACATTAAACTCACACCGTCCCACAACACGCTGCAAAGCCATACACAAACTCACACGGTCCCACAGCACGGTTCAGAGACATACACAAACTTACACAGTCCCACAACACGGTTCAGACACGCACACACAATCTCACTCAGTCCCGCCGTTCATTTAAAATACCTGTCGAGCACGATAGATCTTAAAACCAGAGACGTTCACCATCCTGACTGCACATATCCATTCCAGTAGCGAAAGGGGGAGCACAGGCTCCGGCCAGTTCTGATATAGCACGAGGCTTGTCAATCAAGTCATGCTCCACACAGCCCAGATTGAGTCACCTACCAGGTCGCAGTTTACTGTGTGTCAGAACCTGCCCCTCAGGTGTGGGAGATTCCAAGCTTAGTCTGTCGGTTAAAAGGGCATGGGGGCAGATTGGCCTTTTGCCATGTGGCTGTATCCTCAACAAAAGCCTCTTTGCCTGGGAAACCGGGTCTAACGGTAGCTACCTGGAGACGAGCCGTCAACATTGTGAGTGCAAAAGTAAACGAATGGTGGATGCTGGAAATCTGAAATGAAAAGAGAAAATGCAGGAAATGCGCAGCAACTCAGGCAGCACATCTGGAAAGACAAACAGTGTTCGACTTTCTGGTGGGTAGCCTTTCTTCACAACTGGATAAAGGTTAGAGATTGAACAGGTATAAAGCGAGTGCAGAGGCAGAGGGAAAGGCGAAGCGGCAAGGTCTGGGATAGGGTGGAACTGTGGCCTGGAGAGTTTGTCTGTCAAGGGAAAGATTTCCGGTGCAGAACAGTGTGACATTCTTGAATGAGCTCTGTTTTGTGCTTCGTACAATTGTTGAATTGCCGCAACCGTTTTGACGTTGTCCCCTTGTGAAATGGTTCTCCGACTGACGGAAAAAGTGCTGGGGAGAAATTTTGATTTGTACCACCAGATGGCAGAGATAAACAGATACCATCCCGCAGCGTCGATCTGGAAAAGCTGATGACTGGCAGGATTCTCCAGCTCACACGACCTGAGACTCGAATTCATTGAAACACTGGTTTGCAGTGTCTTGCGTGATTTTGCTGCGGTCGTCTCTGTCGCGCAATTGGCTCGCGCGTTCGGCTGTTAACCGAAAGGTTGGTGGTTCAAGCCCACCCAGGGACGTCGGCCCTGATTGAGCATTTCACTCAGCGCCCCTGGACGTGCTTGTTCTACTCTCTGTGTTTGCATTGGTGTCTTCTTTTCCTGATTATTTAACAACGCTGCTCTGATCCATTACCTGACTGTTTCCATGCATTCATGACAAGCAATTTTCAATGAAATGAGCAAAAACCATGCACCGACGTCGACCCCATGCTAAATATATTAAGGTCGGTCGGGCTTCGAAAAAAGCAATGCAAATTCATTCAATGACTGTTCCACCGCTGGGATTAGGGAAAACAAGTTGAATGCGGTGGACCATTTTAATGATATTTTACCTGCATCAAATAAGTTCACTTTTATTGATGTACACTAAAAGTCCCTGGCTGACATTGTTCCAGTCCACTGCTAACAGCTGATCAAAGCAGGTGTGGAATTGCTCGTGACAGCTGAGCACCAAGCGCAGAATTTTCTTCAGTTTTCAAATCCAATTCCACACATCGTGACTCAGAATCACTGCTGTGAGAGTGGGAAATCGCTGCAAATACTCAACAGGACGGGCAACTTGTGAAATCTCTTTCAATTTTTGTTGTACAGACTTTTCTTAAAACTTCAAACTGGACCATATGGCAATATAAAGCGTGTGTGTGTGTCTGTGGCTGTCATGGTTCTATCGAAACTGTCAGTCTTGATGTTATGAGGGCGATGCATTGTGAGTGTGTCAGTTGTAAATCTCCTTTTATTTTGATAATATATATCAGGTTCTAAATATATAAATATTGTGCACTTGAGTATTATGGGTGTATCAGTGTGCTCATTCTGAATAAATGTGTGTGTGTGTGTGCGTGTGTTACTTCTCAATGTATTTGTGTGTATCTGTGTTGTGTATACATTTTTCTATGTGTCAAAGCAAAGTAAGAGAGCAATAAATAAGCAGAAAGTACACATAAACTCACACAATGCCACAACACGGTTCAGAAACACGCACACAAACTCACACAGTCCGACAAAACGGTTCAGAAACCCGCAGACAAACTCACACAGTCCCAGAACACCGTTCAGAGACACATTAAACTCACAGCGTCCCACAACACGCTGCAAAGCCACACACAAACTCACACGGTCCCACAGCACGGTTCAGAGACATACACAAACTTACACAGTCCCACAACACGGTTCAGACACGCACACACAATCTCACTCAGTCCCGCCGTTCATTTAAAATACCTGTCGAGCACGATAGATCTTAAAACCAGAGACGTTCACCATCCTGACTGCACATATCCATTCCAGTAGAGAATGGGGGAGCACTGGCTGCGGCCAGTTCTGATATAGCACGAGGCTTGTCAATCAAGTCATGCTCCACCCAGCCCAGATTGAGTCACCTGCCAGGTCGCAGTTTACTGTGTGTCAGAACCTGCCCCTCAGGTGTGGAAGATTCCAAGCTTAGTCTGTCGGTTAAAAGGGCATGGGTGCAGATTGGCCTTTTGCCATGTGGCAGTATCCTCAATAAAAGCCTCTTTGCCTGGGAAACCGGGTCTAACGGTAGCTGCCTGGAGACGAACCGTCAACATTGTGAGTGCAAAAGCAAACGAACGGTGGATGCTGGAAATCTGAAATGAAAAGAGAAAATGCAGGAAATGCGCAGCAACTCAGGCAGCACATCTGGAAAGACAAACAGTGTTAGACTTTCTGGTGGGTAGCCTTTCTTCACAACTGGATAAAGGTTAGAGATTGAACAGGTATAAAGCGAGTGCAGAGGCAGAGGGAAAGGCGAAGGGGCAAGGTCTGGGATAGGGTGGAACTGTGGCCTGGAGAGTTTGTCTGTCAGGGGAAAGATTTCCGCAGCAGAACAGTGTGACATTGTTAAATGGGCTCTGTTTTGTGCTTCGTACAATTGTTGAATTGCCGCAACCGTTTTGACATTGTCCCCTTGTGAAATGGTTCTCCGACTGACGGAAAAAGTGCTGGGGAGAAATTTTGATTTGTACCACCAGATGGCAGAGATAAACAGATACCATCCCGCAGCGTCGATCTGGAAAAGCTGATGACTGGCAGGATTCTCCAGCTCACACGACCTGAGACTCGAATTCATTGAAACACTGGTTTGCAGTGTCTTGAGTGATTTTGCTGTGGTAGTATCTGTGGCGCAATTGGCTAACGCGTTTGGCTGTTAACTGAAATGTTGGTGGTTCAAGCCCACCCAAGGACGTCGGCCCTTACTGAGCGCTTCATTTAGCGCTCCTGGACGTGCTTGTTCTACTCTCTGTGTTTGCATTGGTGTCTTCTTTTCCTGATTATTTAACAACGCTGCTCTGATCCATTACCTGACTGTTTCCATGCATTCATGATAAGCAATTTTCAATGAAATGAACAAAAACCATGCACAGACGTCGAACCCATGCTAAATATATTAAGGTCGGTCGGGCTTCGAAAAAAGCAATGCAAATTCATTCAATGGCTGCACAATCTGGGACTGTTCCACCGCTGGGATTAGGGAAAACAAGTTGAATGCGGTGGACCATTTTAATGATATTTTACCTGCATCAAATAAGTTCACTTTTATTGATGTACACTAAACGTCCCTGGCTGACATTGTTCCAGTCCACTGCTAACAGCTGATCAAAGCAGGTGTGGAATTGCTCGAGACAGCTGAGCACCAAGCGCTGAATTTCCTTCAGTTTTCAAATCCAATTCCACACATCGTGACTCAGAATCACTGCTCTGAGAGTGGGAAATCGCTGCAAATACTCAACAGGACGGGCAACTTGTGAAAACTCTTTCAATTTTTGTTGTACAGACTTTTCTTAAAACTTCAAACTGGACCATATGGCAATATAAAGCGTGTGTGTGTGTCTGTGGCTGTGGCTGTCATGGTTCTATCGAAACTGTGAGTCTTGATGTTATGAGGGCGATGCATTGTGAGTGTGTCAGTTGTAAATCTCCTTTTATTTTGATAATATATATCAGGTTCTAAATAAATAAATATTGTGCACTTGAGTATTATGGGTGTATCAGTGTGCTCATTCTGAATAAATGTGTGTGTGTGTGCGCGTGTGTTAATTCTCAATGTATTTGTGTGTATCTGTGTTGTGTATACATTTTTCTATGTGTCAAAGCAAAGTAAGAGAGCAATAAATAAGCAGAAAGTACACATAAACTCACACAATGCCACAACACGTTTCAGAAACACGCACACAAACTCACACAGTCCGACAAAACGGTTCAGAAACCCGCAGACAAACTCACACAGTCCCAGAACACCGTTCAGAGACACATTAAACTCACAGCGTCCCACAACACGCTGCAAAGCCACACACAAACTCACACGGTCCCACAGCACGGTTCAGAGACATACACAAACTTACAGTCCCACAACACGGTTCAGACACGCACACACAATCTCACTCAGTCCCGCCGTTCATTTAAAATACCTGTCGAGCACGATAGATCTTAAAACCAGAGACGTTCACCATCCTGACTGCACATATCCATTCCAGTAGCGAAAGGGGGAGCACTGGCTCCGGCCAGTTCTGATATAGCACGAGGCTTGTCAATCAAGTCATGCTCCAACCAGCCCAGATTGAGTCACCTACCAGGTCGCAGTTTACTGTGTGTCAGAACCTGCCCCTCAGGTGTGGGAGATTCCAAGCTTAGTCTGTCGGTTAAAAGGGCATGGGGGCGGATTGGCCTTTTGCCATGTGGCAGTATCCTCAATAAAAGCCTCTTTGCCTGGGAAACCGGGTCTAACGGCAGCTACCTGGAGACGAACCGTCAACATTGTGAGTGCAAAAGCAAACGAATGGTGGATGCTGGAAATCTGAAATGAAAAGAGAAAATGCAGGAAATGCGCAGCAACTCAGGCAGCACATCTGGAAAGACAAACACTGTTAGACTTTCTGGTGGGTAGCCTTTCTTCACAACTGGATAAAGGTTAGAGATTGAACAGGTATAAAGCGAGTGCAGATGCAGAGGGAAAGGCGAAGGGGCAAGGTGTGGGATAGGGTGGAACTGTGGCCTGGAGAGTTTGTCTGTCAGGGGAAAGATTTCCGCAGCAGAACAGTGTGACATTGTTAAATGAGCTCTGTTTTGTGCTTCGTACAATTGTTGAATTGCCACAACCGTTTTGACATTGTCCCCTTGTGAAATTGTTCTCCGACTGACGGAAAAAGTGCTGGGCAGAAATTTTGATTTGTACCACCAGATGGCAGAGATAAACAGATACCATCCCACAGCGTCGATCTGGAAAAGCTGATGACTGGCAGGATTCTCCAGCTCACACGACCTGAGACTCGAATTCATTTAAACACTGGTTTGCAGTGTCTTGCGCGACTTGGCTGTGGTCTTCTCTGTGGCGCAATTGGCTAGTGAGTTCGGCTATTAACCGAAAGGTTGGTTGTTCAAGCCCACCCAGGGACGTCGGCCCTTATTGAGCGTTTCACTTAGCGCGCCTGGACATTTTTGTTCTTCTCTCTGTTTGCATTGGTGTCTTCTTTTCCTGATTATTTAACAACGCGGCTCTGATCCATTACCTGACTGTTTCCATGCATTCATGATAAGCAATTTTCAATGAAATGAGCAAAAACCATGCACAGACGTCGAACCCATGCTAAATATATTAAGGTCGGTCGGGCTTCGAAAAAAGCAATGCAAATTCTTTCAATGGCTGCACAATCTGGGACTGTTCCACCGCTGGGATTAGGGAAAACAAGTTGAATGCGGTGGACCATTTTAATGATATTTTACCTGCATCAAATAAGTTCACTTTTATTGATGTACACTAAAAGTCCCTGGCTGACATTGTTCCAGTCCACTGCTAACAGCTGATCAAAGCAGGTGTGGAATTGCTCGTGACAGCTGAGCACCAAGCGCTGAATTTTCTTCAGTTTTCAAATCCAATTCCACACATCGTGACTCAGAATCACTGCTGTGAGAGTGGGAAATCGCTGCAAATACTCAACAGGACGGGCAACTTGTGAAAACTCTTTCAATTTTTGTTGTACAGACTTTTCCTAAAACATCAAACGGGACCATATGGCAATATGAAGCGTGTTTGTGTGTCTGTGGCTGTGGCTGTCATGGTTCTATCGAAACTGTGAGTCTTGATGTTATGAGGGCGATGCATTGTGAGTGTGTCAGTTGTAAATCTCCTTTTATTTTGATAATATATATCAGGTTCTAAATATATAAATATTGTGCACTTGAGTATTATGGGTGTATCAGTGTGCTCATTCTGAATAAATGTGTGTGTGTGTGTGCGTGTGTTACTTCTCAATGTATTTGTGTGTATCTGTGTTGTGTATACATTTTTCTATGTGTCAAAGCAAAGTAAGAGAGCAATAAATAAGCAGTGAGTACACATAAACTCACACAATGCCATAACACGGTTCAGAAACACGCACACAAACTCACACAGTCCGACAAAACGGTTCAGAAACCCGCAGACAAACTCACACAGTCCTAGAACACCGTTCAGAGACACATTAAACTCACAGCGTCCCACAACACGCTGCAAAGCCACACACAAACTCACACGGTCCCACAGCACGGTTCAGAGACATACACAAACTTACACAGTCCCACAACACGGTTCAGACACGCACACACAATCTCACTCAGTCCCGCCGTTCATTTTAAATACCTGTCGAGCACGATAGATCTTAAAACCAGAGACGTTCACCATCCTGTCTGCACATATCCATTTCAGTAGCGAAAGGGGGAGCACTGGCTCCGGCCAGTTCTGATATAGCACGAGGCTTGTCAATCAAGTCATGCTCCACCCAGCGCAGATTGAGTCACCTACCAGGTCGCAGTTTACTGTGTGTCAGAACCTGCCCCTCAGGTGTGGGAGATTCCAAGCTTAGTCTGTCGGTTAAAAGGGCATGGGGGCAGATTGGCCTTTTGCCATGTGGCAGTATCCTCAATAAAAGCCTCTTTGCCTGGGAAACCGGGTCTAACGGTAGCTACCTGGAGACGAACCGGCAACATTGTGAGTGCACATGCAAACGAATGGTGGATGCTGGAAATCTGAAATGAAAAGAGAAAATGCAGGAAATGCGCAGCAACTCAGGCAGCACATCTGGAAAGACAAACAGTGTTAGACTTTCTGGTGGGCAGCCTTTCTTCACAACTGGATAAAGGTTAGAGATTGAACAGGTATAAAGCGAGTGCAGAGGCAGAGGGAAAGGCGAAGGGGCAAGGTCTGGGATAGGGTGGAACTGTGGCCTGGAGAGTTTGTCTGTCAGGGGAAAGATTTCCGCAGCAGAACAGTGTGACATTGTTAAATGGGCTCTGTTTTGTGCTTCGTACAATTGTTGAATTGCCGCAACCGTTTTGACATTGTCCCCTTGTGAAATGGTTCTCCGACTGACGGAAAAAGTGCTGGGGAGAAATTTTGATTTGTACCACCAGATGGCAGAGATAAACAGATACCATCCCGCAGCGTCGATCTGGAAAAGCTGATGACTGGCAGGATTCTCCAGCTCACACGACCTGAGACTCGAATTCATTGAAACACTGGTTTGCAGTGTCTTGAGTGATTTTGCTGTGGTAGTATCTGTGGCGCAATTGGCTAACGCGTTTGGCTGTTAACTGAAAGGTTGGTGGTTCAAGCCCACCCAAGGACGTCGGCCCTTACTGAGCGCTTCATTTAGCGCTCCTGGACGTGCTTGTTCTACTCTCTGTGTTTGCATTGGTGTCTTCTTTTCCTGATTATTTAACAACGCTGCTCTGATCCATTACCTGACTGTTTCCATGCATTCATGATAAGCAATTTTCAATGAAATGAACAAAAACCATGCACAGACGTCGAACCCATGCTAAATATATTAAGGTCGGTCGGGCTTCGAAAAAAGCAATGCAAATTCATTCAATGGCTGCACAATCTGGGACTGTTCCACCGCTGGGATTAGGGAAAACAAGTTGAATGCGGTGGACCATTTTAATGATATTTTACCTGCATCAAATAAGTTCACTTTTATTGATGTACACTAAACGTCCCTGGCTGACATTGTTCCAGTCCACTGCTAACAGCTGATCAAAGCAGGTGTGGAATTGCTCGAGACAGCTGAGCACCAAGCGCTGAATTTCCTTCAGTTTTCAAATCCAATTCCACACATCGTGACTCAGAATCACTGCTCTGAGAGTGGGAAATCGCTGCAAATACTCAACAGGACGGGCAACTTGTGAAAACTCTTTCAATTTTTGTTGTACAGACTTTTCTTAAAACTTCAAACTGGACCATATGGCAATATAAAGCGTGTGTGTGTGTCTGTGGCTGTGGCTGTCATGGTTCTATCGAAACTGTGAGTCTTGATGTTATGAGGGCGATGCATTGTGAGTGTGTCAGTTGTAAATCTCCTTTTATTTTGATAATATATATCAGGTTCTAAATAAATAAATATTGTGCACTTGAGTATTATGGGTGTATCAGTGTGCTCATTCTGAATAAATGTGTGTGTGTGTGCGCGTGTGTTAATTCTCAATGTATTTGTGTGTATCTGTGTTGTGTATACATTTTTCTATGTGTCAAAGCAAAGTAAGAGAGCAATAAATAAGCAGAAAGTACACATAAACTCACACAATGCCACAACACGTTTCAGAAACACGCACACAAACTCACACAGTCCGACAAAACGGTTCAGAAACCCGCAGACAAACTCACACAGTCCCAGAACACCGTTCAGAGACACATTAAACTCACAGCGTCCCACAACACGCTGCAAAGCCACACACAAACTCACACGGTCCCACAGCACGGTTCAGAGACATACACAAACTTACAGTCCCACAACACGGTTCAGACACGCACACACAATCTCACTCAGTCCCGCCGTTCATTTAAAATACCTGTCGAGCACGATAGATCTTAAAACCAGAGACGTTCACCATCCTGACTGCACATATCCATTCCAGTAGCGAAAGGGGGAGCACTGGCTCCGGCCAGTTCTGATATAGCACGAGGCTTGTCAATCAAGTCATGCTCCAACCAGCCCAGATTGAGTCACCTACCAGGTCGCAGTTTACTGTGTGTCAGAACCTGCCCCTCAGGTGTGGGAGATTCCAAGCTTAGTCTGTCGGTTAAAAGGGCATGGGGGCGGATTGGCCTTTTGCCATGTGGCAGTATCCTCAATAAAAGCCTCTTTGCCTGGGAAACCGGGTCTAACGGCAGCTACCTGGAGACGAACCGTCAACATTGTGAGTGCAAAAGCAAACGAATGGTGGATGCTGGAAATCTGAAATGAAAAGAGAAAATGCAGGAAATGCGCAGCAACTCAGGCAGCACATCTGGAAAGACAAACACTGTTAGACTTTCTGGTGGGTAGCCTTTCTTCACAACTGGATAAAGGTTAGAGATTGAACAGGTATAAAGCGAGTGCAGATGCAGAGGGAAAGGCGAAGGGGCAAGGTGTGGGATAGGGTGGAACTGTGGCCTGGAGAGTTTGTCTGTCAGGGGAAAGATTTCCGCAGCAGAACAGTGTGACATTGTTAAATGAGCTCTGTTTTGTGCTTCGTACAATTGTTGAATTGCCACAACCGTTTTGACATTGTCCCCTTGTGAAATTGTTCTCCGACTGACGGAAAAAGTGCTGGGCAGAAATTTTGATTTGTACCACCAGATGGCAGAGATAAACAGATACCATCCCACAGCGTCGATCTGGAAAAGCTGATGACTGGCAGGATTCTCCAGCTCACACGACCTGAGACTCGAATTCATTTAAACACTGGTTTGCAGTGTCTTGCGCGACTTGGCTGTGGTCTTCTCTGTGGCGCAATTGGCTAGTGAGTTCGGCTATTAACCGAAAGGTTGGTTGTTCAAGCCCACCCAGGGACGTCGGCCCTTATTGAGCGTTTCACTTAGCGCGCCTGGACATTTTTGTTCTTCTCTCTGTTTGCATTGGTGTCTTCTTTTCCTGATTATTTAACAACGCGGCTCTGATCCATTACCTGACTGTTTCCATGCATTCATGATAAGCAATTTTCAATGAAATGAGCAAAAACCATGCACAGACGTCGAACCCATGCTAAATATATTAAGGTCGGTCGGGCTTCGAAAAAAGCAATGCAAATTCTTTCAATGGCTGCACAATCTGGGACTGTTCCACCGCTGGGATTAGGGAAAACAAGTTGAATGCGGTGGACCATTTTAATGATATTTTACCTGCATCAAATAAGTTCACTTTTATTGATGTACACTAAAAGTCCCTGGCTGACATTGTTCCAGTCCACTGCTAACAGCTGATCAAAGCAGGTGTGGAATTGCTCGTGACAGCTGAGCACCAAGCGCTGAATTTTCTTCAGTTTTCAAATCCAATTCCACACATCGTGACTCAGAATCACTGCTGTGAGAGTGGGAAATCGCTGCAAATACTCAACAGGACGGGCAACTTGTGAAAACTCTTTCAATTTTTGTTGTACAGACTTTTCCTAAAACATCAAACGGGACCATATGGCAATATGAAGCGTGTTTGTGTGTCTGTGGCTGTGGCTGTCATGGTTCTATCGAAACTGTGAGTCTTGATGTTATGAGGGCGATGCATTGTGAGTGTGTCAGTTGTAAATCTCCTTTTATTTTGATAATATATATCAGGTTCTAAATATATAAATATTGTGCACTTGAGTATTATGGGTGTATCAGTGTGCTCATTCTGAATAAATGTGTGTGTGTGTGTGCGTGTGTTACTTCTCAATGTATTTGTGTGTATCTGTGTTGTGTATACATTTTTCTATGTGTCAAAGCAAAGTAAGAGAGCAATAAATAAGCAGTGAGTACACATAAACTCACACAATGCCATAACACGGTTCAGAAACACGCACACAAACTCACACAGTCCGACAAAACGGTTCAGAAACCCGCAGACAAACTCACACAGTCCTAGAACACCGTTCAGAGACACATTAAACTCACAGCGTCCCACAACACGCTGCAAAGCCACACACAAACTCACACGGTCCCACAGCACGGTTCAGAGACATACAAAAACTTACACAGTCCCACAACACGGTTCAGACACGCACACACAATCTCACTCAGTCCCGCCGTTCATTTTAAATACCTGTCGAGCACGATAGATCTTAAAACCAGAGACGTTCACCATCCTGTCTGCACATATCCATTTCAGTAGCGAAAGGGGGAGCACTGGCTCCGGCCAGTTCTGATATAGCACGAGGCTTGTCAATCAAGTCATGCTCCACCCAGCGCAGATTGAGTCACCTACCAGGTCGCAGTTTACTGTGTGTCAGAACCTGCCCCTCAGGTGTGGGAGATTCCAAGCTTAGTCTGTCGGTTAAAAGGGCATGGGGGCAGATTGGCCTTTTGCCATGTGGCAGTATCCTCAATAAAAGCCTCTTTGCCTGGGAAACCGGGTCTAACGGTAGCTACCTGGAGACGAACCGTCAACATTGTGAGTGCACATGCAAACGAATGGTGGATGCTGGAAATCTGAAATGAAAAGAGAAAATGCAGGAAATGCGCAGCAACTCAGGCAGCACATCTGGAAAGACAAACAGTGTTAGACTTTCTGGTGGGCAGCCTTTCTTCACAACTGGATAAAGGTTAGAGATTGAACAGGTATAAAGCGAGTGCAGAGGCAGAGGGAAAGGCGAAGGGGCAAGGTGTGGGATAGGGTGGAACTGTGGCCTGGAGAGTTTGTCTGTCAGGGGAATTATTTCCGCAGCAGAACAGTGTGACATTGTTAAATGAGCTCTGTTTTGTGCTTCGTACAATTGTTGAATTGCCGCAACCGTTTTGACATTGTCCCCTTGTGAAATGGTTCTCCGACTGACGGAAAAAGTTCTGGGGAGAAATTTTGATTTGTACCACCAGATGGCAGAGATAAACGGATACCATCCCGCAGCGTCGATCTGGAAAAGCTGATGACTGGCAGCATTCTCCAGCTCACACGACCTGAGACTGGAATTCATTGAAACACTGGTTTGCAGTGTCTTGGGTGATTTTGCTGTGGTCGTCTCTGTGGCGCAATTGGCTAGCGCGTTCGGCTGTTAACCGAAAAGTTGGTGGTTTAAGCCCACCCAGGGACGTCGGCCCTTATTGAGGGTTTCACTTAGCGCCCCTGGACGTGCTTGTTCTAATCTCTGTGTTTGCATTGGTGTCTTCTTTTCCTGATTATTTAACAACGCTGCTCTGATCCATTACCTGACTGTTTCCATGCATTCATGATAAGCAATTTTCAATGAAATGAGCAAAAACCATGCACAGACGTCGAACCCATGCTAAATATATTAAGGTCGGTCGGGCTTCGAAAAAAGCAATGCAAATTCATTCAATGGCTGCACAATCTGGGACTGTTCCACCGCTGGGATTCGGGAAAACAAGTTGAATGCGTTGGACCATTTTAATGATATTTTACCTGCATCAAATAAGTTCACTTTTATTGATGTACACTAAAAGTCCCTGGCTGACATTGTTCCAGTCCACTGCCAACAGCTGATCAAAGCAGATGTGGAATTGCTCGTGACAGCTGAGCACCAAGCGCTGAATTTTCTTCAGTTTTCAAATCCAATTCCACACATCGTGACTCAGAATCACTGCTGTGAGAGTGGGAAATCGCTGCAAATACTCAACAGGACGGGCAACTTGTGAAAACTCTTTCAATTTTTGTTGTACAGACTTTTCTTAAAACTTCAAACTGGACCAGATGGCAATATAAAGCGCGTGTGTGTGTCTGTGGCTGTGGCTGTCATGGTTCTATCGAAACTGTGAGTCTTGATGTTATGAGGGCGATGCATTGTGAGTGTGTCAGTTGTAAATCTCCTTTTATTTTGATAATATATATCAGGTTCTAAATATATAAATATTGTGCACTTGAGTATTATGGGTGTATCAGTGTGCTCATTCTGAATAAATGTGTGTGTGTGTGTGCGTGTGTTACTTCTCAATGTATTTGTGTGTATCTGTGTTGTGTATACATTTTTCTATGTGTCAAAGCAAAGTAAGAGAGCAATAAATAAGCAGAAAGTACAGATAAACTCACACAATGCCACAACACGGTTCAGAAACACGCACACAAACTCACACAGTCCGACAAAACGGTTCAGAAACCCGCAGACAAACTCACACAGTCCTAGAACACCGTTCAGAGACACATTAAACTCACAGCGTCCCACAACACGCTGCAAAGCCACAGACAAACTCACACGGTCCCACAGCACGGTTCAGAGACATACACAAACTTACACAGTCCCACAACACGGTTCAGACACGCACACACAATCTCACTCAGTCCCGCCGTTCATTTAAAATACCTGTCGAGCACGATAGATCTTAAAACCAGAGACGTTCACCATCCTGACTGCACATATCCATTCCAGTAGCGAAAGGGGGAGCACTGGCTCCGGCCAGTTCTGATATAGCACGAGGCTTGTCAATCAAGTCATGCTCCACCCAGCCCAGATTGAGTCACCTACCAGGTCGCAGTTTACTGTGTGTCAGAACCTGCCCCTCAGGTGTGGGAGATTCCAAGCTTAGTCTGTCGGTTAAAAGGGCATGGGGGCAGATTGGCCTTTTGCCATGTGGCAGTATCCTCAATAAAAGCCTCTTTGCCTGGGAAACCGGGTATAACGGTAGCTACCTGGAGACGAACCGTCAACATTGTGAGTGCAAAAGCAAACGAATGCTGGAAATCTGAAATGAAAAGAGAAAATGCAGGAAATGCGCAGCAACTCAGGCAGCACATCTGGAAAGACAAACACTGTTAGACTTTCTGGTGGGTAGCCTTTCTTCACAACTGGATAAAGGTTAGAGATTGAACAGGTATAAAGCGAGTGCAGAGGCAGAGGGAAAGGCGAAGGGGCAAGGTCTGGGATAGGGTGGAACTGTGGCCTGGAGAGTTTGTCTGTCAAGGGAAAGATTTCCGGTGCAGAACAGTGTGACATTCTTGAATGAGCTCTGTTTTGTGCTTCGTACAATTGTTGAATTGCCGCAACCGTTTTGACATTGTCCCTTTGTGAAATGGTTCTCCGACTGACGGAAAAAGTGCTGGGGAGAAATTTTGATTTGTACCACCAGATGGCAGAGATAAACAGATACCATCCCGCAGCGTCGATCTGGAAAAGCTGATGACTGGCAGGATTCTCCAGCTCACACGACCTGAGACTCGAATTCATTGAAACACTGGTTTGCAGTGTCTTGTGTGGTTTGGCTGTGGTCGTCTCTGTGTCGCAATTGGCTAGCGCGTTCGGCTGTTAAGCGAAAGGTTGGTGGTTTAAGCCCACCCAGGGACGTTTGCCCTTATTGAGCGTTTCACTTAGCGCTCCTGGACGTGCTTGTTCCACTCTCTGTGTTTGCATTGGTGTCTTCTTTTCCTGATTATTTATCAACGCTGCTCTGATCCATTACCTGACTGTTTCCATGCATTCATGATAAGCAATTTTCAATGAAATGAGCAAAAACCATGCACAGACGTCGAACCCATGCTAAATATATTAAGGTCGGTCGGGCTTCGAAAAAAGCAATGCAAATTCATTCAATGGCTGCACAATCTGGGACTGTTCCACCGCTGGGATTAGGGAAAACAAGTTGAATGCGGTGGACCATTTTAATGATATTTTACCTGCATCAAATAAGTTCACTTTTATTGATGTACACTAAAAGTCCCTAGCTGACATTGTTCCAGTCCACTGCTAACAGCTGATCAAAGCAGATGTGGAATTGCTCGTGACAGCTGAGCACCAAGCGCTGAATTTTCTTCAGTTTTCAAATCCAATTCCACACATCGTGACTCAGAATCACTGCTGTGAGAGTGGGAAATCGCTGCAAATACTCAACAGGACGGGCAACTTGTGAAAACTCTTTCAATTTTTGTTGTACAGACTTTTCTTAAATCTTCAAACTGGACCATATGGCAATATAAAGCGTGTGTGTGTGTGTCTGTGGCTGTGGCTGTCATGGTTCTATCGAAACTGTGAGTCTTGATGTTATGAGGGCGATGCATTGTGAGTGTGTCAGTTGTAAATCTCCTTTTATTTTGATAATATATATCAGGTTCTAAATATATAAATATTGTGCACTTGAGTATTATGGGTGCATCAGTGTGCTCATTCTGAATAAATGTGTGTGTGTGTGTGTGCGTGTGTTACTTCTCAATGTATTTGTGTGCATCTGTGTTGTGTATACATTTTTCTATGTGTCAAAGCAAAGTCAGAGAGCAATAAATAAGCAGAAAGTACACATAAACTCACACAATGCCACAACACGGTTCAGAAACACGCACACAAACTCACACAGTCCGACAAAGCGGTTCAGAAACCCGCAGACAAACTCACACAGTCCTAAAACACCGTTCAGAGACACATTAAACTCACAGCGTCCCACAACACGCTGCAAAGCCACACACAAACTCACACGGTCCCACAGCACGGTTCAGAGACATGCACAAACTTACACAGTCCCACAACACGGTTCAGACACGCACACACAATCTCACTCAGTCCCGCCGTTCATTTAAAATACCTGTCGAGCACGATAGATCTTAAAACCAGAGACGTTCACCATCCTGACTGCACATATCCATTCCAGTCGCGAAAGGGGGAGCACTGGCTCCGGCCAGTTCATGATATCGCACGAGGCTTGTCAATCAAGTCATGCTCCACCCAGCCCAGATTGAGTCACCTACCAGGTCGCAGTTTACTGTGTGTCAGAACCTGCCCCTCAGATGTGGGAGATTCCAAGCTTAGTCTGTCGGTTAAAAGGGCATGGGGGCTGATTGGCCTTTTGCCATGTGGCAGTATCCTCAATAAAAGCCTCTTTGCCTGGGAAACCGGGTCTAACGGTAGCTACCTGGAGACGAACCGTCAACATTGTGAGTGCAAAAGCAAACGAATGGTGGATGCTGGAAATCTGAAATGAAAAGAGAAAATGCAGGAAATGCGCAGCAACTCAGGCAGCACATCTGGAAAGACAAAGTGTTAGACTTTCTGGTGGGTAGCCTTTCTTCACAACTGGATAAAGGTTAGAGATTGAACAGGTATAAAGCGAGTGCAGATGCAGAGGGAAAGGCGAAGGGGCAAGGTCTGGGATAGGGTGGAACTGTGGCCTGGAGAGTTTGTCTATCAGAGGAAAGATTTCCGCAGCAGAACAGTGTGACATTGTTAAATGAGCTCTGTTTTGTGCTTCGTACAATTGTTGAATTGCCGCAACCGTTTTGACCTTGTCCCCTTGTGAAATGGTTCTCCGACTGACGGAAAAAGTGCTGGGGAGAAATTTTGATTTGTACCACCAGATGGCAGAGATAAACAGATACCATCCCGCAGCGTCGATCTGGAAAAGCTGATGACTGGCAGCATTCTCCAGCTCACACGACCTGAGACTCGAATTCATTGAAACACTGGTTTGCAGTGTCTTGCGTGGTTTTGCTGTGGTCGTCTCTGTGGCGCAATTGGCTAGCGCGTTCGGCTGTTAACCAAAAAGTTGGTGGTTCAAGCCCACCCAGGGACGTCGGCCATTATTGAGTGCTTCTCTTAGAGCCCCTGGACGTGCTTGTTCTACTCTCTGTGTTTGCATTGGTGTCTTCTTTTCCTGATTATTTAACAACGCTGCTCTGATCCATTACCTGACTGTTTCCATGCATTCATGATAAGCAATTTTACATGAAATGAGCAAAAACCATGCACAGACGTCGAACCCATGCTAAATATATTAAGGTCGGTCGGGCTTCGAAAACAGCAATGCAAATTCATTCAATGGCTGCACAATCTGGGACTGTTCCACTGCTGGGATTAGGGAAAACAATTTGAATGCGGTGGACAATTTTAATGATATTTTACCTGCATCAAATAAGTTCACTTTTATTGATGTACACTAAAAGTCCCTGGCTGACATTGTTCCAGTCCACTGCTGACAGCTGATCAAAGCAGGTGTGGAATTGCTCGTGACAGCTGAGCACCAAGCGCTGAATTTTGTTCAGTTTTCAAATCCAATTCCACACATCGTGACTCAGAATCACTGCTGTGAGAGTGGGAAATCGCAGCAAATACTCAACAGGACGGGCAACTTGTGAAAACTCTTTCAATTTTTGTTGTACAGACTTTTCTTAAAACTTCAAACTGGACCATATGGCAATATAAAGCGTGTGTGTGTGTCTGTGGCTATGATGGTTCTATCGAAACTGAGAGTCTTGATGTTATGAGGGCGATGCATTGTGAGTGTGTCAGTTGTAAATCTCCTTTTATTTTGATAATATATATCAGGTTCTAAATATATAAATATTGTGCACTTGAGTATTATGGGTGTATCAGTGTGCTCATTCTGAATAAATGTGTGTGTGTGTGCGTGTGTTACTTCTCAATGTATTTGTGTGTATCTGTGTTGTGTATACATTTTTCTATGTGTCAAAGCAAAGTAAGAGAGCAATAAATAAGCAGAAAGTACACATAAACTCACACAATGCCACAACACGGTTCAGAAATATGCACACAAACTCACACAGTCCGACAAAACGGTTCAGAAACCCGCAGACAAACTCACACAGTCCTAGAACACCGTTCAGAGACACATTAAACTCACAGCGTCCCACAACACGCTGCAAAGCCACACACAAACTCACACGGTCCCACAGCACGGTTCAGAGACATACACAAACTTACACAGTCCCACAACACGGTTCAGACACGCACACACAATTTCACTCAGTCCCGCCGTTCATTTAAAATACCTGTCGAGCACGATAGATCTTAAAACCAGAGACGTTCACCATCCTGACTGCACATATCCATTCCAGTAGCGAAAGGGGGAGCACTGGCTCCGGCCAGTTCTGATATAGCACGAGGCTTGTCAATCAAGTCATGCTCCACCCAGCCCAGATTGAGTCACCTACCAGGTCGCAGTTTACTGTGTGTCAGAACCTGCCCCTCAGGTGTGGGAGATTCCAAGCTTAGTCTGTCGGTTAAAAGGGCATGGGGGCAGATTGGCCTTTTGCCATGTGGCAGTATCCTCAATAAAAGCCTCTTTGCCTGGGAAACCGGGTCTAACGGTAGCTACCTGGAGACGAACCGTCAACATTGTGAGTGCAAAAGCAAACGAATGGTGGATGCTGGAAATCTGAAATGAAAAGAGAAAATGCAGGAAATGCGCAGCAACTCAGGCAGCACATCTGGAAAGACAAAGTGTTAGACTTTCTGGTGGGTAGCCTTTCTTCACAACTGGATAAAGGTTAGAGATTGAACAGGTATAAAGCGAGTGCAGATGCAGAGGGAAAGGCGAAGGGGCAAGGTCTGGGATAGGGTGGAACTGTGGCCTGGAGAGTTTGTCTATCAGAGGAAAGATTTCCGCAGCAGAACAGTGTGACATTGTTAAATGAGCTCTGTTTTGTGCTTCGTACAATTGTTGAATTGCCGCAACCGTTTTGACCTTGTCCCCTTGTGAAATGGTTCTCCGACTGACGGAAAAAGTGCTGGGGAGAAATTTTGATTTGTACCACCAGATGGCAGAGATAAACAGATACCATCCCGCAGCGTCGATCTGGAAAAGCTGATGACTGGCAGCATTCTCCAGCTCACACGACCTGAGACTCGAATTCATTGAAACACTGGTTTGCAGTGTCTTGCGTAGTTTTGCTGTGGTCGTCTCTGTGGCGCAATTGGCTAGCGCGTTCGGCTGTTAACCAAAAAGTTGGTGGTTCAAGCCCACCCAGGGATGTCGGCCATTATTGAGTGCTTCTCTTAGAGCCCCTGGACGTGCTTGTTCTACTCTCTGTGTTTGCATTGGTGTCTTCTTTTCCTGATTATTTAACAACGCTGCTCTGATCCATTACCTGACTGTTTCCATGCATTCATGATAAGCAATTTTACATGAAATGAGCAAAAACCATGCACAGACGTCGAACCCATGCTAAATATATTAAGGTCGGTCGGGCTTCGAAAAAAGCAATGCAAATTCATTCAATGGCTGCACAATCTGGGACTGTTCCACTGCTGGGATTAGGGAAAACAATTTGAATGCGGTGGACAATTTTAATGATATTTTACCTGCATCAAATAAGTTCACTTTTAATGATGTACACTAAAAGTCCCTGGCTGACATTGTTCCAGTCCACTGCTGACAGCTGATCAAAGCAGGTGTGGAATTGCTCGTGACAGCTGAGCACCAAGCGCTGAATTTTGTTCAGTTTTCAAATCCAATTCCACACATCGTGACTCAGAATCACTGCTGTGAGAGTGGGAAATCGCAGCAAATACTCAACAGGACGGGCAACTTGTGAAAACTCTTTCAATTTTTGTTGTACAGACTTTTCTTAAAACTTCAAACTGGACCATATGGCAATATAAAGCGTGTGTGTGTGTCTGTGGCTGTGATGGTTCTATCGAAACTGAGAGTCTTGATGTTATGAGGGCGATGCATTGTGAGTGTGTCAGTTGTAAATCTCCTTTTATTTTGATAATATATATCAGGTTCTAAATATATAAATATTGTGCACTTGAGTATTATGGGTGTATCAGTGTGCTCATTCTGAATAAATGTGTGTGTGTGTGCGTGTGTTACTTCTCAATGTATTTGTGTGTATCTGTGTTGTTTATACATTTTTCTATGTGTCAAAGCAAAGTAAGAGAGCAATAAATAAGCAGAAAGTACACATAAACTCACACAATGCCACAACACGGTTCAGAAACATGCACACAAACTCACACAGTCCGACAAAACGGTTCAGAAACCCGCAGACAAACTCACACAGTCCTAGAACACCGTTCAGAGACACATTAAACTCACAGCGTCCCACAACACGCTGCAAAGCCACACACAAACTCACACGGTCCCACAGCACGGTTCAGAGACATACACAAACTTACACAGTCCCACAACACGGTTCAGACACGCACACACAATTTCACTCAGTCCCGCCGTTCATTTAAAATACCTGTCGAGCACGATAGATCTTAAAACCAGAGACGTTCACCATCCTGACTGCACATATCCATTCCAGTAGCGAAAGGGGGAGCACTGGCTCCGGCCAGTTCTGATATAGCACGAGGCTTGTCAATCAAGTCATGCTCCACCCAGCCCAGATTGAGTCACCTACCAGGTCGCAGTTTACTGTGTGTCAGAACCTGCCCCTCAGGTGTGGGAGATTCCAAGCTTAGTCTGTCGGTTAAAAGGGCATGGGGGCAGATTGGCCTTTTGCCATGTGGCAGTATCCTCAATAAAAGCCTCTTTGCCTGGGAAACCGGGTCTAACGGTAGCTACCTGGAGACGAACCGTCAACATTGTGAGTGCACATGCAAACGAATGGTGGATGCTGGAAATCTGAAATGAAAAGAGAAAATGCAGGAAATGCGCAGCAACTCAGGCAGCACATCTGGAAAGACAAACAGTGTTAGACTTTCTGGTGGGTAGCCTTTCTTCACAACTGGATAAAGGTTAGAGATTGAACAGGTATAAAGCGAGTGCAGAGGCAGAGGGAAAGGCGAAGGGGCAAGGTCTGGGATAGGGTGGAACTGTGGCCTGGAGCGTTTGTCTGTCAGGGGAAAGATCTCCGCAGCAGAACAGTGTGACATTGTTAAATGAGCTCTGTTTTGTGCTTCGTACAATTGTTGAATTGCCGCAACCGTTTTGACATTGTCCCCTTGTGAAATGGTTCTCCGACTGACGGAAAAAGTGCTGGGGAGAAATTTTGATTTGTACCACCAGATGGCAGAGATAAACAGATACCATCCCGCAGCGTCGATCTGGAAAAGCTGATGACTGGCAGGATTCTCCAGCTCACACGACCTGAGACTCGAATTCATTGAAACACTGGTTTGCAGTGTCTTGGGTGATTTTGCTGTGGTCGTCTCTGTGGCGCAATTGGCTAGCGCGTTCGGCTGTTAACCGAAAGGTTGGTGGTTTAAGCCCAGCCAGGGACGTCGGCCCTTATTGAGCGTTTCACTTAGCGCCCCTGGACGTGCTTGTTCTACTCTCTGTGTTTGCATTGGTGTCTTCTTTTCCTGATTATTTAACAACGCTGCTCTGATCCATTACCTGACTGTTTCCATGCATTCATGATAAGCAATTTTCAATGAAATGAGCAAAAACCATGCACAGACGTCGAACCCATGCTAAATATATTAAGGTCGGTCGGGCTTCCAAAAAAGCAATGCAAATTCATTCAATGGCTGCACAATCTGGGACTGTTCCAGCGCTGGGATTAGGGAAAACAAGTTGAATGCGGTGGACAATGTTAATGATATTTTACCTGCATCAAATAAGTTCACTTTTATTGATGTACACTAAAAGTCCCTGGCTGACATTGTTCAAGTGCACTGCTAACAGCTGATCAAAGCAGGTGTGGAATTGCTCTTGACAGCTGAGCACCAAGCGCTGAATTTTCTTCAGTTTTCAAATCCAATTCCACACATCGTGACTCAGAATCAATGCTCTGAGAGTGGGAAATCGCTGCAAATACTCAACAGGACGGGCAACTTGTGAAAACTCTTTCAATTTTTGTTGTGCAGACTTTTTTTAAAACTTCAAACTGGACCATATGGCAATATAAAGCGTGTGTGTGTGGCTGTGGCTGTGATGGTTCTATCGAAACTGAGACTCTTGATGTTATGAGGGCGAGGCATTGTGAGTGTGTCAGTTGTAAATCTCCTTTTATTTTGATAATATATATCAGGTTCTAAATATATAAATATAGTGCACTTGAGTATTATGGGTGTATCAGTGTGCTCATTCTGAATAAATGTGTGTGTGCGTGTGCGTGTGTTACTTCTCAATGTATTTGTGTGTATCTGTGTTGTGTATACATTTTGCTATGTGTCAAAGCAAAGTAAGAGAGCAATAAATAAGCAGAAAGTACACATAAACTCACACAATGCCACAACACGGTTCAGAAACACGCACACAAACTCACACAGTCCGACAAAACGGTTCAGAAACCCGCAGACAAACTCACACAGTCCGAGAACACCGTTCAGAGACACATTAAACTCACAGCGTCCCACAACACGCTGCAAAGCCACACACAAACTCACACGGTCCCACAGCACGGTTCAGAGACATACACAAACTTACACATTCCCACAACACGGTTCAGACACGCACACACAATCTCACTCAGTCCCGCCTTTCATTTAAAATACCTGTCGAGCACGATAGATCTTAAAACCAGAGACGTTCACCATCCTGACTGTACATATCCATTCCAGTAGCGAAAGGGGGAGCACTGGCTCCGGCCAGTTCTGATATAGAACGAGGCTTGTCAATCAAGTCATGCTCCACCCAGCCCAGATTGAGTCACCTACCAGGTCGCAGTTTACTGTGTGTCAGAACCTGCCCCTCAGGTGTGGGAGATTCCAAGCTCAGTCTGTCGGTTAAAAGGGCATTGGGGCAGATTGGCCTTTTGCCATGTGGCAGTATCCTCAAGAAAAGCCTCTTTGTCTGGGAAACCGGGACTAATGGTAGCTACCTGGAGACGAACCGTCAACATTGTGAATGCAAAAGTAAACGAATGGTGGATGCTGGAAATCTGAAATGAAAAGAGAAAATGCAGGAAATGCGCAGCAACTCAGGCAGCACATCTGGAAAGACAAACAGTGTTAGACTTTCTGGTGGGTAGCCTTTCTTCACAACTGGATAAAGGTTAGAGATTGAACAGGTATAAAGCGAGTGCAGAGGCCGAGGGAAAGTCGAAGGGGCGAGGTCTGGGATAGGGTGGAACTGTGGCCTGGAGAGTTTGTCTGTCAGGGGAAAGATTTCCGCAGCAGAACAGTGTGACATTGTTAAATGAGCTCTGTTTTGTGCTTCGTACAATTGTTGAATTGCCGCAACCGTTTTGACATTGTCCCCTTGTGAAATGGTTCTCCGACTGACGGAAAAAGTGCTGGGGAGAAATTTTGATTTGTACCACCAGATGGCAGAGATAAACAGATACCATCCCGCAGCGTCGATCTGGAAAAGCTGATGACTGGCAGGATTCTCCAGCTCACACGACCTGAGACTCGAATTCATTGAAACACTGGTTTGCAGTGTCTTGCGTGACTTTGCTGTGGTCGTATCTGCGGCGTAATTGGCTAGCGCATTCGGCTGTTAACCGAAATGTTGGTGGTTCAAGCCCACCCAGGGACATCGGCCCTTATTGAGCGTTTCACTTAGCGCCCCTGGACGTGCTTGTTCTACTCTCTGTGTTTGCATTGGTGTCTTCTTTTCCTGATTATTTAACAACGCTGCTCTGATCCATTACCTGACTGTTTCCATGCATTCATGAAAAGCAATTTTCAATGAAATGAGAAAAAACCATGCACAGACGTCGAACCCATGCTAAATATATTAAGGTCGGTCGGGCTTCGAAAAAAGCAATGCAAATTCATTCAATGGCTGCACAATCTGGGACTGTTCCACCGCTGGGATTAGGGAAAACAAGTTGAATGCGGTGGACCATTTTAATGATATTTTACCTGCATCAAATAAGTTCACTTTTATTGATGTACACTAAAAGTCCCTGGCTGACATTGTTCCAGTCCACTGCTAACAGCTGATCAAAGCAGGTGTGGAATTGCTCGTGACAGCTGAGCACCAAGCGCTGAATTTTCTTCAGTTTTCAAATCCAATTCCACACATCGTGACTCAGAATCACTGTTCTGAGAGTGGGAAATCGCTGCAAATACTCAACAGGACGGGCAACTTGTGAAAACTCTTTCAATTTTTGTTGTACAGACTTTTCTTAAAACTTCAAACTGGACCATATGGCAATATAAAGCGTGTGTGTGTGTCTGTGGCTGTGGCTGTCATGGTTCTATCGAAACTGTGCGTCTTGATGTTGTGAGGGCGATGCATTGTGAGTGTGTCAGTTGTAAATCTCCTTTTATTTTGATAATATATATCAGGTTCTAAATATATAAATATTGTGCACTTGAGTATTATGGGTGTATCAGTGTGCTCATTCTGAATAAATGTGTGTGTGTGTGGGCGTGTGTTACTTCTCAATGTATTTGTGTGTATCTGTGTTGTGTATACATTTTTCTATGTGTCAAAGCAAAGTAAGAGAGCAATAAATAAGCAGAAAGTACACATAAACTCACACAATGCCACAACACGGTTCAGAAACACGTACACAAACTCACACAGTCCGACAAAACGGTTCAGAAACCCGCAGACAAACTCACACAGTCCTAGAACACCGTTCAGAGACACATTAAACTCACAGCGTCCCACAACACGCTGCAAAGCCACACACAAACTCACACGGTCCCACAGCACGGTTCAGAGACATACACAAACTTACACAGTCCCACAACACGGTTCAGACACGCACACACAATCTCACTCAGTCCCGCCGTTCATTTAAAATACCTGTCGAGCACGATAGATCTTAAAACCAGAGACGTTCACCATCCTGACTGCACATATCCATTCCAGTAGCGAAAGGGGGAGCACTGGCTCCGGCCAGTTCTGATATAGCACGAGGCTTGTCAATCAAGTCATGCTCCACCCAGCCCAGATTGAGTCACCTACCAGGTCACAGTTTACTGTGTGTCAGAACCTGCCCCTCAGGTGTGGGAGATTCCAAGCTTAGTCTGTCGGTTAAAAGGGCATGGGGGCAGATTGGCCTTTTGACATGTGGCAGTATCCTCAATAAAAGCCTCTTTGCCTGGGAAACCGGGTCTAACGGTAGCTACCTGGAGACGAACCGTCAACATTGTGAGTGCAAAAGCAAACGAATGGTGGATGCTGGAAATCTGAAATGAAAAGAGAAAATGCAGGAAATGCGCAGCAACTCAGGCGGCACATCTGGAAAGACAAACAGTGTTCGACTTTCTGGTGGGTAGCCTTTCTTCACAACTGGATAAAGGTTAGAGATTGAACAGGGATAAAGCGAGTGCAGAGGCAGAGGGAAAGGCGAAGGGGCAAGGTCTGGGATAGGGTGGAACTGTGGCCTGGAGAGTTTGTCTGTCAGGGAAAAGATTTCCGCAGCAGAACAGTGTGACATTGTTAAATGAGCTCTGTTTTGTGCTTCGTACAATTGTTGAATTGCCACAACCGTTTTGACATTGTCCCCTTGTGAAATGGTTCTCCGACTGATGGAAAAAGTGCTGGGGAGAAATTTTGATTTGTACCACCAGATGGCAGAGATAAACAGATACCATCCCGCAGCGTCGATCTGGAAAAGCTGATGACTGGCAGGATTCTCCAGCTCACACGACCTGAGACTCGAATTCATTGAAACACTGGTTTGCGGTGTCTAGGGTGACTTAGATGTGGTCGTCTCTGTGGCGCAATTGGCCAGTGCGTTCGGTTGTTAACCGCGAGGTTGGTGGTTCAAGCTCACCCAGTGGACGTCGGCCCTTCTCGAGCGTTTCACTTCGCGCCCCTGGATGCGCTTGTTCTACTCTCTGTGTTTGCATTAGTGCCTTCTTTTCCTGATTATTTAACAACGCTCCTCTGATCCATTACCTGACTGTTTCCATGCATTCATTAAAAGCAATTTTCAGTGAAATGAGCAAAAACCATGCACAGACGTCGAACCCATGCTAAATATATTAAGGTCGGTCGGGCTTCGAAAAAAGCAATGCAAATTCATTCAATGGCTGCACAATCTGGGACTGTTCCACCGCTGGGATTAGGGAAAACAATTTGAGTGCGGTGGACCATTTTAATGATATTTTACCTGCATCAAATAAGTTCACTTTTATTGATGTACACTAAAAGTCCCTGGCTGACATTGTTCCAGTCCACTGCTATCAGCTGATCAAAGAAGGTGTGGAATTGCTCGTGACAGCTGAGCACCAAGCGCTGAATTTTCTTCAGTTTTCAAATCCAATTCCACACATCGTGACTCAGAATCACTGCTCTGAGAGTGGGAAATCGCTGCAAATACTCAACAGGACGGGCAACTTGTGAAAACTCTTTCAATTTTTGTTGTACAGACTTTTCTTAAAACTTCAAACTGGACCATATGGCAATATAAAGCGTGTGTGTGTGTCTGTGGCTGTGGCTGTCATGGTTCTATCGAAACTGTGAGTCTTGATGTGATGAGGGCGATGCATTGTGAGTGTGTCAGTTGTAAATCTCCTTTTATTTTGATAATATATATCAGGTTCTAAATATATAAATATTGTGCACTTGAGTATTATGGGTGTATCAGTGTGCTCATTCTGAATAAATGTGTGCGTGTGTTACTTCTCAATGTATTTGTGTGTATCTGTGTTGTGTATACATTTTTCTATGTGTCAAAGCAAAGTAAGAGAGCAATAAATAAGCAGAAAGTACACATAAACTCACACAATGCCACAACACGGTTCAGAAACACGCACACAAACTCACACAGTCCGACAAAACGGTTCAGAAACCCGCAGACAAACTCACACAGTCCTAGAACACCGTTCAGAGACACATTAAAATCACAGCGTCCCACAACACGCTGCAAAGCCACACACAAACTCACACGGTCCCACAGCACGGTTCAGAGACATACACAAACTTACACAGTCCCACAACACGGTTCAGACACGCACACACAATCTCACTCAGTCCCGCCGTTCATTTAAAATACCTGTCGTGCACGATAGATCTGAAAACCAGAGACGTTCACCATCCTGACTGCACATATCCATTCCAGGAGCGAAAGGGGGAGCACTGGCTCCGGCCAGTTCTGATATAGCACGAGGCTTGTCAATCAAGTCATGCTCCACCCAGCCCAGATTGAGTCACCTACCAGGTAACAGTTTACTGTGTGTCAGAACCTGCCCCTCAGGTGTGGGAGATTCCAAGCTTAGTCTGTCGGTTAAAAGGGCATGGGGGGCAGATTGGCCTTTTGCCATGTGGCAGTATCCTCAATAAAAGCCTCTTTGCCTGGGAAACCGGGTCTAACGGTAGCTACCTGGAGACGAACCGTCAACATTGTGAGTGCAAAAGCAAACGAATGGTGGATGCTGGAAATCTGAAATGGAAAGAGAAAATGCAGGAAATGCGCAGCAACTCAGGCAGCACATCTGGAAAGACAAACAGTGTGAGACTTTCTGGTGGGTAGCCTTTCTTCACAACTGGATAAAGGTTAGAGATTGAACAGGTATAAGGCGAGTGCAGAGGCAGAGGGAAAGGCGAAGGGGCAAGGTCTGGGATAGGGTGGAACTGTGGCCTGGAGAGTTTGTCTGTCAGGGGAAAGATTTCCGCAGCAGAACAGTGTGACATTGTTAAATGAGCTCTGTTTTGTGCTTCGTACAATTGTTGAATTGCCACAACCGTTTTGACATTGTCCCCTTGTGAAATGGTTCTCCGACTGATGGAAAAAGTGCTGGGGAGAAATTTTGATTTGTACCACCAGATGGCAGAGATAAACAGATACCATCCCGCAGCGTCGATCTGGAAAAGCTGATGACTGGCAGGATTCTCCAGCTCACACGACCTGAGACTCGAATTCATTGAAACACTGGTTTGCGGTGTCTTGGGTGACTTTGCTGTGGTCGTTTCTGTGGCGCAATTGGCTAGTGTGTTCGGCTGTTAACCGAGAGGTTGGTGGTTCAATCCCACCCAGGGACGTCGGCCCGTCTTGAGCGTTTCACTTCGCGCCCCTGGGCACGCTTGTTCTACTCTCTGTGTTTGCATTTCTGCCTTCTTTTCCTGATTATTTAACAACGCTGCTCTGATCCATGACCTGACTGTTTCCATGCATTCATGATAAGCAATTTTCAATGAAATGAGCAAAAACCATGCACAGACGTCGAGCCCATGCTAAATATATTAAGTTCGGTCGGGCTTCGAAAAAAACAATGCAAATTCATTCAATGGCTGCACAATCTGGGACTGTTCCACCGCTGGGATTAGGGAAAACAAGTTGAATGCGGTGGACCATTTTAATGATATTTTACCTGCATCAAATAAGTTCACTTTTATTGATGTACACTAAAAGTCCCTGGCTGACATTGTTCCAGTCCACTGCTAACAGCTGATCAAAGCAGGTGTGGAATTGTTCGTGACAGCTGAGCACCAAGCGCTGAATTTTCTTCAGTTTTCAAATCCAATTCCACACATCGTGACTCAGAATCACTGCTCTGAGAGTGGGAAATCGCTGCAAATACTCAACAGGACGGGCAACTTGTGAAAACTCTTTCAATTTTTGTTGTACAGACTTTTCTTAAAACTTCAAACTGGACCATATGGCAATATAAAGCGTGTGTGTGTGTCTGTGGCTGTGGCTGTCATGGTTCTATCGAAACTGTGAGTCTTGATGTTATGAGGGCGATGCATTGTGAGTGTGTCAGTTGTAAATCTCCTTTTATTTTGATAATATATATCAGGTTCTAAATATATAAATATTGTGCACTTGAGTATTATGGGTGTATCAGTGTGCTCATTCTGAATAAATGTGTGCGTGTGTTACTTCTCAATGTATTTGTGTGTATCTGTGTTGTGTATACATTTTTCTATGTGTCAAAGCAAAGTAAGAGAGCAATAAATAAGCAGAAAGTACACATAAACTCACACAATGCCACAACACGGTTCAGAAACACGCACACAAACTCACACAGTCCGACAAAACGGTTCAGAAACCCGCAGACAAACTCACACAGTCCTAGAACACCGTTCAGAGACACATTAAACTCAAAGCGTCCCACAACACGCTGCAAAGCCACACACAAACTCAGACGGTCCCACAGCACGGTTCAGAGACATACACAAACTTACACAGTCCCACAACACGGTTCAGACACGCACACACAATCTCACTCAGTCCCGCCATTCATTTAAAATACCTGTCGAGCACGATAGATCTGAAAACCAGAGACGTTCACCATCCTGACTGCACATATCCATTCCAGTAGCGAAAGGGGGAGCACTGGCTCCGGCCAGTTCTGATATAGCACGAGGCTTGTCAATCAAGTCATGCTCCACCCAGCCCAGATTGAGTCACCTACCAGGTCGCAGTTTACTGTGTGTCAGAACCTGCCCCTCAGGTGTGGGAGATTCCAAGCTTAGTCTGTCGGTTAAAAGGGCATGGGGGCGGAATGGCCTTTTGCCATGTGGCAGTATCCTCAATAAAAGCCTCTTTGCCTGGGAAACCGGGTCTAACGGTAGCTACCTGGAGACGAACCGTCAACATTGTGAGTGCAAAAGCAAACGAATGGTGGATGCTGGAAATCTGAAATGGAAAGAGAAAATGCAGGAAATGCGCAGCAACTCAGGCAGCACATCTGGAAAGACAAACAGTGTGAGACTTTCTGGTGGGTAGCCTTTCTTCACAACTGGATAAAGGTTAGAGATTGAACAGGTATAAAGCGAGTGCAGAGGCAGAGGGAAAGGCGAAGGGGCAAGGTCTGGGATAGGGTGGAACTGTGGACTGGAGAGTTTGTCTGTCAGGGGAAAGATTTCCGCAGCAGAACAGTGTGACATTGTTAAATGAGCTCTGTTTTGTGCTTCGTACAATTGTTGAATTGCCACAACCGTTTTGACATTGTCCCCTTGTGAAATGGTTCTCCGACTGATGGAAAAAGTGCTGGGGAGAAATTTTGATTTGTACCACCAGATGGCAGAGATAAACAGATACCATCCCGCAGCGTCGATCTGGAAAAGCTGATGACTGGCAGGATTCTCCAGCTCACACTACCTGAGACTCGAATTCATTGAAACACTGGTTTGCAGTGTCTTGGGTGACTTTTCTGTGGTCGTCTCTGTGGCACAATTGGCTAGTGCGTTCGGCTGCTAAGCGAGAGGTTGGTGGTTTAAGACCACCCAGGAACGTCGGCCCTTCTTGAGCGTTTCACTTCGCGCCCCTGGACGCGCTTGTTCTAATCTCCGAGTTTGCATTGGTGCCTTCTTTTCCTGATTATTTAACAACGCTGCTCTGATCCATGACCTGACTGTTTCCATGCATTCATGATAAGCAATTTTCAATGAAATGAGCAAAAACCATGCACAGACGTCGAACCCATGCTAAATATATTAAGGTCGGTCGGGCTTCGAAAAAAGCAATGCAAATTCATTCAATGGCTGCACAATCTGGGACTGTTCCACCGCTGGGATTAGGGAAAACAAGTTGAATGCGGTGGACCATTTTAATGATATTTTACCTGCATCAAATAAGTTCACTTTTATTGATGTACACTAAAAGTCCCTGGCTAACATTGTTCCAGTCCACTGCTGACAGCTGATCAAAGCAGGTGTGGAATTGCTCGTGACAGCTGAGCACCAAGCGCTGAATTTTCTTCATTTTTCAAATCCAATTCCACACATCGTGACTCAGAATCACTGCTGTGAGAGTGGGAAATCGCTGCAAATACTCAACAGGACGGGCAACTTGTGAAAACTCTTTCAATTTTTGTTGTACAGACTTTTCTTAAAACTTCAAACTGGACCATATGTCAATATAAAGCGTGTGTGTGTGTCTGTGGCTGTGGCTGTGATGGTTCTATCGAAACTGAGAGTCTTGATGTTATGAGGGCGATGCATTGTGAGTGTGTCAGTTGTAAATCTCCTTTTATTTTGATAATATATATCAGGTTCTAAATATATAAATATTGTGCACTTGAGTATTATGGGTGTATCAGTGTGCTCATTCTGAATAAATGTGTGTGTGTGTGTGTGTGTGTGTTACTTCTCAATATATTTGTGTGTATCTGTGTTGTGTATACATTTTTCTATGTGTCAAAGCAAAGTAAGAGAGCAATAAATAAGCAGAAAGTACACATAAACTCACACAATGCCACAACATGGTTCAGAAACATGCACACAAACTCACACAGTCCGACAAAACGGTTCAGAAACCCGCAGACAAACTCACACAGTCCGAGAACACCGTTCAGAGACACATTAAACTCACACCGTCCCACAACACGCTGCAAAGCCACACACAAAATCACACGGTCCCACAGCACGGTTCAGAGACATACACAAATTACACAGTCCCACAACACGGTTCAGACACGCACACACAATCTCACTCAGTCCCGCCGTTCATTTAAAATACCTGTCGAGCACGATAGATCTTAAAACCAGAGACGTTCACCATCCTGACTGCACATATCCATTCCGGTAGCGAAAGGGGGAGCACTGGCTCCGGCCAGTTCTGATATAGCACGAGGCTTGTCAATCAAGTCATGCTCCACCCAGCCCAGATTGAGTCACCTACCAGGTCGCAGTTTACTGTGTGTCAGAACCTGCCCCTCAGGTGTGGGAGATTCCAAGCTTAGTCTGTCGGTTAAAAGGGCATGGGGGCAGATTGGCCTTTTGCCATGTGGCAGTATCCTCAATAAAAGCCTCTTTGCCTGGGAAACCGGGTCTAACGGTAGCTACCTGGAGACGAACCGTCAACATTGTGAGTGCAAAAGCAAACGAATGGTGGATGCTGGAAATCTGAAATGAAAAGAGAAAATGCAGGAAATGCGCAGCAACTCAGGCAGCACATCTGGAAAGACAAACAGTGTTAGACTTTCTGGTGAGTAGCCTTTCTTCACAACTGGATAAAGGTTAGAGATTGAACAGGTATAAAGCGAGTGCAGAGGCAGAGGGAAAGGCGAAGGGGCAAGGTGTGGGATAGGGTGGAACTGTGGCCTGGAGAGTTTGTCTGTCAGGGGAAAGATTTCCGCAGCAGAACAGTGTGACATTGTTAAATGAGCTCTGTTTTGTGCTTCGTACAATTGTTGAATTGCCGCAACCGTTTTGACATTGTCCCCTTGTGAAATGGTTCTCCGACTGATGGAAAAAGTGCTGGGGAGAAATTTTAATTTGTATAACCAGATGGCAGAGATAAACAGATACCATCCCGCAGCGTCGATCTGGTAAAGCGGATGACTGGCAGGATTCTCCAGCTCACACGACCTGAGACTCGAATTCATTGAAACACTGGTTTGCAGTGTCTCGCGTGATTTTGCTGTGGTCGTCTCTGTGGCGCAATTGGCTAGCGCGTTCGGCTGTTAAACGAAAGGTTGGTGGTTCAAGTCCACCCAGGGACGTCGGCCCTCATTGAGCGTTTCACTTCGCGCCCCTGGACGTGCTTGTTCGGCTCTCTGTGTT
Source organism: Heterodontus francisci (assembly GCF_036365525.1). Classification (NCBI taxonomy): domain Eukaryota; kingdom Metazoa; phylum Chordata; class Chondrichthyes; order Heterodontiformes; family Heterodontidae; genus Heterodontus; species Heterodontus francisci. The sequence goes on along the minus strand of NC_090392.1, from coordinate 38,734,179 downwards.
TGCATTGGTGTCTTCTTTTCCTGATTATTTAACAACGCTGCTCTGATCCATGACCTGACTGTTTCCATGCATTCATGATAAGCAATTTTCAATGAAATGAGCAAAAACCATGCACAGACGTCGAACCCATATATTAAGGTCGGTCGGGCTTCGAAAAAAGCAACGCAAATTCATTCAATGGCTGCACAATCTGGGACTGTTCCACCGCTGGGATTAGGGAAAACAAGTTGAATGCGGTGGAACATTTTAATGATATTTTACCTGCATCAAATAAGTTCACTTTTATTGATGTACACTAAAAGTCCCTGGCTGACATTGTTCCAGTCCACTGCTGACAGCTGATCAAAGCAGGTGTGGAATTGCTCGTGACAGCTGAGCACCAAGCGTTGAATTTTCTTCAGTTTTCAAATCCAATTCCACACATCGTGACTCAGAATCACTGCTGTGAGAGTGGGAAATCGCTGCAAATACTCAACAGGACGGGCAACTTGTGAAAACTCTTTCAATTTTTGTTGTACAGACTTTTCTTAAAACTTCAAACTGGACCATATGGCAATATGAAGCGTGTGTGTGTGTCTGTGGCTGTGGCTGTCATGGTTCTATCGGAACTGTGCGTCTTGATGTTATGAGGGCGATGCATTGTGAGTGTGTCAGTTGTAAATCTCCTTTTATTTTGAAAATATATATCAGGTTCTAAATATATAAATATTGTGCACTTGAGTATTATGGGTGTATCAGTGTGCTCATTCTGAATAAATGTGTGTGTGTGTGTTACTTCTCAATGTATTTGTGTGTATCTGTGTTGTGTATACATTTTTCTATGTGTCAAAGCAAAGTAAGAGAGCAATAAATAAGCAGAAAGTACACATAAACTCACACAATGGCACAACACGGTTCAGAAACACGCACACAAACTCACACAGTCCGACAAAACGGTTCAGAAACCCACAGACAAACTCATACAGTCCTAGAACACCGTTCAGAGACACATTAAACTCACACCGTCCCACAACACGCTGCAAAGCCACACACAAACTCACACGGTCCCACAGCACGGTTCAGAGACATACACAAACTTACACAGTCCCACAACACGGTTCAGACATGCACACACAATCTCACTCAGTCCCGCCGTTCATTTAAAATACCTGTCGAGCACGATAGATCTTAAAACCAGAGACCTTCACCATCCTGACTGCACATATCCATTCCAGTAGCGAAAGGGTGAGCACTGGCTCCGGCCAGTTCTGATATAGCACGAGGCTTGTCAATCAAGTCATGCTCCACCCAGCCCAGATTGAGTCACCTACCAGGTCGCAGTTTACTGTGTGTCAGAACCTGCCCCTCAGGTGTGGGAGATTCCAAGCGTAGTCTGTCGGTTAAAGGGCATGGGGGCAGATTGGCCTTTTGCCATGTGGCAGTATCCTCAATAAAAGCCTCTTTGCCTGGGAAACCGGGTCTAACGGTAGCTACCTGGAGATGAACCGTCAACATTGTGAGTGCAAAAGCAAACGAATGGTAGATGCTGGAAATCTGAAATGAAAAGAGAAAATGCAGGAAATGTGCAGCAACTCAGGCAGCACATCTGGAAAGACAAACAGTGTTAGACTTTCTGGTGGGTAGCCTTTCTTCACAACTGGATAAAGGTTAGAGATTGAACAGGTATAAAGCGAGTGCAGAGGCAGAGGGAAAGTCGAAGGGGCGAGGTCTGGGATAGGGTGGAACTGTGGCCTGGAGAGTTTGTCTGTCAGGGGAAAGATTTCCGCAGCAGAACAGTGTGACATTGTTAAATGAGCTCTGTTTTGTGCTTCGTACAATTGTTGAATTGCCGCAACCGTTTTGACATTGTCCCCTTGTGAAATGGTTCTCCGACTGACGGAAAAAGTGCTGGGGAGAAATTTTGATTTGTACCACCAGATGGCAGAGATAAACAGATACCATCCCGCAGCGTCGATCTGGAAAAGCTGATGACTGGCAGGATTCTCCAGCTCACACGACCTGAGACTCGAATTCATTGAAACACTGGTTTGCAGTGTCTTGCGTGACTTTGCTGTGGTCGTATCTGCGGCGTAATTGGCTAGCGCATTCGGCTGTTAACCGAAATGTTGGTGGTTCAAGCCCACCCAGGGACATCGGCCTTTATTGAGCGTTTCACTTAGCGCCCCTGGACGTGCTTGTTCTACTCTCTGTGTTTGCATTGGTGTCTTCTTTTCCTGATTATTTAACAACGCTGCTCTGATCCATTACCTGACTGTTTCCATGCATTCATGAAAAGCAATTTTCAATGAAATGAGAAAAAACCATGCACAGACGTCGAACCCATGCTAAATATATTAAGGTCGGTCGGGCTTCGAAAAAAGCAATGCAAATTCATTCAATGGCTGCACAATCTGGGACTGTTCCACCGCTGGGATTAGGGAAAACAAGTTGAATGCGGTGGACCATTTTAATGATATTTTACCTGCATCAAATAAGTTCACTTTTATTGATGTACACTAAAAGTCCCTGGCTGACATTGTTCCAGTCCACTGCTAACAGCTGATCAAAGCAGGTGTGGAATTGCTCGTGACAGCTGAGCACCAAGCGCTGAATTTTCTTCAGTTTTCAAATCCAATTCCACACATCGTGACTCAGAATCACTGTTCTGAGAGTGGGAAATCGCTGCAAATACTCAACAGGACGGGCAACTTGTGAAAACTCTTTCAATTTTTGTTGTACAGACTTTTCTTAAAACTTCAAACTGGACCATATGGCAATATAAAGCGTGTGTGTGTGTCTGTGGCTGTGGCTGTCATGGTTCTATCGAAACTGTGCGTCTTGATGTTGTGAGGGCGATGCATTGTGAGTGTGTCAGTTGTAAATCTCCTTTTATTTTGATAATATATATCAGGTTCTAAATATATAAATATTGTGCACTTGAGTATTATGGGTGTATCAGTGTGCTCATTCTGAATAAATGTGTGTGTGTGTGGGCGTGTGTTACTTCTCAATGTATTTGTGTGTATCTGTGTTGTGTATACATTTTTCTATGTGTCAAAGCAAAGTAAGAGAGCAATAAATAAGCAGAAAGTACACATAAACTCACACAATGCCACAACACGGTTCAGAAACACGTACACAAACTCACACAGTCCGACAAAACGGTTCAGAAACCCGCAGACAAACTCACACAGTCCTAGAACACCGTTCAGAGACACATTAAACTCACAGCGTCCCACAACACGCTGCAAAGCCACACACAAACTCACACGGTCCCACAGCACGGTTCAGAGACATACACAAACTTACACAGTCCCACAACACGGTTCAGACACGCACACACAATCTCACTCAGTCCCGCCGTTCATTTAAAATACCTGTCGAGCACGATAGATCTTAAAACCAGAGACGTTCACCATCCTGACTGCACATATCCATTCCAGTAGCGAAAGGGGGAGCACTGGCTCCGGCCAGTTCTGATATAGCACGAGGCTTGTCAATCAAGTCATGCTCCACCCAGCCCAGATTGAGTCACCTACCAGGTCACAGTTTACTGTGTGTCAGAACCTGCCCCTCAGGTGTGGGAGATTCCAAGCTTAGTCTGTCGGTTAAAAGGGCATGGGGGCAGATTGGCCTTTTGACATGTGGCAGTATCCTCAATAAAAGCCTCTTTGCCTGGGAAACCGGGTCTAACGGTAGCTACCTGGAGACGAACCGTCAACATTGTGAGTGCAAAAGCAAACGAATGGTGGATGCTGGAAATCTGAAATGAAAAGAGAAAATGCAGGAAATGCGCAGCAACTCAGGCGGCACATCTGGAAAGACAAACAGTGTGAGACTTTCTGGTGGGTAGCCTTTCTTCACAACTGGATAAAGGTTAGAGATTGAACAGGGATAAAGCGAGTGCAGAGGCAGAGGGAAAGGCGAAGGGGCAAGGTCTGGGATAGGGTGGAACTGTGGCCTGGAGAGTTTGTCTGTCAGGGAAAAGATTTCCGCAGCAGAACAGTGTGACATTGTTAAATGAGCTCTGTTTTGTGCTTCGTACAATTGTTGAATTGCCACAACCGTTTTGACATTGTCCCCTTGTGAAATGGTTCTCCGACTGATGGAAAAAGTGCTGGGGAGAAATTTTGATTTGTACCACCAGATGGCAGAGATAAACAGATACCATCCCGCAGCGTCGATCTGGAAAAGCTGATGACTGGCAGGATTCTCCAGCTCACACGACCTGAGACTCGAATTCATTGAAACACTGGTTTGCGGTGTCTAGGGTGACTTAGATGTGGTCGTCTCTGTGGCGCAATTGGCCAGTGCGTTCGGTTGTTAACCGCGAGGTTGGTGGTTCAAGCTCACCCAGTGGACGTCGGCCCTTCTCGAGCGTTTCACTTCGCGCCCCTGGATGCGCTTGTTCTACTCTCTGTGTTTGCATTAGTGCCTTCTTTTCCTGATTATTTAACAACGCTCCTCTGATCCATTACCTGACTGTTTCCATGCATTCATTAAAGGCAATTTTCAATGAAATGAGCAAAAACCATGCACAGACGTCGAACCCATGCTAAATATATTAAGGTCGGTCGGGCTTCGAAAAAAGCAATGCAAATTCATTCAATGGCTGCACAATCTGGGACTGTTCCACCGCTGGGATTAGGGAAAACAATTTGAGTGCGGTGGACCATTTTAATGATATTTTACCTGCATCAAATAAGTTCACTTTTATTGATGTACACTAAAAGTCCCTGGCTGACATTGTTCCAGTCCACTGCTAACAGCTGATCAAAGAAGGTGTGGAATTGCTCGTGACAGCTGAGCACCAAGCGCTGAATTCTCTTCAGTTTTCAAATCCAATTCCACACATCGTGACTCAGAATCACTGCTCTGAGAGTGGGAAATCGCTGCAAATACTCAACAGGACGGGCAACTTGTGAAAACTCTTTCAATTTTTGTTGTACAGACTTTTCTTAAAACTTCAAACTGGACCATATGGCAATATAAAGCGTGTGTGTGTGTCTGTGGCTGTGGCTGTCATGGTTCTATCGAAACTGTGAGTCTTGATGTGATGAGGGCGATGCATTGTGAGTGTGTCAGTTGTAAATCTCCTTTTATTTTGATAATATATATCAGGTTCTAAATATATAAATATTGTGCACTTGAGTATTATGGGTGTATCAGTGTGCTCATTCTGAATAAATGTGTGCGTGTGTTACTTCTCAATGTATTTGTGTGTATCTGTGTTGTGTATACATTTTTCTATGTGTCAAAGCAAAGTAAGAGAGCAATAAATAAGCAGAAAGTACACATAAACTCACACAATGCCACAACACGGTTCAGAAACACGCACACAAACTCACACAGTCCGACAAAACGGTTCAGAAACCCGCAGACAAACTCACACAGTCCTAGAACACCGTTCAGAGACACATTAAAATCACAGCGTCCCACAACACGCTGCAAAGCCACACACAAACTCACACGGTCCCACAGCACGGTTCAGAGACATACACAAACTTACACAGTCCCACAACACGGTTCAGACACGCACACACAATCTCACTCAGTCCCGCCGTTCATTTAAAATACCTGTCGTGCACGATAGATCTGAAAACCAGAGACGTTCACCATCCTGACTGCACATATCCATTCCAGGAGCGAAAGGGGGAGCACTGGCTCCGGCCAGTTCTGATATAGCACGAGGCTTGTCAATCAAGTCATGCTCCACCCAGCCCAGATTGAGTCACCTACCAGGTAACAGTTTACTGTGTGTCAGAACCTGCCCCTCAGGTGTGGGAGATTCCAAGCTTAGTCTGTCGGTTAAAAGGGCATGGGGGGCAGATTGGCCTTTTGCCATGTGGCAGTATCCTCAATAAAAGCCTCTTTGCCTGGGAAACCGGGTCTAACGGTAGCTACCTGGAGACGAACCGTCAACATTGTGAGTGCAAAAGCAAACGAATGGTGGATGCTGGAAATCTGAAATGGAAAGAGAAAATGCAGGAAATGCGCAGCAACTCAGGCAGCACATCTGGAAAGACAAACAGTGTGAGACTTTCTGGTGGGTAGCCTTTCTTCACAACTGGATAAAGGTTAGAGATTGAACAGGTATAAGGCGAGTGCAGAGGCAGAGGGAAAGGCGAAGGGGCAAGGTCTGGGATAGGGTGGAACTGTGGCCTGGAGAGTTTGTCTGTCAGGGGAAAGATTTCCGCAGCAGAACAGTGTGACATTGTTAAATGAGCTCTGTTTTGTGCTTCGTACAATTGTTGAATTGCCACAACCGTTTTGACATTGTCCCCTTGTGAAATGGTTCTCCGACTGATGGAAAAAGTGCTGGGGAGAAATTTTGATTTGTACCACCAGATGGCAGAGATAAACAGATACCATCCCGCAGCGTCGATCTGGAAAAGCTGATGACTGGCAGGATTCTCCAGCTCACACGACCTGAGACTCGAATTCATTGAAACACTGGTTTGCGGTGTCTAGGGTGACTTAGATGTGGTCGTCTCTGTGGCGCAATTGGCCAGTGCGTTCGGTTGTTAACCGCGAGGTTGGTGGTTCAAGCTCACCCAGTGGACGTCGGCCCTTCTCGAGCGTTTCACTTCGCGCCCCTGGATGCGCTTGTTCTACTCTCTGTGTTTGCATTAGTGCCTTCTTTTCCTGATTATTTAACAACGCTCCTCTGATCCATTACCTGACTGTTTCCATGCATTCATTAAAAGCAATTTTCAATGAAATGAGCAAAAACCATGCACAGACGTCGAACCCATGCTAAATATATTAAGGTCGGTCGGGCTTCGAAAAAAGCAATGCAAATTCATTCAATGGCTGCACAATCTGGGACTGTTCCACCGCTGGGATTAGGGAAAACAATTTGAGTGCGGTGGACCATTTTAATGATATTTTACCTGCATCAAATAAGTTCACTTTTATTGATGTACACTAAAAGTCCCTGGCTGACATTGTTCCAGTCCACTGCTAACAGCTGATCAAAGAAGGTGTGGAATTGCTCGTGACAGCTGAGCACCAAGCGCTGAATTCTCTTCAGTTTTCAAATCCAATTCCACACATCGTGACTCAGAATCACTGCTCTGAGAGTGGGAAATCGCTGCAAATACTCAACAGGACGGGCAACTTGTGAAAACTCTTTCAATTTTTGTTGTACAGACTTTTCTTAAAACTTCAAACTGGACCATATGGCAATATAAAGCGTGTGTGTGTGTCTGTGGCTGTGGCTGTCATGGTTCTATCGAAACTGTGAGTCTTGATGTGATGAGGGCGATGCATTGTGAGTGTGTCAGTTGTAAATCTCCTTTTATTTTGATAATATATATCAGGTTCTAAATATATAAATATTGTGCACTTGAGTATTATGGGTGTATCAGTGTGCTCATTCTGAATAAATGTGTGCGTGTGTTACTTCTCAATGTATTTGTGTGTATCTGTGTTGTGTATACATTTTTCTATGTGTCAAAGCAAAGTAAGAGAGCAATAAATAAGCAGAAAGTACACATAAACTCACACAATGCCACAACACGGTTCAGAAACACGCACACAAACTCACACAGTCCGACAAAACGGTTCAGAAACCCGCAGACAAACTCACACAGTCCTAGAACACCGTTCAGAGACACATTAAAATCACAGCGTCCCACAACACGCTGCAAAGCCACACACAAACTCACACGGTCCCACAGCACGGTTCAGAGACATACACAAACTTACACAGTCCCACAACACGGTTCAGACACGCACACACAATCTCACTCAGTCCCGCCGTTCATTTAAAATACCTGTCGTGCACGATAGATCTGAAAACCAGAGACGTTCACCATCCTGACTGCACATATCCATTCCAGGAGCGAAAGGGGGAGCACTGGCTCCGGCCAGTTCTGATATAGCACGAGGCTTGTCAATCAAGTCATGCTCCACCCAGCCCAGATTGAGTCACCTACCAGGTAACAGTTTACTGTGTGTCAGAACCTGCCCCTCAGGTGTGGGAGATTCCAAGCTTAGTCTGTCGGTTAAAAGGGCATGGGGGGCAGATTGGCCTTTTGCCATGTGGCAGTATCCTCAATAAAAGCCTCTTTGCCTGGGAAACCGGGTCTAATGGTAGCTACCTGGAGACGAACCGTCAACATTGTGAGTGCAAAAGCAAACGAATGGTGGATGCTGGAAATCTGAAATGGAAAGAGAAAATGCAGGAAATGCGCAGCAACTCAGGCAGCACATCTGGAAAGACAAACAGTGTGAGACTTTCTGGTGGGTAGCCTTTCTTCACAACTGGATAAAGGTTAGAGATTGAACAGGTATAAGGCGAGTGCAGAGGCAGAGGGAAAGGCGAAGGGGCAAGGTCTGGGATAGGGTGGAACTGTGGCCTGGAGAGTTTGTCTGTCAGGGGAAAGATTTCCGCAGCAGAACAGTGTGACATTGTTAAATGAGCTCTGTTTTGTGCTTCGTACAATTGTTGAATTGCCACAACCGTTTTGACATTGTCCCCTTGTGAAATGGTTCTCCGACTGATGGAAAAAGTGCTGGGGAGAAATTTTGATTTGTACCACCAGATGGCAGAGATAAACAGATACCATCCCGCAGCGTCGATCTGGAAAAGCTGATGACTGGCAGGATTCTCCAGCTCACACGACCTGAGACTCGAATTCATTGAAACACTGGTTTGCGGTGTCTTGGGTGACTTTGCTGTGGTCGTTTCTGTGGCGCAATTGGCTAGTGCGTTCGGCTGTTAACCGAGAGGTTGGTGGTTCAATCCCACCCAGGGACGTCGGCCCGTCTTGAGCGTTTCACTTCGCGCCCCTGGGCACGCTTGTTCTACTCTCTGTGTTTGCATTTCTGCCTTCTTTTCCTGATTATTTAACAACGCTGCTCTGATCCATGACCTGACTGTTTCCATGCATTCATGATAAGCAATTTTCAATGAAATGAGCAAAAACCATGCACAGACGTCGAGCCCATGCTAAATATATTAAGTTCGGTCGGGCTTCGAAAAAAGCAATGCAAATTCATTCAATGGCTGCACAATCTGGGACTGTTCCACCGCTGGGATTAGGGAAAACAAGTTGAATGCGGTGGACCATTTTAATGATATTTTACCTGCATCAAATAAGTTCACTTTTATTGATGTACACTAAAAGTCCCTGGCTGACATTGTTCCAGTCCACTGCTAACAGCTGATCAAAGCAGGTGTGGAATTGTTCGTGACAGCTGAGCACCAAGCGCTGAATTTTCTTCAGTTTTCAAATCCAATTCCACACATCGTGACTCAGAATCACTGCTCTGAGAGTGGGAAATCGCTGCAAATACTCAACAGGACGGGCAACTTGTGAAAACTCTTTCAATTTTTGTTGTACAGACTTTTCTTAAAACTTCAAACTGGACCATATGGCAATATAAAGCGTGTGTGTGTGTCTGTGGCTGTGGCTGTCATGGTTCTATCGAAACTGTGAGTCTTGATGTTATGAGGGCGATGCATTGTGAGTGTGTCAGTTGTAAATCTCCTTTTATTTTGATAATATATATCAGGTTCTAAATATATAAATATTGTGCACTTGAGTATTATGGGTGTATCAGTGTGCTTATTCTGAATAAATGTGTGCGTGTGTTACTTCTCAATGTATTTGTGTGTATCTGTGTTGTGTATACATTTTTCTATGTGTCAAAGCAAAGTAAGAGAGCAATAAATAAGCAGAAAGTACACATAAACTCACACAATGCCACAACACGGTTCAGAAACACGCACACAAACTCACACAGTCCGACAAAACGGTTCAGAAACCCACAGACAAACTCACACAGTCCTAGAACACCGTTCAGAGACACATTAAACTCAAAGCGTCCCACAACACGCTGCAAAGCCACACACAAACTCAGACGGTCCCACAGCACGGTTCAGAGACATACACAAACTTACACAGTCCCACAACACGGTTCAGACACGCACACACAATCTCACTCAGTCCCGCCATTCATTTAAAATACCTGTCGAGCACGATAGATCTGAAAACCAGAGACGTTCACCATCCTGACTGCACATATCCATTCCAGTAGCGAAAGGGGGAGCACTGGCTCCGGCCAGTTCTGATATAGCACGAGGCTTGTCAATCAAGTCATGCTCCACCCAGCCCAGATTGAGTCACCTACCAGGTCGCAGTTTACTGTGTGTCAGAACCTGCCCCTCAGGTGTGGGAGATTCCAAGCTTAGTCTGTCGGTTAAAAGGGCATGGGGGCGGATTGGCCTTTTGCCATGTGGCAGTATCCTCAATAAAAGCCTCTTTGCCTGGGAAACCGGGTCTAACGGTAGCTACCTGGAGACGAACCGTCAACATTGTGAGTGCAAAAGCAAACGAATGGTGGATGCTGGAAATCTGAAATGGAAAGAGAAAATGCAGGAAATGCGCAGCAACTCAGGCAGCACATCTGGAAAGACAAACAGTGTGAGACTTTCTGGTGGGTAGGCTTTCTTCACAACTGGATAAAGGTTAGAGATTGAACAGGTATAAAGCGAGTGCAGAGGCAGAGGGAAAGGCGAAGGGGCAAGGTCTGGGATAGGGTGGAACTGTGGACTGAAGAGTTTGTCTGTCAGGGGAAAGATTTCCGCAGCAGAACAGTGTGACATTGTTAAATGAGCTCTGTTTTGTGCTTCGTACAATTGTTGAATTGCCACAACCGTTTTGACATTGTCCCCTTGTGAAATGGTTCTCCGACTGATGGAAAAAGTGCTGGGGAGAAATTTTGATTTGTACCACCAGATGGCAGAGATAAACAGATACCATCCCGCAGCGTCGATCTGGAAAAGCTGATGACTGGCAGGATTCTCCAGCTCACACTACCTGAGACTCGAATTCATTGAAACACTGGTTTGCAGTGTCTTGGGTGACTTTTCTGTGGTCGTCTCTGTGGCACAATTGGCTAGTGCGTTCGGCTGCTAAGCGAGAGGTTGGTGGTTTAAGACCACCCAGGAACGTCGGCCCTTCTTGAGCGTTTCACTTCGCGCCCCTGGACGCGCTTGTTCTAATCTCCGAGTTTGCATTGGTGCCTTCTTTTCCTGATTATTTAACAACGCTGCTCTGATCCATGACCTGACTGTTTCCATGCATTCATGATAAGCAATTTTCAATGAAATGAGCAAAAACCATGCACAGACGTCGAACCCATGCTAAATATATTAAGGTCGGTCGGGCTTCGAAAAAAGCAATGCAAATTCATTCAATGGCTGCACAATCTGGGACTGTTCCACCGCTGGGATTAGGGAAAACAAGTTGAATGCGGTGGACCATTTTAATGATATTTTACCTGCATCAAATAAGTTCACTTTTATTGATGTACACTAAAAGTCCCTGGCTAACATTGTTCCAGTCCACTGCTGACAGCTGATCAAAGCAGGTGTGGAATTGCTCGTGACAGCTGAGCACCAAGCGCTGAATTTTCTTCAGTTTTCAAATCCAATTCCACACATCGTGACTCAGAATCACTGCTGTGAGAGTGGGAAATCGCTGCAAATACTCAACAGGACGGGCAACTTGTGAAAACTCTTTCAATTTTTGTTGTACAGACTTTTCTTAAAACTTCAAACTGGACCATATGTCAATATAAAGCGTGTGTGTGTGTCTGTGGCTGTGGCTGTGATGGTTCTATCGAAACTGAGAGTCTTGATGTTATGAGGGCGATGCATTGTGAGTGTGTCAGTTGTAAATCTCCTTTTATTTTGATAATATATATCAGGTTCTAAATATATAAATATTGTGCACTTGAGTATTATGGGTGTATCAGTGTGCTCATTCTGAATAAATGTGTGTGTGTGTGTGTGTGTGTGTTACTTCTCAATGTATTTGTGTGTATCTGTGTTGTGTATACATTTTTCTATGTGTCAAAGCAAAGTAAGAGAGCAATAAATAAGCAGAAAGTACACATAAACTCACACAATGCCACAACATGGTTCAGAAACATGCACACAAACTCACACAGTCCGACAAAACGGTTCAGAAACCCGCAGACAAACTCACACAGTCCGAGAACACCGTTCAGAGACACATTAAACTCACACCGTCCCACAACACGCTGCAAAGCCACACACAAAATCACACGGTCCCACAGCACGGTTCAGAGACATACACAAATTACACAGTCCCACAACACGGTTCAGACACGCACACACAATCTCACTCAGTCCCGCCGTTCATTTAAAATACCTGTCGAGCACGATAGATCTTAAAACCAGAGACGTTCACCATCCTGACTGCACATATCCATTCCGGTAGCGAAAGGGGGAGCACTGGCTCCGGCCAGTTCTGATATAGCACGAGGCTTGTCAATCAAGTCATGCTCCACCCAGCCCAGATTGAGTCACCTACCAGGTCGCAGTTTACTGTGTGTCAGAACCTGCCCCTCAGGTGTGGGAGATTCCAAGCTTAGTCTGTCGGTTAAAAGGGCATGGGGGCAGATTGGCCTTTTGCCATGTGGCAGTATCCTCAATAAAAGCCTCTTTGCCTGGGAAACCGGGTCTAACGGTAGCTACCTGGAGACGAACCGTCAACATTGTGAGTGCAAAAGCAAACGAATGGTGGATGCTGGAAATCTGAAATGAAAAGAGAAAATGCAGGAAATGCGCAGCAACTCAGGCAGCACATCTGGAAAGACAAACAGTGTTAGACTTTCTGGAGAGTAGCCTTTCTTCACAACTGGATAAAGGTTAGAGATTGAACAGGTATAAAGCGAGTGCAGAGGCAGAGGGAAAGGCGAAGGGGCAAGGTGTGGGATAGGGTGGAACTGTGGCCTGGAGAGTTTGTCTGTCAGGGGAAAGATTTCCGCAGCAGAACAGTGTGACATTGTTAAATGAGCTCTGTTTTGTGCTTCGTACAATTGTTGAATTGCCGCAACCGTTTTGACATTGTCCCCTTGTGAAATGGTTCTCCGACTGATGGAAAAAGTGCTGGGGAGAAATTTTAATTTGTATAACCAGATGGCAGAGATAAACAGATACCATCCCGCAGCGTCGATCTGGAAAAGCGGATGACTGGCAGGATTCTCCAGCTCACACGACCTGAGACTCGAATTCATTGAAACACTGGTTTGCAGTGTCTCGCGTGATTTTGCTGTGGTCGTCTCTGTGGCGCAATTGGCTAGCGCGTTCGGCTGTTAAACGAAAGGTTGGTGGTTCAAGTCCACCCAGGGACGTCGGCCCGCATTGAGCGTTTCACTTCGCGCCCCTGGACGTGCTTGTTCGGCTCTCTGTGTTTGCATTGGTGTCTTCTTTTCCTGATTATTTAACAACGCTGCTCTGATCCATGACCTGACTGTTTCCATGCATTCATGATAAGCAATTTTCAATGAAATGAGCAAAAACCATGCACAGACGTCGAACCCATATATTAAGGTCGGTCGGGCTTCGAAAAAAGCAATGCAAATTCATTCAATGGCTGCACAATCTGGGACTGTTCCACCGCTGGGATTAGGGAAAACAAGTTGAATGCGGTGGAACATTTTAATGATATTTTACCTGCATCAAATAAGTTCACTTTTATTGATGTACACTAAAAGTCCCTGGCTGACATTGTTCCAGTCCACTGCTGACAGCTGATCAAAGCAGGTTATGAATTGCTCGTGACAGCTGAGCACCAAGCGCTGAATTTTCTTCAGTTTTCAAATCCAATTCCACACATCGTGACTCAGAATCACTGCTGTGAGAGTGGGAAATCGCTGCAAATACTCAACAGGACGGGCAACTTGTGAAAACTCTTTCAATTTTTGTTGTACAGACTTTTCTTAAAACTTCAAACTGGACCATATGGCAATATGAAGCGTGTGTGTGTGTCTGTGGCTGTGGCTGTCATGGTTCTATCGGAACTGTGAGTCTTGATGTTATGAGGGCGATGCATTGTGAGTGTGTCAGTTGTAAATCTCCTTTTATTTTGAAAATATATATCAGGTTCTAAATATATAAATATTGTGCACTTGAGTATTATGGGTGTATCAGTGTGCTCATTCTGAATAAATGTGTGTGTGTGTGTTACTTCTCAATGTATTTGTGTGTATCTGTGTTGTGTATACATTTTTCTATGTGTCAAAGCAAAGTAAGAGAGCAATAAATAAGCAGAAAGTACACATAAACTCACACAATGGCACAACACGGTTCAGAAACACGCACACAAACTCACACAGTCCGACAAAACGGTTCAGAAACCCACAGACAAACTCATACAGTCCTAGAACACCGTTCAGAGACACATTAAACTCACACCGTCCCACAACACGCTGCAAAGCCACACACAAACTCACACGGTCCCACAGCACGGTTCAGAGACATACACAAACTTACACAGTCCCACAACACGGTTCAGACATGCACACACAATCTCACTCAGTCCCGCCGTTCATTTAAAATACCTGTCGAGCACGATAGATCTTAAAACCAGAGACCTTCACCATCCTGACTGCACATATCCATTCCAGTAGCGAAAGGGGGAGCACTGGCTCCGGCCAGTTCTGATATAGCACGAGGCTTGTCAATCAAGTCATGCTCCACCCAGCCCAGATTGAGTCACCTACCAGGTCGCAGTTTACTGTGTGTCAGAACCTGCCCCTCAGGTGTGGGAGATTCCAAGCGTAGTCTGTCGGTTAAAGGGCATGGGGGCAGATTGGCCTTTTGCCATGTGGCAGTATCCTCAATAAAAGCCTCTTTGCCTGGGAAACCGGGTCTAACGGTAGCTACCTGGAGATGAACCGTCAACATTGTGAGTGCAAAAGCAAACGAATGGTAGATGCTGGAAATCTGAAATGAAAAGAGAAAATGCAGGAAATGCGCAGCAACTCAGGCAGCACATCTCGAAAGACAAACGGTGTTAGACTTTCTGGTGGGTAGCCTTTCTTCACAACTGGATAAAGGTTAGAGATTGAACAGGTATAAAGCGAGTGCAGAGGCAGAGGGAAAGGCGAAGGGGCATGGTGTGGGATAGGGTGGAACTGTGGCCTGGAGAGTTTGTCTGTCAGGGGAAAGATTTCCGCAGCAGAACAGTGTGACATTGTTAAATGAGCTCTGTTTTGTGCTTCGTACAATTGTTGAATTGCCGCAACCGTTTTGACATTGTCCCCTTGTGAAATGGTTCTCCGACTGACGGAAAAAGTGCTGGGGAGAAATTTTGATTTGTACCACCAGATGGCAGAGATAAACAGATACCATCCCGCAGCGTCAATCTGGAAAAGCTGATGACTGGCAGGATTCTCCATCTCACACGACCTGAGACTCGAATTCATTGAAACACTGGTTTGCATTGTCTTGCGTGATTTTGCTGTGGTCGTCTCTGTCGCGCAATTGGCTAGCGCGTTCGACTGTTAACCGAAAGGTTGGTGGTTCAAGCCCACCCAGGGACGTCGGCCCCAATTGAGCGTTTCACTCAGCGCCCCTGGACGTCCTTTTTCTACTCTCTGTGTTTGCATTGGTGTCTTCTTTTCCTGATTATTTAACAACGCTGCTCTGATCCATTACCTGACTGTTCCCATGCATTCATGATAAGCAATTTTCAATGAAATGAGCAAAAACCATGCACAGACGTCGAACCCATGCTAAATATATTAAGGTCGGTCGGGCTTCGAAAAAAGCAATGCAAATTCATTCAATGGCTGCACAATCTGGGACTGTTCCACCGCTGGGATTAGGGAAAACAAATTGAATGCGGTGGACCATTTTAATGATATTTTACCTGCATCAAATAAGTTCACTTTTATTGATGTACACTAAAAGTCCCTGGCTGACATTGTTCCAGTCCACTGCTAACAGCTGATCAAAGCAGGTGTGGAATTGCTCGTGACAGCTGAGCACCAAGCGCTGAATTTTCTTCAGTTTTCAAATCCAATTCCACACATCGTGACTCAGAATCACTGCTGTGAGAGTGGGAAATCGCTGCAAATACTCAACAGAACGGGCAACTTGTGAAAACACTTTCAATTTCTGTTGTACAGACTTTTCTTAAAACTTCAAACTGGACCATATGGCAATATAAAGCGTGTGTGTGTGTCTGTGGCTGTGGCTGTCATGGTTCTATTGAAACTGTGAGTCTTGATGTTATGAGGGCGATGCATTGTGAGTGTGTCAGTTGTAAATCTCCTTTTATTTTGAAAATATATATCAGGTTCTAAATATATAAATATTGTGCACTTGAGTATTATGGGTGTATCAGTGTGCTCATTCTGAATAAATGTGTGTATGTGTGTGCGTGTGTTACTTCTCAATGTAACTGTGTGTATCTGTGTTGTGTATACATTTTTCTATGTGTCAAAGCAAAGTAAGAGAGCAATAAATAAGCAGAAAGTACACATAAACTCACACAATGCCACAACACGGTTCAGAAACACGCACACAAACTCACACAGTCCGACAAATCGGTTCAGAAACCCGCAGACAAACTCACACAGTCCTAGAACACTGTTCAGAGACACATTAAACTCACAGCGTCCCACAACACGCTGCAAAGCCACACACAAACTCACACGGTCCCACAGCACGGTTCAGAGACATACACAAACTTACACAGTCCCACAACACGGTTCAGACACGCACACACAATCTCACTCAGTCCCGCCGTTCATTTAAAATACCTGTCGAGCACGATAGATCTTAAAACCAGAGACGTTCACCATCCTGACTGCACATATCCATTCCAGTAGCGAAAGGGGGAGCACTGGCTCCGGCCAGTTCTGATATAGCACGAGGCTTGTCAATCAAGTCATGCTCCACCCAGCCCAGATTGAGTCACCTACCAGGTCGCAGTTTACTGTGTGTCAGAACCTGCCCTCAGGTGTGGGAGATTCCAAGCTTAGTCTGTCGGTTAAAAGGGCATGGGGGCAGATTGGCCTTTTGCCATGTGGCAGTATCCTCAATAAAAGCCTCTTTGCCTGGGAAACCGGGTCTAACGGTAGCTACCTGGAGACGAACCGTCAACATTGTGAGTGCAAAAGCAAACGAATGGTGGATGCTGGAAACCTGAAATGAAAAGAGAAAATGCAGGAAATGCGCAGCAACTCAGGCCGCACATCTGGAAAGACAAATATTGTTAGACTTTCTGGTGCGTAGCTTTTCTTCACAACTGGATAAAGGTTAGAGATTGAACAGGTAAAAAGCGAGTGCAGAGGCAGAGGGAAAGGCGAAGGGGCAAGGTCTGGGATAGGGTGGAACTGTGGCCTGGAGAGTTTGTCTGTCAGGGGAAAGATTTCCGCAGCAGAACAGTGTGACATTGTTAAATGAGCTCTGTTTTGTGCTTCGTACAATTGTTGAATTGACGGAACCGTTTTGACATTGTCCCCTTGTGAAATGGTTCTCCGACTGATGGAAAAAGTGCTGGGGAGAAATTTTGATTTCTACCACCAGATGGCAGAGATAAACAGATACCATCCCGCAGCGTCGATCTGGAAAAGCTGATGACTGGCAGGATTCTCCAGCTCACACGACCTGATACTCGAATTCATTGAAACACTGGTTTGCAGTGTCTTGCGTGATTTTGCCGTGGTCGTCTCTGTGGCGCAATTGGCTAGCGCGTTCGGCTGTTAACCGAAAGGTTGGTGATTCAAGCCCACCCAGGGACGTCGGCCCTTATTGAGCGTTTCACTTAGCGCACCTGGACGTGCGTGTTCTACTCTCTGTGTTTGCATTGGTGTCTTCTTTTCCTGATTATTTAACAACGCTGCTCTGATCCATTACCTGACTGTTTCCATGCATTCATGATAAGCAATGTTCAATGAAATGAGCTAAAACCATGCACAGACGTCGAACCCATGCTAAATATATTAAGGGCGGTCGGGCTTCGAAAAAAGCAATGCAAATTCATTCAATGGCTGCACAATCTGGGACTGTTCCACCGCTGGGATTAGGGAAAACAAGTTGAATGCGGTGGACCATTTTAATGATATTTTACCTGCATCAAATAAGTTCACTTTTATTGATGTACACTAAAAGTCCCTGGCTGACATTGTTCCAGTCCACTGCTGACAGCTGATCAAAGCAGGTGTGGAATTGCTCGTGACAGCTGAGCACCAAGCGCTGAATTTTCTTCAGTTTTCAAATCCAATTCCACACATCGTGACTCAGAATCACTGCTGTGAGAGTGGGAAATCGCTGCAAATACTCAACAGGACGGGCAACTTGTGAAAACACTTTCAATTTCTGTTGTACAGACTTTTCTTAAAACTTCAAACTGGACCATATGGCAATATAAAGCGTGTGTGTGTGTCTGTGGCTGTGGCTGTCATGGTTCTATCGAAACTGTGAGTCTTGATGTTATGAGGGCGATGCATTGTGAGTGTGTCAGTTGTAAATCTCCTTTTATTTTGAAAATATATATCAGGTTCTAAATATATAAATATTGTGCACTTGAGTATTATGGGTGTATCAGTGTGCTCATTCTGAATAAATGTGTGTATGTGTGTGCGTGTGTTACTTCTCAATGTAACTGTGTGTATCTGTGTTGTGTATACATTTTTCTATGTGTCAAAGCAAAGTAAGAGAGCAATAAATAAGCAGAAAGTACACATAAACTCACACAATGCCACAACACGGTTCAGAAACACGCACACAAACTCACACAGTCCGACAAATCGGTTCAGAAACCCGCAGACAAACTCACACAGTCCTAGAACACTGTTCAGAGACACATTAAACTCACAGCGTCCCACAACACGCTGCAAAGCCACACACAAACTCACACGGTCCCACAGCACGGTTCAGAGACATACACAAACTTACACAGTCCCACAACACGGTTCAGACACGCACACACAATCTCACTCAGTCCCGCCGTTCATTTAAAATACCTGTCGAGCACGATAGATCTTAAAACCAGAGACGTTCACCATCCTGACTGCACATATCCATTCCAGTAGCGAAAGGGGGAGCACTGGCTCCGGCCAGTTCTGATATAGCACGAGGCTTGTCAATCAAGTCATGCTCCACCCAGCCCAGATTGAGTCACCTACCAGGTCGCAGTTTACTGTGTGTCAGAACCTGCCCTCAGGTGTGGGAGATTCCAAGCTTAGTCTGTCGGTTAAAAGGGCATGGGGGCAGATTGGCCTTTTGCCATGTGGCAGTATCCTCAATAAAAGCCTCTTTGCCTGGGAAACCGGGTCTAACGGTAGCTACCTGGAGACGAACCGTCAACATTGTGAGTGCAAAAGCAAACGAATGGTGGATGCTGGAAACCTGAAATGAAAAGAGAAAATGCAGGAAATGCGCAGCAACTCAGGCCGCACATCTGGAAAGACAAATATTGTTAGACTTTCTGGTGCGTAGCTTTTCTTCACAACTGGATAAAGGTTAGAGATTGAACAGGTAAAAAGCGAGTGCAGAGGCAGAGGGAAAGGCGAAGGGGCAAGGTCTGGGATAGGGTGGAACTGTGGCCTGGAGAGTTTGTCTGTCAGGGGAAAGATTTCCGCAGCAGAACAGTGTGACATTGTTAAATGAGCTCTGTTTTGTGCTTCGTACAATTGTTGAATTGACGGAACCGTTTTGACATTGTCCCCTTGTGAAATGGTTCTCCGACTGATGGAAAAAGTGCTGGGGAGAAATTTTGATTTCTACCACCAGATGGCAGAGATAAACAGATACCATCCCGCAGCGTCGATCTGGAAAAGCTGATGACTGGCAGGATTCTCCAGCTCACACGACCTGAGACTCGAATTCATTGAAACACTGGTTTGCAGTGTCTTGCGTGATTTTGCCGTGGTCGTCTCTGTGGCGCAATTGGCTAGCGCGTTCGGCTGTTAACCGAAAGGTTGGTGATTCAAGCCCACCCAGGGACGTCGGCCCTTATTGAGCGTTTCACTTAGCGCACCTGGACGTGCGTGTTCTACTCTCTGTGTTTGCATTGGTGTCTTCTTTTCCTGATTATTTAACAACGCTGCTCTGATCCATTACCTGACTGTTTCCATGCATTCATGATAAGCAATTTTCAATGAAATGAGCAAAAACCATGCACAGACGTCGAACCCATGCTAAATATATTAAGGTCGGTCGGGCTTCCAAAAAAGCAATGCAAATTCATTCAATGGCTGCACAATCTGGGACGGTTCCACCGCTGGGATTAGGGAAAACAAGTTGAATGCGGTGGACCATTTTAATGATATTTTACCTGCATCAAATAAGTTCACTTTTATTGATGTACACTAAAAGTCCCTGGCTGACATTGTTCCAGTCCACTGCTAACAGCTGATCAAGCAGGTGTGGAATTGCTCGTGACAGCTGAGCACCAAGCGCTGAATTTTCTTCAGTTTTCAAATCCAATTCCACACATTGTGACTCAGAATCACTGCTGTGAGAGTGGGAAATCGCTGCAAATACTCAACAGGATGGGCAACTTGTGAAAACTCTTTCAATTTTTGTTGTACAGACTTTTCTTAAAACTTCAAACTGGACCATATGGCAATATAAAGCGTGTGTGTGTGTCTGTGGCTGTGGCTGTCATGGTTCTATCGAAACTGTGAGTCTTGATGTTATGAGGGCGATGCATTGTGAGTGTGTCAGTTGTAAATCTCCTTTTATTTTGATAATATATATCAGGTTCTAAATATATAAATATTGTGCACTTGAGTATTATGGGTGTATCAGGGTGCTCATTCTGAATAAATGTGTGTGTGTGTGTGCGTGTGTTACTTCTCAATGTATTTGTGTGTATCTGTGTTGTGTATACATTTTTCTATGTGTCAAAGCAAAGTAAGAGAGCAATAAATAAGCAGAAAGTACACATAAACTCACACAATGCCACAACACGGTTCAGAAACATGCACACAAACTCACACAGTCCGACAAAACGGTTCAGAAACCCGCAGACAAACTCACACAGTCCCAGAACACCGTTCAGAGACACATTAAACTCACACCGTCCCACAACACGCTGCAAAGCCACACACAAACTCACACGGTCCCACAGCACGGTTCAGAGACATACACAAACTTACACAGTCCCACAACACGGTTCAGACACGCACACACAATCTCACTCAGTCCCGCCGTTCATTTAAAATACCTGTCGAGCACGATAGATCTTAAAACCAGAGACGTTCACCATCCTGACTGCACATATCCATTCCAGTAGCGAAAGGGGGAGCACTGGCTCCGGCCAGTTCTGATATAGCACGAGGCTTGTCAATCAAGTCATGCTCCACCCAGCCCAGATTGAGTCACCTACCAGGTCACAGTTTACTGTGTGTCAGAACCTGCCCCTCAGGTGTGGGAGATTCCAAGCTTAGTCTGTCGGTTAAAAGGGCATGGGGGCAGATTGGCCTTTTGCCATGTGGCAGTATCCTCAATGAAAGCCTCTTTGCCTGGGAAACCGGGTCTAACGGTAGCTACCTGGAGACGAACCGTCAACATTGTGAGTGCAAAAGCAAACGAATGGTGGATGCTGGAAATCTGAAATGGGAAGAGAAAATGCAGGAAATGCGCAGCAACTCAGGCAGCACATCTGGAAAGACAAACAGTGTGAGACTTTCTGGTGGGTAGCCTTTCTTCACAACTGGGTAAAGGATAGAGATTGAACAGGTATAAAGCGAGTGCAGAGGCAGAGGGAAAGGCGAAGGGGCAAGGTATGGGATAGGGTGGAACTGTGGCCTGGAGAGTTTGTCTGTCAGGGGAAAGATTTCCGCAGCAGAACAGTGTGACATTGTTAAATGAGCTCTGTTTTGTGCTTCGTACAATTGTTGAATTGCCGCAACCGTTTTGATGTTGTCCCCTTGTGAAATGGTTCTCCGACTGACGGAAAAAGTGCTGGGGAGAAATGTTGATTTGTACCACCAGATGGCAGAGATAAACAGATACCATCCCGCAGCGTCGATCTGGAAAAGCTGATGACTGGCAGGATTCTCCAGCTCACACGACCTGAGACTCGAATTCATTGAAACACTGGTTTGCAGTGTCTTGGGTGATTTTGCTGTGGTCGTCTCTGTGGTGCAATTGGCTAGCGCGTTCGGCTGTTAACCGGAAGGTTGGTGGTTTAATCCCACCCAGGAACGTCGGCCCTTATTGCGCGTTTCACTGAGCGCCCCTGGACGTGCCTGTTCTACTCTCTGTGTTTGCATTGGTGTCTTCTTTTCCTGTTTATTTAACAACGCTGCTCTGATCCATTCCCTGACTGTTTCCATGCATTAATGAGAAGCAATTTTCAATGAAATGAGCAAAAACCATGCACAGACGTCGAAACCATGCTAAATATATTAAGGTCGGTCGGGCTTCGAAAAAAGAAATGCAAATTCATTCAATGGCTGCACAATCTGGGACTGTTCCACCGCTGGGATTAGGGAAAACAAGTTGAATGCGGTGGACCATTTTAATGATATTTTACCTGCATCAAATAAGTTCACTTTTATTGATGTACACTAAAAGTCCCTGGCTGACATTGTTCCAGTCCACTGATAACAGCTGATCAAAGCAGGTGTGGAATTGCTCGCGACAGCTGAGCACCAAGCGCTGAATTTTCTTCAGTTTTCAAATCCAATTCCACACATCGTGACTCAGAATCACTGCTGTGAGAGTGGGAAATCGCTGCAAATACTCAACAAGACGGGCAACTTGTGAAAACTCTTTCAATTTTTGTTGTACAGACTTTTCTTAAAACTTCAAACTGGACCATATGGCAAAATAAAGCGTGTGTGTGTGTCTGTGGCTGTGGCTGTCATGGTTCTATCGAAACTGTGAGTCTTGATGTTATGAGGGCGATGCATTGTGAGTGTGTCAGTTGTAAATCTCCTTTTATTTTGATAATATATATCAGGTTCTAAATATATAAATATTGTGCACTTGAGTATTATGGGTGTATCAGTGTGCTCATTCTGAATAATTGTGTGTGTGTGTGTGTGCGTGTGTTACTTCTCAATGTATTTGTGTGTATCTGTGTTGTGTATACATTTTTCAATGTGTCAAAGCAAAGTAAGAGAACAATAAATAAGCAGAAAGTACACATAAACTCACAAAATGCCACAACACGGTTCAGAAACACGCACACAAACTCACACAGTCCGACAAAACGGTTCAGAAACCCGCAGACAAACTCACACAGTCCCAGAACACCGTTCAGAGACACATTAAACTCACAGCGTCCCACAACACGCTGCAAAGCCACACACAAACTCACACGGTCCCACAGCACGGTTCAGAGACATACACAAACTTACACAGTCCCACAACACTGTTCAGACACGCACACACAATCTCACTCAGTCCCGCCGTTCATTTAAAATACCTGTCGAGCATGATAGATCTTAAAACCAGAGACGTTCACCATCCTGACTGCACATATCCATTCCAGTAGCGAAAGGGGGAGCACTGGCTCCGGCCAGATCTGATATAGCACGAGGCTTGTCAATCAAGTCATGCTCCACCCAGCCCAGATTGAGTCACCTACCAGGTCGCAGTTTACTGTGTGTCAGAACCTGCCCCTCAGGTGTGGGAGATTCCAAGCTTAGTCTGTCGGTTAAAAGGGCATGGGGGCAGATTGGCCTTTTGCCATGTGGCAGTATCCTCAATAAAAGCCTCTTTGCCTGGGAAACCGGGTCTAACGGTAGCTACCTGGAGACGAACCGTCAACATTGTGAGTGCAAAAGCAAACGAATGGTGGATGCTGGAAATCTGAAATGAAAAGAGAAAATGTAGGAAATGCGCAGCAACTCAGGCAGCACATCTGGAAAGACAAACAGTGTTAGACTTTCTGGTGGGTAGCCTTTCTTCACAACTGGATAAAGGTTAGAGATTGAACAGTTAAAAAGCGAGTGCAGAGGCAGAGGGAAAGGCGAAGGGGCAAGGTATGGGATAGGGTGGAACTATGGCCTGGAGAGTTTGTCTGTCAGGGGAAAGATTTCCGCAGCAGAACAGTGTGACATTGTTAAATGAGCTCTGTTTTGTGCTTCGTACAATTGTTGAATTGCCGCAACCGTTTTGACGTTGTCCCCTTGTGAAATGGTTCTCCGACTGACGGAAAAAGTGCTGGGGAGAAATTTTGACTTGTACCACCAGATGGCAGAGATAAACAGATACCATCCCGCAGCGTCGATCTGGAAAAGCTGATGACTGGCAGGATTCTCCAGCTCACACGACCTGAGACTCGAATTCATTGAAACACTGGTTTGCAGTGTCTTGCGTGATTTTGCTGTGGTCGTCTCTGTGGCGCAATTGGCTGGCGCGTTCGGCTGTTAACCGACAAGTTGGTGGTTCAAGCCCACCCAGGGACGTCGGCTCTTATTGAGCGTTTCAATTAGCGCCCCTGGACGTGCTTGTTCTGCTCTCTGTGTTTGCATTGGTGCCTTCTTTTCCTGATTATTTAACAACGCTGCTCTGATCCATGACCTGACTGTTTCCATGCATTCATGATAAGCAATTTTCAATGAAATGAGCAAAAACTATGCACAGACGTCGAACCCATGCTAAATATATTACAGTCGGTCGGGCTTCAAAAAAAAGCAATGCAAATTCATTCAATGGCTGCACAATCTGGGACTGTTCCACCGCTGGGATTAGGGAAAACAAGTTGAATGCGGTGGACCATTTTAATGATATTTTACCTGCATCAAATAAGTTCACTTTTATTGATGTACACTAAAAGTCCCTGGCTGACATTGTTCCAGTCCACTGCTAACAGCAGATCAAAGCAGGTGTGGAATTGCTCGTGACAGCTGAGCACCAAGCGCTGAATTTTCTTCAGTTTTCAAATCCAATTCCACACATCGTGACTCAGAATCACTGCTGTGAGAGTGGGAAATCGCTGCAAATACTCAACAGGACGGGCAACTTGTGAAAACTCTTTCAATGTTTGTTGTACAGACTTTTCTTAAAACTTCAAACTGGACCATATGGCAATATAAAGCGTGTGTGTGTGTCTGTGGCTGTCATGGTTCTATCGAAACTGTGAGTCTTGATGTTATGAGGGCGATGCATTGTGAGTGTGTCAGTTGTAAATCTCCTTTTATTTTGATAATATATATCAGGTTCTAAATCTATAAATATTGTGCACTTGAGTATTATGGGTGTATCAGTGTGCTCATTCTGAATAAATGTGTGTGTGTGTGTGCGTGTGTTACTTCTCAATGTATTTGTGTGTATCTGTGTTGTGTATACATTTTTCAATGTGTCAAAGCAAAGTAAGAGAGCAATAAATAAGCAGAAAGTATACATAAACTCACACAATGCCACAACACGGTTCAGAAACACGCACACAAACTCACACAGTCCGACAAAACGGTTCAGAAACCCGCAGACAAACTCACACAGTCCCAGAACACCGTTCAGGGACACATTAAAATCACAGCGTCCCACAACATGCTGCAAAGCCACACACAAACTCACACGGTCCCACAGCACGGTTCAGAGACATACACAAACTTACACAGTCCCACAACACGGTTCAGACACGCACACACAATCTCACTCAGTCCCGCCGTTCATTTAAAATACCTGTCGAGCACGATAGATCTTAAAACCAGAGACGTTCACCATCCTGACTGCACATATCCATTCCAGTAGCGAAAGGGGGAGCACTGGCTCCGGCCAGTTCTGATATAGCACGAGGCTTGTCAATCAAGTCATGCTCCACCCAGCCCAGATTGAGTCACCTACCAGGTCGCAGTTTACTGTGTGTCAGAACCTGCCCCTCAGGTGTGGGAGATTCCAAGCTTAGTCTGTCGGTTAAAAGGGCATGGGGGCAGATTGGCCTTTTGCCATGTGGCAGTATCCTCAATAAAAGCCTCTTTGCCTGGGAAACCGGGTCTAACGGTAGCTACCTGGAGACGAACCGTCAACATTGTGAGTGCAAAAGCAAACGAATGGTGGATGCTGGAAATCTGAAATGAAAAGAGAAAATGCAGGAAATGCGCAGCAACTCAGGCAGCACATCTGGAAAGACAATCAGTGTTAGACTTTCTGGTGGGCAGCCTTTCTTCACAACTGGATAAAGGTTAAAGATTGATAAGGTATACAGAGGCAGTGGGAAAGGCGAAGGGGCAAGGTCTGGGATAGGGTGGAACTGTGGCCTGGGGAGTTTGTCTGTCAGGGGAAAGATTTCCGCAGCAGAACAGTGTGACATTGTTAAATGAGCTCTGTTTTGTGCTTCGTACAATTGTTGAATTGCTGCAACCGTTTTGACATTGTCGCCTTGTGAAATGCTTCTCCGACTGACGGAAAAAGTGCTGGGGAGAAATTTTGATTTGTACCACCAGATGGCAGAGATAAACAGATACCATCCTGCAGCGTCGATCTGGAAAAGCTGATGACTGGCAGGATTCTCCAGCTCACACGACCTGAGACTCGAATTCATTGAAACACTGGTTTGCAGTGTCTTGGGTGATTTTGCTGTGGTCGTCTCTGTGGCGCAATTGGCTAGCGCGTTCGGCTGTTAACCGAAAAGTTGGTGGTTTAAGCCCAGCCAGGGACGTCGGCCCTTATTGAGCGTTTCACTGAGCGCCCCTGGACGTGCTTGTTCTGCTCTCTGTGTTTGCATTGGTGTCTTCTTTACCTGATTATTTAACAACGCTGCTCTGATCCATTACCTGAGTGTTTCCATGCATTCATGATAAGCAATTTTCAATGAAATGAGCAAAAACCATGCACAGACGTCGAAACCATGCTAAATATATTAAGGTCGGTCGGGCTTCGAAAAAAGCAATGCAAATTCATTTAATGGCTGCACAATCTGGGACTGTTCCACCGCTGGGATTAGGGAAAACAAGTTGAATGCGGTGGACCATTTTAATGATATTTTACCTGCATCAAATAAGTTCACTTTTATTGATGTACGCTAAAAGTCCCTGGCTGACATTGTTCCAGTCCACTGCTAACAGCTGATCAAAGCAGGTGTGGAATTGCTCGTGACAGCTGAGCACCAAGCGCTGAATTTTCTTCAGTTTTCAAATCCAATTCCACACATCGTGACTCAGAATCACTGCTGTGAGAGTGGGAAATCGCTGCAAATACTCAACAGGACGGGCAACTTGTGAAAACTCGTTCAATTTTTGTTGTACAGACTTTTCTTAAAACTTCAAACTGGACCATATGGCAATATAAAGCGTGTGTGTGTGTCTGTGGCTGTGGCTGTCATGGTTCTATCGAAACTGTGAGTCTTGATGTTATGAGGGCGATGCATTGTGAGTGTGTCAGTTGTAAATCTCCTTTTATTTTGATAATATATATCAGGTTCTAAATATATAAATATTGTGCACTTGAGTATTATGGGTGTATCAGTGTGCTCATTCTGAATAAATGTGTGTGTGTGTGTGCGTGTGTTACTTCTCAATGTATTTGTGTGTATCTGTGTTGTGTATATATTTTTCTATGTGTCAAAGCAAAGTAAGAGAGCAATAAATAAGCAGAAAGTACACATAAACTCACACAATGCCACAACACGGTTCAGAAACACGCACACAAACTCACACAGTCCGACAAAACGGTTCAGAAACCCGCAGACAAACTCACACAGTCCAAGAACACCGTGCAGAGACACATTAAACTCACAGCGTTCCACAACACGCTGCAAAGCCACACACAAACTCACACGGTCCCACAGCACGGTTCAGAGACATACACAAACTTACACAGTCCCACAACACGGTTCAGACACGCACACACAATCTCACTCAGTCCCGCCGTTCATTTAAAATACTTGTCGAGCACGATAGATCTTAAAACCAGAGACGTTCACCATCCTGACTGCACATATCCATTCCAGTAGCGAAAGGAGGAGCACTGGCTCCGGCCAGTTCTGATATAGCACGAGGCTTGTCAATCAAGTCATGCTCCACCCAGCCCAGATTGAGTCACCTACCAGGTCGCAGTTTACTGTGTGTCAGAACCTGCCCCTCAGGTGTGGGAGATTCCAAGCTGAGTCTGTCGGTTAAAAGGGCATGGGGGCAGATTGGCCTTTTGCCATGTGGCAGTATCCTCAATAAAAGCCTCTTTGCCTGGGAAACCGGGTCTAATGGTAGCTACCTGGAGACGAACCGTCAACATTGTGAGTGCAAAAGCAAACGAATGGTGGATGCTGGAAATCTGAAATGAAAAGAGAAAATGCAGGAAATGCGCAGCAACTCAGGCAGCACATCTGGAAAGACAAACAGTGTTCGACTTTCTGGTGGGTAGCCTTTCTTCACAACTGGATAAAGGTTAGAGATTGAACAGGTATAAAGCGAGTGCAGAGGCAGAGGGAAAGGCGAAGGGGCAAGGTCTGGGATAGGGTGGAACTGTGGCTTGGAGAGTTTGTCTGTCAGGGGAAAGATTTCTGCAGCAGAACAGTGTGACATTGTTAAATGAGCTCTGTTTTGTGCTTCGTACAATTGTTGAATTGCCACAACCGTTTTGACATTGTCCCATTGTGAAATGGTTCTCCAACTGATGGAAAAAGTGCTGGGGAGAAATTTTGATTTGTACCACCAGATGGCAGAGATAAACAGATACCATCCCGCAGCGTCGATCTGGAAAAGCTGATGACTGGCAGGATTCTCCAGCTCACACGACCTGAGACTCGAATTCATTGAAACACTGGTTTGCAGTGTCTTGGATAAATTGGCTGTGGTCGTCTCTGTGGCGCAATTGGCCAGCGTGTTCGGCTGTTGACTAAGAGGTTGGTGGTTCAATCCCACCCAGGGACGTCGACCCTTCTTGAGCGTTTCACTTCGCGCCCCTGGACGCGCTTGTTCTGCTCTCTGTGTTTGCATTGGTGTCTTCCTTTCCTGATTATTTAACAACGCTGCTCTGATCCATTACCTGACTGTTTCCATGCATTCATGATAAGCAATTTTCAATGAAATGAGCAAAAACCATGCACAGACGTCGAACCCATGCTAAATATATTGAGGTCGGTCGGGCTTCGAAAAAAGCAATGCAAATTCATTCAATGGCTGCACAATCTGGGACTGTTCCACCGCTAGGATTATGGAAAACAAGTTGAATGCGGTGGACCATTTTAATGATATTTTACCTGCATCAAATAAGTTCACTTTTATTGATGTACACTAAAAGTCCCTGGCTGACATTGTTCCAGTCCACTGCTAACAGCTGATCAAAGCAGGTGTGGAATTGCTCGTGACAGCTGAGCACCAAGCGCTGAATTTTCTTCAGTTTTCAAATCCAATTCCACACATCGTGACTCAGAATCACTGCTCTGAGAGTGGGAAATCGCTGCAAATACTCAACAGGACGGGCAACTTGTGAAAACTCTTTCAATTTTTGTTGTACAGACTTTTCTTAAAACTTCAAACTGGACCATATGGCAATATAAAGCGTGTGTGTGTGTCTGTGGCTGTGGCTGTGCTGGTTCTATCGAAACTGTGAGTCTTGATGTTATGAGGGCGATGCATTGTGAGTGTGTCAGTTGTAAATCTCCTTTTATTTTGATAATATATATCAGGTTCTAAATATATAAATATTGTGCACTTGAGTATTATGGGTGTATCAGTGTGCTCATTCTGAATAAATGTGTGCGTGTGTTACTTCTCAATGTATTTGTGTGTATCTGTGTTGTGTATACATTTTTCTATGTGTCAAAGCAAAGTAAGAGACCATAAATAAGCAGAAAGTACACATAAACTCACACAATGCCACAACACGGTTCAGAAACACGCACACAAACTCACACAGTCCGACAAAACGGTTCAGAAACCCGCAGACAAACTCACACAGTCCCAGAACACCGTTCAGAGACACATTAAACTCACAGCGTCCCACAACACGCTGCAAAGCCACACACAAACTCACACGGTCCCACAGCACGGTTCAGAGACATACACAAACTTACACAGTCCCACAACACGGTTCAGACACGCACACACAATCTCACTCAGTCCCGCCGTTCATTTAAAATACCTGTCGAGCACGATAGATCTTAAAACCAGAGACGTTCACCATCCTGACTGCACATATCCATTCCAGTAGCGAAAGGGGGAGCACTGGCTCCGGCCAGTTCTGATATAGCACGAGGCTTGTCAATCAAGTCATGCTCCACCCAGCCCAGATTGAGTCACCTACCAGGTCGCAGTTTACTGTGTGTCAGAACCTGCCCCTCAGGTGTGGGAGATTCCAAGCTTAGTCTGTCGGTTAAAAGGGCATGGGGGCAGATTGGCCTTTTGCCATGTGGCAGTATCCTCAATAAAAGCCTCTTTGCCTGGGAAACCGGGTCTCACGGTAGCTACCTGGAGACGAACCGTCAACATTGTGAGTGCAAAAGCAAACGAATGGTGGATGCTGGAAATCTGAAATGAAAAGAGAAAATGCAGGAAATGCACAGCAACTCAGGCAGCACATCTGGAAAGACAAACAGTGTTAGACTTTCTGGTGGGTAGCCTTTCTTCACAACTGGATAAAGGTTAGAGATTGAACAGGTATAAAGCGAGTGCAGAGGCAGAGGGAAAGGCGAAGGGGCAAGGTCTGAGATAGGGTGGAACTGTGGCCTGGAGAGTTTGTCTGTCAGGGGAAATATTTCTGCAGCAGAACAGTGTGACATTGTTAAATGAGCTCTGTTTTGTGCTTCGTACAATTGTTGAATTGCCGCAACCGTTTTGACATTGTCCCCTTGTGAAATGGTTCTCCGACTGACGGAAAAAGTGCTGGGGAGAAATTTTGATTTGTACCACCAGATGGCAGAGATAAACAGATACCATCCCGCAGCGTCGATCTGGAAAAGCTGATGACTGGCAGGATTCTCCAGCTCACACGACCTGAGACTCGAATTCATTGAAACACTGGTTTGCAGTGTCTTGTGTGATTTTGCTGTGGTCTTTTCTGTGGCGCAATTGGCTGGCGCGTTCGGCTGTTAACCGAAAGGTTGGTGGTTCAAGCCCACCCAGGGACGTCGTCCATTATTGAGCGTTTCACTTAGCGCCCCTGGACGTGCTTGTTCTACTCTCTGTGTTTGCATTGGTGTCTTCTTTTCCTGATTATTTAACAACGCTGCTCTGATCCATTTCCTGACTGTTTCCATGCATTCATGATCAGCAATTTTCAATGAAATGAGAAAAAACCATGCACAGACGTCGAACCCATGCTAAATATATTAAGGTCGGTCGGGCTTCGAAAAAAGCAATGCAAATTCATTCAATAGCTGCACAATCTGGGACTGTTCCACCGCTGGGATTAGGGAAAACAAGTTGAATGCGGTGGACCATTTTAATGATATTTTACCTGTATCAAATAAGTTCACTTTTATTGATGTACACTAAAAGTCCCTGGCTGACATTGTTCCAGTCCACTGCTAACAGCTGATCAAAGCAGGTGTGGAATTGCTCGTGACAGCTGAGCACCAAGCGCTGAATTTTCTTCAGTTTTCAAATCCAATTCCACACATCGTGACTCAGAATCACTGCTCTGAGAGTGGGAAATCGCTGCAAATACTCAACAGGACGGGCAACTTGTGAAAACTCTTTCAATTTTTGTTGTACAGACTTTTCTTAAAACTTCAAACTGGACCATATGGCAATATAAAGCGTGTGTGTGTGTCTGTGGCTGTGGCTGTCATGGTTCTATCGAAACTGTGAGTCTTGAGGTTATGAGGGCGATGCATTGTGAGTGTGTCAGTTGTAAATCTCCTTTTATTTTGATAATATATATCAGGTTCTAAACATATAAATATTGTGCACTTGAGTATTATGGGTGTATCAGTGTGCTCATTCTGAATAAATGTGTGTGTGTGTGTGCCTGTGTTACTTCTCAATGTATTTGTGAGCATCTGTGTTGTGTATACATTTTTCTATGTGTCAAAGCAAAGTAAGAGAGCAATAAATAAGCAGAAAGTACACATAAACTCACACAATGCCACAACACGTTTCGGAAACACGCACACAAACTCACACAGTCCGACAAAACGGTTCAGAAACCCTCAGACAAACTCACACAGTCCTAGAACACCGTTCAGAGACACATTAAACTGACACCGTCCCACAACACGCTGCAAAGCCACACATAAACTCACACGGTCCCACAGCACGATTCAGAGACATACACAAACTTACACAGTCCCACAACACGGTTCAGACACGCACACACAGTCTCACTCAGTCCCGTCGTTGATTAAAGATACCTGTCGAGCACGATAGATCTTAAAACCAGAGACGTTCACCAACCTGACTGCACATATCCATTCCAGGAGCGAAAGGGGGAGCACTGGCTCCGGCCAGTTCTGATATAGCACGAGGCTTGTCAATCAAGTCATGCTCCACCCAGCCCAGATTGAGTCACCTACCAGGTCGCAGTTTACTGTGTGTCAGAACCTGCCCCTCAGGTGTGGGAGATTCCAAGCTTTGTCTGTCGGTTAAAATGGCATGGGGGCAGATTGGCCTTTTGCCATGTGGCAGTATCCTCAATATAAGCCACTTTGCCTGGGAAACCGGGGCTCACGGTAGCTACCTGGAGACGAACCGTCAACATTGTGAGTGCAAAAGCAAACGAATGGTGGATGCTGGAAATCTGAAATGAAAAGAAAAAATGCAGGAAATGCACAGCAACTCAGGCAGCACATCTGGAAAGACAAACAGCGTTAGACTTTCTGGTGGGTAGCCTTTCTTCACAACTGGATAAAGGTTAGAGATTGAACAGGTATAAAGCGAGTGCAGAGGCAGAGGGAAAGGCGAAGGAGCAAGGTCTGAGATAGGGTGGAACTGTGGCCTGGAGAGTTTGTCTGTCAGGGGAAATATTTCTGCAGCAAAACAGTGTGACATTGTTAAATGAGCTCTGTTTTGTGCTTCGTACAATTGTTGAATTGCCGCAACCGTTTTGACATTGTCCCCTTGTGAAATGGTTCTCCGACTGACGGAAAAAGTGCTGGGGAGAAATTTTGATTTGTACCACCAGATGGCAGAGATAAACAGATACCATCCCGCAGCGTCGATCTGGAAAAGCTGATGACTGACAGGATTCTCCAGCTCACACGACCTGAGACTCGAATTCATTGAAACACTGGTTTGCAGTGTCTTGGGTTATTTTGCCGTGGTCTTTTCTGTGGCGCAATTGGCCAGCGCGTTCGTCTGTTAACCGAAAGCGTTGGTGGTTCAAGCCCACCCAGGGACGTCGTCCCTTATTGAGCGTTTCCCTTAGCTCCCCTGGATCTGCTTGTTCTACTTTCCGTGTTTGCATTGGTGTCTTCTTTTCCTGATTATTTAACAACGCTGCTCTGATCCATTACCTGACTGTTTCCATGCATTCATGATAAGCAATTTTCAATGAAATGAGAAAAAACCATGCACAGACGTCGAACCCATGCTAAATATATTAAGGTCGGTCGTGCTTCGAAAAAAGCAATGCAAATTCATTCAATGGCTGCACAATCTGGGACTGTTCCACCGCTGGGATCAGGGAAAACAAGTTGAATGCGGTGGACCATTTTAATGATATTTTACCTGTATCAAATAAGTTCACTTTTATTGATGTACACTAAAAGTCCCTGGCTGACATTGTTCCAGTCCACTGCTAACAGCTGATCAAAGCAGGTGTGGAATTGCTCGTGACAGCTGAGCACCAAGCGCTGAATTTTCTTCAGTTTTCAAATCCAATTCCACACATCGTGACTCAGAATCACTGCTGTGAGAGTGGGAAATCGCTGCAAATACTCAACAGGACGGGCAACTTGTGAAAACTCTTTCAATGTTTGTTGTACAGACTTTTCTTAAAACTTCAAACTGGACCATATGGCAATATAAAGCGTGTGTGTGTGTCTGTGGCTGTGGCTGTCATGGTTCTATCGAAACTGTGAGTCTTGATGTTATGAGGGCGATGCATTGTGAGTGTGTCAGTTGTAAATCTCCTTTTATTTTGATAATATATATCAGGTTCTAAATATATAAATAATGTGCACTTGAGTATTATGGGTGTATCAGTGTGCTCATTCTGAATAAATGTGTGTGTGTGTGTGCGTGTGTTACTTCTCAATGTATTTGTGTGTATCTGTGTTGTGTATACATTTTTCTATCTGTCAAAGCAAAGTAAGAGAGCAATAAATAAGCAGAAAGTACACATAAACTCACACAATGCCACAACACGGTTCAGAAACACGCACACAAACTCACACAGTCCGACAACACGGTTCAGAAACCCGCAGACAAACTCACACAGTCCTAGAACACCGTTCAGAGACACATTAAACTCACAGCGTCCCACAACACGCTGCAAAGTCACACACAAACTCACACGGTCCCACAGCACGGTTCAGAGACATACACAAACTTACACAGTCCCACAACACGGTTCAGACACGCACACACAATCTCACTCAGTCCCGCCGTTCATTTAAAATACCTGTCGATCACGATAGATCTTAAAACCAGAGACGTTCACCATCCTGACTGCACATATCCATTCCAGTAGCGAAAGGGGGAGCACTGGCTCCGGCCAGTTCTGATATAGCACGAGGCTTGTCAATCAAGTCATGCTCCACCCAGCCCAGATTGAGTCACCTACCAGGTCGCAGTTTACTGTGTGTCAGAACCTGCCCCTCAGGTGTGGGAGATTCCAAGCTTAGTCTGTCGGTTAAAAGGGCATGGGGGCAGATTGGCCTTTTGCCATGTGGCAGTATCCTCAATAAAAGCCTCTTTGCCTGGGAAACCGGGTCTAACGGTAGCTACCTGGAGACGAACCATCAACATTGTGAGTGCAAAAGCAAACGAATGGTGGATGCTGGAAATCTGAAATGAAGAGAGAAAATGCAGGAAATGCGCAGCAACTCAGGCAGCACATCTGGAAAGACAAACAGTGTTAGACTTTCTGGTGGGTAGCCTTTCTTCGCAACTGGATAAAGGTTAGAGATTGAACAGGTATAAAGCGAGTGCAGAGGCAGAGGGAAAGGCGAAGGGGCAAGGTCTGGGATAGGGTGGAACTGTGGCCTGGAGAGTTTGTCTGTCAGGGGAAAGATTTCCGCAGCAGAACAGTGTGACATTGTTAAATGAGCTCTGTTTTGTGCTTCGTACAATTGTTGAATTGCCGCAACCGTTTTGACATTGTCCCCTTGTGAAATGGTTCTCCGACTGACGGAAAAAGTGCTGGGGAGAAATTTTGATTTGTACCACCAGATGGCAGAGATAAACAGATACCATCCCGCAGCGTCGATCTGGAAAAGCTGATGACTGGCAGGATTCTCCAGCTCACACGACCTGAGAGTCGAATTCATTGAAACACTGGTTTGCAGTGTCTTGCGTGATTTTGCTGTGGTCGTCTCTGTGGCGCAATTGGCTAGCGCGTTCGGCTGTTAACTGAAAGGTTGGTGGTTCAAGCCCACCCTGGGACATCGGCCCTTATAGAGCGTTTCACTTAGCGCCCCCACACGTGCTTGTTCTACTCTCTGTGTTGCATTGGTGTCTTCTTTTCCTGATTATTTAACAACGCTGCTCTGATCCATTACCTGACTGTTTCCATGCATTCATGATAAGCAATTTTCAATGAAATGAGCAAAAACCATGCACAGACGTCGAACCCATGCTAAATATATTAAGGTCGGTCGGGCTTCGAAAAAAGCAATGCAAATTCATTCAATGGCTGCACAATCTGGGACTGTTCCACCGCTGGGATTAGGGAAAACAAGTTGAATGCGGTGGACCATTTTAATGATATTTTACCTGCATCAAATAAGTTCACTTTTATTGATGTACACTAAAAGTCCCTGGCTGACATTGTTCCAGTCCACTGCTAACAGCTGATCAAAGCAGGTGTGGAATTGCTCGTGACAGCTGAGCACCAAGCGCTGAATTTTCTTCAGTTTTCAAATCCAATTCCACACATCGTGACTCAGAATCACTGCTGTGAGAGTGGGAACTCGCTGCAAATACTCAACAGGACGGGCAACTTGTGAAAACTCTTTCAATTTTTGTTGTACAGACTTTTCTTAAAACTTCAAACTGGACCATATGGCAATATAAAGCGTGTGTGTGTGTCTGTGGCTGTGGCTGTGGCTGTCATGGTTCTATCGAAACTGTGAGTCTTGATGTTATGAGGGCGATGCATTGTGAGTGTGTCAGTTGTAAATCTCCTTTTATTTTGATAATATATATCAGGTTCTAAATATATAAATATTGTGCACTTGAGTATTATGGGTGTATCAGTGTGCTCATTCTGAATAAATGTGTGTGTGTGTGTGCGTGTGTTACTTCTCAATGTATTTGTGTGTATCTTTGTTGTGTATACATTTTTCTATGTGTCAAAGCAAAGTAAGAGAGCAATAAATAAGCAGAAAGTTCACATAAACTCACACAATTAGAATTAGAATTAGAATTAGAATATTACAGCGCAGTACAGGCCCTTCGGCCCGCGATGTTGCGCCGATCATCTGACCTACACTATTCCATTTACATCCATATGCCTATCCAATGACCACTTAAATGCCCTTAAAGTTGGCGAGTCTACTACTGTTGCAGGCAGGGCGTTCCACGCCCCTACTACTCTCTGCGTAAAGAAACTACCTCTGACATCTGTCCTATATCTTTCACCGCTCAACTTAAAGCTATGTCCCCTCGTGTTTGCCATCCTCATCCGAGGAAAAAGACTCTCACTATCCACCCTATCTAACCATCTGATTATCTTGTATGTCTCTATTAAGTCACCTCTCCTCCTCCTTCTCTCTAACGAAAACAACCCCAAGTCCCTCAGCCTTTCCTCGTAAGACCTTCCTTCCATACCAGGCAACATCCTAGTAAATCTCCTCTGCACCCTTTCCAAAGCTTCGACATCCTTCCTATAATGCGGTGACCAGAACTGCACGCAATACTCCAGGTGCGGCCTCACCAGAGTTTTGTACAGCTGCATCATGACCCCGTGGCTCCGAAACTCGATCCCCCTACTAATAAAGGCTAACACACCATATGCCTTCTTAACAGCCCTATTAACCTGGGTTGCAACTTTCAGGGATTTATGCATCTGGACACCAAGATCTCTCTGCTCATCTACACTACCAAGAATCTTCCCATTAGCCCAGTACTCTGCATTGCTGTTACTCCTTCCAAAGTGAATCACCTCACACTTCTCCGCATTAAACTCCATTTGCCATCTCTCAGCCCAGCTCTGCAGCCTATCTATGTCCCTCTGTACCCTACAACACCCTTCGACACTATCCACAACTCCACCGACCTTCGTGTCATCCGCAAATTTACTAACCCACCCTTCTACACCCTCATCCAGGTCGTTTATAAAAATGACAAACAGCAGTGGCCCCAAAACAGAACCTTGTGGTACACCACTAGTAACTAAACTCCAGGATGAACATTTGCCATCAACCACCACCCTCTGTCTTCTTTCAGCTAGCCAATTTCTGATCCAAAGCTCTAAATCACCTTCAACCCCATACTTCCGTATTTTCTGCAATAGCCTACCGTGGGGAACCTTATCAAACGCCTTACTGAAATCCATATACACCACATCCACGGCTTTACCCTCATCCACCTGTTTGGTCACCTTCTCGAAAAACTCAATAAGGTTTGTGAGGCACGACCTACCTTTCACAAAAACGTGCTGACTATCGCAAATGAACTTGTTCTTTTCAAGATGATTATAAATCCTATCTCTTGTAACCTTTTCCAACATTTTACCCACAACCGAAGTAAGGCTCACAGGTCTATAATTACCAGGGCTGTCTCTACTCCCCTTCTTGAACAAGGGGACAACATTTGCTATCCTCCAGTCCTCCGGCACTACTCCTGTCGACAATGACGACAATGCCACAACACGGTTCAGAAACACGCACACAAACTCACACAGACCGACAAAACGGTTCAGAAACCCGCAGACAAACTCACACAGTCCTAGAACACCGTTCAGAGACACATTAAACTCACAGCGTCCCACAACACGCTGCAAAGCCACACACAAACTCACACGGTCCCACAGCACGGTTCAGAGACATACACAAACTTACACAGTCCCACAACACGGTTCAGACACGCACACACAATCTCACTCAGTCCCGCCGTTCATTTAAAATACCTGTCGAGCACAATAGATCTTAAAACCAGAGACGTTCACCATCCTGACTGCACATATCCATTCCAGTAGCGAAAGGAGGAGCACTGGCTCCGGCCAGTTCTGATATAGCACGAGGCTTGTCAATCAAGTCATGCTCCACCCAGCCCAGTTTGAGTCACCTACCAGGTCGCAGTTTACTGTGTGTCAGAACCTGCCCCTCAGGTGTGGGAGATTCCAAGCTTAGTCTGTCGGTTAAAAGGGCATGGGGGCAGATTGGCCTTTTGCCATGTGGCAGTATCCTCAATAAAAGCCTCTTTGCCTGGGAAACCGGGTCTAACGGTAGCTACCTGGAGACGAACCGTCAACATTGTGAGTGCAAAAGCAAACGAATGGTGGATGCTGGAAATCGGAAATGAAAAGAGAAAATGCAGGAAATGCGCAGCAACTCAGGCAGCACATCTGGAAAGACAAACAGTGTTAGACTTTCTGGTGGGTAGCCTTTCTTCACAACTGGATATAGGTTAGAGATTGAACAGGTATAAAGCGAGTGCAGAGGCAGAGGGAAAGGCGAAGGGCAAGGTCTGGGATAGGGTGGAACTGTGGCCTGGAGAGTTTGTCTGTCAGGGGAAAGATTTCCGCAGCAGAACAGTGTGACATTGTTAAATGAGCTCTGTTTTGTGCTTCGTACAATTGTTGAATTGCCGCAACCGTTTTGACATTGTCCCCTTGTGAAATGGTTCTCCGACTGACGGAAAAAGTGCTGGGGAGAAATTTTGATTTGTACCACCAGATGGCAGAGATAAACAGATACCATCCCGCAGCGTCAATCTGGAAAAGCTGATGACTGGCAGGATTCTCCAGCTCACACGACCTGAGACTCGAATTCATTGAAACACTGGTTTGCAGTGTCTTGGGTGATTTTGCTGTGGTCGTCTCTGTGGCGCAATTGGCTAGCGCGTTCGGCTGTTTACCGAAAAGTTGGTGGTTTAAGCCCTCCCAGGGACTTCGGCCCTTATTGAGCGTTTCACTTTGCGCCCCTGGACGTGCTTGTTCTACTCTCTGTGTTTGCATTGGTGTCTTCTTTTCCTGATTATTTAACAACGCTGCTCTGATCCATTACCTGACTGTTTCCATGCGTTCATGATAAGCAATTTTCAATGAAATGAGCAAAAACCATGCACAGACGTCGAACCCATGCTAAATATATTAAGGTCGGTCGGGCTTCGAAAAAAGCAATGCAAATTCATTCAATGGCTGCACAATCTGGGACTGTTCCACCGCTGGGATTAGGGAAAACAAGTTGAATGCGGTGGACCATTTTAATGATATTTTACCTGCATCAAATAAGTTCACTTTTATTGATGTACACTAAAAGTCCCTGGCTGACATTGTTCCAGTCCACTGCGAACAGCTGATCAAAGCAGGTGTGGAATTGCTCGTGACAGCTGAGCACCAAGCGCTGAATTTTCTTCAGTTTTCAAATCCAATTCCACACATCGTGAATCAGAATCACTGCTGTGAGAGTGGGAAATCGCTGCAAATACTCAACAGGACGGGCAACTTGTGAAAACTCTTTCAATTTTTGTTGTACAGACTTTTCTTAAAACTTCAAACTGGACCATATGGCAATATAAAGCGTGTGTGTGTGTCTGTGGCTGTGGCTGTCATGGTTCTATCGAAACTGTGAGTCTTGATGTTATGAGGGCGATGCATTGTGAGTGTGTCAGTTGTAAATCTCCTTTTATTTTGATAATATATATCAGGTTCTAAATATATAAATATTGTGCACTTGAGTATTATGGGTGTATCAGTGTGCTCATTCTGAATAAATGTGTGTGTGTGTGTGCGTGTGTTACTTCTCAATGTATTTGTGTGTATCTGTGTTGTGTATACATTTTTCTATGTGTCAAAGCAAAGTAAGAGAGCAATAAATAAGCAGAAAGTACACATAAACTCACACAATGCCACAACACGGTTCAGAAACACGCACACAAACTCACACAGTCCGACAAAACGGTTCAGAAACCCGCAGACAAACTCACACAGTCCGAGAACACCGTTCAGAGACACATTAAACTCACAGCGTCCCACAACACGCTGCAAAGCCACACACAAACTCACACGGTCCCACAGCACGGTTCAGAGACATACACAAACTTACACAGTCCCACAACACGGTTCAGACACGCACACACAATCTCACTCAGTCCCGCCGTTCATTTAAAATACCTGTCGAGCACGATAGATCTTAAAACCAGAGACGTTCACCATCCTGACTGCACATATCCATTCCAGTAGCGAAAGGGGGAGCACTGGCTCCGGCCAGTTCTGATATAGCAGGAGGCTTGTCAATCAAGTCATGCTCCACCCAGCCCAGATTGAGTCACCTACCAGGTCGCAGTTTACTGTGTGTCAGAACCTGCCCCTCAGGTGTGGGAGATTCCAAGCTTAGTCTGTCGGTTAAAAGGGCATGGGGGCAGATTGGCCTTTTGCCATGTGGCAGTATCCTCAATAAAAGCCTCTTTGCCTGGGAAACCGGGTCTAACGGTAGCTACCTGGAGACGAACCGTCAACATTGTGAGTGCAAAAGCAAACGAATGGTGGATGCTGGAAATCTGAAATGAAAAGAGAAAATGCAGGAAATGCGCAGCAACTCAGGCAGCACATCTGGAAAGACAAACAGTGTTAGACTTTCTGGTGGGTAGCCTTTCTTCACAACTGGATAAAGGTTAGAGATTGAACAGGTATAAAGCCAGTGCAGAGGCAGAGGGAAAGGCGAAGGGCAAGGTCTGGGACAGGGTGGAACTGTGGCCTGGAGAGTTTGTCTGTCAGGGGAAAGATTTCCGCAGCAGAACAGTGTGACATTGTTAAATGAGCTCTGTTTTGTGCTTCGTACAATTGTTGAATTGCCGCAACCGTTTTGACATTGTCCCCTTGTGAAATGGTTCTCCGACTGACGGAAAAAGTGCTGGGGAGAAATTTTGATTTGTACCACCAGATGGCAGAGATAAGCAGATACCATCCTGCAGCGTCGATCTGGAAAAGCTGATGACTGGCAGGATTCTCCAGCTCACACGACCTGAGACTCGAATTCATTGAAACACTGGTTTGCAGTGTCTTGGGTGATTTTGCTGTGGTCGTCTCTGTGGCGCAATTGGCTAGCGCGTTTGGCTGTTAACCGAAAAGTTGGTGGTTTAAGCCCTCCCAGGGACTTCGGCCCTTATTGAGCGTTTCACTTAGCGCCCCTGGACGTGCTTGTTCTACTCTCTGTGTTTGCATTGGTGTCTTCTTTTCCTGATTATTTAACAACGCTGCTCTGATCCATTACCTGACTGTTTCCATGCATTCATGATAAGCAATTGTCAATGAAATGAGCAAAAACCATGCACAGACGTCGAACCCATGCTAAATATATTAAGGTCGGTCGGGCTTCGAAAAAAGCAATGCAAATTCATTCAATGGCTGCACAATCTGGGACTGTTCCACCGCTGGGATTAGGGAAAACAAGTTGAATGCGGTGGACCATTTTAATGATATTTTACCTGCATCAAATAAGTTCACTTTTATTGATGTACACTAAAAGTCCCTGGCTGACATTGTTCCAGTCCACTGCGAACAGCTGATCAAAGCAGGTGTGGAATTGCTCGTGAAGCTGAGCACCAAGCGCTGAATTTTCTTCAGTTTTCAAATCCAATTCCACACATCGTGAATCAGAATCACTGCTGTGAGAGTGGGAAATCGCTGCAAATACTCAACAGGACGGGCAACTTGTGAAAACTCTTTCAATTTTTGTTGTACAGACTTTTCTTAAAACTTCAAACTGGACCATATGGCAATATAAAGCGTGTGTGTGTGTCTGTGGCTGTGGCTGTCATGGTTCTATCGAAACTGTGAGTCTTGATGTTATGAGGGCGATGCATTGTGAGTGTGTCAGTTGTAAATCTCCTTTTATTTTGATAATATATATCAGGTTCTAAATATATAAATATTGTGCACTTGAGTATTATGGGTGTATCAGTGTGCTCATTCTGAATAAATGTGTGTGTGTGTGTGCGTGTGTTACTTCTCAATGTATTTGTGTGTATCTGTGTTGTGTATACATTTTTCTATGTGTCAAAGCAAAGTAAGAGAGCAATAAATAAGCAGAAAGTACACATAAACTCACACAATGCCACAACACGGTTCAGAAACACGCACACAAACTCACACAGTCCGACAAAACGGTTCAGAAACCCGCAGACAAACTCACACAGTCCTAGAACACCGTTCAGAGACACATTAAACTCACAGCGTCCCACAACACGCTGCAAAGCCACACACAAACTCACACGGTCCCACAGCACGGTTCAGAGACATACACAAACTTACACAGTCCCACAACACGGTTCAGACACGCACACACAATCTCACTCAGTCCCGCCGTTCATTTAAAATACCTGTCGAGCACGATAGATCTTAAAACCAGAGACGTTCACCATCCTGACTGCACATATCCATTCCAGTCGCGAAAGAGGGAGCACTGGCTCCGGCCAGTTCTGATATAGCACGAGGCTTGTCAATCAAGTCATGCTCCACCCAGCCCAGATTGAGTCACCTACCAGGTCGCAGTTTACTGTGTGTCAGAACCTGCCCCTCAGGTGTGGGAGATTCCAAGCTTAGTCTGTCGGTTAAAAGGGCATGGGGGCAGATTGGCCTTTTGCCATGTGGCAGTACCCTCAATAAAAGCCTCTTTGCCTGGGAAACCGGGTCTAACGGCAGCTACCTGGAGACGAACCGTCAACATTGTGAGTGCAAAAGCAAACGAATGGTGGATGCTGGAAATCTGAAATGAAAAGAGAAAATGCAGGAAATGCGCAGCAACTCAGGCAGCACATCTGGAAAGACAAACAGTGTTAGACTTTCTGGTGGGTAGCCTTTCTTCACAACTGGATAAAGGTTAGAGATTGAACAGGTATAAAGCGAGTGCAGAGGCAGAGGGAAAGGCGAAGGGGCAAGGTCTGGGATTGGGTGGAACTGTGGCCTGGAGAGTTTGTCTGTCAGGGGAAAGATTTCCGCATCAGAACAGTGTGACATTGTTAAATGAGCTCTGTTTTGTGCTTCGTACAATTGTTGAATTGCCTCAACCGTTTTGACATTGTCCCCTTGTGAAATGGTTCTCCGACTGACGGAAAAAGTGCTGGGAAGAAATTTTGATTTGTACCACCAGATGGCAGAGATAAACAGATACCATCCCGCAGCGTCGATCTGGAAAAGCTGATGACTGGCAGGATTCTCCAGCTCACACGACCGGAGACTCGAATTCATTGAAACACTGGTTTGCAGTGTCTTGCGTGATTTTGATGCTGTCGTCTCCGTCGCGCAATTGGCTAGCGTGTTCGGCTGTTAACCGAAAGGTTGGTGGTTCAAGCCCACCCAGGGACGGCGGCCCTTATTGAGCGTTTCACTTAGTGCCTCTGGACGTGCTTGTTCTACTCTCTGTGTTTGCATTGGTGTCTTCTTTTCCTGATAATTTAACAACGCTGCTCTGGTCCATTACCTGACTGTTTCCATGCATTCATGATAAGCAATTTTCAATGAAATGAGCAAAAACCATGCACAGACGTCGAACCCATGCTAAATATATTCAGGTCGGTCGGGCTTCGAAAAAAGCAATGCAAATTCATTCAATGGCTGCACAATCTGGGACTGTTCCACCGCTGGGATTAGGGAAAACAAGTTGAATGCGGTGGACCATTTTAATGATATTTTTCCTGCATCAAATAAGTTCACTTTTATTGATGTACACTAAAAGTCCCTGGCTGACATTGTTCCAGTCCACTGCTAACAGCTGATCAAAGCAGGTGTGGAATTGCTCGTGACAGCTGAGCACCAAGCGCTGAATTTTCTTCAGTTTTCAAATCCAATTCCACACATCGTGACTCAGAATCACTGCTGTGAGAGTGGGAAATCGCTGCAAATACTCAACAGGACGGGCAACTTGTGAAAACTCTTTCAATTTTTGTTGTACAGACTTTTCTTAAAACTTCAAACTGGACCATATGGCAATATAAAGCGTGTGTGTGTGTCTGTGGCTGTGGCTGTGGCTGTCATGGTTCTATCGAAACTGTGAGTCTTGATGTTATGAGGGCGATGCATTGTGAGTGTGTCAGTTGTAAATCTCCTTTTATTTTGATAATATATATCAGGTTCTAAATATATAAATATTGTGCACTTGAGTATTATGGGTGTATCAGTGTGCTCATTCTGAATAAATGTGTGTGTGTGTGTGTTACTTCTCAATGTATTTGTGTGTATCTGTGTTGTGTATACATTTTTCTATGTGTCAAAGAAAAGTAAAAGAGCAATAAATAAGCAGAAAGTACACATAAACTCACACAATGCCACAACACGGTTCAGAAACACGCACACAAACTCACACAGTCCGACAAAACGGTTCAGAAACCCGCAGACAAACTCACACAGTCCTAGAACACCGTTCAGAGACACATTAAACTCACACCGTCCCACAACACGCTGCAAAGCCACACACAAACTCACACGGTCCCACAGCACGGTTCAGAGACATACACAAACTTACACAGTCCCACAACACGGTTCAGACACGCACACACAATCTCACTCAGTCCCGCCGTTCATTTAAAATACCTGTCGAGCACGATAGATCTTAAAACCAGAGACGTTCACCATCCTGACTGCACATATCCATTCCAGAAGCGAAAGGGGGAGCACTGGTTCCGGCCAGTTCTGATATAGCATGAGGCTTGTCAATCAAGTCATGCTCCACCCAGCCCAGTTTGAGTCACCTACCAGGTCGCAGTTTACTGTGTGTCAGAACCTGCCCCTCAGGTGTGGGAGATTGCAAGCTTATTCTGTCAGTTAAAAGGGCGTGGGGGCAGATTGGCCTTTTGCCATGTGGCAGTATCCTCAATAAAAGCCTCTTTGCCTGGGAAACCGGGTCTAACGGTAGCTACCTGGAGATGAACCGTCAACATTGTGAGTGCAAAA
This sequence comes from Heterodontus francisci, assembly GCF_036365525.1. NCBI lineage: Eukaryota > Metazoa > Chordata > Chondrichthyes > Heterodontiformes > Heterodontidae > Heterodontus > Heterodontus francisci. The sequence continues at coordinate 38,689,310 of NC_090392.1, read as the reverse complement.
GCAAACGAATGGTGGATGCTGGAAATCTGAAATGAAAAGAGAAAATGCAGGAAATGAGCAGCAACTCAGGCAGCACATCTGGAAAGACAAACAGTGTTAGACTTTCAGGTGGGTAGCCTTTCTTCACAACTGGATAAAGGTTAGAGATTGAACAGGTATAAAGCGAGTGCAGAGGCAGAGGGAAAGGCGAAGGGGCAAGGTCTGGGATAGGGTGGAACTGTGGCCTGGAGAGTTTGTCTGTCAGGGGAAAGATTTCAGCAGCAGAACAGTGTGACATTGTTAAATGAGCTCTGTTTTGTGCTTCGTACAATTGTTGAATTGCCGCAACCGTTTTGACATTGTCCCCTTGTGAAATGGTTCTCCGACTGACGGAAAAAGTGCTGGGGAGAAATTTTGATTTGTACCACCAGATGGCAGAGATAAACAGATACCATCCCGCAGCGTCGATCTGGAAAAGCTGATGACTGGCAGGATTCTCCAGCTAACACGACCTGAGACTCGAATTCATTGAAACACTGGTTTGCAGTGTCTTGCGTGATTTTGCTGTGGTCGTCTTTGTGGTGCAATTGGCTAGCGCGTTCGTCTATTAACCGAAAGGTTGGTGCTTCAAGCCCACCCAGGGACGTCGTCCCTTATTGAGCAATTCACTGAGCGCCCCTGGACGTGCTTGTTCTCCTCTCTGTGTTTGCATTGGTGTCTTCATTTCCTGATTACTTAACAACGCTGCTCTGATCCATTACCTGACTGTTTCCATGCATTCATGATAAGCAATTTTCAATGAAATGAGCAAAAACCATGCACAGACGTCGAACCCATGCTAAATATATTAAGGTCGGTCGGGCTTCGAAAAAAGCAATGCAAATTCATTCAATGGCTGCACAATCTGGGACTGTTCCACCGCTGGGATTAGGGAAAACAAGTTGAATGCGGTGGACCATTTTAATGATATTTTACCTGCATCAAATAAGTTCACTTTTATTGATGTACACTAAAAGTCCCTGGCTGACATTGTTCCAGTCCACTGCTAACAGCTGATCAAAGCAGGTGTGGAATTGCTCGTGACAGCTGAGCACCAAGCGCTGAATTTTCTTCAGTTTTCAAATCCAATTCCACACATCGTGACTCAGAATCACTGCTGTGAGAGTGGGAAATCGCTGCAAATACTCAACAGGACGGGCAACTTGTGAAAACTCTTTCAATTTTTGTTGTACAGACTTTTCTTAAAACTTCAAACTGGACCATATGGCAATATAAAGCGTGTGTGTGTGTCTGTGGCTGTGGCTGTGGCTGTCATGGTTCTATCGAAACTGTGAGTCTTGATGTTATGAGGGCGATGCATTGTGAGTGTGTCAGTTGTAAATCTCCTTTTATTTTGATAATATATATCAGGTTCTAAATATCTAAATATTGTGCACTTGAGTATTATGTGTGTATCAGTGTGCTCATTCTGAATAAATGTGTGTGTGTGTGTTACTTCTCAATGTATTTGTGTGTATCTGTGTTGTGTATACATTTTTCTATGTGTCAAAGCAAAGTAAGAGAGCAATAAATAAGCAGAAAGTACACATAAACTCACACAATGCCACAACACGGTTCAGAAACACGCACACAAACTCACACAGTCCGACAAAACGGTTCAGAAACCCGCAGACAAACTCACACAGTCCTAGAACACCGTTCAGAGACACATTAAACTCACACCGTCCCACAACACGCTGCAAAGCCACACACAAACTCACACGGTCCCACAGCACGGTTCAGAGACATACACAAACTTACACAGTCCCACAACACGGTTCAGACACGCACACACAATCTCACTCAGTCCCGCCGTTCATTTAAAATACCTGTCGAGCACGATAGATCTTAAAACCAGAGACGTTCACCATCCTGACTGCACATATCCATTCCAGAAGCGAAAGGGGGAGCACTGGTTCCGGCCAGTTCTGATATAGCACGAGGCTTGTCAATCAAGTCATGCTCCACCCAGCCCAGTTTGTGTCACCTACCAGGTCGCAGTTTACTGTGTGTCAGAACCTGCCCCTCAGGTGTGGGAGATTGCAAGCTTATTCTGTCAGTTAAAAGGGCGTGGGGGCAGATTGGCCTTTTGCCATGTGGCAGTATCCTCAATAAAAGCCTCTTTGCCTGGGAAACCGGGTCTAACGGTAGCTACCTGGAGATGAACCGTCAACATTGTGAGTGCAAAAGCAAACGAATGGTGGATGCTGGAAATCTGAAATGAAAAGAGAAAATGCAGGAAATGCGCAGCAACTCAGGCAGCACATCTGGAAAGACAAACAGTGTTAGACTTTCAGGTGGGTAGCCTTTCTTCACAACTGGATAAAGGTTAGAGATTGAACAGGTATAAAGCGAGTGCAGAGGCAGAGGGAAAGGCGAAGGGGCAAGGTCTGGGATAGGGTGGAACTGTGGCCTGGAGAGTTTGTCTGTCAGGGGAAAGATTTCAGCAGCAGAACAGTGTGACATTGTTAAATGAGCTCTGTTTTGTGCTTCGTACAATTGTTGAATTGCCGCAACCGTTTTGACATTGTCCCCTTGTGAAATGGTTCTCCGACTGACGGAAAAAGTGCTGGGGAGAAATTTTGATTTGTACCACCAGATGGCAGAGATAAACAAATACCATCCCGCAGCGTCGATCTGGAAAAGCTGATGACTGGCAGGATTCTCCAGCTCACACGACCTGAGTCTCGAATTCATTGAAACACTGGTTTGCAGTGTCTTGCGTGATTTTGCTGTGGTCGTCTTTGTGGTGCAATTGGCTAGCGCGTTCGTCTATTAACCGAAAGGTTGGTGCTTCAAGCCCACCCAGGGACGTCGGCCCTTATTGAGCATTTCACTTAGCGCCCCTGGACGTGCTTGTTCTCCTCTCTGTGTTTGCATTGGTGTCTTCATTTCCTGATTACTTAACAACGCTGCTCTGATCCATTACCTGACTGTTTCCATGCATTCATGATAAGCAATTTTCAATGAAATGAGCAAAAACCATGCACAGACGTCGAACCCATGCTAAATATATTAAGGTCGGTCGGGCTTCGAAAAAAGCAATGCAAATTCATTCAATGGCTGCACAATCTGGGACTGTTCCACCGCTGGGATTAGGGAAAACAAGTTGAATGCGGTGGACCATTTTAATGATATTTTACCTGCATCAAATAAGTTCACTTTTATTGATGTACGCTATAAGTCCCTGGCTGACATTGTTCCAGTCCACTGCTAACAGCTGATCAAAGCAGGTGTGGAATTGCTCGTGACAGCTGAGCACCAAGCGCTGAATTTTCTTCAGTTTTCAAATCCAATTCCACACATCGTGACTCAGAATCACTGCTGTGAGAGTGGGAAATCGCTGCAAATACTCAACAGGACGGGCAACTTGTGAAAACTCTTTCAATTTTTGTTGTACAGACTTTTCTTAAAACTTCAAACTGGACCATATGGCAATATAAAGCGTGTGTGTGTGTCTGTGGCTGTGGCTGTCATGGTTCTATCGAAACTGTGAGTCTTGATGTTATGAGGGCGATGCATTGTGAGTGTGTCAGTTGTAAATCTCCTTTTATTTTGATAATATATATCAGGTTCTAAATATATAAATATTGTGCACTTGAGTATTATGGGTGTATCAGTGTGCTCATTCTGAATAAATGTGTTTGTGTGTGTTACTTCTCAATGTATTTGTGTGTATCTGTGTTGTGTATACATTTTTCTATGTGTCAAAGCAAAGTAAAAGAGCAATAAATAAGCAGAAAGTACACATAAACTCACACAATGCCACAACACGGTTCAGAAACACGCACACAAACTCACACAGTCCGACAAAACGGTTCAGAAACCCGCAGACAAACTCACACAGTCCTAGAACACCGTTCAGAGACACATTAAACTCACACCGTCCCACAACACGCTGCAAAGCCACACACAAACTCACACGGTCCCACAGCACGGTTCAGAGACATACACAAACTTACACAGTCCCACAACACGGTTCAGACACGCACACACAATCTCACTCAGTCCCGCCGTTCATTTAAAATACCTGTCGAGCACGATAGATCTTAAAACCAGAGACGTTCACCATCCTGACTGCACATATCCATTCCAGAAGCGAAAGGGGGAGCACTGGTTCCGGCCAGTTCTGATATAGCACGAGGCTTGTCAATCAAGTCATGCTCCACCCAGCCCAGTTTGAGTCACCTACCAGGTCGCAGTTTACTGTGTGTCAGAACCTGCCCCTCAGGTGTGGGAGATTGCAAGCTTATTCTGTCAGTTAAAAGGGCGTGGGGGCAGATTGGCCTTTTGCCATGTGGCAGTATCCTCAATAAAAGCCTCTTTGCCTGGGAAACCGGGTCTAACGGTAGCTACCTGGAGATGAACCATCAACATTGTGAGTGCAAAAGCAAACGAATGGTGGATGTTGGAAATCTGAAATGAAAAGAGAAAATGCAGGAAATGCGCAGCAACTCAGGCAGCACATCTGGAAAGACAAACAGTGTTAGACTTTCAGGTGGGTAGCCTTTCTTCACAACTGGATAAAGGTTAGAGATTGAACAGGTATAAAGCGAGTGCAGAGGCAGAGGGAAAGGCGAAGGGGCAAGGTCTGGGATAGGGTGGAACTGTGGCCTGGAGAGTTTGTCTGTCAGGGGAAAGATTTCAGCAGCAGAACAGTGTGACATTGTTCAATGAGCTCTGTTTTGTGCTTCGTACAATTGTTGAATTGCCGCAACCGTTTTGACATTGTCCCCTTGTGAAATGGTTCTCCGACTGACGGAAAAAGTGCTGGGGAGAAATTTTGATTTGTACCACCAGATGGCAGAGATAAACAGATACCATCCCGCAGCGTCGATCTGGAAAAGCTGATGACTGGCAGGATTCTCCAGCTAACACGACCTGAGACTCGAATTCATTGAAACACTGGTTTGCAGTGTCTTGCGTGATTTTGCTGTGGTCGTCTTTGTGGTGCAATTGGCTAGCGCGTTCGTCTATTAACCGAAAGGTTGGTGCTTCAAGCCCACCCAGGGACGTCGGCCCTTATTGAGCATTTCACTGAGCGCCCCTGGACGTGCTTGTTCTCCTCTCTGTGTTTGCATTGGTGTCTTCATTTCCTGATTACTTAACAACGCTGCTCTGATCCATTACCTGACTGTTTCCATGCATTCATGATAAGCAATTTTCAATGAAATGAGCAAAAACCATGCACAGACGTCGAACCCATGCTAAATATATTAAGGTCGGTCGGGCTTCGAAAAAAGCAATGCAAATTCATTCAATGGCTGCACAATCTGGGACTGTTCCACCGCTGGGATTAGGGAAAACAAGTTGAATGCGGTGGACCATTTTAATGATATTTTACCTGCATCAAATAAGTTCACTTTTATTGATGTACACTAAAAGTCCCTGGCTGACATTGTTCCAGTCCACTGCTAACAGCTGATCAAAGCAGGTGTGGAATTGCTCGTGACAGCTGAGCACCAAGCGCTGAATTTTCTTCAGTTTTCAAATCCAATTCCACACATCGTGACTCAGAATCACTGCTGTGAGAGTGGGAAATCGCTGCAAATACTCAACAGGACGGGCAACTTGTGAAAACTCTTTCAATTTTTGTTGTACAGACTTTTCTTAAAACTTCAAACTGGACCATATGGCAATATAAAGCGTGTGTGTGTGTCTGTGGCTGTGGCTGTCATGGTTCTATCGAAACTGTGAGTCTTGATGTTATGAGGGCGATGCATTGTGAGTGTGTCAGTTGTAAATCTCCTTTTATTTTGATAATATATATCAGGTTCTAAATATATAAATATTGTGCACTTGAGTATTATGGGTGTATCAGTGTGCTCATTCTGAATAAATGTGTGTGTGTGTGTTACTTCTCAATGTATTTGTGTGTATCTGTGTTGTGTATACATTTTTCTATGTGTCAAAGCAAAGTAAAAGAGCAATAAATAAGCAGAAAGTACACATAAACTCACACAATGCCACAACACGGTTCAGAAACACGCACACAAACTCACACAGTCCGACAAAACGGTTCAGAAACCCGCAGACAAACTCACACAGTCCTAGAACACCGTTCAGAGACACATTAAACTCACACCGTCCCACAACACGCTGCAAAGCCACACACAAACTCACACGGTCCCACAGCACGGTTCAGAGACATACACAAACTTACACAGTCCCACAACACGGTTCAGACACGCACACACAATCTCACTCAGTCCCGCCGTTCATTTAAAATACCTGTCGAGCACGATAGATCTTAAAACCAGAGACGTTCACCATCCTGACTGCACATATCCATTCCAGAAGCGAAAGGGGGAGCACTGGTTCCGGCCAGTTCTGATATAGCACGAGGCTTGTCAATCAAGTCATGCTCCACCCAGCCCAGTTTGTGTCACCTACCAGGTCGCAGTTTACTGTGTGTCAGAACCTGCCCCTCAGGTGTGGGAGATTGCAAGCTTATTCTGTCAGTTAAAAGGGCGTGGGGGCAGATTGGCCTTTTGCCATGTGGCAGTATCCTCAATAAAAGCCTCTTTGCCTGGGAAACCGGGTCTAACGGTAGCTACCTGGAGATGAACCGTCAACATTGTGAGTGCAAAAGCAAACGAATGGTGGATGCTGGAAATCTGAAATGAAAAGAGAAAATGCAGGAAATGCGCAGCAACTCAGGCAGCACATCTGGAAAGACAAACAGTGTTAGACTTTCAGGTGGGTAGCCTTTCTTCACAACTGGATAAAGGTTAGAGATTGAACAGGTATAAAGCGAGTGCAGAGGCAGAGGGAAAGGCGAAGGGGCAAGGTCTGGGATAGGGTGGAACTGTGGCCTGGAGAGTTTGTCTGTCAGGGGAAAGATTTCAGCAGCAGAACAGTGTGACATTGTTAAATGAGCTCTGTTTTGTGCTTCGTACAATTGTTGAATTGCCGCAACCGTTTTGACATTGTCCCCTTGTGAAATGGTTCTCCGACTGACGGAAAAAGTGCTGGGGAGAAATTTTGATTTGTACCACCAGATGGCAGAGATAAACAAATACCATCCCGCAGCGTCGATCTGGAAAAGCTGATGACTGGCAGGATTCTCCAGCTCACACGACCTGAGTCTCGAATTCATTGAAACACTGGTTTGCAGTGTCTTGCGTGATTTTGCTGTGGTCGTCTTTGTGGTGCAATTGGCTAGCGCGTTCGTCTATTAACCGAAAGGTTGGTGCTTCAAGCCCACCCAGGGACGTCGGCCCTTATTGAGCATTTCACTTAGCGCCCCTGGACGTGCTTGTTCTCCTCTCTGTGTTTGCATTGGTGTCTTCATTTCCTGATTACTTAACAACGCTGCTCTGATCCATTACCTGACTGTTTCCATGCATTCATGATAAGCAATTTTCAATGAAATGAGCAAAAACCATGCACAGACGTCGAACCCATGCTAAATATATTAAGGTCGGTCGGGCTTCGAAAAAAGCAATGCAAATTCATTCAATGGCTGCACAATCTGGGACTGTTCCACCGCTGGGATTAGGGAAAACAAGTTGAATGCGGTGGACCATTTTAATGATATTTTACCTGCATCAAATAAGTTCACTTTTATTGATGTACGCTATAAGTCCCTGGCTGACATTGTTCCAGTCCACTGCTAACAGCTGATCAAAGCAGGTGTGGAATTGCTCGTGACAGCTGAGCACCAAGCGCTGAATTTTCTTCAGTTTTCAAATCCAATTCCACACATCGTGACTCAGAATCACTGCTGTGAGAGTGGGAAATCGCTGCAAATACTCAACAGGACGGGCAACTTGTGAAAACTCTTTCAATTTTTGTTGTACAGACTTTTCTTAAAACTTCAAACTGGACCATATGGCAATATAAAGCGTGTGTGTGTGTCTGTGGCTGTGGCTGTCATGGTTCTATCGAAACTGTGAGTCTTGATGTTATGAGGGCGATGCATTGTGAGTGTGTCAGTTGTAAATCTCCTTTTATTTTGATAATATATATCAGGTTCTAAATATATAAATATTGTGCACTTGAGTATTATGGGTGTATCAGTGTGCTCATTCTGAATAAATGTGTGTGTGTGTGTTACTTCTCAATGTATTTGTGTGTATCTGTGTTGTGTATACATTTTTCTATGTGTCAAAGCAAAGTAAAAGAGCAATAAATAAGCAGAAAGTACACATAAACTCACACAATGCCACAACACGGTTCAGAAACACGCACACAAACTCACACAGTCCGACAAAACGGTTCAGAAACCCGCAGACAAACTCACACAGTCCTAGAACACCGTTCAGAGACACATTAAACTCACACCGTCCCACAACACGCTGCAAAGCCACACACAAACTCACACGGTCCCACAGCACGGTTCAGAGACATACACAAACTTACACAGTCCCACAACACGGTTCAGACACGCACACACAATCTCACTCAGTCCCGCCGTTCATTTAAAATACCTGTCGAGCACGATAGATCTTAAAACCAGAGACGTTCACCATCCTGACTGCACATATCCATTCCAGAAGCGAAAGGGGGAGCACTGGTTCCGGCCAGTTCTGATATAGCACGAGGCTTGTCAATCAAGTCATGCTCCACCCAGCCCAGTTTGAGTCACCTACCAGGTCGCAGTTTACTGTGTGTCAGAACCTGCCCCTCAGGTGTGGGAGATTGCAAGCTTATTCTGTCAGTTAAAAGGGCGTGGGGGCAGATTGGCCTTTTGCCATGTGGCAGTATCCTCAATAAAAGCCTCTTTGCCTGGGAAACCGGGTCTAACGGTAGCTACCTGGAGATGAACCATCAACATTGTGAGTGCAAAAGCAAACGAATGGTGGATGTTGGAAATCTGAAATGAAAAGAGAAAATGCAGGAAATGCGCAGCAACTCAGGCAGCACATCTGGAAAGACAAACAGTGTTAGACTTTCAGGTGGGTAGCCTTTCTTCACAACTGGATAAAGGTTAGAGATTGAACAGGTATAAAGCGAGTGCAGAGGCAGAGGGAAAGGCGAAGGGGCAAGGTCTGGGATAGGGTGGAACTGTGGCCTGGAGAGTTTGTCTGTCAGGGGAAAGATTTCAGCAGCAGAACAGTGTGACATTGTTCAATGAGCTCTGTTTTGTGCTTCGTACAATTGTTGAATTGCCGCAACCGTTTTGACATTGTCCCCTTGTGAAATGGTTCTCCGACTGACGGAAAAAGTGCTGGGGAGAAATTTTGATTTGTACCACCAGATGGCAGAGATAAACAGATACCATCCCGCAGCGTCGATCTGGAAAAGCTGATGACTGGCAGGATTCTCCAGCTAACACGACCTGAGACTCGAATTCATTGAAACACTGGTTTGCAGTGTCTTGCGTGATTTTGCTGTGGTCGTCTTTGTGGTGCAATTGGCTAGCGCGTTCGTCTATTAACCGAAAGGTTGGTGCTTCAAGCCCACCCAGGGACGTCGGCCCTTATTGAGCATTTCACTGAGCGCCCCTGGACGTGCTTGTTCTCCTCTCTGTGTTTGCATTGGTGTCTTCATTTCCTGATTACTTAACAACGCTGCTCTGATCCATTACCTGACTGTTTCCATGCATTCATGATAAGCAATTTTCAATGAAATGAGCAAAAACCATGCACAGACGTCGAACCCATGCTAAATATATTAAGGTCGGTCGGGCTTCGAAAAAAGCAATGCAAATTCATTCAATGGCTGCACAATCTGGGACTGTTCCACCGCTGGGATTAGGGAAAACAAGTTGAATGCGGTGGACCATTTTAATGATATTTTACCTGCATCAAATAAGTTCACTTTTATTGATGTACACTAAAAGTCCCTGGCTGACATTGTTCCAGTCCACTGCTAACAGCTGATCAAAGCAGGTGTGGAATTGCTCGTGACAGCTGAGCACCAAGCGCTGAATTTTCTTCAGTTTTCAAATCCAATTCCACACATCGTGACTCAGAATCACTGCTGTGAGAGTGGGAAATCGCTGCAAATACTCAACAGGACGGGCAACTTGTGAAAACTCTTTCAATTTTTGTTGTACAGACTTTTCTTAAAACTTCAAACTGGACCATATGGCAATATAAAGCGTGTGTGTGTGTCTGTGGCTGTGGCTGTCATGGTTCTATCGAAACTGTGAGTCTTGATGTTATGAGGGCGATGCATTGTGAGTGTGTCAGTTGTAAATCTCCTTTTATTTTGATAATATATATCAGGTTCTAAATATATAAATATTGTGCACTTGAGTATTATGGGTGTATCAGTGTGCTCATTCTGAATAAATGTGTGTGTGTGTGTTACTTCTCAATGTATTTGTGTGTATCTGTGTTGTGTATACATTTTTCTATGTGTCAAAGCAAAGTAAAAGAGCAATAAATAAGCAGAAAGTACACATAAACTCACACAATGCCACAACACGGTTCAGAAACACGCACACAAACTCACACAGTCCGACAAAACGGTTCAGAAACCCGCAGACAAACTCACACAGTCCTAGAACACCGTTCAGAGACACATTAAACTCACACCGTCCCACAACACGCTGCAAAGCCACACACAAACTCACACGGTCCCACAGCACGGTTCAGAGACATACACAAACTTACACAGTCCCACAACACGGTTCAGACACGCACACACAATCTCACTCAGTCCCGCCGTTCATTTAAAATACCTGTCGAGCACGATAGATCTTAAAACCAGAGACGTTCACCATCCTGACTGCACATATCCATTCCAGAAGCGAAAGGGGGAGCACTGGTTCCGGCCAGTTCTGATATAGCACGAGGCTTGTCAATCAAGTCATGCTCCACCCAGCCCAGTTTGAGTCACCTACCAGGTCGCAGTTTACTGTGTGTCAGAACCTGCCCCTCAGGTGTGGGAGATTGCAAGCTTATTCTGTCAGTTAAAAGGGCGTGGGGGCAGATTGGCCTTTTGCCATGTGGCAGTATCCTCAATAAAAGCCTCTTTGCCTGGGAAACCGGGTCTAACGGTAGCTACCTGGAGATGAACCATCAACATTGTGAGTGCAAAAGCAAACGAATGGTGGATGTTGGAAATCTGAAATGAAAAGAGAAAATGCAGGAAATGCGCAGCAACTCAGGCAGCACATCTGGAAAGACAAACAGTGTTAGACTTTCAGGTGGGTAGCCTTTCTTCACAACTGGATAAAGGTTAGAGATTGAACAGGTATAAAGCGAGTGCAGAGGCAGAGGGAAAGGCGAAGGGGCAAGGTCTGGGATAGGGTGGAACTGTGGCCTGGAGAGTTTGTCTGTCAGGGGAAAGATTTCAGCAGCAGAACAGTGTGACATTGTTCAATGAGCTCTGTTTTGTGCTTCGTACAATTGTTGAATTGCCGCAACCGTTTTGACATTGTCCCCTTGTGAAATGGTTCTCCGACTGACGGAAAAAGTGCTGGGGAGAAATTTTGATTTGTACCACCAGATGGCAGAGATAAACAGATACCATCCCGCAGCGTCGATCTGGAAAAGCTGATGACTGGCAGGATTCTCCAGCTAACACGACCTGAGACTCGAATTCATTGAAACACTGGTTTGCAGTGTCTTGCGTGATTTTGCTGTGGTCGTCTTTGTGGTGCAATTGGCTAGCGCGTTCGTCTATTAACCGAAAGGTTGGTGCTTCAAGCCCACCCAGGGACGTCGGCCCTTATTGAGCATTTCACTGAGCGCCCCTGGACGTGCTTGTTCTCCTCTCTGTGTTTGCATTGGTGTCTTCATTTCCTGATTACTTAACAACGCTGCTCTGATCCATTACCTGACTGTTTCCATGCATTCATGATAAGCAATTTTCAATGAAATGAGCAAAAACCATGCACAGACGTCGAACCCATGCTAAATATATTAAGGTCGGTCGGGCTTCGAAAAAAGCAATGCAAATTCATTCAATGGCTGCACAATCTGGGACTGTTCCACCGCTGGGATTAGGGAAAACAAGTTGAATGCGGTGGACCATTTTAATGATATTTTACCTGCATCAAATAAGTTCATTTTTATTGATGTACACTAAAAGTCCCTGGCTGACATTGTTCCAGTCCACTGCTAACAGCTGATCAAAGCAGGTGTGGAATTGCTCGTGACAGCTGAGCACCAAGCGCTGAATTTTCTTCAGTTTTCAAATCCAATTCCACACATCGTGACTCAGAATCACTGCTGTGAGAGTGGGAAATCGCTGCAAATACTCAACAGGACGGGCAACTTGTGAAAACTCTTTCAATTTTTGTTGTACAGACTTTTCTTAAAACTTCAAACTGGACCATATGGCAATATAAAGCGTGTGTGTGTGTCTGTGGCTGTGGCTGTGGCTGTCATGGTTCTATCGAAACTGTGAGTCTTGATGTTATGAGGGCGATGCATTGTGAGTGTGTCAGTTGTAAATCTCCTTTTATTTTGATAATATATATCAGGTTCTAAATATATAAATATTGTGCACTTGAGTATTATGGGTGTATCAGTGTGCTCATTCTGAATAAATGTGTGTGTGTGTGTTACTTCTCAATGTATTTGTGTGTATCTGTGTTGTGTAAACATTTTTCTATGTGTCAAAGCAAAGTAAGAGAGCAATAAATATGCAGAAAGTACACATAAACTCACACAATGCCACAACACGGTTCAGAAACACGCACACAAACTCACACAGTCCGACAAAACGGTTCAGAAACCCGCAGACAAACTCACACAGTCCTAGAACACCGTTCAGAGACACATTAAACTCACACCGTCCCACAACACGCTGCAAAGCCACACACAAACTCATACGGTCCCACAGCACGGTTCAGAGACATACACAAACTTACACAGTCCCACAACACGGTTCAGACACGCACACACAATCTCACTCAGTCCCGCCGTTCATTTAAAATACCTGTCGAGCACGATAGATCTTAAAACCAGAGACGTTCACCATCCTGACTGCACATATCCATTCCAGAAGCGAAAGGGGGAGCACTGGTTCCGGCCAGTTCTGATATAGCACGAGGCTTGTCAATCAAGTCATGCTCCACCCAGCCCAGTTTGTGTCACCTACCAGGTCGCAGTTTACTGTGTGTCAGAACCTGCCCCTCAGGTGTGGGAGATTGCAAGCTTATTCTGTCAGTTAAAAGGGCGTGGGGGCAGATTGGCCTTTTGCCATGTGGCAGTATCCTCAATAAAAGCCTCTTTGCCTGGGAAACCGGGTCTAACGGTAGCTACCTGGAGATGAACCGTCAACATTGTGAGTGCAAAAGCAAACGAATGGTGGATGCTGGAAATCTGAAATGAAAAGAGAAAATGCAGGAAATGCGCAGCAACTCAGGCAGCACATCTGGAAAGACAAACAGTGTTAGACTTTCAGGTGGGTAGCCTTTCTTCACAACTGGATAAAGGTTAGAGATTGAACAGGTATAAAGCGAGTGCAGAGGCAGAGGGAAAGGCGAAGGGGCAAGGTCTGGGATAGGGTGGAACTGTGGCCTGGAGAGTTTGTCTGTCAGGGGAAAGATTTCAGCAGCAGAACAGTGTGACATTGTTAAATGAGCTCTGTTTTGTGCTTCGTACAATTGTTGAATTGCCGCAACCGTTTTGACATTGTCCCCTTGTGAAATGGTTCTCCGACTGACGGAAAAAGTGCTGGGGAGAAATTTTGATTTGTACCACCAGATGGCAGAGATAAACAAATACCATCCCGCAGCGTCGATCTGGAAAAGCTGATGACTGGCAGGATTCTCCAGCTCACACGACCTGAGACTCGAATTCATTGAAACACTGGTTTGCAGTGTCTTGCGTGATTTTGCTGTGGTCGTCTTTGTGGTGCAATTGGCTAGCGCGTTCGTCTATTAACCGAAAGGTTGGTGCTTCAAGCCCACCCAGGGACGTCGGCCCTTATTGAGCATTTCACTTAGCGCCCCTGGACGTGCTTGTTCTCCTCTCTGTGTTTGCATTGGTGTCTTCATTTCCTGATTACTTAACAACGCTGCTCTGATCCATTACCTGACTGTTTCCATGCATTCATGATAAGCAATTTTCAATGAAATGAGCAAAAACCATGCACAGACGTCGAACCCATGCTAAATATATTAAGGTCGGTCGGGCTTCGAAAAAAGCAATGCAAATTCATTCAATGGCTGCACAATCTGGGACTGTTCCACCGCTGGGATTAGGGAAAACAAGTTGAATGCGGTGGACCTTTTAATGATATTTTACCTGCATCAAATAAGTTCACTTTTATTGATGTACACTAAAAGTCCCTGGCTGACATTGTTCCAGTCCACTGCTAACAGCTGATCAAAGCAGGTGTGGAATTGCTCGTGACAGCTGAGCACCAAGCGCTGAATTTTCTTCAGTTTTCAAATCCAATTCCACACATCGTGACTCAGAATCACTGCTGTGAGAGTGGGAAATCGCTGCAAATACTCAACAGGACGGGCAACTTGTGAAAACTCTTTCAATTTTTGTTGTACAGACTTTTCTTAAAACTTCAAACTGGACCATATGGCAATATAAAGCGTGTGTGTGTGTCTGTGGCTGTGGCTGTCATGGTTCTATCGAAACTGTGAGTCTTGATGTTATGAGGGCGATGCATTGTGAGTGTGTCAGTTGTAAATCTCCTTTTATTTTGATAATATATATCAGGTTCTAAATATATAAATATTGTGCACTTGAGTATTATGGGTGTATCAGTGTGCTCATTCTGAATAAATGTGTGTGTGTGTGTTACTTCTCAATGTATTTGTGTGTATCTGTGTTGTGTATACATCTTTCTGTGTGTCAAAGCAAAGTAGGAGAGCAATAAATAAGCAGAAAGTACACATAAACTCACACAATGCCACAACACGGTTCAGAAACACGCACACAAACTCACACAGTCCGACAAAACGGTTCAGAAACCCGCAGACAAACTCACACAGTCCTAGAACACCGTTCAGAGACACATTAAACTCACACCGTCCCACAACACGCTGCAAAGCCACACACAAACTCACACGGTCCCACAGCACGGTTCAGAGACATACACAAACTTACACAGTCCCACAACACGGTTCAGACACGCACACACAATCTCACTCAGTCCCGCCGTTCATTTAAAATACCTGTCGAGCACGATAGATCTTAAAACCAGAGACGTTCACCATCCTGACTGCACATATCCATTCCAGAAGCGAAAGGGGGAGCACTGGTTCCGGCCAGTTCTGATATAGCACGAGGCTTGTCAATCAATTCATGCTCCACCCAGCCCAGTTTGTGTCACCTACCAGGTCGCAGTTTACTGTGTGTCAGAACCTGCCCCTCAGGTGTGGGAGATTGCAAGCTTATTCTGTCAGTTAAAAGGGCGTGGGGGCAGATTGGCCTTTTGCCATGTGGCAGTATCCTCAATAAAAGCCTCTTTGCCTGGGAAACCGGGTCTAACGGTAGCTACCTGGAGATGAACCGTCAACATTGTGAGTGCAAAAGCAAACGAATGGTGGATGCTGGAAATCTGAAATGAAAAGAGAAAATGCAGGAAATGCGCAGCAACTCAGGCAGCACATCTGGAAAGACAAACAGTGTTAGACTTTCAGGTGGGTAGCCTTTCTTCACAACTGGATAAAGGTTAGAGATTGAACAGGTATAAAGCGAGTGCAGAGGCAGAGGGAAAGGCGAAGGGGCAAGGTCTGGGATAGGGTGGAACTGTGGCCTGGAGAGTTTGTCTGTCAGGGGAAAGATTTCAGCAGCAGAACAGTGTGACATTGTTAAATGAGCTCTGTTTTGTGCTTCGTACAATTGTTGAATTGCCGCAACCGTTTTGACATTGTCCCCTTGTGAAATGGTTCTCCGACTGACGGAAAAAGTGCTGGGGAGAAATTTTGATTTGTACCACCAGATGGCAGAGATAAACAAATACCATCCCGCAGCGTCGATCTGGAAAAGCTGATGACTGGCAGGATTCTCCAGCTCACACGACCTGAGACTCGAATTCATTGAAACACTGGTTTGCAGTGTCTTGTGTGATTTTGCTGTGGTCGTCTTTGTGGTGCAATTGGCTAGCGCGTTCGTCTATTAACCGAAAGGTTGGTGCTTCAAGCCCACCCAGGGACGTCGGCCCTTATTGAGCATTTCACTTAGCGCCCCTGGACGTGCTTGTTCTCCTCTCTGTGTTTGCATTGGTGTCTTCATTTCCTGATTACTTAACAACGCTGCTCTGATCCATTACCTGACTGTTTCCATGCATTCATGATAAGCAATTTTCAATGAAATGAGCAAAAACCATGCACAGACGTCGAACACATGCTAAATGTATTAAGGTCGGTCGGGCTTCGAAAAAAGCAATGCAAATTCATTCAATGGCTGCACAATCTGGGACTGTTCCACCGCTGGGATTAGGGAAAACAAGTTGAATGCGGTGGACCATTTTAATGATATTTTACCTGCATCAAATAAGTTCACTTTTATTGATGTACACTAAAAGTCCCTGGCTGACATTGTTCCAGTCCACTGCTAACAGCTGATCAAAGCAGGTGTGGAATTGCTCGTGACAGCTGAGCACCAAGCGCTGAATTTTCTTCAGTTTTCAAATCCAATTCCACACATCGTGACTCAGAATCACTGCTGTGAGAGTGGGAAATCGCTGCAAATACTCAACAGGACGGGCAACTTGTGAAAACTCTTTCAATTTTTGTTGTACAGACTTTTCTTAAAACTTCAAACTGGACCATATGGCAATATAAAGCGTGTGTGTGTGTCTGTGGCTGTGGCTGTCATGGTTCTATCGAAACTGTGAGTCTTGATGTTATGAGGGCGATGCATTGTGAGTGTGTCAGTTGTAAATCTCCTTTTATTTTGATAATATATATCAGGTTCTAAATATATAAATATTGTGCACTTGAGTATTATGGGTGTATCAGTGTGCTCATTCTGAATAAATGTGTGTGTGTGTGTTACTTCTCAATGTATTTGTGTGTATCTGTGTTGTGCATACATTTTTCTATGTGTCAAAGCAAAGTAAGAGAGCAATAAATAAGCAGAAAGTACACATAAACTCACACAATGCCACAACACGGTTCAGAAACACGCACACAAACTCACACAGTCCGACAAAACGGTTCAGAAACCCGCAGACAAACTCACACAGTCCTAGAACACCGTTCAGAGACACATTAAACTCACACCGTCCCACAACACGCTGCAAAGCCACACACAAACTCACACGGTCCCACAGCACGGTTCAGAGACATACACAAACTTACACAGTCCCACAACACGGTTCAGACACGCACACACAATCTCACTCAGTCCCGCCGTTCATTTAAAATACCTGTCGAGCACGATAGATCTTAAAACCAGAGACGTTCACCATCCTGACTGCACATATCCATTCCAGAAGCGAAAGGGGGAGCACTGGTTCCGGCCAGTTCTGATATAGCACGAGGCTTGTCAATCAAGTCATGCTCCACCCAGCCCAGTTTGAGTCACCTACCAGGTCGCAGTTTACTGTGTGTCAGAACCTGCCCCTCAGGTGTGGGAGATTGCAAGCTTATTCTGTCAGTTAAAAGGGCGTGGGGGCAGATTGGCCTTTTGCCATGTGGCAGTATCCTCAATAAAAGCCTCTTTGCCTGGGAAACCGGGTCTAACGGCAGCTACCTGGAGATGAACCGTCAACATTGTGAGTGCAAAAGCAAACGAATGGTGGATGCTGGAAATCTGAAATGAAAAGAGAAAATGCAGGAAATGCGCAGCAACTCAGGCACCACATCTGGAAAGACAAACAGTGTTAGACTTTTAGGTGGGTAGCCTTTCTTCACAACTGGATAAAGGATAGAGATTGAACAGGTATAAAGCGAGTGCAGAGGCAGAGGGAAAGGCGAAGGGGCAAGGTCTGGGATAGGGTGGAACTGTGGCCTGGAGAGTTTGTCTGTCAGGGGAAAGATTTCCGCAGCAGAACAGTGTGACATTGTTAAATGAGCTCTGTTTTGTGCTTCGTACAATTGTTGAATTGCCGCAACCGTTTTGACATTGTCCCCTTGTGAAATGGTTCTCCGACTGACGGAAAAAGTGCTGGGGAGAAATGTTGATTTGTACCACCAGATGGCAGAGATAAACAGATACCATCCCGCAGCGTCGATCTGGAAAAGCTGATGACTGGCAGGATTCTCCAGCTCACACGACCTGAGACTCGAATTCATTGAAACACTGGTTTGCAGTGTCTTGCGTGATTTTGCTGTGGTCGTCTCTGTGGTGCAATTGGCTAGCGCGTTCGTCTATTAACCGAAAGGTTGGTGCTTCAAGCCCACCCAGGGACGTCGGCCCTTATTGAGCATTTCACTTAGCGCCCCTGGACGTGCTTGTTCTCCTCTCTGTGTTTGCATTGGTGTCTTCATTTCCTGATTACTTAACAACGCTGCTCTGATCCATTACCTGACTGTTTCCATGCATTCATGATAAGCAATTTTCAATGAAATGAGCAAAAACCATGCACAGACGTCGAACACATGCTAAATGTATTAAGGTCGGTCGGGCTTCGAAAAATGCAATGCAAATTCATTCAATGGCTGCACAATCTGGGACTGTTCCACCGCTGGGATTAGGGAAAACAAGTTGAATGCGGTGGACCATTTTAATGATATTTTACCTGCATCAAATAAGTTCACTTTTATTGATGTACACTAAAAGTCCCTGGCTGACATTGTTCCAGTCCACTGCTAACAGCTGATCAAAGCAGGTGTGGAATTGCTCGTGACAGCTGAGCACCAAGCGCTGAATTTTCTTCAGTTTTCAAATCCAATTCCACACATCGTGACTCAGAATCACTGCTGTGAGAGTGGGAAATCGCTGCAAATACTCAACAGGATGGGCAACTTGTGAAAACTCTTTCAATTTTTGTTGTACAGACTTTTCTTAAAACTGCAAACTGGACCATATGGCAATATAAAGCGTGTGTGTGTGTCTGTGGCTGTGGCTGTGGCTGTCATGGTTCTATCGAAACTGTGAGTCTTGATGTTATGAGGGCGATGCATTGTGAGTGTTTCAGTTGTAAATCTCCTTTTATTTTGATAATGTATATCAGGTTCTAAATATATAAATATTGTGCACTTGAGTATTATGGGTGTATCAGTGTGCTCATTCTGAATAAATGTGTGTGCGTGTGTTACTTCTCAATGTATTTGTGTGTATCTGTGTTGTGTATACATTTTTCTATGTGTCAAAGCAAAGTAAGAGACCAATAAATAAGCTGAAAGTACACATAAACTCACACAATGCAACAACACGGTTCAGAAACACGCACACAAACTCACACAGTCCGAAAAAACGGTTCAGAAACCCGCAGACAAACTCACACAGTCCCAGAACACCGTTCAGAGACACATTAAACTCACACCGTCCCACAACACGCTGCAAAGCCACACACAAACTCACACGGTCCCACAGCACGGTTCAGAGACATACACAAACTTACACAGTCCCACAACACGGTTCAGACACGCACACACAATCTCACTCAGTCCCGCCGTTCATTTAAAATACCTGTCGAGCACGATAGATCTTAAAACCAGAGACGTTCACCATCCTGACTGCACATATCCATTCCAGAAGCGAAAGGGGGAGCACTGGCTCTGGCCAGTTCTGATATAGCACGAGGCTTGTCAATCAAGTCATGCTCCACCCAGCCCAGATTGAGTCACCTACCAGGTCGCAGTTTACTGTGTGTCAGAACCTGCCCCTCAGGTGTGGGAGATTCCAAGCTGAGTCTGTCGGTTAAAAGGGCATGGGGGCAGATTGGCCTTTTGCCATGTGGCAGTATCCTCAATAAAAGCCTCTTTGCCTGGGAAACCGGGTCTAACGGTAGCTACCTGGAGATGAACCGTCAACATTATGAGTGCAAAAGCAAACGGATGGTGGATGCTGGAAATCTGAAATGAAAAGAGAAAATGCAGGAAATGCGCAGCAACTCAGGCAGCACATCTGGAAAGACAAACAGTGTTAGACCTTCTGGTGGGTATCCTTTCTTCACAACTGGATAAAGGTTAGAGATTGAACAGGTATAAAGCGAGTGCAGAGGCAGAGGGAAAGGCGAAGGGGCAAGGTCTGGGATAGGGTGGAACTGTGGCCTGGAGAGTTTGTCTGTCAGGGGAAAGATTTCCGCAGCAGAACAGTGTGACATTGTTAAATGAGCTCTGTTTTGTGCTTCGTACAATTGTTGAATTGCCGCAACCGTTTTGACATTGTCCCCTTGTGAAATGGTTCTCCGACTGACGGAAAAAGTGCTGGGGAGAAATTTTGATTTGTACCACCAGATGGCAGAGATAAACAGATACCATCCCGCAGCGTCGATCTGGAAAAGCTGATGACTGGCAGGATTCTCCAGCTCACACGACCTGAGACTCGAATTCATTGAAACACTGGTTTGCAGTGTCTTGCGTGATTTTGCTGTGGTCGTCTTTGTGGTGCAATTGGCTAGCGCGTTCGTCTATTAACCGAAAGGTTGGTGCTTCAAGCCCACCCAGGGACGTCGGCCCTTATTGAGCATTTCACTTAGCGCCCCTGGACGTGCTTGTTCTCCTCTCTGTGTTTGCATTGGTGTCTTCATTTCCTGATTACTTAACAAAGCTGCTCTGATCCATTACCTGACTGTTTCCATGCATTCATGATAAGCAATTTTCAATGAAATGAGCAAAAACCATGCACAGACGTCGAACACATGCTAAATGTATTAAGGTCGGTCGGGCTTCGAAAAAAGCAATGCAAATTCATTCAATGGCTGCACAATCTGGGACTGTTCCACCGCTGGGATTAGGGAAAACAAGTTGAATGCGGTGGACCATTTTAATGATATTTTACCTGCATCAAATAAGTTCACTTTTATTGATGTACACTAAAAGTCCCTGGCTGACATTGTTCCAGTCCACTGCTAACAGCTGATCAAAGCAGGTGTGGAATTGCTCGTGACAGCTGAGCACCAAGCGCTGAATTTTCTTCAGTTTTCAAATCCAATTCCACACATCGTGACTCAGAATCACTGCTGTGAGAGTGGGAAATCGCTGCAAATACTCAACAGGACGGGCAACTTGTGAAAACTCTTTCAATTTTTGTTGTACAGACTTTTCTTAAAACTTCAAACTGGACCATATGGCAATATAAAGCGTGTGTGTGTGTCTGTGGCTGTGGCTGTCATGGTTCTATCGAAACTGTGAGTCTTGATGTTATGAGGGCGATGCATTGTGAGTGTGTCAGTTGTAAATCTCCTTTTATTTTGATAATATATATCAGGTTCTAAATATATAAATATTGTGCACTTGAGTATTATGGGTGTATCAGTGTGCTCATTCTGAATAAATGTGTGTTTGTGTGTTACTTCTCAATGTATTTGTGTGTATCTGTGTTGTGCATACATTTTTCTATGTGTCAAAGCAAAGTAAGAGAGCAATAAATAAGCAGAAAGTACACATAAACTCACACAATGCCACAACACGGTTCAGAAACATGCACACAAACTCACACAGTCCGACAAAACGGTTCAGAAACCCGCAGACAAACTCACACAGTCCTAGAACACCGTTCAGAGACACATTAAACTCACACCGTCCCACAACACGCTGCAAAGCCACACACAAACTCACACGGTCCCACAGCACGGTTCAGAGACATACACAAACTTACACAGTCCCACAACACGGTTCAGACACGCACACACAATCTCACTCAGTCCCGCCGTTCATTTAAAATACCTGTCGAGCACGATAGATCTTAAAACCAGAGACGTTCACCATCCTGACTGCACATATCCATTCCAGAAGCGAAAGGGGGAGCACTGGTTCCGGCCAGTTCTGATATAGCACGAGGCTTGTCAATCAAGTCATGCTCCACCCAGCCCAGTTTGAGTCACCTACCAGGTCGCAGTTTACTGTGTGTCAGAACCTGCCCCTCAGGTGTGGGAGATTGCAAGCTTATTCTGTCAGTTAAAAGGGCGTGGGGGAAGATTGGCCTTTTGCCATGTGGCAGTATCCTCAATAAAAGCCTCTTTGCCTGGGAAACCGGGTCTAACGGCAGCTACCTGGAGACGAACCGTCAACATTGTGAGTGCAAAAGCAAACGAATGGTGGATGCTGGAAATCTGAAATGAAAAGAGAAAATGCAGGAAATGCGCAGCAACTCAGGCACCACATCTGGAAAGACAAACAGTGTTAGACTTTCAGGTGGGTAGCCTTTCTTCACAACTGGATAAAGGATAGAGATTGAACAGGTATAAAGCGAGTGCAGAGGCAGAGGGAAAGGCGAAGGGGCAAGGTCTGGGATAGGGTGGAACTGTGGCCTGGAGAGTTTGTCTGTCAGGGGAAAGATTTCCGCAGCAGAACAGTGTGACATTGTTAAATGAGCTCTGTTTTGTGCTTCGTACAATTGTTGAATTGCCGCAACCGTTTTGACATTGTCCCCTTGTGAAATGGTTCTCCGACTGACGGAAAAAGTGCTGGGGAGAAATGTTGATTTGTACCACCAGATGGCAGAGATAAACAGATACCATCCCGCAGCGTCGATCTGGAAAAGCTGATGACTGGCAGGATTCTCCAGCTCACACGACCTGAGACTCGAATTCATTGAAACACTGGTTTGCAGTGTCTTGCGTGATTTTGCTGTGGTCGTCTCTGTGGTGCAATTGGCTAGCGCGTTCGTCTATTAACCGAAAGGTTGGTGCTTCAAGCCCACCCAGGGACGTCGGCCCTTTTTGAGCATTTCACTTAGCGCCCCTGGACGTGCTTGTTCTCCTCTCTGTGTTTGCATTGGTGTCTTCATTTCCTGATTACTTAACAACGCTGCTCTGATCCATTACCTGACTGTTTCCATGCATTCATGATAAGCAATTTTCAATGAAATGAGCAAAAACCATGCACAGACGTCGAACACATGCTAAATGTATTAAGGTCGGTCGGGCTTCGAAAAAAGCAATGCAAATTCATTCAATGGCTGCACAATCTGGGACTGTTCCACCGCTGGGATTAGGGAAAACAAGTTGAATGCGGTGGACCATTTTAATGATATTTTACCTGCATCAAATAAGTTCACTTTTATTGATGTACACTAAAAGTCCCTGGCTGACATTGTTCCAGTCCACTGCTAACAGCTGATCAAAGCAGGTGTGGAATTGCTCGTGACAGCTGAGCACCAAGCGCTGAATTTTCTTCAGTTTTCAAATCCAATTCCACACATCGTGACTCAGAATCACTGCTGTGAGAGTGGGAAATCGCTGCAAATACTCAACAGGATGGGCAACTTGTGAAAACCCTTTCAATTTTTGTTGTACAGACTTTTCTTAAAACTTCAAACTGGACCATATGGCAATATAAAGCGTGTGTGTGTGTCTGTGGCTGTGGCTGTGGCTGTCATGGTTCTATCGAAACTGTGAGTCTTGATGTTATGAGGGCGATGCATTGTGAGTGTGTCAGTTGTAAATCTCCTTTTATTTTGATAATGTATATCAGGTTCTAAATATATAAATATTGTGCACTTGAGTACTATGGGTGTATCAGTGTGCTCATTCTGAATAAATGTGTGTGCGTGTGTTACTTCTCAATGTATTTGTGTGTATCTGTGTTGTGTATACATTTTTCTATGTGTCAAAGCAAAGTAAGAGACCAATAAATAAGCAGAAAGTACACATAAACTCACACAATGCAACAACACGGTTCAGAAACACGCACACAAACTCACACAGTCCGAAAAAACGGTTCAGAAACCCGCAGACAAACTCACACAGTCCCAGAACACCGTTCAGAGACACATTAAACTCACACCGTCCCACAACACGCTGCAAAGCCACACACAAACTCACACGGTCCCACAGCACGGTTCAGAGACATACACAAACTTACACAGTCCCACAACACGGTTCAGACACGCACACACAATCTCACTCAGTCCCGCCGTTCATTTAAAATACCTGTCGAGCACGATAGATCTTAAAACCAGAGACGTTCACCATCCTGACTGCACATATCCATTCCAGAAGCGAAAGGGGGAGCACTGGCTCTGGCCAGTTCTGATATAGCACGAGGCTTGTCAATCAAGTCATGCTCCACCCAGCCCAGATTGAGTCACCTACCAGGTCGCAGTTTACTGTGTGTCAGAACCTGCCCCTCAGGTGTGGGAGATTCCAAGCTTCGTCTGTCGGTTAAAAGGGCATGGGGGCAGATTGGCCTTTTGCCATGTGGCAGTATCCTCAATAAAAGCCTCTTTGCCTGGGAAACCGGGTCTAACGGTAGCTACCTGGAGATGAACCGTCAACATTATGAGTGCAAAAGCAAACGGATGGTGGATGCTGGAAATCTGAAATGAAAAGAGAAAATGCAGGAAATGCGCAGCAACTCAGGCAGCACATCTGGAAAGACAAACAGTGTTAGACCTTCTGGTGGGTATCCTTTCTTCACAACTGGATAAAGGTTAGAGATTGAACAGGTATAAAGCGAGTGCAGAGGCAGAGGGAAAGGCGAAGGGGCAAGGTCTGGGATAGGGTGGAACTGTGGCCTGGAGAGTTTGTCTGTCAGGGGAAAGATTTCCGCAGCAGAACAGTGTGACATTGTTAAATGAGCTCTGTTATGTGCTTCGTACAATTGTTGAATTGCCGCAACCGTTTTGACATTGTCCCCTTGTGAAATGGTTCTCCGACTGACGGAAAAAGTGCTGGGGAGAAATTTTGATTTGTACCACCAGATGGCAGAGATAAACAGATACCATCCCGCAGCGTCGATCTGGAAAAGCTGATGACTGGCAGGATTCTCCAGCTCACACGACCTGAGACTCGAATTCATTGAAACACTGGTTTGCAGTGTCTTGCGTGATTTGGCTGTGGACGTCTCTGTGGTGCAATTGGCTAGCACGTTCGACTATTAACCAAAAGTTTGGTGGTTTAAGCCCACCCCGGGACGTCGGCCCTTATTGAGCGTTTCACTTCGCGCCCCTGGACGTGCTTGTTCTACTCTCTGCGTTTGCATTGGTGTCTGCTTTTCCTGATTATTTAACAACACTGCTCTGATCCATTACCTGACTGTTTCCATGCATTCATGATGAGCAATTTTCAATGAAATGAGCAAAAACCATGCACAGACGTCGAACCCATGCTAAATATATTAAGGTCGGTCGGGCTTCGAAAAAAGCAATGCAAATTCATTCAATGGCTGCACAATCTGGGACTGTTCCACCGCTGGGATTAGGGAAAACCAGTTGAATGCGGTGTATCATTTTAATGATATTTTAACTGCATCAAATAAGTTCACTTTTATTGATGTACACTAAAAGTCCCTGGCTGACATTGTTCCAGTCCACTGCTAACAGCTGATCAAAGCAGGTGTGGAATTGCTCGTGACAGCTGAGCACCAAGCTTTGAATTCTCTTCAGTTTTCAAATCCAATTCCACACATCGTGACTCAGAATCACTGCTGTGAGAGTGGGAAATCGCTGCAAATACTCAACAGGACGGGCAACTTGTGAAAACTCTTTCAATTTTTGTTGTACAGACTTTTCTTAAAACTTCAAACTGGACCATATGGCAATATAAAGCGTGTGTGTGTGTCTGTGGCTGTGGCTGTCATGGTTCTATCGAAACTGTGAGTCTTGATGTTATGAGGGCGATGCATTGTGAGTGTGTCAGTTGTAAATCTCCTTTTATTTTGATAATATATATCAGGTTCTAAATATATAAATGTTGTGCACTTGAGTATTATGGGTGTATCAGTGTGCTCATTCTGAATAAATGTGTGTGTGTGTGTGTGCGTGTGTTACTTCTCAATGTATTTGTGTGTATCTGTGTTGTGTATACATTTTTCTATGTGTGAAAGCAAAGTAAGAGAGCAATAAATAAGCAGAAAGTACACATAAACTCACACAATGCCACAACACGGTTCAGAAACACGCACACAAACTCACACAGTCCGACAAAACGGTTCAGAAACCCGCAGACAAACTCACACAGTCCGAGAACACCGTTCAGAGACACATTAAACTCACAGCGTCCCACAACACGCTGCAAAGCCACACACAAACTCACACGGTCCCACAGCACGGTTCAGAGACATACACAAACTTACACAGTCCCACAACACGGTTCAGACACGCACACACAATCTCACTCAGTCCCGCCGTTCATTCAAAATACCTGTCGAGCACGATAGATCTTAAAACCAGAGACGTTCACCATCCTGGCTGCACATATCCATTCCAGTAGCGAAAGGGGGAGCACTGGCTCCGGCCAGTTCTGATATAGCACGAGGCTTGTCAATCAGGTCATGCTCCACCCAGCCCAGATTGAGTCACCTACCAGGTCGCAGTTTACTGTGTGTCAGAACCTGCCCCTCAGGTGTGGGAGATTCCAAGCTTAGTCTGTCGGTTAAAAGGGCATGGGGGCAGATTGGCCTTTTGCCATGTGGCAGTATCCTCAATAAAAGCCTCTTTGCCTGGGAAACCGGGTCTAACGGTAGCTACCTGGAGACGAACCGTCAACATTGTGAGTGCAAAAGCAAACGAATGGTGGATGCTGGAAATCTGAAATGAAAAGAGAAAATGCAGGAAATGCACAGCAACTCAGGCAGCACATCTGGAAAGACAAACAGTGTTAGACTTTCTGGTGGGTAGCCTTTCTTCACAACTGGATAAAGGTTAGAGATTGAACAGGTATAAAGCGAGTGCAGAGGCAGAGGGAAAGGCGAAGGGGCAAGGTCTGGGATAGGGTGGAACTGTGGCCTGGAGAGTTTGTCTGTCAGGGGAAAGATTTCCGCAGCAGAACAGTGTGACATTGTTAAATGAGCTCTGCTTTGTGCTTCGTACAATTGTTGAATTGCCGCAAACGTTTTGACATTGTCCCCTTGTGAAACTGGTAGACAATGGTTCTCCGACTGACCGAAAAAGTGCTGTGGAAAAATTTTGATTTATTCCACCAGATGGCAGAGAAAAACTGATAACATCAAGCGGCGTCGATCTGGAAAAGCTGATGACTGGCAGGATTCTCCAGCTCACACGACCTGAGACTCGAATTCATTGAAACACTGATTTGCAGTGTCTTGTGCAGTTTTGCGATAGCAGTCTTTGTGGAGCAATTGGCTAGCGCGTTCCATTGTTATCTGAAAAGTTGGTGGTTTGAAACCACCTGGTGATATCGGTTCTTCCTGAGCTTTGCCATTGGGCACTCGTTGACACGCAGTTTCTGTTCGCCGTGTTTGCGTTGGAGCTTTCTTTTCCTGATTAATGTTTGTGCATTACTTTTCCATTTAGTCTTAAAACCTGAGAGCTTCACCATCCTGACTGCACATCTCTGTTCCAGTAGATTCGTAGAGCATAGAAACAGACCCTTTAGCCCACCGTGTCGTTCTGGCCAGTCCTGATATTGCGCGATGCTTGTGACTCAAGCTGTTATCCAGCCAGCCCAGAGTGAGTGACCTGTCAATTCGCAGCTTTCTTTGTCTCAGAACCTGTCCCGCAGGTGTGGGACAGTCCAAGTTTAATTTGTCTGCATTCAGGGGTTGGGGGCAGGATGAACCTTCTGGCATGTGGCACTATCCTCAAAAAGAGCCTCTTCCTCTGGGGAGCCGGGTCTAATGGTAGCTACCTGGAGACGAACTGTCAGCCATGTGAGTGCAAAAGCAAATGCAGGATGGATGCTGGATATCTGAAATGAAAAGACAAAATGCTGGAATGCGCAGCAACTCTGGCAGCATATCTGGAAAGAGAAACAGTGTTACAGATTCAGGTGGGTGCCCTTTCTTCAGAACTAGATAAAGCTTCGCAATGGAACAGGTATCAAGCAATGCTAAAGGTCGGGATAATGTGGAGAGGGGCAGGTTTGAGATAGAATGGTAATATGGCTGGGAGAATGTTTATGTCAGATGTCATGGTGCTGTATATTTTTTCTCTCTGGGAAATATGTGGTTTGCCTTCCAGGCTTGCAAAGGATCAGTCCTATATTAAGAGCCAGCAAGCCTCACGAGTTCCAGAAAGTGCATTTTGTTTGCCGTTGGTTGCAGCCATTTGGAGACTGCGATTCAAAGGGTCCATTCTCATTCCCTTGTGTACAGACGCTGGGACAGAGCATCAAGCAATACATTTGTTACAATTCAATTTTGAACTGGCCTTTGAGTTGAAGACAGTCTGTTCTAACAGGACACAAACAGACAGCTGGTGGTAGCATCTGAAAGAAGAGCTCTCAGTCATTTAAACTGAAGGAAGAGCATTTAGTCTGTTTATTTATTATGCTATCTCAAAATTCTAAAAAAAAGTAGACAAGCCAAAACAAAGATCTCTGATAATTTAAACTAAAGGAATGTAAGTTAGACTGGGACAATCTTTTATCCCTCAAAAATTCTAAAGCCAAATTGATTCATTTAAAAAGTGTTTGCATGTCGTTAATTGTTGAAATTTGCTGAATGAAGGAAAGCATCACTTACTGCTGGAATTAGACTACGGACTGTTCTGCTGTGGAAGAACCCTTTTCCCCCATCAGATGGTTGTGAGGACTTCAAGCAACATTGGACTGCAAATTTGCAAGGACTCAATTTTTTCTATTTTAAATGTTGTGTATATCTTCATAGTGTATTAGAATTTAGTTTTTTTTAATGAAGCAGTCAATTTGTTGATTTAAAGACACCTGGTTTGGTTCGCCTCATTCGGGGGTTAACAGATGGTAAAATTTGGTTGGATCTTTCTTAAATTTGGCAAGTTTGAAAATGATATGTTTGGCGATCTGTGGAGGGACGGGATTGAACTAACAGTGCGTTTCTCCCACCACAGTCAGAATCGTAGGTTTTGATTGGACACAGTGATTGGAGCGTTCAGTCATAACAGAGGTGAGATATTTTTGCAGGACAGCAGGGAAGGGAGCTTTGAGGAAGGAGAGAGACACAGAGAGTATTTGCAATAAATGCCAACATTTCATTTGCATTCCTAATTACTTGCTGTACCTGCATGCTTACTTTTTGTGATTCTCTTTTTATGATCCCTCTATACTGTAGCTTTCTGCAGTCTCTCTCCATTTAAATAATATTCTGCTTTTCTATTCTTTCTGCCAAAGTGGACAAACTCAGATTTTCCCACAGTATTCTCAATCTGCTATTATTTTTCCCACTCGGTTAAGTAACTATAATTCCTTTGCAGACTCATTGTGTCCTCACAACTTGCTTTCCTACCTACCTTTATATTGCCAGCAAATATGGCTGCAAAATACTCGGTCCATTCAAGCTAGTAGTTAATATAGATTACAAAGAGTTGATATGCCAGCACTGATCTCTGTGGTCCTCCACTAGCTGCTGTATGCCAACCTGAAAATGCCCCATTTCTCCCAAATCTCTGAGCAGTATCTTCTGCCCAAGGTGGGCCTCCTGGTGCAAGGCGGAAAAGGTGGGGGAATCCCACCTCGGCCAGCTCGAGCCTCGCATTGCAATTCTAGGGTGCCAAGCCAATCTATAGTTCGGCACAAGGAACCCGTCCCTTTAAAGACAGGGATTCTGTCCGCAAGAGATGCTGGCCAATCACAGGACCATCAGCTCAGTAATATTGGCAGCGCCACCAGCTACAGATTTCCCTGGAGTAGGCTCGCCCACCCGCACAAGCCCGCTGGAAGGTCTCCTCTTTTAACCGGTGCGACCTCTCCGAGTGTTGGAGCCCCCCACCTTCCTCCAACCCCTCACCTCCACCGCTGTGATCATGCGAGCAGTGGGGGAAGAGGCCCTTAAGTGGCGGTTATTAGGCCTCTTAATGGCCTCAATTGGCCTCTGGCCAGGAAGACCATTGTCAGCTAAAGCACCCCCGACAATATTGCGTTGTGAAGGGGAGGTGCTGGGGCCTCCTCCACCTGCCTCCCATCGCAATTCTGTGACTCTCCCCCACTCTGAATCCATTTCAGGGGTTCCATAAAATTCAGCTCTTTGTTTCCTCTTAGTTAGTGTGGGAAGGAATGAAAGACTGGTGAGCTACTGTCAATGTGTAAAGAGCATTTCATAGTCATTTCACTTGAAGATAGTTCAGCGTCTACTTGGAAGAATCCATTTAATGTTTGTGCATGTGCAAGTGATTTACTCATTTACCCTCCTGCTGAGACACCAGCATCTTCACAAGCGACTGCAGGGGCTACATTCTATGCCCATTACTGCTGTTAACCGCATCCAGGACTGAACCATGTTATTTGTTTCAGTTTGAGTTTGTTTCTGCTGATGTTGTATCCCACTTATTGAGCTGGAGTTTAACATTCCATCTCTGTGAAATAATTCAACTAGGGTTTAAATACAGTGTGCTGGATTTTGCCCACAGCAGCACTTGCACTTACATTTGTCCATAGACAGGGTTGGGTTGTCTAAGTTTTTCACTGGAAGTTGCAGTAAATTGGAAAGCCAAGTGGCTGGATTTTATGGGCCCCCCTGTGGCGAGCTCGGAGGTGGGTGGGGCCCATAGAATGGTGATGTGAGGAGGAGGGCCCATTGCCAAAAGATATTGTCAGGTGTGGGATAGCCTCGAGGCCAATTGAGGCCCTTAAGTGGCCTATTAATGGCCACTGCAGGGCCTCACCTCCACATCCATGGACCACCCCGTCCCCCGAACCTGGCTACCTGACCCGAACCTGACAGGACCCGGCTACATGTCTCGGGTTCAGTTCTGGTCAGATGTGTATTCCGAGTCCAGCATTCGGGCTCGGGTTGGGTCGAGCTGGACGGTGCTGCTTCTGGGAAGTCACAGATTAGGTTTCCCCATGATTTCCCACAACTCCATCTGCAGGAATAGCCTACTGCCAGAATGGATGAAAAATATTCGTGTTGGGTCGGATTGGGAGCGAAAAATGTTTAAATGACTTGGGCTCGGGTTGGCTGTGGTCCGGTCGGGCATGGGTCCGGTTTTAATTTTATACCCAAGCCAGGCTTCACGCTGAACTTAAAAGCAAAATACTGTGGATGCTGGAAATCTGAAATAAAAACAAGAAATGCTGGAACCACTCAGCAGATCTGGCAGCATCTGTGAAAAGAGAAGCAGAGTTAACATTTCGGGTCAGTGACCCTTCTTCGGAACTGACAAATATTAGAAAAGTCACAGGTTATAAGCAAGTGAGGTGGGGGTGGGGCAAGAGATAACAAAGGAGAAGGTGTAGATTGGACAAGGCCACATAGCTGTGCAAAAGGCCATGGAGAAAAGGCAAACAATATGTTAATGGTGTGTTCAAAGACAAAGCATTAGTCCAGATTAGGTGTTAACGGACTGAATATTGAACAGCAGCAAATGCAAACCTGAAAATAAACAGTGGGTAGGGAAACTGAACAAACTAAGATGAAATGAAATAAATGCAAAAACAGGATTGTCAAAAATGTAAAAAAGAAAAAAAGAAAAAATAACTAAAAATGAAAGTAAAATGGGGGGCTGTCATGCTCTGAAATTATTGAACTCAATGGTCTGTCCGGCAGGCTGTAGTGTGCCTAATCGGTAGATGAGATGCTGCTCCTCGAGCTTGCATTGATGTTCACTGGAACACTGCAGCAATCCCAGGACAGAGATGTGAGCATGAGAGCAGGGGGGAATGTTGAAATGGCAAGCAACCGGAAGCTAAGGGTCCTGCTTGCGGACTGAGCGGAGATGTTCTGCAAAGCGGTCACCCAGTCTGCGCTTGGTTTCCCCACTGTAGAGGAGACCACATTGTGAGCAGCGAATACAGTATACTGTCAACCACAATGGGGGGAAATCCTCGGTTGAGGAAAAAGGAGGTCATATCAGAAGCACCATCATGGAAGGTAGCATCATCAGAGCAGATGCGTTGGAGATGGAGAAACTGGGAAATGGAATGGAGTCCTTACAGGAGGTAGGGTGTGAAGAAGTGTAGTCGAGGTAGCTGTGGGAGTCGGTGGGCTTATAATGGATATTAGTAGACAACCTATCCCCAGAGATGGAGACAGAGAAGTCGAGGAAGGGAAGGGAAGTGTCAGAGATGGACCATGTAAAGGTGAGAGAAGGGTGGAAATTGGAAGCAAAGTTGATAAGGTTTTCCAGTTCGGGGCAGGAGCAGGAAATGGCACCGATACAGTCATCAATGTAGCAGAAAAAGCGTTGGGGGATGGGGCCTGCGTAGGACTGGAAGAAAGAATGCTCGACATATCCCACAAAAAGTCAGGCATAACTAGGACCCACGCAGGTACCCATAGTGACACCTTTTACTTGAAGGAAGTGCGTGGAGTTGAAGGAGAAGTTGTTCAATATGAGAACAAGTTCAGCCAGGTGGAGGAGGGTCGTGGTGGATGGGGACTGGTTGGGCCTCTGTTCCAGGAAGAAGTGGAGAGCCTTCAAACCATCCTGGTGGGGGATGGAGGTGTCGAGCGAAAGTGAAGAGGAGGCGGTTGGGACCAGGAAACTGGAAATTGTCAAAATGACGTATGGCGTTAGAAGAGTCACGGATGTAGGTGAGAAGAGACTGGACCAGCCGAGAAAAGATAGAGTCAAGATAGAAAGAAATAAGTTCAGTGGGGCAGGATCAGGCTGAAAAAATGGGTCTGCCAGGACAGTCCCGTTTGTGGATTTTTGGAAGGAGGTAGAAGCGTGCTCTCCGGGGTTGCGGCACTATGAGGTTGCAAGCTGTAGAGGGAAGATCTCCAGAGGAGCTGAGGTCAGTGACAGTCCTTTGGACGGTGGTTTGATGTTCGGTGGTGGGGTCATGGTCCAGAGGGAGGTAGGAAGAAGTGTCCGTGAGTTGGCGTTGAGCTTCTGCTAGGTGGAGGTCAGTACGCCATACAACAACAGCACCACCCTGTTGGCAGGTTTGATGACCATGTCGGGGTTAGACCTGAGAGAACGGAGTGCCTCAAGTTCAGATGGGGACAGGTTAGAATGAGTGAGGGGGGCAGAGAAATTGAGATGACCAATGTCTCGCTGGCAGTTTTCAATGAAGAGATCAAGAGTGGGTAAGAGGCCAGGAGGAGGGGTCCATGTAGAGGGAGAATGCCGGAGGTGGGTGAATGGGTCTGCTGGTCGGGGGGAGGACTGCTGGTCAAAGAAGTGAGCCGGAGACGGAGGTGATGGAAGAAGAGCTCAACGTCATGCCGAGCACGAAATTCATTGAGGTGGGGGCGTAAGGGGATAAAACTGAGACCCTTGCTGAGTACAGAACGTTCAGCATCAGAGAGGGGAAGGTCAGAGGGTATAGTGAATACACGGCAAGGGGTCAGATCAGAAGGGGTGGGGTCAGAGGGAAGTGAAGTGGAAGGAGGATCTGGAGGAGGATTCGTCCCCATCAGCTGCTGGAGCTTGCGCTCCTTAACACCTGAAAGGAAGAAAAAAAGTTTTTTGTTAATGTGTCGGATGAGATGAAAGATGAAATGAAACTGCGGAGTAGAACAGCTTTGAGATAAGGTGAGGTGGTGCTGCTGGAGTAAGAGGTCCAGTGTGTGCTTGTGGTGGTGCATAGCACTGAGTGTGGATCTCAGGATGCGGCGAGAGTCGCAGCCCGAGGAACGTTGTATTTCTTGGAGATACCTGTGATCCTGGCTGGATTCAAAGCATGATGGGTGAACCTGCAGTTGGAATCCACGTGGAATAAGTCGGAGCCGGAGACAGTCAGTGAGGAAGGAGATGTGGCTGTGAAAACGAGTTTTGGTAGACAACCTGAACTTCACGCCCACCCTCCCACCACATCCCTCTGCCCCCCTTGTCAGGAGAGCCTTCCACTTATCTGAGGTTTGGTGTTCCACTGCTGCGCTTGGGTCCTCGTACTCTGCAGTACCAGCAGTTACCACCGTTCCCAGTGCTACTGTGGATGCAACCGAGCTGCTAGCCCGATGATTGGCCAGCAGCTCTTGGAGCCGTGATCCCCGATTTTAATGGGGGGGGGGGGTGCGTCGAGGGGGCGGGGTGGACCCTGGCGTCGGGAACGCAGAACAACGGAAGATAGCGAAGGGGGAGTCGAAAGGGCCGCGGCGGGGTTCCCCTCTCCTTTACGGCCCGGCACCGGTAGCCCCATCGACGGTCGCACCGCCGCCGCCACAAAATCCGGCTGCAGAAGTGCATAGCCCTCTAGAGGGTACCTGCGACCTGTTTAAAGAGGGCAAACAGCTGTGTTTCTCTCCTCCAGCAACTTCACTCCTTTTAGTGTACATATGTGATAAGTCAGACGGTGAGATGCCATTTTTGGAAGCTTTTGGAGCAGCATTGCATCTTCGACGGCAATTTCTGTATTTCTGTATTAAACTGTGCAGGCGCAGTCGCCAGCCATTGTGGCTGCTTTCAATGAAATAATTTGAGATAATTGAGTTCTGTTCATCTCAACGTTATTTCTCAAGCAAAAATTCGTGGAGTCTTGATATTGCGATGAAAAGAAATGAGCATTGAGGGCTTGTTGTAAAGTCAGTGGAATCCATCCTAGCATGGAGTTCCTACACCATGTTAAAGGATGGATGTACGAGATGTCCAAGTCTAACAGGACAGCAAATTCTCCATTCAGTCACCTGGGGCAGATATCCACCATCCCTCTGTTCCCCGATTTCAATCCGAGAGGGCCGTGTTCTGGTGTGAAGGAGATGCACTTCTGTTCTGGATTTCTCCACCACAGGAAATAGTTCCTCCAACTACCCTATCAAATTACTTTAACATTTAAAATCGTGGTTTGGCTTAATCCTCAACCTTCTAAACTCTAGGGGCTACAAACCACTTTAATGCAGCATGCCCTCATAATTGAAGCCCCTAGAAATATTAAAAAATATAGTAAGATATTCCATCGATATTTAAAAAAGAAAAGAGTTAACAAAGTGACCGTTGGTACTATGGAAAGTGATTCTGGGTAATTAATAAGGGGAAATAAGGAGATGGTAGAGGAATTAACAAGTATTTTGCATTGGTCTTCAACATAAGGAATACAAGTAACATTCCAGAATTAGCTGTATGTCAAGAAATGGAATGGAGGAGGAACTCAAGAAAATTACATTAACCAGGGAAGTGGTACGAAGTAAATTGTTGGAGTTACGGTCTGACAAGTTCCCTGGTCCTGATGCACTTCATCTTAGGTGCTTAAAAGAAGTGGCTGGTGAGATAGTTGATGCATTGTTTTTGATTTTCCAAAATTCCCTAGATTCGGGGAAGGTTCAATTAGATTGGAAAATAGACAATGTAACTCCATAATTCAAAAAGAGAGGGAGACAGAAACAGGAAACTACAAGTCATTTAGCTTAGCATCTGTTATAGAGAAAATGTTAGAAGTGATTATTGAAGACGTTATAGCAGGGCACTTCGAAAAATTCAAGGCAATCAGGCAGAGTCAACATGGTTTTATGAAATGGAAATCATGTTTAACCAATTTATTGGAGTTCTTTGAAGAAGTAACATGTGCCGTGGATAAAGTGGAACGGTGATTGAGCGTGTAATTGCCAAATCGAATTCAATATATGTAAGTGTGAAGTCGCACATTTTGGTAGGAGGAATAAGGAGACCACAAAATACTTGAGAAATAAGAGTCTAAAATGGATAGAGGAACAAAAGGATTTGGGGTTACTGATATACACAAATCACTAAAAGTATTGACAGATTAATAAGGTGATAGGAAGAAAACAAAGCACTGGTGTTCATGTCTAGAGGGATTGCATTAAAAAACAAAGAATTTATGTTCAACTTGCATGGGAAATTGATTCGACCACAGTTGGAGTACTGTAAACAATTCTGGTCTCCATATGATACATAGGATATATAGAGGAACTAGAGAAGGTGGAAAAAGTATTTACAGGGATGATACCAGAACTGAGAGAATATAATTACCACGCTGAGGATTATTTCTCTCGAAGATAGAAGACTGAGGGTGTGACCTGATAAATGTCTTTAAGATCATGAAAGCGGTTGATATGGTAGAGGATGTTTCCACTTGTGGGTGAAACCACAACTAAGGAGCATTAATATCAGATAGTCACTGTCATGGTCCTGTAGTTTCTTTTTCCAGGAATATGCGTTTTGCCTTTAAGGTTGTTAAAGGATCAGTATTGCTTTAAAAACCAGCAAGCCTCAGGAGTTATAGAAAGGTGTATTTTCAGTTGCCATTGGATACAACCATTTGGAGACTGCGATTCAAAGGGTGCATTTTCATTACCATAGATACAGCCACTGGGAGTGAGTCTCATGCGATACATTTGTTATAATTCAATTTTGAACAGGCTTTTAGTTGGTGACAGTTTGTTCTAACAGAACACACAGACTGAGACGCAGTACATACAGACACAGCTGGTGTTGGCACCTGAAGAAAGAGCTCTCACCCATTTAAACTGAAGGAATAGGAATTTAGTCTGTTTAATTATTATCTCTTAAAATTCTAAAACATCAAGCCAAAACAGAAATCTCTGGCAATTTAAACTGAAGGGAGGGAAGTAAGGCTGTGACAATCTTTAATCCCTCAAAAACTCGAAAGTCAGATTGATTGTGTTGAATGTGTTTACAAGTCGTTAATTGTTGGAATTCGCTAGAGAAGGAAAGCAACATTCTGTGAGGACTTGAAGCAACATTCTGTGAGGACTTGAAGTATCATTCTGTGAGGACTTCAAGCAACATTGGACTGTAAATTTGCAAGGACTCTAATTTTTTTCTATTTTTAAATGCTGTTTATATTTCATCGTGTTTACGAATTTAGTTATTCCAATTAAAGAGTTAATTTGTTGATTTAAAGACAACTGGTTTGGTTAGGCATATTCGGGGGGTTAATGGATGGAACAATTTGGCTGGTCTTTCTTTAATTTGGAAAGTTTTAAATGATATGTTAGGCGATTTGTGGAGCGATGGGATTGAATTATCAATGCATTTCTCCCACCACAATCAGAATTGTATATTTTGATTGGGAGTTTTGACTGGAGCGGTTGGTCATAACATTGATAGGGTAGCTGTAGAGAGGATGTTTCCAGTTGCTGTTGAAACCACAACTAAGGACCATTAATATAAGATAGTCACTAATTAATCCAGTAGGGAATTCAGGAGAATCTTCTTTACGTGGAGAGTGGTGAGAATATGGAACTCGTTACTGCATGGAGTAGTTGACGCTAATAGCATAGATGCTTTTAAAGGGAAGCTAGAAAAACACACGAAGGGAGAAAAGATGGAAGGAAATATGAATAGGGGGAGATGGAGAAGGGTGAGTAGAAGCTTGAGTGGAGCATTAACTCTGATCTATCCTTTGCTGTAAATATTTGTAGTTAGTTGTATTTCATTTGATTGATTTAATATTATTTTTTATTGCTGCATTTAGTTTAATGGCTTGTTTATCTATTACTGATGTGTTTATATTTATTTCATTTTTATTTCTTACTTGTACATGGAGACTTCATCTTCCTAATCACCATAACTGCACGAACCCCTTGAGTTAACAACTGGAGAGATGCCATGGCCAGATACTGCGATGATCATATGGTGAGGTAATGGATAGATGACATGGAGAGTCCTGGGGACATCATATGGCGAGGTATTGTGGTATCAAATAGAGGGGTATTGGTGGGGAGGCACTGGGAAGATCACATGGAGATATGCTGGTCACTGTAGGATGTGAATTTCTCACTGTGAATGTCTATGAACCTCGGTTTAACCTGGGAAGTTGGATTGTCCCAAGCTTGGTCCAGTCCAGCAAAAGACATGGCCTCGCATGACACCCGGCCTCGCATGGCCATCAATAAAGCCTTCTGACAACTCTGTTATGCCAAAATGTATTGTTTTGTGGAATATTCTCTGGCTCGGTTACTGGAATGGTCTGATAGTCAATGATGCACTTTTTAAAGGCACAGGCTGCCTATTGAAAGTGGCACAAATTAATGAAGCATTTGTGTTACACATGTGCCAGGCAATGACCACCTCCAACATGAAAGAGTCTAAATAGCTCCCCTAGACACTCAGTGGAACTACCATCATGGTATTCACTATCAACATCCTGGAGCTTATCATTGATCGGAAACTTAACTGGACCATCCATATAAATACAGAGGCTACATGACCAGGTCAGAAGTTGGCTATTCTGCAACAAGTGCTTCACCTCCTGACTCCGCAAAACACTCTCACCATAAATAAGACACAAGTCAGGAGTGTGATGGAATACTCCCCAATTGCCTGGATGTGTGCAGCTCCACCAACACTCAAGGAGCTCGACAGCATCCAGGACATTACAGCCTGATTGATTTGTGCTCACCCACCCCCTTAAACATTCACTCCAACCATCACTAGATGATCATAGCTGCACTGTGCACCATCTACAAGATGTAGCAACTCTCCAACGCTTCTGACAAACCTGCAACTTCTACATCCCAGAACGACAAGGACAGCAGACACATGAGAAATCCACCACCTGCAAGTTCCCTTCCCAAGCCACACATCACCTATACTTGGAATTATATTGTCGTTCATTCACTGTCGCTGGGTGAGAATCCTGGAACTCACTCTCTCATAATTCTGTGGGTATACCTATGCCAAATGCACTGCAGGAGTCCAAGAAGATGGCTCAGCACCACCTTCTCATGGACAATTAGTAATGGGCAATAAATGCTGGCCTTGACAGTGCTGCCCACGTACCATGAATGAATTAAAATTCCAGCACAGGATATATTGAGGATTAAAACTGGGATTTATTCTGGTCGTAATTTAACTCATATTCAATGGGTATTTGATCATATTCTTTAATTCATCACGGAATTTGCTCTGGGTCCCTACATAAATACGTGTTAATGCAGCAACTCAAAAGTTGAAGCATATTTGAACTTTCCTGGAGAATAAACCTTGGGTTATTTAAATCGGAACCATTTGGGTAATAACCATTAGAAATTGTGACATAAAGGAAATTTCTAACAGAGGGCATCCATAACAGGTGAAGAGTAAAACAATGGACTTTCTGCGACTCTCCATCTCTGGGTCACTGTGATTCTTTCCATTGCTTTTGGCCCAGACTCTCCTGCGGGCTCTACTCTCCATGAGAATGTGTCTTACAGTCTGATCATTGAAGCCACAGCAAGAGGAACGGGAAACACGTGACTGATATACAGTCGAACAACTAAACATTCTCCATGCAGGTGAAGCGTAAAGGCTTAAATGCTCCCGAATGGATAGTGGAGCAGGAATAGCCGGGAAAGAACAGCTGGAAAGCAAGATTGGTCAGTTCCTGTCCCCAGACCGGAAATGGCCTCATCTGAGGGAGGTATCCGACATTGTGGAGTTGGTACCCATGCAATGATTGGAAGAAAGTGTTGGAAGTGGAATAGTCAGAAGTATCTGTCGATACAAAGAATAGACAGAGCGTTACATTTTGTTCAGAGTTTTCAGGGTAAAGGCCAGGTAGTTCATTTAGAAGGACAATAATAGATGGAAAGAATGGATTACAAGACGTAGAACCAAAGCCCAGAATGGGGCGCTTCTTGTAAATATTACAGATTAATGACTGCCAATACTACATTATTTCAATTTAGTTAAGCCACTCATTGACCTACAATGTACTTTCGATTTGTTTACTCATTATATTCAATAGGACCAATGCATCCTCAAAAGCGACCAACAATTTAATGTTTTCTCTGCAATGCAAAGTCACATTTAATCATTTAATGAAGCAGCTACTAAAATAATATTTTTATCAATTTCGGCAGCAACTTCAGTCCAGTCATTATTTATTAATTATGTATTAAATACAGTTATGATTACAAACATTGAATGAAAATTAAAACCAGAGTGCAGTTCAATCATGATCAGTGAGTTCCGTCAATAAATCCCCGGGTGTGATTTCCGTTTGTACTGCCTGAGTCTGAATTATCCCTGATTGAACTGGGACCAGTGACTCTGCAAGAAACATATTGATGCAAAAGTATCGAATAGCCAGTTACTCAGCAAATCTGGTTAACAAAAGCATTTTACAATAAATAACCTGCAGAATTACCTGGGACCGCGCTAGCTACAAGAACGGGGTTGTAAATGGCATACACCAGACCGCTTGGTGGGGCGTGCATTTTTTTGTGAGAAGTTTGTGTTTGGAATCTCACACACGCTCTGTCATGCATTCCAAGAGCTTCTTACTTATTTCTAATGTTATCTCCCCAGTGACACAATTAGATGGCAGAATCTAATCATCTGTTACAGTTATTTGAATAACTTAATTAAACAGTCGTGTTTTCGTGTAATTGACATTGATAATGAATTTACAGATGAATAGTTATTGCACAATTTGAAGTGCAACTCCCAAGTTATAATATGATATGTTAATTAGAAAAATAAAGTAGAAATCCTGATGTGGCTGATAACGATGGGGCTGCGTCACACACAAGACTGTTCTGTGTTTCATAACTTTCATTCTGGGGGAAGCTCTTGCAGCCCAGGTGAGAAAATTGACACCTCAATTAGTCACAGCACCTGATGTACAATTTTAAGAAAGTTATCCATTCTGTTTCTCCTGAACAATATCAAAGGACCAACATGCTGCAGAACCCAGTGACTGGGTTTCATATCAGATTCATTTACAATTTCTTGTCCAAAGATTGAGATTCAGCTCAAACGTTATTGCAGAGATGGGCCTGAATGGAAGCGAAATATTCCAGGCTACAAAGTCCTTAGAAAATACAGGGAACTAAGAAAATAAAGAGAAGCAGCAATATTGATAAAGAACTGTTCTCTAACAATAGAAAGAGAGAATATCAGCATTTAAACGAAGGCAATGTCGGTACACTGGAATAAAAACAAGAAATGCTGGAACCACTCAGCAGGTCTGGCAGCATCTTTGGAAAGAGAAGCAAAGTTAACGTTT
This sequence comes from Heterodontus francisci, assembly GCF_036365525.1. Classification (NCBI taxonomy): domain Eukaryota; kingdom Metazoa; phylum Chordata; class Chondrichthyes; order Heterodontiformes; family Heterodontidae; genus Heterodontus; species Heterodontus francisci. The sequence continues at coordinate 38,648,639 of NC_090392.1, read as the reverse complement.
TGGGTCAGTGAACTCTGCTTCTCTTTCCACAGATGCTGCCAGACCTGCTGAGTGGTTTCAGCATTTCTTGTTTTTATTTCAGATTTCCAGCATCCGCAGTATTTTGCTTTTATTTTAGTAGGTACCCTGGATACTATTAAGGACCATCAAGATATGGAAGACTCCACGGAAATTTATCTACAAATCCCTTGACTTAGTGATGCAGCACCGGAATCCTGACAGCAGGATGTACTCAACGAGAGAACAGAGAACTGGGTGGCAAAGGAAAAGCAGATATAATTTTCACATACATGGGGAGAGGCAAAACTGCTCAAGTCACAAAGGCAATTCGTTACAAAAGTGTATCCAGGACAGCTTTCTAAACAACCATGTTTTCGTACCGACAAGGTAACAAGTTAGACTAGATTTAATGATGCTGAAGGCACTGGATTCTGAAAATGCTGTGGGCCCTAACAACATTTCAGCAATAGCTTGCTTATGAAGACTTGTGCTCCAGAACTAGCTGCGCCCCTAGCCGAACTGTTTCAATATAGCTACAACATGGGCATCTAACCGGCAATGCGGAAAAATGTCCAGGTATGTCCTATGCATAAAAAGAAGGACAAATTGCACATGGCCAATTATCGCCCTATCAGTCTTCTTCTGATCATCACCAAATGATGGAAGAGGTCATTGACAGTGCTAGCAAGTGACATGTGCTCAGCAATAACCTGAACACTGACGCTCATTTTGGGTTCTGCCGGGGCCACTCATCTCCTGACCTCATTACTGCCTTAGTTCAAACATAGACAAAAGAGCTGAACTCCAAAGGTGTGGTGAGAGTGACTGCTCTTGACATCAAGGCACCATTTGACTCAGTATGGCATCACGGTCCCCGAGAAAAACTGGGGTCAATGGGAATCAGGGAGATAAATCTCCGCTAGTTGGAGTCATACTAAGCACAAAGGAAGATAGTTGTGATTGTTGGAGGTCAATCAATGCAGTCCCAGGACATCACGGCAGGTGTTCCTCAGGACAATGTCCGAAGTCCAACCATCTTCAACAGCTTCATCAACTGACCTCCCGACCATCATAAGGTCAGAAGTGGGAATGTCCCCTTGCAATGAAGACCAACATGCTATTTGCCTTCATAATTGCTTACTGTACCTGCATGCTAGTTTTTTGTATTCCTTTCACAGGTTTCTCTGAACATCAAAATTTAGAATTTCATACCTCATAAATTTTCTTTTCTTACAACAAAACTAAATAACCTCCAAGTTCCCCACTTATACTCTATTTGTTACCTTGTTTCCCACTGAATTGTCCAACTTCTATTGCTTTTCAGCTTCTTTGAGTCCTCCTCACAGCTTACATTCCCAACTGCTTTGTATCATCTGTAAACTTACATATATTGTTCTTGCTCTCTTCATCGAAGTCATTAATATGGATTGTAAATAGCTGAGGCCCAAGCACTGATCCTTGCATCACTCCACGTGTTACAGCCCCCCAAATTGAAAGTGCCCCATTGATCCCTACTCTCTGCTCCCTGTCCATTAATCAATCCGCTATTCATGCTAATATATTACCCCAACTCCATTAGCTTACATAATAACATTTTGTGTGCCACCTTATTTAGTGCCTTTTGGAAATCTAAGTGCACTACATCTAGTGATTCCCCTTTATCTACCTTACAAGTTACACCCTCAAAGGTGTCTTGTAAATTTGTGAAACTTTCCTACCTGAGCTGTTACCTTAATTAAGATATGGAGGCTTGACCTGCGGACACAATGGGCCCAACCTTACCATTTTTGAATACTTTCTGAGGCAAAGTGGGTCCCAAGCTTGCTGGTGATGCCTGGCTGCCTGCCTGTGCTTTGTTACCAGGGGCGGCCAATTCAGAGGGAGATGCAGGCATCTGGCTGGCTCAAAGGGAGGGTGCACCATGGTGTCCTGCTGGCAACCCCACCAGGATATGTTGGTGCTGCAGTGGCAGGTAGAAGAACATGATGGATGAATCTCAAGATGGAGGTGCCCTCGGAAGATGTGTTACAATTATAACATATTGTTTCTGGCAACAGCTGCCAGGCCATCATTGTGGAGGGGAAGAAACCTGCTTCCCGCCACCACCGACCAACTACCCCCACCCCCACCCCCGCCCCCCGTATGATGGCCAATGGCCGCAACTGTGGCTCTCTGGCAGAAGTGGGTCTGTGGGGTGGTAAGAATAGGAGGGTCTGCAGTCACTGTGGCCAGCCGCCGACAAGTCAACCTACAGGCAATGTCTGAGCTTTGCCTTCAGTGGGAGACTATTCACCACTATGAAGATCCCAGCAGTGTCCCCAATGAACCCAAAACTGGTAATTAAATATTCACATTGACTACATGCTACTGCCAGGTGGGTAGTTGCTGCCAGGTGGGTAGTTGCTGCCAGGTGGGTAGTTGCTGCCAGTGGTGACGCCCCTTCAGCAAGAACGACCAGAAGCAGGAATGAAATGAGCCACTGACCAAACACCCTCATTTCAAAATGTATTCCTGGTCTCACCTTCAAACTCACCTCTGCGGGCATGGAGATTCTGCCCAATCTGTTATAGTGCCTAATCTCAATCTGAGATAATATTTAGATGAAGAATTGAGCCTTGCCCTATGGACACAATGTGTTACAGAGCCCATTCAAAAGCTGAGATAATCTTTAGATTAAGAATGGAAAAGGAAAATATTGCGGATGCTCGAAATCTGGAAGAAAAAACAAATAAAAAGGAAATAATCAGCAGTTCGGGCAGCATCTGTGGAGAAGAAAACTGCGTTAACATTTCAGGTCATTGAGGAGCATGCATAAGACAATAAGAACATAAAAACAGAAGCAGAAGTAGACCATACGGCCCGCCGAGCCTGCTCCACTCTTCAATATAATCATGACTGACCCTCGGCCTCAACTCCACTTTCCCACCCACTCCCCATAACCCATGATTCCAAGACAGACCAAACATCCGTCTATCCCAGCCTTAAATATATTCAATTATGGAGCATCTACTACCCTCCAAATATTCACAACCCTTTGACTGAAGTAATTGCTCCTCATCTCAGACCCGAATGATCATCACATTATCCTGAGACTGTGCCTTGCTCCAAATTCCCCAACCAGGTGAAAAATGTCTCAGTATCTGCCCTGTCAAGCCCCTTCAGAATTGTATATGTTTCAATGAGATTACCTCTCATTCTACAAAACTCTCAAGAATACAGACCCAGTTTACTTAGCCTCTCATCATAGGACAACCCTCTCCTCCCAGGAACCAGTCTAGTGAACCTTCACTGTTCTGTCTCTAAGGCAGGTATATTCTTCCTTAAATATGGAGACTGAAGCGGCATACAGTACTCCAGGTGTGGTCTCGCCAAAGCCTTGTACAATTGTAGCAAGTCTTAATAATTCCTGCACTGTAATCCACTTGCAACAATGGCCAACACACCATTTGCTTTCCTAATTGCTTGCTGTACATGCATGCTAAGTTTGTGCATTCCTCTTTCGAGTCCGCAGTGGCGCAGTGGTCAACACCGCAACCTCACAGATCTAAGCACCCGGGTTCAATTCTGGGTACTGCTTATGCGGAGTTTGCAAGTTCTCCCTGTTCTCTGTGTGGGCTTTTTCCGGGTGCTCCGTTGTCCTCCGACATCCAAAAGACTTGCAGGTGAATGGTAAATTGGCTGTTGTAAATTGCCCCTAGTGTAGAGAGGTGATAGGGAATATGGGATTACTTTAGGGTTAGTATCAATGGGTGGTTGTTGGTTGGCACAGATTCGGTGGGCCGAAGGGCCTGTTTCAGTGCTGTATCTCTTAAAAATAAAAAATAACTTTCTCTCAACATCAACGTTTACAAGTTTTATGCCTTTAAAAAAAATATTCTCCTTTGCTATTCTGACTACCAAAATGAATAACCTCACAGTTCCTCAATCTTCCATAATAATAAATAAAAACAAGAAATGCTGGAAATACTCAGCAGGTCCAGCAACATCTGTGGCTCGAGAAGCAGAGTTAACGTTTCAGGTCAGTCACTCTTCATCAGACCTGTTTCAGGTCAGTGACCCTTCATCAGAACTGTACCTGCCCTGAAACGTTAACTCTGCTTCTCTCTCCACAGATGCTGCCAGACCTGTAGAGTATTTCCAGCATTTCTTGTTTTTATTTCATTTTTGCAGCATCTGCAGTATTTTGCTTTTATTATAATCAATCTTCCACCTTGTTTTCCATTCACTTAAACTGTCTATATCGTTTCATATTCTCTTAATTCCCTCCTCACAGCTTACATTCCAATGTAACTTTGCCTCATCTGCAAACTTGGATCCATTACTCTCTGTCTCATCGTTTGTCATTGATATTGATTTTAAATAGCTGAGGCCATAGCACTGATCCTTGGGGCACGCCACTATTCACTGCCTGACAACTTGATAATGCCTCTTTTATCCCTACAGTCTGCTTCCAGTCCGTTAATCAATCCTCCGTCCATGCTGATATATTACCCCCAACTCCATGAGCCCTTATGTTGTGCGCTAACCTTTTCTGTGGCACAGTCAGGAAAACGCGTGCTGCCACATGGGAAATATTAGTTTAATTGGTTGGAAACTTACATTTGACTTTTAATGGGAAAAAAACCTACGGTAACTTTTAAAAAAAACTAGCAGCTCAGATGGCCACTGCAATTTCCATTTGAAACACCAGCTGATTGAATTGGAGGCAAAAGTTTAACAAGAAGCCCAGCTAGAACAATGCTTTGGATAACTGAGTAGATTAGCCAGATGATCCTCATTAGTGAGCCATTCAAAGTCATCCTGAGGCAATCATAAGAGGAGATGATCCTCCGTAGATTCACACTGGCAAACCCACTGAAGAGGAGTTTTGGGTTTTAGACTTTGGACCTCCTTAAAAGGAACGGGGATTGATTGAAGCATGTGACTGCCTGCTTGTCTCTGAAAAGAAAATGGAGGTTTTGTCACACAAGCTGCAGCCAGGCAGTAGACAGGCACTAACTGAGTGGACAGCAAGTAAGAATGTGACTGCCCCCTGTTTTTCTCTATCTCTCTCTCTCCAGAAAATATCAAGCAGAGAATCCTCTGCGACTGGGACACCGGTACCCCTACAAGCCGACAGACTTCGACAACCAGCAACCAACAGAAGAGAATCAACTATCAACATCGCCTTCAGGAAAACTCTGAGCAAAATAAGCCAACGACAATGCAATTTGATCACTGAGGACTTCAAGAATACAGCTTCAGCCGAGAACAACTGGATTTACTTACTGTATTTAAGTTCCTTTTATTCTGGACTTTAATCCAACCACCAAATCTGTTTCCCTCTCTAATCTACTTGTGTGTGTGTAACTCTCATGCGAATGTGTGCATGAATGTGTAGTGTATTTTTAATACTTTTAAATCGAGTTAGAGTGTTAAGTATGAGTAAACTTACCTCTTCCTTGTTTAAACTCAAGAAAACCTGTCCTATTGGTTCTTTTGCAATCACCTTCGAGGAAAAGGGTAAAATACTCACTGAAGTGGGAAGCATAACCACTGTTTTTCAAAAGGAATAAACCCTGCTGTGGTCAAACAAGAAGAGGGGCGAGAGTGCAGTCTGAGACGTCCTGCTCACCTGGCTGTAACATAGATTTTGTGGGTTATAGTCTGGGTTCATAAGCAAGGACAAAAGAGAAGTTGGAAATGGGAAAGCAAATTGATCCCTTTCAAAAATAGGAACTTCGATAAAGGTTTTCTTGTGCTTTTGACTGCTAGAATACTAACATGCCCACATCTGATGCCACTACCTTCCCACGCCCGGGTGAAGTAACTTGAGATAGGTTAAAGGTTTTACAAATTGAAGAGTTGAGAAATGTAGCTGTGCAGTTATGGATTACTATCTATGCAAAAACTAAGAAATCCGAAACCCTAAGACTTGTGACCAAACATTTTTCACTTGAACTTGAAGATTCAGAGACAGGGGGCTGAATTTTATTAGCGCGCTCCTCATGGCAGCAGTGTGCTTTGAAGTCAGTAGGGGGTGGAGCAGACGCCCTCAATGATGGAGAGGGGACAACAGCTCCGTCCCCATGAATGTTATCTGGCGCTACCGCGCAGGATGCCATTTTTAAAAGGTTTCAAGGCCTGAACAAAAATTTTAATTTTTAAAGTAACATTACTGTGGAATGTGTTTAGAAAAATAATTACAACCTGGAAGCCCTTTTCCAACCACACCTAATGCTTTTGTTTAATTGCCATATATGACGAACATAAACTTTATTCCCACCCAAAACTTTCCCCCACCCTCATCACATTTCCCCTTCAACACATTCTCACCATCCCCACAGCCAATAGAAAATGTTTCCCCCACTCCCTGCCCCTCACGCCTTGATAATTTCACTCCTCCCCCTCCCCAGCAGTGTGTCACCTTGGAATTTCAAACAGAGTTCCAAAGGTACACGAATTGCAGCTGGTGGCTGTAATATCGGTGTGGGATGGCTGCCGGCACAATGTAAGTTGATTTGCATGTTTTTTAAATTGATTTTAATATTTAAATGAAGGCTCTGCCAACAAGAGGTGGGAGGCCACACTGAGGCCTCGCCACTGCCGGTAAAATACGATGGGGCTTTCTTTGTGTCGGAAGTCATGGCGAGCCACTGTTGCAAGCATTTTACCCAGCCCCCACAACCACCCCCCCCCCACCGCACAACCCCCAACGCCAAGGGTCTGTTAAAATTCAGCCCAGTGTTAGAGTCTGAATGTGGCAGGGTAATGCTAGAAAAAATACCATTAGAACAGACGAAAATCGAATTGGAAGACAGAGACAGAAAGAGCAGAGAGATTATGAAGAAAGGGAAAAATAGAGAACTTTCCAGAAGGAGAAGGAGGAAAGAGAATTAAGTTGGCTTGAATTAACTACGGGGCGCCGCAGTACCCCCAATGAGGAAGATACCCCTAGTTCAAGGCGATGTTGTGAGCTCTTTAAGTACTCCCAGTTGATTCCAAAGTTCAATGAGGGAGATGTGGAAGAATATTTTGTCGCATTTGGAAAGATTGCAAGACAGTTTAAACGGCCAGCTGAGAGCTGGACCCTGTTGTTACAAAGCAATCTAACAGGAAAAGCCCATGAGGTTCATTAACTGTTGCTAGGTGAAAGTTATGAATTGTCTAAAAATGCTATCCTCGGGGCATATGAGCTAGTACTGGAAGCGTGCCACCGGAAATTCTGAACTGTCCAGAAGCAGCATGGCCAAACTTAACTTGAGTTTGAAACAGTTAAGCAGATTGCTTTTGACCAGTAGCTAAAGGCCCTTAAAGTACAGCCCACAGATGAAAACCTCAGAGAGGTGATTCTTCTGGAGAAATTTTAAAACTTACTTCCTCTTTCTGTTAAAACCCACATAAAGGCACAAAAGTTTACACAACCAGGCAAGCCGCAGTTCAGGCTGATGAATTTTCTCTTGTCCATAGGTCCTTACCCCCAGGGAAATCATTCCATAGTCACCCCCACAACCACCAAATGGATAGAAGGTGGGAGAGTGAGAATACCCCGAGCATTGCTGGGCGAAAAAGGAAAGCTGGGCACACAGGGGGCTCTCCTCAAGCCAAAAAGGCGGTGCTGAGAGCAAGAGTGAGACCCGAAGACCTGAGTGTTTCCACTGTAACAAGGCACGTCACCTCCAAGCTGATGACTGGAAGTTATGGGAAATACCTATCGGATTAATCAAGGCACACCAGACAAGTGCAGGAGACAGTGCCCCGATGGAAAGCACAGCAGAGCATCGCCTCTGGAGAACATCCCGCCAGAACTTCCAACCTCATAGTCCCGTAACACTGGGAATCCCGCTTCTACCCTCTGGCACTGGCAGCAGAGCAGGCTGTGACTTTAACTGCAGCAGCACAAAGACCCAGTAAACATTCAACTGTGATTGCAGCAAAATTTAACAAAATCCTTGAAGGATATCAGGATATCAGTATCCCAAGGGAAAGTAACCTGCTACCCTCGAGTGAGGCATGCAAGCCCATCATCATACTCAGGGATACAGGGGCCATCAGATCCCTTCTGCTGGGAAAAGGCATGATCTTTTCACCTGAGAGTGCAGTGAATGTGAAAGTGGTAATTAATGATATTGGAGGGTGGGGTATGCCCATACCTTTATAACAGGTGCACTTGGAGTGTGGCCTATTTTCGGGACCAGTGACCATGAGGACTGTCTCTAGTTTGCCTGTGGACAAGGTCAACCTGATCCTGAGTAATGATCTGGCGGGGGCGAAGGTGGTAGCTTCCCCAGTAGTGGTAGGGAGACCAAAGGAGGGTAGAGAGATGGACCAGTTGCAGGAGACGGTCCCCATCATTTCCCCTGACTATGCTGTGACTCGGTCCATGGCTGAAACAGCTCCATCGGAAGAGGCTGAACGGACACTGCAGAAAAATGACTCTAATATCTGGTTGTCTGAGCCTTCTTTGAAAAGTTAGAGGACTTAAAGAATTGGTTGGACAGATCTTCCCTAGTTGAGACTCAGCAAGATGACACAGTATTAAAGAAGTTAGAACAGATTTCATAAACTGAAACTGAAGCAGAGGGCCTCCCTGAATGCCACTATATAAACAATGAGGTGCTGATGAGGAAGTGGAGACCTCCTCACAGACATGCAGACCAAGAGTGGACAGTGGCTCACCAGACAGTGTACTGTAAAGAAATATTATGAATGGCCCATGAACTGCCAATGGCTGGAGTTCGGTGTTCAAAAATCCAAAGCCCACATAGGAAAGCACTTTGACTGGCCATAAAGATGTGGTAGAGTTCTGTGAAACTTGCCACACTTGTCAGGTTGTGGGGAAGACCTAACCTGCTGGTAAACTTGCACCCCTAATCCCCATATTGGCTTCTGGGGAACCCCTCAACAGAATGCTGGTGTATAGTGAGGGATCCCTGCCGAAAACAAAAAGAGACAGACAAGCACAGGTCTGTCCGAAAGTTAGAGAGGAAGGGGACGAAAAGGTCAGTGAGGACAAGTTAAAGGAGGGCCGGGAGACTTCCCAAATGGAACCCACTACTGTCCAGTGAGCCAACCTTGAAATGTTGGAAAAATTAGACCCCACACCCTCCTACGTAAATGTTGGCCAAAGAGGCACCCTACCAAGGCTGCTAACAGCATTTACGGAAATCTGTGGGGACGGGGAAAGTTCCCAAAAGGCAAACCAACAGCGGGTGATACCTCACCTAGCCGAAGTGCGGCAGGGGAGTGCAGTGAAATCGGGACATACACCTGCGAGCAGGAATGTCCGAGAGGACATGGTGCAGATTAGCACAGAGACCATCTTGACAATAAAGGGAAAAGGGAAACAAAAATGCCCTAAAGCGAATTACAATTGTATGATTCACCAGAAAACCAAAAGGGAGGTCAGGGTGGATCTAGCCCTGAAGAATTCAATGACCAGCGCCCAAACCCAAAGCTAATCAAATCCAACAATTTCAGTTCAGAATTCTGCAAGAACAGTGGCTCAGAAGAAATCTCAGACAACTTGCAGGGGTTTATGACCAATTTAGTGCCCACTAGCACTGTAGGGGGAAAAATTATCAAGGTACTGGAAACTGAATGGTTAAAGCCACGAGTTGCAAAAACAGCAGTTGAGGGTTTGAAGCTTGTACATAAAGAAGAACTTGCCTGAAACAATAATGGAAATTTGCAGACCCCAAGCATCCCCAACAACCACTTGTTTATTGAGATGCATCTCTCCAGGCTATTCCAAATTGATACTGAAGAAACTTTACCCCCATTTGACAACACATAACCAGTCCAGAAAAATTCCAAGAAAAGAAGGAAATTAAGTCATCATTACTGCTGCAGAGAAAAACCAACTGCAACAATTCTGAGATTCATGAGTGAATTTGGCAGCGAATGAGAAGGACTGTGTGTTTTCCTCTTTTTCTTTTCTACCCCTTTAATGTAATGCTCCCATCATCACATTTCATTTGGATTGGTGTGTCAGTGTCACGAAAATCCTATAAGCCAAATGGGACATATTAATTTCAGCGGTTGGAAACTTACCTTAAACTTTTAATGGAAAAAAATCCGACATCTTAACTTTTAAAGAAACTAGCAGCTAAGATGGCCACTGCAATTTGCATTTGAAACACCAAAAGATTGGTCTATAGACAAAATGTGTAACAAGAGGCCAACTCAGAACAATGCTTTGGCTAACTGAATAGAATAGCCAGATGATACTTGTTGGCAAACTATTTAACATCAACCAGAGGCATTCCTAATTGGAGATGTCTTCCTGGGGGTGGGGGGAGCGGAGGGGGGATACACATTGGCAACTCCGCCCACCCCCAACCCATCCCCCCGACCCTAAGAGGAGTTTTGGGTTTTAGACTTTGGACCTCATTAAAAACAAAGGGGATTGACAGAACCACGTGACTGCTTGCATGGCTCTGAAGAAACTGGATGTTTTGTCACACAGACAGCAGACAGATTGAGAAGACAGCAACGAAGCACGTGGCTGTTCCCTTCTGTCTCCCTCTCTCTCTCTTTTTCCCCATCGCCCACCCCCTCCTCACCCACCACCTTTCCCAGAAAATACCAAGGAAAGAACTGATTGTGACTGGGGACCTCCAAACCCACAGACTACTACAGCTCGCAAGCAGGGGAAGAGAATAAACGACCAATTCTGCCTTCAGGAACTCTGAGCAGAGCAAGCCAACCACAATGTACTTGCACCAATAAGGACTTCATGACTACAGTTTCAGTCGAAGACTACTGGATTTACAAACAGTATTTAAGTTCCCTTTATTGTGAGCTTTAATCCAAACATCAAGTCTGTTTCCCTCTGTAATCTATTTATGTGTGTGTGACTGTCATGTGAATGTCCATGTGAATGCGTGCATATTTTAGTATTTTTAAATCGGGTTAGAGTGTTAAGTAGAACGAAATTGCCTCTTTCTTGTTTAAACTAAAAAAAACTGATTAATTGGTCTTTTGCAATCACATTAGAGGAAAAGGGGTAACACATTCACTGTGATGGTAAGCACAAACACTGTTTTAAAAATGAATAAACCCTGTTGCAGTCAACCAAGAGGATGGGCAAAAGGGGAGCCTGAGACCCCCCTCCTCACCTGACCGTAACAAAGGCGTAAGTCACAAATGACAAGGTGACCTGCAGGACTATTACACCCCTATTATGCTTTGCATCAAGTTCAAGGATTAGAACTTGTTACAAGATAGGGCCTGCAACGTTACCGAAATTTAACTGAAAATAACCCATCGAATGGAGGCTTTAAGACATTTAGAATATTTGAAAAGAAAACTGCCTCCTTGTCTCCGTGCCTACAGAGATATTAATAATTCTCATGAACATTTGATACACGTACAACATTGCAATGACAACATAATGAAATGACTGCCTACCCAAGGGGATTATGGCTACCACAGCAGAAGTTGGAATCTGAATTTAATTAATGAATCTGGAATTAAAAGCTCTTCTAATGATGGCCATGAAACCATTGTCGATTGTTGTAAAAACCCATCTGGTTCACTAATGTCCTTCAGGGAAGGAAATCTGCTGTCCTTACCTGGTCTGACCGACATGTGACTCCGGACCCACTGCAATGTGGTTAACTCTTACATGCCCTCTGAAATGGCCTAGCAAGTCACTCAGTTGTACCAAACCGCTACGAAGTCAATAAAAAGGAATGAAACTGGACGGACCACCCGGCATTGATCTAGGCACCAGAAACGACAACGGCAAACCAGCCCTGTCGATCCAGCAAAGTCCTGACTAACATTAGAGGGCTTGTGCCAAAGTTGGGTGAGCTGTCGCACAGACTTGTTAAGCAACAGCCTGACATAGTCATACTCATGGAATCATACCTTACAGACAATGTCCCAGACACTGCCATCACCATCCCCGGGTATGTCCAGTCCACCGGCAGGACAGACCCACCAGAGGCGGTGGCACAGTGGTATATTGTAGGGAGGGAGTTGCCCTGGGATCCTCAACATCGACTCCGGACCCCATGAAGCTCATGGCATCAGGCCAAACATGGGCAAAGTAACCTCCTACTGTTGACCACCTACTGCCCTCCCTCAGCTGATGAGTCAGCACTCCACCATGTTGAACACCACTTGGAGGAAGCACTGAGGGTGGCAAGGGCACAACATGCACTCTGACTGGGGGATCTCAATGTCCATCAGGAAAAGTGTCTCGGGAGCACCACAACCGACCGAGCTGGCCACGTACTAAACGGCATAGCTGCTAGACTGGGTCTGCGGTAGGTGGTGGGGGAACCAACACGAGGGAAAATCATACTTGACGTCGTCCTCACCAATCTGCCTGCTGCAGATGCTTCTGGCCGTGACTGTATTGGTAGGAGTGACCACCGCACAGTCCTTGTGGACAGGAAGACCCGCCTTCACATTGAGGATACTGTCCAACGTGTTGTGTGGCACTATCACCGTGCTAAATGGGATAGATTTCAAACAGATAGAACAATGCAAAACTGGGCATCCATGAGGTGCTGTGGGCCATCAGCAGCAGCAGAATTGTACTCAACCACAATCTATAACCTCATGCCCCAGCATATCCCCCATTCTACCATTACTATCAAGACAGCAGACCAACCCTGGTTCAATGAAGAGTGCAGGAGGGCATGCCTGGAGCAGCACCAGGCACACCTCAAAATGAGGTGTCAACCTGGTGAAGCTACAACACAGGACTATCTGCATGCCAAACTGCATAAGCAGCATGCAATAGACAGAGCTAAGTGATCCCATAAGCAACGGATCAGATCTAAGCAGTCCTGCCACATCCAGCCGTGAATGGTGGTGAAGAATTAAACAACTAACTGGAGGAGGTGGATCCACAAATATCCCCACCCTCAATGATGGGGGAGCCCAACACAACAGTGCGAAAGATAAGGTTGAAGCATTTGCAACAATCTTCAGCCAGAAGTGCCGAGGTGATGATCCATCTCGGCCTCCTCCTCAAGCCCCCAGCATCACAGATGCCAGACTTCAGCCAATCCGATTCACTCCGTGTGATATTAAGAAACGACTGAAGGCACTGGATACTGCAAAAGCTATGGGCCCTGACAATATTCCGGCAATAGTACTGACGATCTATGCTCCAGAACCTGCCACAACCGTAGCCAAGCTGTTCCAGTACAGCTACAACACTGGCATCTACCCTGCAATGTGGAAAATTGCCCAGGTATGTCCTGTAGACAAAAAGCAGGACAAGCCCAACCCGACCAATTACCGCCCCATCAGCCTACTCTCAATCATCAGTAAAGTGACGGAAGGTGTCATCAAAAGTGCCATCAAGTGGCACTTGCTCAGCAATAACCTGCTCAATGACGCACAGTTTGGGTTCCGCCATCTCCGGACCTCATTACAGCCTTGGTTCCCACATGGACAAAAGGGCTGAACTCAAGAGGTGAGGTAAGAGTGACTGCCCTTGACATCAAGGCAGCATTTGACTGATTATGGCATCAAGGAGCTCGAGCAAAACTGCGGTCAATGGGAATCAGGGGGAAAAGACTCCGCTGGCTGGAGTCATACCTAGCACAAAGGAAGCTGGTCGTGGTTGTTGGAGGTCAATCTTCTGAGCTCCAGGACATCACTGTAGGCGTTCCTCAGGGTAGTGTCCTAGGCCCAACCATCTTCAGTTGCTTCATCAATGACCTTCCTTCAATCATAAGGTCAGAAGTGGGGCTATTCTCTGATGATTGTACAATGTTCAGCACCATTCGTGACTCCTCAGATATGGAAGCAGTACATGTAGAAATGCAGCAAGACCTGGACAATATCCAGGCTTGGGCTGATAAGTGGCAAGTAACATTCGCGCCACACAAGTGCCAGACAATGACCATCTACAACAAGAGAGAATCTAACCATCTCCCCATGACATTCAACATCATTACCATCGCTGAATCCCCCACTATCAACATCCTAGGGGCTACCATTGACCAGAAACTGAACAGGAGTAGCCATATAAATACCGTGGCTACAAGAGCAGGTCAGAGGCTCGGAATCCTGAGGCACGTAACTCACCTCCTGACTCCCCAAAGCCTGTCCACCATCTACAAGGCACAAGTCAAGAGTGTGATGGGACACTCTCCACTTACCTGGATGGGTGAAGCTCCAATCACACTCAAGAAGCTCGACACTATCCAGGACAAAGCAACCCGCTTGATTGGCACCCAATCTACAAACGTTCACTTCCTCCACCACAGACGCACAGTGGTAGCAGTGTGTACCATCTACAAGATTCACTGCAGCAATGCACCAAGGCTCCTTAGACAGCACATTCCAAACTCGCGACCTCTACCAACTAGAAGGACAAGGGCAAAAAATACATGGGAACACCACCATCTGCAAGTTCCCCTCCAAGTCACACGCAATCCTGACTTGGAATGATATCGCCGTTCCTACACTGTCACTGGGTCAAAATCCTGGAACTCCCTTCCCAGCAGCACTGTGGGTAAACCTACCCCAAATGGACTGCAGCGGTTCAAGAAGGCAGCTCACCACCACTTTCTCAAGGACAATTATAGATGGGCAATAAATGCTTGCCTGGCCAGCGTCGCCCACATCACATGAATGACTAAAAGAAATGGGTGGTGCATGTTCATTTGTAATGTGGAATACCTTTGTTGGCTGAGAATCACCTCTATGCTTTTTGTCATTGTACTGCTTGTTATGATTGTAATTGTTTTTGTGCTCATGTTTATTATTTCATGATATCATGATGGTTTGAGCCTCTTTAAAGAACAACACTTAATGACTTTGATTAGCTCCATGTATCTGTGGTGAGCATTATTCACTTTCAAGAGTATGATCAGATTTAAATTGAGTGGTGAGTGTCTCACGCTGGATTTAGGTCGGACTTAAGTATCCTGGGTTTTTGATGAGGATCTTGGTGGCTGTATTAAAGTATATGTAAGGCCCATGGGGTGGGAATTGCAGAGAGGCAATCGCTTGGGAACCGTAAGAGGTTTGAAGGGATGTACTTGGAACCCTGAGTTAAAATATTCTTGTAAAGCAGCATAATGTTTTAACATAAAGATGGCAAAAGAGGGACAGCTCACATGCAAACTTTGAAATAAAAAGTTCATGATCAATAGACTAATTTGTGATGGATAGTGTAGTGTAATGTGCATAAGATGTTTTTGGGGAGATTATGTAGATAGAGCTAAAGCATCATCACAGGATGTGATGTGACGTGTCTGGAACCTCCTTTTGCTCAGTGTTGACGTAGATGCCTTAGAGATAAGACTCCTGTAAATAAACTTCTGTTACTTTGACCCAAAGTCGACTTTCCTCATTTAATATTAACAACACACTGACCAGTATAGTACAAGGTGGTAACGTAAAAATGACTTTTGTCGGATAAAAACAGAAGATATTCAAAACATCAAAGGAAAGATTGGAGAAGTCGGTTTCCTACCAGAGAGCTTTGCGTGACTGGGGCGGGGGGTGGGCCAGGCCAAGGCGTGGCGAAGAGGCATTCGGAGATTCAACTGGCACTGTTCTGCATTCTGTCTAGCAGCACGACCAGATAGTGTTTTATTGTACATCATGGGAGATAGTGCGACTGACATTTTAACTACCCTGGGGATTGATGAAGAGGACACTCGGATGGCAAAGTAATAAAAGCCTAGGAGGGATACCTTAAGATCAGAAATAATGTTATCCTGGAAAAGGTTGGTGGTTCGAAAGTATACATAACTCACACAGTCCTACAACACCGTTCAGAGACACATGTAATCTCACACAGTCCCACAACACGCTTCAAAGACTCAGACAAACTCACACAGTCCCACAGCACGGTTCAGAGACAAAGACAGAAGCTCACATCTTCCCACAACACGGTGCAGAGACACACAAACTCACAGTCCTCAAACACGGTTCAGAAATATACCCAAACTTACACAGTCCCACAGCACGGTTCAAACACACACACGCATTCTCACTCAGTCCCACCGCTCATTAAAAATACCTTTCGAGCACAATACATCTTAAAACCAGAGAGCTTCACCATCCTGACTGCACATATCTGTTCCAATAGATTCGGACAGCATAGAAACAGACCCTTCCGCCCAACTTGCTGTTCTGGCCGGTCCTGATAGAGTGTGAGGCTTGTGACTCAAGCTGTTATCCAGCCAGCCCAGAGTGAGTGACCTACCAAGTCGCAGCTTTCTTTGTCTCAGAACCTGTCCTGCAGTTGTGGGCGAGTCCAAGTTTAATTAGTCTGCATTCAGGGGTTGGGGGCAGGATGAACCTTCTGGCATGTGGCACTGACCTCAATAAAAGCCTCTTCCTCTGGGGTGCCGGGTCTAATGGTAGCTACCTGGAGACGAACTGTCAGAATGTGAGTGCAAAAGCAAATGCAGGGTGGATGCTGGATATCTGAAATGAAAAGACAAAATGCTGGAAATGCACAGCAACCCTGTCAGGATATCTAAAAAGAGAAACAGAGTTACAGTTTCAGGTGGGTGCCTTTTCTTCACAACTGGATAAAGCTTAGCAATGGAACAGGTATAAAGCGATGCCAGAGGTAGGGACAATGTGGAGAGGGGTAGGTTTGAAATCGAGTGGAAACATGGCTGGGAGAATTTGTTTGTCAGATGTCATGGTGCTGTATATATTTTCTCCCTGGGAAATATGTGGTTTGCCTTTCAGGCTTACAAAGGATCAGTAATGTTTTAAGAGCCAGTAGGCCTCATGAGTTCCAGAAGGTGCATTTTGTTTGCCTTTGGTTGCAGCCATTTGGAGACTGCGATTCAAAGTATCCATTCTCGTTCCCTTGGATACAGCCACTGGGACTGAGCATCAAGTGATACATTTGTTACAATTCTAATTTGAACTGGCCTTTGAGTTGAAGAAAGTCTGTTCGAACAGGACACAGACAGACGCCTGGTGTTAGCACCTGAAAGAAGAGCTCTCAGCCATTTAAACTGAAGGAAGAGAATTTAGTCTGTTTATTTATTATTATCTCTCAAAATTCTAAAAAATAGACCAGCCAAAACAGAGATCTCTGATAATTTAAACTGAAGGAAAGTAAGTTAGACTGCGACAATCTTTTATCCCTGAAAAATTCTAAAGCCAAATTGGTTCATTTAAAATGTGTTTGCAAGTCGTTAATTGTTGAGATTCGCTGAATGAAGGAAAGCATCACTTACTGCTGGAATAGACGATGGACTGTTCTGCTGTGGAAGAACTCTTTTCCCCCAGCAGATGGTTGTGAGGACTTCAAGCAACATTGGACTGCAAATTTGCAAGGACTCAATTTTTGTCTTTTTTTAAATGTTGTGTATATCTTCATAATGCATAAAAATTTAGTTTTTTTTAAACTAAAAAGTCAATTTGTTGATGTAAAGACACTTGGTTTGGTTAGCCTCATTCGGGGGTTAATATGTTTTACAATTTGACTGGATCTTTCTTTAATTTGGTAAGTTAAAAATGATATGTTAGGCGACCTGTGGAGGGACAGGATTGAACTAATAGTGCGTTTCTCCCACCACAGTCAGAATCGTATGTTTTGATTGGAGGCTTTGACTGGAGCGTTCAGTCATAACAGAGGTGAGATATTTTTGCAGGATAGCAGGGAAGTGAACTTTGAGGAAGGAGAGAGAGACAGAGAGTATTTGCAATAAATGCCAACATTTCATTTGCTATCCTAATTACTTGCTGTACCTGCATGCTTACCTTCTGTGATTCTCTTTTTATGAAGCCTCTATACTGTAGCTTTCTGCAGTCTCTCCATTTAAATAATATTCTGTTTCTCTATTCTTCCTGCCAAAGTGAACAACCTCACATTTTCCCACAGTATTCTCAATCTGCTATTTTTTCCCACTCACCTAACTATCTACAATTCCTTTGCAGACTCATTGTTTCCTCACAACTTGCTTTCCTACCTATCTTTATATTGCCAGAAAATATGGCTACAAAATACTCTATCCATTCAAGCTAGTAATTAATATACATTGCAAAGAGTTGAGATGCCAGTATTAATCTTTGTGGTCCTCCACTAGTTGCAGTTTGCCAACCTGAAAATGCCCCATTTATCCCAAATCCCTGAGCAGAATCTTCTGCCCAAGGTGGGGCTCCTGGTACAAGGTGGAAAAGGTGGGGGAAACCCACCTCGGCAAGCTCGACACCCCCGCTGCAATTCTACGGTGCCAAGTCAATCTATAGCCCGGCGCCAGGATCCCTGTCCCTTTAAAGACAGGGAACGTGTCTGCAAGAGCTGCTGGCCAATCACAGGGCCATCAGCTCAGTAATATCGACAGTGCTGTCAGCTGCAGATTGGCCTGGAGGAGGCTCGCCCACCCGCCCAAGTCCACAGGAAGGCTCCTCTTTTAACTGGGCGACCTCTCCGAGTGTTGGAGGCCCCCACCTTCCCTCCAACCACTCACCTCCACCGCTGGATTCATGCCAGCATTGGGGGAAGAGGCCCTTAACTAGCGGTTAATAGGCCTCTTAATGGCCTCAATTGGCCTCTGGCCAGGAAGACTATTGTCAGCTAAACCACCCCCGACAAAAGTGCGTTGTGACTGGGAGGTGCTGGGGTCTCCTCCACCTGCCTCCCATTGCAATTCTCTGAATCTTCCCCACCTCTGAATCCATTTCAGGGGTCCCATAAAATTCAGCTCTCTGTTTCCTCTTAGTTAGTGTGGGAAGGAATGAAAGACCGGTGAGGTACTGTCAATGTGTCAAGAGCATATCATAGTCATTTCACTTGAAGATAGTTCAGCATTTACTTGGAAGAAGCGATTTAATATTTGTGCGTGTGCAAGCGATTTACTCATTTACCCTCCTGCTGAGACACCAGCGTCTTCACAAGCGACTGCAGGGGCTACATTCTATGCTTATTACTGCTGTTAACCGAATCCAGGACTGAACCGTGTTATTTGTGGCAGTTTGGGTTTGTTTCTGCTGATGTTGGTATCCCACTTATTGAGCTGGAGTTTAATATTCTATGTCTGTGAAATAATTCAACTATGTTTTAGACACAGTGGGCTGGATTTTGCCCACAGCAGCGCTTGCACTTACATTTGTCCATAGACACGGTTGGGTTGTCTGGGACTTTGCACTGGAAGTTGCAGTAAATTGGAAAGCCAAGTGGCTGGATTTTATGGGCTCCCCTGAGGCGGGCTCGGAGGTGGGTGGGGCCTATAGAATTGTGATATGAGGCGAAGGGCCCATTGCCAAGAGATATTGTCAGGTGTGGGATAGCTTCAAGGCCAATTGAGTCCCTTAAGTGGCCTATTAATGGCCACTTCAGGGCCTCACCTCCACCTCCATGGACCACCTCCTCCCCCGAACCTGGCTACCTGACCCGAACCTGACTAAACCCGACGACATGAATCGGGTTCAGTTCTGGTGGGGTGTAAATTCCGAGTCCTGCATTCGAGCTCGGCTCGAGTCAGGCTGGACGGTGCTGCTTCTGGGAAGTCACGGGATCAGGTTTACCCATGATTTCCCACAGCTCCATCTGCAGGAATAGCCTACTGCCAGAAGTTTCGTCTCATGAAAAATGTTCGTGTCGGGTCAGATTGGGCGCGAAAATAGTTTAAATGACTCGGGCTCGGGTTGGCTCTGTTCTGGTCGAGCCTGTGTCGGGTTTTAATTTTATACCCAAGGCAGGCTTTACCCTGAACTTCACGCCCACCCTCCCACCACATCCGTCCACAACCCTTGCCAGGAGTGCCTTCCACTTATCTGAGGTCTGGGGTTCCACTGCTGTGCCTGGCTCCAAGTACTCTGCAGTACCGGCAGTTACCACCGTCCCCAATGGAACTGTGGATGCTACCGAGCTGCAAGCCCTATGATAGGCCAGCAGCTCTTGGAGGCGGGATACCAGCTTTTAATGAGGGTGGGGCGGGGGGGAGGGGAGTCCTAGCGTCTGGAACTCAAGTGCCTGAACAACGGAAGATAGCGCCGGGGGAGTCGAAAAGGCCGTGGCGGGGTTCCCCTTGGCTTTTCGGCCCGGCACCAGCAGCCCCGCCGACGGTTGCCCCGCCGTCGCCACAAAATCCGGCTGCAGAAGTGAAGAACCCTCCAGAGTGTACCTGCGACCTGTTTAAAGAGAGCAAACAACTGTGTTTGTCTCCGACAGCAACTTCACTCCTTTCAGTGTACATATGTGATAAGTCAGACGGTCAGATGCCATTTTCGGAAGGTTTTGGAGCAGCATTGCATGTTAGATGGCAATTTCTGTATTTAATTGTGCAGGCCCAGTCGCCTGCCTTTGTGTCTGCTTTCAATGAAATAATTTGAGTTCTGTCAGTCGCAATCTTCTCTCTCAAGCAAAATTTCATGGAGTCCTTGATATTGCGATGAAAAGACATGAGCATTGAGGACTTTTTGTAACGTCAGTGGAATCCATCCCAGCATGGAATTCCTACACCATGTTAAAGTATGGATGTACGAGATGTCCAAGTCTAACAGGACAGCAAATTCTCCATTCAGTCACCCGGGGCAGATATCCACCACCCCTCTGTTCCCCAATTTCAATCCGAGAGGGCCGCGTTTTTGTGTGAAGGAGATGCGCTCCTGTTCTGGATTTCTCCACCACAGGAAATAGTTACTCCAACTACCCCATCAAATTACTTTAACATTTAAATACGCGGATTGGCTTACACCTCAACCTTCTAAACTCTAGGTGCAACAAACCACTTTAAAGCAGCATGCCCTCATATTTTAACCACATAGAAATATTTAAAACATATAGTAAGAGCTTCCATCGATATTTAAAAAAGAAAAGAGTTAACAAAGTGCGCGTTGGCCAGATAGAAAGTGAGTCTGGGTAATTAATAAGCAATGAATAAGCAGATGATAGATTAATTAATAAGTATTTTGCATTGGTCTTCACCATAAGGAATACAAGTAACAATCCAGAAACAGCTGTAAATCAGGAAATGGAAGGGAATGAAAAGGAAGAAAATTGCAATCACCAGGGAACTGGTACGAAGTAAATTGTTGGAGTTGCGGTCTGACAAGTTCCCTGGTCCTGATGCATTGCATACTAACTGCTTAAAAGAAGCAGCTGGTGAGATAGTTGATGCATTGCTTTTGACTTTCCAAAATTCCCTAGATTCGGGGAAGGTTCCATTAGATTGGAAAATAGCCAATGTAACTCCATAATTCAAAAAGAGAGGGAGACAGAAACAGGAAACTACAAGCAAGTTAGCTTAACATCTGTTATAGAGAAAATGTTAGAAGTGATTATTGAAGACGTTATAGCAGGGCACTCAGAAATATTCAAGATAATCAGGCAGTGTCAACATGGTTTTATGAAAGGGAAATCATGTTTATCCAATTTATTGGAGTTCTATGAAGAAGCAACATGTGCTGTGGATAAAGGGGAACGGTGACTGAGCGTGTAATTGCCAAATAGAATTCAATATAGGTAAGTGTGAAGTAGCACATTTTGGTAGGAAGAATAAGAAGACCACAAATTACTTGAGATATAAGAGTCGAAAATGGATAGAGGAACAAAAGGATTTGGCGTTACAAATATACACAAATCACTACGAGTATTGACAGATTAAAAAGGTGATAACATGCAAGCAAAGCATTGGGATTCATGTCTAGAGGGATTGCATTAAAAACAGAATTTATGCTCAACTTGCATGGAAATTGATTAGCCTACAGTTGGAGTACTGTGAACAGTTCTCGTCTCAAATTGATAAAAAGGATAAAAAGAGGCACTGGAGAAGGTGGAAAAAATATTAACAAGGATGATACCAAAACTGAGAGGATATAATTACTACGCTGAAGATTATTTCTCTCGAAGATAGAAGACTGAGGGTGTGACCTGATAAAATGTCTTTACGATCATGAAAGGGGTTGATATGGTAGAGGATGTTTCCACTTGTGGGTGAAACCACAACTAAGGACCATTAATATGAGATAGTCACTGTCATGGTCCGGTAGTTTCTTTTTCCAGAAATATGCGGTTTGCCTTTACGGTTGACAAAGGATCAGTATTGCTTTAAAAACCAGCAAGCCTCAGGAGTTTTAGAAAGGTGTATTTTCAGTTGCCATTGGATACAACCATTTGGAGACTGCGATTCAAAGGGTGCATTCTCATTACCATCGATACAGCCACTGGGAGTGAGTCTCATGCGATACATTTGTTATAATTCAATTTTGAACTGGCTTTTAGTTGGTGACACTTTGTTCTAACAGAACACAGAGACAGAGACGCAGAGACAGAGAGACACAGCTGGTGTTGGCACCTGAAGAAAGAGCTGTCAACCATTTAAACTGAAGAAATAGGAATTTAGTCTGTTTAATTATTATCTCTTAAAATTCTAAAACATCAAGCCAAAACAGAAATCTCTGGCAATTTAAACTGAAGGGAGGGAAGTAAGGCTGTGACAATCTTTAATTCCTCAAAAACTCTAAAGTCAGATTGATTGTGTTGAATGTGTTTACAAGTCGTTAATTGTTCAAATTCGCTAGAGAAGGAAAACAACATTCTTTCAGGACTTAAAGCAACATTCTGTGAGGACTTTAAGTATCATTCTGTGAGGACTTCAGGCAACATTGGACTGTAAATTTGCAAGGACTCTAATTTTTTTCTATTTTTAAATGCTGTTTATATTTCATCGTGTTTACGAATTTAGTTATTCTAATAAAGAGTTAATTTGTTGATTTAAAGACACCTGGTTTGGATAGCCTCATTCGGGGGGTTAATAGATGGAACAATTTGGCTGGTCTTTCTTTAATTTGGAAAGTTTTAAATGATATGTTAGGCGATTTGTGGAGCGATGGGATTGAATTATCAATGCATTTCTCCCACCACAATCAGAATCGTAGATTTTGATTGGGGGTTTTGACTGGAGCGGTCGGTCGTAACAATGATAGGGTAGCTGGAGAGAGGATGTTTCCAGTTGCAGTTGAAACCACAACTAAGGACCATTAATATAAGATAGTCACTAATTAATCCAGTAGGGAATTCAGGAGAATCTTCTTTATGTGGAGAGTGGTGAGAATATGGAACTCGTCACTGCATGGAGTAGTTGAGGCTAATAGCTTGGATGTTTTTCAAGGGAAGCTAGAAAAACACACGCAGGGAGAAACGATGGAAGGAAATATGGAGAGGGGGAGATGGAGAAGGGTGAGAAGAAGCTTGAGTGGAGCATTAACACTGGCATTGACCTGTTAGGATAATCTATCCTTTGCTGTAAATATTTGTAGTTAGTTGTATATTATTTTATTTATTTATTATTCTTTTATTGCTGCATTTAGTTTAGTGGCCTGTTTATCTATAACTGATGTGTTTATATTTATTTCATTTTTATTTCTTACTTTTACATGGAGACCTCATCTTCCTAATCACCATAACTACACGAACTCCTTGAGTTAATTGCTGGAGAGATGCCATGGCCAGATACTGCGAAGATCATATGGTGAGGTAATGGAAAGATCACATGGAGAGTCCTGGGGACATCATGTGGTGAGGTATTGTGGTATCAAATGGCGGGGTATTGGTGGGGAGGCACTGGGAAGATCACATGGAGGTATGCTGGAGATATTATATTGCAAGGTTCAAATGATGCAGAATGGGGAGATAAATCGTGAGGTAATGAGAGATCACATGACCAGGCATTTCAGAGTTAGTATGCCGAAGTACTAAGTTATACACATAGTAAGCTACTGGAGAAATCGCATGTTGAGTTAATGAGTAAATCACATGATGAGTGATTGGGGAAATTGACATGACAAGGTACTGGTAAGGTCATATGGCGAGTTAGTGGGCTGATCATGTGAAGCGTTATTGGAAGATCACACAGCATGGTACCAGGGCGACCACATGGTGAGGCACGGGAATCACATGACAAGATCCCGTGGTGACACATCGACGTGATCGTATGGCGAGATTGGGGATTACATGGTTATGCACTGGCATGACCACACGTAGAGATACTGCGATATCACATGACGGGCTACTGGGATTTTTCACATGAAGTGATACATCGAACGTCGCATAACCTGGCACTGGGGAGATCATATGGCATTAAAATAATGAAAACGTTTGATAGAGAGGAAATTATTGCTTGTGGGTGAACCTAAAACTCGGGTCAAACAACTGAGATAATCGATGTACCTGAACTTCACTCTGTGGATGGGACTTTCTCACTGTTAATTTCCAGGTATTTGTGTTCATTGAGGGTTTGGTACTTTCTCCCAGTGAATGTCCAGGTACCTGTGTTCACTGAGCGTGTGGGACATTTCTCACTGTCAATGTCCTGGTACCTGTGTCCACCGAGTGTGTGGGTCTTTCACATTGTGATTGTCCATGTACCTGTATTCACCGAGGGTGTGGGACTTCCTTACAGTGAATGTCCAGGTACCTGTGGTCACGATAGGTTGTGAATTTCTCACTGTGAATGTCTATGTACCTCGGCTTAACCTGGGAAGTTGGATTGTCCCAAGCTTGGTCCAGTCCAGCAAAAGACATGGCCTCGCATGACACCCGGCCTCACATGGCCATCAATAAAGTTTTCTGACAAGTCAGTTATGTGCCAAAATGTATTGTTTTGTGGAATATTCTCTGGTTCAGTTACTGGAATGGTCTGATAGTCGGCGATGCAGTTTTCAAAGGCACAGGCTACCTATTGAAAGTGGAACAAAAAATGCAGCATTTGCATTACACATGTGCCAGGGAATGAACATCTCCAACAAGAAAGAGTCTATATACCTCCCCTCGACACTCAGTGGAACTACTATCATGGTATCCACTATCAACATCCTGGAGCTTATCATTGATCGGAAACCTAACTAGACCATCCATATAAATACAGAGGCTACATGACCAGATCAGAGGTAGGCTATTCTGCTGCAAGTGCTTCACCTCCTGAATCCTCAAAGCACTCTCACCATAAATAAGACACAAGTCAGGAGTGTGAAGGAATACTCCCCAATTGCCTGGATGTGTGCAGCTCCACCAACACTCAAGAAGCTCTTCAGCATCCAGAACATTACAGCCTGATTGATTTGTGCTCACCCACCCCCTTAATCATTCACTCCATCCATCACTAGATCACCATAGCTACACTGTGCACCATCTACAAGATGCACTGTCGCAACTCTCCAACGCGTCTGACAAACCTGCAACTTCTACATCCCAGAACGACAAGGACAGCAGACACATGGGAACGCCAACACCTGCAAGTTCCCTTCAAAAGCCACACATCACCTTTACTTGGATTTGTATTGCCGTTCATTCACTGTCGCTGGGTGAGAATCCTGGAACTCACTCTTTCATAACACTGTGGGTATACCTATGCCAAATGCACTGCAGGAGTCCAAGAAGATGGCTCAGCACCACCTTCTCATGGACAATTAGTAATGGGCAATAAATGCTGGCCTTGACAGTGCTGCCCACATACAATGAATGAATTAAAATTCCAGCACAGGATATATTGAGGATTAAAACTGGGATTTATTCTGGTCGTAATTTAACTCATGATTATATTCAATGGGTATTTGATCATATTCTTTAATTCATCACGGAATTTGCTCTGGGTCCCGACATAAATACACGTGTTAGTGCAGCAACTCAAAAGTTGAAGCATATTTGAACTTTCCTGGAGAATAAACTTTGGGTCATTTAAATTGGAACCATTTGGGAAATAACCATTAGAAATTGTGGCATAAAAGAAATTTATAACAGAAGGCGTCCATAACAGGACGAAACTGCCCGAGATATTGAAGAGTAAAACAATGGACTTTCTGCGGCTCTCCATCTCTGGATCACTGTGATTCTCTCTATTTCTTTTGGCCCAGAGTCTCCTGCGGGATCGACTCGCCACGAGAATGTGTCTGACGGTCAGAGCATTGAACAGCAGCAGCAAGAGGAACGGGAAACACGGGACTGATATACAGTCGAACCAGTTAAACATTCTCCATGCAAGTGAAGTGTAAAAGCTTAATTTGATATCGCAGTACCATGGGATATTGTCAATGATGTACTTGGCCTCATGTATAAAGTACCAAGCTATATTTTTAACAGCGAACAGAGAACACACCGTTCCGATAACCACAGCTGCTGTTTTTTCAGTGCAGTATTTTGTTTTCAGGTTCTGGCAACAAATGGCCACAAATCGATCGAAGGTGAAAGCGACCGTTAACCAGACCGAACTGTCTCGAGATGCAAAAATGAGTGCATTGCTGAGACTACAGGCCGGAGTGATGGACAAGACACTAAGTGGAACATAAATACCAACTATGCGGTTTAATATCACTTCTGTGATAACCACCAGGAAATCCGTCACCGCCATGGACACCAAATATCGAGTGATACATTTGGAGAGACCGCACCTTCCCCGGGATAGGATCGCAATCGCCACTAAATTAGCTGCAAGAAGGCGAAATAAAGGGAAATTAGAAAGCAGATTGCAAGTAGAAGCATTCATTTGACCAGATTATATTATTATAGCTTGTTTAATTGATGCAATGATGAAGTCATCTCAACGTCACAGGAAAGCACCAAAGCTTCAGTAACAATGCTGTCTGTTAGTATTTGCTATCCTCAACCTGGACAGCGCACTTAAGTTCCACGGAGGGACTTAACAACTCATCAATTTTCTCACTCGGAGTCCAGAGTGAGCTAAGCTGATGGCGCCTGGCTGGATGAAAAATCACATTAAACATGTCTGTGACACCCAAAGTGAGTAAATGGATTCCTTGAACGAACTTCTGACGGAATTAGCTCTGGGTCCCTACATAAATGCACGTGTTAATGCAGCAACTCAAAAGTTGACGCATATTTGAACTTTCCTGGAGAATAAACTTTGAGTCATTTAAATTGGAAGCATTTAGGAAATAACCATTAGAAATTGTGACATAAAGGAAATTTATAACAGAAAACATCCATAACAGGATGAAAATGGTGAAGAGTAAAACAATGGACTTTCTGCGACTCTCCATCTCTGGGTCACTGTGATTCTTTCCATTGCTTTTGGCCCAGAGTCTCCTGCGGTTTCTACACGCCTCCAGAATGTGTCTTGCAGTCAGAGCATTGACACCACAGCAAGAGGAATGGGAAACACGTGACTGATATACACTCGAACAACTAAACATTCTCCATTGAGGTGAAGCGTAAAAGCTTAAATGCTCCCGAATGGATAATGGAGCAGTAATAGCCGGGAATGAACAGCTGGAAAGTAAGATTGGGCAGTTCCTGTCCACAGACCGGAAATGGCCTCATCTGAGGGAGGTATCCGACATTGTGGAGTTGGTACCCATGCAATGATTGGAAGAAAGAGTTGGAAGTGGAATAGTCAGAAATATCTGTCAGTACAAAGAAGACAGAGCGTTACATTTTGTTCAGCGTTTTCAGAGAAAAGGCCAGGTAGTTCATTGAGAAGGACAGTAATAGATGGAAAGAATGGATGACAAGACTTAGAACCAAAGCCCGGAATGGGTGCTTCTTGTAAATATTACAGATTAATGACTGCCAATACTGCATTATTTCAATTTGTTTAAGCCACTCATTGACCTACAATGTACTTTCGATATGTTTACTCGCAACATTCAACGGGAAAAATGCATCCTCAAAAGAGCCCAACAATTTAATGTTTTCTCTGCAGTTATCATTGCAAAGTCACATTTAATCATTTAATGAAGCAGCTACTAAAGTAATATTATTATTTTTAAATTTAGTTGAGAGATATAGCACTGAAACCAGCCCTTCTGCCCATCAAGTCTGTGCCGACAATCAAACACCCATTTATACTAATCCTTCACTAATCCCATGTTCCTACCACATTCCCACCAGTCCCTATATTTCCCTACCACCACGAGGGGCAATTTATAACAGCCAATTTACCTATCAACCTGCAAGTCTTTTGGTAGGAAACCGGAACACCCAGAGGAAACCCACACAGACACAGGGAGAATTTGCAAACACCACACAGCCAGTACCCAGAATTGAACCCAAGTCGCTGGAGTTGTGAGGCTGCGGTGCTAACCACTGCGCCACTGTGCCATAATGATCAATGCAGTTATCATGACAAGTCGTGAACGAAAATTAAAACCAGAGTGCAGTTCAATCATGATCAGTCAGTTCCATCAATAAATCCACGGGTGTGAGTTCCGTTTGTACTGCCTGAGTCTGAATTATCCCTGATTGAACTGGGACCAGTGACTCTGCAAGAGACATGTTCATGCAAAAATATCGAATAGCCAGTTTCTCAGCAAATCTGGTTCACAAAAGCATTTTACAATGAATAACCTGCAGAATTACCTGGGACTGCGAAAGCTGCAAGAACGGGGTAGTAAATGGCATAAACCAGACCGCTTGGTGGGGCGTGCATTTTTTGTGAGATGTTTGTGCTTGGAATCTCACACACGCTCTGTCATGCATTCCAAGAGCCTCTTACTTATTTCTAATGTTAACTCCCCAGTGATACAATTAGATGGCAGAACCTAATCATCTGTTACGGTTATTTGAATAACTTAATTAAACAGTCGTGTTATTGTGCCACTGTCATTGATAATGAATGTACAGATGAATAATTATTGCACAATTTTAAAGAGAAACTCCAAAGTTATAATATGATTTATTAATTAAAAAAAATAAAATAGAAATCCTGATGTGGCTGGTAACGATGAGGCTGCGACACACACAAGACTGTTCTGGGTTTCATAACTTTCATCCGGGGGAAGCTCTTGCAGCCCAGGTGAGAAAATTGAAACCTCAATTAGTCACAGCATCTGATGTATAATTTTAAGAAAGTTATCCATTCTTTTTCTCCTGACCAATATCAAAGGACCAACATGCTGCAGAATCCAGTTATTGGGTTTCATATCAGATTCGCTTATGATTTCTCGTCCAAAGATTGAGATTCAGCTCAAAGGTTATTGCAGAGATGGGGCTGAATGGAAGTTTAATATTCCAGGCTCCAAAGTCTTGAGAAAGTACAGGGAACCAAGAAAATAAGGAGAAGCAGCAATATTGATTTTAAAAAAAGCAGTGCTGTAACAATAGAAAGAGAGAATATCAGCATTTAAACGAAGGTAATGGAGGAACCCTGGATACAGTTAAGGACCAGCAAGATATGGAAGACTTCAGTGAAAGTTATCTACAAACCTCTTGACTTAGTGATGCAGCACCGGAATCTTGACAGCAGGATGAACCCAAAGAGCGAGCAGTGAACCGGGTGGCAAAGGAAAAACAGATATCATTGTCACATAAACGGGGATAGGCAAAACCGCTCAAGTCACAAAGGCAATTGGTTACTGAATGGTATCCAGGACAGCTTTCTAAACTACCATGTTTTAGTACCGACAAGGCAACAAGTTAGACTTGATTTAATGAGGCTGAAGGCTCTGGATACTGCAAATGCAATGGGCCCTAACAACATTTCAGCAATAGCACTGAATACTTGTGCTCCAGAACTAGCTGCGCCCCTCGCCAAATTGTTTCCATATAGCTGCAACACGGGCATCCAACCAGCAAAGCGGAAAAATGTCCAGGTTTGTCCTGTGCATAAAAGGCAGGACAAATCGCACCTGGCCAATTATCGCCCTATCAGTCTACTGCTGATCATCAGCAAATGATGGAAGGGGTCATTGACAGTGCTAGCAAGTGACATGTGCTCAGCAATAACCAGCACACTGACGCTCATTTTGGGTTCGACCGGGGCCACTCATCTCCTGATCTCATTACTGCCTTAGTTCAAACATAGACAAAAGAGCTGAACTCCAAAGATGTGATGAGAGTGACTGCCCTTGACATCAAGGCACCATTTGACTCAGTATGGCATCAAGGTCCCCGAGAAAAACTGGGGTCAATGGGAATCAGGGAGATAAATCTCTGCTTATTGGAGTCATACTAAGCACAAAGGCAGATAGTTGTGATTGTTGGAGGTCAGTCAACGCAGTCCCAGGAAACCACTTCAGGAATTCCTCAGGACAGTGTCCGAGGTCCAACCATTTTCAATTGCTTCATCAACTGACCTCCCCTCCATCATAAGGTCAGAAGTGGGAATGTCCCCTTGCAATGAAGACCAACATGCTATTTGCCTTCCTAATTGTTTACTGTACCTGCATGCTAGTTTTTTGTATTCCTGGCACAGGTTTCTTTGAACATCAAAATTTAGAATTTCGTACCTTATAAATATTCTGTTTTTCTATTCTTACAACAAAACTGAATAACCTAACAGTTACCCACTTATACTCTAACTGTTACCTTGTTTCCCACTGATTTATCCAACTTAAATTGCTTTTCAGCCTCTTTGAGTCCTGCTCACTGCTTACATTCCCAACTGCTTTGTATCATCCGTAAACTTAAGTATATTGTTCTTGCTCTCTTCATCTAAGTCATTGATAAATAGCTGAGGCCCAAGCACTGATCTTTGCATCACTCCACGTGCTACAGTCCCCCAACTTGAAAGTGCCCCATTTATCCCTACTCTCTGCTCCCAGTCCGTTAATCAATTTGCTATTCATGCTAATATAATACCCCAACTCCATGAGCCCTGACTTTACATAATAACCATTTGTGTGTCATCTTATTTAGTGCCTTTTGGAAATCTAAGGGTACGACATCTCGTGATTCCCCTTTAACTACCTTACAAGTTACATCGTGTCTAGTAAATTTGTGAAACATTCCTACCTGAGGTGGTAACTTAATTAAGAAATGGAGGCTTGTCCTGTGGACACAATGGGCCCAACCTTACCATTTTTGAATACTTTCTGAGGCAAAGCGTGTCCCAATCTTGCTCGGGCTGCCTGCCTGTGCTTGGTTACTGGAGACGGCCAATTCAGAGGGAGATGCAGGCATCTGACTGGCTCAAAGGGAGGGTGCACCACATTGTCCTGCTGGCAACACAACCAGGAGAGGTGGGTGCTGCTGCCGCAGGCAGAAGAACATGATGGATGGAGCTCAAGATGGAGGCGCCCTCGGAAGATGTGTTCCAATTGTAAACATTTTTTTTCTGGCAACAGCGGCCAGGCCATCATTGTGGAGCGGACGAAACCTGCTTCCCGCCACCTCCGACCAACACCCCCACCATCCCCGTTCCCGATAGGATGGCCACTGGCCGCAACTGTGGCCCTCTGGCAGAAGTGGGTCTATGGGGTGGTAAAAATAGGAAGGCCTGCAGTCACTGTGGCCAGCCGCCGACAAGTCAACCTACAGGCAGTGTCTGAGCTTTGCCTTCAGTGGGAGACTATCCACCACTGGGAAGATCCCAGCAGTGTCCCCAATCTGTCCATAACTGGTAATTAAATATTCAAATTGACTACCTGCTACTGCCAGGTGAGTAGTTGCTGCCAGTGTTGACACCCATCCAGCAAGATCACCCAGAAGCAGGAATGAAATGGGCCACTGACCAAACACCCTCCTTTCAAAATGTATTCCTGGTCTCACCTTCAAACTCACGTCTCTGGGCTGGGAGATTCTGCCCAATCTCAATCGGAGAAAATACTTCGATGAAGAATTGAGCTTTGCCCTATGGACACAATGTGTTACAGTGCCCATTCAAAAGCTGAGATAATCCTTAGATTAAGAATGGAAAAGGAAAATATTGTGGATGCTCGAAATCTGAAAGAAAAACAAAAAAAAAAAGGAATTACTCAGCATTTCGGGCAGCATCTGTGGAGAAGGAAACTGAGTTAACATTTATTTAACTGGTCATTGTGAAGTGTGAGTAAGACAATAAAAACGTAAAAACAGAACCAGGAGTGGACCATACGGCCCATCGAGCCTGCTTCACCCTTCAATATAATCATGACTGACCCTCGGCCTCAATTCCACTTTCCCACCCACACCCCATAACCATTGCATCCATGACAGACCAAACATCCGTCTATCCCAGCCTTAAATATATTCAATGTTGGAGCATCTACTGCCCTCCAAAGATTCACAACCCTTTAACTGAAGTAATTGCTCCTCATCTCAGACCGAAATGATCATCACATTATCCTGAGACTGTGCCTTGCTCTAAATTTCCCAGCCAGGGGAAAAAATGTCTCAGTATCTGCCCTGTCAAGCCCCTTCAGAATTTTATATGTTTCAATGAGATTTCTCTTATTCTATGAAACTCTAGAGAATATGGACCCAGTTTACTTAGCCTCTCGTCATAGGACAACCCTCTCCTCCAGGAATCAATCTAGTGAACCTTCACTGTTCTGTCTCTAAGGCAAGTATATTCTTCCTTAAATATGGAGAACGATGCGGCACACAGTACTCCAGGTGTGGTCTCACCAAAGCCTTGTACAATTGTAGCAAGACTTAGTAATTCCTGTACTGCAATCCACTTGGAAAGATGGCCAACTCACCATTTGCTTTCCTAATTGCATGCCGTACCTGCATGCGAGGTTTCTGTGTTCCTTGGACAAGTACACCCAACTTTCTCTCAATATCAACATTTATAAGTTTTATGCCTTTTAAAAAATATTCTGCTTTGTTATTCTGACTACCAAAATGAATAACCTCACAGTTCCTCACATTGTAAACAATCTTCCATAATAATAAATAAAAACAAGAAATGCTGGAAATACTCAGCAGGTCTAGCAGCATCTGTGGAGTGAGAAGCAGAGTTAATGTTTCAGGTCAGTGACCCTTCATCAGAACTGGACCTGCCCTGAAACGTTAACTCTGCTTCTCTCCCCACAGATGCTGCCAGACCTGCTGAATATTTCCAGCATTTCTTGTTTTTATTTCAGATTTTCAGCATCTGTAGTATTTTGCTTTTATTATAATCAATCTTCCACCTTGTTTCCCATTCACTTAAACAGTCTATATCGCTTCATATTCTCTTAATTCCCTCCTCACAGCTTACATTCCCATGTAACTTTGTCTCATCTGCAAACTTGGATCCATTACTCTCTGTCTCATCATCAGTCATTGATATTGATTTTAAATAGCTGAAGCCATCGCACTGATCCTTGGGGCACGCCACTATTCACTGTCTGCCTGCTTAAAAATGCCCCTTTGATCCCTACTCTCTGCTTCCAGTCCGTTAATCAATCCTCCATCCATGCTTATATATTGCCCCCAACTCCATGAGCCCTTATGTTGTGCGTTAACCTTTTCTGTGGTACGGTCAGGAAAACTCATGATGCAAAATGGGAAATATTAATTTCATTGGTTGGAAACTTACATTTGACTTTTAATGGGAAAAAACCTACAGTAACTTAAAAAAAAAACTAGAAGCAAAGATGGCCACTGCAATTTACATTTGAAACACCAGAATTGGAGACAGAAAAGTCCAACAAGAAGCCCAGCTAGAACAATGCTTTAGCTAACTGAGTAGATTAGCCAGATGATGCTCATTAGTGAGCCATTCAAAGTCATCTTGAGGCATTCATGAGAGGAGATGACCCTCCGGAGATTCACACTGGCAATACCGAAGAGGAGCTTTGGATTTAGACTTTGGACCTCCTTAAAAGGAAAGGGGATTGATTGAACCATGTGACTGCCATCTCTGGAAAAAAAATGGAGGTTTTGCCACACAAGCTGCAGACGGGTAGTAACTGAGTGGACAGCAAATAAGAAGGTGACTGCCCCCTGTATTTCTCTTTCTCTCTCTCCCGAAAATATCAAGAAAAGAATCATCTGCGACTGGGAAACCGGTACCCACACAAGTCGACAGACTGCTACAACCAGCAACCAGCAGAAGAAAATCAACTATCAATTCTGCCTTCAGGAAAACTCTGAGCAAAGCAAGCCAACCACAATGCAATTTGATCAGTGAGGACTTCAAGAATACAGCTTCAGCCGAGAACAACTGGATTTACTTATTGCATTTAAGTTCCCTTTATTCTGGACTTGAATCCAACCACCAAATCTGCTTCCCTCTCTAATCTATTTGTGTGTGTGTAACTCTCGTGTGAATGTATGCATGAATGTGTAGTGTATTTTTAGTGTTTTTAATGTGAGTTAGAGTGTTAAGTACAAGTAAACTTACCTCTTCCTTGTTTAAACTCAAGAAAACCTGTCCGATTAGTTCTTTTGTAATGAACTTAGAGGAAAATGGTAAAACACTCACTGAAGTGGGAAGCATAACCACTGTTTTTCAAAAAGAATAAACCCTGCTGTGGTCAAACATGAAGCAGGCGAGAGGGGAGTCTGAGACCTCTTCCTCACCTGGCTGTAACATAAATTTTGTGGGCTAGAGTCTGGGGTCATAACCAAGGACAAAAGAGAAGTTGGAAATGGGAAAGCAAATTGATCCCTATCAAAAATAGGAACTTCGATAAAGGTTTTCTTGTGCTTTTTACTGCTCGAATACTAACATGCCCACATCCGAGGCCTGTACCTTCCCAAGCCCGGGTGAAGTAACTTGGGAGCAGTTAAAGGTCTTACAAATTGAAGAGTTGAGAAATGTAGCTGGGCAGTTAGGAATTGCTTTCTATGCAAAAACTAAGAAATCCGAAATCCTAAGACTTGTGGCCAAACATTTTTCACTTGAACCTGAGGATTCAGAGACAGGGGGCTGAATTTTATTGGCGTGGCACTCATGGTGGCACTGTGATTTGAAGTCGGACGTCTTCACGCGCGGATGCGCCGTTGCTGAGCCCCCACAATACTTCACCATGGCTAAAGCAGCTCCATCGGAGGAGGCTGAACTGACACTGCAGATAGATGACACTACTATCCACAACAGGGAGAAAAAATATCAATGCACTGGAATCTGAATGGGGCTCTTTTAAATTGAGGGGGCGGAGCACCCTCAATGACGTAGAGGGGGCAGCTGCTGCGTCCCAACGAATGGCGTCTGGCGCTGCAGTGCAGGTGCTGGACGCCATTTCTAAAGGGCTTCAAGTCTTGAGCAAATGTTGAATTTTTAAAGTAACATTACTGTGGAATTTGTTTAGAAAAATAATTACAACCTGGAGGCCCTTTCCCAACCACACCTAATGCTTTTGTTTTATTGGCCTATATGACGAACATAAACTTTATTCCCACCCAAAACTTTGCCCCCAACCTCATCACATTTCCCCTTCAACACATTCCCACCATCCCCACAGCCAATAAAAGATGTTTTCCCCGCTCTCTGCCCCCTCCCGCCCTGATATTTTCACTCCTCCCCCCTCCCCAACAGTGTCTCACCTTGGAATTCCAAACAGGATTGCGAAGGTATGCGAATTGCAGCTGGTGGCTGTAATATTGGCGTGGGAAGGCTGCCAAGTTGATTTGCATGTTTTTTCAAATTGATTTTAATATTTAAATGAAGGCTCCAAGCGGTGGGGTGCCACACTGAATCCTCACCGCTGCCGGTAAAATGCGATGGGGCTTTCTTAGTGTCCGAAGTCATGGTGGGCCACTCTCGCAAGCATTTTATGCCACCCCCCCCCCCCCCCCGCCCCCACACACCCCCGAACAATCTCCAATGTCAAGGGGCTGTTGAAATTCAGCGCAGTGTTGGAGTCAGAATGTGGCAGGTTAATGTTCGCAAAAATAACATTGGAACAGAGGAAACTCGAATTGAAGACAGAGACAGAAAGAGCAGAGAGATTATGAAGAAAGGGAAAAACAGAGAACTTTCCAGAAGGTGAAGGAGGAAAGAGAATTAAGTTGGCTTGAATGAACTCGGGGGCACCACATTACCCCCAGTGAGGAAGATACCCCTAGCTCAAGGCAATGTTGCGAACTCTTGAAGTAGATTAGATTTTAGATACAGCACTGAAACATGCCCTTCAGGTCACCGAGTCTGTGCCAAACATCAACCACCCATTTATACTAATCCTGCACTAACCCCATGTTCCTACCACATTCCCACCTGTCCCTATATTTCCCTACCACCTACCTATATTAGTGACAATTGATAATGGCCAATTTACCTATCAACCTGCAAGTCTTTTGGCTTGTGGGAGGAAACCGGAGCATCTGGAGGAAACCCACGCAGACACAGGGAGAACTTACAAACTCCACACAGGCAGTACCCGGAATCGAACCCGGGTCCCTGGAGCTATGAGGTTGCGGTGCTAACCACTGCGCCACTGTGCCACCCGACTCCCGGTTGATTCCAAAGTTCAATGAGGGAGATGTGGAAGCTTTTTTTGTCACATTTGAAAAGATTGCAAGACAGTTTAAATAGTCAGCTGAGAGCTGGATCCTGTTGTTACAAAGTGAGCGAACAGGAAAAGCCCACGAGTTTTATTCACTGTT
Organism: Heterodontus francisci; assembly: GCF_036365525.1. Lineage (NCBI taxonomy): Eukaryota > Metazoa > Chordata > Chondrichthyes > Heterodontiformes > Heterodontidae > Heterodontus > Heterodontus francisci. The sequence goes on along the minus strand of NC_090392.1, from coordinate 38,612,518 downwards.
GCCAGGTGAAAGTCATGAATTGACTAAAAATGCTATCCGTGGGGCATATGAGCTAGTACTGGAAGTGTACCAGCAGAAATTCTAAACAGTCCGGAAGCAGACTGGCCAAACTTACCTTGAGTTTGAAACAGTGAAGCAGATTGCTTTTGACCAGTGGCTAAAGGCCCTTAATGTACAGCCCACATATGAAAACCTCAGAGAGGTAATTCTTCTCGAGGAATTTTGTAACTTACTTCCTCTTTCTGTTAAAACCCACATAAAGCAACAAAGGTATATACAACCAGGCAAGCCGCAATTCAGGCTGATGAATTTTCTCTTGTACATCGGTCCTTACGCCAGGGAAACCATTCCATAGTCACCCCCACAACCACGAAATTGATAAAAGGTGGGAGGGTGATAAGACCACAAGCAGCCCTGGGCGAAAAAGAAAAGCTGGACACACAGGGGGCCCTCATCAAGCCAAAAAGGTAGTGCCGAGAGCAGGAGTGAGACCCGAAGACCTGAGTGTTTCCATTGTAACAAGGCAGGTCACCTCCAAACTGACTGCTGGATGTTATGGGGAAAACCTCTAGGATTAATCAAGGCACACCAGACAAGTGCAGGAGACAGAGCACAGCAGAGCATCTCCTCTGGAGATCTTCCTTCTACAGCTTCCAACCTCATCGTCCCGTATCACCAGACAGCCCGCTTCTACTCTCCGGCACTGGCAGCAGAGCAGGCTCTGACTTGAACTGCAGCAGCACAAAGACCCAGTAGACATACAGCTGTGATTGCAGCAAACGTTAACAAAATCCCTGAAGGATATCAGTATCCCAAATGAAAATAACCCGATACCCTCGAGTGAGGCAAGCAAGCCCATCATCATACTCGGGGATACAGGGGCCATCAGATCCCTTCTGCTGGGAAAAGGCATGATCTTTTCACCAGAGAGTGCAGTGAATGTGAGAGTGGTATTGAATGATATTGGAGGGTGGGATATGCCCATACGTTTATAGCAGATGCACTTGGAGTGTGACCTATTTTCAGGACCAGTGACCATGAGGACTGTCTCTAGTTTGCCTGTGGACAAGGTCAACCTGATCCTGAGTAATGATCTGGGGTGGGGGGGGGGGTGCAGCGAAGGTGGTACCTTCCCCAGTAGTGGTAGGGAGACCAAAGGAGGGTAGAGTGATGGACCGTTTGCAGGGGACGGTCCCCATCATTTCCCCTGACTGTGTGGTGACTGAGTCCATGGCTAAAGCAGCTCCATCGGAGGAGGCTGAACTGACACTGCGGATAGATGACTCCACTATCCACTATAGGGAGAAAAAATATCAAGGTACTGCAATTTGAATAGTTAAAGCCACGTGTTTCATGAACAGCAGTTGAGGGTTTGAAGCTGGCACATACAGAACAACATGCCTGAAACAATAATGAAAATTTGCAGACCACAAGCAATTCCAGCAACCACATGTTTATTGAGCTGCATCTCTCTGGGGTATTACAAATTGATACGATAGAAACTTTACCCCCATTTGACAACACATAACCACCCCAGAAAAAATTGGAAGAAAAGAAGGAAATTAAATCATTACGACTGCAGAGATAAACCAACTGCAGCAATTCTGAGATTCATGAGTGAATTTGGGAGTGAATGAGAATGACTGTGTGTTTTCCTCTTTTTCTTTTCTACCCTTTTCATGTAATGCTTCCATCATCACATTTCATTTGGAGTGGTGCGGAAGTGTCATGAAAATCCTATAAGCCAAATGGCACATATTAATTTCAGCGGTTGGAAACTTACCTTAGACTTTTAATGGAAAAAAAATCCTACAACTTAACTTTTAAAGAAACTAGCAGCTAAGATGGCCACTGCAATTTACATTTGAAACACCAGGAGATTGGACTGTCGACAAAAAGTCTAACAAGAGGCCAACTCAGAACAATGCTTTGGCTCACTGTATACGAATAGCCAGATGATCATTGTTAGCAAACCATTTAACATCAACCTGAGGCATTCCTAAGTAGAGATGTCTTTTGGAGGAGGGACGTGTGGGGGGTGGGGGTGGGTACACACTGGCAACTCCGCCAACAACCCCACAACCCCCCACCCCACCTCCACCCCGACCCTTTGAGGAGTTTTGGGTTTTAGACTTTGGACCTCATTAAAAGCAAAGGGAATTGATAGAACCATGCAACTGCTTGTGTGGCTCTGAAGAAACTGGATGTTTTGTCACACAGACAGAAGACAGACTGAGAAGACAGCAACGAAGACACGTGGCTGTTCCCTTATGTCTCACTCTCTCTCTCTCTTTCCACATCCCCCCTCGCCACACCCCGCCCCCCACCCCATCCCAACGTTCCCAGAATATATCAAGGAAAGAGCTGATTGCGACTGGGGACCTCCAAACCCACTACAGCCAGCAACCAGGGGAAGAGAATAAACTACCAATTCTGCCTTCAGGAACTCTGAGCAGAGCAAGCTAGCCACAATGCACTTGGACCAGTAAGGACTTCATGACTGCAGTTTGAGTCGAAGACTACTTGATTTACGACCAGTATTTAAATTCCCTTTATTCTTTGCTTTCATCCAAACATCAAATCTGTTTCCCTTGGTAATGAGAACAAGAAATGCAGGAAATACTCAGCAGGTCTGGCAGCATCTGTGGAAAGAGAAGCAGAGTTAACGTTTCAGGTCAGTGACCCTTCTTCGGAACCCCTCTGTTTCCCTCTGTAATCTATTTATGTGTGTGTGACAGGCCTGTGAATGTCTACATGAATGCGTGCGTATTTTAGTATTTCTAAATCGGGTTTGAGTGTTAAGTAGAATAAAATTGCCTCTTTCTTGTTTAAACTCAAGAAAACCTGTCTAATTGGTTCTTTTGCAATCACTTTGTTGGAAAAGGGGTAACACATTCACTGAGATGGTAAGAACAACCACTTTTTAAAAAATGAATAAACCCTGTTGCAGTCAAACAAGAGGAAGGGCAAAAGGGGAGCCTGAGACCCCCTCCTCACCTGACCGTAACAAAGGCGTAAGCCACTAATGGCAAGGTGACCTGCAGGACGATTACACCCCTGTTATGCTTTGCATGAAGTTCAAGGATTCGACCTTGTTACAAGATAGGGCCTGCAACGTTACAAAAATTCAGATGAAAATAACCCATCGAATGGAGGCTTTAAGACATTTAGAACATTTGAAAAGAAAACTGCCTCCTTGTCTCCGAGCCGACAATCTGTCACAGAGATATTAATAATTCTCATGAACATTTGATGCACGTACAACATTGCAATGCTGACATAGTGAAATGACTGCCTACCCATGGGGATTATGAGTGGTGCATGACAATTTATAATATGGAATATCTTTGTTGGCTGAGAATCATCTCGATGCTTTTTGTCATTGTACTGCTTGTTATGATTGTAATTGTTTTTGTGCTCATGTTTATTATTTCATGATATCATGATGGTTTGAGCCTCTTTAAGGAACAACGCTTAATGACTTTGATTAGCTTTACATATCTGTGGTGAGCATGATTCACTTTCAAGAGTGTGATCAGATTTAAATTGAGAGGTGAGTATCGCACATTGGATTCAGGTGGGACTTAAGTATCCTGGGTTTTTGATGAGGATCTTGGTGGCTGTTTTAAAGAATATGTAAGGCCTATGGGGTGGGACTTGTACAGAGGCAATCGCCTGGGAACCATAAGAGGGTTGAAGACTTGAAACCCTAAGTTAAACTATTCTTGACAAACAGCATAATGATGGAAAAAGAGGGACAGCTCACATGCAAACTTTGAAATAAAAAGTTCATTATAAAAAGACTAATTTGTGATGGATAGAGTAGTATAATGTGCATAAGCTGTTGCTGGGGAGATTGTGTAGACAGAGCTTCAGCATCATCACAGGATGTGATGTCCCGTATCTGGAACCTCCTTTTGCTCAGTGTTAATGTAGATGCCTCAGAGATAAGACTCCTGTAAATAAACTTCTGTAACTTTGACCGAAAGTTTCCTATCCTCATTTAATATTAACTGCACACTGACCAGTATAGTACAAGGTAGTAGCGTAAAAATGACTTTTGTCGGATAAAAACATAAGATATTGAAAACATCAAAGAAAAGATTGGAGAAGTTGCTGTCGCACCGGAGAGCTTTGAACGTCGTGGGCGTTGTGGGGGAGGGGGCGGCGGGGGGAGGCACCAGGCCTAGGCGTGGCTGAGATGGATTCGGAGATTCAACAGGTACTGTTCGGTATTGGGTCCAGCAGCAGCACCAGACAGGGAGCAGGTCAGTGTTTTACTGTGCATCATGGGAGATAATGTGGAAGATATTTTAACCTCCCTGGGGATTGATGAAAAGGAAACTCGGATGGCAAAGTTATAAAGCCTTGGAGGGCTACTTTAAGATCAGAAATAATGTTATCCTGGAAAAGGCAAAATTCAACAAACACACACAAAAAGCTGGTGAAAGTATTGATTCATTTACGAACAATTTATATAGAATAACTGAGGATTGCAACTATGGGAGCTTGTGCGAAGAACTGGTTTAGGACAGAATAACAGTCAGGGTCACAGACGAAGTGCTGTCAGACCAGCTACAGTCAAAAGAAGATTTAACTTTGTAAAAAGCCATTCTGCTGAGCAGGCAGGCAGAGGTCCAAAAAATTAATCAACTACTAGCTTTATGGGATCGGCAGAGACCAGCCTCGAAAATTCTAGAATCAGTTGAGTCTGTGGAAAAGACCAAGAATAATGGCACCACAAAGCCCGTGAGGTGGGAAGGACATCTACGGGCAGCAGCACTGATTGCAGTCGGCATGGCCGGGAGTGAAACTGACAGGAAATATACCCAGCCCAGGAAGTTGAATGTTTCTAGTGCAAGAAAAGGCGGCACTTTCAGCTGGTCTGTCCCAGCATTAACCAAACACTGTTGACTCGCAAAAGAATAGATGAAATAAAAAATAAAGAAATGATCAATACACCCTTCCTTGGGGAAGTGCAAGAGAAAAACAAAGATTGCTGGGAAGCAGAAAGTTTCTGTCCTATCTGACAAAACACCATGGCTGAGGAAGGAAAGGCTTAGGAAAACCAACAAGAATTGATATGGGCTGGGAGGGATTCAATAAAAGGTTATAGGAGAAATACAAGTAACCACGTCACACAGAAATAACACGATTCTGAATTATTTTTTACAGAAAGAACCAAGCCTGTTCACTACTCATTAAGAAAACTTGTTTAGCCTTACAGCTGTTTTGCAGGGTGGAAGAGATCAAAGGACATGAGAAACAGCTCAGCGATTTTACAGTTGAATTCCCCAAGTTATTTGAAGGTTTAGGGAAATTAAAAACAGAGGATCACATTACTCTCAACAAAGAGGCAGAACCGGTATGTTTGTTCACATCGAGGAAGGTCCTGCACCCACTCCTTGAAAAGGGAAAGAAGAAAATCAATGCCATGCTAAAGCAAGGAGCTATTTCTACAGTAACGAAACCCACTAGTTGGTGCACTAAATAAATGGATCTATTCTGTTTTGTGTGGACATTACCCAACTAAATAAAGCTGCAGAGACAGTGATTTGCCATATGATATCAGTCGATGACAACCTTGCCAAATTGGGAGAAAGCTCCATATTCACCATATCAGACAGAAATAGCGGGCTGGCAGTTGTCTTTAGACGAGGAGTCTTAATTGTTAACTCACCTTTATCACCCTCTTCAGTAGATTTGGTTTCAACTGATTGCCATTCAATATTGTGTTGGCACCAGAGATATTCCATTGGACAAAGCCAACAATCCTAGAAGGCTTGGAGGGCACTAGCTGCCATATGAATGAATTATAATTCATGGACCAAACCTAGAAGAACACGACACAAGGGTAAGAGTGTATTACACAGATTACAAGAGGCTGGTCTTACATTAAATGAGAAGTGTGTGTTCTCACAATCGACAGTGAAGTTGCTTGGCCACATAATTGATGGATTTGGCATCAAGATCGATCCACAGGAGATGAAGGCAGTAAAGGGTTTCCCATAGCCAAAGAACCGAACAGATTTACAGAGATTCATGGATCTGCTTAACAAGGTTGGGAAATTCCTACTAAATCTAGCAACTGTTAATGAGCCTCACTACAACTGCGAAAGAACAGCAACGCCTGGTGCTGGAGAGACTGCCAGAAAAAAATGTTTTTAGAACATCAAGGAAATGTTACCTTCATCAGAAGTATTGGCATATTGTGATCAAGGGCTAATGATCTTTATTGCAGCAGATGCATTGTCCACAGGATTAGATGCAGTTCTGTTCCAGATTTCAAAGAAATGAACGACGCAGGCCTGTGTGCTTTGCCTCTTGTTCATTATCAGAGACAGAATGAAGGTGCACTATGATTGAAAAGGAAACATTAGCAGCAACATGGGCATGGGGAAATTTTTAGACTACGTACTAGGCTTCAAGCTCAAGATCAAAACTAACCACAAGCCACTAGTGACGTTGCACAATTCAAAAGAGCCAGCTAAATTACCCCCAAGGGTACAAACACTTTGACTATGACGAATGAGATATGACACAACTGAATGTGTCCCTGGGAAACGTCAGTTGACAGCTGACACGTCATCAAGAGCAACAATTGCTATACCTGAAGTGGAAGATGCCTCTTTTCTGGAGGAAGTGGAAGTCTTTGCTTTCACTACAACAACAATTTTCTGGCAACTGCTCAAAGATTGCGTCAAATGAGATAACTACTGAAAGAGGACGAAGCCTGCGAAAAGTTAGGACACTTTTGTCAAAAGGATTTGCCAGAATATATGCTGAATAACTCAGTTTTAAGAAAGTATCATGAAGCCATCTTACTATTGTGGATGACTTGCTAGGAAATGGCGAAAGGCTCGTTATTCCAATGGCTTTAAGGTTAAACATCCGACAGAAACTACACCAAGGGCACTGAAGAATCACCAAGTGGAGAGCAAGAGTGAGGAACTCGATATTGTGGCTGGGGGTTTCCAAGGAGCTCAAAGACATGATTTCAAGGTGATTCGCATGTGCTACTAATAGACAAGACTCGAGAAAGCCACTGCTGTCATCTTTCTTTCCATCCAGGCCAGAGGAGCGCCTCTCCTTATTGTTGTTGACTATTACTCCAGATGGGTTGAAGTCAAACCAATACATTGCAGAGTTCTGAAACCATAATCAAATCACTAAAAGAAATTTTTGCCACATATGGCATTCCATACCGAGTGATCTTCGAAAATGGTCCACAATTTGCGTTAGGAGCCTTCAAATATTTGTGGTGCTGCTGCTATAATCGGTGGCAGACATAAATAATGCTGGTCCACCCACGTGGATCGCAAGTCGTGGAGACATGATATTCAGTGCAGCAGCTCATTTAAATGGCAGGGGCTGACTGCACACCCTGATGACATGAAGGGGGCTGGATGTCCATCCACGGCAATGGTGTCAGCAGCCATTGTGTAGGTGCTGGTGCTACTTTTAAAGGGTTGCGAGCCCTTCCATTTAATTTAAATATTTAAAGAAAGAAGTTACCAAAAAAAATGAATGAGAGCCCGCTCCCCTGCAAAACATATCTGCACCCCCTACACACCAGTCTTCCACCTTGGATCACTGGACGGGGATACGAAGGCATAGGAGGGCCAGCCATCGGCACCAATTTTGCTCCAGGATGGACGGTGGGCGTGTGACAATCATTTTTTCAGGTAGTTACATTAATTTGCATATTGAACTTGGGCTCCCGTTGCTGAGCGGCAGTGGGCATTCCTGGGGTCAACGACTGTGCCGGGCATCTCCTCGAGGCATTTTTCAGCTGCCCGCTGCCATGACCCCGGAAGTCAGGGATCTGTAAAATTCATCCCGTATGGCTTTGCCCATGTTACAGGTTCACCAAGGTACCCCCAGGGCAATGAAGAAGCAGAGGGAGGCATTTGAATCATGAAAATGCTCCTCAAGAAGAATGAAGATTTTCAGCTGCCACTGATAAACAAACCCATTTCAGAACAGGGTTGGCCCCACGTGAGTTGCTAATGGGTAGGAGATTGAGGATACAGCTACCACACTCCCAAGAATGCTTCAGCCATGAATCTGTGCTGAAGACTGGGAAAAAATAAGGGTGAGAGAAGAGAAAGTGAAGTTAATCCAAATGGAGAATTATGATAGACGCTAAATCAAAGAGACCTCCAACCTGAGATTTGATTTGGATTAAACATCAGGGTTGATATGGGGAAGTGATGGAAAAATCTCCATATCCGCAATCCTACATAGGCCAGACGGATGGATAAGGAGAAGTAGAAGATCATTGGTACTGACATCACAGAAAAAAACAAATGGGGAAAAATCAAGAGAATATGTTAACAGACAGAGCAGATTAACCAGTGATACAACCAACAATAGATCATCCAAATGTCAATGAAAGCAGAGAACCTGAGCCATCCAATCGTTCCACACACCTACAGGCAAGTGAGGGAGAAGAACTGAAAGACCCAATAACCCAAACAATTGAAACAAGAACACGCAATGGCAGAGTCGTGAGAACCCCACAGCATTACATACCTGATGAAAGAAGTCAGAGACTTGGAGGGGTGATGCAGTATAATGTGCATAAGCTGTTGCTGGGTAGATTATGCATATCGACCTTAGGCGTCATCACACGATGTGATGTCACGAGTTTGAACCTGGTGTTGCTCCCTTAATGTTGGATAGAAGACTCCTATAAATAAACCCATTTTACTTTGACCCAAAGTCTACTATCCTCATTTAATATTAACAGCGCACTGACCAGTACAGTGCAGATGGTGTACTGAGGAACTGTATGATTGAAGAGAAACGCCAATAGAGGCTTAGCGTCTGGGTCAGAATTTTCAACCTGACAAAAGACAGAATGCATACTGGACTTATTTAGGGCTCATGTTGGAACGAGGCTACTTGATGAAATCTTCATGGAGGAAAATTATTTAACTAGCCACGCTGGTGCAACATAAGACAAGTGTAGAGGTAAATGATAAAGGCAGTTAAGGCAGAGGAAACCAAGCCAATATATGGTATTCTGCCCAGCAAATGCATCAATGATAAATAATAGAATAAAGAATTCATATTCAAAGTGATTAACAGGAGAACTGTAATCAACGTTTATATAAGACATCGAAGAGGAACATCTTCAGTTCTCCCAATACAGGAATTGATCATCTTTGTTTCATCTTTACCCAGAATAAGATTTGACAACATTACCTATTAAAACTGGAGCATTTGAATACCAATGAAATTGGATAAACTCTTTAAAATAATTTGGGTAGTTTGCTTAATTATTGACCTTTAGTGCATGGAGAAGAAAAACCTACAGCTTGTAATTTGTCATCTGTATATAGACTGAGGTTATGGTAAATATACCTTTTATGCTTTCCATCAAACACACCAATGTTGAAAATCACATCTTCACATACTCAAAATGTCATTTTCAAAAAGGAATCTAAATTCGGCTGAATAAATGGAGCAGAATGCCTACATAGATATATGTTGCTTTTGAGCAAAGTATGCACGAATTCTGAGAGAATCTGTGTGCCTGCATAGATGCAGTCTTCTGTACTGAGACGTGCATGCACATTCCTTGGGAAGCAATTTACCAAAATGAGCTCACTGTACTTTAATGGGAAGTGATGTATATTCTATAAGTATCATTGTATCAACATTTGTTCACGGTTTTGTTTTGTTGGGGTGGCAAGTGTATTCAGATTCTGGTGATTTTAGTGTTGACTGGAAAGCAAGAAACGCCTCTGTATGTGATATGAATAGCTTGTAAATGCACCCATTGACCTTCACAGTTCTGCTCCAGCTAAGGATGAAAAATTCTTACTTTCAATCTTCTTACTCTGTTAGAATGTTTTACCCCCTCCCAATTTGTCGTTTCATGCTTTCAATCAGTCATACACTGCCAACCTCAGCACTTCACCATGACTATGATAATGGGTCTGTTCAACATGCAATTCAGCACTTCATCCTGTGCCATGACAGTGAGTCTGTTTAAACTGTTTAATCATGGGAGTGAGGGATCAGATCACCTTCAATATCTACAAAGAATATTTTGTCCATGGGCTACCTATTCCCAGATATGTAATCTGAATAACGTGTAAATGAAACTGTTCAGGTTGGGTGAACACTGGCATTGTATAGACACAGCTTTGCTTCATATTTCATTCCTTCTCTCAGAATCATAGAGCCATACAATGATTCTACTCAGAAGGAGGCAATTCATTCTATTGTTCCTGTGTTGACAGTTTGAATGTGTTATCCAATTGGTCTTACACCTCTGCTCTTTTCACAAAGCACTGAAAAAAATTCAAACTCAAATAATCATCCAATTCTGTTTTGAAAGTTATTTTTAAATTTGCTTCCACCACCCCTTGAAGCAGGGCATTGCAGAATGTAGCAAGTCGCAGCATAAATTTCTTGCCCTCAAGTCACCCCTGGTTCTTGCTGTGAATTTGGAGTCACATATGTACCAGACCAGTGAACCAGCTTAGTTTTTTTATACAACAATTGATGACAGTTTCATGGCACCATTACTGAGACAAGATTTAAATTCCAGATTTTTTCATAATTAATTGAAATTAAAATACAACCAGGCTCTGTGGTGGTATTTGAACCCATGTCCCCATGGCATTAAATGGGGTCACTAGATTTTTCGCCCAATAACATTGCCACCATTGCCCCAGAATCGTTGTCTACTAATTCAGAGACCCGCACTAATTATCTCAGAAGATTGAATTCAACTCCAGCCTCGAATTTTCTGACGATGTAACAGAGTAAGTTGATGAAGGGAATGTGATAGACCTTGTTTATATGGATGTTAAGAAGATTTCTTGAAAAAGTTCCTCATAAAAGGCTGATTAACAAATTTGAGGCTTATGGAATAGAAGGGTCAGTGTCCAATTGGATAAAAAAAATGGCTTAAGGACAGAAAGCAGTGAGTTATGGTGAATGGTGTTTTTCCTTTCTGGAAGATGGTGGACAATGGTGTTCCCCGGGGGTCAGCGCTAGGACCACTTTTTTTTTTTTTTTTGCTATGTATAAATTACTTGGATTTTGAAATACAGAACAGAATTTCAAAATTTGCCGAATATACCAAACTGGAAGAGCGGCAAACAGTGAGGATAATACGAATTGCAAGGAATAGGGCATAGATAGGCTCGCAGAATGGGCAGACAAGCAGCTGATGGAATTTAATGCAGAGACATTTGAGATGATGTATTTTGGTAGAAGGAATAGGGAGAGGCAATATAGATTTAATGGCACAGTTCTAAAGAGCGTGCAAGATCAGAGGGACCTGGGATCCATGTGCATCGATCTTTAAAGGTGGCAAGGCATATAGAGAAAGTGCAAAGCATATGCAAAGCATACGTGATCTTGAGCTTCATCAATAGAGACATTGAGTACAAAAGCTGGGAAGTTATGCTGAACCTTCATAAAGCTCTGGTTTGGCCCCAAGTGGAGTACTGCTTCCAGTTCTGTTCACCACATGTTAGGAAGGATGTGAGGGCCCATGAAGGTGTAGAGGAGATTTTCTAGAATGGAAGCCAATTATCTCAGCCCCATGACATCACTGCAGCAGTTCCTCAGGTAGTGTACCAGGCCCAACCATCTTCAGCTGTCTCATCAATGACGTTCACTCCATCCTAAGGATAGACGTGGAGATGCTCACTGACTATTGTACAGTGACCAATAACATTTGCAACTCCTTAGAGATTAAAGCCGTCCATGCCCTTACATTACAAGACCTGGACAACATTCAGGCTTGAGCAGATAAGTGGCAGGTAACGTTCACACCACACAAGTGCAGGCAATGATGATCTTCAACAAGAGAGAATCTACCCTCCTCCGTTTGGCATTCAACGACATTACCATCACTGAAACCTCCACTTTCAACATTCTGGGGGTTGCCATTAACCAGAAACTGAACTGGATCATCCATATAAATGCTATGGCTACACAAGCAGGTCAGAGACTGGAAATTCTGCAACGAGTAACTCAGCTCCTGACTGCCAAAAGCCTGTCCACCATTTACAAGGCAGAAGCGAGGAGTACTCTCCACTTGCATGGATGACTGCAGCTTTAACAACATTCAAAAAGCTTGATACCGTCCAGGACAAAGCAGCCCAACTTATCATCACCCCATCCACCATCTTAAACATTCACTCCCTCCACCACTGGTGCAAAGTGGCAGCGCTGTGTACCATATACAAGATGCACTGCATCAACTCGCAAAGCCTCCTTCGACAGCAACTTCCAAGCCTGTGCCTTCTTCCATCTAGAAGGGCAAAGGCAGCAGACGCATGGGAACACCAACACCTGCATCGCCCGTCTTTCACTGTCGCTGGGTCAAAACCCTGAAAAACCCTCCCTAACACACTGTGGGTGTACTTCCAGCACATGGGACTGCAGGAGTTAAAGAAGGCAGCTATGGGACAAAGAATCGGCATAGACACGATGGGCCGAATGGCCTTCATACTGTGCTGTAACTATTCACTGATTGCATGATTCTATAACCTGTGGGGGAATGAATACAATGAATTATTGGCAGGATTATAAGAAGGTGGGTTCACGGAGTTTCAAGTGGAACATTAATGGTGGCAACAGATGAGTTGAACTGTAAGAGAAACACAGTTCCTGCTTTACTGCAAGCTCTGTGAAACTATGTATGTATTTTCACCGTTCTGTTCCGGCATGGAGACTGCAATGCATTCTCTTTTCTGAATGAGATTATCCAGCGATCCGGGTTTAATTCTTGGTACTGCCTGTGTGGAGTTTGCAAGTTCTGCGTGTGTTTCCTCTGGTTTCCTCCCACATGCCAAAGACTTGCAGGTTGATAGGTTAATTGGCCATTATAAATTGCCCCGAGTGAAGGTCAGAGTGAAACAACTCGATATGAAGACGGAACTGACAACAATACCTCAAGCCTGTATGACCACTGACACAGCGTGAAACAGCCCGGCCCTAACAACGAACCGATAATAATACTTCAACTCTGTCTGAATTTACACAAATTTTTTAGATTAGAGATACAGCACTGAAACAGGCCCTTCGAGTCTGTGCCGAACATCAACCACCCATTTATACTAATCCTACACTAATCCCATATTCCGACCAAACATCCCCACCTGTCCCGATATTTCCCCACCACCTACTTATACTAGTGACAATTTATAATGGCCAATTTACCTATCAACCTGCAAGTCTTTTGGCTTATGGGAGGAAACCGGAGCACCCGGAGAAAACCCACGCAGACACAGGGAGAACTTGCAAACTCCACACAAGCAATACCTGGAATCGAACCCGGGTTCCTGGAGCTGTAAGGCTGCGGTGCTAACCACTGCGCCACTGTGCCGCCCAGCCAAATGATAAGCCAAGTTTCACCATCGCCTTCCTCAATGAAGGAGCTTTGAAATCTTCCAACAGGTTCAAATTAAAATGTTTCTGTGGTTTATAGCTGTAACTAGATATATCTATTTCTATCCATTGCTTTGAATTGAGTTTCAGTTACATAGATATCTGCCAAAGCTCCAGGGATCTCCTTCACACTCGGGCTGATTTTATTCCATCTGTTGCTGGTATTTGAGGTAAAAGGTTCCAGCTGATGCTATATGGGGATTTTGAATGAAGGTTTTGAGATTAATTGTCGCATTATTGGAAATTATCAATTTTGCTGGTCCTAATTCCTGGTTCCTTAATCTGCTGCAGAACGAGGCATGCTGGTCTTGAGTTTATAAGGTCCGAGTTGGTGGATAACTTGATTATCTTGTATATTAAAGCTGTTACATTTCAATTATTGAAGCAACTGAAAAGATGCTTTCAGACATGTTTATTGGTGCACAAAATACAAAGTTTTTTCCTTGGTGACATGCTTGCTTTCCTGAGTAAATCTGTACCAATCCGTCACAGATCGATTGAATAAGTGGTAATCATGCAAATATTATGTCAAGTCCAGTCTAACTAAAACTTTCGATTGGAGTCTAATCTGTCATTTCCATTTTAACACCTTTTTGCAGTGAATATCATGGCCATTGTGATCCTGCCCCGGGGAAGGTTTGGTCTCTCCAGATGTATCAGTCGGTATCTCGAATTCAGGGTGGTGATGGATCTCCTGGCCATTATCAATCAGTAACTGGTGTGCAGGCCGGTGCTGGATCTCCTGGTCGTCATCACTCAGTACCTGGGTTTTATGGAAGTGACGTATCTCCTGGTCATTATCACTGTTGAGATATTGACTAGAATTGGTGGTATCTATTTTCGGAATAGCTTCCTGTGAACAACGTTAGCTTGTCGTGTCACTATTGTACATATCTATTCATCTCGAGACAGTTCCGTCTGGTTAACGGTCGCTTTTACTTTTGATTGATTTGTGGCCGTTTGTTGCCAGAAGCTAAGAAAACAGCGGCTGTTCATAATGGAATGGTCTGTTTCCTGAGTCGTTTGAAAAACAACCCGTTTTACTTCGCATATGAGCCTTTGTATCCAATTAATAAAGTGGCCTGGTGCTGCAACAGAAAAATTAGCTTTTATGTTTCACCCATATGGGCACGATTTATCTGGTCTGATCGTCTTTTAACCCCATGTCGCCCGTTCCTCATGATGATACTGCTCAATGCTCTGACAGTCAGACACATTCCAGTGACCAGCAGAGCCTGCAGAAGACTTCAGACCTACAGTAATGAAAAATATCAGAGTGACCCAGAGATGGAGAACCAGAGAATGCTCATTATTTTACCATCTCGGGCAGGTCATCCTCCAGAAATGTGCTTCTGCTCCTGAGTTGCTGTATGTATGTATGCTGTGCAAACACCTTTATGTACACAATAACTCAAAGTAAATTCAGGTAGGAGTTAAAGAAAACTATGAAATATTTACTGGATCTATTTGCCAAATTAGTCCAAAAATGAAACAACCAATTGAACAAGTCAATCTCAAATAGGCTCCACCTTGAACTTTTGTCTTTCCATTCTCCAAAGCCATCTCTCCTTTGTCGACCCATTTATCACCCAATTTAATGTTATAAACTCGTCTTCTTTATTTCCCAGTGAATCGTTATTTCCTGTCCATGGTGTTACAGCCAGGTGAGGAGGGGGTCTCAGGCTCCCTTTCGCTCTTCCTCTCATTTGACCACAATAGGGTTAATTCCTTTTTTAAAACAGTGGTTCCAGTTACCACCTCCGGGCTTGTTAGACCTTGCTCCTCGAATGTAATTGCAAAAGAACCAATCGGACAGGTTTTCTTGAGTCTCAACAAGAAATAGGTAAGTTTGTTACACTTAACACTCTAACTCAACTTAAAATACTATCAATATGCTGCACATTCACGCACACGTTCACACGAGAGTAACACATGAACAAATAGATTACAGTGGAAAAGAGATTTTGTGGTTGGATAAAAGTGCAGGATAAATTGTACTTAAATGCAGTCTGTTACTTGAGCAGTCCCCAGCTGAAGCTGTGGTCTTGAAGTCCTTGCTGATCCTAGTGCACTGTGGTGGGCGTGAATGTAAAATTAGTTGTTGATTCTGTTCCCCTGGCTGCTGGCTGTAACGGTCAGTAGGCTTTGAGGGACAGGGGGTGGGGATAGGTGGCAGGAGGGCCCCTAGTCGCAGGCATTTCTTCCCTTGATATTTTCTGGGGAGAAGGAGAGAAACAGAGAGGGAGAAACAGGGGAGCAGCTGCCTG
The DNA here is from genome assembly GCF_036365525.1 of Heterodontus francisci. NCBI lineage: Eukaryota > Metazoa > Chordata > Chondrichthyes > Heterodontiformes > Heterodontidae > Heterodontus > Heterodontus francisci. The sequence continues at coordinate 38,596,829 of NC_090392.1, read as the reverse complement.
CTTCGTTGCTTTTGTTTCAGTTTCTGCTTGTCTGCTGTCTGTATCACAAAACCTTTGTTACTTCAGAGATGTAGTCGCATAGCTCTATCAATCCCCTTTGTTTCTAATGAACTTTTTTATGGAATCTTCCAATGAAATTCAAGGTTCTACATGCCCAGGATGACTTTGAATCGCTCGCTCATGAGGATCATCTGGCTTATCTACTCAATTAGCCAAAGCATTGTTCCAACAGGGCTTCGTTAGGCTTTTCATCTCCAGTTCAACATCTTGGGGTTTCAAATTTAAATTGCTGTGGCCATCTTGGTGACTAGTTTTTAAAAGTTAATTTTCAGGATTTTTCCATTACAAGTCTAATGTGTTCCAATTGCTGAAATTAATACTTCCTATTTAGCATATAGGGGTTTCCAGAGAGGCTGCATCATGCAGAATGAAATGCAATGATGGGAGCATTTCAGAAAAGGAGTGGAAAAGAAAGTGGAAAACACATATTCATTCTCATTCACTCCCAAATTCATTCCTGAATTTTCGATTTGTTGCAACAGTTTTTTCTCTGCAACAGCAATGCTGATTTAATTTCCGATTGTCTTGGGGTTTGTCTGGGATGGTTATGTGTTGTCAAATGGGGTTAAGGTTTCTCTAGTATCAATTTGTAGTATCCTGGCAATGGACATCACAATAAACACGTGGTCCTTGCGGAAGCTTGGAGTTTGCACATTTCCAGTGTTGTTTAAGGCCAGTTCTCCTCTAGGTGCAAGCTTTAACCCCTCACTGATGTTTTTGCAACATATGGCTTTAACTATTCTGGTTAAATTACCTTGACAATTTCTCCCGCTGTAGTGGTAGTGGGTAATAAATACATTTGAAGCCCCTGTGAGCTGTCTGAAATTTCCTCTGGGCCTTTGTTCTTGCTGCTGTCTGTATTGAAATTGTTGGGTTTGATTAACTTTGGGTTTGGGCCCTGATCATTGATTCTTCAGTGGGTAGATCAACCTTGGCCTCACTTTTAGTTCTCTGATGAGTCAGACAAGTGCTGTTCACTTTAGAGCATTTGTGTTTCCCTTTTCTCTTTACTGTGGGGAGGCTTCTTTGCTAATCACCCCATGTTCTCTGGGACATTCCAGCTCACAGCTACCTGTCCAGCTTCCACTGCTCTCCCCTGCGGCACTTCGATCAAGTGGGGCATCGCCCTCACTGCTGGTTTGCATTTTGGGAAGTTTCTTTGCCCCTGCAGGTTTTTGAAAATGCTGATAGCAGTTTTGGTAGGGTGCTTCTTTGGCCTGCATTTACATAGGAGGGTGTGCGATCAAATTTTTCAAACATTACAGGGTTGGTTAACCAGACAGTGGGGGGCTTCATTTGTGGAACCTCCCGACCCTCCTTTAACTTGTCCTCACTGCCCTTTTCATCCCATTCCTCCCTAACTGTCTGACAGACCTGTGTGTGTATGTCCCTTTTGTTTTTGGCAGGGGGTCCACACCATCCACTAGCACTCTGCTGGAGGGTTCTCTGAAAGCCGGTAGGGGAATTAGGGGTGCATGTTTTTCTGCAGCCTGCGGCTTCCCCACAACCTGGCACGTGTGGCAAGTTTTACAGAACTCAACCGCATCTTTGTGGAGTTTTGGCCAATCAAAATGCTGTCTTAGTGGGCTTTGTTTTTTCAGGCACTGACATGCCCAGCCATTGGAAGCTCTTGGGCCATTCCTAATATTTATTTATGGTACCACGATGGAACCACTATCTGGTGAACCACTGTCCACTCTTCGTTCACAGGCCTGTGAGAAGCTCTCCACTTCCTCATCAGCACCTCATTCTTTAAATAGTAGCACTCAGGGACTCTCTATTATTGCCTCCATTCTTTCCAGTCACTGCACGACAGGATCGGGACTTAGCAATGCTGGAGCAGGAGGAGGGTAACAAGGCTCACTATTTCTGTCAGTTCCACACAAGCCCACCCAATGATTATTACAGCGAGTGTAATGGCCCAAGGATTTGCAATTAAAACCATGCACTGGGACATTCCTTCTCAGAACAGGGATTCCAGGTGATCCAAATCTCTGGCTCGGCAAGGTTCCTTCAGTGGCTGCTACCTTAGCTTTCACAAGTGTTCAAGGGAGGTTACCATGGACTTCTCCCCAGACTGTACCAGCGTAGAGGATCAAATCATCCCAGGTCGAAGTTTTAGTGTTATAAACACGCACCTCACTACGGACTGCAAGAGCTCTGACGCAAATTTTCAAATCCTATCTGGCTACAGGCAGGCGATGTGTAGGTGACCTCTTTGGTCCTCAGTCTTCTCGTGGTAACAGAAGTGTTAGGCTGAAGACTACTCAGCCAAAGCCGAGCTTCGGGAAGCTCCCTTTCTGTCCTTAAAAGACTATTTCCCTCCCGAGCACCTGTTTAAATAATTAATTTCGAGGGGATGGTAGTTCACCCTTTGTCAATCACTTGTTCAAACCCTTCTAGCCAATGAATACCCGAGGTGTCAGGAGTGGTCACCTCCCACTTGTCAATTATTTCAGCTCGAGGTTATCTTTCAGTTGACCTCTTATTGGTGGCCAAATGTTAGCTTTCATTCGACCCTGCAGATAAGAGGGTGCACAAGGCGCTTGAAGATTCCTTGAATCAGCTGAAGAACGTCTAAGGCTTCCAGTGACTTCGATATAACCCCTCGGGAATTTCATATTTCTTTCCCCTTATCTTGGTTGCACCAGCAATGACCCTGGCTTGAGCAACTGCCTCTCCATCCGTTCTGAGAGACAGAGGGGAAAACAGCTTCTCTGTGAGTCTGTTTCATGCTATGCCTACTGTTTCTATAAGGAGATTTTGTATCATTCTAACTATCATTTATTAAAGGGTCGCATTTCTTACTACCTGCAGGATTTTGCTTTTGTTGAACATTGATTTCCTGCTGGAACTTATGAACTGTGAATGATTTTTTTCTTTAGTTACTATGTAATTTACCCCAACTTCGATTTACCTCTGTGGCGCAATTGGAGAGCACGTTCGGCTATTAATCGAAATGTTGGTGGTTCGAAACCGCCCAGGGATGTCGGCCCTCACTGAACTTTTCCCTTGAGCGCTCATTGTCGTGCAGCTGTCGATCTCCTTGTTTGCACTGGAAACAGCATTCCCTGATCATTTAACAACGCTGCTCTCATCCGTTCGTTGTGTGCATTCATGAAAAGCTACTTGCCATGAAATGAGCAAAAATCACCAAACTTTGCACCATGTACTTAAATCGAAACTTCCCTGCTAAATATATTAAGTTCGGGGCTTCGAACGAAAACAATGCAAATTCATTCTATGGGTGCAGAATCTGGGACAGTTCTGCCGCTGGGATTGGGGAAAACAAGTTGAATGTGGCAGACCATTTTAATGATGTTTCACCTGCATCATATAATTTCACTTTTATTGATGTACACTAAAAGTCCCGGGCTGTCATTGTTCTAGTCCACTGCTAACAGCTGATCAAAGCAGGTGTGGAATTGCCGTTGAGAGCTGAGCACCAAGCGTTGAATTTTCTTCAGCTTTCAAATCCAATTCCACACATCGTGTCTCAGAATCACCGCTCTGAGTGTAGGAAACCGCGACAAATACTCAACAGGACGGGCAACTTGTGAAAACTCTTTCAATTTTTGGTGTACAGACTTTTCTTAAAACTTCAAACAGGACCATGTGACAATATAAACTGTGAATGTGTGTCTGTGGCTGTCATGGTTCCATATAAACTGTGAGTCTTGATGTTATAACGGCGATGCATTGTGAGTGTGTCAGTTGTAATTATACTTTTATTTTGACAATATATATCAGGTTCTAAATATATAAATATTGATGATTGATACGGTGCACTTGAGTATTATGGGTGTATCGGTGTGCTCATTCTGAAGAAATGTGTGTGTGTTCGTGTGTTACTTCTCAATGTATTTGTGTGCATCTGTGTATACATTTTTCTATGTGTCAAAGCAAGGTAAGAGAGCAATAAATAAGCAGAAAGTGTAAATCTGAGTTAGTTTAGAGATACAGCACTCAAACAGGCCCTTCGGCCCACCGAGTCTGTGCCGACCATCAACCACCCATTTATACTAATCCTACACTAATTCCATATTCCTGCCACATCCCCACCTGTCTCTATATTTCCCTGCCACCAACCTATACCAGGGGCAATTTATCATGGTCAATTTACCTATCAGCTTGCAAGTCTTTGGCATGTGGGAGAAAACTGCAGCACCTGGAGGAAACCCACGCAGACACAGGCAGTACCCAGAATTAAACCCAGGTCGCTGGTGCTGTGAGGCTGCGATGCTAACCACTGCGCCACTGTGCCGCCTTTTTGCCTTCAATCTGGTTCAGTAAATATACCGAGTCGGATGTGTAGGTAAAATCAATTACTTTATTTACGCATTTAGCCGGGTGACTTACTCAAATACAACGACACTGACTCCACCCAGAGTCTGTCGGGTCCCCCAGAGTAAGTGTTGTTCGTGATACAGATACTACTGTTTATACATTAAGATTTATGCTACACCCCCTTGTTTAACCAATTAGTGTGGTACAATTTAAATTTCAACCAGGTGATAACGTGGAGTACATTTGTTACTGAGGTTAACAATACCCTCTTTTCTCAATACATACTTGTTACTAACATAATATTGTTTTGCATCAGCAAGATAAAAGAAAACAGACAAGCAAGATAATTAGCAACAGCAGAGGTATGAGAAACAACATTCTGGTTTTGCTTCCCACAATTGTCATGAGTCCTGTGATCCCTGTTATCTTTATCAAGTTGCAGCCTGCAGTAACACCAAGCAGTAGTCGTATCATATACGACGGGCCCTATATTCCTTATCATCACTCACACAGGGATGGACAGCATGTTTCACAGGAGTCCATTTGTTTCAAACAACAGGGAGTCACAAAATCAGGCCATAAAAGAACCGATGTCCTTGCAATTACCAGTGTCGGCTAGTCTTTACAATCTCACACTCTCTGCCTTTACTTTTAACTATTTCATTGTGGTTTCTGCCACTTAAAATCAAAGCTTAGCAAAGCTACTATTCCTAACTTGGCTATATTTCCCATTAAGCATAGGGCCATTCCTTTCTGCTCACTTCCACATTCCCCCCCCTTTTATCATTCTATGATAACCTTCTCTCCACTGATCAACTTATATATGATTATATGCATATATATTCACAAGGATGATGTGGATTTATTTATTCAAATAATACTTAAACACTACTATAGAATAAAAATGTTCAGCAACTGCTGAATCAGAAGGGTCGGCTGAGCCATCCTCTAACAAGGGGGCGTGTATTAGCCTGGTCAGTATGTTTTTCATTCTAACTGTTCCCTCGGTTTGTCATGTCTGGGTGATAAGAAGAGTGCTGTTGAAGTACAATGTCTCTCTCTCTCTCTCTCTCACTGTACCAGTTGCAAGGCCAAGTTGCCTCTGCAGCCCTGAAGTTATGAAGTCATTTCTGATAAGCTGTCCCTCCCTGCAGCACTGAAGCGAGCTTGTTAGCAGTACATGATTGATTAATTGTTTCATCTTAAATGTTCCCATGTAATTCTGTTCTTAAAAATTCTAAAATCTAAATTCTGTTCTCACAGTCCCTAAATTCTGTTCTCACAGTCCCCCCTTTGATTCTTCAAAACATTTTTAAAAGTCAATCCCTTGATCCCACCTAGGTGCCTTTAATGGTCTCTATTTGTTCAGAAACAGCCTTCAACACCCGGAGGGGTCGCACTCAATATGTTGCCTGCTTGTGCCACAAGAGGGGCCTGCGGGAACTCTGTAAAGGCATAAGTTTTGCAGGGGCTTCAACTACTTTCTTACAACATAAAAGGTGGTACACTTGTACAATTACAATTTCATTTGCAAAGCAAAATATTGAAGAAAGCACAATTTAAACATCACTATTACATAATCAATCAATTGTGCGGACATAATACAGTCGCAATTTCATTCTTAGAGTGTACTGATCATTCACTAATTCATTTTAACAATATATCAATAGGTCATACAATTACCCTTTTATGGCAAAACTAATTGTCCCTCCTTAGACAGAACAAGTTCGAACACTAATTGCTTTTTGGGTAGCTGTCCAACCTGTATTAGATTAGATTAGAGATACAGCACTGAAACAGGCCCTTCAGCCCACCGAGTCTGTGCTGACCATCAACCACCCATTTATACTAATCCTACACTAATCCCATATTCCTACCAAACATCCCCACCTGTTCCTATATTTCCCTACCACCTACCTATACTAGTGACAATTTATAATGGCCAATTTACCTATCAACCTGCAAGTCTTTTTGGCTTGTGGGAGGAAACCGGAGCACCCGGAGAAAACCCACGCAGACACAGGGAAAACTTGCAAACTCCACACAGGCAGTACCCAGAATCGAACCCGGGTCCCTGGAGCTGTGAGGCTGCGGTGCTAACCACTGCGCCACTGTGCCGCCCCTTACATCCCCGTACATTGCCTAATTAATTTCTAAAATTGCCAAATTAAGTAGGTCACATATAACACCATGATACCCAAAACCACTATCAGGACATGGGAGATAATTCTAAACCAAGGGTGTATCTGCACGTCTGACCCCCAGTTCCATAAGTCCTCCTGCCAGGTAGAATCATTTATCACGTCAATCTCATCTTGTTGCAACTTCGACTTTTGTTCCAAATTGTATTACACTACAGCAATGACTTCTGGCTGCTGTCTCTGTTTACCCAAGCGTGTGGGCAATGGCTGAATAGTCAAATCCTCCTTAATACTTTCTGTCACAGTTATTGTTTCTGTCTTTTGCTTATGTATCTGTACCAACTCCATCTTCCCTACTCGGGTTGGTATTTGTGGGTTGAACCAAAATGTACTGTTGCTCACTGGCCAAGTCCGTTTATGTCCATACTGGTACTCCTTCGCTGTGGTGGTTAAGCAATACCTCCCCCTTCCCATTTCGACCACATGGGTTAGCCCTGACAATGCTTTCCTAGTCTTCATGGTGCAATTTACAGTGGCATTAAATCCACATTTTGATTCTGCCATTTTATCTATAGGATGAAGACATATGACCACCTGGTTTTCCAGACTACACTCAGACAATGGACAATGTTGCTCCAATTACCTCTTTTCCAATTTCCATAGCATAGGGTAATATATCATTGTATTTTATGTAATCTTTTCCCCTTATCACCCCTATATTTTCTACTTTGTTCTATAAAGCTGATCCTGGCCTCTAAATCTAGTGGCACCCATGGCATTGGCAGCCTGCTACATTGCAATCTTACTTCATACACTATACATATTTCTTGCCTGTTCCGTACAATATCCCGGCATTTGAGATATTGACCAGGACAGGCACAATCTCATGTTTAACATTATCATACAACGCTTCCCCTGGGCTCGATGTATCCACACACATCCATGTTCCTTTCAACTTTCCTGATCATCTGTTGCCCAATGGGAGGGGCACAAATAATTCCAAAGACGCAGCTCTCAGTTACCCCGTCCCCTTTCTGTCTGGTCACGCAGTTAGCACGGTCATCTGTGGAACACCGTACACACTTCCCATCCAACATGTTGTGCAATGCCCCATAGTTCATATAGTCCATATTAATACTCCTTTCATTAATCCGTTGTGCAGCCATTACCGGGTCTTTGTTCTTCCTCTCCGGATATTAGCATCAGGCCCCACAGCCACTGCAGTCCGGTTCTTTCCCATTCACCACTAGTGGTTATATCTGTAATTTAAACACGCTGCCCTGGTGGTCACCAGGTGTTAGTACTTGTCCATGTTGTGAGTGTCCTCCGATGAGGGATACATGTCTACCTGTGGGGACCGAACATGTCCTGGGGAATCCAGGAGTTAATTTATATTATCATCTCTACTCTTTTGAAATTATCTATATGGTCCCGTTGTGCTCGGGTTTCATTCCCCACAATCCTTGCCCAGTTAGTAACCCATCTAATAATCCAAATGCCTATCAATACTATCATTATTCCCTTGATTATTTTTCTTTCAGTTGGGACCATGTATTTCCATCGGCCCTTCCCTTTACCATTACTTTGTCTTCCACAACAGGCACCTTTGTCTGTTCCTCTATCATGTTTCTATAGAACCTCCTGCCTCACCTTGTGCAGTTGTCTGCACAGTTCCTTCACAAATCTTTAACCCTTTCTCTTGCGGGTCCTATTTCCTCACTACCTGCTATGACATACCTTGGCAGTCTCATCACCCTTCCTGTCACCGTATTCATCAAGTCCTTTCCTACTTTAGCTACACCACTCTGTCCTTTTTGTTCCTTTTTCAAAATATCCTTTACTAGCTGACTAAGGGTTCTCACATTCTGGTCCACATTTTCCAAATCTATAGTATTGACAATTGAAGTTCCCTTATTAAGGACTGTGGCTGCGTCATTCACTAAACTACGTTTATGTCTCTTTCCCTTTATTATTTTCTCATTACCAAATTCCTGTCTCAGCAATTGTTACAGTAATACCTTGTACAACTCTCGGGTTCCTTCAGGGCACCAGCCAGGTAGCTGGATATCTGAGATATTCAATATTACCGGTACCAACTTAAGCTTTATATTATCATATACAATGTTATTAGTTTTCATTATTGCAAGTCCATTTTCTGGTCCTGCAGTCAAGACTGGACAAGGGAGACCAGTCACTTGTGACTGTTGGATTGTAACCTTACTCGTTAGTAATTAAAATGTGGGGTTAACTGTGGTGATTGGAGCTTGTTGCCCGTTTAATAAGTTTTGAGTGCTGGTTTGATTGTTGGCTCCTTCTCTTATACACCCCCCAATTATTTTGACACAAAAGGTCCCTGGAGGGCTTTTGCTGTCAAAATCTGACACACCTGGTAGATTAAATTGTCCACGAAAATAAAAGCAAAATACTGCAGATGCTGAAAATTGTCTCATTGATAAAGATGCTGTGATATTTGATGTCTGCAATTAAGGTCTTAAATTCTCAAAGTTACTGGATCTCTTGCTGTGGCATCAATTCTCACATGGCCTTGGAACCTGCCGTCACCTGCTTTAAAAAACACAAAGAATCTATTGTGGCTCTGCCCCTGAGCCCAATGGGTTAATTTGTCCAATTCCATCTGTCAATTCAGAAATTTTTAATTTAACAATGTCCAATATGTATAAATTTTACTCTCAGCAATGCAAAATTGTGTGTTGGGTTAAATGGAAAAACGGCATCTGCAGTGGGGTTTTTTTTTCAAGGGGCGGAACAAAATCGTCTCAGCTGCGTTACTTTACAAAACCATTTTCTTCTCTGATCGAAAAAAAACCACACTCCATTTTAATCTTTTTTTTTTCAATCCTTTTGGTATTCTTAGGGTTGCTCTCCTTTGAAGTTGAAAATGCCACAAATGCTTCCGTTGCTTTCCAAATAACAAATCACATCTGCACACTTACACTGGTATTCCACTGTCATGCCACATATTCTGAACTCTCAGGTGATCTTATCAAAAGATCAAATATCAGCGTTACGAAAAGGGTGGGGGGCGCTGGTGGTGTCTATCTGGGATCTTTGCTTACCTCCCCCTGCAGGGTCCTGATATCTCAGGTTATGGCCAGACTTTCAACTGTAGCTCTCTTAAAAACTCATATCTCCAAGAGAAAACTATCAATTGCTAGTCTTATATACACTTTCCTGACTTTCACTGGAAAATTCGAGGCTTCTTGGAAATTAGCTGTTTATTTCACTATTTGTTTATCCCCAGAATTCCTTTATTAGCGCTTGCATCAGCCAAATCTGATTGCCAATTCCCATTAATTATAATTATATCTCATTTTGAGCCCTGGGGAACCTTTACAATTAATATTCATAATTCCTTAAAACAGAAATCAAACATTTCCATTTGATTCCAGACATTAGTGTATATTGTTTGTTTCTTTTTTCTTTACCTTAGATGACATTTTAATTCCTTAAATAACTTGCCAAATTAAACTGGATTTCTGACATCTCAGATTATTCCAAATTCAAATAACAGTAAATTTCCCGTTGAATACTTTAAATAACTACTCATATCAATTAAATTTTGTTTATTGATTCCAATTTCTTATGCCCAGACTTGGTTGTACTTCTTGTACGTTAAAGATAGAAGTGCTTGCAACTATCTCTCCTTCTCAAGCACTTTGTCTCATTGATAAGGATGGCTGCAGCAGGGTTAATTTCTTGCTTATCTCCAAGGGGGCGGAGCAAAGCATTCTCCGCTGCGCCGCTTTATGTAACCCTTTTTTTTAATGGAAAAGAAAAAAACTCCTTTTTAAATGTTTTTTTTTGTCCTTAGGATTTTCAAACAACAAAATCTTTAGTAACATTATCAACTTCAAAGGAAACCATCTCCATCAGGAAAGACAGCATTTTAGATTAAACTCCAATTGTTTCCAAACTTATTTTTTTCATCTTTTATAAGATGTTTCTAATCCAAGGATTCTTTTTTTTTAAACAAAGATGACTCCAAATTCCAATTCACTGCAATAATATTTAAAAATCAAAACTGCCAATGTTATATGAGTGAGTCCTCTGTCCGGAACTGACGACTCCTCCAAAACATGACATAATAAACTTGAAAGTGCATTGTGGCAACAATTAAATTTCCAGTTCTTCAATTTAAACAAGTCAATTAACCTTAACAGTATGAATTCAATTCAGACTTATTACCTTATACTACTTATTAACTACACACAGAACAGAATAGCACGTGCTTATTTTAAAAGATAGGTAAATTATGTCATTTTCTTGTTCTTCAGGCGCCTTTCAAATGACTGTAATAAAACCAAAAACTAAAGAAAAAGTTATTTAACATTCTTACAACAAAAGACTTAACACTAGGTCCTTACACAAACTTTAATCTTTCCCATTATCTCCTTTTTTTATCCTTCTCTCCCTTAAAACAATATTCAATTCCTGACATTTGCTACTTAAAACAGTCAGTAAAACATGACTTTAATTTAAACTCCAAAAAACTAGAACAGATTTTAGACTGGAACTCCAATTAAAGCAGGAGTTGTACACTTCAAATTGGATTTCTGCCAAACATCTTCAGACCTTCAAGGCTGAAGCTTATCTCTGAGAAAATTGTTCATTGCCTTTTCACAGTTGCAAAACCAATTAAAAATAAAAATAGAATTTTAACTTAAAATATAGTTCAATTTTATATCCCATTCCTGGGTGGACAACACTAAATCGAAATGAACACACTTAACAATCACTTTTCAGACTCATTGAATTCCAAACAACTTCGAAAATTGATTTCTGTAATGGGTTATGAATCCAAAATACCAAATCTCTTTCAAAATTCCCTGTCCCAATGTCAAGGAACACACACAGGTTCAACTAATTCACAACCAAAACATGACTCAAGGTTCCCACAAAATATACACTTGTAAAAATAGAAAAAGTAACAGACTCATTCTCTCATCATTAAGGCCAGACAACAAAGAGTTAACGACAGTCAGTTTCACAGAACACAAGCTCGACAGAACACAAGTTGTACATCGCAGACATTCAATTCATTCGCGGAAGCTTCCAACATTCTCACATTCAAATCAAAGACACAGTGACTTGTTTCTACTCTAAAACATACCTATCTTTAAAACATATATTTACCGTGGCACTTCTGCGTCTTTCTCGAGGGGGCAAATGGACGTGGGTCGCCTTTCTCCAGAGGACATGATTTACTTGTCCCCGGGGGCAACCCTTCCTCCTTACAAGCCGTCAAGCCCATTCTTCCTTCTACTTTCTCAAACCCTAGCTCTTTTCTAGGAATCAAGCAGCATTAAAACGAAAGAAAACAAACAAGACACAAGAAAACGAATAGACACAGAAATACAAACAAAGGACGAACCACACACAAGGAGACGAACAGGTGCAGTCAATGTTGGGATCAACAGAATTTATAGAGTCTTTTGGTTTCCCCCTTCACGAATCGATAATTCTGTTTGAGGGCGCTTTCTTGCCAACTTGATCGGATTCTTATCTTTTTCCTCCTGACAATATTGTCTCCATAATCCAATTAATTCTTTTGCCCGATTGCCTTTATTTTGTTTCCAATTTTTTTTTCTTGGGGTTTTAAAAAAAAATTACTTACAAGTCTTTTGTCCCCCTTAAGGGCCATTGGCCTCCTAATTACTTATTTAAGGCTGCCGATAATTGTTTGAAGTCTTTCCCTTTATCCGGATATTTATCACACAGTACTTGTAATGGATAAGATGGATCACTTGTATTATCTAAACAGTTTCCCATATTCACAACTATTATCACAAACTATTATTACTTACAAATAACCGTCAGTCACGACCTACTTTAACCTTCAGTCATAGTCAATACGACCTACTTTAATTCTACCTCAGTCCCATCAGCCGTCCTCTAAAGAAACAGACTAAACCTGAGTGTCAGCCGTTCTAAAACGACACTGACTTTAATCAACCTTCAGTCGTAGTCAATACGACTTACTTTAATTCTACCTCAGTCCCATCAGCCGTCCTCTAAAGAAACAGACTAAACCTGAGTGTCAGCCGTTCTAAAACAACTGACTCCAACCTTCAGCCGCAGCTTAATATGACCTACTTTAACTTTACCTCAGTCGTTCTAAAACGACCTACTTTAATCAACCTTCAGCCGTAGCTCAATACGACCTACTTGAACCATAACCTCAGTCGTACCTACTTCGACTGACCCTTATCTTTTCTAATCCGCCAGACTGATCATTGATCTCGTCCAGACGATCTTACCTGACCATCAACGAGTGATCAAACTTTTATCGAACTATGGGACAGAGGAAAACCAACATGGTCATATGTCAACTACTCACGTCGGGGGCCCATTTCCTCTCTCTCCGTCCAAGACAAGTCTGATTCTGATTTCGCTGATGATCGGCGGTCGTCTGTTGAGATCCCACTTCTGACACCAAAATGTAAATCTGAGTTATTTTTGCCTTCAGTCTGGTTCAGTAAATATACAGAGTCGGATGTGTAGGTAAAATCAATTACTTTATTTGCGCATTTAGCCGGGTGACTTACTCTTATGCAACGACAATGACTCCACCCCAGAGTCTATAGGGTCCACCAGAGTAAGTGTTGTTCGTGATACAGATACTACTGTTTATACATTAAGATTCATGCTACACCCCCTTGTTTAACCAATCAGTGTGGTACAATTTAAATTTCAACCAGGTGATAACGTGGAGTACATTTGTTACTGAGGTTACCAATACCCTCTATTTTCAATACATACTTGTTACTAACATAATATTGTTTTGCCTCAGCAAGATAAAAGAAAACAGACAAGCAAGATAATTAGCAATGGCAGAAGTATGAGAAACAACATTCTGGTTTCGCTTCCCACAATTGTCATGAGTCCTGTGATCCTGTTATCTTTATCAAGTTGCAGCCTGCAGTAACACCAAGCAGTAGGCGTATCATATACGACGGGCCCAATATTCCTTATCATCACTAACACAGGGATGGACAGCATGTTTCACAGGAGTCCATTTGTTTCAAACCACAGGGAGTCACACAATCAGGCCATAAAAGTACCGATGTCCTTGCAACTACCAGTGTCGGCTAGTCTTCACAATCTCACACTCTGCCTTTACTTTTAACTATTTCATTGTGGTCTCTGCAACTTAAAATCAAAGCTTAGCAAAGCTACTATTCCTAACTTGGCTATATTTCCCATTAAGCATAGGGCCATTCCTTTCTGCTCACTTCCACAAAAGTAAACATAAACTCACACCGTCCCACAACACGGTTCAGAAACACGCACATAAACTCACACAGTCCGACAACACCGTTCAGAGACACACAAACCCACAACACGCTTCAAAGACACACACAAACATGCACGGTCCCACAGGACGGTTCAGAGACAATGACAGATGCACACTTCGTCCCACAACACGGTGCAGAGACACACAAACTCACACCATCCTCAAACACGGTTCAGAAACCTACACAAACTTACACAGTCCCACAACACGGTTCAGACGCGCACACAAAATCTCACTCAGTCCCACCACTCATTTAAAATACCTGTCGAGCACGATCCATCTTAAAACCAGAGACGTTCACCATCCTGACTGCACATATCCATTCCAGGAGCAAAAGGGGGAGCAGTGGCTCTGGCCAGTCCTGATATGGCACCAGGCTTGTCACTCAAGCCATGCTCCACCCAGTCCAGATTGAGTCACCTACCAGGTCGCAGCTTACTGTGTGTCAGATCCTGTCCCCCAGGTATGGAAGAGTCCAAGATTAGTCTGTCGGTTAACAGGACATGGTGGCAGGATGGCCTTTTGCCACGTGGCAGTATCCTCAATAAAAGCTCTTTGCTTGGGAAATCGGGTCTAATGGTAGCTACCTGGAGACGAACCGTCAACATTGTGAGTGCAAAAGCAAACGAAGGGTGAATGCTGGAAATCTGAAATGAAAAGAGAAAATGCCATAAATGCGCAGCGACTGAGGCAGCATATCTGGAAAGAGAAACAGTGTTACAGTTTCTGGTGGGTAGCCTTTCTTCACAACTGGATAAAGGTTACAGATTGAACAGGTATAAAGCGAGTCCAGTGGCAGAGAGAAAGTGGAAGGGGCAAGGTCTGGGATAGGGTGCAACTATGGCTTGGAGTGTTTTTCTGTCAGGAGAGAGAATTATGCAGCCAAGCAGTGTCACATTGTTAAATGAGCTCTGTTTTGTGCTAAGTACAATTGTTGAATTGCCGCAACCATTTTCATATTGTCCCCTTGTGAAACTGGTAAACAATGGTTCTCCGACTGACTGAAAAATTGCTGGGGAGTAATTTTGATTTATTCCACCAGAGGGCAGGAAAAAAACTGATATCATCCCGCAGCGTCGATATGGAAAAGTGATGACTGGCAGGATTCTCCAGCTCACACGACCTGAGACTCGAATTCATTGATACACTGGTTTGCAGTATCTTGTCAAATTTGGCTGGGGTCGTCTCTGTGGCGCAATTGGTTAGCGCGTTCAGCTATACGACGAAAAGTTGGTGGTTCGAAGCAACCCAGGGTCCACAGCCCATACTGAACTTTTCCCTTGAGCGCTCATTGTCGCGCAGCTGTCGGATCTCCGTGTTGACATTGGAGCCAGCATTCCCTGATTATTTAACAACGCTGCTCTCATCCATTAGTTGTGTCCGTTTATGAATTCAGGAAAAGCTTTTTTCAAGGAAATGAGCAAAACCCACAATCCTTTGCACCATGTACTTCCATCGACCCCTGCTGAACATATTAAGTTCGGGGCTTCGAAAAAAACAATGCAAATTCATTCTATGGGTGCACAATCTGGGACAGTTCCGCCACTGGGATTGGGATAAACAAGTTGAATGCGGCAGACCACTTTAATGACGTTTCACCTGCATCAAATAACTTCACTTTTATTGATGTACACTAAAAGTCCCTGGCTGTCATTGTTCCAGTCCACTGCTAACAGCTGATCAAAGCAGGTGTGGAATTGCCGTTGAGAGCTGAGCACCAAGCGCTGAATTTTCGTCAGCTTCCAAATCAATTCGTGTCTCAGAATCACCGCTCTGAGAGCAGGAATCCGCGACAAATACTCAACAGGACGGGCAACTTGTGAAAACTCTTTCAATTTTTGGTGTACAGACTTTTCTTAAAACTTCAAACAGGACCATGTGACAATATAAATTGTGAGTGTGTGTCTGTGGCTGTCATGGTTCGATATAAACTGTGAGTCTTGACGTTATGACGGCGATGCATTGTGAGTGTGTCAGTTGTAAATAAACTTTTATTTTGATAATATATATCAAGTTCTAAATATATAAATATTGATGATTGAAACAGTGTACTTGAGCATGATGGGTGTATCGGTCTGCTCATTCTGAATAAATATGCGTGGTACATGTGGTACTTCCCAATGTATTTGTGTGTATCTGTGTTGTGTATACATTTTTCTATGTGTCAAAGCAAGGTAAGAGAGCAATAAATAAGCAGAAAGTACACATAAACTCACACAGTCCCACAACACGGTTCAGAAACACGCACATAAACTCACACAGTCCGACAACACCGTTCAGAGACACATAAACACCAGGTCGCAGTTTACTGTGTGTCAGAACCTGCCCCTCAGGTGTGGGAGATTCCAAGCTTCGTCTGTCAGTTAACAGGACATGGTGGCAGGATGGCCTTTTGCCACGTGGCAGTATCCTCAATAAAAGCTCTTTGCTTCGGAAATCGGGTCTAATGGTAGCTACCTGGAGACGAACCGTCAACATTGTGAGTGCAAAAGCAAACGAAGGGTGAATGCTGGAAATCTGAAATGAAAAGAGAAAATGCCATAAATGCGCAGCGACTGAGGCAGCATATCTGGAAAGAGAAACAGTGTTACAGTTTCTGGTGGGTAGCCTTTCTTCACAACTGGATAAAGGTTACAGATTGAACAGGTATAAAGCGAGTCCAGTGGCAGAGAGAAAGTGGAAGGGGCAAGGTCTGGGATAGGGTGCAACTATGGCTTGGAGTGTTTTTCTGTCAGGAGAGAGAATTATGCAGCCGAGCAGTGTCACATTGTTAAATGAGCTCTGTTTTGTGCTAAGTACAATTGTTGAATTGCGGCAACCGTTTTCATATTGTCCCCTTGTGAAGTTGGTAAACAATGGTTCTCCGACTGACTGAAAAATTGCTGGGGAGTAATTTTGATTTATTCCACCAGAGGGCAGGAAAAAAAACTGATATCATCCCGCAGCGTCGATATGGAAAAGCTGATGACTGGCAGGATTCTCCAGCTCACACGACCTGAGACTCGAATTCATTGATACACTGGTTTGCAGTATCTTGCCAACTTTGGCTGTGGTCGTCTCTGTGGCACAATTGGTTAGTGCGTTCGGCTGTACACCGAAAAGTTGGTGGTTTGAAACCACCCCGGGTCGACAGCCCATACTGAACTTTTCCCATGAGCGCTCATTGTCGGGCAGCTGTCGGATCTCCGTGTTTCCATTGGAGCCAGCATTACCTGATTATTTAACAATGCTGCTCTCATCCGTTAGTTGTGTGCGTTTATGAATTCAGGAAAAGCTATTTTCAAGGAAATGAGCAAAACCCACCAACCTTTGCACCATGTACTTCCATCGAAACCTGCTAAATATATTAAGTTCGGGGCTTCGAAAAAAACAATGCAAATTCATTCTAAGGGCGCACAATCTGGGACAGTTCCGCCGCTGGGATTGGGGAAAACAAGTTGAATGCGGCAGACCACTTTAATGACGTTTCACCTGCATCAAATAACTTCACTTTTATTGATGTACACTAAAAGTCCCTGGCTGTCATTGTTCCAGTCCACTGCTAACAGCTGATCAAAGCAGGTGTGGAATTGCCGTTGAGAGCTGAGCACCAAGCGCTGAATTTTTGTCAGCTTCCAAATCAATTCGTGTCTCAGAATCACCGCTCTGAGAGTAGGAATCCGCGACAAATACTCAACAGGACGGGCAACTTGTGAAAACTCTTTCAATTTTTGGTGTACAGACTTTTCTTAAAACTTCAAACAGGACCATGTGACAATATAAATTGTGAGTGTGTGTCTGTGGCTGTCATGGTTCGATATAAACTGTGAGTCTTGACGTTATGACGGCGATGCATTGTGAGTGTGTCAGTTGTAAATAAACTTTTATTTTGATAATATATATCAAGTTCTAAATATATAAATATTGATGATTGAAACAGTGTACTTGAGCATTACGGGTGTATCGGTCTGCTCATTCTGAATAAATATGCGTGGTGCGTGTGGTACTTCTCAATGTATTTGTGTGTATCTGTCTTGTGTACACATTTTTCTATGTGTCAAAGCAAGGTAAGAGAGCAATAAATAAGCAGAAAGTACACATAAACTCACACAGTCCCACAACACGGTTCAGAAACACATAAACAAACAACACGCTTCAAAGACACACACAAACATGCACGGTACCACAGCACGGTTCAGAGACAACGACAGACGCACACTTCGTCCCACAACACGGTGCAGAGACACACAAACTCACACCATCCTCAAACACGTTTCAGAAAGCTACACAAACTTACACAGTCCCACAACACGGTTCAGACGCGCACACACAACCTCACTCAGTACCGCCACTCATTTAAAATACCTGTCGAGCACGATACATCTTAAAACCAGAGACATTCACATGTGACATGGATTGCCAGGTTTAGAGTGCTGTGCAGCTCCGGTGAGGAAGACGGGAATGATGTGGTTGATGATTGCGTGGAATGCATTGCAAACTTGGGTTACATTGCTTGATTTCTACACCTTGAAATTCAGAAGCAAGTGAGGCACCAGGTGGAAACCAACAGCTGTCTCTCTGGAAGAGGGGACATGTCCTCCTAATCTAACCATTTGAACTCTGCAAACATTCTGCTGGATCTGGACTGCCCTGTATACCAAGGCCAATTTGTATACTATATAAATTGGCATGCCCAGACTATGCAGAGGACTCAAGGTGGGGTCCAACCAGGGCATTATATAGCTGCAGTGAAGCTAAGCCCCCATTATATAACTGCCTCTGTTGCGCATTCTACTGTGAGGGTAATCACCTTGAATGTAGCAACTCAACAAAATAAGGACGCATTTGATCAAAATAAAGTGTTTAAAAACACAAATATGTGTCAGTGCAATCAGTAAATAATGAGAAATGAAATCCAGAACTTGGCAAGAATCCCATGAGGATGTCTTGGTGTGGTTGGGGAAGGGAATCTTTGTCATTGATGACACACTGTGCATTGACACTGCAGCAGCTGCTCCACCTCTTACAAACTTAGTTTCTTAAGTGAGAGTTTACAAAAAAGGGAATTGGATAATTGCATGAAAGGAGAGGCAAACAAAAGCAGAGCGAAGGAAGTGGGCCCAACTGGCAAGTCTTTGAAAAAACTGGCAATGGTACGATGGCCTGAATGGCCTGGCAATGTGTTGTGCACTGCTGAGCGTCCATAGCTGGGTCAATACCTCTGCAGCCTTGCGAAATGTCACAGTGGAATTGCATTTCAATGAAACAAGCACCACAAATAGATCATGACTGTATAGTTTAACAATACTTGCAGCTTCCTCAACATAGCAGCTTTGCTGAGTTTCTGTGGTGTCGTGGTGATCACGTTTGCTTCATTTGTAAAAAGTCCCCAGTTCGATACTGGACAGAAACATTTTGTAAACCAACCCAAAGTTCTTCCCAAGAAATATGCAATCATTGCCATTCCCCATTAACACAACACAATTTCTCAAAGCCCTCTTTCTCTTGCACATTGTGAGCACAATGCCTTGCAATCGCTCCTCTTTCTCGTCCCGATGCTGCAGAAAGTTCCTCAAAACCTAGCACTTACACTTCGTTTGGCTCAGATACGAATAGAAACCTGCAACACCAGCTTGTTCAGAAACAGCTGATCTGAAGCTCATTTCAGACGAGGCAAAAGCACATCAGCAATTCACTTTCACCAGCTCCACAGTCGTTGAGACAGGGGCACACTGCAATATTTTGACCCGCACTGTCCAATTACTCGCTGTTAGCAGCAAGAGGCGTCTGCTGCCTCAATCAACAGGTTACTGGCCATCTCAGGGAGGCAATTAGCACACTCCGGGCCAAATCTCCCCAGAAACCAAGCACAGGCTCAGCAAAACGGAGGCACATGATATCCGGGTCACTAAACCTCCGAGCAGCTCTTGCAGAACACCCATGTGACTGAAACTTTCTTTGAGTTGCAATGATGAATCTCCGGTGGAAACAAGTAGGGGGAAATTGCTCCTCCTGAACATTTCCTCTTGCGTAAAAGGGGCAATAATCCTTTTCAATTTAACCACTGCTGCAGCAGATTCTTGGTGTCTTCAGCACCTTGATAACACAGCTCTTAACATGCAGCCGCAATTATGACAAGGGGTAAAGGTTCATGACACGCAGAGGGGAAAATGTTATTTAAGTTATGACAATCGCTCACAGACTTATCAGCGTTTTGTTCAGTCAGTAACAGAGACATAGGAAATAGGAAGGGTGCGTTAACAATGTTGGGGCTGTACTACAGGCCTCCCAACAGCGAGCGTCAGATAGAGGTATAAATATGTAAACAGATTATGGAAAGATGTAGGAGAAACAGGGTGGTGGTGATAGGAGATTTTAATTTTCCCAACATTGACTGGGATTCACTTAGTGGTAGAGGTCTCGATGGAGCAGAATTTGTCAGGAGCATCCAGGAGGGTTTTCCAGAGCAGTATGTAAATAGTCCAACTCGGGAACGGGCCATACTGGACCTGGTGTTGGGGAATGAGCCCGGCCAGTTGGTTGAAGTTTCAGTAGGGGACTACTTTGGGAATAGTGATCATAATTCCGTAAGTTTTAGAATTCTCACGGACAAAGACGAGAGTGGTCCCAAAGGAAGAGTGCTAAATTGGGGGAAGGCCAACTATACCAATATTCGGCAGGAGCAGGGGAATGTAGATTGGGAGCAGCCGTTTGAAGGTAAACCCACATTTGATTAGTGGGAAGCTTTTAAAGAGAGGTTGATTAGCATGCAGGAGAGACATGTTCCTGTGAAAATGAGGGACAGAAATGGCAAGATTAGGGAACCATGGATGACAGGTGAAATTGTGAGACTAGTTAAGAGGAAAAAGGAAGCATACATAAGCGCTAGGAGGCTGAAGAAAGACGAAGCTTTGAAAGAATATCGGGATTGTAGGACCAAGCTGAAACGAGGAATTAAGAGGGCTAAAAGGGGTCATGAAATATCTTTAGCAAACAGGGTTAAGGAAAATCCCAAAGCCTTTTATTCACATATAAGGAGCAAGAGGGTAACTATAGAAAGGAATGGCCCACTCAAGGACAAAGGAGGAAAGTTATGCGTGGAGTCAGAGAAAATGGGTAAGACTCTAAACGAGTACTTTGCATCGGTATTCACCGAGGAGAGGGACATGACAGATGTTGAGGTTAGGGACAGATGTTTGATTACTCTAGGTCAAGTCGGCATAAGGAGGGAGGAAGTGTTGGGTATTCTAAAAGGCATTAAGTTGGACAAGTCCCCAGGTCCAGATGGGATCTATCCCAGGTTACTGAGTGAAGCGAGAGAGGAAATAGCTGGGGCCTTAACAGATATCTTTGCAGCATCCTTAAACACGGGTAAGGTCCCGGAGGACTGGAGAAATGGTAATGTCGTCCCCTTGTTTAAGAAGTGTAGCGGGGAAAATCCAGGGAATTATAGACCGGTGAGCCTGACGTCAGTGGTAGGGAAGCTGCTGGGGAACTACTGAGGGATAGGATCTATTCCCATTTGAAAGAAAATGGGCTTATCAATGATAGGCAACATGGTTTTGTGCAGGGAAGGTCATGTCTTACCAACTTAATAGAATTCTTTGAGGAAGTGACAAAGTTGATTGATGAGGGAAGGGCTGTAGATGTCATATACATGGACTTCAGTAAGGCGTTTGATAAGGTTCCCCATGGTAGGCTGATGGAGAAAGTGAAGTCGCATGGGGTCCAGGGTGTACTAGCTAGATGGATAAAGAACTGGCTGGGCAACAGGAGACAGAGAGTAGCATTGGAAGGGAGTTTCTCAAAATGGAAACTTGTGACAAGTGGTGTTCCACAGGGATCCGTGCTGGGACCACTGTTGTTTGTGATATACATAAATGATTTGGAGGAACGTATAGGTGGTCTGATTAGCAAGTTTGCAGACGACACTAAGATTGGTGGAGTAGCAGATAGTGAAGGGGACTGTCAGAGAATACAGCAGAATATAAATAGATTGGAGAGTTGGGCAGAGAAATGGCAGATGGAGTTCAATCAGGGCAAATGCGAGGTGATGCATTTTGGAAGATCCAATTCAAGAGTGAACTATGCAGTAAATGGAAAAGTCCTGGGGAAAATTGATGTACAGAGAGATTTGGGTGTTCAGGTCCATTGTTCCATGAAGGTGGCAACGCAGGTCAATAGAGTGGTCAAGAAGGCATACGGCATACTTTCCTTCATTGGACGGGGTATTGAGTACAAGGGTTGGCAGGTCATGTTACAGTTGTATAAGACTTTGGTTCGGCCACATTTGGAATACTGCGTGCAGTTCTGGTCGCCACATTAACAAAAGGATGTAGATGCTTTGGAGAGGGTGCAGAGGAGGTTCACCAGGATGTTGCCTGGTATGGAGGGCGCTAGCTATGAAGAGAGGTTGAGCAGATTAGGATTATTTTCATATTATTTTATGATAGATGGATGGATAGCAAGAAGCTTTTTCCCAGAGTGGGGGATTCAATTACTCGGGGTCACGAGTTCAAAGTGAGAGGGGAAAAGTTCAGGGGGGATGTGCGTGGGAAGTTCTTTATGCAGTGGGTGGTGCGTGTCTGGAACGCGTTGCCAGTGGAGGTGGTAGACGCGGGCACGATAGCGTCTTTGAAGATGTATCTAGACAGATACATGAATGGGCAGGAAGCAAAGTGATACAGATCCTTAGAAAATAGGCAACATGTTTAGATATAGGATCTGGATCGGCGCAGGCTTGGAGGGCCGAAGGGCCTGTTCCTGTGCTGTAATATTCTTTGTTCTTTGTTCTATCCCTGGGTTTATTGATGCAGATTAACATAACTATTCAGCGTCACGCAGAGCCGCTAAGTTTACTTTGCCTCCCTGAAAGACAGACACAGCTGATTCTGCAACTGAAGCTAAGGAAACAGGCAGACATGCCAAATTATCACTTTGTATTGTTCTTCATTCGGCGAGTAACAGGAAAACTAACAAGGTGGCGTTGAAAATGAGATGCACTGCGGCTCCGCTCAATATCAAACCGCTCCTTCATATTGAACTGAGGAAGACTATACATGAATAAAAGCAAAATACTGTGGATGCTGGAAATCTGAAATAAAAACCAGAAATTCTGGAAATACTCTGCAGGTCTGGCAGCATCTGTGGAGAGAGAAGCAGAGTTAACATTTCGGCTCAGTGAATCTTCTTCAGAACTGGCAAAAATTAGAAATGTCAAAGGTTAGAAGCAAGTAAAGAGGGGGTGGAGCAAGAGATAACAAAGGAGACGGTATAGATTTGTCAAGGCCACAGAATAGCTGACCAGAAGGCCATGGAGCAAAGGCAAACAATATGTTAATGGTGTGTTGAAAGACAAAGCATTAGTACAGATAGGACTGTTGACGGACTGAAAATTGAACAGCAGCAAGTACAAACAGGGAAAAAAAACAGCGGGTACGCAAACTGAACAAACTAGGATGAAATAAAATAAACATACAAAAAAATGTAAAAAATGTTAAAAAGAAAAATAACAAAAAATGAAAGTAAAATGGGGGCCCGTCATGATCTGACATTATTGAACTCAATATTCAGTGTGGCACGCTCTCGTGTGCAGTGGTTAGCACCGCAGCCTCACAGCTCCAGCGACCCGGTTTCAATTCTGGGCACTGCCTGTGTGGTGTTTGCAAGTTCTCCCTGTGTCTGCGTGGGATTCCTCCGGGTGCTCCAGTTTCCTTCCACATGCCAAAGACTTGCTGGTTGACAGGTTAATTGGCCATTCGCAATTGCCCCTAGTAAAGGTAGGTGGTAGGGAAATATAGGGAAGGTGGGGATGTGGTAGGAATATGGAATTCGTGTAGGATTAGTATAAATGGGTGGTCGATGGTCGGCACAGACTCGGTGGGCCGAAGGGCCTGTTTCAGTGCTGTATCACGAAACTAAATTAATCGGTCAATGAGATGCTGTTTTTTGAGCTTGTGTTGATGTTCACTGGAACAATGCAGCAAGCCCAGGATAGAGATGTGAGCACGAGAGCAGGGGGGAGTCTTGAAATGGCAAGCAACCAGAAGCTCAGGGTCCTGCTTGCGGACTGAGCAGACGTGTTCCACAAAGCGGTCACCCAGTCTGCGTTTGGTCTCCCCAATAAACATGAATATACATGAATTGGATTTGGACGCCAGTATGTTGCAAAATGTCAAGAAAGAAAGGCACAAATGCCATTAACACTGACTTTACAAATTATTCACTGAAAAATTCTTTCATTTGCTGGAAAAGATGAATACTGTGCATCTGAAAATGGGCACCATGGGATTGTGTTGCATACTGACCTGTTTTCCTGTATTTGCCTGTCATCTATACAATTCAATTTGTGTTGGATATTGCTGAGAATCTCATTTCAAGATGAGGGCACAGATCTTAATATAATCCTACTGAAAGTTTAATCCTGGAACAAATCCTGTGTGACATGGATTGCAACGTTTCGAGGGCTGTGCAGCTAAGGTGAGTAAGACGGGAATGATGTGCTTGATGATTGCGTGGAATGCATTGCAAATTTGGGTTACATTCTGCACCTTGAAATTCAGAAGCAAGTGAGGCACCAGGTGGAAATCAACAGCTGTCTCTGTGGAAGCGGGGACATGGCCTCCGAATCTAACCATTTGAACTCTGAAAACATTCTGCTGGATCTGAACTGCCCTGTATACCAAAGCCAATTTGTATACTTTATAAAGTGGAATGCCCAGAACTATGCAGAGTACTCCAGGTGGGGTCTAACCAGGACATTATATAGCTGTAGCGAAGCTTCGCCCCCATTATATAACTGCCTCTGTTACGCATTCTACTGCCAGGGTAATCGCATTGTATGTTGCAACGCAGCAAAATAAGGACGCATTTGATCAAAATAAAGAGTTTAAAAACACAAGTATGTGTCAGTGCAATCAGTAAATAATGAGAAATGAAATCCAGAACTTGGCAAGAATCCCAAGTGGATGTCTTGGTGTGGTTGGGGAAGGGAATATTTGTCAATGATGGCACACTGTGCATTGACACTGCAGCAGCTGCTGCACCTCTTACAAACTTAGTTTCTTAAGTGAGAGTTTACAAAAAAGGGAATTGGATAATTGCATGAAAGGAGAGGCAAACAAAAGCAGAGCGAAGGAAGTGGGCCCAACTGGCAAGTCTTTGAAAAAACTGGCAATGGTGCGATGGCCTGAATGGCCTGGCAATGTGTTGTGCACTGCTGAGCATCCATTGCTGGGTCAGTACCTCTGCAGCCTTGCGAAATGTCACAGTGGAATTGCATTTCAATGAAACAAGCACACCAAATAGATCATGACTGTACAGTTTAAGAATACTTGCAGCTTCCTCAGCCGTGCAGCTGTGCTGAGTTTCTGTAGTGCAGTGGTGATCTCGTTTGTCAACCACACAAAAAGTCTCCAGTTCGAAACTCCGCAGCAACATTTTCGAAACCAACCCAAACTTCTGACCAAGATATATGCAATCATTGACATTCCCCATTAATACAACACAATTTCTCAAAGCCCTCCTTCCCTTGCACATTGTGTGCACAATGCCTTGCAATCGCTCCTCTTTTGAGTCCTGATGCTGCAGAAAGTTCCTCAAAACCGCGCACTTGCACTTCATTTGGCTCAGATTAGAATAGAAACCTGCAACACCATCTTGCCAAGTAACAGCTGATCGAAGTCTCATTTCAGACGAGGCAACAGCACATCAGCAATTCACTTTCGCCAGCTCCACAGTCGTTGAGACAGGGGCACGCTGCAATATTTTGACCCGCACTGTCCAATTACTCGCTGTTAGCAGCAAGTGGCGTCTGCTGCCTCAATCAACAGGTTACTGGCCATCTCAGGGAGGTAAAATAGCACAACCCGGGCCAAATCTCCCCATAAACCAAGCACAGGCTCAGCAAAACGTCGGCACATGATATCCGGGTCACAAAACCTCCGAGCAGCTCTGACAGAACACCCAAGTGACTGAAAGTTTCTTTGAGTTGCAATGATGAATCTCCGGTGGAAACAAGTTTGGGGAAAATGATCCTCCTGAACATTTCTTTTTGGGTAAAAGGGGCAAAAATCCTTTTCAACTTAACCACTGCCACAGCAGATTCTTGGTGTCTTAAGCACCTTGACAACGCAGCTCTTAACATGCAGCCGCAATTATGACAAGGGGTAAAGGTTCATGACACGCAGAGGGGAAAAAGTTATTTAACTTATGACAGTCGCTCACAGACTTATTAGCGTTTTGTGCAGTCAGTAACAGAGACATACCTGGGTTTATTGATGCAGATTAACATAACTATTCAGCGTCACGCAGAGCCGCTAAGAGTACTTTGCCTCCCTTAAAGACGGACACAGCTGATTCTGTAACTGAAGCTAAGGAAACAGGCAGACGTGCCAAATTATCACTTTGTATTGTTCTTCATTCGGCGAGTAACAGGAAAACTAACAAGGTGGCGTTGAAAATGAGATGCACTGCGGCTCCGCTCAATATCAACCCGCTCCTTCATATTGAACTGAGGAAGAATACGCATGAATAAAAGCAAAATACTGTGGATGCTGGAAATCTGAAATAAAAACAAGAAATTCTGGAAATACTCAGCAGGTTTGGCAGCATCTGTGGAGAGAGAAGCAGAGTTAACATTTCGGCTCAGTGACCCTTCTTCAGAACTGGCAAATATTGGAAAAGTCAAAGGTTAGAAGCAAGTAAAGCGGGGGTGGAGCAAGAGATAACAAAGGAGAAGGTGTAGATTGGGCAAGGCCACAGAATAGCTGACCAGAAGGTCATGGAGCAAAGGCAAACAATATGTTAATGGTGTGTTGAAAGACAAAGCATTAGTACAGATAGGACTGTTAACAGACTGAAAATTGAACAGCAGCAAGTCCAAACATGAAAACAAAACAGTGGGTACGCAAACTGAACAAACTAAGATGAAATAAAATAAACATGCAAAAAAATTTTTAAAATGTAAAAATGAAAAATAACAAAAAGTGAAAGTAAAATGGGGGGCCCGTCATGATCTGAAATTATTGAACTCAATATTCAGTCCGGCATGCTCACGTGTGCAGTGGTTAGCACCGCAGCCTCACAGCTCCAGCGACCCGGTTTCCATTCTGGGCAATGCTTGTGTGGTGTTTGCAAGTTCTCCCTGTGTCTGCGTGGGATTCCTCTGGGTGCTCCGGATCCTCCCACATGCCAAAGACTTGCTGGTTGGTAGGTTAATTGGCCATTTTCAATTGCCCCTCGTAATGGTAGGTGGTAGGGAAACATAGAGAAGGTGGGGATGTGCTACAATATCGAATTCGTGTAGGATAAGTATAAATGGGTGGTCGATGGTCGGCACAGACTCGGTGGGCCGAAGGGCCTGTTTCAGTGCTGTATCACGAAACTAAACTAATCGGTCAACGAGATGCTGTTTTTCGAGCTTGCGTTGATGTTCACTGTAACACTGCTGCAAGCCCAGGAGAGAGATGTGAGCATGAGAGCAGGGGGGAGTCTTGAAATGGCAAGCAATCAGAAGCTCAGGGTCCTGCTTGCGGACTGAGCGGACGTGTTCCGCAAAGCGGTCACCCAGTCTGCGTTTGGTCGCCCCAATAAACATGAATATACATGAATTGGATTTAGGCGCCAGTGTGTTGCAAAACGAGAAGAAAGAAAGGCACAAATGCCATTAACACTGAATTTACAAATGATTCACTGAAAAATTCTTTCATTTCCTGGAAAAGATGAATATTGTGCATCTGAAAATGGGCACCATGGGATTGTGTTGCATACGGACCTGTTTTCCCGTATTTGCCTGTCATCTATACAATTCAATTTGTGTTGGATATTGCTGAGAATCTCATTTCAAGATGAGGGCACAGATATTAATATAATCCGACTGAAAGTTTAATCCTGGAACAAATCCTGTGTGACATGGATTGCAACGTTTAGAGGGCTGTGCAGCTAAGGTGAGGAAGACGGGAATGATGTGCTTGATGATTGCGTGGAATGCCTTGCAAACTTGGGTTACGTTGCTTGATTTCATTCTACACCTTGAAATTCAGAAGCAAGTGAGGCACCAGGTGGAAACCAACAGCTGTCTCTGTGGAAGCGGGGACATGGCCTCCGAATCTAACCATTTGAACTCTGAAAACATTCTGCTGGATCTGAACTGCCCTGTCTCCCAAGGCCAATTTGTATACTTTATAAAGTGGAATGCTCAGAACTATGCAGAGTACTCCAGGTGGGGTCTAACCAGGACATTATATAGCTGTCGCGAAGCTTTGCCCTCATTATATAACTGCTCTGTTACGCATTCTACTTCTCGGGTAATCACATTGTTAGAATTAGAATTAGAATTAGTACATTACAGCGCAGTACAGTCCCTTCGGTCCTCGATGTTGCGCCGACCTGTGAAACCATCTGACCTACACTGTTCCATTTTCATCCATATGTCGATCCAATGACCACTTAAATGCCCTTAAAGTTGGCGAGTCTACTACTGTTTCAGGCAGGTCGTTTCACGCCCCTACTTCTCTCTGAGTAAAGAAACTACCTCTGACATCTGTCCTGTATCTATCACCCCTCAACTTAAAGCGATGTCCCCTCGTGTTTGCCATCACCATCCGAGGAAAAAGACTCTCACTATCCACCCGATCCAACCCTCTGATTATCTTATCTGTCGCTATTAAGTCACCTCTCCTCCTCCTTCTCTCCAACGAAAACAACATCAAGTCCCTCAGCCTTTCCTCGAAAGACCTTCCCTCCATCCCAGGCAACATCCTAGTACATATCCTCTGCACTCTTTCCATAGCTTCCACAACTTTCCTATCATGCGGTGACCAGAACTGCACGCAATGCTCCAGGTGCGGTCTCACCAGAGTTTTGTACAGCTGCAGCATGACCTCGTGGCTCCGAAACTCGATCCCCCTACTACTAAAAGCTAACACACCATATGCCTTCTTAACAGCCCTATTAACCTGGGTAGCAACCTTCAGGGATTTATGCACCTGGACACCAAGATCTCTCTGCTCATCTACACTACCAAGAATCTTCCCATTAGCCCAGTACTCTGCATTCCTGTTACTCCTTCCAAAGTGAATCACCTCGCACTTTTCCGCATTAAACTCCATTTGCCATCTCTCAGCCCAGCTCTGCAGCCTATCTATGTCCCTTTGTACCCAACAACATCCTTCGGCACTATCCACAACTCCACCTACCTTAGTGTCATCCGCACATTTACTAACCCACCCTTCTACACCCTCTTCCAGGTCATTTATAAAAATGACAAACAGCATTGGCCCCAAAACAGATCCTTGCGGTACACCACTAGTAACTAAACTCCAGGATGAACATTTGCCATCAACCACCACCCTCTGTCTTCTTTCAGCTATCCAAGTTCTGATCCAAAGCTCTAAATCACCTTCAACCCCATCCTTCCGGATTTTCTGCAATAGCCTACCATGGGGAACCTTATCAAACGCCTTACTGAAATCCATATACACCACACCCACTGCTTTACCCTCATCCACCTGTTTCGTCACCTTCTCGAAAAACTCAATAAGGTTTGTAAAACACGACCTACCCATCACAGAACCGTGCTGACTATCGCTAATGAACTTATTCTTTTCAAGATGATTATAAATCCTGTCTCTTGTAACCTTTTCCAACATTTTACCCACAACCGAAGTAAGGCTCGCAGGTCTATAATTACCAGGGCTGTCTCTACTCCCCTTCTTGAACAAGGGGACAACATTTGCTATCCTCCAGTCTTCCGGCACTATTCCTGTCGACAATGACGACATAAAGATCAAGGACAAAGGCTCTGTGATCTCCTTCCTGGCTTCCCAGAGAATCCTAGGATAAATCCCATCTGGCCCAGGGGATTTATCTATTTTCACAATTTCCAAAATTGCTAACACCTCCTCCTTGTGAACCTCAATCCCATCTAGCCAGTAGTCTGTATCTCAGTACTCTCCTCGACAACATTTTCTTTCCCACTGTAAATACTGACGAAAAATATTCATTTAACACTTCCCCTATCTCCTCCGATTCCACACACAACTTCCCACTACGATCCTTGATTGGCCCTAACCTATCTCGAGTCATTTTTTTATTCCTGATATACCTATAGAAAGCCTTAGGGTTTTCTTTGATCCTATCAGCCAATGACTTCTCGTGTCCTCTCCTTGCTCTTCTTATCTCTCCTTTTAGATCCTTCCTGGCTAGCATGGAACTCTCAAGCGCCCTAACTGAGCATTCACGTCTCATCCTAACATAAGCCTTCTTCTTCCTCTTGACAAGTGCTTCAACTTCTTTAGTAAACCACGGCTCCCTCGCTCGACAACTTCCTCCCTGCCTCACAGGTACATACTTATCAAGGACACGCATTAGCTGCTCCTTGAATAAGCTCCACATTTCGATTGTTCCCATCCCCTGCAATTTCCTTCCCCATCCTACGCATCCTAAATCTTGCCTAATCGCATCATAACTTCCTTTCCCAAAGCTATATTTTTTGCCCTGTGGTATATACCTGTCCCTGCCCATCGCTAAGGTAAACCTAACCGAATTGTGGTCACTTTCACCAAAGCGCTCACCTACATCTAAATCTAACAGCTGGCCGGGTTCATTACCCAGTACCAAATACAATGTGGCATCGCCCCTGGTTGGCCTGTCTACATACTGTCAGAAAACCCTCCTGCACACACTGGACAAAAACTGACCCATCTAAAGTACTCGAACTATAGTATTTCCAGTCGATATTTGGAAAGTTAAAGATTCCCATAACAACTACCCTGTTACTCTCGCCCCTGTCGAGAATCATCTTTGCTATCCTTTCCTCTACATCTCTGGAACTATTTGGAGGTCTATAAAAGACTGTCAACAGGGTGACTTCACCTCTCCTGTTTCTAACCTCGGCCCAGACTACCTCAGTGGACGAGTCCTCAAATGTCCTTTCTGTCGCTGTAATACTCTCCTTGATTAACAATGCCACACACCCCCCTCTTTTACCATCTTCTCTGTTCTTACTGAAACATCTAAATCCCGGAACCTGCAACATCCATTCCTGCCCCTGCTCTACCCATGTCTCTGAAATGGCCACTACATCGAGATCCCAGGTACCAACCCATGCTGCAAGCTCTCCCACCTTATTCTGGATGCTTCTGGCGTTGAGGTAGACACAATTTAAACCAGGTTCTTGCTTGCCAGTGCCCACTTGCGTCCTTGTAACCTTATCCCTGACCTCACTACTCTCAACATCCTGTACACTGGCAATACAATTTAGGTTCCCATTCCCCTGCTGAATTAGTTTAAACCCCACTGAAGAGCACTGGCAAATCTCAATCCCCCCCCCCCCCCCACCCCCAGGATATTGGTACACCTCTGGTCAGGTGAAGACCATCCTGTTTGTAGAGGTCCCACCTACCCCAGAAAGAGCCCCAATTATCCAGGAAAACAAAACCCTCCCTCCTGCACCATCCTTGCAGCCACGTGTTCAACTCCATTGTGTGGAGCAACTCAGCAAAATCAGGACGCATTTGATAAAAATAAAGAGTTTAAAAACACAAATATGTGTCAGTGCAATCAGTAAATAATGAGAAATGAAATGCAGAACTTGGCAAGAATCCCAAGTGGATGTCTTGGTGCGGTTGGGGAAGGGAATCTTTGTCAATGATGGCACACTGTGCATTGACACTGCAGCAGCTGCTCCACCTCTTACAAACTTAGTTTCTTAAGTGAGAGTTTAATATAAAGGGAATTGGATAATTGCATGAAAGGAGAGGCAAACAAAAGCAGAGCGAAGGAAGTGGGCCCAACTGGCAAGTCTTTGAAAAAACTGGCAATGGTACAATGGCCTGAATGGCCTGGCAATGTGTTGTGCACTGCTGCGCGTCCATTGCTGGGTCAATACCTCTGCAGCCTTGCGAAGTGTCACAGTGGAATTGCATTTCAATGAAACAAGCACCACAAATAGATCATGACTGTATAGATTAACAATACTTGCAGCTTCCTCAGGCCTGCAGCTGTGCTGAGTTTCTGTAGTGTAGTGGTGATCACGTTTGTGCAATACACAAAAAGTCCCCAGGTCGAAACTGGGCAGAAACATTTTCGAAACCAAATCAAACTTCTGACCAAGACATATGTAATCATTGACATTCCCCATTAACACAACACAATTTCTCAAAGATCTCTTTCTCTTGCACATTGTGTGCACAATGCCTTGCAATCGCTCCTCTTTCTAGTCCTGATGCTGCAGAAAGTTCCTCAAAACCTAGCACTTGCACTTCATTTGGCTCAGATTAGAATAGAAACCTGCAACACTAGCTTGCTCAGCAACAGCTGATCTAAGTCTCATTTCAGACGAGGCAAAAGCACATCAGCAATTCACTTTCGCCAGCTCCACAATAGTTGAGACAGGGGCACGCTGCTATATTTTGACCCGCACTGTCCAATTACTCGCTGTTAGCAGCAAGTGGCGTCTGCTGCCTCAATCAACAGGTTACTGGCCATCTCAGGGAGGTAAAATAGCACAACACGGGCCAAATCTCCCCAGCAACTAAGCACAGGCTCAGCAAAACGTCGGCACATGATATCCGGGTCACGAAACCTCCGAGCAACTCTAACAGAACACCCAAGTGACTGAAACTTTCTTTGAGTTGCAATGATGAATCTCCGGTGGAAACAAGTTTGGGGAAAATGCTCCTCCTGAACATTTTTTTGGGTAAATGCGGCAAAAATCCTTTTCAATTTAAGCACTGCTGCAGCAGATTCTTGGTGTCTTAAGCACCTTTCAACATGCAGCCGCAATTATGACAAGGGGTAAAGGATCATGACACGCAGAGGGGAAAAAGTTATTTAAGTTATGACATTCGCTCACAGACCTATTAGCGTTTTGTTCAGTCAGTAACAGAGACATACCTGGGTTTATTGATGCAGATTAACATAACTATTCAGCGTCACGCAGAGCCGCTACGAATACTTTGCCTCCCTTAAAGATGGACACAGCTGATTCTGTAACTGAAGCAAAGGAAACAGGCAGATGTGCCAAATTATCACTTTGTATTGTTCTTCATTCGGTGAGTAACAGGAAAACTAACAAGGTGGCGTTGAAGATGAGATGCACTGCGGCTCCGCTCAATATCAAATCGCTCCTTCATATTGAACTGAGGAAGAATATACATGAATAAAAGCAAAATACTGTGGATGCTGGAAATCTGAAATAAAAACAAGAAATTCTGGAAATACTCAGCAGGTCTGCCAGCATCTGTGGAGAGAGAAGCAGAGTTAACATTTCGGCTCAGTGACCCTTCTTCAGAACTGGCAAATATTAGAAAAGTCAAAGGTTAGACGCAAGTAAAGCGGGGGTGGAACAAGAGATAACAAAGGAGAAGGTGTCGATTGGGCAAGGCCACAGAATAGCTGACCAGAAGATCATGGAGCAAAGGCAAACAATATGTTAATGGT
This sequence comes from Heterodontus francisci, assembly GCF_036365525.1. NCBI lineage: Eukaryota > Metazoa > Chordata > Chondrichthyes > Heterodontiformes > Heterodontidae > Heterodontus > Heterodontus francisci. Next base: position 38,563,604 of record NC_090392.1, on the reverse strand, counting down.
GTGTTGAAAGACAAAGCATTAGTACAGATAGGACTGTTAACGGACTGAAAATTGAACAGCAGCAAGTACAAACATGAAAACAAAACAGTGGGTAAGTGAACTGAACAAACTAAGATGAAATAAAATAAACATACAAAAAATGTTAAAAATGTAAAAAAGAAAAATAACAAAAAGTGAAAGTAAAATGGGGGGCCCGTCATGATCTGAAATTATTGAACTCAATATTCAGTCCGGCACGCTCTCGTGTGCAGTGGTTAGCAAAGCAGCCTCACAGCTCCAGCGACCCAGTTTCAATTCTGGGCACTGCCTGTGTGGTGTTTGCAAGTTCTCCCTGTGTCTGCGTGGGATTCCTCCGGGTGCTCCGGTTTCCTCCCACATGTCAAAGACTTGCTGGTTGATAGGTTAATTGGCAATTTTCAATTGGCCCTAGTCAAGGTAGGTGGTCGGGAAATATAGGGAAGGTGGGGATGCGGTAGGAATATGGAATTCGTGTAGGATAAGTATAAATGGGTGGTCGATGGTCGGCACAGACTCAGTGGGCCGAAAGGCCTGTTTCAGTGCTGTATCACGAAACTGAACTAATCGGTCAACGAGATGCTGTTTTTCGAGCTTGTGTTGATGTTCACTGGAACACTGCAGTAAGCCCAGGAGAGAGATGTGAGCATGAGAGCAGGGGGGAGTCTTGAAATGGCAAGCAACCAGAAGCTCAGGGTCCTGCTTGCGGACTGAGCAGACGTGTTCCGCAAAGCTGTCACCCAGTCTGCGTTTGGTCTCCCCAATAAACATGAATATACATGAATTGGATTTAGGCGCCAGTATGTTGCAAAACGAGAAGAAAGAAAGGCACAAATGCCATTCACACTGACTTTACAAATGATTCACTGAAAAATTATTTCATTTGCTGGAAAAGATGAATATTGTGCATCTGAAAATGGGCACCATGGGATTGTGTTGCAGACTGACCTGTTTTCCTGTATTTGCCTGTCATCTATACAATTCAATTTGTGTTGGATATTGCTGAGAATCTCATTTCAAGATGAGGGCACAGATATGAATATAATCCTACTGAAAGTTTAATCCTGGAACAAATCCTGTGTGACATGGATTGCAACGTTTAGAGGGCTGTGCAGCTAAGGTGAGGAAGACGGGAATGATGTGGTTGATGATTGCATGGAATGCATTGAAAACTTGGGTTACGTTGCTTGATTTCATTATGCACCTTGAAATTCAGAAGCAAGTGAGGCACCAGGTGGAAACCAACAGCTGTCTCTGTGGAAGCGGGGACATGGCCTCCGAATCTAACCATTTGAACTCTGAAAACATTCTTCTTGATCTGAACTGCCCTGTATACCAAGGCCAATTTGTATACTTTCCAAAGTGGAATGCCCAGAACTATGCAGAGTACTCCAGGTGGGGTCTAACCAGGACATTACATAGCTGTCGCGAAGCTTCGCCCCCATTATATAACTGCCTCTGTTACGCATTCTACTGCTAGAGTAATCACATTGTATGTAGCAATTCAGCAAAATAAGGACGCATTTGATCAACTTAAAGAGTTTGAAAACACCAATATGTGTCAGTGCAATCAGTAAATAATGAGAAATGAAATCCAGAACATGGCAAGAATCCCAAGTGAATGTGTTGGTGTGTTTGGGGAAGGGAATCTTTGTCAATGATGGCACACTGTGCAATGACACTGCAGCAGCTGCTGCACCTCTTACAAACTTAGTTTCTTAAGTGAGAGTTTACTAAAAAGGGGATTGGATAATTGCATGAAAGGAGAGGCAAACAAAAGCAGAGCTCAGGAAGTGGGCCCAACTGGCAAATCTTTGAAAAAACTGGCAATGGTACGATGGCCTGAATGGCCTGGCAATGTGTTGTGCACTGCTGAGCGTCCATTGCTGGGTCAATACCTCTGCAGCCTTGCGAAATGTCACAGTGGAATTGCATTTCAATGAAACAAGCACCACAAATAGATCATGACTGTATAGTTTAACAATACTTGCAGCTTCCTCAGGCCTTGCAACCGTGCTGAGTTTCTGTAGTTCAGTGGTGATCACGGTTGCTTAACACACGAAAAGTCGCCAGTTCGAAACTAGGCAGAGAAATTTTCGAAACCAACCCAAACTTCTTCCCAAGAAATATGCAATCAATGATATTCCCCATTAACACAACACAATTGCTCAAAGCCCTATTTCTCTTGCACATTGTGTGCACAATGCCTTGCAATCGTTTCTCCTTCTCATCCTGATGCTGCAGAAAGTTCCTCAAAACCTGGCACTGACACTTCATTTGGCTCAGATTAGACTAGAAATCTGCCACAATAGCTTGCTCAGTAACAGCTGATCTCAGTCTCATTTCAGACGAGGCAAACGTGCATCAGCAATTCACTTTCACCAGCTCCACAGTCGTTGCGACCGGGGCACGCCGCAATATTTTGACTCGCACTGTCCAATTACTCGCTGTTAGCAGCAAGAGGCATCTGCTGCCACAATCAACAGGTTACTGGCCATCTCAGGGAGGTAACATAGAACAACCCGGGGCAAATCTCCCCATAAACCAAGCACAGGCTCAGCAAAATGTAGTGTTCTGCTCAGCCAAACCAGTCCCACAACACAGTTCAGACACACACACACCATCTCACTCAGTCATGCCACTCATTTAAAATACCTATCGTGCACGATACATCTTCAAACCAGAGATGTTCACCATCCTGACTGCACATATCCATTCCAGTAGCAAAAGGGGGAGCAGTGGCTCTGGCCAGTCCTGATATAGCATCAGGCTTGTCACTCAAGCCATGCTCCACCCAGCCCAGATTGAGTCACCTACCAGGTCGCAGCTTACTGTGTGTCAGATCCTGTCACCCAGGTATGGGAGAGTCCAAGATTAGTCTGTCGGTTAACAGGACATCGGGGCAGGGTGGCCTTTTGCCACGTGGCAGTATCCTCAATAAAATCTCTTTGCTTGGGAAATCGGGTCTAATGGTAGCTACCTGGAGACGAACCGTCAACATTGTGAGTGCAAATGCAAACGAAGGGTGAATGCTGGAAATCTGAAATGAAAAGAGAAAATGCCGTAAATGCGTATGGCTGCATATCTGGAAAGAGAAACAGTGTTGCAGTTTCTGGTGGGTAGCCTTTCTTCACACAATCCTCAAACACTGTTCAGAAAGCATTTCCTGATTAATGTGTGTGTGCATTACTTTTCAATTTATTTGTGTGTATCTTAGAACCAGAGAGCATCACCATCCTGACTGCATATATCTGTTCCAGTAGATTCGTACAGCATGGAAACAGACTTTTCGGCCCACCGTGTAGTTCTGGCTGGTCCTGATATTGCGCGATGCTTCTAACTCAAGCTGTTATCCAGCCAGCCTGGTGTGAGTGACCTGCCAAGTCGCAGCCTTCTTTTTATCAGAACCTGTCCCGCAGGTGTGGGAGAGTCCAAGTTTAATTTTTCTGCATTCAGGAGTTGGGGGCAGGATGAACCTTCTGACATGTGGCAGTATCCTCTGGGGAACCGGGTCTAATGGTAGCTACCTGGAGATGAACTGTCAGAATGTGAGTGCAAAAGCAAATGCAGGGTGGCTGCTGGATATCTGAAATGAAAAGACAAAATGCTGGAAATGCGCAGCAACTCTTGCAGCATATCTGGAAAGAGAAACAGTGTTCCAGATTCAGGTGGGTGCCCTTTCTTCCCAACTGGATAAAGCTTAGCAATGGAACAGAAATAAAGCAACGCCAGAGGTACGCTTAATGTGGAGAGGGGCAGGTTTGAGATAGAAAGGTAATATGGCTGGGAGAATTTATATGTCAGATGTCATGGTGCTGTATATTTATTCTCTCTGGGAAATATGTGGTTTGCCTTTAAGGCTTGCAAAGGATCAGTACTGTTTTAAGAGCCAGCAAGCCTCACGAGTTCCAGAAAGTGCATTTTGTTTGCCGTTGGTTGCAGCCATTTGGAGACTGCGATTCAAAGGATCTATTCTCATTCCCTTGGGTACAGCCGCTGGGACGGAGCATCAAGCAATACATTTGTTACAATTCAATTTTGAACTGGCCTTTGAGTTTGAAGAAGACTGTTCTAACAGGACACAGACAGACAGCTGGTGTTAACACCTGAAAGAAGAGCTCTCAGCCATTTAAACTGAAGGAAGACCATTTAGTCTGTTTATTTATTATGATATCTCAAAATTCTAAAAAAAAAAATAGACAAGCCAAAACAGAGATCTCTTATAATTTAAACTGAACGGAAAAAAGTTAGACTGGGACAATCTTTTATCCCTCAAAAGTTCTAAAGCGAAATTGATTCATTTAAAAAGTGTTTACATGCCGTTAATTGTTGAAATTTGCTGAATGAAGGAAGGCATCACTTACTGCTGGAATTAGACTACGGAATGTTCTGCTGTGGAAGGACCCTTTCCCCCATCAGATGGTTGTGAGGACTTCAAGCAACATTGGACTGCAAATTTGCAAGGACTCAATTTTTTCTATTTTAAATGTTGTGTATATCGTCATAGTGTATAAGAATTCATTTTTTTTAATTGTACAGTCAATTTGTTGATTTAAAGACACCTGGTATGGTTAGCCTCATTCGGGGGTTAATAGATGGTACAATTTGGCTGGATCTTTCTTTAACTTGGTAAGTTTAAAAATGATATGTTAGGCGATCTGTGGAGGGATGGGATTGAACTAACAATGCGTTTCTCCCACCACAGTCAGAATCGTATGTTTTGATTGGAGAATTTGATTGGAGCGTTTAGTCATAACAGAGGTGAGATATTTTTGCAGGATAGCAGGGAAAGGAGCTTTGAGGAAGGAGAGAGAGACAGAGAGTATTTGCAATAAACGCCTACATTTCTTTTGCATTCCTAATTACTTGCTGTACTTGCATGCTTACTTTTTGTGATTCTCTTTTTATGATCCCTCCATACTGTAGCTTTCTGCAGTCTCTTTCCATTTAAATAATATTCTGCTTTTCTATTCTTCCTGCCAAAGTGGAAAACCTTAGATTTTCCCACAGTATTCTCAATCTGCTATTATTTTTCCCACTCGTTTAACTATCCTTTTCAGATTCATTGTGGCCTCACAACTTGCTTTCCTACCTATCTTTATATTGCCAGCAAATATGGCTACAAAATACTCGGTCCATTCAAGCTAGTAATTAATATCCGTTGCAAAGAGTTGAGATGCCAGCACTTTTCTCTGTGGTCCTCCACTAGCTGCAGTGTGCCAACCTGAAAATGCCCCATTTCTCCCAAATCTCAGAGCAGAATCTTCTGCCCAAGGTAGGCCTCCTGGTGCAAGGCGTAAAAGGTGGGAGAATCCCACCTCGGCCAGCTCGAGCCCACCCCTCCCCCCCCCCCCCTTGCAGGCTATAGATTGGCTTGGCACCAGGATCACCATCCCTTTAAAGACAGGGATTCTGTCCGCAAGAGATGCTGGCCAATCACAGGGCCATCAGCTCAGCAATATTGGCAGCGCCACCAGCTACAGATTGCCCTGGAGGAGGCTCACCCACACGCCCAAGCCCACAGGACGGTCTCCTCTTTTAACTGGGCGACCTCTCCGAGTGTTGGAGACCCCCACATTCCCTCCAACCCCTTACTTCCACCGCTGTGTTCATGCCAGCAGTGGGAGAAGAGGTCCTTAAGTGGAGGTTATTAGGCCTCTTAATGGCCTCAATTGGCCTCTGGCCAGGAAGGCCATTGTCAGCTAAACCACCACCAACAAAATTGCATTGTGACGGGGAGGTGCTGGGGCTCCTCCACCTGCCTCCCATCGCAATTCTGTGAGTCTCCCCCACCTCTGAATCCATTTCAGGGGTCCCATAAAATTCAGCTCTCTGTTTCCTCTTAGTTAGCGTGGGAAGGAATGAAAGACTGGTGAGGTACTGTCAATGTGTAAAGAGCATTTCATACTCATTTCACTTGAAGATAGTTCAATGTTTACTTGGAAGAAGCCATTTAATGTTTGTGCATGTGCAAGTGGTTTACTCATTTACCCTCCTGCTGAGACACCAGCGTCTTCACAAACGACTGCAGGGGCTGCATTCTATGCCCATTACTGCTGTTAACCGCATCCAGGACTGAACCATGTTATTTGTGGCAGTTTGGGTTTGTTTCTGCTGATGTTGTATCCCACTTATTGAGCTGGAGTTTAACATTCTATGTCTGCGAAATAATTCAACTAGGGTTTAAACACAGTGGGCTGGATTTTGCCCACAGCAGCACTTGCACTTCCATTTGTCCATAGACAGGGTTGGGTTGTCTAAGTTTTTGCACTGGAAGTTGCAGAAAATTGGAAAGCCAAGTGGCTGGATTTTTTGGGCCCCCCTAAGGCAGGCTCGGAGGTGGGCCCATAGAATGGTGATGTAAGGAGGAGGGCCCATTGTCAAGAGATATTGTCAGGTGTGGGATAGATCGAGGCCAATTGAGGCCCTTAAGCAGCCTATTAATGGCCACTTAAGGCCTCATCTCACCTCCATGGACCACCCCCTCCCCCGAACCTGGCTACCTGACCCGAACCTGACAGGACCCGGCTACATGTCTCGGGTTCAGTTCTGGTCGGTGTATATTCCGAGTCCAGCATTCGGGCTCCGGTCGGGTTTGGCTGGACAGTGCTGCTTCTGGGAAGTCACGGATCAGGTTGACTCATGATTTTCCACAACTCCATCTGCAGCAATAGCCTACTGCCAGAACGGATGAAATACATTCGTGTAGGGTCGGACTGGGAGCAAAAAATGTTTAAATGACTTGGGCTTGGGTTGGCTGCGGTCCGGTTGGGCCTGGGTCGGGTTTTAATTTTATACCCAAGCCTAGCTTTACCCTGAACTTCACGCCCACCACATCCCTCCACCCCCCACCACAACCACTTGCCAGGGCCTTCCACTTATCTGAGGTCTGGGGTTCCACTGCTGCACCTGGGTCCAAGTACTGTGCAGTACCGGCAGTTACCAGCGTTCCCAGTGGAACTGTCGATGCTACCGAGCTGCTATTGTTGGCCAGCAGCTGTTGGAGGAGTGGTCCCCGATTTTAATGACGGGGGGTGGTGTGAGTCGAGGGGGCGGGGTGGATCCTGGCGTCGGGTACTCAAGTGCCAGAACAAAGGAAGATAGCGCCGGGGGAGTCGAAAAGGCCGTGGCGGGGTTCTCCTCGCCTTTACGGCCCGGCACCAGTAGCCCCGTTGACGGTCGCCCTGCCGCCGCCACAAAATCCTGCTCCTGAAGTGCAGAGCCCTCTAGAGGGTATCTGCGACCTGTTTAAAGAGGTCAAACAACTGTGTTTCTCTCCGACAGCAACTTCACGCCTTTCAGTGTACAGATGTGATAAGTCAGACGGTGAGATGTCATTTTCGGAAGCTTTTGGAGCAGCATTGCATCTTCGACGGCAATTTCTGTATTTAACTGTGCAGGCGCAGTCGCCAGCCTTTGTGTCTGCTTTCAATGAAATAATTTGAGATAATTGAGTTCTGTTAGTCTCAACGTTATTTCTCAAGCAAAAATTCGTGGAATCCTTGATATTGCGATGAAAAGAAATGAGCACTGAGGACCTGTTGTAAAGTCAATGGAATCCATCCCAGCATGGAGTTCCTACACCATGTTAAAGGATGGATGTACGAGATGTCCAAGTCTAACAGGACAGCAAATTCTCCATTCAGTCACCCATTCAGGCAGATATCCACCACCCCTCTGTTCCCCAATTTCAATCCGAGAGGGCCGCGTTTTTGTGTGAAGGAGATGTGCTCCTGTTCTGGATTTCTCCACCACAGAAAATAGTTCCTCCAACTGCCCTATCAAATTACTTTAACATTTAATATCGTGGATTGGCTTAATCCTCAACCTCCTAAACTCTTGCGGCTACAAACCACTTTAATGCAACATGCCCTCATAATTTAAGCCCCCAGAAATATTTAAAAATATAGTAAGAGTTTCCATAGATATTTAAAAAGAAAAGAGTTAACAAAGTGAGCGATGGTCCGATAGAAAGTGAGTCTGGGTAATTAATAAGGGAAAATAAGGAGATGGTAGAGGAATTAACAAGTATTTGCATTGGTCTTCACCATACAACATTCCAGAAATAGCTGTAAATCAGGAAATGGAAGGGAGGGAGGAACTCAAGAAAATTACAGTAACCAGAGAAGTGGTACGAAGCAAATTGTTGGAGTTGCGGGCTGACAAGTCCTGATGCACTTCATCTTAGGTGCTTAAAAGAAGTGGCTGGTGAGATAGTTGATGCATTGTTTTTGATTTTCCAAAATTCCCTAGATTCGGTGTAGGTTCCATTAGATTGGAAAATAGACAATGTAACTCCATAATTCAAAAAGAGAGAGAGACAGAAACAGGAAACTACAAGCCACTTAGCTTAACATCTGTTAGAGAGAAAATGTTAGAAGAGATTATTGAAGACGTTATAGCAGGGCACTTCGAACAATTCAAGGCAATCAGGCAGAGTCAACATGGTTTTATGAAAGGGAAATCATGTTTAACCAATTTATTGGAGTTCTCTGAAGAAGTATCATGTGCTGTGGATAAAGGGGAACGGTGATTGAGCGTGTAATTGCCAAATAGAATTCAATATAGTTAAGTGTGAAGTAGCACATTTTAGTAGGAGGAATAAGGAGACCACAAAATCCTTGAGAAATAAGAGTCTAAAATGGATAGAGGAACAAAAGGATTTGGGGTTACAGATATACACAAATCACTAAAAGTAGTGACAGGTTAATAAGGTGATAAGAAGCAAACAAAGCACTGATGTTCATGTCCAGAGGGATTGCATTAAAAAACAAAGAATTTATGTTCAACTTGCATGGGAAATTGATTGGGCCACAGTTGGAGTACTGTGAACAGTTCTGGTCTCCATTTGACAAATAGCATATATGGAGGCACTAGAGAAGGTGGAAAGAGTATTTAGAGGGATGATACTAGAATTGAGAGGATATAATTACCACGCTGAGGATTCTTTCTCTCGAAGATAGAAGACTGAGGGTGTGACCTGATAAATGTCTTTAAGATCATGAAAGGGGTTGATATAGTAGAGGACGTTTCCACTTGTGGGTGAAACCACAACTAAGGACCATTAATATAAGATTGTCACTGTCATGGTCCTGTAGTTTCTTTTTCCAGGAATATGCAGTTTGCCTTTAAGGTTGACAAAGGATCAGTATTGCTTTAAAAACCAGCAAGCCTCAGGAGTTATAGAAAGGTATATTGTCAGTTGCCATTGGGTACAACCATTTGGAGACTGCGATTCAAAGGATGCATTCTCATTACCATAGATACAGCCACTGGGAGTGAGCCTCATGTGATACATTTGATATAATTCAATTTTGAACAGGCTTTTAGTTGGTGACAGTTTGTTCTAACAGAACACACAGGCAGAGACACAGAGACAAAGAGACACAGCTGGTGTTGGCACCTGAAGAAAGAGCTCTCACCCTTTAAACTGAAGGAATAGGAATTTAGTCTGTTTAATTATTATCTCTCAAAATTCTAAAGCATCAAGCCAAAACAGAAATCTCTGTCAATTTAAACTGAAGGGAGGGAAGTAAGGCTGTGACAATCTTTAATCCCTCAAAAACTCTAAAGTCAGATTGATTGTGTTGAATGTGTTTACAAGTCGTTAATTGTTTACATTCGCTAGAGAAGGAAAGCAACATTCTGCGAGGACTTAAAGCTACATTCTGTGAGGACTTTAAGTAACATTCTGTGAGGACTTCAAGCAATATTGGACTGTAAATCTGCAAGGACTCTAATTTTTTTCTATTTTTAAATGCTGTTTATATTTCATCATGTTTACGAATTTAGTTATTCCAATTAAAGAGTTAATTTGTTGATTTAAAGACACCTGGTTTGGTTAGCCTCATTCGGGAGGGTTAATAAATGGAACAAATTTGGCTGGTCTTTCTTTAATTTGGAAAGTTGTAAATGATATGTTAGGCGATTTGTGGAGCAATGGGATTGAATTATCAATGCATTTCTCCCACCACAATCAGAACCGTATATTTTGACTGAGGGTTTTGACTGGAGCGGTCGGTTTTCACATTGATAGGGTTGCCTGAGAGAGGATGTTTCCAGTTGCTGTTGAAACCACAACTAAGGACCATTAATATAAGATAGGCACTAATTAATCCAGTAGGGAATTCAGGAGAAACGTCTTTACCTGGCGAGTGGTGAGAATATGGAACTCGTTACTGCATGGAGTAGTTGACGCTAATAGCATAGATGCTTTTAAAGGGAAGCTAGAAAAACACACGAAGGGAGAAAAGATGGAAGGAAATATGAATGGGGGAGATGGAGAAGGGTGAGAAGAAGCTTGAGTGGAGCATTAACACTGGCATTAACCTTTTTGGATGATCTATCCTTTGCTGTAAATATTTGTAGTTAGTTGTATATTATTTGATGTATTTAATATTCTTTTTTATTGCTGTATTTAGTTTAATGGCCTGTTTATCTATAACTAATGTGTTTATATTTATATTCATTTTTATTTCTTACTTGTACATGGAGACTTCATCTTCCTAATCACCATAACTGCACGAACCCCTTGAGTTAACAACTGGAGAGATGCCATGGCCAGATACTGCGAAGATCATATGGTGAGGTAATGGAAAGATCACATGGAGAGTCCTGGGGACATCATATGGTGAGGTATTGTGGTATCAAATGGCGGGGTATTGGTGGGGAGGCACTGGGAAGATCACATGGAGATATGCTGGAGATATTATATTGCAAGGTTCAAATGATGCAGTATGGGGAGATAAATCGTGAGGCAATGAGATATCACATGACCAGGTATTTCACAGTTAATATGCCGAAGTACTAAGTTATACACATAGTAAGCTACTGGAGAAATTGCATGTTGAGGAACTGAGTAAATCACATGATGAGTGCTTGGGGAAATTGACATGACAAGGTACTGGTAAGGTCATATGGTGAGGTAGTGGGGTGATCAGGTGAAGCGTTATTGGAAGATCACATAGCAAGGTACTCGGGCGACTCCATGGTGAGGCACGGGAATCACATGACAAGATCACATGGCTATACATGGACGTGATCGCATTGCGAGATTAGGTATCACATATTTATGTACTGGCATGACCGCATGTAGAGATACTGTGAGATCACATGACGGGCTACTGGGATTTTTCACATGAAGTGATACATGGGACGTCGCATAACGTGGCACTGGGGAGATCATATGGCATTAAAATAATGAAAAGGTTTGATAGAGAGGAAATTATCGCTTGTGGGTGAACCTAAAACTCGGGTCAAACAACTGAGACACTCGATGTACCTGAGCTTCACTTTGTGGATGGGACTTTCTCACGGTTAATTTCCAGGTATTTGTATTCACTGAGGGTTTGGTACTTTCTCCCAGTGACTGTCCAGGTACCAGTGTTTAGTGAGCATGTGGGACATTTCTCACTGTGAATGTCCAGGTGCTTGTGTTCACCGAGGGTGTGGGCCTTTCACACTGTGATTGTCCGGGTACCTGTGTTCACTGAGGGTGTGGGACTTCCTTACAGTGAATGTCCAGGTACCTGCGGTTACCAAGGGTGTGAGACTTTCTCACAATGAATGTCCTGGTACCTGTGGTCACTGCAGGTTGTGAATTTCTCACTGTGAATGTCTATGTACCTCGGTTTAACCTGGGAAGTTGGATTGTCCCAAGCTTGGTCCAGTCCAGCAAAAGACATGGCCTCGCATGACCATCAATAAAGTTTTCTGACAACTCAGTTATGTTCCAAAATGTATTGTTTTGTGGAATATTCTCTGGTTCGGTTCCTGGAATGGTCTGATAGTCAGCGATGCAGTTTTCAAAGGCACAGGCTGCCTATTGAATGTGGAACAAAATAATGTAGCATTTGCGTTACACATGTGCTAGGCAATGACCATCTCCAACAAGAAAGAGTCTAAATAGCTCCCCTCGACACTCAGTGGAACTACTATCATGGTATCCACTGTCAAGATCCTGGAGCTCATCATTGATCAGAAACTTAACTAGACCATCCATATAAATACAGAGGCTACATGACCAGATCAGATGTTGGCTATTCTGCCGCAAGTGCTTCACCTCCTGACTCCGCAAAGCACTCTCACCATAAATAAGACACAAGTCAGCAGTGTGATGGAATACTCCCCAATTGCCTGGATGTGTGCAGCTCCACCAACACTCAAGAAGCTCGACAGCATCCAGGACAATACAGCCTGATTGATTTGTGCTCACCTACCCCCTTAAACATTCACTCCATCCATCACGAGATCACCATAGCTGCACTGTGCACCATCTACAAGATACACTGTAGCAACTCTCCAACGCTTCTGACAAACCTGCAACTTCGACATCCCAGAACGACATGGACAGCAGACACATGAGAAAGCCACCACCTGCAAGTTCCCTTCCCAAGCCATACATCAGGGCGGCACAGTGGTGCAGTGGTTAGCACCGCAGCCTCACGGCTCCAGCGACCCCGGTTTAGTCCTGGGTACTGCCTGTGTGGAGTTTACAAGTTCTCCCTGTGTCTGCGTGGGTTTCCAACGGGTGCTCTGGTTTCCTCCCACATGCCAAAGACTTGCAGGTTGATAGGTAAATTGGCCAGTATAACTTGTCCCTAGTTTAGGTAGGTGGTAGGGAAATATAGGGATAGCTGGGGATGTGGTACGAATATGGGATTAGTGTAGGATTAGTATAAATGGGTGGTTGATGGTCGGCATAGACTCGGTGGGCCGAAGGGCCTGTTTCAGTGCTGTATCTCTAATCTAATCTAAACCTTTACCTGGAATTATATTGCCGTTCATTCACCGTCACTGGGTGAGAATCCTGGAACTCACTCTCTCATAATACTGTGGGTATACCTATGCCAAATGCACTGCAGGAGTCCAAGAAGATGGCTCAGCACCACCTTCTCATGGGCAATTAGTAATGGGCAATAAATGCTGGCCTTGACAGTGCTGCCCACATACAATGAATGAATTAAAATTCCAGCACAGGATATATTGAGGATTAAAACTGGGATTTATTCTGGTCGTAATTTAACTCATGATTATATTCAATGGGTATTTGATCATATTCTTTAATTCATCACGGAATTTGCTCTGGGTCCCTACATAAATACACGTGTTAGTGCAGCAACTCAAAAGTTGAAGCATATTTGAACTTTCCTGGAGAATAAACTTTGGGTCATTTAAATTGGAACCATTTGGGTAATAACCATCAGAAATTGTGACATAAAAGAAATTTATAACAGAAGGCGTCCATAACAGGATGAAACTGCCCGAGATGGTGAAGAGTAAAACAATGGACTTTCTGCGGCTCTCCATCTCTGGATCACTGTGATTCTCTCTATTGCTTTTGGCCCAGAGTCTCCTGCGGTATCGACTCGCCACCAGAATGTGTCTGACGGTCAGAGCATTGAACAGCAGCAGCAAGAGGAATGGTAAACACGGGACTGACATACAGTCGAACCAGTTAAACATTCTCCATGCAGGTGAAGTGTAAAAGCTTAATTTGATATCGCAATACCATGGGATATTTTCAATGATGTACTTCGCCTCATGCATAAAGTACGAAGGAACATTTTTAACAGAGAACAGAGCACACACCGTTCCGATAACCACAGCTGCTGTTTTTTCAGTGCAGTATTTTGTTTTCAGGTTCTGGCAACAAATGGCCACAAATCGATCGAAGGTGAAAGCGACCGTTAACCAGACCGAACTGTCTCTAGATGCAAAAATGAGTGCATTGCTGAGACTACAGGCCGGAGTGATGGACAAGACACTAAGTGGAAAATAAATACCAACTATGCGGTTTAATATCACTCCTGTGATAACCACCAGGAAATCCGTCACCGCCATGGACACCAAATATCGAGTGATACATTTGGAGAGACCGCACCTTCCCCGGGATAGGATCGCAATCGCCACTAAATTAGCTGCAAGAAGGCGAAATAAAGGGAAATTAGAAAGCAGATTGCAAGTAGAAGCATTCATTTGACCAGATTATATTCTCATTATAGCTTGTTTAATCGTTGCACTGATGAAGAGTCATCTCAACGTCTCATGAAAGCACCAAAGCTTCAGTAACAACGCAGTCTGTTAGTATTTGCTATCCTCAACCTTGACAGCGCACTTAAGTTCCATGGAGGGACTTAACAACTCATCAGTTTTCTCACTCAGAGTCCAGAGTGAGCTAAACTGATGGCGCCTGGCTGGATGAACAATCACATTAAACAAGTCTGTGACACCCAAAGTGAGTAAATGGATTCCTTGAACGAACTTCTGACGGAATTTTCTCTGGGTCTCTACATAAATACACGTATTAGTGCAGCAACTCAAAAGTTGAAGCATATTTGAACTTTCCTGGAGAATAAACTTTGAGTCATTTAAATTGGAAGCATTTGGTTAATAACCATTATAAATTGTGACATAAAGGAAATTTATAACAGAAAACATCAATAACAGGATGAAACTGGTGAAGAGTAAAACAATGGACTTTCTGCGTCTCTCCATCTCTGGGTCACTGTGATTCTTTCCATTGCTTTTGGCCCAGAGTCTCCTGCAGTCTCTACTCGCTGTGAGAATGTGTCTTACAGTCAGAGCATTGAAGGCACAACAAGAGGAACGGGAAACACGTGACTGATATACACTCGAACAACTAAACATCCTCCATGCAGGTGAAGCGTAAAAGCTTAAATGCTCCCGAATGGATAATGGAGCAGGAATAGCCAGGAATGAACAGCTGGAAAGTAAGATTGGTCAGTTCCTGTCCCCAGACCGGAAATGGCCTCATTTGAGGGAGGTATCCGACATAGTGGAGTTGGTACCCATGCAATGATTGGAAGAAAGAGTTGGAAGTGGAATATTCAGAAGTATCTGTCGGTACAAAGAAGACAGAGCGTTACATTTTGTTCAGTGTTTTCAGGGAAAAGGCCAGGTAGTTGATTGAGAAGGACAGTAATAGATGGAAAGAACGGATAACAAGACATAGAACCAAAGTCCGAAATGGGGCGCTTCTTGTAAATACTACAGATCAATGACTGCCAATACTACATTATTTCAATTTGTTTCATCCACTCATTGACCTACAATTTACTTTCGATATGTTTACTCATTGTATTCAACGGGACCAATGCATCCTCAAAAGAGCCCAACAATTTAATGTTTTCTCTGTAGTTATCAATGCAAAGTCACATTTAATCATTTAATGAAGCAGCTACTAAACTAATATTATTATTTTAAAATTATTTATTAAATGCAGTTATGATTACAAATAGTGAACGAAAATTAAAACCAGAGTGCAGTTCAATCATGATCAGTCAGTTCCATCAATAAATCCACGAGTGTGATTTCCATTTGTACTGCCTGAGTCTGAATTATCCCTGATTGAACTGGGACCAGTGACTGCAAGAAACATGTTCATGCTAAAATATCGAATAGCCAGTTACTCTGCAAATCTGGTTAACAAAAGCATTTTACAATGAATAACCTGCAGAATTACCTGGGACTGCGATAGCTGCAATAACGGGGTAGTAAATGGCATACACCAGACCGCTTGGTGGGGCATGCATTTTTTGCGAGAAGTTTGTGCTTGGAATCTCACACACGCTCTGTCATGCATTCCAAGAGCCTCGTACTTATTTCTAATGTTAACTCCCCACTGACACAATTAGATGGCAGAATCTAATTATCTGTTATAGTTATTTGAATAACTTAATTAAACAGTCGTGTTATTGTATCATTGTCATTGATAATGACTGTACAGATGAATAATTATTGCACAATTTTAAAGTGAAACTCCAAAGTTATAATATGAAATGTTAATTTAAAAAAATAAAATAGAAATCCTGATGTGGCTGGTAACGATGGGGCTGCGACACACACAAGACTGTTCTGGGTTTCATAACTTTCATCCAGGGGGAAGCTCTTGCAGCCCAGGTGAGAAAATTGACACCTCAATTAGTCACAGCATCTGATGTACAATTTTAAGAAAGTTATCCATTCTTTTTCTCCTGATCAATATCAAAGGACCAACATGCTGCAGAATCCAGTTATTGGGTTTCATATCAGATTCGCTTACGATTCTCGTCCAAAGATTGAAATTCAGCTCAAGGGTTATTGCAGAGATGGGGCTGAATGGAAGTTTAATATTCCAGGCTACAAAGTCTTTAGAGAGTACAGGGAACCAAGAAAATAAGGAGAAGCAGCAATATTGATCTAAATAAACAGTGCTGTAACAATAGAAAGAGAGAAAATCAGCATTTAAACGAAGGCAGTGGAGGTACTCTGGATACAGTTAAGGACCAGCAAGATATGGAAGACTCCAGTGAAAGTTATCTACAAACCTCCTGACTTAGAGATGCAGCACTGGAATTCTGACAGCAGGATGTACACAAAGAGCGAGCAGAGAACCGAGTGGCAAAAGGAAAAACAGTTATAATTGTCACATAAACGGGGAGAGGCAAAACTGCTCAAGTCACAAAGGCAATTAGTTACTAAAGCGTATCCAGGACAGTTTTCTAAACTGCCATGTTTTAGTACCGACAAGGGAACAAGTTAGACTTGATTTAATGATGCTGAAGGCACTGAACACTGCAAATGCAATGGGCCTGAACAACATTTCAGCAATAGCACTGAATACTTGTGCTCCAGAACTAGCTGCGCCCCCAGCCAAGCTGTTCCAGTATAGCCACAACACGGGCATCTACCCGGCAATGCGGAAAAATGTCCAGGTATGTCCTGTGCATAAAAGGCAGGACAAATTGCACGTGGCCAATTATCGCTGTATCAGTCTACTCCTGATCATCAGCAAATGATAGAAGGGGTCATTGACAGTGCTGGCAAGTGACATGTGCTCAGCAATAACCAGCACACTGACGCTCATTTTGGGTTCTGCCGGGGCTACTCATCTCCTGACCTCATTACTGCCTAAGTTCAAACATAGACAAAAGAGCTGAACTCCAAAGGTGTGGTGAGAGTGACTGTCCTTGACATCAAGGCACCATTTAACTCAGTATGGCATCAAGGTACCCTAGAAAAACTGGGGTCAATGGGAATCAGGGAGATAAATCTCTGCTGATTGGAGTCATACTTAGCACAAAGGAAGATAGTTGTGATTGTTGGAGGTCAATCAAAGCAGTCCCAGGAAAACACTTCAGGAGTTCCTCAGGACAGTGTCCTCGGTCCAACCATCTTCAATTGCTTCATCAACTGACCTCCCCTCCATCATAAGGTCAGAAGTGGGAATGTCCCCTTGCAATGAAGACCAACATGCTATTTGCCTTCATAATTGCTTACTGTACCTGCATGCTAGTTTTTTTGTATTCCTGGCACAGGTTTCTTTGAACATCAAAATTTAGAATTTCGTACCTTATAAATATTCTGTTTTTCTATTCTTACAACAAAACTGAATAACCTAACAGTTACCCACTTATACTCTAACTGTTAACTTGTTTCCCACTGAATTCTCCAACTTATATTGCTTTTCAGCCTCTTTGAGTCCTCCACACAGCTTACATTCCCAACTGCTTTGTATAATCTGCAAACTTAAGTATATTGGTCTTGCTCTCTTCATCTAAGTCATTGATATGGATTGTAAATAGCTGAGGCCCAAGCATTGATCCTTGCATCACTCGACGTGTGACAGCCCCCCAACTTGAAAGTGCCCCATTTATCCCTACTCTCTGCTCCCAATCCACTATTCATGCTAATATATTACCCCAACTCCATGAGCCCTGACCTGACATAATAACCAATTGTGTGTCATCTTATTTAGTGCCTTTTGGAAATCTAAGGGCACCACATCTAGTGATTCCCCTTTAACGACCTTACAAGTTACATCGTGTCCAGTAAATTTGTGAAACAATCCTACCTGAGGTGTTACCTTAATTAAGAAATGTAGGCTTATCCTGTGGACACAATGGGCCCAACCTTACCATTTTTGAATACTTTCTGAGGCAAAGCGGGTCCCAATCTTGCTGGGGATGCCTGCCTGTGCTTTGCTACCGGAGACAGTCAATTCTGCATCTGGCTGGCTCAAAGGGAGGGTGCACCACGTTGTCCTGCTGGCAACCCCACCAGGAGAGGTGGGTGCTGCTGCGGCGGGTAGAAGAACATGATGGATAGATCTCAAGATGGAGGCGCCCTCGGAAGATGTGTCCCAATTGTAAACATTTTGTTTCTGGCAACAGCTGCCAGGCCATCATTGTGGAGTGGATGAAACCTGCTTCCCACCACCTCCGACCAACACCGCACCCCCAGCCCGCGCTCCCCAAAGGATGGCCACTGGCCGCAACTGTGCCCCTCCGGCAGAAGTGGGTCTGTGGTGTGGTAAGAATAGGAAGGCCTGCAGTCACTGTGGCCAGCCGCCAACAAGTCAATCTACAGGCAGTGTCTGAGCTCTGCCTTCAGTGGGAGACTATCCACCTCTGGGAAGATCCCAGCAGTGTCCCCAATCTGCCCACAACTGGTAATTAAATATTCAAATTGACTACATGCCACTGCCAGGTGGATAGTTGCTGCCAGTGGTGACACCCGTCCAACAAGATCACCCAGAAGCAGGAATGAAATGGGCCAATGACCAAACACCCTCATTTCAAAATGTATTCCTGGTCTCACCTTCAAACTCACCTCTGTGGGCAGGGAGATTCTGCCCAATCTCAATCTGAGATAATATTTAGATGAAGAATTGAGCCTTGCCCTATGGACACAATGTGTTACAGAGCCTATTCAAAAACTGAGATAATCCTTAGATTAAGAATGGAAAAGGAAAATATTGCAGATGCCCGAAATCTGAAAGAAAAACAAAAAAAGAGGAAATACTCAGCAGTTCGGGCAGCATCTGTGGAGAAGGAAACTGAGTTAACATTTCAGGTCATTGAGGAGTGTGCATATGACAATAAGAACATAAAAACAAAAGCAGAAGTAGACCATACGACCCGTCGAGCCTGCTCCACCCTTCAATGTAATCATGACTGACCCTCGGCCTCAATTCCACTTTCCCACCCACTCCCCATAACCATTGCTTAATTTATTCAATTCTGGAGCATCTACTACCCTTCAAAGATTCACAACCCTTTGACTGAAGTAATTGCTCCTCATCTCAGACCTAAATGATCATCACATTATCCTGAGACTGTGCCTTTCTCTAAATTCCCCAGCCAGGGGAAAAAATGTCTCAGTATCTGCCCTGTCAAGCCCCTTCAGAATTTTATATGTTTCAATGAGATTTCTCTCATTCTACGAAACTCTAGAGAATATGGACCCAGTTTACTTAGCCTCTCGTCAAAGGACAACCCTCTCCTCCATGAATCAATCTAGTGAACCTTCACTGTTCTGTCTCTAAGGCAAGTATATTCTTCCTTAAATATGGAGAACGAAGCGGCACACAGTACTCCAGGTGTGGTCTCACCAAAGCCTTGTACAATTGTAGCAAGACTTAGTAATTCCTGTACTGCAATCCACTTGCAATAATGGCCAACTCACCATTTGCTTTCCTAATTGCATGCCATACCTGCATGCTAAGTTCTGTGTTCCTTGTACGAGTACACCCAACTTTCTCTAAACATCAACATTTACAAGTTTTATGCCTTTTAAAAAATATTCTGATTTGCTATTCTGACTACCAAAATGAATAACCTCACAGTTCCTCACATTATAATCAATCTTCCATAATAATAAATAAAAACAAGAAATGCTGGAAATACTCAGCAGGTCGAGCAGCATCTGTGGAGAGAGAAGCAGAGTTAACGCTTCAGTTCAGTGACCCTTCATCAGAACTGGACCTGCCCTGAAACGTTAACTCTGCTTCTCTCTCCATAGATGCTGCCAGACCTGCTGAGTATTTCCAGCATTTCTTGTTTTTATTTCAGATTTTCAGCATCTGCAGTATTTTGCTTTTATTATAATCAATCTTCCACCTTATTTCCCATTCACTTAAACTGTCTATATCGCTTCATATTCTCTTAATTCCCTCCTCACAGCTTACATTCCCATGTAACTTTGTCTCATCTGCAAACTTGGATCCATTACACTCTGTCTCATCATCAGTCATTGATATTGATTTTAAATAGCTGAGGCCATAGCACTGATCCTTGGGGCACGCGACTATTCACTGTCTGCCTACTTAAAAATGCCCCTTTTATCCCTACTCTCTGCTTCCAGTCCGTTAATCAATCCCCCATCCATGCTTATATATTACCCCCAACCCCATGAGCCCTCATGTTGTGCGTTGAGCTTTATCTGTGGCACGGTCAGGAAACCCCGTGATGCCAAATGGGAAATATTAATTTCATTGGTTGGAAACTTGCATTTGACTTTTAATGGGAAAAAACCTACGGTAACTTTTTTAAAAAGCAGCTAAGATGGCTACTGCAATTTACATTTGAAACACCAGGTGATTGAATTGGAGACAAAAAAGTCTAACAGGAAGGCCAGCTAGAACAATGCTTTGGCTAACTGAGTAGATTAGCCAGATGATCCTCATTAGTGAGCCATTCAAAGTCATCCTGAGGCATTCAAAAGAGGTGATGTCCCTCCGTAGATTCACACTGGCAATACCGAAGATGAGTTTTGGGTTTTAGACTTTGGACCTCCTTAAAAGGAAAGGGGATTGATTGAACCATGTGACTGCCTGCTCCTCTCTGAAAAAAAATGAAGGTTTTGTCACACAAGCTGCAGACGGGTAGTAACTGAATGGACAGCAAATAAGAAGGTGACTGCCCCCTGTTTTTCACTTTCTCTCTCCCGAAAATATCAAGAAAAGAATCATCTGCGACTGGGAAACCAGTACCCCCACAAGCCTGCAGACTGCTTCAACAAGCAACCAGCAGAAGAAAATCAACTATCAATTCTGCCTTCAGGAAAACTCTGAGCAAAGCAAGCCAACCACAATGCAATTTGATCAGTGAGGACTTCAAGAATACAACTTCAGCCGAGAACAACTGGATTTACTTATCGTATTTAAGTTCCCTTTATTCTGGACTTGAATCCAACCACCAAATCTGCTTCCCTCTCTAATCTATTTGTGTGTGTGTAACTCTCGTGTGAATGTATGCATGAATGTGTAGTGTATTTTTAGTGTTTTTAAAGTGAGTTAGAGTGTTAAGTACAAGTAAACTTACCTCTTCCTTGTTTAAACTCAAGAAAACCTGTCCAATTAGTTCTTTTGCAATGACCTTAGTGGAAAAAGGTAAAACACTCACTGAAGTGGGAAGCATAACCACTGTTTCTCAAAAAGAATAAACCCTGCTGTGGTCAAACAAGAAGCGGGCGAGAGGAGAGTCTGAGACCTCCTCCTCACCTGGTTGCAACATAAATTTTGTGGGCTAGAGTCTGGGGTCATAACCAAGGACAAAAGAGAAGTTGGAAATGGGAAAGCAAATTGATCCCTATCAAAATAACTTCGATACAGGTTTTCTTGTGATTTTCACTTCTAGAATACTAACATGCCCACATCCGAGGCCAGTACCTTCCCAAGCCCGGGTGAAGTAACTTGGGAGAGGTTAAAGTTCTTACAAATTGAAGAGTTGAGAAATGTAGCTGGGCAGTTAGTTTAGTTTAGAGATACAGCACTGAAACAGGCCCTTCAGCCCACCGAGTCTGTGCCGACCATCAACCACCTATTTATACTAATTATAAAATAGTCCCATATTCCTACCACATCCCCACCTGTCCCTATATTTCCCTACCACCTACCTATACTAGGGGCAATTTATAATGGCCAATTTACCTGCCAACCTGCAAGTCTTTTGGCTTGAGGGAGGAAACCAGAGCACCCGGAGAAAACTCACGCAGCCACAGGGAGAACTTGCAAACTCCACAAAGGAAATACCCAGAATTGAACCCGGGTCGCTGGAGCTGTGAGGCTGCGGTGCGAAGCCATTATGCAAAAACTAAGAAATCCGAAATCCTGAGACTTGTGGCCAAACATTTTTCACTTGAACCTGAAGATTCAGAGACAGGGGGCTGAATTTTATTAGCGCGCCACTCATGGTGACACTGTGCTTTGAAGTCGGTAGCATTCATGCATGGATGCGCCATTGCTGAGCCCCCACAATACTTCACGCCGCGGGCTCTTTTAAATGGAGGGGGCGGAGCACCCTCAATGACGTAGAGGGGGCAACCGCGCGGTCCCAACGAATGGTGTCTGGTGCTACCGCGCAGGCGCTGGATGCCATTTCTGAAGGGCTTCAAGTCTTGAGCAAATGTTGAATTTTTAAAGTAATATTACTGTGGAATTTGTTTCGAAAAATAATTACAACCTGGAGGCCCTTTCCCAACCACACCTAATGCTTTTGTTTTATTGGCCTATGTGACGAACATAAACTTTATTCCCACCCAAAACTTTCCCCCCAACCTCATCACATTTCCCCTTCAACACATTCCCACCATCCCCACAGCCAATAAAAAATGTTTTCCCCGCTCTCTGCCCCCTCCCGCCCTGATATTTTCACTCCTCCCCCCTCCCCAACAGTGTCTCACCTTGGAATTCCAAACAGAATTTCGAAGGCACGCGAATTGCAGCTGGTGGCTGTAATATTGGTGTGGGATGGCTGCCAAGTTGATTTGCATGTTTTTTAAATTGATTTTAATATTTAAATGAAGGCTCTGCCGCCAAGCGGTGGGGTGCCACTCCGAAACCTC
This sequence comes from Heterodontus francisci, assembly GCF_036365525.1. Lineage (NCBI taxonomy): Eukaryota > Metazoa > Chordata > Chondrichthyes > Heterodontiformes > Heterodontidae > Heterodontus > Heterodontus francisci. The sequence continues at coordinate 38,540,963 of NC_090392.1, read as the reverse complement.
GCCGCTGCCGGTAAAATGCGATGGGGCTTTCTTAGTGTCGGAAGTCATGGCGGGCCACTCTCGCAAGCATTTTATGCCCCCCACACACCCCCGTACAACCTCCAACCTCAAGGGGCTGATAAAACTCAGCCCAGTGTTAGAGTCAGAATGTGGCAGGGTAATGTTAGCAAAAATAACATTCGAACAGAGGAAACTCGAATTGAAGACAGAGACAGAAAGAGCAGAGAGATTATGAAGAAAGGGAAAAACAGAGAACTTTCCAGAAGGAGAAGGAGGAACGAGAATTAAGTTGGCTTGAATTAACTAGTGGGCGCCACAGTACCCCCAGTAAGGAAGATGCCCCTAGCTCAAGGCTATGTTGTGAGCTGTTTAAGTACTCCCGGTTGATACCAAAGTTCAATGAGGGAGATGTGGAAGCATTTTTTGTCACATTTGAAAAGATTGCAAGACAGTTTAAACAGCCAGCTGAGAGCTGGACCCTGTTGTTACAAAGCAAGCTAACAGGAAAAGCCCACGAGGTTTATTCACTGTTGCCAGGTGAAAGTTATGAATTGACTAAAAATGCTATCCTCGGGGCATATGAGCTAGTACTGGAAGCGTGCCACCAGAAATCCTGAACTGTCCAGAAGCAGCCTGGCCAAACTTACCTTGAGTTTGAAACAGTTAAGCAGATTGCTTTTGACCAGTGGCTAAAGGCCCTTAATGTACAGCCCACATATGAAAACCTCAGAGAGGTAATTCTTCTCGAGAAATTTTGTAACTTACTTCCTCTTTCTGTTAAAACCCACATAAAGCAACAAAGGTATATACAACCAGGCAAGCCGCAATTCAGGCTGATGAATTTTCTCTTGTACATCGGTCCTTACCCCAGGGAAACCATTCCATAGTCACCCCCACAACCACGAAATTGATAAAATGTGGGAGGGTGATAAGACCACAAGCAGCCCTGGGCGAAAAAGAAAAGCTGGACACACAGGGGGCCCTCATCAAGCCAAAAAGGTAGTGCCGAGAGCAGGAGTGAGACCCGAAGACCTGAGTGCTTCCATTGTAACAAGGCAGGTCACCTCCAAACTGACTGCTGGAAGTTATGGGGAAAACCTCTAGGATTACTCAAGGCACACAAGACAAGTGCAGGAGACAGAGCACAGCAGAGCATCACCTCTGGAGATCTTCCCTCTACTGCTTCCATCCTCATAGTCCTGTAACACCAGACAGCCCGCTTCTACCCTCCGGCACTGGCAGCAGAGCAGGCTGTGACTTGATATGCAGCAGCACAAAGACCCAGTAAACATACAGCTGTGATTGCAGCAAACGTTAACAAAATCCCTGAAGGATATCAGGATATCAGTATCCCAAGGGAAAGTAACCCGCTACCCTCGAGTGAGGCAAACAAGCCCATCATCATACTCAGGGATACAGGGGCCATCAGATCCCTTCTGCTGGGAAAAGGCATGATCTTTTCACCAGAGAGTCCAGTGAATGTGAGAGTGGTAATGAATGATATTGGAGGGTGGGGTACGCCCATACCTTTATAACAGGTGCACTTGGAGTGTGACCTATTTTCGGGACCAGTGAGCGTGAGGACTCTCCCTGGTTTGCCTGCGGACAAGGTCAACCTGATCCTGAGTAATGATCTGGGGGCGTGCGAAGGCGGTACCTTCCCCAGTAGTGGTAGGGAGACCAAAGGAGGGTAGAGAGATGGACCGTTTGCAGCGGACTTTCCCCATCATTTCCTCTGACTGTGTAGTGACTGGGTCCATGGCTAAAACAGCTCCATTGGAGGAGGCTGAACTGACACTGCAGATAGGTGTCTCCACTATCTGGCTGTCTGAACCTTCTTTGGAAAGTTAGAGGGCTCAAACAATGGGTTGGACAGATCTTCCCTAGTTGAGACTCAGCAAGATGACACGGTATTAAAGAAGTAGGCACAGATTTCCCAAACTGAAACTGAAGCAGAGGGCGTCCCTGAATGCTACTATGTAAACAATGAGGTGCTGATGAGGAGGTAGAAACCTCCTCACAGACCTGCCGACCGAGAGTGGGCAGTGGTTCACCAGACATAATACTGTAAAGAAATATTATGAATGGCCCATGAGCTTCGAATGGCTGGAGGTCAGTGTACAAAAATCCAAAGCCCACATAAGAAAGCACTTTGATTGGCCAAAAATATGTGGTAGAGTTCTGCAAAACGTGCCACACGTATCAGATTGTGGGGAAGACCCAACCTGCTTGTAAAGTTGCACCCCTCATCCCCATATTGACTTTTGGGGAACCCCTCAACAGATTGCTGGTGGATTGTGAGGGATCCCTGCCAAAAACAAAAAGAGACAGACAAGCACAGGTCTGTCAGACAGTTAGAGAGGAAGGGGACGAAAAAGACAGTGGGGACAAGTTAAAGGAGGGCCGGGAGACTTCCTAAATGGAAGTCACAACTGTGCGATGAGCCAACCTTGAAATGTTGGAAAAATTAGACCCCACACCTTCCAACGTAAATGTTGGCCAAAGAGGCACCCTACCAAGGCTGCTAACAGCATTTACGGAAATCTGTGGAGACGGGGAAAGTGCCCAAAGGGTAAACCAACAGTGGGTGATACCTCACCTAGTCGAAGTGCCGCAGGGGAGTGCAGTGAAATCGGGACAGATACCTGCAAGCAGGAATGTCCTAGAGGACGTGGTGCAGATTAGCACAGGGACCATCTTGACAGTGAAGGGAAAAGGGAAACAAAAATGCTGCAAAGCGAATTGCACTTATATGACTCACCAGAAAACTAAAAGGGAGGTCAGGGTGGATCTACCACTGAAGAATCCAATGATCAGCGCCCAAACCCAAAGCTAATCAAATCCAACAATTTCAGTTCAGAATTCTGCAAGAACGGGGGCCCAGAAGAAATCTCAGACACCTCGTAGGTGTTTATGACCAATTTATTGCCCACTAGCACTATAGGGAGAAGAAATATCATGGTACTGGAATCTGAATGGTTAAAGCCACGTGTTTCAAAAACAGCAGTTGAGGGTTTGAAGCTGGTACATGCATAAAAACTTGCCTGAAACAATAATGGAAATTTGCAGACCACAAGCAATCCCAACAACCACATGTTTATTGAGCTGCATCTCTCCGGGGTATTACAAATTGATACTAAAGAAACTTTCCCCCCATTTGACAACACATAACCACCCCAGAAAAATTCCAAGAAAAGAAGGAAATTAAATCATTACTGCTGCAGAGAAAAACCAACTGCAGCAATTCTGAGATTCATGAGTGAATTTGGGAGTGAACGAGAATGACTGTGTGTTTCCTCTTTTTCTTTTCTACCCCTTTAATGTAATGCTTCCATCATCACATTTCATTTGGAGTGGTGCGGAAGTGTCACGAAAATCCAATAAGCCAAATGGCACATATTACTTTCAGCCGTTGGAAACTTACCTTAGACTTTTAATGGAAAAAAAAAATCCTACAACTTAACTTTTAAAGAAACTAGCAGCTAAGATGGCCACTGCAATTTACATTTGAAACACCAGGAGATTGGACTGTTGACAAAAAGTCTAACAAGAGGCCAACTCAGAACAATGCTTTGGCTAACTGAATACGAATAGCCAGATGATCCTTGTTAGCAAGCCATTTAACATCAACCTGAGGCATTCCTAATTGGAGTTGTCTTTCGGGGGGGCGTAGGGGGGATACACACAGGCAACTACGCCCACCACCGCCACCCACCCCACCCCCGCCCCGACCCGAAGAGGAGTTTTGGGTTTTAGACTTTGGACCTCATTAAAAACAAAGGGGATTGATAGAACCATGTGACTGCTTGCGTGGCTCTGAAGAGAATGGATGTTTTGGCACAAAGACAGAAGACAGACTGAGAAGACAGCAACGAAGGCACGTGGCTGTTCCCTTATGTCTCCCTCTCTCTCTCTCTTTCCACATCCCCCCACCTCACCACCCACCACCCCCCCCCCCTACCCCAGAACCCCATCAACGTTCCCAGAAAATATCAAGGAAAGAACTGATTGCGACTGGGGACCTCCAAACAAACAGACCACTACAGCCAGCAACCAGGGGAAGAGAATAAACTACAAATTCTGCCTTCAGGAACTCTGAGCAGAGCAAGCTAACCACAATACATTTGGACCAGTAAGGACTTCATGACTACAGTTTCAGTCGAAGACGACTGGATTTACGAACAGTATTTAAATTCCCTTTATTCTTTGCTTTAATCCAAACATCAAATCTGTTTCCCTCGGTAATAAGAACAAGAAATTCTGGAAATACTCAGCAGGTCTGGCAGCATCTGTGGAAAGAGAAGCAGAGTTAACGTTTCAGGTCAGTGACCCTTCTTTGGAACCCCTCTATTTCCCTTTGTAATCTATTTATGTGTGTGTGACAGTCCTGTGAATGTCTACATGAATGCATGCGTATTTTAGTATTTTTAAATTGGGTTAGAGTGTTAAGTAGAATAAAATTACCTCTTTCTTGTTTAAACTCAAGAAAACCTGTCTAATAGGTTCTTTTGCAATCACATTGGAGGAAAAGGGGTAACACATTCACTGAGATGGTAAGCACAACCACTATTTTTAAAATGAATAAACCCTGTTGCAGTCAAACAAGAGGAAGGGCAAAAGGGGAGCCTGAGACCCCCTCCTCACCTGACAGTAACAAAGGCGTAAGTCACAAATTACAAGGTGACCTGCAGGACGATTGCACCCCTGTTATGCTTTGCATCAAGTTCAAGGATTCGACCTTGTTACAAGATAGGGCCTGCAACGTTACAGAAATTCAGATGAAAATAACCCATCGAATGGAGGCTTTAAGACATTTAGAACATTTGAAAAGAAAACTGCCTCCTTGTCTCGGAGCCTACAATCTGTAACAGAGATATTAATAATTCTCATGAACATTTGATACACGTACAACATTGTAATGCTGACATAGTGAAATGACTGCCTACCCATGGGGATTATGGGTGGTGCATGATAATTTATAATATGGAATATCTTTGTTGGCTGAGAATCATCTCTATGCTTTTTGTCATTGTACTGCTTGTTATGATTGTACTTGTTTTTGTGCTCATGTTTATTATTTCATGATATCATGATGGTTTGAGCCTCTTTAAAGAACAACACTTAATTAGTTTGATTAGCTTTGCGTATCTGTGGTGAGCATGATTCACTTTCAAGAGTGTGATCAGATTTAAATTGAGTGGTGAGTATCGCACATTGGATTCAGATGGGACTTAAGTATTCTGGGTTTTTGATGAGAATCTTGGCGGCTGTTTTAAAGAATATGTAAGGCCTATGGGGTGGGAATTGTACAGAGGCAATCGCCTGGGAACCAGAAGAGAGTTGAAGGGATGTACTTGAAACCCTGAGTTAAAATATTCTTGTAAAACAGCATAATGGGTTAACTTAAAGATGGCAAAAGAGGGACAGCTCACATGCAAACTTTGAAATAAAAAGTTCATTACCAAAAGACTAATTTGTGATGGATAGAGTAGTAAAATGTGTAGCAGCTGTTGCAAGGGAGATTGTGTAGACAGAGCTTAAGCATCATCACAGGATGTGATGTCCCGTATCTGGAACCTCCTTTTGCTCAGTGTTAATGTAGATGCCTCAGAGATAAGACTCCTGTAAATAAACTTCTGTAACTTTGACCCAAAGTCTACTATCCTCATTTAATATTAACAGCACACTGACCAGTATAGTACAAGGTGGTAGCGTAAAAATGACTTTTGTAGGATAAAAACAGAAAATATTGAAAACATCAAAGAAAAGATTGGAGAAGTAGCTTCCCTACCGGAGAGCTTTGAGCGTCGTGGGGGCTCAGGGGGGTTTGGGTGGCTGTGGAGGCACCAGGCCTTGGCGTGGCTGAGATGGATACAGAGATTCAACAGGTACTGTTCTGCATTGGGTCCAGCAGCAGCACCAGACAGGGAGCAGGTCAGTGTTTTACTGTACATCATGGGAGATAGTGTGGCTGACATTTTAACTACCCTGGGGATTGATGAAAAGGAAACTCAGATGGCAAAGTAATAAAAGCCTTGGAGGGCTACTTTAAGATCAGAAATAATGTTATACTGGAAAAGGCGAAATTCAACAAAAACACACAAAAAATGGTGAAAGTATCGATTCATTTACGAACAATCTATATAAAATAGCTGAGGATTGCAACTATGGGAGCTCGTGAGAAGAACTGATTCAGGACAGAATAACAGTCAGGGTCACAGACGAAGTGCTGTCAGACCAGCTACAGTCAAAATAGGATTTAACTTTGCAAAAAAGCATTCTGCTGAGCAGGCAGGCAGAGGTCCAAAAAATTAATCAACTACTAGCTTTATGGGATCGGCAGAGACCAACCTCGAAAATTCTAGAATCAGTTGAGTCTGTGGAAAAGACCAAGAATAATGGCACCAGAAAGCCCGTGAGGTGGGAAGGACATCTCCGGGCAGCAGCACTGAATTGCAGTAGGCGTGGCCGGGAGTGAAACTGACAGGAAATTTACCCAGCCCAGGACGTTGAATGTTTCTAGTGCAAGAAAAGGTGGCACTTTCAGCAGGTCTGTCCCAGCATGAACCAAACACTGTCGACTCGCAAAAGAATAGATGAAATAAAAAAGAAAGAAATGATCAATACACCCTTCCTTGGGGAAGTGCAAGAGAAAAACAAAGATTGCTGGGAAGCAGAAAGTTTCTGTCCTATCTGACAAAACACCATTGCTGAGGAAGGAAAGGCTTAGGAAAACCAACAAAAAATTATATGGGCTGGGAGGGATTCAATTATTGGTTATAGGAGAAATACAAGTAACCACGTCAAACAGAAATAACACCATTCTGAATTATTTTTTATATAAAGAACCAAGCCTGTTCACTACTCATTAAGAAAACTTGTTAAGCCTTACAGCTGTTTTGCAGGGTGGAAGAGATCAAAGGACATGAGAAACAGCTCTGCGATTTTACAGCTGAATTCCCCAAATTATTTGAAGGTTTAGGGAAATTAAAAACAGAGCATCACATTACTCTCAACAAAGAGGCAAAACCGGTATGTTTGTTCACATCGAGGAAGGTCCTGCACCCACTCCTTGAAAAGGGAAAGAAGAAAAACAATGTCGTGCTAAACCAAGGAGCTATTTCTACAGTAACGAAATCCACTAGTTGGTGCACTGAGGTGGTTCCAGTAGGGAAACCAAATGCATCTATTCGGATTTGTGTGGACCTTACCCAACTAAATTAAGCTGTAGAGACAGTGATTTGCCATCTGGTATCAGTCGACGACAACCTTGCCAAATTGGGAGAAAGCTCCATATTCACCAAATTAGACACAAATAGTGGGTGCTGGCAGTTGGCTTTAGACGACGAGTCTTAATTGTGAACTCACCTTTATCACACTCTTCAGTAGATTTGGTTTCAACAGATTGCCATTCGATATTGTGTTGGCACCAGAGATATTCCAGTGGACAAAGCCAACAATCCTAGAAGGCTTGGAGGGCACTAGCTGCCATATGAATGAATTATGATTCATGGACCAAACCTAGAAGAACACGACACAAGGGTAGAGTGTATTACACAGATTACAAGAGGCTGGTCTCACATTAAATGAGAAGTGTGTGTTCTCACAATCGACAGTGAAGTTCCTTGGCCACATAATTGATGGCTCTGGCATCAAGATCGATCCACAGGAGATGAAGGCAATAAAGGGTTGCCCATAGCCAAAGAACCGAACAGATTTACAGAGATTCATGGATCTGCTTGACAAGGTTGGGAAATTCCTACTAAATCTAGCCACTGTTAATGAGCCTCACTACAACTGCTAAAGAACAGCAACGCCTGGTGCTGGAGAGACTGCCAGAAAAAAATCTTTTTAGAACATCAAGGAAATGTTACATTCATCAGAAGTATTGGCATATTGTGATCAAGGGCTAATGATCTTTATTGCAGCAGATGCATTGTCCACAGGATTAGGTGCAGTTCTGTTCCAGATTTCAAAGAAATGGACGATGCAGGCCTGTGTGCTTTGCCTCTTGCTCATTATCAGTGACAGAATGAAGGTGCACTATGATTGAAAAGGAAACATTAGCAGCAACATGGGCATGGGAAAATTTTTAGACTACGCACTAGGCATCAAGCTCAAGATCAAAACAAGCCACTAGTGACATTGCGCAATTCAAAAGAGCCAGCTAAATTACCCCAAGGGTACAAAGATTTTGACAATGACTAATGAGATATGACACAAAAACTGAATGTGTCCCAGGGAAACGTCAGTTGACAGCTGACACGTCATCAAGAGCAACAATTGCTATACCTGAAGTGGAAGATGCCTCTTTCCTGGAGGAAGTGGAAGTCTTTGCTTTCACTAGAACAACAATTTTCTGGCAACTGCTCAAAGATTGCGTCAAATTAGATACCTACTGAAAGAGGACGAAGTCTGCGAAAAGTTAGGACACTTTTGTCAAAAGGATTTGCCAGAATATATGCCGAATAACTCAGTTTCAAGAAAGTATCATGAAGCCATCTTACTATTGTGGATGACTTGCTAGTATATGGCGAAATGCTAGTTATTCCAATGGCTTTAAGGTTAAACATCCTACAGAAACTACACCAAGGGCACTTAAGAATCACCAAGTGGAGAGCAAGAGTGAGGAACTCGATATTGTGGCTGGGGGTTTCCAAGGAGCTCAGAGACATGATTTCAAGGTGATTCACATGCACTACTAATAGACAAGAGTCCAGAAAGCCACTGCTGTCATCTTTCTTTCCATCCAGGCCACAGGAGCGCCTCTCCTTATTGTTGTTGACTATTACTCCAGATGGGTTGAAGTCAAACCAATACATTGCCAGAGTTCTGAAAGCGAAATCAAATCACTAAAAGAGATTTTTGCCACATATGGCATTCCATACCTAGTGATCTTCGAAAATGGTCCACATTTTGTGCTTGGAGCCTTCAAATATTTCTCAAACGTATGGGCTGAAATTTCTGGTGCTGCTGCTATAATCGGTGGCAGACATTAATATTGGTGGTCCACCCACGTGGATCCCAAGTCGTGGAGCCGTGATATTCAGTGCAGCAGCTCATTTAAATGGCAGGGGCGGACTGCACACCCTGATGACATGGGTCCCCGGCAATGGTGTCAGCAGCCTTTGTGTAGGTGCTGGTGCTATTTTTAAAGGGTTGCGTGCCCTTCCATTTAATTTAAATATTTAAAGAAAGAAGTTACCAAAAAAAATGAATGTAAGCCCGCTCCCCTGCAAAACATACCTGCACCCCCTCCACACCAGTGTTCCACCTTGGATCACTGGACAGGGATACGAAGGCATAGGAGGGCCAGACATCGGCACCAATATTGCTCCAGGATGGACGGTGGGCGTGTGAAAATGATTTTTTCAGGTAGTTACATTAATTTGCATATTGAACTTGGGCAACCGTTGCCGAGTGGCAGTGTGCCTTCCCAGGGTCAAGGTCTGTGCCGGGCATCTCTTCGAGGCATTTTTCAGCTGCCCTCTGCCATGACCACGGAAGTCAGGGGTCTGTAATATTCAGCCCGTATGGGTTTGCCCATGTTACACGTTCACCAAGATAACCCCAGGGCAATGAAGAAGCAGAGGGAAGCGTTTGAATCATGAAAATCTACTCAAGAAGAATGAGGATTTTGAGCTGCCACTGATAAACAAACCCACTTCAGAACAGGGTTGGCCCCACGTGAGTTGCTAATGGGTAAAAGATTGAGGACACAGCTACCCACAGTCCCAAGAATGCTTCAACCATGAATCTGTGCTGAAGACTGGGAAAGAATGAGGGTGAGAGAAGAGAAAGTGAAGTTAATCCAAATGGAGAATTATGATCGACGCTAAATCAAAGAGACCTAGAACCTGAGATTTGATTTGGATTAAACATCAGGGTTGATATGGGGAAGTGATGGAAAAATCTCCATATCCTCAATCCTCTATGGGCCAGACGGATGGATAAGGAGAAGTAGAAGATCATTGGTACTGACATCACAGAAAAAAACAAATGGGGAAAAATCAAGAGAATATTTTAACAGAGTGAGCTGATTAACCAGTGATACAACCAACAATAGATCATCCAGATGTCAATGAAAGCAGAGAACCTGAGCCATCCAGTAGTTCCACACACCTACAGGCAATTGAGGGAGAAGAACTGAAAAACCCAATGACCCAAACAGTTGAAACAAGAACACGCAATGGCAGAGTCGTGAGAACCTCACAGCATTACATACCTGATGAAAGAAGTCAGAGACTTGGAGGGGTGATGCAGTATAATGTGCATAAGCTGTTGCTGGGTAGATTATGTATTTCGACCTTAGGCATCATCACAGGATGTGATGTCACGAGTTTGAACCTGGTGTTGCTCCCTTAATGTTAGATAGAAGACTCCTATAAATAAACCCATTTTACTTTGACCAAAAGTCTACTGTCCTCATTTAATATTAACAGCACACTGACCAGTATAGTACAGATGGTGCACTGAGGAACTGTATGATTGAAGAGAAACGCCAATAGAGGCTTAGCATCTGGGTCAGAATTTTCAACCTGACAAAAGACAGAATGCATGCTGGACTTATTTAGGGCTCATGTTGTAATGAGGTTACATGATGAAGTCTTCATGGAGGAAAATTATTTAACTAGCCACGCTGGTGCAACATAAGACAAGTGTAGAGGTAAATGATAAAGGCAGTTAAGGCAGAGGAAACCAAGCCAATATATGGTATTCTGCCCAGCAAATGCCTCAATGATAAATAATAGACTAAAGAATTCATATTCAAAGTGATTAACAGGAGAACTGTAATCAACGTTTATATAAGACATCGAAGAGGAACATCTTCAGTTCTTCCAATACAGGAATTGATCATCTTTGGTTCATCTTTACCCAGAATAAGATTTGAAAACCTTACCTATTAATACTGGAGCATTTGAATGCTAATGAAATTGGATAAACTCTTTAAAATAATTTGGGTGTTTTGCTTAATTATTGACCTTTAGTGCATGGAGAAGAAAAAGCGACAGCTTGTAATTTGTCATCTGTATATAGACTGAGGTTATGGTAAATATACCTTTTATGCTTTCCATCAAACACACCAATGTTGAAAATCACATCTTCACATACTCAAAATGTTATTTTCAAAAAGGAATCTAAATTCGCCTGAAGAAGTGGAGCAGAATGCCTACATAGATATATGTTGCTTTTGTGGAAAGTATGCACGAATTCTGAGAGAATCTGTGTGCCTGCAAAGATGCAGTCTTCTGTACTGAGACGTGCATGCACATTACTTGGGAATCAATTTACCAAAATGAGCTCACTGTACTTTAATGGGAAGTAATGTATATTCTATGAGTATCATTGTATCAACATTTGTTCACGGTTTTGTTTTGTTGGGGTGGCAAGTGAATTCAGATTCTGGTGATTTTAGTGTTGACTGTAAAGCAAGAAACGCCTCTGTATGTGATATGAATAGCTTGTAAATGCACCCATTGACCTTCACAGTTCTGCTCCAGCTAAGGATGAAAAATTCTTTACTTTCAATCTTCTTACTCTGTTAGAATGTTTTACCCCCTCCCAATTTGTCGTTTCATGCATTCATCCAGTCATACACTGCCAACCTCCGCACTTCATCATGACTATGATAATGAGTCTGTTCAACGTGCAATTCAGCACTTCATCCTATGCCATGACAGTGAGTCTGTTTAAACTGTTTAATCATGGAAGTGAGGGATCAGATCACCTTCAATATCTACAAAGAATATTTTGTCCATGGGCTACCTATTCCCAGATATATAATCTGAATAACGTGTAAATGAAACTGTTCAGGTTGGGTGAACACTGGCATTGTATGGGCACAGCTTTGCTTCATATTTCTTTCCTTCTCTCAGAATCATAGAGCCATACAATGATTCTACTTGGAAGGAGGCAATTCATTCTATTGTTCCTGTGTTGACAGTTTGAAAGTGTTATCCAATTGGTCTTACACCTCTGCTCTTTTCACAAAACACTGAAAAAAATTCAAACTCAAATAATCATCCAATTCTGTTTTGAAAGTTATTTGTAAATTTGCTTCCACCACCCCTTGAGGCAGGGCATTCCAGAATGTAGCAAGTCACAGCATAAATTTCTTGCCCTCAAGTCACCCCTGGTTCTTGCTGTAAATGTGGAGTCACATATGTACCAGACCAGGTGAGGCAGATTTATTTCCTAAAGGACGTCAGTGAACCAGCTTAGTTTTTTTATCCAACAATTGATGATAGTTTCATGGCACCATTACTGAGACAAGATTTAAATTCCAGATTTTTTCATAATTAATTGAAATTAAAATTCAACCAGGCTTTGTGGTGGTATTTGAACCCATCTCCCCATGGCATTAAATGGGGTCACTAGATTTTTAGCCCAATAACATTGCCACCATTGCCACAGAATCGTTGTCTACTAATTCAGAGACCTGCACTAATTATCTCAGAAGATTGAATTCAACTCCAGCCTAGAATTTTCTGAAGACGTATCAGAGTAAGTTGATGAAGGGAATGTGATAGACCTTGTTTATATGGATGTTAAGAAGATTTCTTGAAAAAGTTCCTCATAAAAGGCTGATTAACAAATTTGAGGCTTATGGAATAGAAGGGTCAGTGTCCAATTGGATAAAAAAAAATGGCTTAAGGACAGAAAGCAGCGAGTTATGGTGAATGGTGTTTTTCCTTTCTGGAAGATGGTGGACAATGGTGTTCCCCGGGGTTCAGTGCTCGGACCACTTTTTTTTTTTGCTATGTATAAATTACTTGGATTTTGAAATACAGAACAGAATTTCAAAATTTGCCGAATATACCAAACTGGAAGAGTGGCAAACAGTGAGGATAATACGAATTGCAAGGAATCGGGCATAGATAGGCTAGCAGAATGGGCAGACAAGCAGCAGATGGAATTTAATGCAGAGACGTTTGAGATGATGTATTTTGGTAGAAGGAATAGGGAGAGGCAATATAGATTTAATGGCACAGTTCTAAAGAGCGTGCAAGCGCAGAGGGACCTGGGATCCATGTGCATCCATCTTTAAAGGTGGCAAGGCATATCGAGAGAGTGGTTAGCAAAGCATACGTGATCTTGAGCTTCATCAATAGAGACATTGAGTACAAAAGCAGGGAAGTTATGCTGAACTTTATAAAGATCTGGGTGGGCCCCAAGTGGAGTATTGCTTCCAGTTCTGTTCACCACAAGTTAGGAAGGTCGTGAGGGCCTATGAAGGTGTAGAGGAGATTTTCTAGAATGGTTTCAGGAATGGGGGAGTAAGTCATAAGTTTAGGTTACAAAAGCTAGAGTGTTCTCCTTGGAGCAAAGGAGATTAGAGGGAGATTTGAGCGAGGTGTGTGAGATTATAGCAGGCTTAGATAATTTAGATAAGGAAAAACTCTTAGTAACTGATGGTACAAGGACAAGGGGACACAGATTGAAGGTTTGAGGCAAGAGATGCAGAGGGAATGTGAGGTAGAACTTTTTTACGCAGTGGGTGGTAATGACCTGGAACTCACTGCCCCCAAGGGTGGTGGATACAGAGATTCAAAAGGAAATGGGATGGCCACTTGAAGAATATAAACTTGCAGGGCGAAGGGAACAGAATGGTGTAGGGGGGTGACTGAATAACTCTGTGGAGAGCTGGCATGGACTCGATAGACCGAATGGCCTTCTTCTGTGTCGCAAATGAATAGACAAATAAATGGATAGATAGATTGATGCGTAGACAGATAGATAGATAAATAGATAAATAAAAGTACATAATGGATAGCAAGCTGTCAACCAAACAGAAAACAGTGCATCGTGGTTTCTGGTAATTATCCAGAATCTGTGCTATGCTACCAAAAACTTCTGCTCCAGAACTAGCCACATGCCTAGCCTAGTGCACCTAGAACACAGGCATCTACCCGACAATCTGGAAAGTTGCCCGAGCATCTCCTGTCCACAAAAAGTAGGACCTCATTACAATGAGGCTGCAGACCTCATTACAGTTTTTATTCAATAGACAAAAGAGCTGAATTCCACAGGTGAGGTGAGAGTGACTGCTCTTGCTATCGAGGCAGCATTTCACTGAGTATGGCATCAGAGAGCCCTGGCAAAATTGACATGAATGGGAATCAGGAGAAAACTCTCCACTGGTTGGTGTCATACCCAACACAAATGTAGATGTTTGTGATTACTGGAAGCCAATTACCTTAGCCCCATGACATCACTGCAGCAGTTCCTCAGGTAGTGTACCAGGCCCAACCACCTTCAGCTGCTTCATCAATGACGTTCCCTCCATCATAAGGTTAGACCTGGAGATGTTCACTGACTATTGTACAGTGACCAATAACATTTGCAACTCCTTAGATATTAAAGCCATCCATGCCCTGACACAACAAGACCTGGACAACATTCAGGCTTGAGCAGATAAGTGGCAAGTAACGTTCACACCACACAAGTGCAGGCAATGATGATCTTCAACAAGAGAGAATCTACCCTCCTCCGTTTGGCATTCAACGACATTACCATCACTGAAACCTCCACTTTCAACATTCTGGGGGTTACCATTAACCAGAAACTGAACTGGATCATCCATATAAATGCTCTGGCTACACGAGCAGGTCAGACACTGGAAATTCTGCAACGAGTAACTCAGCTCCTGACTGCCAAAAGCCTGTCCACCATTTACAAGGCACAAGTGAAGAGTACTCTCCACTTGCATGGATGACTGTAGCTTTAACAGCATTCAAGAAGCTTGATACCGTCCAGGACAAAGCAGCCCAACATATCATCACCCCATCCACCATCTTAAACATTCACTCCCACCACCACTGGTGCAAAGTGGCAGCGCCGTGTACCATATACAAGATGCACTGCATCAACTCGCCAAGCCTCCTTCGACAGCAACTTCCAAACCTAGAAGGGCAAAGGCAGCAAGGCAGCAGACGCATGGGAACACCACCACCTGCATCGCCCTTCTTTCACTGTCGCTGGGTCAAAACCCTGAAAAACCCCCCCGAACACACTGTGGGTGTACTTACTGCACATGGGACTGCAGGAGTTAAGGAAGCAGCTATGGGGCAAAGAATCGGCATGGACACAATGGGCCGAATTGCCTTCATACTGTGCTGTAACTATTCTCTGATTGTATGATTCTATAACCTGTGGGGGAATGAATACAATGAATTATTGGCAGGATTATAAGAAGGTGGGTTCACGGAGTTTCAAGTGGAACATTAATGGTGGCAACAGACGAGTTGAACTGTAAGAGAAACACAGTTCCTGCTTTACTGAAAGCTCTATGAAACTATGTATGTATTTTCACTGTTCTGTTCCAGCATGGAGACTGCAATGCATTCTCTTTTCTGAAGGAGATTATGTTTTCCTAAAGACAATGGGCGGCACAGTGGCGCAGTGGTTAGCACCACGACCTCACAGCTCCAGCGATCCAGGTTTAATTCTGGGTACTGCCTGTGTGGAGTTTGCAGGTTCTGCGTGTGTTTCCTCTGGTTGCTCTGGTTTCCTCCCACATGCCAAAGACTTGCAGGTTGATAGGTTAATTGGCCATTATAAATTGCCCCTAGTATAGGTAGGTGGTAGGGAAATATATAGGGACAGGTGGGGATGTGGTAGGAATATCGAATTAGTGTAGGATTAGTATAAATGGCTGGTTGATGGTCGGCACAGACTCGAATGGCCTGTTTCAGTGCTGTATCTCTAAACTAAACTAAACATCTGCGTTATACTCTTAAGCATGTTCCATTTCAGGAAATATCAATGTGAAAATGATTTGTTTGTTCAGGTTGCTGTAACTAACATCCAAAATGTTACAAACTAATTACATCTCTGGGGGTTTGCACCAGTAATAAATAAGGGATCCTTCTCGTCACAGAGCACACAATGGAAACATCTCGTGTGGAAAATGCACTCACCAGCAAATGGTCAGTTCTTTGCCATTTACTATGAGTGTCTGCCCGGGATTTTTCGGAATGTGTTCCCTAAATAATTTTTTTCAGTGCTTTCCTGTGACTCAACATTCTACAGTTGCTTCAGGATCTTGTTTAATTAAAATTCTTAATTGATTTGACTCTCTAAATAATTTCATCTTTGCGGCCAGAGCAGCGTGACCTGCAGCTTATACATTTCCATTTATGCAATGATGCAGCATTTTCAAAATTGGATCGTGTGTGACGACCCCCCATCAGAGTGAAACAACTTGATATGAAGATGGAACTGACAACAATACCTCAACCCTGTCTGAATACTGACACAGAGCGACTCTACCCGGCTCTAACAGTGACCTGACAATAATAGTTTAACACTGAAACAAAAACAAGAAATGCTGGATTCACTCAGCAGGTCTGGCAGCATCTGTGGAAAGAGAAGCAGAGTTAACGTTTCGGGTCAGTGACCCTTCTTCGGAACTCCTGTCTGAATACTGACACAGAGTGAAACAACCTGGCTCTAACAGTGACCTGACAATAATAGTTTAACACTGTCTGAATACTGACACAGAGTGAAACAGCCCGGCTCGAACAGCGAACCGATAATAATACTTCAACTCTGTCTGAATTTACACAAGTGACAAGCCAAGTTTCACCATCTCCTTCCTCAATGAAGGAGCTTTGAAATCTTACAACAGGTTCAAATTAAAATGTTTCTGTGGTTTCCAGCTGTAATTAGATATATCTATTTCTATCCATTGCTTTGAATTGAGTTTCAGTTACATAGTTATCTGCCATAGCTCCAGGGATCTCCTTCACACTCGGGCTGATTTTATTCCATCTGCTGCTGGAATTTCAGGTGAAAAGTTCCAGCTGATGCTATATGGGGATTTTGAATGAAGGTATTGAGATTAATTGTTGCATTATTGGAAATTATCAATTTTGCTGGTCCTAATTCCTGGTTCCTTAATCTGCTGCAGAACGAGGCATGCTGGTCTCGAGTTTATCAGCTCCGAGTTGGTGGATAACTTGATCACCGTGTATATTAAAGCTGTTACATTTCAATTATTGAAGCAACTGAAAAGATGCTTTCAGATATGTTTACTGGTGCACAAAATACAAAGCTTTTTCCTTGGTGACATGCTTGCTTTCCTGAGTAAAACTGTACCAATCGGGCACAGATCGATTGAATAAGTGGTAATCTTGCAAATATTATGTCAAGTCCAGTCTAAGACTTTCGATGGGAGTCAAATCTGTCATTTCCATTTTTACTCCTTTTTGCGGCGAACATCATGGCCATTGTGATCCTGTCCCAGGGAAAGTTTTGTCTCTCCAGATGTATCAGTCGGTATCTGGTATTCAGGGTGGTGATGGATCTCCTGGTCGTCATCACTCAGTACCTGGGGTTCATGGAAGTGACGGATCTCCTGGTCATTATCACTGTTGAGATATTGACTAGAATTGGTGGCATCTATTTTCGGAATAGCTTCCTGTGAACAACGTTGTCTTGTAGTGTCACTATTGTGCATATCTTTTCATCTCGAGACAGTTCCGTCTGGTTAACTGTCGCTTTCACTTTTGATTGATTTGTGGCTGTTTGTTACCAGAAGCGAAGAAAACAGCGGCTGTTCATATTGGAATGGTCTGTATCCTGAGTCGTTTGAAAAACAACCTGTTTTACTTCGCATGTGAGCCTTTGTATCCAATTACTAAAGTGGCCTGGTACTGCAACAGAAAAATTAGCTTTTATGTTTCACCCATATGGGCACGATTTATCTGGTCTGATTGTCTTTTAACCCCATGTCTCCCGTTCCTCATGATGATACTGCTCAATGCTCTGACAGTCAGACACATTCCAGTGACCAGCAGAGCCTGCAGAAGACTTCAGACCTACAGTAATGAAAAATATCAGAGTGACCCAGAGATGGAGAACCAGAGAATGCCCATTATTTTATTCTTCACCATCTCGGGCAGTTCATCCTCCAGAAACATGCTTCTGCTCCTGAGTTGCTGCATGTATGTACGCTGAACAAACACCTTTATGTACACAATAACTCAAAGTAAATTCAGGTAGGAGTTAAAGAAAACTATGAAATATTTACTGGATCTATTTGCCAAATTAGTCCAAAAATGAAACAACCAATTGAACAAGTCAATCTCAAATAGGCTCCACCTTGACGTTTTGTCTTTCCATTCTCCAAAGCCATCTCTCCTTTGTCTACCCATTTATCACCCAATTTAATGTTATAAACTCGTCTGCTTTATTTCCCAGTGAATCGTTATTTCCTGTCCATGGTGTTACAGCCAGGTGAGGAGGGGGTCTCAGGCTCCCTTTCGCTCTTCCTCTCAATTGACCACAATAGGGTTAATTCCTTTTTTAAAACAGTGGTTCCAGTTACCACCTCCGTGCTTGTTAGACCTTGTTCCTCGAACGTAATTGCTAAAGAACCAAACAGACAGGTGTTCTTGAGTTTCAACAAGAAATAGGTAAGTTTGTTACACTTAACACTCTAACTCAATTTAAAATACTAAAAATACGCTACACATTCACGCACACGTTCACACGAGAGTTACACACGAACAAATAGATTACAGAGGAAAAGAGATTTGGTGGTTGGATAAAAATTCAGGATAAATTGAACTTAAATGCAGTCTGTTACTTGTGCAGTCCCTAGCTGAAGCTGGGGTCTGGAAGTCCTTGCTGATCTGAGTGCATTGCGGTGGGCGTGAATGTAAAATTAGTTGTTGATTCTGTTCCCCTGGTTGCTGGCTGTAACGGTCAGTAGGCTTTGAGGGATGGGGGTGGGGATAGGTGGCAGGGGGCCCCTAGTCGAAGTCATTTCTTCCCTTGATATTTTCTGGGGAGAAGGAGAGAAACAGAGAGGGAGAAACAGGGGAGCAGCTTCCTGCTTCAAAGCTTTTGTTTCAGTGACTGCTTGTCTGCTGTCTGTATCACAAAACCTTTGTTACTTCAGAGATGTAGTCGCATAGCTCTATTAATCCCCATTGTTTCTAATGAGCATTTTATGGAATCTTCTAATGAAATTCAGGGTTCTACATGCCCAGGATGACTTTGAATCGCTCGCTAATGAGGATCATCTGGCTTATCTACTCAGTCAGCCAAAGCATTGTTCTGACAGGGCTTCGTTAGACTTTTCATCTCCAGTTCAACATCTTGGGGCTTCAAATGTAAATTGCTGTGGCCATCTTGCTGACTAGTTTTTAAAAGTTAATTTTCAGGATTTTTCCATTGCAAGTCTAATGTGTTCCAATTGCGGAAATTAATATTTCCTATTTAGCATATAGGGTTTTTCAGAGAGTGTGGCTGAAATTTCCACTGGGCCCTTGATCTTGCTGGTGTCTGTATTGAAATTGTTGGGTTTGATTAACTTTGGGTTTGGGCCCTGATCATTGGATTCTTCGGTGGGTATATCAACTTTGACCTCACTTTTAGTTCTCTGATGAGTCATACAAGTGCTGTTCACTTTAGAGCATTTGTGTTTCCCTTTTCTCTTTACTGTGGGGAGGCTTCTTTGCTAATCACCCCATCTTCTCTGTGACATTCCAGCTCTCAGCTATCTGGCCAGCTTCCATTGCTCTCCCCTGCGGCACTTCAAACAAGTGGGGCCTTGCCCTCTCTGCTGGTTTGCCTTTTTGGGAACTTTCTTTGCCCCTGCAGGTTTTTGTAAATGCTGATAGCAGTTTTTGTAGGATGCTTCTTTGGCCTGCATTTATGTAGGAGGGTGTGCGATCGAATCTTTCAAACATTACAGGGTTGATTAACCAGACAGTGGGGGGCTCCATTTGGGGATCCTCCCGACCCTCCTTTAACTTGTCCTCACTGCCCTTTTCGTCCCATTCCTCCCTAACTGTCTGACAGACCTGTGTGAGTATGTCCCTTTTGTTTTTGGCAGGGTGTCCACATCATCGACCAGCACTCTGCTGGAGGGCTCTCTGATAGCTGGTAGGGGAATTAGGGGTGCATGTTTTACTGCAGCTTGCGGCTTCCCCACAACCTGGCACGTGTGGCAAATTTTACAGAACTCAACCACATCTTTGTGCAGTTTTGGCCAATCAAAATGCTGTCTTCGTAGGCTTTTTTTTTTTCAGGCAATGACATGTCCAGCCATTGGAAGCTCTTGGGCCATTCCTAATATTTATTTATGGTACCACGATGGAACCACTATCTGGTGAACCACTGTCCACTCTTTGTTCACAGGTCTGTGAGAAGCTCTCCACTTCCTCATCAGCACCTCATTCTTTAAAATGGTAGCACTCAGGGACTCACTATCATTGCCTCCATTCTTTCCAGTCACTGCACGACAGGATCGGGACTTAGCAATGCTAGAGCAGGAGCGGGGTAACAAGGCTCACTATTCCTGTCAGTTCCACACAAGCCCACCCAAAGACTAATGCAGTGAGTGCAATGGCCCAAGCATTCGCAAATAAAACCATGCACTGGGACATTCCTTCTCAGAACAGGGATTATAGGTGATCCAAATCTCTGGCTCGGCAAGGTTCCTTCAGTGGCTGCTACCTTCGCTTTCACAAGGGTTCAAGGGAGGTTACCATGGACTTCTACCCAGACTGTACCAGCGTAGAGGATCAAATCATCCCAGGTCGAAGTTTTAGTGTTATAAACACGCAACCCACTACGGACTGCAAGAGCTCAGACACAAATTTTCAAATCCTTCTGGCCACAGGTAGGCGATGTGTAGGTGACCTCTTCTGTCCTCAGTCTTCTCGTGGTAACAAAAGTGCAAGGCTGAAGACAACTCGGCCAAAGCCGAGCTTCGGGAAGCTCCCTTTCTGTCCTCAAAAGACTATTTCCCTCCCGAGCACATGTTTAAATAATTAATTTCGAGGGGATGGTAGTTCGCCCTATGTCAATCACTTGCTCAAACCCTTCTAACCAATGAATACCCGAGGTGTCAGGAGTGGTCACCTCCCACTTGTCCATTATTTCAGCTCGAGGTTATATTTCAGTTTCCCTCTTACTGTGGCCAAATGTTCGCTTTCATTCGACCCTTTTGCAGATAAGAGGGTGCACAAGGCGCTTGAAGAATCCTTGGATCAGCTGAAGAACGTCTATGGTGTCTAGTGACTTCTATATAACCCCTCGGGAATTTCATACTTCTTTCCCCTTATCTTGCTTGCACCAGCAATGACCCTGGCTTTAGCAAGTGCATCTCCGTCCCTTTTGAGAGACAGAGGGGAAAACAGCTTCTCTGGAAGTCTGTTTCATGCAAATGCCTACTGGTTCTATGAGGAGATTTTGTATCATTCTAACTATCATTTATTAAAGGGTCGCATTTCTTACAAACTGTAGGATTTTGCTTTTGTTGAACATTGAATTCCTGCTGGATTTTTTCTTTAGTAACTATGTAATTTACCCCAACTTCCATATCTCTCTGTGGAGCAATTGGAGACCACGTTCGGCTGTGAACTGAAATGTTGGTGGTTCAAAACCACCCAGGGACGTCGACCCTCACTGAACGTTTCCCATTGAGCGCTCATTGTCGTGCAGCTGTCGGATCTCCATGCTGACATTGGAGCCAGCATGACCTGATGATTTAACAACACTGCTCTCATCCGTTCGTTGTGTGCGTTTATGAATTCAGGAAAATCTATTTTCAAGGAAATTAGCAAAACACACCAACCTTTGCACCATGTACTTCCATCGAACCCTGCTAAATATATTAAGTTCGGGGCTTCGAATAAAAACAATGCAAATTCATTCCATGGGTGCACAATCTGGGACAGTTCCACCGCTGGGATTGGGGAAAACAAGTTGAATGCGGCAGACCATTTTAATGATGTTTCACCTGCATCAAATAACTTCACATTTATTGATGTACACTAAAAGTCCCTGGCTGTCATTGTTCCAGTCCACTGCTAACAGCTGATCAATGCAGGTGTGGAACTGCCATTGAGAGCTGAGCACCAAGCACTGAATCTTCGTCAGCTAACACATCCAATTCCACACATCGTGTCTCAGAATCACCGCTCTGAGAGTCGAAAACCGTGACAAATACTCAACAGGATGGGCAACTTGTGAAAACTCTTTCCATTTTTGGTGCGCAGACTTTTCTTAAAACTTCAAACAGCACCATGTGACAATATATACTGTGAGTGTTTGTCTGTGGCTGTCATGGTTCTATATGAACTGTGAGTCTTGACGTGATGACGGCGATGCACTGTGAGTGTGTCAGTTGTAAATATACTTTTATTTTGATAATATATATCAGGTTCTAAATATATAAATATTGATAATTGATACAGTGTACTTGAGCATTTCAGGTGTATCGGTGTGCTCATTCTGAATAAATATGTGTGTGTGCGTGTGTTACTTCTCAATGTCTTTGTGTGTATCTGTGTTGTGTATACATTTTTCTATGTGTAAAAGCAAGGTAAGAGAGCAATAAATAAGCAGAAAGTACACATAAACACACTCAGTCCCACAACACGGTTCAGAAACACGCACATAAACTCACACAGTCCGACAACATCGTGCAGAGACACAAACCCACAACACGCTTCAAAGACACACAAAAACATGCACGGTCCCACAGCATGGTTCAGAGACAACGAAAGATGCACACTTCATCCCAAAACACGGTGCAGAGACACACAAACTCACACCATCCTCAAACACGGTTCAGAAACCTACACAAACTTACACAGTACCACAACACAGTTCAGACGCGCACACAAAATCTCACTCAGTCGTGCCACTCATTTAAAATACCTGTCGAGCAAGATACATCTTAAAACAAGAGACGTTCACATGTGACATGGAATGCAACGTTCAGAGGGCTGTGCAGCTAAGGTGAGGAAGACGGGAATGATGTGGTTGATGATTGCGTGGAATGCTTTGCAAACATGGGTTACGTTGCTTGATTTCATTCTGCACCTTGAAATTCAGAAGCAAGTGAGGCACCAGGTGGAAACCAACAGCTGTCTCTGCAGAAGCGGAGACATGGCCTCCGAATCTAACCGTTTAAACTCTGAAAACCTTCTGCTGGATCTGAACTGCCCTGTATACCAAGGCCAATTTGTATACTTTATAAAGCGGAATGCCCAGAACTATGCAGAGTACTCCAGGTGGGGTCTAACCAGGACATTATATAGCTGCAGCGAAGCTTCGCCCCCATTATATAACTGCCTCTGTTACGCATTCTACTGCTAGGGTAATCACATTGCATGTAGCAACTCAGCAAAACAAGGAAGCATTTGATAAAAATAAAGAGTTTAAAAACACAAGTATGTGTCAGTGCAATCAGTAAATAATGAGAAATGAAATCCAGAACTTGGCAAGAATCCCAAGTGGATGTCTTGGTGTGGTTGGGGAAGGGAATCTTTGTCAATGATGGCACACTGTGCATTGACACTGCAGCAGCTGCTCCACCTCTTACAAACTTAGTTTCTGAAGTGAGAGTTTACAAAAAAGGAATTGGATAATTGCATGAAAGGAGAGGCAAACAAAAGCAGAACAAAGGAAGTGGGCCCAACTGGCAAGTCTTTGAAAAAACTGGCAATGGTACGATGGCCTGAATGGCCTGGCAATGTGTTGTGCACTGCTGAGTGTCCATTGCTGGGTCAATACCTCTGCAGCCTTGCGAAATGTCACAGTGGAATTGCATTTCAATGAAACAAGCACCACATGACTGTATATTTTAACAATGCTTGCAGCTTCCTCAGCCCTGCAACTGTGCTGAGTGTCTGTAGTGTAGTGGTGATCACCTTTGTCTAACACCCAAGCGGTCCCCAGTTCGAAACAGGGTAGAAACTTATTCGAAACAAACCGTAACTTCTGACCACGAAAGATGCAATCATTGACATTCCCCATTAACACAACACAATTTCTCAAAGTCCTATTTCTCTTGCACATTGTGGGCACAATGCCTTGCAATCGCTCCTCTTTCTAGTCCTGATGCTGCAGAAAGTTCCTCAAAACCTAGCACTTGCACTTCATTTGGCTCAGATTAGAATAGAAACCTGCAACACTGGCTTGCGAAGTAACAGCTGATCGAAGTCTCATTTCAGACGAGGCAAAAGCACATCAGCAATTCACTTTCGCCAGCTCCACATTCGTTGAGACAGGGGCACGCCGCAATATTTTGACCCGCACTGTCCAATTACTCGCTGCTAGCAGCAAGAGGGGTCTGCTGCCTCAATCAACAGGTTCCTGGCCATCTCGGGGAGGTAAAATAGCACAACCCGGGCCAAATCTCCCCATAAACAAAGCACAGGCTCAGCAAAACGTAGGCACATGATATCCGGGACATTAAACCTCCGAGCAGCTTGAAGAGAACACCCAAGTGACTGAAACTTTATTTGAGTTGCAATGATGAATCTCCGGTGGAAACAAGTTTGGGGAAAATGCTCCTCCTGAACATTTCTTTTTGGGTAAAAGGGGCAAAAATCCTTTTCAATTTAACCACTGCTGCAGCAGATTCTTGGTGTCTTAAGCACCTTGATAACGCAGCTCTTAACATGCAGCCGCAATTATGACAAGGGGTAAAGGTTCATGACACGCAGAGGGGAAAAAGTTATTTAAGTTATGACAGTCGCTCACAGACTTATTAGCGTTTTGTTCAGTCAGTAACAGAGACATACCTGGGTTTATTGATGCAGATTAACATAACTATTCAGCGTCACGCAGAGCCGCTAAGAGTACGTTGCCTCCCTTAAAGACGGACACAGCTGATTCTGTAACTGAAGCTAAGGAAACAGGCAGACGTGCCAAATTATCACTTTGTATTGTTCTTCATTCGGCGAGTAACAGGAAAACTAACAAGGTGGCGTTGAAAATGAGATGCACTGCGGCTCCGCTCAATATCAACCCGCTCCTTCATATTGAACTGAGGAAGACTATACATGAATAAAAGCAAAATACTGTGGATGCTGGAAATCTGAAATAAAAACAAGAAATTTTGGAAATACTCAGCAGGTCTGGCAGCATCTGTGGAGAGAGAAGCAGAGTTAACATTTCGGCTCAGTGACCCTTCTTCAGAACTGGCAAATATTAGAAAAGTCAAAGGTTAGAAGCAAGTAAAGCGGGGGTGGAGCCAGAGATATCAAAGGAGAAGGTGTAGATTGGGCAAGGCCACAGAATAGCTGACCAGAAGGTCATGGAGCAAAGGCAAACAATATGTTAATGGTGTGTTGAAAGACAAAGCATTCGCACAGATAGGACTGTTAACGGACTGAAAATTGAACAGCAGCAAGTACAAACATGAAAACAAAACAGTGGGTAAGTAAACTGAACAAACTAAGATGAAATAAAATAAACATACAAAAAAATGTAAAAAATGTAAAAAAGAAAAATAACAAAAAGTGAAAGTAAAATGGGGGGCCCGTCATGATCTGAAATTATTGAACTCAATATTCAGTCCGGCACGCTCTCGTGTGCAGTGGTTAGCACCGCAGCCTCACAGCTCCAGCGACCCACTTTCAATTCTGGGCACTGCCTGTGTGGTGTTTGCAAGTTCTCCCTGTGTCTGCATGGGATTCCTCCAGGTGCTCCGGTTTCCTCCCACATGCCAAAGACTTGCTGGTTGATAGGTTAATTGGCCATTCCCAATTGCCCCCAGTAAAGGTAGGTGGTAGGGAAATATAGGGAAGGTGGGGATGTGGTAGGAATATGGAATTCGTGTAGGATTAGGATAAATGGGTGGTCGATGGTCGGCACAGACTCGGTGGACCGAAGGGCCTGTTTCAGTGCTGCATCACGAAACTAAACTAATCGGTCAACGAGATGCTGTTTTTCGAGCTTGCGTTGTTGTTCACTGCAACACTGCAGCAAGCCCAGGATAGAGATGTGAGCATGAGAGCAGCGGGGAGTCTTGAAATGGCAAGCAACCAGAAGCTCAGGGTCCTGCTTGCGGACTGAGCGGACGTGTTCCGCAAAGCGGTCACCCAGTCTGCGTTTGGTCTCCCCAATAAACATGAATATACATTAATTGGATTTAGGCGCCAGTATGTTGCAAAACCAGAAGAAAGAAAGGCACAAATGCCATTAACACTGACTTTACAAATGATTCACTGAAAAATTCTTTCATTTGCTGGAAAAGATGAATATTGTGCATCTGAAAATGGGCACCATGGGATTGTGTTGCATACTGACCTGTTTTCCTGTATTTGCCTGTCATCTATACAATTCAATTTGTGTTGGATATCGCTGAGAATCTCATTTCAAGATGCGGGCACAACTATTAATATAATCCTACTGAAAGTTTAATCCTGGAACAAATCCTGTGTGACGTGGATTGCAACGTTTAGAGGGCTGTGCATCTAAGGTGAGGAAGACGGGAATGATGTGGTTGATGATTGCATGGAATGCATTGCAAACTTGGGTTACGTTGCTTGACTTCATTCTACACCTTGAAATTCAGAAGCAAGTGAGGCACCAGGTGGAAACCAACAGCTGTCTCTGTGGAAGCGGGGACATGGCCTCCGAATCTAACCATTTGAACTCTGAAAACATTCTGCTGGATCTGAACTGCCCTGTATACCAAGGCCAATTTGTATACTTTACAAAGTGGAATGCCCAGAACTATGCAGCGTACTCCAGGTGGGGTCGAACCAGGACATTATATAGCTGTAGCGAAGCTTCGCCCCCATTATTTAACTGCCTCTGTTACGCATTCTACTGCTCGGGTAATCACATTGTATGTTGCAAATCAGCAAAATAAGGACGCATTTGATAAAAATAAAGAGTTTAAAAGCACAAATATGTGTCAGTGCAATCAGTAAATAATGAGAAATGAAATCCAGAACTTGGGAAGAATCCCAAGTGGATGTCTTGGAGTGGTTGGGGAAGGGAATCTTTTCAATGATGGCACACTGTGCATTAACACTGCAGCAGCTGCTCCACCTCTTACAAACTTAGTTTCTTCAGTGAAAGTTCACAAAAAAGGGAATTGGATAATTGCATGAAAGGAGAGGCAAACAAAAGCAGAGCGAAGGAAATGGGCCCAACTGGCAAGTCTTTGAAAAAACTGGCAATGGTACGATGGCCTGAATGGCCTGGCAATGTGTTGTGCACTGCTGAGCGTCCATTGCTGGGTCAATACCTCTGCAGCCTTGCGAAATGTCACAGTGGAATTGCATTTCAATGAAACAAGCACCACAAATAGATCATGACTGTATAGTTTAACAATACTTGCAGCTTCCTCAGCCCTGCAGCCGTGCTGAGTTTCTGTAGTGTAGTGGTGATCACGTTTATCTAACACGCAAAAAGTCCCCAGTTCGAAACTGGACAGAAGCATTTTCGAAACAAACCCAAACTTCTGACCACGTAAGATGCAATCATTGACATTCCCCATTAACACAACACAATTTCTCAAAGTCCTATTTCTCTTGCACATTGTGTGCACAATGCCTTGCAATCGCTCCTCTTTCTTGTCCTGATGCTGCAGAAAGTTCCTCAAAACCTAGCACTTGCACTTCATTTGGCTCAGATTGGAATAGAAACCTGCAACACTAGCTTGCCAAGTCACAGCTGATCTAAGTCTCATTTCAGACGAGGCAAAAGCACATCAGCAATTCACTTTCGCCAGCTCCACATTCGTTGAGACAGGGGCACGCCGCATTATTTTGACCCGCACTGTCCAATTACTCACTGCTGGCAGCAAGAGGCGTCTGCTGCCTCAATCAACAGGTTACTGGCCATCTCAGGGAGGTAAAATAGCACAACCCGGGCCAAATCTTCCCATAAACCAAGCACAACTCAGCAAAACGTAGGCACATGATATCCGGGTCACTAAACCTCCGAGCAGCTCTAACAGAACACCCAAGTGACTGAAACTTTCTTTGAGTTGCAATGATGAATCTCCGGTGGAAACAAGTTTGGGGAAAATGCTCCTCCTGAACATTTCTTTTTGGGTAAAAGGGGCAAAAATCCTTTTCAATTTAACCACTGCTTCAGCAGATTCTTGGTGTCTGAAGCACCGTGAAAACGCAGCTCTTAACATGCAGCCGCAATTATGACAAGGGGTAAAGGTTCATGACACGCAGAGGGGAAAAAGTTATTTAAGTTATGACAGTCGCTCACAGACTTATTAGCGTTTTGTTCAGTCAGTAACAGAGACATACCTGGGTTTATTGATGCAGATTAACATAACTATTCAGCGTCACGCAGAGCTCGAAGAGTACTTTGCCTCCCTTAAAGACGGACACAGCTGATTCTGTAACTGAAGCTAAGGAAACAGGCAGACGTGCCAAATTATCACTTTGTATTGTTCTTCATTCGGCGAGTAACAGGAAAACTAACAAGGTGGCGTTGAAAATGAGATGCACTGCGGCTCCGCTCAATATCAACCCGCTCCTTCATATTGAACTGAGGAAGAATATACATGAATAAAAGCAAAATACTGTGGATGCTGGAAATCTGAAATAAAAACAAGAAATTCTGGAAATACTCAGCAGGTCTGGCAGCATCTGTGGAGAGAGAAGCAGAGTTAACATTTCGGCTCAGTGACCCTTCTTCAGAACTGGCAAATATTAGAAAAGTCAAAGGTTAGAAGCAAGTAAAGCGGGGGTGGAGCAAGAGATAACAAAGGAGAAGGTGTAGATTGGGCAAGGCCACAGAATAGCTGACCAGAAGGTCATGGAGCAAAGGCAAACAATATGTTAATGGTGTGTTGAAAGACAAAGCATTAGTACAAATAGGACTGTTAACGGACTGAAAATTGAACAGCAGCAAGTACAAACATGAAAACAAAACTGTGGGTAAGTAAACTGAACAAACTAAGATGAAATAAAATATACATACAAAAACATGTAAAAAATGTAATAAAGAAAAATAACAAAAAGTGAAAGTAAAATGGGGGGCCCGTCATGATCTGAAATTATTGAACTCAATATTCTGTCCGGCACGCTCTCGTGTGCAGTGGTTAGCACCGCAGCCTCACAGCTCCAGCGACCCGGTTTCAATTCTGGGCACTGCCTGTGTGGTGTTTGCAAGTTCTCCCTGTGTCTGCGTGGGATTCCTCCGGGTGCTCCGGTTTCCTCCCACATGCCAAAGACTTGCTGGTTGATAGGTTAATTGGCCATTCCCAATTGCCCCTAGTAAAGGTTGGTGGTAGGGAAATATAGGGAAGGTGGGGATGTGGTAGGAATATGGAATTCGTGTAGGATTAGTATAAATGGGTGGTCGATGGTCGGCACAGACTCGGTGGGCCGAAGGGCCTGTTTCAGTGCTGTATCACGAAACTAAACTAATCGGTCAACGAGATGCTGTTTTTCGAGCTTGCGTTGTTGTTCACTGCAACACTGCAGCAAGCCCAGGATAGAGATGTGAGCATGAGAGCAGCGGGGAGTCTTGAAATGGCAAGCAACCAGAAGCTCAGGGTCCTGCTTGCGGACTGAGCGGACGTGTTCCGCAAAGCGGTCACCCAGTCTGCGTTTGGTCTCCCCAATAAACATGAATATACATTAATTGGATTTAGGCGCCAGTATGTTGAAAAACCAGAAGAAAGAAAGGCACAAATGCCATTAACACTGACTTTACAAATGATTCACTGAAAAATTCTTTCATTTGCTGGAAAAGATGAATATTGTGCATCTGAAAATGGGCACCATGGGATTGTGTTGCATACTGACCTGTTTTCCTGTATTTGCCTGTCATCTATACAATTCAATTTGTGGTGGATATCGCTGAGAATCTCATTTCAAGATGCGGGCACAACTATTAATATAATCCTACTGAAAGTTTAATCCTGGAACAAATCCTGTGTGACGTGGATTGCAACGTTTAGAGGGCTGTGCAGCTAAGGTGAGGAAGACGGGAATGATGTGGTTGATGATTGCATGGAATGCATTGCAAACTTGGGTTACGTTGCTTGACTTCATTCTACACCTTGAAATTCAGAAGCAAGTGAGGCACCAGGTGGAAACCAACAGCTGTCTCTGTGGAAGCGGGGACATGGCCTCCGAATCTAACCATTTGAACTCTGAAAACATTCTGCTGGATCTGAACTGCCCTGTATACCAAGGCCAATTTGTATACTTTACAAAGTGGAATGCCCAGAACTATGCAGCGTACTCCAGGTGGGGTCGAACCAGGACATTATATAGCTGTAGCGAAGCTTCTTCCCCATTATTTAACTGCCTCTGTTACGCATTCTACTGCTCGGGTAATCACATTGTATGTTGCAAATCAGCAAAATAAGGACGCATTTGATAAAAATAAAGAGTTTAAAAGCACAAATATGTGTCAGTGCAATCAGTAAATAATGAGAAATGAAATCCAGAACTTGGGAAGAATCCCAAGTGGATGTCTTGGAGTGGTTGGGGAAGGGAATCTTTTCAATGATGGCACACTGTGCATTAACACTGCAGCAGCTGCTCCACCTCTTACAAACTTAGTTTCTTCAGTGAAAGTTCACAAAAAAGGGAATTGGATAATTGCATGAAAGGAGAGGCAAACAAAAGCAGAGCGAAGGAAATGGGCCCAACTGGCAAGTCTTTGAAAAAACTGGCAATGGTACGATGGCCTGAATGGCCTGGCAATGTGTTGTGCACTGCTGAGCGTCCATTGCTGGGTCAATACCTCTGCAGCCTTGCGAAATGTCACAGTGGAATTGCATTTCAATGAAACAAGCACCACAAATAGATCATGACTGTATAGTTTAACAATACTTGCAGCTTCCTCAGCCCTGCAGCCGTGCTGAGTTTCTGTAGTGTAGTGGTGATCAGGTTTGTCTAACACGCAAAAAGTCCCCAGTTCGAAACTGGACAGAAGCATTTTCGAAACAAACCCAAACTTCTGACCACGTAAGATGCAATCATTGACATTCCCCATTAACACAACACAATTTCTCAAAGTCCTCTTTCTCTTGCACATTGTGTGCACAATGCCTTGCAATCGCTCCTCTTTCTTGTCCTGATGCTGCAGAAAGTTCCTCAAAACCTAGCACTTGCACTTCATTTGGCTCAGATTGGAATAGAAACCTGCAACACTAGCTTGCCAAGTCACAGCTGATCTAAGTCTCATTTCAGACGAGGCAAAAGCACATCAGCAATTCACTTTCGCCAGCTCCACATTCGTTGAGACAGGGGCACGCCGCATTATTTTGACCCGCACTGTCCAATTACTCACTGCTGGCAGCAAGAGGCGTCTGCTGCCTCAATCAACAGGTTACTGGCCATCTCAGGGAGGTAATATAGCACAACCCGGGCCAAATCTCCCCATAAACCAAGCACAACTCAGCAAAACGTAGGCACATGATATCCGGGTCACTAAACCTCCGAGCAGCTCTAACAGAACACCCAAGTGACTGAAACTTTCTTTGAGTTGCAATGATGAATCTCCGGTGGAAACAAGTTTGGGGAAAATGCTCCTCCTGAACATTTCTTTTTGGGTAAAAGGGGCAAAAATCCTTTTCAATTTAACCACTGCTGCAGCAGATTCTTGGTGTCTGAAGCACCGTGAAAACGCAGCTCTTAACATGCAGCCGCAATTATGACAAGGGGTAAAGGTTCATGACACGCAGAGGGGAAAAAGTTATTTAAGTTATGACAGTCGCTCACAGACTTATTAGCGTTTTGTTCAGTCAGTAACAGAGACATACCTGGGTTTATTGATGCAGATTAACATAACTATTCAGCGTCACGCAGAGCTCGAAGAGTACTTTGCCTCCCTTAAAGACGGACACAGCTGATTCTGTAACTGAAGCTAAGGAAACAGGCAGACGTGCCAAATTATCACTTTGTACTGTTCTTCATTCGGCGAGTAACAGGAAAACTAACAAGGTGGCGTTGAAAATGAGATGCACTGCGGCTCCACTCAATATCAACCCGCTCCTTCATATTGAACTGAGGAAGAATATACATGAATAAAAGTAAAATACTGTGGATGCTGGAAATCTGAAATAAAAACAAGAAATTCTGGAAATACTCAGCAGGTCTGGCAGCATCTGTGGAGAGAGAAGCAGAGTTAACATTTCGGCTCAGTGACCCTTCTTCAGAACTGGCAAATATTAGAAAAGTCAAAGGTTAGAAGCAAGTAAAGCGGGGGTGGAGCAAGAGATAACAAAGGAGAAGGTGTAGATTGGGCAAGGCCACAGAATAGCTGACCAGAAGGTCATGGAGCAAAGGCAAACAATATGTTAATGGTGTGTTGAAAGACAAAGCATTAGTACAAATAGGACTGTTAACGGACTGAAAATTGAACAGCAGCAAGTACAAACATGAAAACAAAACTGTGGGTAAGTAAACTGAACAAACTAAGATGAAATAAAATATACATACAAACACATGTAAAAAATGTAATAAAGAAAAATAACAAAAAGTGAAAGTAAAATGGGGGGCCCGTCATGATCTGAAATTATTGAACTCAATATTCTGTCCGGCACGCTCTCGTGTGCAGTGGTTAGCACCGCAGCCTCACAGCTCCAGCGACCCGGTTTCAATTCTGGGCACTGCCTGTGTGGTGTTTGCAAGTTCTCCCTGTGTCTGCGTGGGATTCCTCCGGGTGCTCCGGTTTCCTCCCACATGCCAAAGACTTGCTGGTTGATAGGTTAATTGGCCATTCCCAATTGCCCCTAGTAAAGGTTGGTGGTAGGGAAATATAGGGAAGGTGGGGATGTGGTAGGAATATGGAATTCGTGTAGGATTAGTATAAATGGGTGGTCGATGGTCGGCACAGACTCGGTGGGCCGAAGGGCCTGTTTCAGTGCTGTATCACGAAACTAAACTAATCGGTCAACGAGATGCTGTTTTTCGAGCTTGCGTTGTTGTTCACTGGAACACTGCAGCAAGCCCAGGATAGAGATGTGAGCATGAGAGCAGCGGGGAGTCTTGAAATGGCAAGCAACCAGAAGCTCAGGGTCCTGCTTGCGGACTGAGCGGACGTGTTCCGCAAAGCGGTCACCCAGTCTGCGTTTGGTCTCCCCAATAAACATGAATATACATTAATTGGATTTAGGCGCCAGTATGTTGCAAAACGAGAAGAAAGAAAGGCACAAATGCCATTAACACGGACTTTACAAATGATTCACTGAAAAATTCTTTCATTTGCTGGAAAAGATGAATATTGTGCATCTGAAAATGGGCACCATGGGATGTGTTGCATACTGACCTGTTTTCCTGTATTTGCCTGTCATCTATACAATTCAATTTGTGCTGGATATCGCTGAGAATCTCATTTCAAGATGCGGGCACAGATATTAATATAATCCTACTGAAAGTTTAATCCTGGAACAAATCCTGTGTGACGTGGATTGCAGCGTTTCGAGGGCTGTGCAGCTAAGGTGAGGAAGACGGGAATGATGTGGTTGATGATTGCATGGAATGCATTGCAAACTTGGGTTACATTGCTTGATTTCATTCTGCACCTTGAAATTCAGAAGCAAGTGAGGCACCAGGTGGAAACCAACAGCTGTCTCTGTGGAAGCGGGGACATGGCCTCCGAATCTAACCATTTGAACTCTGAAAACATTCTGCTGGATCTGAACTGCCCTGTATACCAAGGCCAATTTGTATACTTTATAAAGTGGAATGCCCAGAACTATGCAGAATACTCCAGGTGGGGTCTAACCAGGACATTATCTAGCTGTAGCGAAGCTTCGCCCCCATAATTTAACTGCCTCTGTTACGCATTCTACTGCTAGGGTAATCACATTGTATGTTTCAAATCAGCAAAATAAGGACGCATTTGATAAAAAATAAAGAGTTTAAAAGCACAAATATGTGTCAGTGCAATCAGTAAATAATGAGAAATGAAATCCAGAACTTGGCAAGAATCCCAAGTGGATGTCTTGGAGTGGTTGGGGAAGGGAATCTTTGTCAATGATGGCACACTGTGAATTGACACTGCAGCAGCTGCTCCACCTCTTACAAACTTAGTTTCTTAAGTGAGAGTTTACACAAAAGGGAATTGGATAATTGCATGAAAGGAGAGGCAAACAAAAGCAGAGCGAAGGAAATGGGCCCAACTGGCAAGTCTTTGAAAAGACTGGCAATGGGACTATGGCCTGAATGGCCTGGCAATGTGTCGTGCACTGCTGAGCGTCCATTGCTGGGTCAATACCTCTGCAGCCTTGCGAAATGTCACAGTGGAATTGCATTTCAATGAAACAAGCACCACAAATAGATCATGACTGTATAGTTTAACAATACTTGCAGCCTCCTGAGCCTTGCCACCGTGCTGCGTGTCTGTAGTGTAGTGGTGATCACGTTTGTCTCACACACAAAACATCCCCAGTTCGTTACCGGGCAGGAACATTTTCGAAACAAACCCAAACTTCTGACCACGGTCTTTGCTGTCATTGACATTCCCCATGAACACAACACAATTTCTCAAAGTCCGATTTCACTTGCACATTGTGTGCACAATGCCTTGCAATCGCTCCTCTTTCTCGTCCTGATGCTGCAGAAAGTTTCTCAAAACCTAGCACTTGCACTTCATTTGGCTCAGATGAGAACAGAAACCTGCAACACTGGCTTGCTAAGTGACAGCTGATCTCAGTCTCATTTCAGACGAGGCAAAAGCAAATCAGCAATTCACTTTCGCCAGCTCCACATTCGTTGAGACAGGGGCACGCCGCAATATATTGACCCGCACTGTCCAATAACTAGCTGATCGCAGCAAGAGGGGTCTGCTGCCTCAATCAACAGGTTACTGGCATCTCGGGGAGGTAAAATAGCACAACCCGGGCCAAATCTCCCCAGAAACCAAGCACAGGCTCAGCAAAACGTAGGCACATGATATCCGGGTCACTAAACCTCCGAGCAGCTCTAACAGAACACGCAAGTGACTGAAACTTTCTTTGAGTTGCAATGATGAATCTCCGGTGGAAACAAGTTTGGGAAAATGCTCCGCCTGAACATTTCTTTTTGGGTAAAAGGGGCAAAAATCCTTTTCAATTTAACCACTGCTGCAGCAGATTCTTGGTGTCTTAAGCACCTTGATAACGCAGCTCTTAACATGCAGCCGCAATTATGACAAGGGGTAAAGGTTCATGACACGCAGAGGGGAAAAAGTTATTTAAGTTATGACAGTCGCTCACAGACTTATTAGCGTTTTGTTCAGTCAGTAACAGAGACATACCTGGGTTTATTGATGCAGATTAACATAACTATTCAGCGTCACGCAGAGCCGCTAAGAGTACTTTGCCTCCCTTAAAGACGGGCACAGCTGATTCTGTAAGTGAAGCTAAGGAAACAGGCAGACGTGCCAAATTATCACTTTGTATTGTTCTTCATTCGGCGAGTAACAGGAAAACTAACAAGGTGGCGTTGAAAATGAGATGCACTGTGGCTCCGCTCAATATCAACCCGCTCCTTCATATTGAACTGAGGAAGACTATACATGAATAAATGCAAAATACTGTGGATGCTGGAAATCTGAAATAAAAACAAGAAATTCTGGAAATACTCAGCAGGTCTGGCAGCATCTGTGGAGAGAGAAGCAGAGTTAACATTTCGGCTCAGTGACCCTTCTTCAGAACTGGCAATTATTAGCAAAGTCAAAGGTTAGAAGCAAGTAATGCGGGGGTGGAGCAAGAGATAACAAAGGAGAAGGTGTAGATTGGGCAAGGCCATAGAATAGCTGACCAGAAGGTCATGCAGCAAAGGCAAACAATATGTTAATGGTGTGTTGAAAGACAAAGCATTAGTACAGATAGGACTGATAACGGACTGAAAATTGAACAGCAGCAAGTACAAACAAGAAAACAAAACAGTGGGTAAGTAAACTGAACAAACTAAGATGAAATAAAATAAACAAACAAATAAATGTAAAAAATGTAAAAAAAGAAAAATAACAAAAAGTCAAAGTAAAATGGGGTGTCCGTCATGATCTGTAATTATTGATCTCAATATTCAATCCGGCACGCTCTCGTGTGCAGTGGTTAGCACCGCAGCCTCACAGCTCCAGCGACCCGGATTCAATTCTGGGCACTGCCTGTGTGGTGTTTGCAAGTTCTCCCTGTGTCTGCGTGGGATTCCTCCGGGTGCTCTGGTTTCCTCCCACATGCCAAAGACTTGCTGGTTGATAGGTTAATTGGCCATTCCCAATTGCCCCTAGTAAAGGTAGGTGGTAGGGAAATATAGGGAAGGTGGGGATGTGGTGGGAATATGGAATTCGTGTAGGATTAGTATAAATGGGTGGTCGATGGTCGGCACAGACTCGGTGGGCCGAAGGGCCTGTTTCAGTGCTGTATCACAAAACAAAACTAATCGGTCAACGAGACGCTGTTTTTCGAGCTTGCGTTGTTGTTCACTGGAACACTGCAGCAAGCCCAGGATAGAGATGTGAGCATGAGAGCAGCGGGGAGTCTTGAAATGGCAAGCAACCAGAAGCTCAGGGTCCTGCTTGCGGACTGAGCTGACGTGTTCCGCAAAGCGGTCACCCAGTCTGCGTTTGGTCTCCCCAATAAACATGAATATACATTAATTGGATTTAGGCGCCAGTATGTTGCAAAACGAGAAGAAAGAAAGGCACAAATGCCATTAACACTGACTTTACAAATGATTCACTGAAAAATTCTTTCATTTGCTGGAAAAGATGAATATTGTGCATCTGAAAATGGGCACCATGGGATTGTGTTGCATACTGACCTGTTTTCCTGTATTTGCCTGTCATCTACACAATTCAATTTCTGTTGGAGATCGCTGAGAATCTCATTTCAAGATGCGGGCACAGATATTAATATACTGAAAGTTTGATCCTGGAACAAATCCTGTGTGACATGGATTGCAACGTTTAGAGGGCTGTGCAGCTAAGGTGAGGAAGACGGGAATGATGTGGTTGATGATTGCATGGAATGCATTGCAAACTTGGGTTACGTTGCTTGATTTCATTCGACACCTTGAAATTCAGAAGCAAGTGAGGCACCAGGTGGAAACCAACAGCTGTCTCTGTGGAAGCGGGGACATGGCCTCCGAATCTAACCATTTGAACTCTGAAAACATTCTGCTGGATCTGAACTGCCCTGTATACCAAGGCCAATTTGTGTACTTTATAAAGTGGAATGCCCAGAACTATGCAGAGTACTCCAGGTGGGGTCTAACCAGGACATTATATAGCTGTAGCGAAGCTTCGCCCCCATTATTTAACTGCCTTTGTTACGCATTCTACTGCTAGGGTAATCACATTGCATGTTGCAAATCAGCAAAATAAGGACGCATTTGATAAAAATAAAGAGTTTAAAAGCACAAATATGTGTCAGTGCAATCAGTAAATAATGAGAAATGAAATCCAGAACTTGGCAAGTATCCCAAGTGGATGTCTTGGAGTGGTTGGGGAAGGGAATCTTTGTCAATGATGGCACACTGTGCATTGACACTGCAGCAGCTGCTCCACCTCTTACAAACTTAGTTTCTTAAGTGAGAGTTTACAAAAAAGGGAATTGGATAATTGCATGAAAGGAGAGGCAAACAAAAGCAGAGCGAAGGAAATGGGCCCAACTGGCAAGTCTTTGAAAAAACTGGCAATGGTACGATGGCCTGAATGGCCTGGCAATGTGTTGTGCACTGCTGAGCGTCCATTGCTGGGTCAATACCTCTGCAGCCTTGCGAAATGTCACAGTGGAATTGCATTTCAATGAAACAAGCACCACAAATAGATCATGACTGTATACTTTAACAATACTTGCAGCTTCCTCAATCTAGCAACCGTGCTGAGTTTCTGTAGTGTAGTGGTGATCACGTTTGTCTAGCAGACGAAAGGTCCCCAGTTCGAAACTGGGCAGAAACATTTTCGAAACAAACCCAAACTTCTGACCACGAAATATGCAATCATTGACATTCCCCATGAACACAACACAATTTCTCAAAGTCCTATTTCTCTTGCACATTGTGTGCACAATGCCTTGCAATCGCTCCTCTTTCTAGTCCTGATGCTGCAGAAAGTTCTTCAAAACCTAGCACTTGCAGTTCATTTGGCTCAGTTTAGAATAGAAAACTGCAACACGAGCTTGCTAAGTAACAGCTGATCGAAGTCTCATTTCAGACGAGGAAAAAGCACATCAGCAATTCACTTTCGCCAGCTCCACATTCGTTGAGACAGGGGCACGCCGCAATATTTTGATCCGCACTGTCCAGTTACTCGCTGCTCGCAGCAAGAGGCGTCTGCTGCCTCAATCAACAGGTTACTGGCCATCTCAGGGAGGTAAAATAGCACAACCCGGGCCAAATCTCCCCATAAACCAAGCACAGGCTCAGCAAAACGGAGTCACATGATATCCGGGTCACTAAACCTCCGAGCAGCTCGAACAGAACAACCAAGTGACTGAAACTTTCTTTGAGTTGCAATGATGAATCTCCGGTGGAAACAATTTTGGGGAAAATGCTCCTCCTGAACATTTCTTTTTGGGTAAAAGGGGCAAAAATCCTTTTCAATTTAACCACTGCTGCAGCAGATTCTTGGTGACTTAAGCACCTTGATAACGCAGCTCTTAACATGTCGCCGCAATTATGACAAGGGGTAAAGGTTCATGACACGCAGAGGGGAAAAAGTTATTTAAGTTATGACAGTCGCTCACAGACTTATTAGCGTTTTGTTCAGTCAGTAACAGAGACATACCTCGGTTTATTGATGCAGATTAACATAACTATTCAGCGTCACGCAGAGCCACTAAGAGTACTTTGCCTCCCTTAAAGACGGACACAGCTGATTCTGTAACTGAAGCTAAGGAAACAGGCAGACGTGCCAAATTATCACTTTGTATTGTTCTTCATTCGGCGAGTAACAGGAAAACTAACAAGGTGGCGTTGAAAATGAGATGCACTGCGGCTCCACTCAATATCAACCCGCTCCTTCATATTAAACTGAGGAAGACTATACATGAATAAAAGCAAAATACTGTGGATGCTGGAAATCTGAAATAAAAACAAGAAATTCTGGAAATACTCAGCAGGTCTGGCAGCATCTGTGGAGAGAGAAGCAGAGTTAACATTTCGGCTCAGTGACCCTTCTTCAGAACTGGCAAATATTAGAAAAGTCAAAGGTTAGAAGCAAGTAAAGTGGGGGTGGAGCAAGAGATAACAAAGGAGAAGGTGTAGATTGGGCAAGGCCACAGAATAGCTGTCCAGAAGGTCATGGAGCAAAGGCAAACAATATGTTAATGGTGTGTTGAAAGACAAAGCATTAGTACAGATAGGACTGTTAACGGACTGAAAATTGAACAGCAGCAAGGACAAACATGAAAACAAAACACTGGGTAAGTAAACTGAACAAACTAAGATGAAATAAAATAAACATACAAAAAAATGCAAAAAATGTAAAAAAGAAAAATAACAAAAAGTGAAAGTAAAATGGGGGGCCCGTCACGATCTGAAATTATTGAACTCAATATTCAGTCCGGCACGCTCTCATGTGCAGTGGTTAGCACCGCAGCCTCACAGCTCCAGCGACCCGGTTTCAATTCTGGGCACTGCCTGTGTGGTGTTTGCAAGTTCTCCCTGTGTCTGCGTGGGATTCCTCCGGGTGCTCCGGTTTCGTCCCACATGCCAAAGACTTGCTGGTTGATAGGTTAATTGGCCATTCCCAATTGCCCCTAGTAAAGGTAGCTGGTAGGGAAATATAGGGATGGTGGGGATGTGATGGGAATATGGAATTCGTGTAGGATTACTATAAATGGGTGGTCGATGGTCGGCACAGACTCGGTGGGCCGAAGGGCCTGTTTCAGTGCTGTATCACGAAACTAAACGAGATGCTGTTTTTCGAGCTTGCGTTGTTGTTCACTGGAACACTGCAGCAAGCCCAGGATAGAGATGTGAGCATGAGAGCAGCGGGGAGTCTTGAAATGGCAAGCAACCAGAAGCTCAGGGTCCTGCTTGCGAACTGAGCGGACGTGTTCCGCAAAGCGGTCACCCAGTCTGCGTTTGGTCTCCCCAATAAACATGAATATACATGAATTGGATTTAGGCGCCAGTATGTTGCAAAACGGGAAGAAAGAAAGGCACAAATGCCATTAACACTGACTTTACAAATGATTCACTGAAAAATTCTTTCATTTGCTGGAAAAGATGAATATTGTGCATCTGAAAATGGGCACCATGGGATTGTGTTGCATACTGACCTGTTTTCCTGTATTTGCCTGTCATCTATACAATTCAATTTGTGTTGGATATCGCTGAGAATCTCATTTCAAGATGCGGGCACAGATATTAATATAATCCTACTGAAAGTTTAATCCTGGAACAAATCCTGTGTGACGTGGATTGCAACGTTTAGAGGGCTGTGCAGCTAAGGTGAGGAAGACGGGAATGATGTGGTTGATGATTGCATGGAATGCATTGCAAACTTGGGTTACGTTGCTTGATTCCATTCTACACCTTGAAATTCAGAAGCAAGTGAGGCACCAGGTGGAAACCAACAGCTGTCTCTGTAGAAGCGGGGACATGGCCTCCGAATCTAACCATTTGAACTCTGAAAACATTCTGCTGGATCTGAACTGCCCTGTATACCAAGGCCAATTTGGATACTTTATAAAGTGGAATGCCCAGAACTATGCAGAGTACTCCAGGTGGGGTCTAACCAGGACATTATATAGCTGTAGCGAAGCTTCGCCCCCATTATTTAACTGCCTCTGTTACGCATTCTACTGCTAGGGGAATCACATTGTATGTTGCAAGTCAGCAAAATAAGGACGCATTTAATGAAAATAAAGAGTTTAAAAGCACAAATATGTGTCAGTGCAATCAGTAAATAATGAGAAATGAAATCCAGATCTTGGCAAGAATCCCAAGTGAACGTCTTGGAGTGGTTGGGGAAGGGAATGTTTGTCAATGATGGCACACTGTGCATTGACACTGCAGCAGCTGCTCCACCTCCAACAAACTTAGCTTCTTAAGTGAGAGTTTACACAAAAGGGAATTGGATAATTGCATGAAAGGAGAGGCAAACAAAAGCAGACCGAAGGAAATGGGCCCAACTGGC
Source organism: Heterodontus francisci (assembly GCF_036365525.1). Taxonomy (NCBI): domain Eukaryota; kingdom Metazoa; phylum Chordata; class Chondrichthyes; order Heterodontiformes; family Heterodontidae; genus Heterodontus; species Heterodontus francisci. The sequence continues at coordinate 38,500,139 of NC_090392.1, read as the reverse complement.
AAGTCTTTGAAAAAACTGGCAATGGTACGATGGCCTGAATGGTCTGGCAATGTGTTGTGCACTGCTGAGCGTCCATTGCTGGGTCAATACCTCTGCAGCCTTGCGAAATGTCACAGTGGAATTGCATTTCAATGAAACAAGCACCACAAATAGATCATGACTGTATAGTTTAGCAATACTTGCAGCTTCCTCAGCCCTGCTACCGTGCTGAGTTTCTGTAGTGTAGTGGTGATCCCGTATGTCCAACACACCATGGGTCCCCAGTTCGAAACCGGGCCGAAACATTTTCGAAACAAACCCCAACTTCTGACCACGATAAATGCAATCATTGACATTCCCCACCAACACAACACAATTTCTCAAAGTCCTATTTCTCTTGCACATTGTGTGCACAATGCCTTGCAATCGCTCCTCTTTCTCGTCCTGATGCTGCAGAAAGTTCCTCAAAACCTCGCACTTGCACTTAATTTGGCTCAGATTAGAATAGAAACCTGCAACACGAGCTTGCTAAGTCACAGCTGATCTAAGTCCCATTTCAGACGAGGCAAAAGCACATCAGCAATTCACTTTCGCCAGCTCCACATTGGTTGAGATAGGGGCACACCGCATTATTTTGACCCGCACTGTCCAATTACTCGCTGCTCGCATCAAGAGGGGTCTGCTGCCTCAATCAACAGGTTACTGGCCATCTCAGGGAGGTAAAATAGCACAACCCGGGCCAAATCTCCCCATAAACCAAGCACAGGCTCAGCAAAACGGAGGCACATGATATCCGGGTCATTAAACCTCCGAGCAGCTCGAACAGAACACCCAAGTGACTGAAACTTTCTTTGAGTTGCAATGATGAATCTCCGGTGGAAACAAGTTTGGGGAAAATGCTCCTCCTGAACATTTCTTTTTGGTTAAAAGGGGCAAAAATCCTTTTCAATTTAACCACAGCTGCAGCAGATTCTTGGTGTCTTAAGCACCTTGATAACGCAGCTCTTAACATGCAGCCGCAAATATGACAAGGGGTAAAGGTTCATGACATGCAGAGGGGAAAAAGTTATTTAAGTTATGACAGTCGCTCACAGACTTATTAGCGTTTTGTTCAGTCAGTAACAGAGACATACCTGGGTTTATTGATGCAGATTAACATAACTATTCAGCGTCACGCAGAGCCGCTAAGAGTACTTTGCCTCCCTTAAAGACGGACACAGCTGATTCTGTAACTGAAGCTAAGGAAACAGGCAGACGTGCCAAATTATCACTTTGTATTGTTCTTCATTCGGCGAGTAACAGGAAAACTAACAAGGTGGCGTTGAAAATGAGATGCACTGCGGCTCCGCTCAATATCAACCCGCTCCTTCATATTGAACTGAGGAAGACTATACATGAATAAAAGCAAAATACTGTGGATGCTGGAAATCTGAAATAAAAACAAGAAATTCTGGAAATACTCAGCAGGTCTGGCAGCATCTGTGGAGAGAGAAGCAGAGTTAACATTTCGGCTCAGTGACCCTTCTTCAGAACTGGCAAATATTAGAAAAGTCAAAGGTTAAAAGCAAGTGAAGCGGGGGTGGAGCAAGAGATAACAAAGGAGAAGGTGTAGATTGGGCAAGGCCACAGAATAGCTGACCAGAAGGTCATGGAGCAAAGGCAAACAATATGTTAATGGTGTGTTGAAAGACAAAGCATTCGTACAGATAGGACTGTTAACGGACTGAAAATTGAACAGCAGCAAGGACAAACATGAAAACAAAACAGTGGGTAAGTAAACTGAACAAACTAAGATGAAATAAAATAAACATACAAAAAAATATAAAAAATGTAAAAAAGAAAAATAACAAAAAGTGAAAGTAAAATGGGGGGCCCGTCATGATCTGAAATTATTGAACTCATTATTCAATCCGGCACGCTCTCGTGTGCAGTGGTTAGCACCGCAGCCTCACAGCTCCAGCGACCCGATTTCAATTCTGGGCACTGCCTGTGTGGTGTTTGCAAGTTCTCCCTGTGTCTGCGTGGGATTCCTCCGGGTGCTGCGGTTTCCTCCCACGTGCCAAAGACTTGCTGGTTGATAGGTTAATTGGCCATTCCCAATTGCCCCTAGTAAAGGTAGGTGGTAGGGAAATATAGGGAAGGTGGGGATGTGGTAGGAATATGGAATTCGTGTAGGATTAGTATAAATGGGTGGTCGATGGTCGGCACAGACTCGGTGGGCCGAAGGGCCTGTTTCAGTGCTGTATCACGAAACTAAACTAATCGGTCAACGAGATGCTGTTTTTCGAGCTTGCGTTGTTGTTCACTGGAACACTGCAGCAAGTCCAGGATAGCGATGTGAGCATGAGAGCAGCGGGGAGTCTTGAAATGGCAAGCAACCAGAAGCTCAGGGTCCTGCTTGCGGACTGAGCGGACGTGTTCCGCAAAGCGGTCACCCAGTCTGCGTTTGGTCTCCCCAATAAACATGAATATACATGAATTGGATTTAGGCGCCAGTATGTTGCAAAACGAGAAGAAAGAAAAGCACAAATGCCATTAACACTGACTTTACAAATGATTCACTGAAAAATTCTTTCATTTGCTGGAAAAGATGAATATTGTGCATCTGAAAATGGGCACCATGGGATTGTGTTGCATACTGACCTGTTTTCCTGTATTTGCCTGTCATCTATACAATTCAATTTGTGTTGGATATCGCTGAGAATCTCATTTCAAGATGCGGGCACAGATATTAATATAATCCTACTGAAAGTTTAATCCTGGAACAAATCCTGTGTGACGTGGATTGCAACGTTTAGAGGGCTGTGCAGCTGAGGTGAGGAAGACGGGAATGATGTGGTTGATGATTGCATGGAATGCATTGCAAACTTGGGTTACGTTACTTGATTTCATTCTACACCTTGAAATTCAGAAGCAAGTGAGGCACCAGGTGGAAGCCAACAGCTGTCTCTGTGGAAGCGGGCACATGGCCTCCGAATCTAACCACTTGAACTCTGAAAACATTCTGCTGGATCTGAACTACCCTGTATACCAAGGCCAATTTGTATACTTTATAAAGTGGAATGCCCAGAACTATGCAGAGTACTCCAGGTGGGGTCTAACAAGGACATTATATAGCTGTAGCGAAGCTTCGCCCCCATTATTTAACTGCCTCTGTTACGCATTCTACTGCTAGGGTAATCACATTGTATGTTGCAAATCAGCAAAATAAGGACGCATTTGATAAAAATAAAGAGTTTAAAAGCACAATTATGTGTCAGTGCAATCAGTAAATAATGAGAAATGAAATCCAGAACTTGGCAAGAATCCCAAGTGGATGTCTTGGAGTGGTTGGGGAAGGGAATCTTTGTCAATGATGGCACACTGTGCATTGACACTGCAGCAGCTGCTCCACCTCTAACAAACTTAGTTTCTTAAGTGAGAGTTTACAAAAAAGGGAATTGGATATTTGCATGAAAGGAGAGGCAAACAACAGCAGAGCGAAGGAAATGGGCCCAACTGGCAAGTCTTTGAAAAAACTGGCAATGGTACGATGGCCTGAATGGCCTGGCAATGTGTTGTGCACTGCTGAGCGTCCATTGCTGGGTCAATACCTCTGCAGCCTTGCGAAATGTCACAGTGGAATTGCATTTCAATGAAACAAGCACCACAAATAGATCATGACTGTATAGTTTAACAATGCTTGCAGCTTCCTCAGCCCTGCAGCCGTGCTGAGTTTCTGTCGTGTAGTGGTGATCACGTTTGTCTCACACACAAAAGGTCCCCAGTTTGAAAATGAGCCGAAACATTTTCGAAACAAACCCAAACTTTTGACCACGGTATATGCAATCATTGACATTCCCCATTAACACAACACAATTTCTCAAAGTCCTATTTCTCTTGCACATTGTGTGCACAATGCCTTGCAATCGCTCCTCTTTCTTGTCCTGATGCTGCAGAAAGTTCCTTCAAACCTAGCACTTGCACTTCATTTGGCTCAGATTAGAATAGAAACCTGCAACACGAGCTTGCTAAGTAACAGCTGATCTAAGTCTCATTTCAGACGAGGCAAAAGCACATCAGCAATTCACGTTCGCCAGCTCCACATTCGTTGAGACAGGGGCACGCCGCAATATTTTGACCCGCACTGTCCAATTACTCGCTGCTCGCAGCAAGAGGGTTCTGCTGCCTCAATCAACAGGATACTGGCCATCTCAGGGAGGTAAAATAGCACAACCCGGGCCAAATTTCCCCATAAACCAAGCTCAGCAAAACGTAGGCACATGATATCCGGGTCACTAAACCTCCGAGCAGCTCGAACAGAACACCCAAGTGACTGAAACTTTCTTTGAGTTGCTATGATGAATCTCCGGTGGAAACAAGTTTGGGGAAAATGCTCCTCCTGAACATTTCTTTTTGGGTAAAAGGGGCAAAAATCCTTTTCAATTTAACCACTGCTGCAGCAGATTCTTGGTGTCTTAAGCACCTTGAAAACGCAGCTCTTAACATGCAGCTGCAATTATGACAAGGGGTAAAGGTTCATGACACGCAGAGGGGAAAAAGTTATTTAAGTTATGACAGTCGCTCACAGACTTATTTGCGTTTTGTTCAGTCAGTAACAGAGACATACCTGGGTTTATTGATGCAGATTAACACAACTATTCAGCGTCACGCAGAGCTCGAAGAGTACTTTGCCTCCCTGAAAGACGGACACAGCTGATTCTGTAACTGAAGCTAAGGAAACAGGCAGACGTGCCAAATTATCACTTTGTATTGTTCTTCATTCGGCGAGTAACAGGAAAACTAACAAGGTGGCGTTGAAAATGAGATGCACTGCGGCTCCGCTCAATATCAACCCGCTCCTTCATATTGAACTGAGGAAGAATATACATGAATAAAAGCAAAATACTGTGGATGCTGGAAATCTGAAATAAAAACAAGAAATTCTGGAAATACTCAGCAGGTCTGGCAGCATCTGTGGAGAGAGAAGCAGAGTTAACATTTCGGCTCAGTGACCCTTCTTCAGAACTGGCAAATATTAGAAAAGTCAAAGGTTAGAAGCAAGTGAAGCGGGGGTGGAGCAAGAGATAACAAAGGAGAAGGTGTAGATTGGGCAAGGCCACAGAATAGCTGACCAGAAGGTCATGGAGCAAAGGCAAACAATATGTTAATGGTGTGTTGAAAGACAAAGCATTCGTACAGATAGGACTGTTAACGGACTGAAAATTGAACAGCAGCAAGGACAAACATGAAAACAAAACAGTGGGTAAGTAAACTGAACAAACTAAGATGAAATAAAATAAACATACAAAAAAATATAAAAAATGTAAAAAAGAAAAATAACAAAAAGTGAAAGTAAAATGGGGGGCCCGTCATGATCTGAAATTATTGAACTCATTATTCAATCCGGCACGCTCTCGTGTGCAGTGGTTAGCACCGCAGCCTCACAGCTCCAGCGACCCGATTTCAATTCTGGGCACTGCCTGTGTGGTGTTTGCAAGTTCTCCCTGTGTCTGCGTGGGATTCCTCCGGGTGCTCCGGTTTCCTCCCACGTGCCAAAGACTTGCTGGTTGATAGGTTAATTGGCCATTCCCAATTGCCCCTAGTAAAGGTAGGTGGTAGGGAAATATAGGGAAGGTGGGGATGTGGTAGGAATATGGAATTCGTGTAGGATTAGTATAAATGGGTGGTCGATGGTCGGCACAGACTCGGTGGGCCGAAGGGCCTGTTTCAGTGCTGTATCACGAAACTAAACTAATCGGTCAACGAGATGCTGTTTTTCGAGCTTGCGTTGTTGTTCACTGGAACACTGCAGCAAGTCCAGGATAGCGATGTGAGCATGAGAGCAGCGGGGAGTCTTGAAATGGCAAGCAACCAGAAGCTCAGGGTCCTGCTTGCGGACTGAGCGGACGTGTTCCGCAAAGCGGTCACCCAGTCTGCGTTTGGTCTCCCCAATAAACATGAATATACATGAATTGGATTTAGGCGCCAGTATGTTGCAAAACGAGAAGAAAGAAAAGCACAAATGCCATTAACACTGACTTTACAAATGATTCACTGAAAAATTCTTTCATTTGCTGGAAAAGATGAATATTGTGCATCTGAAAATGGGCACCATGGGATTGTGTTGCATACTGACCTGTTTTCCTGTATTTGCCTGTCATCTATACAATTCAATTTGTGTTGGATATCGCTGAGAATCTCATTTCAAGATGCGGGCACAGATATTAATATAATCCTACTGAAAGTTTAATACTGGAACAAATCCTGTGTGACGTGGATTGCAACGTTTAGAGGGCTGTGCAGCTGAGGTGAGGAAGACGGGAATGATGTGGTTGATGATTGCATGGAATGCATTGCAAACTTGGGTTACGTTACTTGATTTCATTCTACACCTTGAAATTCAGAAGCAAGTGAGGCACCAGGTGGAAGCCAACAGCTGTCTCTGTGGAAGCGGGCACATGGCCTCCGAATCTAACCACTTGAACTCTGAAAACATTCTGCTGGATCTGAACTACCCTGTATACCAAGGCCAATTTGTATACTTTATAAAGTGGAATGCCCAGAACTATGCAGAGTACTCCAGGTGGGGTCTAACCAGGACATTATATAGCTGTAGCGAAGCTTCGCCCCCATTATTTAACTGCCTCTGTTACGCATTCTACTGCTAGGGTAATCACATTGTATGTTGCAAATCAGCAAAATAAGGACGCATTTGATAAAAATAAAGAGTTTAAAAGCACAATTATGTGTCAGTGCAATCAGTAAATAATGAGAAATGAAATCCAGAACTTGGCAAGAATCCCAAGTGGATGTCTTGGAGTGGTTGGGGAAGGGAATCTTTGTCAATGATGGCACACTGTGCATTGACACTGCAGCAGCTGCTCCACCTCTTACAAACGTAGTTTCTTAAGTGAGAGTTTACAAAAAAGGGAATTGGATATTTGCATGAAAGGAGAGGCAAACAACAGCAGAGCGAAGGAAATGGGCCCAACTGGCAAGTCTTTGAAAAAACTGGCAATGGTACGATGGCCTGAATGGCCTGGCAATGTGTTGTGCACTGCTGAGCGTCCATTGCTGGGTCAATACCTCTGCAGCCTTGCGAAATGTCACAGTGGAATTGCATTTCAATGAAACAAGCACCACAAATAGATCATGACTGCATAGTTTAACAATGCTTGCAGCTTCCTCAGCCCTGCAGCCGTGCTGAGTTTCTGTAGTGTAGTGGTGATCACGTTTGTCTCACACACAAAAGGTTCCCAGTTTGAAAATGAGCCGAAACATTTTCGAAACAAACCCAAACTTTTGACCACGGTATATGCAATCATTGACATTCCCCATTAACACAACACAATTTCTCAAAGTCCTATTTCTCTTGCACATTGTGTGCACAATGCCTTGCAATCGCTCCTCTTTCTTGTCCTGATGCTGCAGAAAGTTCCTTCAAACCTAGCACTTGCACTTCATTTGGCTCAGATTAGAATAGAAACCTGCAACACGAGCTTGCTAAGTAACAGCTGATCTAGGTCTCATTTCAGACGAGGCAAAAGCACATCAGCAATTCACGTTCGCCAGCTCCACATTCGTTGAGACAGGGGCACGCCGCAATATTTTGACCCGCACTGTCCAATGACTCGCTGCTCGCAGCAAGAGGGTTCTGCTGCCTCAATCAACAGGATACTGGCCATCTCAGGGAGGTAAAATAGCACAACCCGGGCCAAATCTCCCCAGAAACCAAGCACAGGCTCAGCAAAACGGAGGCACATGATATCCGGGTCACTAAACCTCCGAGCAGCTCGAACAGAACACCCAAGTGACTGAAACTTTCTTTGAGTTGCAATGATGAATCTCCGGTGGAAACAAGTTTGGGGAAAATGCTCCTCCTGAACATTTCTTTTTGGGTAAAAGGGGCAAAAATCCTTTTCAATTTAACCACTGCTGCAGCAGATTCTTGGTGTCTTAAGCACCTTGAAAACGCAGCTCTTAACAAGCAGCCGCAATTATGACAAGGGGTAAAGGTTCATGACACGCAGAGGGAAAAAAGTTATTTAAGTTATGACAGTCGCTCACAGACTTATTTGCGTTTTGTTCAGTCAGTAACAGAGACATACCTGGGTTTATTGATGCAGATTAACACAACTATTCAGCGTCACACAGAGCTCGAAGAGTACTTTGCCTCCCTGAAAGACGGACACAGCTGATTCTGTAACTGAAGCTAAGGAAACAGGCAGACGTGCCAAATTATCACTTTGTATTGTTCTTCATTCGGCGAGTAACAGGAAAACTAACAAGGTGGCGTTGAAAATGAGATGCACTGCGGCTCCACTCAATATCAACCCGCTGTTTCATATTGAACTGAGGAAGAATATACATGAATAAAAGCAAAATACTGTGGATGCTGGAAATCTGAAATAAAAACAAGAAATTCTGGAAATACTCAGCAGGTCTGGCAGCATCTGTGGAGAGAGAAGCAGAGTTAACATTTCGGCTCAGTGACCCTTCTTCAGAACTGGCAAATATTAGAAAAGTCAAAGGTTAGAAGCAAGTAAAGCGGGGGTGGAGCAAGAGATAACAAAGGAGAAGGTGCAGATTGGGCAAGGCCACAGAATAGCTGACCAGAAGGTCATGGAGCAAAGGCAAACAATATGTTAATGGTGTGTTGAAAGACAAAGCATTAGTACAGATAGGACTGTTAATGGACTGAAAATTGAACAGCAGCAAGTACAAACATGAAAACAAAACAGTGGGTAAGTAAACTGAACAAACTAAGATGAAATAAAATAAACATACAAAAAAATGTAAAAAATGTAAAAAAGAAAAATAACAAAAAGTGAAAGTAAAATGGGGGGCCCGTCATGATCTGAAATTATTGAACTCAATATTCAGTCCGGCACGCTCTCGTGTGCAGTGGTTAGCACCGCAGCCTCACAGCTCCAGCGACCCGGTTTCAATTCTGGGCACTGCCTGTGTGGTGTTTGCAAGTTCTCCCTTTGTCTGCGTGGGATTCCTCCGGGTGCTCCGGTTTCCTCCCACATGCCAAAGACTTGCTGGTTGATAGGTTAATTGGCCATTCCCAATTTCCCCTAGTAAAGGTAGGAGGTAGGGAAATATAGGGAAGGTGGGGATGTGGTAGGAATATGGAATTCGTGTAGGATTAGTATAAATGGGTGGTCGATGGTCGGCACAGACTCGGTGGGCCGAAGGGCCTGTTTCAGTGCTGTATCACGAAACTAAACCAGTCGGTCAACGAGATGCTGTTTTTCGAGCTTGCGTTGTTGTTCACTTGAACACTGCAGCAAGCCCAGGATAGAGATGTGAACATGAGAGCAGCGGGGAGTCTTGAAATGGCAAGCAACCAGAAGCTCAGGGTCCTGCTTGCGGACTGAGCGGACGTGTTCCGCAAAGCGATAACCACTCTGCGTTTGGTCTCCCCAATAAACATGAATATACATGAATTGGATTTAGGCGCCAGTATGTTGCAAAACGAGAAGAAAGAAAGGCACAAATGGCATTAACACTGACTTTACAAATGATTCACTGAAAAATTCTTTCATTTGATGGAAAAGATGAATATTGTGCATCTGAAAATGGGCACCATGGGATTGTGTTGCATACTGACCTGTTTTCCTGTATTTGCCTGTCATCTATACAATTCAATTTGTGTTGGATATCGCTGAGAATCTCATTTCAAAATGCAGGCACAGATATTAATATAATCCGACTGAAAGTTTAATCCTGGAACAAATCCTGTGTGACGTGGATTGCAACGTTTAGAGGGCTGTGCAGCTAAGGTGAGGAAGACGGGAATGATGTGGTTGATGATTGCATGGAATGCATTGCAAACTTGGGTTACGTTGCTTGATTTCATTCTACACCTTGAAATTCAGAAGCAAGTGAGGCACCAGGTGGAAACCAACAGCTGTCTCTGTGGAAGCGGGGACATGGCCTCCGAATCGAACCATTTGAACTCTGAAAACATTCTGCTGGATCTGAACTGCCCAGTATACCAAGGCCAATTTGTATACTTTATAAAGTGGAATGCCCAGAACTATGCAGAGTACTCCAGGTGGGGTCTAACCAGGACATTATGTAGCTGTGGCGAAGCTTCGCCCCCATTATTTAACTGCCTCTGTTACGCATTCTACTGCTAGGGTAATCACATTGTATGTTGGAAATCAGCAAAATAAGGACGCATTTGATAAAAATATAGAGTTTAAAAGCACAAATATGTGTCAGTGCAATCAGTAAATAATGAGAAATGAAATCCAGAAATTGGCAAGAATCCCAAGTGGATGTCTTGGAGTGGTTGGGGAAGGGAATCTTGTCAATGATGGCACACTGTGCATTGACACTGCAGCAGCTGCTGCACGTCTTACAAACGTAGTTTCTTAAGTGAGAGTTTAGAAAAAAGGGAATTGGATAATTGCATGAAAGGAGAGGCAAACAAAAGCAGAGCGAAGGAAGTGGGCCCAACTGGCAAGTCTTTGAAAAAAGTGGCAATGGTACGATGGCCTGAATGGCCTGGCAATGTGTTGTGCACTGCTGAGCGTCCATTGCTGGGTCAATACCTCTGCAGCCTTGCAAAATGTCACAGTGGAATTGCATTTCAATGAAACAAGCACCACAAATAGATCATGACTGTATAGTTTAACAATACTTGCAGCTTCCTCAATCCTGCAGCTGTGCTGAGTTTCTGTAGTGTAGTGGTGATCACGTTTGTATAACACACAAAAGATCCCTAGTTCGAAACTAAGCAGAAACATTTTCGAAACAAACCCGAACTTCTGACCACGGCATCTGCAATCATTGACATTCCCCATGAACACAACACAATTTCTCAAAGCCCTCCTTCTCTTGCACATTGTGTGCACAATGCCTTGCAATCTCTCCTCTTTCTCGCCATGATGCGACAGAAATTTCCTCAAAACCCAGCACTTGCACTTCATTTGGCTCAGATTAGAATAGAAACCTGCAACTCTAGATTGCGAAGTAACAGCTGATCTAAGTCTCATTTCAGACGAGGCAAAAGCACATCAGCAATTCACTTTCGCCAGCTCCACATTCGTTGAGACACGGGCAAGCCGCAATATTTTGACCCGCACTGTCCAATTACTCGCTGCTCGCAGCAAGAGGGGTCTGCTGCCTCAATCAACAGGTTACTGGCCATCTCGGGGAGGTAAAATAGCACAACCCGGGCCAAATCTCCCCATAAACCAAGCACAGGCTCAGCAAAACGTCGGCACATGATATCCGGGTCACTAAACCTCCGAGCAGCTCCAACAGAACACCCAAGTGACTGAAACTTTCTTTGAGTTGGATTGATGAATCTCCGGTGGAAACAAGTTTGGGGAAAATGCTCCTCCTGAACATTTCTTTTTGGGGAAAAGGGGCAAAAATCCCTTTCAATTTAACCACTGCTGAAGCAGATTCCTGGTGTCTTAAGCACCTTGACAACGCAGCTCTCAACATGCAGCCGCAATTATGACAAGGGGTAAAGGTTCATGACACGCAGAGGGGAAAAAGTTATTTAAGTTATGACAGTCGCTCACAGACTCTTTAGTGTTTTGTTCAGTCAGTAACAGAGACATACCTGGGTTTATTGATGCAGATTAACATAACTATTCAGCGTCACGCAGAGCCGCTAAGAGTACTTTGCCTCCCTTAAAGACGGACACAGCTGATTCTGTAACTGAAGCTAAGGAAACAGGCAGACGTGCCAAATTATCACTTTGTATTGTTCTTCATTCGGCGAGTAACAGGAAAACTAACAAGGTGGCGTTGAAGCTGAGATGCACTGCGGCTCCGCTCAATATCAAAGCGCTCCTTCATATTGAAGTGAGGAAGAATATACATGAATAAAAGCAAAATACTGTGGATGCAGGAAATCTGAAATAAAAACAAGAAATTCTGGAAATACTCAGCAGGTCTGGCAGCATCTGTGGAGAGAGAAGCAGAGTTAACATTTCGGCTCAGTGACCCTTCTTCAGAACTGGCAAATATTAGAAAAGTCAAAGGTTAGAAGCAAGTAAAGCGGGGATGGACCAAGAGATAACAAAGGAGAAGGTGTAGATTGGGCAAGGCCACAGAATAGCTGACCAGAAGGTCATGGAGCAAAGGCAAACAATATGTTAATGGTGTGTTGAAAGACAACGCATTAGTACAGATAGGACTGTTAACGGACTGAAAATTGAACAGCAGCAAGTACAAACATGAAAACAAAACAGTGGGTAAGTAAACTGAACAAACTAAGATGAAATAAAATAAACATACAAAAAAATGTAAAAAATGTAAAAAAGAAAAATAACAAAAAGTGAAAGTAAAATGGGGGGTCCGTCATGATCTGAAATTATTGAAATCAATATTCAGTCCGGCACGCTCTCGTGTGCAGTGGTTAGCACCGCAGCCTCACAGCTCCAGCGACCCGGTTTCAATTCTGGGCATTGCCTGTGTGGTGTTTGCAAGTTCTCCCTGTGTCTGCGTGGGATTCCTCCGGGTGCTCCGGTTTCCTCCCACATGCCAAAGACTTGCTGGTTGATAGGTTAATTGGCCATTCCCAATTGCCCCTAGTAAAGGTAGGTGGGAGGGAAATATAGGGAAGGTGGGGATGTGGTGGGAATATGGAATTCGTGTAGGATTAGTATAAATGGGTGGTCGATGGTCGGCACAGACTCGGTGGGCCGAAGGGCCTGTTTCAGTGCTGTGTCACGAAACTAAACCAGTCGGTCAACGAGATGCTGTTTTTCGAGCTTGCGTTGTTGTTCACTGGAACACTGCAGCAAGCCCAGGATAGAGATGTGAGCATGAGAGCAGCGGGGAGTCTTGAAATGGCAAGCAACCAGAAGCTCAGGGTCCTGCTTGCGGACTGAGCGGACGTGTTCCGCAAAGCGGTCACCCAGTCTGCGTTTGGTCTCCCCAATAAACATGAATATACATTAATTGGATTTAGGCGCCAGTATGTTGCAAAACGAGAAGAAAGAAAGGCACAAATGCCATTAACACTGACTTTACAAATGATTCACTGAAAAATTCTTTCATTTGCTGGAAAAGATGAATATTGTGCCTCTGAAAATGGGCACCATGGGATTGTGTTGCATACTGACCTGTTTTCCTGTATTTGCCTGTCATCTATACAATTCAATTTGTGTTGGATATCGCTGAGAATCTCATTTCAAGATGCGGGCACAGATATTAATATAATCCTACTGAAAGTTTAATCCTGGAACAAATCCTGTGTGACGTGGATTGCAACGTTTAGAGGGCTGTGCAGCTAAGGTGAGGAAGACGGGAATGATGTGGTTGATGATTGCATGGAATGCATTGCAAACTTGGGTTACGTTGCTTGATTTCATTCTACACCTTGAAATTCAGAAGCAAGTGAGGCACCAGGTGGAAACCAACAGCTGTCTCTGTGGAAGCGGGGACATGGCTTCCTAATCTAACCATTTGAACTCTGAAAACATTCTGCTGGATCTGAACTGCCCTGTATACCAAGGCCAATTTGTATACTTTATAAAGTGGAATGCCCAGAACTATGCAGAGTACTCCAGGTGGGGTCTAACCAGGACATTATATAGCTGTAGCGAAGCTTCGCCCCCATTATTTAACTGCCTCTGTTACGCATTCTACTGCTAGGGTAATCACATTGTATGTTGCAAATCAGCAAAATAAGGACGCATTTGATAAAAATAAAGAGTTTAAAAGCACAAATATGTGTCAGTGCAATCAGCAAATAATGAGAAATGAAATCCAGAACTTGGCAAGAATCCCAAGTGGATGGCTTGGTGTGGTTGGGGAAGGGAATCTTTGTCAATGATGGCACACTGTGCATTGACACTGCAGCAGCTGCTCCACCACTGACAAACTTAGTTTCTTAAGTGAGAGTTTACACAAAAGGGAATTGGATAATTGCATGAAAGGAGAGGCAAACAAAAGCAGAGCGAAGGAAATGGGCCCAACTGGCAAGTCTTCGAAAAAACTGGCAATGGTACGATGGCCTGAATGGCCTGGCAATGTGTTGTGCACTGCTGAGCGTCCATTGCTGGGTCAATACCTCTGCAGCCTTGCGAAATGTCACAGTGGAATTGCATTTCAATGAAACAAGCACCACAAATACATCATGACTGTATACTTTAACAATACTTGCAGCTTCCTCAGCCCTGCCACCGTGCTGAGTTTCTGTAGTGTAGTGGTGATCACGTTTGCTTAACACACGAAAGGTCCCCAGTTCAAAACTGGGCAGGAACATTTTCGAAACAAACCCAAACTTCTGACCACGGTATTTGAAATCATTGACATTCCCCATTAACACAACACAATTTCTCAAAGTCCTATTTCTCTTGCACATTGTGTGCACAATGCCTTGCAATCGAACCTCTTTCTAGTCCTGATGCTGCAGAAAGTTCCTCAAAACCTAGCACTTGCACTTCATTTGGCTCAGATTAGAATAGAAACCTGCAACACGAGCTTGCTAAGTCACAGCTGATCGAAGTCTCATTTCAGACGAGGCAAAAGCACATCAGCAATTCACTTTCGCCAGCTCCACATTCGTTGAGACAGGGGCACGCCGCAATATTTTGACCCGCACTGTCCAATTACTCGCTGCTAGCAACAAGAGGGGTCTGCTGCCTCAATCAACAGGTTACTGGCCATCTCGGGGAGGTAAAATAGCACAACCCGGGCCAAATCTCCCCATAAACCAAGCACAGGCTCAGCAAAACGTAGGCACATGATATCCGGGTCATTAAACCTCCGAGCAGCTCGAACAGAACACCCAAGTGACTGAAACTTTCTTTGAGTTGCAATGATGAATCTCCGGTGGAAACAAGTTTGGGGAAAATGCTCCTCCTGAACATTTCTTTTTGGGTAAAAGGGGCAAAAATCCTTTTCAATTTAACCACTGCTGCAGCAGATTCTTGGTGTCTGAAGCTCCTTGATAACGCAGCTCTTAACATGCAGCCGCAATTATGACAAGGGGTAAAGGTTCATGATACGCAGAGGGTAAAAAGTTATTTAAGTTATGACAGTCGCTCACAGACTTATTAGCGTTTTGTTCAGTCAGTAACAGAGACATACCTGGGTTTATTGATGCAGATTAACATAACTATTCAGCGTCACGCAGAGCCGCTAAGAGTACTTTGCCTCCCTTAAAGACGGACACAGCTGATTCTGTAACTGAATCTAAGGAACCATCAGACGTGCCAAATTATCACTTTGTATTGTTCTTCATTCGGCGAATAACAGGAAAACTAACAAGGTGGCGTTGAAAATGAGATGCACTGCGGCTCCGCTCAATATCAACCCGCTCCTTCATATTGAACTGAGGAAGACTATACATGAATAAAAGCAAAATACTGTGGATGCTGGAAATCTGAAATAAAAACAAGAAATTCTGGAAATACTCAGCAGGTCTGGCAGCATCTGGGGAGAGAGAAGCAGAGTTAACATTTCGGCTCAGTGACCATTTTTCAGAACTGGTAAATATTAGAAAAGTCAAAGGTTAGAAGCAAGTAAAGCGGGGGTGGAGCAAGAGATAACAAAGGAGAAGGTGTAGATTGGGCAAGGCCAAAGAATAGCTGACCAGAAGGTCATGGAGCAAAGGCAAACAATATGTTAATGGTGTGTTGAAAGACAAAGCATTAGTACAGATAGGACTGTTAACGGACTGAAAATTGAACAGCAGCAAGGACAAACATGAAAACAAAACAGTGGGTAAGTAAACTGAACAAACTAAGATGAAATAAAATAAACATACAAAAAAAATGTAAAAAATGTAAAAAAGAAAAATAACAAAAAGTGAAAGTAAAATGGGGGGTCCGTCATGATCTGAAATTATTGAACTCAATATTCAGTCTGGCACGATCTCGTGTGCAGTGGTCAGCACCGCAGCCTCACAGCTCCAGCGACCCGGTTTCAATTCTGGGCACTGCCTGTGTGGTGTTTGCAAGTTCTCCCTGTGCCTGCGTGGGATTCCTGCGGGTGCTCCGGTTTCCTCCCACATGCCAAAGACTTGCTGGTTGATAGGTTAATTGGCCATTCCCAATTGCCCCTAGTAAAGGTAGGTGGTAGGGTAATATAGGGAAGGTGGGGATGTGGTGGGAATATGGAATTCGTGGAGGATTAGTATAAATGGGTGGTCGATGGTCGGCACAGACTCGGTGGGCCGAAGGGCCTGTTTCAGTGCTGTGTCACGAAACTGAACTAATCGGTCAACGAGATGCTGTTTTTCGAGCTTGCGTTGTTGTTCACTGGAACACTGCAGCAAGCCCAGGATAGAGATGTGAGCATGAGAGCAGCGGGGAGTCTTGAAATGGCAAGCAACCAGAAGCTCAGGGTCCTGCTTGCGGACTGAGCGGACGTGTTCCGCAAAGCGGTCACCCAGTCTGCGTATGGTCTCCCCAATAAACATGAATATACATGAATTGGATTTAGGCGCCAGTATGTTGCAAAACGAGAAGAAAGAAAGGCACAAATGGCATTAACACTGACTTTACAAATGATTCACTGAAAAATTCTTTCATTTGCTGGAAAAGATGAATATTGTGCATCTGAAAATGGGCACCATGGGATTGTGTTGCATACTGACCTGTTTTCCTGTATTTGCCTGTCATCTATACAATTCAATTTGTGTTGGATATCGCTGAGAATCTCATTTCAAGATGCGGGCACAGAAATTAATATAATCCTACTGAAAGTTTAATCCTGGAACAAATCCTGTGTGACGTGGATTGCAACGTTTAGAGGGCTGTGCAGCTAAGGTGAGGAAGACGGGAATGATGTGGTTGATGATTGCATGGAATGCATTGCAAACTTGGGTTACGTTGCTTGATTTCATTCTACACCTTGAAATTCAGAAGCAAGTGAGGCACCAGGTGGAAACCAACAGCTGTCTCTGTGGAAGCGGGGACATGGCCTCCGAATCTAACCATTTGAACTCTGAAAACATTCTGCTGGATCTGAACTGCCCTGTATACCAGGGCCATTTTGTATACTTTATAAAGTGGAATGCCCAGAACTATGCAGAGTACTCCAGGTGGGATCTAACCAGGACATTATATAGCTGCAGCGAAGCTTCGCCCCCATTATTTAACTGCCTCTGTTACGCATTCTACTGCTAGGGTAATCACATTGCATATTGCAAATCAGCAAAATAAGGACGCATTTGATAAAAATAAAGAGTTTAAAAGAACAAATATGTGTCAGTGCAATCAGTAAATAATGAGAAATGAAATCCAGAACTTGGCAAGAATCCCAAGTGGATGTCTTGGTGTGGTTGGGGAAGGGAATCTTGTCAATGATGGCACACTGTGCATTGACACTGCAGCAGCTGCTGCACCTCTTCCAAACTTAGTTTCTTAAGTGAGAGTTTACAAAAAAGGGAATTGGATAATTGCCTGAAAGGAGAGGCAAACAAAAGCAGAGCGAAGGAAATGGGCCCAACTGGCAAGTCTTTGAAAAAACTGGCAATGGTACGATGGCCTGAATGGCCTGGCAATGTGTTGTGCACTGCTGAGCGTCCATTGCTGGGTCAATACCTCTGCAGCCTTGCGAAATGTCACAGTGGAATTGCATTTCAATGAAACAAGCACCACAAATAGATCATGAGTGTATAGTTTAACAATACTTGCAGCTTCCTCAGCCCTGCACCCGTGCTGAGTTTCTGTAGGGTAGTGGTGATCACGTTTGTCTAACACGCAAAAGTTCCCCAGTTTGAAACTGGGCAGAAACATCTTCGAAACAAACCCAAACTTCTGACCACGATTTATGCAATCATTGACATTCCCCATTAACACAACACAATTTCTCAAAGTCCTATTTCTCTTGCACATTGTGTGCACAATGCCTTGCAATCGCTCCTCTTTCTTGTCCTGATGCTGCAGAAAGTTTCTCAAAACCTAGCACTTGCACTTCATTTGGCTCAGATTAGAACAGAAACCTGCAAGACTAGCTTGCTAAGTCACAGCTGATCTAAGTCTCATTTCAGACGAGGCAAAAGCACATCAGCAATTCACTTTCGCCAGCTCCACATTCGTTGAGACAGGGGCACGCCGCAATATTTTAACCCGCACTGTCCAATTACTCGCTGCTAGCAGCAAGAGGGGTCTGCTGCCTCAATCAACAGGTTACTGGCCATCTCAGGGATGTAAAATAGCACAACCCGGGCCAAATCTCCCCAGAAACCAAGCACAGGCTCAGCAAAACGTAGGCACATGATATCCGGGCCACTAAACCTCCGAGCAGCTCGAACAGAACACCCAAGTGACTGAAACTTTCTTTGAGTTGCAATGATGAATCTCCGGTGGAAACAAGTTTGGGGAAAATGCTCCTCCTGAACATTTCTTTTTGGTTAAAAGGGGCAAAAATCCTTTTCAATTTAACCACTGCTGCGGCAGATTCTTGGTGTCTTAAGCACCTTGACAACGCAGCTCTGAACATGCAGCCCCAATTATGACAAGGGGTAAAGGATCATGACACGCAGAGGGCAAAAAGTTATTTAAGTTATGACATTCGCTCACAGACCTATTAGCGTTTTGTTCAGTCAGTAACAGAGACATACCTGGGTTTATTGATGCAGATTAACATAACTATTCAGCGTCACGCAGAGCCGCGAAGAGTACCTTGCCTCCCTTAAAGACGGACACAGCTGATTCTGTAACTGAAGCTAAGGAAACAGGCAGACGTGCCAAATTATCACTTTGTATTGTTCTTCATTTGGTGAGTAACAGGAAAACTAACAAGGTGGCGTTGAAAATGAGATGCACTGCGGCTCCGCTCAATATCAACCCGCTCCTTCATATTGAACTGAGGAAGACTATACATGAATAAAAGCAAAATACTGTGGATGCTGGAAATCTGAAATAAAAGCAAGAAATTCTGGAATTACTCAGCAGGTCTGGCAGCATCTGTGGAGGGAGAAGCAGAGTTAACATTTCGGCTCAGTGACCCTTCTTCAGAACTGGCAAATATTAGAAAAGTCAAAGGTTAGAAGCAAGTAAAGCGGGGGTGGAGCAAGAGATAACAAAGGAGAAGGTGTAGATTGGGCAAGGCCACCGAATAGCTGACCAGAAGGTCATGGAGCAAAGGCAAACAATATGTTAATGGTGTGTTGAAAGACAAAGCATTAGTACAGATAGGACTGTTAACGGACTGAAAATTGAACAGCAGCAAGTACAAACATGAAAACAAAACAGTGGGTAAGTAAACTGAACAAACTAAGATGAAATAAAATAAACATACAAAAAAATGCAAAAAATGTAAAAAAGAAAAATAACAAAAAGTGAAAGTAAAATGGGGGGCCCGTCACGATCTGAAATTATTGAACTCAATATTCAGTCCGGCACGCTCTCGTGTGCAATGGTTAGCACCACAGCCTCACAGCTCCAGCGACCCGGTTTCAATTCTGGGCACTGCCTGTGTGGTGTTTGCAAGTTCTCCCTGTGTCTGCGTGGGATTCCTCCGGGTGCTCCGGTTTCCTCCCACATGCCAAAGACTTGCTGGTTGATAGGTTAATTGGCCATTCCCAATTGCCCCTAGTAAAGGTAGGTGATAGGGAAATATAGGGAAGGTGGGGATGTGGTAGGAATATGGAATTCGTGTAGGATTAGTATAAATGGGTGGTCGATGGTCGGCACAGACTCGGTGGGCCGAAGGGCCTGTTTCAGTGCTGCATCACGAAACTAAACTAATCGGTCAACGAGATGCTGTTTTTCGAGCTTGCGTTGTTGTTCACTTGAACACTACAGCAAGCCCAGGATAGAGATGTGAGCATGAGAGCAGCGGGGAGTCTTGAAATGGCAAGCAACCAGAAGCTCAGGGTCCAGCTTGCGGACTGAGCGGACGTGTTCCGCAAAGCGATCACCCAGTCTGCGTTTGGTCTCCCCAATAAACATGAATATACATTAATTGGATTTAGGCGCCAGTATGTTGCAAAACGAGAAGAAAGAAAGGCACAAATGGCATTAACACTGACTTTACAAATGATTCACTGAAAAATTCTTTCATTTGCTGGAAAAGATGAATATTGTGCATCTGAAAATGGGCACCATGGGATTGTGTTGCATACTGACCTGTTTTCCTGTATTTGCCTGTCATCTATACAATTCAATTTGTGTTGGATATCGCTGAGAATCTCATTTCAAGATGCGGGCACAGATATTAATATAATCCTACTGAAAGTTTAATCCTGGAACAAATCCTGTGTGACGTGGATTGCAACGTTTAGAGGGCTGTGCAGCTAAGGTGAGGAAGACGGGAATGATGTGGTTGATGATTGCATGGAATGCATTGCAAACTTGGGTTACGTTGCTTGATTTCATTCTACACCTTGAAATTCAGAAGCAAGTGAGGCACCAGGTGTAAACCAACAGCTGTCTCTGTGGAAGCGGGGACATGGCTTCCTAATCTAACCATTTGAACTCTGAAAACATTCTGCTGGATCTGAACTGCCCTGTATACCAAGGCCAATTTGTATACTTTATAAAGTGGAATGCCCAGAACTATGCAGAGTACTCCAGGTGGGGTCTAACCAGGACATTATATAGCTGTAGCGAAGCTTCGCCCCCATTATTTAACTGCCTCTGTTACGCATTCTACTGCTCGGGTAATCACATTGTATGTTGCAAATCAGCAAAATAAGGACGCATTTGATAAAAATAAAGAGTTTAAAAGCACAAATATGTGTCAGTGCAATCAGTAAATAATGAGAAATGAAATCCAGAACTTGGCAAGAATCCCAAGTGGATGTCTTGGAGTGGTTGGGGAAGGGAATCTTTGTCAATGATGGCACACTGTGCATTGACACTGCAGCAGCTGCTCCATCTCTTACAAACTTAGTTTCTTCAGTGAGAGTTGACAAAAAAGGGAATTGGATAATTGCATGAAAGGAGAGGCAAACAAAAGCAGAGCGAAGGAAATGGGCCCAACTGGCAAGTCTTTGAAAAAACTGGCAATGGTACGATGGCCTCAATGGCCTGGCAATGTGTTGTGCACTGCTGAGCGTCCATTGCTGGGTCAATACCTCTGCAGCCTTGCAAAATGTCACAGTGGAATTGCATTTCAATGAAACAAGCACCACAAATAGATCATGACTGTATAGTTTAACAATACTTGCAGCTTCCTCAGCCCTGCAATCGTGCTGAGTTTCTGTAGTGTAGTGGTGATCACGTTTGTCTCACACGCAAAAGGTCCCCAGTTCGAAACTGGGCAGAAACATTTTCGAAACAAACCCAAACGTCTGACCACCATGGATGCAATCATTGACATTCCCCATTAACACAACACAATTTCTCAAAGTCCTATTTCTCTTGCACATTGTGTGCACAATGCCTTGCAATCGCTACTCTTTCTTGTCCTGATGCTGCAGAAAGTTCCTCAAAACCTAGCACTTGCACTTCATTTGGCTCAGATAAGAATAGAAACCTGCAACACGAGCTTGCTAAGTCACAGCTGATCTAAGTCTCATTTCAGACGAGGCAAAAGCACATCAGCAATTCACTTTCGCCAGCTCCACATTCGTTGAGACAGGGGCACGCCGCAATATTTTAACCCGCACTGTCCAATTACTCGCTGCTAGCAGCAAGAGGGGTCTGCTGCCTCAATCAACAGGTTACTGGCCATCTCACGGAGGTAAAATAGCACAACCCGGGCCAAATCTCCCCAGAAACCAAGCACAGGCTCAGCAAAACGTAGGCACATGATATCCGGGCCACTAAACCTCCGAGCAGCTCGAACAGAACACCCAAGTGACTGAAACTTTCTTTGAGTTGCAATGATGAATCTCCGGTGGAAACAAATTTGGGGAAAATGCTCCTCCTGAACATTTCTTTTTGGGTAAAAGGGGCAAAAATCCTTTTCAATTTAACCACTGCTGCGGCAGATTCTTGGTGTCTTAAGCACCTTGACAACGCAGCTCTGAACATGCAGCCGCAATTATGACAAGGGGTAAAGGATCATGACACGCAGAGGGCAAAAAGTTATTTAAGTTATGACATTCGCTCACAGACCTATTAGCGTTTTGTTCAGTCAGTAACAGAGACATACCTGGGTTTATTGATGCAGATTAACATAACTATTCAGCGTCACGCAGAGCCGCGAAGAGTACCTTGCCTCCCTTAAAGACGGACACAGCTGATTCTGTAACTGAAGCTAAGGAAACAGGCAGACGTGCCAAATTATCACTTTGTATTGTTCTTCATTTGGTGAGTAACAGGAAAACTAACAAGGTGGCGTTGAAAATGAGATGCACTGCGGCTCCGCTCAATATCAACCCGCTCCTTCATATTGAACTGAGGAAGACTATACATGAATAAAAGCAAAATACTGTGGATGCTGGAAATCTGAAATAAAAGCAAGAAATTCTGGAATTACTCAGCAGGTCTGGCAGCATCTGTGGAGAGAGAAGCAGAGTTAACATTTCGGCTCAGTGACCCTTCTTCAGAACTGGCAAATATTAGAAAAGTCAAAGGTTAGAAGCAAGTAAAGCGGGGGTGGAGCAAGAGATAACAAAGGAGAAGGTGTAGATTGGGCAAGGCCACAGAATAGCTGACCAGAAGGTCATGGAGCAAAGGCAAACAATATGTTAATGGTGTGTTGAAAGACAAAGCATTAGTACAGATAGGACTGTTAACGGACTGAAAATTGAACAGCAGCAAGTACAAACATGAAAACAAAACAGTGGGTAAGTAAACTGAACAAACTAAGATGAAATAAAATAAACATGCAAAAAAATGCAAAAAATGTAAAAAAGAAAAATAACAAAAAGTGAAAGTAAAATGGGGGGCCCATCACGATCTGAAATTATTGAACTCAATATTCAGTCCGGCACGCTCTCGTGTGCAATGGTTAGCACCGCAGCCTCACAGCTCCAGCGACCCGGTTTCAATTCTGGGCACTGCCTGTGTGGTGTTTGCAAGTTCTCCCTGTGTCTGCGTGGGATTCCTCCGGGTGCTCCGGTTTCCTCCCACATGCCAAAGACTTGCTGGTTGATAGGTTAATTGGCCATTCCCAATTGCCCCTAGTAAAGGTAGGTGATAGGGAAATATAGGGAAGGTGGGGATGTGGTAGGAATATGGAAATCGTGTAGGATTAGTATAAATGGGTGGTCGATGGTCGGCACAGACTCGGTGGGCCGAAGGGCCTGTTTCAGTGCTGCATCACGAAACTAAACTAATCGGTCAACGAGATGCTGTTTTTCGAGCTTGCGTTGTTGTTCACTTGAACACTACAGCAAGCCCAGGATAGAGATGTGAGCATGAGAGCAGCGGGGAGTCTTGAAATGGCAAGCAACCAGAAGCTCAGGGTCCAGCTTGCGGACTGAGCGGACGTGTTCCGCAAAGCGATCACCCAGTCTGCGTTTGGTCTCCCCAATAAACATGAATATACATTAATTGGATTTAGGCGCCAGTATGTTGCAAAACGAGAAGAAAGAAAGGCACAAATGGCATTAACACTGACTTTACAAATGATTCACTGAAAAATTCTTTCATTTGCTGGAAAAGATGAATATTGTGCATCTGAAAATGGGCACCATGGGATTGTGTTGCATACTGACCTGTTTTCCTGTATTTGCCTGTCATCTATACAATTCAATTTGTGTTGGATATCGCTGAGAATCTCATTTCAAGATGCGGGCACAGATATTAATATAATCCTACTGAAAGTTTAATCCTGGAACAAATCCTGTGTGACGTGGATTGCAACGTTTAGAGGGCTGTGCAGCTAAGGTGAGGAAGACGGGAATGATGTGGTTGATGATTGCATGGAATGCATTGCAAACTTGGGTTACGTTGCTTGATTTCATTCTACACCTTGAAATTCAGAAGCAAGTGAGGCACCAGGTGGAAACCAACAGCTGTCTCTGTGGAAGCGGGGACATGGCTTCCTAATCTAACCATTTGAACTCTGAAAACATTCTGCTGGATCTGAACTGCCCTGTATACCAAGGCCAATTTGTATACTTTATAAAGTGGAATGCCCAGAACTATGCAGAGTACTCCAGGTGGGGTCTAACCAGGACATTATATAGCTGTAGCGAAGCTTCGCCCCCATTATTTAACTGCCTCTGTTACGCATTCTACTGCTCGGGTAATCACATTGTATGTTGCAAATCAGCAAAATAAGGACGCATTTGATAAAAATAAAGAGTTTAAAAGCACAAATATGCGTCAGTGCAATCAGTAAATAATGAGAAATGAAATCCAGAACTTGGCAAGAATCCCAAGTGGATGTCTTGGAGTGGTTGGGGAAGGGAATCTTTGTCAATGATGGCACACTGTGCATTGACACTGCAGCAGCTGCTCCACCTCTTACAAACTTAGTTTCTTAAGTGAGAGTTGACAAAAAAGGGAATTGGATAATTGCATGAAAGGAGAGGCAAACAAAAGCAGAGCGAAGGAAATGGTCCCAACTGGCAAGTCTTTGAAAAAACTGGCAATGGTACGATGGCCTCAATGGCCTGGCAATGTGTTGTGCACTGCTGAGCGTCCATTGCTGGGTCAATACCTCTTCAGCCTTGCAAAATGTCACAGTGGAATTGCATTTCAATGAAACAAGCACCACAAATAGATCATGACTGTATAGTTTAACAATACTTGCAGCTTCCTCAGCCCTGCAATCGTGCTGAGTTTCTGTAGTGTAGTGGTGATCACGTTTGTCTCACACGCAAAAGGTCCCCAGTTCGAAACTGGGCAGAAACATTTTCGAAACAAACCCAAACGTCTGACCACGATGGATGCAATCATTGACATTCCCCATTAACACAACACAATTTCTCAAAGTCCTATTTCTCTTGCACATTGTGTGCACAATGCCTTGCAATCGCTCCTCTTTCTTGTCCTGATGCTGCAGAAAGTTCCTCAAAACCTAGCACTTGCACTTCATTTGGCTCAGATTAGAATAGAAACCTGCAACACTAGCTTGCTAAGTCACAGCTGATCTAAGTCTCATTTCAGACGAGGCAAAAGCACATCAGCAATTCACTTTCGCCAGCTCCACATTCGTTGAGACAGGGGCACGCCGCAATATTTTAACCCGCACTGTCCAATTACTCACTGCTAGCAGCAAGAGGGGTCTGCTGCCTCAATCAACAGGTTACTGGCCATCTCAGGGAGGTAAAATAGCACAACCCGGGCCAAATCTCCCCAGAAACCAAGCACAGGCTCAGCAAAACGTAGGCACATATTATCCGGGCCACTAAACCTCCGAGCAGCTCGAACAGAACACCCAAGTGACTGAAACTTTCTTTGAGTTGCAATGATGAATCTCCGGTGGAAACAAGTTTGGGGAAAATGCTCCTCCTGAACATTTCTTTTTGGGTAAAAGGGGCAAAAATCCTTTTCAATTTAACCACTGCTGCGGCAGATTCTTGGTGTCTTAAGCACCTTGACAACGCAGCTCTGAACATGCAGCCACAATTATGACAAGGGGTAAAGGTTCATGACACGCAGAGGGCAAAAAGTTATTTAAGTTATGACATTCGCTCACAGACCTATTAGCGTTTTGTTCAGTCAGTAACAGAGACATACCTGGGTTTATTGATGCAGATTAACATAACTATTCAGCGTCACGCAGAGCCGCGAAGAGTACTTTGCCTCCCTTAAAGACGGACACAGCTGATTCTGTAACTGAAGCTAAGGAAACAGGCAGACGTGCCAAATTATCACTTTGTATTGTTCTTCATTTGGCGAGTAACAGGAAAACTAACAAGGTGGCGTTGAAAATGAGATGCACTGCGGCTCCGCTCAATATCAACCCGCTCCTTCATATTGAACTGAGGAAGACTATACATGAATAAAAGCAAAATACTGTGGATGCTGGAAATCTGAAATAAAAGCAAGAAATTCTGGAATTACTCAGCAGGTCTGGCAGCATCTGTGGAGAGAGAAGCAGAGTTAACATTTCGGCTCAGTGACCCTTCTTCAGAACTGGCAAATATTAGAAAAGTCAAAGGTTAGAAGCAAGTAAAGCGGGGGTGGAGCAAGAGATAACAAAGGAGAAGGTGTAGATTGGGCAAGGCCACAGAATAGCTGACCAGAAGGTCATGGAGCAAAGGCAAACAATATGTTAATGGTGTGTTGAAAGACAAAGCATTAGTACAGATAGGACTGTTAACGGACTGAAAATTGA
Source organism: Heterodontus francisci (assembly GCF_036365525.1). Lineage (NCBI taxonomy): Eukaryota > Metazoa > Chordata > Chondrichthyes > Heterodontiformes > Heterodontidae > Heterodontus > Heterodontus francisci. The sequence goes on along the minus strand of NC_090392.1, from coordinate 38,474,063 downwards.
ACAGCAGCAAGTACAAACATGAAAACAAAACAGTGGGTAAGTAAACTGAACAAACTAAGATGAAATAAAATAAACATACAAAAAAATGCAAAAAATGTAAAAAAGAAAAATAACAAAAAGTGAAAGTAAAATGGGGGGCCCGTCACGATCTGAAATTATTGAACTCAATATTCAGTCCGGCACGCTCTCGTGTGCAATGGTTAGCACCACAGCCTCACAGCTCCAGCGACCCGGTTTCAATTCTGGGCACTGCCTGTGTGGTGTTTGCAAGTTCTCCCTGTGTCTGCGTGGGATTCCTCCGGGTGCTCCGGTTTCCTCCCACATGCCAAAGACTTGCTGGTTGATAGGTTAATTGGCCATTCCCAATTGCCCCTAGTAAAGGTAGGTGGGAGGGAAATATAGGGAAGGTGGGGATGTGGTAGGAATATGGAATTCGTGTAGGATTAGTATAAATGGGTGGTCGATGGTCGGCACAGACTCGGTGGGCCGAAGGGCCTGTTTCAGTGCTGCATCACGAAACTAAACTAATCGGTCAACGAGATGCTGTTTTTCGAGCTTGCGTTGTTGTTCACTTGAACACTACAGCAAGCCCAGGATAGAGATGTGAGCATGAGAGCAGCGGGGAGTCTTGAAATGGCAAGCAACCAGAAGCTCAGGGTCCAGCTTGCGGACTGAGCGGACGTGTTCCGCAAAGCGATCACCCAGTCTGCGTTTGGTCTCCCCAATAAACATGAATATACATTAATTGGATTTAGGCGCCAGTATGTTGCAAAACGAGAAGAAAGAAAGGCACAAATGGCATTAACACTGACTTTACAAATGATTCACTGAAAAATTCTTTCATTTGCTGGAAAAGATGAATATTGTGCATCTGAAAATGGGCACCATGGGATTGTGTTGCATACTGACCTGTTTTCCTGTATTTGCCTGGCATCTATACAATTCAATTTGTGTTGGATATCGCTGAGAATCTCATTTCAAGATGCGGGCACAGATATTAATATAATCCTACTGAAAGTTTAATCCTGGAACAAATCCTGTGTGAAGTGGATTGCAACGTTTAGAGGGCTGTGCAGCTAAGGTGAGGAAGACGGGAATGATGTGGTTGATGATTGCATGGAATGCATTGCAAACTTGGGTTACGTTGCTTGATTTCATTCTACACCTTGAAATTCAGAAGCAAGTGAGGCACCAGGTGGAAACCAACAGCTGTCTCTGTGGAAGCGGGGACATGGCTTCCTAATCTAACCATTTGAACTCTGAAAACATTCTGCTGGATCTGAACTGCCCTGTATACCAAGGCCAATTTGTATACTTTATAAAGTGGAATGCCCAGAACTATGCAGAGTACTCCAGGTGGGGTCTAACCAGGACATTATATAGCTGTAGCGAAGCTTCGCCCCCATTATTTAACTGCCTCTGTTACGCATTCTACTGCTCGGGTAATCACATTGTATGTTGCAAATCAGCAAAATAAGGACGCATTTGATAAAAATAAAGAGTTTAAAAGCACAAATATGTGTCAGTGCAATCAGTAAATAATGAGAAATGAAATCCAGAACTTGGCAAGAATCCCAAGTGGATGTCTTGGAGTGGTTGGGGAAGGGAATCTTTGTCAATGATGGCACACTGTGCATTGACACTGCAGCAGCTGCTCCACCTCTTACAAACTTAGTTTCTTAAGTGAGAGTTGACAAAAAAGGGAATTGGATAATTGCATGAAAGGAGAGGCAAACAAAAGCAGAGCGAAGGAAATGGGCCCAACTGGCAAGTCTTTGAAAAAACTGGCAATGGTACGATGGCCTGAATGGCCTGGCAATGTGTTGTGCACTGCTGAGCGTCCATTGCTGGGTCAATACCTCTGCAGCCTTGCAAAATGTCACAGTGGAATTGCATTTCAATGAAACAAGCACCACAAATAGATCATGACTGTATAGTTTAACAATACTGGCAGCTTCCTCAACCCTGCAATCGTGTTGAGTTTCTGTAGTGTAGTGGTGATCACGTTTGTCTCACACGCAAAAGGTCCGCAGTTCGAAACTGGGCAGAAACATTTTCGAAACAAACCCAAACGTCTGACCACGATGGATGCAATCATTGACATTCCCCATTAACACAACACAATTTCTCAAAGTCCTATTTCTCTTGCACATTGTGTGCACAATGCCTTGCAATCGCTCCTCTTTCTTGTCCTGATGCTGCAGAAAGTTCCTCAAAACCTAGCACTTGCACTTCATTTGGCTTAGATTAGAATAGAAACCTGCAACACTAGCTTGCTAAGTCACAGCTGATCTAAGTCTCATTTCAGACGAGGCAAAAGCACATCAGCAATTCACTTTCGCCAGCTCCACATTCGTTGAGACAGGGGCACGCCGCAATATTTTAACCCGCACTGTCCAATTACTCGCTGCTAGCAGCAAGAGGGGTCTGCTGCCTCAATCAACAGGTTACTGGCCATCTCAGGGAGGTAAAATAGCACAACCCGGGCCAAATCTCCCCAGAAACCAAGCACAGGCTCAGCAAAACGTTGGCACATGATATCCGGGCCACTAAACCTCCGAGCACCTCGAACAGAACACCCAAGTGACTGAAACTTTCTTTGAGTTGCAATGATGAATCTCCGGTGGAAACAAGTTTGGGGAAAATGCTCCTCCTGAACATTTCTTTTTGGGTAAAAGGGGCAAAAATCCTTTTCAATTTAACCACTGCTGCAGCAGATTCTTGGTGTCTTGAGCACCTTGACAACGCAGCTCTGAACATGCAGCCGCAATTATGACAAGGGGTAAAGGTTCATGACACGCAGAGGGGAAAAAGTTATTTAAGTTATGACATTCGCTCACAGACCTATTAGCGTTTTGTTCAGTCAGTAACAGAGACATACCTGGGTTTATTGATGCAGATTAACATAATTATTCAGCGTCACGCAGAGCCGCGAAGAGTACTTTGCCTCCCTTAAAGACGGACACAGCTGATTCTGTAACTGAAGCTAAGGAAACAGGCAGACGTGCCAAATTATCACTTTGTATTGTTCTTCATTTGGCGAGTAACAGGAAAACTAACAAGGTGGCGTTGAAAATGAGATGCACTGCGGCTCCGCTCAATATCAACCCGCTCCTTCATATTGAACTGAGGAAGACTATACATGAATAAAAGCAAAATACTGTGGATGCTGGAAATCTGAAATAAAAGCAAGAAATTCTGGAATTACTCAGCAGGTCTGGCAGCATCTGTGGAGAGAGAAGCAGAGTTAACATTTCGGCTCAGTGACCCTTCTTCAGAACTGGCAAATATTAGAAAAGTCAAAGGTTAGAAGCAAGTAAAGCGGGGGTGGAGCAAGAGATAACAAAGGAGAAGGTGTAGATTGGGCAAGGCCACAGAATAGCTGACCAGAAGGTCATGGAGCAAAGGCAAACAATATGTTAATGGTGTGTTGAAAGACAAAGCATTCGTACAGATAGGACTGTTAACGGACTGAAAATTGAACAGCAGCAAGTACAAACATGAAAACAAAACAGTGGGTAAGTAAACTGAACAAACTAAGATGAAATAAAATAAACATACAAAAAAATGCAAAAAATGTAAAAAAGAAAAATAACAAAAAGTGAAAGTAAAATGGGGGGCCCGTCACGATCTGAAATTATTGAACTCAATATTCAGTCCGGCACGCTCTCGTGTGCAATGGTTAGCACCGCAGCCTCACAGCTCCAGCGACCCGGTTTCAATTCTGGGCACTGCCTGTGTGGTGTTTGCAAGTTCTCCCTGTGTCTGCGTGGGATTCCTCCGGGTGCTCCGGTTTCCTCCCACATGCCAAAGACTTGCTGGTTGATAGGTTAATTGGCCATTCCCAATTGCCCCTAGTAAAGGTAGGTGATAGGGAAATATAGGGAAGGTGGGGATGTGGTAGGAATATGGAATTCGTGTAGGATTAGTATAAATGGGTGGTCGATGGTCGGCACAGACTCGGTGGGCCGAAGGGCCTGTTTCAGTGCTGCATCACGAAACTAAACTAATCGGTCAACGAGATGCTGTTTTTCGAGCTTGCGTTGTTGTTCACTTGAACACTACAGCAAGCCCAGGATAGAGATGTGAGCATGAGAGCAGCGGGGAGTCTTGAAATGGCAAGCAACCAGAAGCTCAGGGTCCAGCTTGCGGACTGAGCGGACGTGTTCCGCAAAGCGATCACCCAGTCTGCGTTTGGTCTCCCCAATAAACATGAATATACATTAATTGGATTTAGGCGCCAGTATGTTGCAAAACGAGAAGAAAGAAAGGCACAAATGGCATTAACACTGACTTTACAAATGATTCACTGAAAAATTCTTTCATTTGCTGGAAAAGATGAATATTGTGCATCTGAAAATGGGCACCATGGGATTGTGTTGCATACTGACCTGTTTTCCTGTATTTGCCTGTCATCTATACAATTCAATTTGTGTTGGATATCGCTGAGAATCTCATTTCAAGATGCGGGCACAGATATTAATATAATCCTACTGAAAGTTTAATCCTGGAACAAATCCTGTGTGACGTGGATTGCAACGTTTAGAGGGCTGTGCAGCTAAGGTGAGGAAGACGGGAATGATGTGGTTGATGATTGCATGGAATGCATTGCAAACTTGGGTTACGTTGCTTGATTTCATTCTACACCTTGAAATTCAGAAGCAAGTGAGGCACCAGGTGGAAACCAACAGCTGTCTCTGTGGAAGCGGGGACATGGCTTCCTAATCTAACCATTTGAACTCTGAAAACATTCTGCTGGATCTGAACTGCCCTGTATACCAAGGCCAATTTGTATACTTTATAAAGTGGAATGCCCAGAACTATGCAGAGTACTCCAGGTGGGGTCTAACCAGGACATTATATAGCTGTAGCGAAGCTTCGCCCCCATTATTTAACTGCCTCTGTTACGCATTCTACTGCTCGGGTAATCACATTGTATGTTGCAAATCAGCAAAATAAGGACGCATTTGATAAAAATAAAGAGTTTAAAAGCACAAATATGTGTCAGTGCAATCAGTAAATAATGAGAAATGAAATCCAGAACTTGGCAAGAATCCCAAGTGGATGTCTTGGAGTGGTTGGGGAAGGGAATCTTTGTCAATGATGGCACACTGTGCATTGACACTGCAGCAGCTGCTCCACCTCTTACAAACTTAGTTTCTTAAGTGAGAGTTGACAAAAAAGGAAATTGGATAATTGCATGAAAGGAGAGGCAAACAAAAGCAGAGCGAAGGAAATGGGCCCAACTGGCAAGTCTTTGAAAAAAGTGGCAATGGTACGATGGCCTCAATGGCCTGGCAATGTGTTGTGCACTGCTGAGCGTCCATTGCTGGGTCAATACCTCTGCAGCCTTGCAAAATGTCACAGTGGAATTGCATTTCAATGAAACAAGCACCAGAAATAGATCTTGACTATATAGTTTAACAATACTTGCAGCTTCCTCAGCACTGCGACCGTGCTGAGTTTCTGTAGTGTCGTGGTGATCACGTTTGTCTAACACGCAAAAGGTCCCCAGTTCCAAACTGGGCAGAAACATTTTCGAAACAAACCCAAACTTCTGACCACGATATATGCAATCATTGACATTCCCCATTAACACAACACAATTTCTCAACGTCCTATTTCTCTTGCACATTGTGTGCACAATGCCTTGCAATCGCTCCTCTTTCTAGTCCTGATGCTGCAGAAAGTTCCTCAAAACCTAGCACTTGCACTTCATTTGGCTCAGATTAGAATAGAAACCTGCAACACTAGCTTGCTGAGTAACAGCTGATCTAAGTCTCATTTCAGACGAGGCAAAAGCACATCAGCAATTCACTTTCGCCAGCTCCACATTCGTTGAGATAGGGGCACGCCGCAATATTTTGTCCCGCACTGTCCAATTACTCGCTGCGAGCAGCAAGAGGGGTCTGCTGCCTCAATCAACAGGTTACTGGCCATCTCAGGGAGGTAAAATAGCACAACCCGGGCCAAATCTCCCCAGAAACCAAGCACAGGCTCAGAAAAACGTAGGCACATGATATCCGGGCCACTAAACCTCCGAGCAGCTCGAACAGAACACCCAAGTGACTGAAACTTTCTTTGAGTTGCAATGATGAATCTCCGGTGGAAACAAGTTTGGGGAAAATGCTCCTCCTGAACATTTCTTTTTGGGTAAAAGGGGCAAAAATCCTTTTCAATTTAACCACTGCTGCGGCAGATTCTTGGTGTCTTAAGCACCTTGAAAACGCAGCTCTTAACATGCAGCCGCAATTATGACAAGGGGTAAAGGTTCATGACACGCAGAGGGGAAAAAGTTATTTAAGTTATGACAGTCGCTCACAGACCTATTAGCGTTTTGTTCAGTCAGTAACAGAGACATACCTGGGTTTATTTATGCAGATTAACATAACTATTCAGCGTCAAGCAGAGCTCGAAGAGTACTTTGCCTCCCTTAAAGACGGACACAGCTGATTCTGTAACTGAAGCTAAGGAAACAGGCAGACGTGCCAAATTATCACTTTGTATTGTTCTTCATTCGGCGAGTAACAGGAAAACTAACAAGGTGGCGTTGAAAATGAGATGCACTGCGGCACCGCTCAATATCAAACCGCTCCTTCATATTGAACTGAGGAAGAATATACATGAATAAAAGCAAAATACTGTGGATGCTGGAAATCTGAAATAAAAACAAGAAATTCTGGAAATACTCAGCAGGTCTGGCAGCATCTGTGGAGAGAGAAGCAGAGTTAACATTTCGGCTCAGTGACCCTTCTTCAGAACTGGCAAATATTAGAAAAGTCAAAGGTTAGAAGCAAGTAAAGCGGGGGTGGAGCAAGAGATAACAAAGGAGAAGGTGCAGATTGGGCAAGGCCACAGAATAGCTGACCAGAAGGTCATGGAGCAAAGGCAAACAATATGTTAATGGTGTGTTGAAAGACAAAGCATTCGTACAGATAGGACTGTTAACGGACTGAAAATTGAACAGCAGCAAGTACAAACATGAAAACAAAACAGTGGGTAAGTAAACTGAACAAACTAAGATGAAATAAAATAAACATGCAAAAAATGCAAAAAATGTAAAAAAGAAAAATAACAAAAAGTGAAAGTAAAATGGGGGGCCCGTCACGATCTGAAATTATTGAACTCAATATTCAGTCCGGCACGCTCTCGTGTGCAATGGTTAGCACCGCAGCCTCACAGCTCCAGCGACCCGGTTTCAATTCTGGGCACTGCCTGTGTGGTGTTTGCAAGTTCTCCCTGTGTCTGCGTGGGATTCCTCCGGGTGCTCCGGTTTCCTCCCACATGCCAAAGACTTGCTGGTTGATAGGTTAATTGGCCATTCCCAATTGCCCCTAGTAAAGGTAGGTGGTAGGGAAATATAGGGAAGGTGGGGATGTGGTAGGAATATGGAATTCGTGTAGGATTAGTATAAATGGGTGGTCGATGGTCGGCACAGACACGGTGGGCCGAAGGGCCTGTTTCAGTGCTGCATCACGAAACTAAACTAATCGGTCAACGAGATGCTGTTTTTCGAGCTTGCGTTGTTGTTCACTGGAACACTGCAGCAAGCCCAGGATAGAGATGTAAGCATGAGAGCAGCGGGGAGTCTTGAAATGGCAAGCAACCAGAAGCTCAGGGTCCTGCTTGCGGACTGAGCGGATGTGTTCCGCAAAGCGATCACACAGTCTGCGTTTGGTCTCCCCAATAAACATGAATGTACATGAATTGGATTTTGGCGCCAGTATGTTGCAAAACGAGAAGAAAGAAAGGCACAAATGTCATTAACTCTGACTTTACAAATGATTCACTGAAAAATTATTTCATTTGCTGGAAAAGATGAATATTGTGCATCTGAAAATGGGCACCATGGGATTGTGTTGCATACTGACCTGTTTTCCTGTATTTGCCTGTCATCTATACAATTCAATTTGTGTTGGATATCGCTGAGAATCTCATTTCAAGATGCGGGCACAGATATTAATATAATCCTACTGAAAGTTTAATCCTGGAACAAATCCTGTGTGACGTGGATTGCAAAGTTTAGAGGGCTGTGCAGCTAAGGTGAGGAAGACGGGAATGATGTGGTTGATGATTGCATGGAATGCATTGCAAACTTGGGTTACGTTGCTTGATTTCATTCTACACCTTGAAATTCAGAAGTAAGTGAGGCACCAGGTGGAAACCAACAGCTGTCTCTGTGGAAGTGGGGACATGGCCTCCGAATCTAACCATTTGAACTCTGAAAACATTCTGCTGGATCTGAACTGCCCTGTATACCAAGGCCAATTTGTATACTTTATAAAGTGGAATGCCCAGAACTATGCAGAGTACTCCAGGTGGGGTCTAACCAGGACATTATTTAGCTGTAGCGAAGCTTCGCCCCCATTATTTAACTGCCTCTGTTACGCATTCTACTGCTCGGGTAATCACATTGTATGTTGCAAATCAGCAAAATAAGGACGCATTTGATAAAAATAAAGAGTTTAAAAGCACAAATATGTGTCAGTGCAATCAGTAAATCATGAGAAATGAAATCCAGAACTTGGCAAGAATCCCAAGTGGATGTCTTGGAGTGGTTGGGGAAGGGAATCTTTGTCAATGATGGCACACTGTGCATTGACACTGCAGCAGCTGCTCCACCTCTTACAAACTTAGTTTCTTAAGTGAGAGTTGACAAAAAAGGGAATTGGATAATTGCATGAAAGGAGAGGCAAACAAAAGCAGAGCGAAGGAAATGGGCCCAACTGGCAAGTCTTTGAAAAAACTGGCAATGGTACGATGGCCTCAATGGCCTGGCAATGTGTTGTGCACTGCTGAGCGTCCATTGCTGGGTCAATACCTCTGCAGCCTTGCAAAATGTCACAGTGGAATTGCATTTCAATGAAACAAGCACCACAAATAGATCTTGACTGTATAGTTTAACAATACTTGCAGCTTCCTCAGCCATGTAACCGTGCTGCGTTTCTGTAGTGTAGTGGTGATCACGTTTGTCTCACACGCAAAAGGTCCCCAGTTCGAAACTGGGCAGAAACATTTTCGAAACAAACCCAAACTTCTGACCACGATATATGCAATCATTGACATTCCCCATTAACACAACACAATTTCTTAAAGCCCTATCTCTCTTGCACATTGTGTGCACAATGCCTTGCAATCGCTCCTCTTTCTAGTCCTGATGCTGCAGAAAGTTCCTCAAAACCTTGCACTTGCACGTCATTTGGCTCAGATTAGAATAGAAACCTGCAACACGAGATGGCTAAGTAACAGCGAATCTTAGTCTCATTTCAGACGAGGCAAAAGCACATCAGCAATTCACTTTCGCCAGCTCCACATTCGTTGAGACAGGGGCACGCCGCAATATTTTGACCCGCACTGTCCAATTACTCGCTGCTAGCAGCAAGAGGGGTCTGCTGCCTCAATCAACAGGTTACTGGCCATCTCAGGGAGGTAAAATAGCACAACCCGGGCCAAATCTCCCCAGAAACCAAGCACAGGCTCAGCAAAACGTAGGCACATGATATCCGGGCCAATAAACCTCCGAGCAGCTCCAACAGAACACCCAAGTGACTGAAACTTTCTTTGAGTTGCAATGATGAATCTCCGGTGGAAACAAGTTTGGGGAAAATGCTCCTCCTGGACATTTCTTTTTGGGTAAAAGGGGCAAAAATCCTTTTCAATTTAACCACTGCTGCGGCAGATTCTTGGTGTCTTCAGCACCTTGATAACGCAGCTCTTAACATGCAGCCGCAATTATGACAAGGGGTAAAGGTTCATGACACGCAGAGGGGAAAAAGTTACTTAACTTATGACAGTCGCTCACAGACTTATTAGCGTTTTGTTCAGTCAGTAACAGAGACATACCTGGGTTTATTGATGCAGATTAACATAACTATTCAGCGTCACGCAGAGCCGCTAAGAGTACTTTGCCTCCCTTAAAGACGGACACAGCTGATTCTGTAACTGAAGCTAAGGAAACAGGCAGACGTGCCAAATTATCACTTTGTATTGTTCTTCATTCGGCGAGTAACAGGAAAACTAACAAGGTGGCGTTGAAAATGAGATGCACTGTGGCTCCGCTCAATATCAACCCACTCCTTCATATTGAACTGAGGAAGACTATACATGAATAAAAGCAAAATACTGTGGATGCTGGAAATCTGAAATAAAAACAAGAAATTCTGGAAATACTCAGCAGGTTTGGCAGCATCTGTGGAGAGAGAAGCAGAGTTAACATTTCGGCTCAGTGACCCTTCTTCAGAACTGGCAAATATTAGAAAAGTCAAAGGTTAGAAGCAAGTACAGCGGGGGTGGAGCAAGAGATAACAAAGGAGAAGGTGTAGATTGGGCAAGGCCACAGAATAGCTGACCAGAAGGTCATGGAGCAAAGGCAAACAATATGTTAATGGTGTGTTGAAAGACAAAGCATTCGTACAGATAGGACTGTTAACGGACTGAAAATTGAACAGCAGCAAGTACAAACATGAAAACAAAACAGTGGGTAAGTAAACTGAACAAACTAAGATGAAATAAAATAAACATACAAAAAAATGTAAAAAATGTAAAAAAGAAAAATAACAAAAAGTGAAAGTAAAATGGGGGGCCCGTCATGATCTGAAATTATTGAACTCAATATTCAGTCCGGCACGCTCTCATGTGCAGTGGTTAGCACCGCAGCCTCACAGCTCCAGCGACCCGGTTTCAATTCTGGGCACTGCCTGTGTGGTGTTTGCAAGTTCTCCCTGTGTCTGCGTGGGATTCCTCCGGGTGCTCCGGTTTCCTCCCACATGCCAAAGACTTGCTGGTTGATAGGTTAATTGGCCATTCCCAATCGCCCCTAGTAAAGGTAGGTGGTAAGGAAATATAGGGAAGGTGGGGATGTGGTAGGAATATGGAATTCGTGTAGGATTAGTATAAATGGGTGGTCGATGGTCGGCACAGACTCGGTGGGCCGAAGGGCCTGTTTCAGTGCTGTATCACGAAACTAAACTAATCGGTCAACGAGATGCTGTTTTTCGAGCTTGCGTTGTTGTTCACTGGAACACTGCAGCAAGCCCAGGATAGAGATGTGAGCATGAGAGCAGCGGGGAGTCTTCAAATGGCAAGCAACCAGAAGCTCAGGGTCCTGCTTGCGGACTGAGCGGACGTGTTCCGCAAAGCGGTTACCCAGTCTGCGTTTGGTCTCCCCAATAAACATGAATATACATGAATTGGATTTAGGCGCCAGTATGTTGCAAAACGAGAAGAAAGAAAAGCACAAATGCCATTAACATTGACTTTACAAATGATTCACTGAAAAATTCTTTCATTTGCTGGAAAAGATGAATATTGTGCATCTGAAAATGGGCACCATGGGATTGTGTTGCATACTGACCTGTTTTCCTGTATTTGCCTGTCATCTATACAATTCAATTTGTGTTGGATATCGCTGAGAATCTCATTTCAAGATGCGGGCACAGATATTAATATAATCCTACTGAAAGTTTAATCCTGGAACAAATCCTGTGTGACGTGGATTGCAACGTTTAGAGGGCTGTGCAGCTAAGGTGAGGAAGACGGGAATGATGTGGTTGATGATTGCATGGAATGCATTGCAAACTTGGGTCACGTTGCTTGATTTCATTCTACACCTTGAAATTCAGAAGCAAGTGAGGCACCAGGTGGAAACCAACAGCTGTCTCTGTGGAAGCGGGGACATGGCCTCCGAATCTAACCATTTGAACTCTGAAAATATTCTGCTGGATCTGAACTGCCCTGTATACCAAGGCCAATTTGTATACTTTATAAAGTGGAATGCCCAGAACTATGCAGAGTACTCCAGGTGGGGTCTATCCAGGACATTATATAGCTGTAGCGAAGCTTCGCCCCCATTATTTAACTGCCTCTGTTACGCATTCTACTGCTCGGGTAATCACATTGTATGTTGCAAATCAGCAAAATAAGGACGCATTTGATAAAAATAAAGAGTTTAAAAGCACAAATATGTGTCAGTGCAATCAGTAAATAATGAGAAATGAAATCCAGAACTTGGCAAGAATCCCAAGTGGATGTCTTGGAGTGGTTGGGGAAGGGAATCTTTGTCAATGATGGCACACTGTGCATTGACACTGCAGCAGCTGCTCCACCACTTACAAACTTAGTTTCTTAAGTGAGAGTTTACAAAAAAGGGAATTGGATAATTGCATGAAAGGAGAGGCAAACAAAAGCAGAGCGAAGGAAATGGGCCCAACTGGCAAGTCTTTGAAAAAACTGGCAATGGTACGATGGCCTGAATGGCCTGGCAATGTGTTGTGCACTGCTGAGCGTCCATTGCTGGGTCAATACCTCTGCAGCCTTGCGAAATGTCACAGTGGAATTGCATTTCAATGAAACAAGCACCACAAATAGATCATGACTGTATAGTTTAACAATACTTGCAGCTTCCTCAGCTCTGCAAGCATGTGGAGTTTTTGTAGTGTAGTGGTGATCACGTTTGCCTAACGCACAAAAGGTCCCTAGTTCGAAACTGAACATAAACATTTTCGAAACAAACCCAAACTTCTGACCACGATATATGCAATCATTGACATTCCCCATTAACACAACACAATTTCTCAAAGCCCTCTTTCTCTTGCACATTGTGTGCACAATGCCTTGCAATCGCTCCTCTTTCTAGTCCTGATGCTGCAGGAAGTTCCTCAAAACCTAGCACTTGCACTTCATTTGGCTCAGATTAGAATAGAAACCTGCAACACTAGCTTGCTAAGTAACAGCTGATCCAAGTTTCATTTCAGACGAGGCAAAAGCACATCAGCAATTCACTTTCGCCAGCTCCACATTCGTTCAGACAGGGGCACGCCGCAATATTTTGACCCGCACTGTCCAATTACTCGCTGCTCGCAGCAAGAGGGGTCTGCTGCCTCAATCAACAGGTTACTGGCCATCTCGGGGAGGTAAAATAGCACAACCCGGGCCAAATCTCCCCATAAACCAAGCACAGGCTCAGCAAAACGTAGGCACATGATATCCGGGTCATTAAACCTCCGAGCAGCTCTAACAGAACACCCAAGTGACTGAAACTTTCTTTGAGTTGCAATGATGAATCTCCGGTGGAAACAAGTTTGGGGAAAATGCTCCTCCTGAACATTTCTTTTTGGATAAAAGGGGCAAAAATCCTTTTCAATTTAACCACTGCTGCAGCAGATTCTTGGTGTCTTAAGCACCTTGATAACGCAGCTCTTAACATGCAGCCGCAATTATGACAAGGGGTAAAGGTTCATGACACACAGAGGGGAAAAAGTTATTTAAGTTATGACAGTCGCTCACAGACTTATTAGCGTTTTGTTCAGTCAGTAACAGAGACATACCGGGTTTATTGATGCAGATTAACATAACTATTCAGCGTCACGCAGAGCCGCTAAGAGTACTTTGCCTCCCTTAAAGACGGACACTGCTGATTCTGTAACTGAAGCTAAGGAAACAGGCAGACGTGCCAAATTATCACTTTGTATTGTTCTTCATTCGGCGAGTAACAGGAAAACTAACAAGGTGGCGTTGAAAATGAGATGCACTGCGGCTCCGCTCAATATCAACCCGCTCCTTCATATTGAACTGAGGAAGACTATACATGAATAAAAGCAAAATACTGTGGATGCTGGAAATCTGAAATAAAAACAAGAAATTCTGGAAATACTCAGCAGGTCTGGCAGCATCTGTGGAGAGAGAAGCAGAGTTAACATTTCGGCTCAGTGACCCTTCTTCAGAACTGGCAAATATTAGAAAAGTCAAAGGTTAGAAGCAAGTAAAGCGGGGGTGGAGCAAGAGATAACAAAGAAGGTGTAGATTGGGCAAGGCCACAGAATAGCTGACCAGAAGGCCATGGAGCAAAGGCAAACAATATGTTAATGGTGTGTTGAAAGACAAAGCATTCGTACAGAAAGGACTGTTAACTTACTGAAAATTGAACAGCAGCAAGTACAAACATGAAAACAAAACAGTGGGTAAGTAAACTGAACAAACTAAGATGAAATAAAATAAACATACAAAAAAATATAAAAAATGTAAAAAAGAAAAATAACAAAAAGTGAAAGTAAAATGGTGGGCCCGTCATGATCTGAAATTATTGAACTCATTATTCAATCCGGCACGCTCTCGTGTGCAGTGGTTAGCACCGCAGCCTCACAGCTCCAGCGACCCGATTTCAATTCTGGGCACTGCCTGTGTGGTGTTTGCAAGTTCTCCCTGTGTCTGCGTGGGATTCCTCCGGGTGCTCCGGTTTCCTCCCACATGCCAAAGACTTGCTGGTTGATAGGTTAATTGGCCATTCCCAATTGCCCCTAGTAAAGGTAGGTGGTAGGGAAATATAGGGAAGGTGAGGATGTGGTAGGAATATGGAATTCGTGTAGGATTAGTATAAATGGGTGGTCGATGGTTGGCAAAGACTCGGTGGGCCGAAGGGCCTGTTTCAGTGCTGTATCACAAAACTAAACTAATCGGTCAACGAGATGCTGTTTTTCGAGCTTGCGTTGTTGTTCACTGGAACACTGCAGCAAGTCCAGGATAGAGATGTGAGCATGAGAGCAGCGGGGAGTCTTGAAATGGCAAGCAACCAGAAGCTCAGGGTCCTGCTTGCGGACTGAGCGGACGTGTTCCGCAAAGCGGTCACCCAGTCTGCGTTTGGTCTCCCCAATAAACATGAATATACATGAATTGGATTTAGGCGCCAGTCCGTTGCAAAACGAGAAGAAAGAAAAGCACAAATGCCATTAACACTGACTTTACAAATGATTCACTGAAAAATTCTTTCATTTGCTGGAAAAGATGAATATTGTGCATCTGAAAATGGGCACCATGGGATTGTGTTGCATACTGACCTGTTTTCCTGTATTTGCCTGTCATCTATACAATTCAATTTGTGTTGGATATCGCTGAGAATCTCATTTCAAGATGCGGGCACAGATATTAATATAATCCTACTGAAAGTTTAATCCTGGAACAAATCCTGTGTGACGTGGATTGCAACGTTTAGAGGGCTGTGCAGCTAAGGTGAGGAAGACGGGAATGATGTGGTTGATGATTGCATGGAATGCATTGCAAACTTGGGTTACGTTGCTTGATTTCATTCTACACCTTGAAATTCAGAAGCAAGTGAGGCACCAGGTGGAAGCCAACAGCTGTCTCTGTGGAAGCGGGCACATGGCCTCCGAATCTAACCATTTGAACTCTGAAAACATTCTGCTGGATCTGAACTACCCTGTATACCAAGGCCAATTTGTATACTTTATAAAGTGGAATGCCCAGAACTATGCAGAGTACTCCAGGTGGGGTCTAACCAGGACATTATATAGCTGTAGCGAAGCTTCGCCCCCATTATTTAACTGCCTCTGTTACGCATTCTACTGCTAGGGTAATCACATTGTATGTTGCAAATCAGCAAAATAAGGACGCATTTGATAAAAATAAAGAGTTTAAAACCACAAATATGTGTCAGTGCAATCATAAATAATGAGAAATGAAATCCAGAACTTGGCAAGAATCCCAAGTGGATGTCTTGGAGTGGTTGGGGAAGGGAATCTTTGTCAATGATGGCACACTGTGCATTGACACTGCAGCAGCTGCTCCACCTCTTACAAACTTAGTTTCTTAAGAGAGAGTTTGCAAAAAAGGGAATTGGATAATTGCATGAAAGGAGAGGCAAACAAAAGCAGAGCGAAGGAAATGGGCCCAACTGGCAAGTCTTTGAAAAAACTGGCAATGGTACGATGGCCTGAATGGCCTGGCAATGTGTTGTGCACTGCTGAGCGTCCATTGCTGGGTCAATACCTCTGCAGCCTTGCGAAATGTCACAGTTGAATTGCATTTCAATGAAACAAGCACCACAAATAGATCATGACTGTATAGTTTAACAGTTCTGAAGAAGGGTCACTGACCCGAAACGTTAACTCTGCTTCTCTTTCCACAGATGCTGCCAGACCTGCTGAGTGAATCCAGCATTTCTTGTTTTTGTTTCAGTTTAACAATACTTGCAGCTTCCTCAGACCTGCAAACGTGCTGAGTTTCTGTAGTTTAGTGGTGATCACGTTTGTCTAATACATAAAAGGTCCCCAGTTCGAAACTGGGCCGAAACATTTTCGAAACAAACCCAAACTTCTGACCACGAAAATGCAATAATTGACATTCCCCATTAACACAACACAATTTCTCAAAGCCCTCTTTCTCTTGCACATTGTGTGCATAATGCCTTGCAATCGCTCCTCTTTCTAGTCCTGCTGCTGCAGAAAGTTCCTCAAAACCTTGCACTTGCACTTCATTTGGCTCAGATTAGCATAGAAACCTGCAACACTAGCTTGCTAAGTAACAGCTGATCTAAGTCTCATTTCAGACGAGGCAAAAGCACATCAGCAATTCACTTTCGCCAGCTCCACATTCGTTGAGACAGGGGCACGCCGCAATATTTTGACCCGCACTGTCCAATTACTCGCTGCGAGCAGCAAGAGGGGTCTGCTGCCTCAATCAACAGGTTACTGGCCATCTCGGGCAGGTAAAATAGCACAGCCCGGGCCAAATCTCCCCATAAACCAAGCACAGGCTCAGCAAAACGGAGGCACATGATATCCGGGTCATTAAACCTCCGAGCAGCTCGAACAGAACACCCAAGTGACTGAAACTTTCTTTGAGTTGCAATGATGAATCTCCGGTGGAAACAAGTTTGGGGAAAATGCTCCTCCTGAACATTTCTTTTTGGGTAAAAGGGGCAAAAATCCTTTTCAATTTAACCACTGCTGCAGCAGATTCTTGGTGTCTTAAGCACCTTGATAACGCAGCTCTCAACATGCAGCCGCAAATATGACAAGGGGTAAAGGTTCATGACACGCAGAGGGGAAAAAGTTATTTAAGTTATGACAGTCACTCACAGACTTGTTAGCGTTTTGTTCAGTCAGTAACAGAGACATACCTGGGTTTATTGATGCAGATTAACATAACTATTCAGCGTCACGCAGAGCCGCTAAGAGTACTTTGCCTCCCTTAAAGACGGACACAGCTGATTCTGTAACTGAAGCTAAGGAAACAGGCAGACGTGCCAAATTATCACTTTGTATTGTTCTTCATTCGGCGAGTAACAGGAAAACTAACAAGGTGGCGTTGAAAATGAGATGCACTGCGGCTCCGCTCAATATCAACCCGCTCCTTCATATTGAACTGAGGAAGACTATACATGAATAAAAGCAAAATACTGTGGATGCTGGAAATCTGAAATAAAAACAAGAAATTCTGGAAATACTCAGCAGGTCTGGCAGCATCTGTGGAGAGAGAAGCAGAGTTAACATTTCGGCTCAGTGACCCTTCTTCAGAACTGGCAAATATTAGAAACGTCAAAGGATAGAAACAAGTAAAGTGGGGGTGGAGCAAGAGATAACAAAGGAGAAGGTGTAGATTGGGCAAGGCCACAGAATAGCTGACCAGAAGGTCATGGAGCAAAGGCAAACAATATGTTAGTGGTGTTGAAAGACAAAGCATTCGTACAGATAGGACTGTTAACGGACTGAAAATTGAACAGCAGCAAGTACAAACATGAAAACAAAACAGTGGGTAAGTAAACTGAACAAACTAAGATGAAATAAAATAAACATACAAAAAAATGTAAAAAAGAAAAATAACAAAAAGTGAAAGTACAATGGGGGGTCCGTCATGATCTGAAATTATAGAACTCAATATTCAGTCCGGCAGGCTCTCGTGTGCAGTGGTTAGCACCGCAGCCTCACAGCTCCAGCGACCCGGTTTCAATTCTGGGCACTGACTGTGTGGTGTTTGCAAGTTCTCCCTGTGTCTGCGTGGGATTCCTCCGGGTGCTCCGGTTTCCTCCCACATGCCAAAGACTTGCTGGTTGATAGGTTAATTGGCCATTCCCAATTGCCCCTAGTAAAGGTAGGTGGTAGGGAAATATAGGGAAGGTGGGGATGTGGTGGGAATATAGAATTCGTGTAGGATTAGTATAAATGGGTGGTCGCTGGTCGGCACAGTCTCGGTGGGCCGAAGGGCCTGTTTCAGTGCTGTATCACGAAACTAAACTAATCGGTCAACGAGATGCTGTTTTTCGAGCTTGCGTTGTTGTTCACTGGAACACTGCAGCAAGCCCAGGATAGAGATGTGAGCATGAGAGCAGCGGGGAGTCTTGAAATGGCAAGCAACCAGAAGCTCAGGGTCCTGCTTGCGGACTGAGCGGACGTGTTCCACAAAGCGGTCACCCAGTCTGCGTTTGGTCTCCCCAATAAACATGAATATACATGAATTGGATTTAGGAGCCAGTAAGTTGCAAAACGAGAAGAAAGAAAGGCATAAATGCCATTAACACTGACTTTACAAATGATTCACTGAAATATTCTTTCATTTGCTGGAAAAGATGAATATTGTGCCTCTGAAAATGGGCACCATGGGATTGTGTTGCATACTGACCTGTTTTCCTGTATTTGCCTGTCATCTGTACAATTCAATTTGTGTTGGATATCGCTGAGAATCTCATTTCAAGATGCGGCCACAGACATTAATATAATCCTACTGAAAGTTTAATCCTGGAAGAAATCCTGTGTGACGTGGATTGCAACGTTTAGAGGGCTGTGCAGCTAAGGTGAGGAAGACGGGAATGATGTGGTTGATGATTGCATGGAATGCATTGCAAACGTGGGTTACGTTGCTTGATTTCATTCTACACCTTGAAATTCAGAAGCAAGTGAGGCACCAGGTGGAAACCAACAGCTGTCTCTGTGGAAGCGGGGACATGGCCTCCGAATCTAACCATTTGAACTCTGAAAACATTCTGCTGGATCTGAACTGCCCTGTATACCAAGGCCAATTTGTATACTTTATAAAGTGGAATGCCCAGAACTATGCAGAGTACTCCAGGTGGGGTCTAACCAGGATATTTTATAGCTGTAGCGAAGCTTCGCCCCCATTATTTAACTGCCTCTGTTACGCATTCTACTGCTAGGGTAATCACATTGTATGTTGCAAATCAGCAAAATAAGGACGCATTTGATAAAAATAAAGAGTTTAAAAGCACAAATATGTGTCAGTGCAATCAGTAAATAATGAGAAATGAAATCCAGAACTTGGCAAGAATCCCAAGTGGATGTCTTGGAGTGGTTGGGGAAGGGAATCTTTGTCAATGATGGCACACTGTGCATTGACACTGCAGCAGCTGCTCCACCTCTTACAAACTTAGTTTCTTAAGTGAGAGTTTACACAAAAGGGAATTGGATAATTGCATGAAAGGAGAGGCAAACAAAAGCAGAGCGAAGGAAATGGGCCCAACTGGCAAGTCTTTGAAAAAACTGGCAATGGTACGATAGCCTGAATGGCCTGGCAATGTGTTGTGCACTGCTGAGCGTCCATTGCTGGGTCAATACCTCTGCAGCCTTGCGAAATGTCACAGTGGAATTGCATTTCAATAAAACAAGCACCACAAATAGATCATGACTGTATAGTTTAACAATACTTGCAGCTTCCTCAGCCCTGCAACCGTGATGAGTTTCTGTAGTGTCGTGGTGATCACGTTTGTTTGACATACCAAAGGTCCCCAGTTCGAAACTGAGCTGAAGCATTTTCGAAACAAACCCAAACTTCTGACCACGATATATGCAATCATTGACATTCCCCATTAACACAACACAATTTCTCAAAGTCCTATTTCTCTTGCACATTGTGTGCACAATGCCTTGCAATCGCTCCTCTTTCTAGTCCTGATGCTGCAGAAAGTTCCTCAAAACCTAGCACTTGCACTTCATTTGGCTCAGATTAGAATAGAAACCTGCAGCACTAGCTTGCTAAGTCACAGCTGATCTAAGTCTCATTTCAGACGAGGCAAAAGCACATCAGCAATTCACTTTCGCCAGCTCCACATTCGTTGAGACAGGGGCACGCCGCAATATTTTGACCCGCACTGTCCAATTACTCGCTGCTAGCAGCAAGAGGGGTCTGCTGCCTCAATCAACAGGTTACTGGCCATCTCGGGGAGGTAAAATAGCACAACCCGGGCCAAATCTCCCCATAAACCAAGCACAGGCTCAGCAAAACGTAGGCACATGATATCCGGGTCACTAAACCTCCGAGCAGCTCGAACAGAACACCCAAGTGACTGAAACTTTCTTTGAGTTGCAATGATGAATCTCCGGTGGAAACAAGTTTGGGGAAATTGCTCCTCCTGAACATTTCTTTTTGGGTAAAAGGGGCAAAAATCCTTTTCAATTTCACCACTGCTGCAGCAGATTCTTGGTGTCTTAAGCACCTTGATAACGCAGCTCTTAACAAACAGCCGCAATTATGACAAGGGGTAAAGGTTCATGACACGCAGAGGGGAAAAAGTTATTTAAGTTATGACAGTCGCTCACAGACTTATTAGCGTTTTGTTCAGTCAGTAACAGAGACATACCTGGGTTTATTGATGCAGATTAACATAACTATTCAGCGTCACGCAGAGCCGCTAAGAGTACTTTGCCTCCCTTAAAGACGGACACAGCTGATTCTGTAACTGAAGCTAAGGAAACAGGCAGACGTGCCAAATTATCACTTTGTATTGTTCTTCATTCGGCGAGTAACAGGAAAACTAACAAGGTGGCGTTGAAAATGAGATGCACTGCGGCTCCGCTCAATATCAACCCGCTCCTTCATATTGAACTGAGGAAGACCATACATGAATAAAAGCAAAATACTGTGGATGCTGGAAATCTGAAATAAAAACAAGAAATTCTGGAAAAACTCAGCAGGTCTGGCAGCATCTGTGGAGAGAGAAGCAGAGTTAACATTTTGGCTCAGTGACCCTTCTTCAGAACTGGCAAATATTAGAAAAGTCAAAGGTTAGAAGCAAGTAAAGCGGGGGTGGAGCAAGAGATAACAAAGGAGAAGGTGTAGATTGGGCAAGGCCACAGAATAGCTGACCAGAAGGTCATGGAGCAAAGGCAAACAATATGTTAATGGTGTGTTGAAAGACAACGCATTAGTACAGATAGGACTGTTAACGGACTGAAAATTGAACAGCAGCAGGTACAAACATGAAAACAAAACAGTGGGTAAGTAAACTGAACAATCTAAGATGAAATAAAATAAACATACCTAAAATGTAAAAAATGTAAAAAAGAAAAATAACAAAAAGTGAAATTAAAATGGGGGGCCCGTCATGATCTGAAATTATTGAACTCAATATTCAGTCCGGCACGCTCTCGTGTGCAGTGGTTCGCACCGCAGCCTCACAGCTCCAGCGACCCGGTTTCAATTCTGGGCACTGCCTGTGTGGTGTTTGCAAGTTCTCCCTGTGTCTGCGTGGGATTCCTCCGGGTGCTCCGGTTTCCTCCCACATGCCAAAGACTTGCTGGCTGATAGGTTAATTGCCCATTCCCAATTGCCCCTAGTAAAGGTAGGTGGTGGGGAAATATAGGGAAGGTGGGGATGTGGTGGGAATATGGAATTCGTGTAGGATTAGCATAAATGGGTGGTCGATGGTCGGCACAGACTCGGTGGGCCGAAGGGCCTGTTTCAGTGCTGCATCACGAAACTAAACTAATCGGTCAACGAGATGCTGTTTTTCGAGCTTGCGTTGTTGTTCACTGGAACACTGCAGCAAGCCCAGGATAGAGATGTGAGCATGAGAGCAGCGGGGAGTCTTGAAATGGCAAGCAACCAGAAGCTCAGGGTCCTGCTTGCGGACTGAGCGGACGTGTTCCGCAAAGCGGTCACCCAGTCTGCGTTTGGTCTCCCCAATAAACATGAATATACATGAATTGGATTTAGGCGCCAGTATGTTGCAAAATGAGAAGAAAGAAAGGCACAAATGCCATTAACACTGACTTTACAAATGATTCACTGAAAAATTCTTTCATTTGCTGGAAAAGATGAATATTGTGCATCTGAAAATGGGCACCATGGGATTGTGTTGCATACTGACCTGTTTTCCTGTATTTGCCTGTCATCTATACCATTCAATTTGTGTTGGATATCGCTGAGAATCACATTTCAAGATGAGGGCACAGATATTAATATAATCCTACTGAAAGTTTAATCCTGGAACAAATCCTGTGTGACGTGGATTGCAACGTTTCGAGGGCTGTGCAGCTAAGGTGAGGAAGACGGGAATGATGTGGTTGATGATTGCATGGAATGCATTGCAAACTTGGGTTACGTTGCTTGATTTCATTCTACACCTTGAAATTCAGAAGCAAGTGAGGCACCAGGTGGAAACCAACAGCTGTCTCTGTGGAAGCGGGGACATGGCCCCCGATTCTAACCATTTGAACTCTGAAAACATTCTGCTGGATCTGAACTGCCCTGTATACCAAGGCCAATTTGTATACTTTATAAAGTGGAATGCCCAGAACTATGCAGAATACTCCAGGTGGGGTCTAACCAGGACATTATATCGCTGTAGCGAAGCTTCGCCCCCATTATTTAACTGCCTCTGTTACGCATTCTACTGCTCGGGTAATCACATTGTATGTTGCAAATCAGCAAAATAAGGACGCATTTGATAAAAATAAAGAGTTTAAAAGCACAAATATGTGTCAGTGCAATCAGTAAATAATGAGACATGAAATCCAGAACTTGGCAAGAATCCCAAGTGGATGTCTTGGAGTGTTTGGGGAAGGGAATCTTGTCAATGATGGCACACTGTGCATTGACAATGCAGCAGCTGCTGCACCTCTTCCAATCTGAGTTTCTTAAGTGAGTGTTTACAAAAAAGGGAATTGGATAATTGCATGAAAGTGGAGGCAAACAAAAGCAGAGCGAAGGAAGTGGGCCCAACTGGCAAGTCTTTGAAAAAACTGGCAATGGTACGATGGCCTCAATGGCCTGGCAATGTGTTGTGCACTGCTGAGCGTCCATTGCTGGGTCAATACCTCTGCAGCCTTGCAAAATGTCACAGTGGAATTGCATTTCAATGAAACAAGCACCACAAATAGATCATGACTGTATAGTTTAACAATACTTGCAGCTTCCTCAGCTCTGCAACCGTGCTGAGTTTCTGTAGTGTAGTGGTGATCACGTTTGTCTCACACACATAAGGTCTCCAGTTCGAAACTGGGCATAAACATTTTCGAAACAAACCCAAACTTCTGACCACGATGGATGCAATCATTGACATTCCCCATGAACACAACACAATTTCACAAAGTCCTATTTCTCTTGCACATTGTGTGCACAATGCCTTGCAATTGCTCCTCTTTCTTGTCCTGATGCTGCAGAAAGTTCCTCAAAACCTAGCACTTGCACTTCATTTGGCTCAGATTAGAATAGAAACCTGCAACACGAGCTTGCTAAGTCACAGCTGAATTAAGTCTCATTTCAGACGAGGCAAAAGCACATCAGCAATTCACTTTCGCCAGCTCCACATTCGTTGAGACAGGGGCACGCCGCAATATTTTGACCCGCACTGTCCAATTACACACTGCTAGCAGCAAGAGGGCTCTGCTGACTCACTCAACAGGTTACTGGCCATCTCGGGGAAGTAAAATAGCACAACCCGGGCCAAATCTCCCCAGAAACCAAGCACAGGCTCAGCAAAACGTAGGCACATGATATCCGGGTCACTAAACCTCCGAGCAGCTCTAACAGAACACCCAAGTGACGGAAACTTTCTTTGAGTTGCAATGATGAATCTCCGGTGGAAACAAGTTTGGGGAAAATGCTCCTCCTGAACATTTCTTTTTGGGTAAAAGGGGCAAAAATCCTTTTCAATTTAACCACTGCTGCGGCAGATTCTTGGTGTCTTAAGCACCTTGAAAACGCAGCTCTTAACATGCAGCCGCAATTATGACAAGGGGTAAAGGTTCATGACACGCAGAGGGGAAAAATTTATTTAAGTTATGACAGTCGCTCACAGACTTATTAGCGTTTTGTTCAGTCAGTAACAGAGACATACCTGGGTTTATTGATGCAGATTAACATAACTATTCAGCGTCACGCAGAGCTCGAAGAATACTTTGCCTCCCTTAAAGACGGACGCAGCTGATTCTGTAACTGAAGCTAAGGAAACAGGCAGACGTGCCAAATTATCACTTTGTATTGTTCTTCATTCGGCGAGTAACAGGAAAACTAACAAGGTGGCGTTGAAAATGAGATGCACTGCGGCTCCGCTCAATATCAACCCGCTCCTTCATATTGAACTGAGGAAGAATATACATGAATAAAAGCAAAGTACTGTGGATGCTGGAAATCTGAAATAAAAACAAGAAATTCTGGAAATACTCAGCAGGTCTGGCAGCATCTGTGGAGAGAGAAGCAGAGTTAACATTTCGGCTCAGTGACCCTTCTTCAGAACTGGCAAATATTAGAAAAGTCAAAGGTTAGAAGCAAGTAAAGTGGGGGTGGAGCAAGAGATAACAAAGGAGAAGGTGTAGATTGGGCAAGGCCACAGAATAGCTGACCAGAAGGTCATGGAGCAAAGGCAAACAATATGTTAATTGTGTGTTGAAAGACAAAGCATTAGTACAGATAGGACTGTTAACGGACTGAAAATTGAACAGCAGCAAGTACAAACATGAAAACAAAACAGTGGGTAAGTAAACTGAACAAACTAAGATGAAATAAAATAAACATACAAAAAAATGTAAAAAATGTAAAAAAGAAAAATAACAAAAAGTGAAAGTATAATGGGGGGCCCGTCATGATCTGAAATTATTGAATTCAATATTCAGTCCGGCACGCTCTCATGTGCAATGGTCAGCACCGCAGCCTCACAGCTCCAGCGACCCGGTTTCAATTCTGGGCACTGCCTGTGTGGTGTTTGCAAGTTCTCCCTGTGTCTGCGTGGGATTCCTCCGGGTGCTCCGGTTTCCTCCCACATGCCAAAGACTTGCTGGTTGATAGGTTAATTGGCCATTCCCAATTGCCCCTAGTAAAGGTAGGTGGTAGGGAAATATAGGGAAGGTGGGGATGTGGTAGGAATATGGAATTCGTGTAGGATTAGTATAAATGGGTGGTCGATGGTCGGCACAGACTCGGTGGGCCGAAGGGCCTGTTTCAGTGCTGCATCACGAAACTAAACTAATCAGTCAACGAGATGCTGTTTTTCGAGCGTGCGTTGTTGTTCACTTGAACACTACAGCAAGCCCAGGATAGAGATGTGAGCATGAGAGCAGCGGGGAGTCTTGAAATGGCAAGCAACCAGAAGCTCAGGGTCCTGCTTGCGGACTGAGCGGACGTGTTCCGCAAAGCGATCACCCAGTCTGCGTTTGGTCTCCCCAAAAAACATGAATATACATTAATTGGATTTAGGCGCCAGTATGTTGCAAAACGAGAAGAAAGAAAGGCACAAATGCCATTAACACTGACTTTACAAATGATTCACTGAAAAATTCTTTCATTTGCTGGAAAAGATGAATATTGTGCATCTGAAAATAGGCACCATGGGATTGTGTTGCATACTGACCTGTTTTCCTGTATTTGCCTGTCATCTATACAATTCAATTTGTGTTGGATATCGCTGAGAATCTCATTTCAAGATGCGGGCACAGATATTAATATAATCCGACTGAAAGTTTAATACTGGAACAAATCCTGTGTGACGTGGATTGCAACGTTTGGAGGGCTGTGCAGCTAAGGTGAGGAAGACGGGAATGATGTGGTTGATGATTGCATGGAATGCATTGCAAACTTGGGTTACGTTGCTTGATTTCATTCTGCACCTTGAAATTCAGAAGCAAGTGAGGCACCAGGTGGAAACCAACAGCTGTCTCTGTGGAAGCGGGGACATGGCTTCCTAATCTAACCATTTGAACTCTG
The DNA here is from genome assembly GCF_036365525.1 of Heterodontus francisci. NCBI lineage: Eukaryota > Metazoa > Chordata > Chondrichthyes > Heterodontiformes > Heterodontidae > Heterodontus > Heterodontus francisci. The sequence continues at coordinate 38,448,338 of NC_090392.1, read as the reverse complement.
AAAACATTCTGCTGGATCTGAACTGCCCTGTATACCAAGGCCAATTTGTATACTTTATAAAGTGGAATGCCCAGAACTATGCAGAGTACTCCAGGTGGGGTCTAACCAGGACATTATATAGCTGTAGCGAAGCTTCGCCCCCATTATTTAACTGCCTCTGTTACGCATTCTACTGCTCGGGTAATCACATTGTATGTTGCAAATCAGCAAAATAAGGACGCATTTGATAAGAATAAAGAGTTTAAAAGCACAAATATGTGTCAGTGCAATCAGTAAATAATGAGAAATGAAATGCAGAACTTGGCAAGAATCCCAAGTGGATGTCTTGGAGTGCTTGGGGAAGGGAATCTTGTCACTGATGGCACACTGTGCATTGACACTGCAGCAGCTGCTGCACCTCTTCCAAACTTAGTTTCTTAAGTGAGAGTTTACAAAAAAGGGAATTGGATAATTGCATGAAAGGAGAGGCAAACAAAAGCAGAGCGAAGGAAGTGGGCCCAACTGGCAAGTCTTTGAAAAAAGTGGCAATGGTACGATGGCCTGAATGGCCTGGCAATGTGTTGTGCACTGCTGAGCGTCCATTGCTGGGTCAATACCTCTGCAGCCTTGCAAAATGTCACAGTGGAATTGCATTTCAATGAAACAAGCACCACAAATAGATCATGACTGTATAGTTTAACAATGCTTGCAGCTTCCTCAGCCCTGTAATCGTGTTGAGATTCTGTAGTGTTCTGGTGATCACGTTGCTCTCACACGCAAAAGATCCCCAGTTCGAAACTGGGCAGAAGCATTTTCGAAACAAACCCAAACTTCTGACCACGGTGCATGCAATCATTGACATTCCCCATTGACACAACACAATTTCTCAAAGTCCTATTTCTCTTGCACATTGTGTGCACAATGCCTTGCAATCGCTCCTCTTTCTTGTGCTGATGCTGCAGAAAGTTCCTCAAAACCTAGCACTTGCACTTCATTTGGCTCAGATTAGAATAGAAACCTGCAACACGAGCTTGCTAAGTCACAGCTGATCTCAGTCTCATTTCAGACGAGGCAAAAGCACATCAGCAATTCACTTTCGCCAGCTCCACATTCGTTGAGACAGGGGCACGCCGCAATATTTTGACCCGCACTGTCCAATTACTCGCTGCTAGCAGCAAGAGGGGTCTGCTGCCTCACTCAACAGGTTACTGGCCATCTCAGGGAGGTAAAATAGCACAACCCGGGCCAAATCTCCCCAGAAACCAAGCACAGGCTCAGCAAAACGTAGGCACATGATATCCGGGTCACTAAACCTCCGAGCAGCTCTAACAGAACACCCAAGTGACTGAAACTTTCTTTGAGTTGCAATGATGAATCTCCGGTGGAAACAAGTTTGGGGAAAATGCTCCTCCTGAACATTTCTTTTTGGGTAAAAGGGGCAAAAATCCTTTTCAATTTAACCACTGCTGCGGCAGATTCTTGGTGTCTTAAGCACCTTGAAAACGCAGCTCTTAACATGCAGCCGCAATTATGACAAGGGGTAAAGGTTCATGACACGCAGAGGGGAAAAAGTTATTTAAGTTATGACAGTCGCTCACAGACTTATTCGCGTTTTGTTCAGTCAGTAACAGAGACATACCTGGGTTTATTGATGCAGATTAACATAACTATTCAGCGTCACGCAGAGCTCGAAGAGTACTTTGCCTCCCTTAAAGACGGACGCAGCTGATTCTGTAACTGAAGCTAAGGAAACAGGCAGACGTGCCAAATTATCACTTTGTATTGTTCTTCATTCGGCGAGTAACAGGAAAACTAACAAGGTGGCGTTGAAAATGAGATGCACTGCGGCTCCGCTCAATATCAACCCGCTCCTTCATATTGAACTGAGGAAGAATATACATGAATAAAAGCAAAATACTGTGGATGCTGGAAATCTGAAATAAAAACAAGAAATTCTGGAAATACTCAGCAGGTCTGGCAGCATCTGTGGAGAGAGAAGCAGAGTTAACATTTCGGCTCAGTGACCCTTCTTCAGAACTGGCAAATATTAGAAAAGTCAAAGGTTAGAAGCAAGTAAAGCGGGGGTGGAGCAAGAGATAACAAAGGAGAAGGCCACAGAATAGCTGACCAGAAGGTCATGGAGCAAAGGCAAACAATATGTTAATTGTGTTTTGAAAGACAAAGCATTAGTACAGATAGGACTGTTAACGGACTGAAAATTGAACAGCAGCAAGTACAAACATGAAAACAAAACAGTGGGTAAGTAAACTGAACAAACTAAGATGAAATAAAATAAACATACAAAAAAATGTAAAAAATGTAAAAAAGAAAAATAACAAAAAGTGAAAGTATAATGGGGGGCCCGTCATGATCTGAAATTATTGAACTCAATATTCAGTCCGGCACGCTCTCGTGTGCAATGGTCAGCACCGCAGCCTCACAGCTCCAGCGACCCGGTTTCAATTCTGGGCACTGCCTGTGTGGTGTTTGCAAGTTCTCCCTGTGTCTGCGTGGGATTCCTCCGGGTGCTCCGGTTTCCTCCCACATGCCAAAGACTTGCTGGTTGATAGGTTAATTGGCCATTCCCAATTGCCCCTAGTAAAGGTAGGTGGTAGGGAAATATAGGGAAGGTGGGGATGTGGTAGGAATATGGAATTCGTGTAGGATTAGTATAAATGGGTGGTCGATGGTCGGCACAGACTCGGTGGGCCGAAGGGCCTGTTTCAGTGCTGCATCACGAAACTGAACTAATCGGTCAACGAGATGCTGTTTTTCGAGCTTGCGTTGTTGTTCACTTGAACACTACAGCAAGCCCAGGATAGAGATGTGAGCATGAGAGCAGCGGGGAGTCTTGAAATGGCAAGCAACCAGAAGCTCAGGGTCCTGCTTGCGGACTGAGCGGACGTGTTCCGCAAAGCGATCACCCAGTCTGCGTTTGGTCTCCCCAAAAAACATGAATATACATTAATTGGATTTAGGCGCCAGTATGTTGCAAAACGAGAAGAAAGAAAGGCACAAATGCCATTAACACTGACTTTACAAATGATTCACTGAAAAATTCTTTCATTTGCTGGAAAAGATGAATATTGTGCATCTGAAAATAGGCACCATGGGATTGTGTTGCATACTGACCTGTTTTCCTGTATTTGCCTGTCATCTATACAATTCAATTTGTGTTGGATATCGCTGAGAATCTCATTTCAAGATACGGGCACAGATATTAATATCATCCGACTGAAAGTTTAATCCTGGAACAAATCCTGTGTGACGTGGATTGCAACGTTTGGAGGGCTGTGCAGCTAAGGTGAGGAAGACGGGAATGATGTGGTTGATGATTGCATGGAATGCATTGCAAACTTGGGTTACGTTGCTTGATTTCATTCTACACCTTGAAATTCAGAAACAAGTGAGGCACCAGGTGGAAACCAACAGCTGTCTCTGTGGAAGCGGGGACATGGCTTCCTAATCTAACCATTTGAACTCTGAAAACATTCTGCTGGATCTGAACTGCCCTGTATACCAAGGCCAATGTGTATACTTTATAAAGTTGAATGCCCAGAACTATGCAGAATACTACAGGTGGGGTCTAACCAGGACATTATATAGCTGTAGAGAAGCTTCGCCCCCATTATTTAACTGCCTCTGTTACGCATTCTACTGCTCGGGTAATCACATTGTATGTTGCAAATCAGCAAAATAATGACGCATTTGATAAAAATAAAGAGTTTAAAAGCACAAATATGTGTCAGTGCAATCAGTAAATAATGAGAAATGAAATCCAGAACTTGGCAAGAATCCCAAGTGGATGTCTTGGAGTGGTTGGGGAAGGGAATCTTGTCAATGATGGCACACTGTGCATTGACACTGCAGCAGCTGCTGCACCTCTTCCAAACTTAGTTTCTTAAGTGAGAGTTTACAAAAAAGGGAATTGGATAATTGCATGAAAGGAGAGTCAAACAAAAGCAGAGCGAAGGAAGTGGGCCCAACTGGCAAGTCTTTGAAAAAAGTGGCAATGGTACGATGGCCTGAATGGCCTGGCAATGTGTTGTGCACTGCTGAGCGTCCATTGCTGGGTCAATACCTCTGCAGCCTTGCAAAATGTCACAGTGGAATTGCATTTCAATGAAACAAGCACCACAAATAGATCATGACTGTATAGTTTAACAATACTTGCAGCTTCCTCAACCCTGCAACCGTGCTGAGTTTCTGTAGTGTAGTGGTGATCACGTTTGTCTCACACGCGAAAGGTACTCAGTTCGAAACTGGGCAGAAACATTTTCGAAACAAATCCAAACTTCTGACCACCGTCTCTGCAAACATTGACATTCCCCATTAACACAACACAATTTCTCAAAGTCCTATTTCTCTTGCACATTGTGTGCACAATGCCTTGCAATCGGTCCTCTTTCTTGTCCTGATGCTGCAGAAAGTTCTTCAAAACCTAGCACTTGCACTTCATTTGGCTCAGATTAGAATAGAAACCTGCAACACTAGCTTGCTAAGTCACAGCTGATCTAAGTCTCATTTCAGACGAGGCAAAAGCACATCAGCAATTCACTTTTGCCAGCTCCACATTCGTTGAGACAGGGGCACGCCGCAATATTTTGACCCGCACTGTCCAATTACTCGCTGCTGGCAGCAAGAGGGGTCTGCTGCCTCAATCAACAGGTTACTTGCCATCTCAGGGAGGTAAAATAGCACAACCCGGGCCAAATCTCCCCAGAAACCAAGCACAGGCTCAGCAAAACGTAGGCACATGATATCCGGGTCACTAAACCTCCGAGCAGCTCGAACAGAACACCCAAGTGACTGAAACTTTCTTTGAGTTGCAATGATGAATCTCCGGTGGAAACAAGTTTGGGGAAAATGCTCCTCCTGAACATTTCTTTTTGGGTAAAAGGGGCAAAAATCCTTTTCAATTTAACCACTGCTGCGGCAGATTCTTGGTGTCTTAAGCACGTTGATAACGCAGCTCTTAACATGCAGCCGCAATTATGACAAGGGGTAAAGGTTCATGACACGCAGAGGGGAAAAAGTTATTTAAGTTATGACAGTCGCTCACAGACTTATTAGCGTTTTGTTCAGTCAGTAACAGAGACATGCCTGGGTTTATTGATGCAGATTAACATAACTATTCAGCGTCACGCAGAGCTCGAAGAGTACTTTGCCTCCCTTAAAGACGGACACAGCTGATTCTGTAACTGAAGCTAAGGAAACAGGCAGACGTGCCAAATTATCACTTTGTATTGTTCTTCATTCGGCGAGTAACAGGAAAACTAACAAGGTGGCGTTGAAAATGAGATGCACTGCGGCTCCGCTCAATATCAACCCGCTCCTTCATATTGAACTGAGGAAGAATATACATGAATAAAAGCAAAATACTGTGGATGCTGGAAATCTGAAATAAAAACAAGAAATTCTGGAAATACTCAGCAGGTCTGGCAGCATCTGTGGAGAGAGAAGCAGAGTTAACATTTCGGCTCAGTGACCCTTCTTCAGAACTGGCAAATATTAGAAAAGTCAAAGGTTAGAAGCAAGTAAAGCGGGGGTGGAGCAAGAGATAACAAAGGAGAAGGTGCAGATTGGGCAAGGCCACAGAATAGCTGACCAGACGGTCATGGAGCAAAGGCAAACAATATGTTAATGGTGTGTTGAAAGACAAAACATTCGTACAGATAGGACTGTTAATGGACTGAAAATTGAACAGCAGCAAGTACAAACATGAAAACAAAACAGTGGGGAAGTAAACTGAACAAACTAAGATGAAATAAAATAAACATACAAAAAAATGTAAAAAATGTAAAAAAGAAAAATAACAAAAAGTGAAATTAAAATGGGGGGCCCGTCATGATCCGAAATTATTGAACTCAATATTCAGTCCGGCACGCTCTCGTGTGCAATGGTTAGCACCGCAGCCTCACAGCTCCAGCGACCCGGTTTCAATTCTGGGCATTGCCTGTGTGGTGTTTGCAAGTTCTCCCTGTGTCTGCGTGGGATTCCTCCGGGTGCTCCGGTTTCCTCCCACATGCCAAAGACTTGCTGGTTGATAGGTTAATTGGCCATTCCCAATTGCCCCTAGTAAAGGTAGGTGGTAGGGAAATATAGGGGAGGTGGGGATGTGGTAGGAATATGGAATTCGTGTAGGATTAGTATAAATGGGTGGTCGATGGTCGGCACAGACTCGGTGGGCCGAAGGGCCTGTTTCAGTGCTGCGTCACGAAACTAAACTAATCGGTCAACGAGATGCTGTTTTTCGAGCTTGCGTTGTTGTTCACTGGAACACTACAGCAAGCCCAGGATAGAGATGTGAGCATGAGAGCAGCGGGGAGTCTTGAAATGGCAAGCAACCAGAAGCTCAGGGTCCTGCTTGCGGACTGAGCGGACGTGTTCCGCAAAGCGATCACCCAGTCTGCGTTTGGTCTCCCCAATAAACATGAATATACATGAATTGGATTTAGGCGCCAGTATGTTGCAAAACGAGAAGAAAGAAATGCACAAATGCCATTAACACAGACTTTACAAATGATTCACTGAAAAATTCTTTCATTTGCTGGAAAAGATGAATATTGTGCATCTGAAAATAGGCACCATGGGATTGTGTTGCAAACTGACCTGTTTTCCTGTATTTGCCTGTCATCTCTTCAATTCAATTTGTGTTGGATATCGCTGAGAATCTCATTTCAAGACGCGGGCACAGATATTAACATAATCCTACTGAAAGTTTCATCCTGGAACAAATCCTGTGTGACGTGGATTGCAACGTTTAGAGGGCTGTGCAGCTAAGGTGAGGAAGACGGGAATGATGTGGTTGATGATTGCATGGAATGCATTGCAAACTTGGGTTACGTTGCTTGATTTCATTCTACACCTTGAAATTCAGAAGCAAGTGAGGCACCAGGTGGAAACCAACAGCTGTCTCTGTGGAAGCGGGGACATGGCTTCCTAATCTAACCATTTGAACTCTGAAAACATTCTGCTGGATCTGAACTGCCCTGTATACCAAGGCCAATTTGTATACTTTATAAAGTGGAATGCCCAGAACTATGCAGAGTACTCCAGGTGGGGTCTAACCAGGACATTATATAGCTGTAGCGAAGCTTCGCCCCCATTATTTAACTGCCTCTGTTACGCATTCTACTGCTCGGGTAATCACATTGTATGTTGCAAATCAGCAAAATAAGGACGCATTTGATAAAAAATAAAGAGTTTAAAAGCACAAATATGTGTCAGTGCAATCAGTAAATAATGAGAAATGAAATCCAGAACTTGGCAAGAATCCCAAGTGGATGTCTTGGAGTGGTTGGGGAAGGGAATCTTGTCAATGATGGCACACCGTGCATTGACACTGCAGCAGCTGCTGCACCTCTTCCAAACTTAGTTTCTTAAGTGAGAGTTTACAAAAAAGGGAATTGGATAATTGCATGAAAGGAGAGGCAAACAAAAGCAGAGCGAAGGAAGTGGGCCCAACTGGCAAGTCTTTGAAAAAAGTGGCAATGGTACGATGGCCTGAATGGCCTGGCAATGTGTTGTGCACTGCTGAGCGTCCATTGCTGGGTCAATACCTCTGCAGCCTTGCAAAATGTCACAGTGGAATTGCATTTCAATGAAACAAGCACCACAAATAGATCATGACTGTATAGTTTAACAATACTTGCAGCTTCCTCAGCCCTATAACCGTGCTGAGTTTCTGTAGTGTACTGGTGATCACGTTTGTCACACACACAAAAAGTCCCCAGTTCGAAACTGGGCAGCAACATTTTCGAAACAAACCCAAACTTCTGACCACGATATATGCAATCATTGACATTCCCCATTAACACAACACAATTTCTCAAAGTCCTATTTCTCTTGCACATTGTGTGCACAATGCCTTGCAATCGGTCCTCTTTCTTGTCCTGATGCTGCAGAAAGTTCTTCAAAACCTACCACTTGCACTTCATTTGGCTCAGATTAGAATAGAAACCTGCAACACTAGCTTGCTAAGTCACAGCTGATCTAAGTCTCATTTCAGACGAGGCAAAAGCACATCAGCAATTCACTTTCGCCAGCTCCACATTCGTTGAGACAGGGGCACGCCGCAATATTTTGACCCGCACTGTCCAATTACTCGCTGCTGGCAGCAAGAGGGGTCTGCTGCCTCAATCAACAGGTTACTGGCCATCTCAGGGAGGTAAAATAGCACAAACCGGGCCAAATCTCCCCAGAAACCAAGCACAGGCTCAGCAAAACGTAGGCACATGATATCCGGGTCACTAAACCTCCGAGCAGCTCGAACAGAACACCCAAGTGACTGAAACTTTCTTTGAGTTGCAATGATGAATCTCCGGTGGAAACAAGTTTGGGGAAAATGCTCCTCCTGAACATTTCTTTTTGGGTAAAAGGGGCAAAAATCCTTTTCAATTTAACCACTGCTGCGGCAGATTCTTGGTGTCTTAAGCACCTTGAAAACGCAGCTCTTAACATGCAGCCGCAATTATGACAAGGGGTAAAGGTTCATGACACGCAGAGGGGAAAAGGTTATTTAAGTTATGACAGTCGCTCACAGACTTATTAGCGTTTTGTTCAGTCAGTAACAGAGACATGCCTGGGTTTATTGATGCAGATTAACATAACTATTCAGCGTCACGCAGAGCTCGAAGAGTACTTTGCCTCCCTTAAAGACGGACACAGCTGATTCTGTAACTGAAGCTAAGGAAACAGGCAGACGTGCCAAATTATCACTTTGTATTGTTCTTCATTCGGCGAGTAACAGGAAAACTAACAAGGTGGCGTTGAAAATGAGATGCACTGCGGCTCCGCTCAATATCAACCCGCTCCTTCATATTGAACTGAGCAAGAATATACATGAATAAAAGCAAAATACTGTGGATGCTGGAAATCTGAAATAAAAACAAGAAATTCTGGAAATACTCAGCAGGTCTGGCAGCATCTGTGGAGAGAGAAGCAGAGTTAACATTTCGGCTCAGTGACCCTTCTTCAGAACTGGCAAATATTAGAAAAGTCAAAGGTTAGAAGCAAGTAAAGCGGGGGTGGAGCAAGAGATAACAAAGGAGAAGGTGCAGATTGGGCAAGGCCACAGAATAGCTGACCAGAAGGTCATGGAGCAAAGGCAAACAATATGTTAATGGTGTGTTGAAAGACAAAACATTAGTACAGATAGGACTGTTAATGGACTGAAAATTGAACAGCAGCAAGTACAAACATGAAAACAAAACAGTGGGTAAGTAAACTGAACAAACTAAGATGAAATAAAATAAACATACAAAAAAATGTAAAAAATGTAAAAAAGAAAAATAACAAAAAGTGAAATTAAAATGGGGGGCCCGTCATGATCTGAAATTATTGAACTCAATATTCAGTCCGGCACGCTCTCGTGTGCAATGGTTAGCACCGCAGCCTCACAGCTCCAGCGACCCGGTTTCAATTCTGGGCACTGCCTGTGTGGTGTTTGCAAGTTCTCCCTGTGTCTGCGTGGGATTCCTCCGGGTGCTCCGGTTTCCTCCCACATGCCAAAGACTTGCTGGTTGATAGGTTAATTGGCCATTCCCAATTGCCCCTAGTAAAGGTAGGTGGTACGGAAATATAGGGGAGGTGGGGATGTGGTAGGAATATGGAATTCGTGTAGGATTAGTATAAATGGGTGGTCGATGGTCGGCACAGACTCGGTGGGCCGAAGGGCCTGTTTCAGTGCTGTGTCACGAAAATAAACTAATCGGTCAACGAGATGCTGTTTTTCGAGCTTGTTTTGTTGTTCACTGGAACACTGCAGCAAGCCCAGGATAGAGATGTGAGCATGAGAGCAGCGGGGAGTCTTGAAATGGCAAGCAACCAGAAGCTCAGGGTCCTGCTTGCGGACTGAGCGGACGTGTTCCGCAAAGCGATCACCCAGTCTGCGTTTGGTCTCCCCAATAAACATGAATATACATGAATTGGATTTAGGCGCCAGTATGTTGCAAAACGAGAAGAAAGAAAGGCACAAATGCCATTAACACAGACTTGACAAATGATTCACTGAAAAATTCTTCATTTGCTGGAAAAGATGAATATTGTGCATCTGAAAATAGGCACCATGGGATTGTGTTGCAAACTGACCTGTTTTCCTGTATTTGCCTGTCATCTATACAATTCAATTTGTGTTGGATATCGCTGAGAATCTCATTTCAAGATGCGGGCACAGATATTAACATAATCCTACTGAAAGTTTAATCCTGGAACAAATCCTGTGTGACGTGGATTGCAACGTTTAGAGGGCTGTGCAGCTAAGGTGAGGAAAACGGGAATGATGTGGTTGATGATTGCATGGAATGCATTGCAAACTTGGGTTACGTTGCTTGATTTCATTCTACACCTTGAAATTCAGAAGCAAGTGAGGCACCAGGTGGAAACCAACAGCTGTCTCTGTGGAAGCGGGGACATGGCTTCCTAATCTAACCAGTTGAACTCTGAAAACATTCTGCTGGATCTGAACTGCCCTGTATACCAAGGCCAATTTGTATACTTTATAAAGTGGAATGCCCAGAACTATGCAGAGTACTCCAGGTGGGGTCTAACCAGGACATTATATAGCTGTAGCGAAGCTTCGCCCCCATTATTTAACTGCCTCTGTTACGCATTCTACTGCTCGGGTAATCACATTGTATGTTGCAAATCAGCAAAATAAGGACGCATTTGATAAAAATAAAGAGTTTAAAAGCACAAATATGTGTCAGTGCAATCAGTAAATAATGAGAAATGAAATCCAGAACTTGGCAAGAATCCCAAGTGGATGTCTTGGAGTGGTTGGGGAAGGGAATCTTGTCAATGATGGCACACTGTGCATTGACACTGCAGCAGCTGCTGCACCTCTTCCAAACTTAGTTTCTGAAGTGAGAGTTTACAAAAAAGGGAATTGGATAATTGCATGAAAGGAGAGGCAAACAAAAGCAGAGCGAAGGAAGTGGGCCCAACTGGCAAGTCTTTGAAAAAAGTGGCAATGGTACGATGGCCTGAATGGCCTGGCAATGTGTTGTGCACTGCTGAGCGTCCATTGCTGGGTCAATACCTCTGCAGCCTTGCAAAATGTCACAGTGGAATTGCATTTCAATGAAACAAGCACCACAGATAGATCATGACTGTATAGTTTAACAATACTTGCAGCTTCCTCAGCTCTGCAACCATGCTGAGTTTCTGTAGTATAGTGGTGATCACGTTTGTCTCACACGCAAGAGGTCCCCAGTTCTAAACTGGGCAGAAACATTTTCGAAACAAACCCAAACTTCTGACCACGATAGATGCAATCATTGACATTCCCCATTAACACAACACAATTTCTCAAAGTCCTATTTCTCCTGCACATTGTGTGCACAATGCCTTGCAATCGTTCCTCTTTCTAGTCCTGATGCTGCAGAAAGTTCCTCAAAACCTAGCACTTGCACTTCATTTGGCTCAGATTAGAATAGAAACCTGCAACACTAGCTTGCTCAGTCACAGCTGATCGAAGTCTCATTTCAGACGAGGCAAAAGCACATCAGCAATTCACTATCGCCAGCTCCACATTCGTTGAGACAGGGAAACGCCGCAATATTTTGACCCGCACTGTCCAATTACTCGCTGCTAGCAGCAAGAGGGGTCTGCTGCCTCAATCAACAGGTTACTGGCCATCTCAGGGAGGTAAAATAGCACAACCCGGGCCAAATCTCCCCATAAACCAAGCACAGGCTCAGCAAAACGTAGGCACATGATATCCGGGCCACTAAACCTCCGAGCAGCTCGAACAGAACACACAAGTGACTGAAACTTTCTCTGAGTTGCAATGATGAATCTCCGGTGGAACCAAGTTTGGGGAAAATGCTCCTCCTGAACATTTCTTTTTGGGTAAAAGGGGCAAAAATCCTTTTCAATTTAACCACTGCTGCGGCAGATTCTTGGTGTCTTAAGCACCGTGAAATCGCAGCTCTTAACATGCAGCCGCAATTATGACAAGGGGTAAAGGTTCATGACACGCAGAGGGGAAAAAGTTATTTAAGTTATGACAGTCGCTCACAGACTTATTAGCGTTTTGTTCAGTCAGTAACAGAGACATACCTGGGTTTATTGATGCAGATTAACATAACTATTCAGCGTCACGCAGAGCCGCTAAGAGTACTTTGCCTCCCTTAAAGACGGACACAGCTGATTCTGTAACTGAAGCTAAGGAAACAGGCAGACGTGCCAAATTATCACTTTGTATTGTTCTTCATTCGGCGAGTAACAGGAAAACTAACAAGGTGGCGTTGAAAATGAGATGCACTGCGGCTCCGCTCAATATCAACCCGCTCCTTCATATTGAACTGAGGAAGAATATACATGAATAAAAGCAAAATACTGTGGATGCTGGAAATCTGAAATAAAAACAAGAAATTCTGGAAATACTCAGCAGGTCTGGCAGCATCTGTGGAGAGAGAAGCAGAGTTAACATTTCGGCTCAGTGACCCTTCTTCAGAACTGGCAAATATTAGAAAAGTCAAAGGTTAGAAGCAAGTAAAGCGGGGGTGGAGCAAGAGATAACAAAGGAGAAGGTGCAGATTGGGCAAGGCCACAGAATAGCTGACCAGAAGGTCATGGAGCAAAGGCAAACAATATGTTAATGGTGTGTTGAAAGACAAAGCATTCGCACAGATAGGACTGTTAATGGACTGAAAATTGAACAGCAGCAAGTACAAACATGAAAACAAAACAGTGGGTAAGTAAACTGAACAAACTAAGATGAAATAAAATAAACATACAAAAAAATGTAAAAAATGTAAAAAAGAAAAATAACAAAAAGTGAAAGTAAAATGGGGGGCCCGTCATGATCTGAAATTATTGAACTCAATATTCAGTCCGGCACGCTCTCGTGAGCAATGGTTAGCACCGCAGCCTCACAGCTCCAGCGACCCGGTTTCAATTCTGGGCACTGCCTGTGTGGTGTTTGCAAGTTCTCCCTGTGTCTGCGTGGGATTCCTCCGGGTGCTCCGGTTTCCTCCCACATGCCAAAGACTTGCTGGTTGATAGGTTAATTGCCCATTCCCAATTGCCCCTAGTAAAGGTAGGTGGTAGGGAAATATAGGGAAGGTGGGGATGTGGTAGGAATATGGAATTCGTGTAGGATTAGTATAAATGGGTTTTCGATGGTCGGCACAGACTCGGTGGGCCGAAGGGCCTGTTTCAGTGCTGCATCACGAAACTAAACTAATCGGTCAACGAGATGCTGTTTTTCGAGCTTGCGTTGTTGTTCACTGGAACACTACAGCAAGCCCAGGATAGAGATGTGAGCATGAGAGCAGCGGGGAGTCTTGAAATGGCAAGCAACCAGAAGCTCAGGGTCCTGCTTGCGGACTGAGCGGATGTGTTCCGCAAAGCGATCACCCAGTCTGAGTTTGGTCTCCCCAATAAACATGAATATACATTAATTGGATTTAGGCGCCAGTATGTTGCAAAACGAGAAGAAAGAAAGGCACAAATGGCATTAACACTGACTTTACAAATGATTCACTGAAAAATTCTTTCATTTGCTGGAAAAGATGAATATTGTGCATCTGAAAATAGGCACCATGGGATTGTGTTGCATACTGACCTGTTTTCCTGTATTTGCCTGTCATCTATACAATTCAATTTGTGTTGGATATCGCTGAGAATCTCATTTCAAGATGCGGGCACAGATATTAACATAATCCTACTGAAAGTTTAATCCTGGAACAAATCCTGTGTGACGTGGATTGCAACGTTTGGAGGGCTGTGCAGCTAAGGTGAGGAAGACGGGAATGATGTGGTTGATGATTGCATGGAATGCATTGCAAACTTGGGTTACGTTGCTTGATTTCATTCTACACCTTGAAATTCAGAAGCAAGTGAGGCACCAGGTGGAAACCAACAGCTGTCTCTGTGGAAGCGGGGACATGGCTTCCTAATCTAACCATTTGAACTCTGAACACATTCTGCTGGATCTGAACTGCCCTGTATACCAAGGCCAATTTGTATACTTTATAAAGTGGAATGCCCAGAACTATGCAGAGTACTCCAGGTGGGGTCTAACCAGGACATTATATAGCTGGAGCGAAGCTTCGCCCCCATTATTTAACTGCCTCTGTTACGCATTCTACTGCTCGGGTAATCACATTGTATGTTGCAAATCAGCAAAATAAGGACGCATTTGATAAAAATAAAGAGTTTAAAAGCACAAATATGTGTCAGTGCAATCAGTAAATAATGAGAAATGAAATCCAGAACTTGGCAAGAATCCCAAGTGGATGTCTTGGAGTGGTTGGGGAAGGGAACCTTTGTCAATGATGGCACACTGTGCATTAACACTGCAGCAGCTGCTGCACCTCTTCCAAACTTAGTTTCTTAAGTGAGAGTTTACAAAAAAGGGAATTGGATAATTGCATGAAAGGAGAGGCAAACAAAAGCAGAGCGAAGGAAGTGGGCCCAACTGGCAAGTCTTTGAAAAAAGTGGCAATGGTACGATGGCCTGAATGGCCTGGCAATGTGTTGTGCACTGCTGAGCGTCCATTGCTGGGTCAATACCTCTGCAGCCTTGCAAGATGTCACAGTGGAATTGCATTTCAATGAAACAAGCACCACAAATAGATCATGACTGTATAGTTTAACAATACTTGCAGCTTTCTCAGCCCTGCGACAGTGCTGAGTTTCTGTAGTGTACTGGTGATCACGTTTCTCTCATATGCAAAAGGTCCCCAGTTCGAAACTGGGCAGCAACTTTTTCGAAACAAACCCAAACTTCTGACCACGACATATGCAATCATTGACATTCCCCATTAACACAACACAATTTCTCAAAGTCCTATTTCTCTTGCACATTGTGTGCACAATGCCTTGCAATCGCTCCTCTTTCTAGTCCTGATGCTGCAGAAAGTTCCTCAAAACCGAGCACTTGCACTTCATTTGGCTCATATTAGAATAGAAACCTGCAACACTAGCTTGCTAAGTCACAGCTGATCTGAGTCTCATTTCAGACGAGGCAAAAGCACATCAGCAATTCACTTTCGCCAGCTCCACATTCGTTGAGACAGGGGCACGCCGCAATATTTTGACCCGCACTGTCCAATTACTCGCTGCTAGCAGCAAGAGGGGTCTGCTGCCTCAATCAACAGGTTACTGGCTATCTCAGGGAGGTAAAACAGCACAACCTGGGCCAAATCTCCCCAGAAACCAAGCACAGGCTCAGCAAAACGTAGGCACATGATATCCAGGTCACTATACCTCCGAGCAGCTCGAACAGAACACCCAAGTGACTGAAACTTTCTTTGAGTTGCAATGATGAATCTCCGGTGGAAACAAGTTTGGGGAAAATGCTCCTCCTGAACATTTCTTTTTGGGTAAAAGGGGCAAAAATCCTTTTCAATTTAACCACTGCTGCGGCAGATTCTTGGTGTCTTAAGCACCTTGAAAACGCAGCTCTTAACATGCAGCCGCAATTATGACAAGGGGTAAAGGTTCATGACACGCAGAGGGGAAAAAGTTATTTAAGTTATGACAGTCGCCCACAGACTTATTAGCGTTTTGTTCAGTCAGTAACAGAGACATGCCTGGGTTTATTGATGCAGATTAACATAACTATTCAGCGTCACGCAGAGCTCGAAGAGTACTTTGCCTCCCTTAAAGACGGACACAGCTGATTCTGTAACTGAAGCTAAGGAAACAGGCAGACGTGCCAAATTATCACTTTGTATTGTTCTTCATTCGGCGAGTAACAGGAAAACTAACAAGGTGGCGTTGAAAATGAGATGCACTGCGGCTCCGCTCAATATCAACCCGCTCCTTCATATTGAACTGAGGAAGAATATACATGAATAAAAGCAAAATACTGTGGATGCTGGAAATCTGAAATAAAAACAAGAAATTCTGGAAATACTCAGCAGGTCTGGCAGCATCTGTGGAGAGAGAAGCAGAGTTAACATTTCGGCTCAGTGACCCTTCTTCAGAACTGGCAAATATTAGAAAAGTCAAAGGTTAGAAGCAAGTAAAGCGGGGGTGGAGCAAGAGATAACAAAGGAGAAGGTGCAGATTGGGCAAGGCCACAGAATAGCTGACCAGAAGGTCATGGAGCAAAGGCAAACAATATGTTAATGGTGTGTTGAAAGACAAAACATTAGTACAGATAGGACTGTTAATGGACTGAAAATTGAACAGCAGCAAGTACAAACATGAAAACAAAACAGTGGGTAAGTAAACTGAACAAACTAAGATGAAATAAAATAAACATACAAAAAAATGTAAAAAATGTAAAAAAGAAAAATAACAAAAAGTGAAAGTAAAATGGGGGGCCCGTCATGATCTGAAATTATTGAACTCAATATTCAGTCCGGCACGCTCTCATGTGCAATGGTTAGCACCGCAGCCTCACAGCTCCAGCGACCCGGTTTCAATTCTGGGCACTGCCTGTGTGGTGTTTGCAAGTTCTCCCTGTGTCTGCGTGGGATTCCTCCGGGTGCTCCGGTTTCCTCCCACATGCCAAAGACTTGCTGGTTGATAGGTTAATTGGCCATTCCCAATTGCCCCTAGTAAAGGTAGGTGGTAGGGAAATATAGGGAAGGTGGGGATGTGGTAGGAATATGGAATTCGTGTAGGATTAGTATAAATGGGTGGTCGATGGTCGGCACAGACTCGGTGAGCCGAAGGGCCTGTTTCAGTGCTGCATCACGAAACTAAACGAATCGGTCAACGAGATGCTGTTTTTCGAGCTTGCGACTGGAACACTACAGCAAGCCCAGGATAGAGATGTGAGCATGAGAGCAGCGGGGAGTCTTGAAATGGCAAGCAACCAGAAGCTCAGGGTCCTGCTTGCGGACTGAGCGGACGTGTTCCGCAAAGCGATCACCCAGTCTGCGTTTGGTCTCCCCAATAAACATGAATATACATTAATTTGATTTCGGCGCCAGTATGTTGCAAAACGAGAAGAAAGAATGGCACAAATGCCATTAACACTGACTTTACAAATGATTCACTGAAAAATTCTTTCATTTGCTGGAAAAGATGAATATTGTGCATCTGAAAATGGGCACCATGGGATTGTGTTGCATACTGACCTGTTTTCCTGTATTTGCCTGTCATCTATACAATTCAATTTGTGTTGGATATCGCTGAGAATCTCATTTCAAGAGGCGGGCACAGATATTAACATAATCCTACTGAAAGTTTAATCCTGGAACAAATCCTGTGTGACGTGGATTGCAACGTTTAGAGGGCTGTGCAGCTAAGGTGAGGAAGACGGGAATGATGTGGTTGATGATTGCATGGAATGCATTGCAAACTTGGGTTACGTTGCTTGATTTCATTCTACACCTTGAAATTCAGAAGCAAGTGAGGCACCAGGTGGAAACCAACAGCTGTCTCTGTGGAAGCGGGGACATGGCTTCCTAATCTAACCATTTGAACTCTGAAAACATTCTGCTGGATCTGAACTGCCATGTATACCAAGGCCAATTTGTATACTTTATAAAGTGGAATGCCCAGAACTATACAGAGTACTCCAGGTGGGGTCTAACCAGGACATTATATAGCTGTAGCGAAGCTTCGCCCCCATTATTTAACTGCCTCTGTTACGCATTCTACTGCTCGGGTAATCACATTGTATGTTGCAAATCAGCAAAATAAGGACGCATTTGATAAAAATAAAGAGTTTAAAAGCACAAATATGTGTCAGTGCAATCAGTAAATAATGAGAAATGAAATCCAGAACTTGGCAAGAATCCCAAGTAGATGTCTTGGAGTGGTTGGGGAAGGGAATCTTGTCAATGATGGCACACTGTGCATTGACACTGCAGCAGCTGCTGCACCTCTTCCAAACTTAGTTTCTAAAGTGATAGTTTACAAAAAAGGGAATTGGATAATTGCATAAAAGGAGAGGCAAACAAAAGCAGAGCGAAGGAAATGGGCCCAACTGGCCTCAATGGCCTGGCAATGTGTTGTGCACTGCTGAGCGTCCATTGCTGGGTCAATACCTCTGCAGCCTTGCAAAATGTCGCAGTGGAATTGCATTTCAATGAAACAAGCACCACAAATAGATCATGACTGTATAGTTTAACAATACTTGCAGCTTCCTCAGCCCTGCAACCACGCTGAGTTTCTGTAGTGTAGTGGTGATCACATTTGTCTAACACGCAAAAGGTCCCCAGTTTGAAACTGGGTAGAAACATTTTCGAAACAAACCCAAACTTCTGACCACTGTATCTGCAATCATTGACATTCCCCATTGACACAGCACAATTTCTCAAAGTCCTATTTCTCTTGCACATTGTGTGCACAATGCCTTGCAATCGCTCCTCTTTCTAGTCCTGATGCTGCAGAAAGTTCCTCAAAACCTAGCACTTGCACTTCATTTGGCTCAGATTAGAATAGAAACCTGCAACACGAGCTTGCTAAGTAACAGCTGATCTAAGTCTCATTTCAGACGAGGCAAAAGCACATCAGCAATTCACTATCGCCAGCTCCACATTCGTTGAGCCAGGGGCACGCCGCAATATTTTGACCCGCACTGTCAATTACTCGTTGCTCGCAGCAAGAGGCGTCTGCTGCCTCAATCAACAGGTTACTGTCCATCTCAGGGAGGTAAAATAGCACAACCCGGGCCAAATCTCCCCATGAACCAAGCACAGGCTCAGCAAAACGTAGGCACATGATATCCGGGACACTAGACCTCCGAACAGCTCGAACAGAACACCCAAGTGACTGAAACTTTCTTTGAGTTGCAATGATGAATCTCCGGTGGAAACAAGTTTGGGGAAAATGCTCCTCCTGAACATTTCTTTTTGGGTAAAAGGGGCAAAAATCCTTTTCAATTTAACCACTGCTGCAGCAGATTCTTGGTGTCTTAAGCACCTTGACAACGCAGCTCTTAACATGCAGCCGCAATTATGACAAGGGGTAAAGGTTCATGACACGCAGAGGGGAAAAAGTTATTTAAGTTATGACAGTCGCTCACAGACTTATTAGCGTTTTGTTCAGTCAGTAACAGAGACATACCTGGGTTTATTGATGCAGATTAACATAACTATTCAGCGTCACGCAGAGCCGCTAAGAGTACTTTGCCTCCCTTGAAGACGGACACAGCTGATTCTGTAACTGAAGCTAAGGAAACAGGCAAACGTGCCAAATTATCACTTTGTATTGTTCTTCATTCGGCGAGTAACAGGAAAACTAACAAGGTGGCGTTGAAAATGAGATGCACTGCGGCTCCGCTCAATATCAACCCGCTCCTTCATATTGAACTGAGGAAGACTATACATGAATAAAAGCAAAATACTGTGGATGCTGGAAATCTGAAATAAAAACAAGAAATTCTGGAAATACTCAGCAGGTCTGGCAGCATCTGTGGAGAGAGAAGCAGAGTTAACATTTCGGCTCAGTGACCCTTCTTCAGAACTGGCAAATATTAGAAAAGTCAAAGGTTAGAAGCAAGTAAAGCGGGGGTGGAGCAAGAGATAACAAAGGAGAAGGTGTAGATTGGGCAAGGCCACAGAATAGCTGACCAGAAGGTCATGGAGCAAAGGCAAACAATATGTTAATGGTGTGTTGAAAGACAAAGCATTAGTACAGATAGGACTGTTAACGGACTGAAAATTGAACAGCAGCAAGTACAAACATGAAAACAAAACAGTGGGTAAGTAAACTGAACAAACTAAGATGAAATAAAATAAACATAAAAAAAATGTAAAAAATGTAAAAAAGAAAAATAACAAAAAGTGAAAGTAAAATGGGGGGCCCGTCATGATCTGAAATTATTGAACTCAATATTCAGTCCGGCACGCTCTCGTGTGCAGTGGTTTGCACCGCAGCCTCACAGCTCCAGCGACCCGGTTTCAATTCTGGGCACTGCCTGTGTGGTGTTTGCAAGTTCTCCCTGTGTCTGCGTGGGATTCCTCCGGGTGCTCCGGTTTCCTCCCACATGCCAAAGACTTGCTGGTTGATAGGTTAATTGGCCATTCCCAATTGCCCCTAGTAAAGGTAGGTGGTAGGGAAATATAGGGAAGGTGGGGATGTGGTAGGAATATGGAATTCGTGTAGGATTAGTATAAATGGGTGGTCGATGGTCGGCACAGACTCGGTGGGCCGAAGGGCCTGTTTCAGTGCTGTATCACGAAACTAAACTAATCGGTCAACGAGATGCTGTTTTTCGAGCTTGCGTTGTTGTTCACTGGAACACTACAGCAAGCCCAGGATAGAGATGTGAGCATGAGAGCAGCGGGGAGTCTTGAAATGGCAAGCAACCAGAAGCTCAGGGTCCTGCTTGCGGACTGAGCGGACTTGTTCCGCAAAGCGGTCACCCAGTCTGCGTTTGGTCTCCCCAATAAACATGAATATACATTAATTGGATTTAGGCGCCAGTATGTTGCAAAACGAGAAGAAAGAAAGGCACAAATGCCATTAACACTGACTTTACAAATGATTCACTGAAAAATTCTTTCATTTGCTGGAAAAGATGAATATTGTGCATCTGAAAATGGGCACCATGGGATTGTGTTGCATACTCTGTTTTCATGCATTTGCCTGTCATCTATACAATTCAATTTGTGTTGGATATCGCTGAGAATCTCATTTCAAGATGCGGGCACAGATATTAATATAATCCTACTGAAAGTTTAATCCTGGAACAAATCCTGTGTGACGTGGATTGCAACGTTTAGAGGGCTGTGCAGCTAAGATGAGGAAGACGGGAATGATGTGGTTGATGATTGCATGGAATGCATTGCAAACTTGGGTTACGTTGCTTGATTTCATTCTACACCTTGAAATTCAGAAGCAAGTGAGGCACCAGGTGGAAACCAACAGCTGTCTCTGTGGAAGCGGGGACATGGCCTCCGAATCTAACCATTTGAACTCTGAAAACATTCTGCTGGATCTGAACTGCCCTGTATACCAAGGCCAATTTGTATACTTTATAAAGTGGAATGCACAGAACTATGCAGAGTACTCCAGGTGGGGTCTAACCAGGACATTATATAGCTGCAGCGAAGCTTCGCCCCCATTATTTAACTGCCTCTGTTACGCATTCTACTGCTCGGGTAATCACATTGCATGTTGCAAATCAGCAAAATAAGGACGCATTTGATAAAAATAAAGAGTTTAAAAGCATAAATATGTGTCAGTGCAATCAGTAAATAATGAGAAATGAAATCCAGAACTTGGCAAGAATCCCAAGTGGATGTCTTGGAGTGGTTGGGGAAGGGAATCTTGTCAATGATGGCACACTGTGCATTAACACTGCAGCAGCTGCTGCACCTCTTCCAAACTTAGTTTCTTAAGTGAGAGTTTACAAAAAAGGGAATTGGATAATTGCATGAAAGGAGAGGCAAACAAAAGCAGAGCGAAGAAAGTGCGCCCAACTGGCAAGTCTTTGAAAAAACTGGCAATGGTACGATGGCCTGAATGGCCTGGCAATGTGTTGTGCACTGCTGAGCGTCCATTGCTGGGTCAATACCTCTGCAGCCTTGCGAAATGTCACAGTGGAATTGCATTTCAATGAAACAAGCACCACAGATAGATCATGACTGTATAGTTTAACAATACTTGCAGCTTCCTCAGTCTTGTAAGCGTGCTGAGTTTCTGTAGTGCAGTGGTGATCACGTTTGTCTAACATGCAAAAGGTCCCCATTTCAAAACTGGGCAGAAACATTTACGAAACAAACCCAAACTTCTGACCACGATATATGCAATCATTGACATTCCCCATTAACGCAACACAATTTCTCAAAGTCCTATTTCTCTTGCACATTGTGTGCACAATGCCTTGCAATCGCTCCTCTTTCTTGTCCTGATGCTGCAGAAAGTTCCTCAAAACCTAGCACTTGCACTTCATTTGGCTCAGATTAGAATAGAAACCTGCAACACTAGCTTGCTAAGTCACAGCTGATCTAAGTCTCATTTCAGATGAGGCAAAAGCACATCAGCAATTCACTTTCGCCAGCTCCACATTCGTTGAGACAGGGGCACGCAGCAATATTTTGACCCGCACTGTCCAATTACTCGCTGCTAGCAGCAAGAGGGGTCTGCTGCCTCAATCAACAGGTTACTGGCCATCTCAGGGAGGTAAAATAGCACAACCTGGGCCAAATCTCCCCAGAAACCAAGCACAGGCTCAGCAAAACGTAGGCACATGATATCCGGGTCACTATACCTCCGAGCAGCTCGAACAGAACACCCAAGTGACTGAAACTTTCTTTGAGTTGCAATGATGAATCTCCGGTGGAAACAAGTTTGGGGAAAATGCTCCTCCTGAACATTTCTTTTTGGGTAAAAGGGGCAAAAATCCTTTTCAATTTAACCACTGCTGCGGCAGATTCTTGGTGTCTTAAGCACCTTGAAAACGCAGCTCTTAACATGCAGCCGCAATTATGACAAGGGGTAAAGGTTCATGACACGCAGAGGGGAAAAAGTTATTTAAGTTATGACAGTCGCCCACAGACTTATTAGCGTTTTGTTCAGTCAGTAACAGAGACATGCCTGGGTTTATTGATGCAGATTAACATAACTATTCAGCGTCACGCAGAGCTCGAAGAGTACTTTGCCTCCCTTAAAGACGGACACAGCTGATTCTGTAACTGAAGCTAAGGAAACAGGCAGACGTGCCAAATTATCACTTTGTATTGTTCTTCATTCGGCGAGTAACAGGAAAACTAACAAGGTGGCGTTGAAAATGAGATGCACTGCGGCTCCGCTCAATATCAACCCGCTCCTTCATATTGAACTGAGGAAGAATATCCATGAATAAAAGCAAAATACTGTGGATGCTGGAAATCTGAAATAAAAACAAGAAATTCTGGAAATACTCAGCAGGTCTGGCAGCATCTGTGGAGAGAGAAGCAGAGTTAACATTTCGGCTCAGTGACCCTTCTTCAGAACTGGCAAATATTAGAAAAGTCAAAGGTTAGAAGCAAGTAAAGCGGGGGTGGAGCAAGAGATAACAAAGGAGAAGGTGCAGATTGGGCAAGGCCACAGAATAGCTGACCAGAAGGTCATGGAGCAAAGGCAAACAATATGTTAATGGTGTGTTGAAAGACAAAGCATTAGTACAGATAGAACTGTTAACGGACTGAGAATTGAACAGCAGCAAGTACAAACATGAAAACAAAACAGCGGGTAAGTAAACTGAACAAACTAAGATGAAATAAAATAAACATACAAAAAAATGTAAAAAATGTAAAAAAGAAAAATAACAAAAAGTGAAAGTAAAATGGGGGGCCCGTCATGATCTGAAATTATTGAACTCAATATTCAGTCCGGCACGCTCTCATGTGCAATGGTTAGCACCGCAGCCTCACAGCTCCAGCGACCCGGTTTCAATTCTGGGCACTGCCTGTGTGGTGTTTGCAAGTTCTCCCTGTGTCTGCGTGGGATTCCTCCGGGTGCTCCGGTTTCCTCCCACATGCCAAAGACTTGCTGGTTGATAGGTTAATTTGCCATTCCCAATTGCCCCTAGTAAAGGTAGGTGGTAGGGAAATATAGGGAAGGTGGTAGGAATATGGAATTCGTGTAGGATTAGTATAAATGGGTGGTCGATGGTTGGCACAGACTCGGTGGGCCGAAGGGCCTGTTTCAGTGCTGCATCACGAAACTAAACGAATCGGTCAACGAGATGCTGTTTTTCGAGCTTGCGACTGGAACACTACAGCAAGCCCAGGATAGAGATGTGAGCATGAGAGCAGCGGGGAGTCTTGAAATGGCAAGCAACCAGAAGCTCAGGGTCCTGCTTGCGGACTGAGCGGACGTGTTCCGCAAAGCGGTCACCCAGTCTGCGTTTGGTCTCCCCAATAAACATGAATATACATTAATTGGATTTAGGCGCCAGTATGTTGCAAAACGAGAAGAAAGAAAGGCACAAATGCCATTAACACTGACTTTACAAATGATTCACTGAAAAATTCTTTCATTTGCTGGAAAAGATGAATATTGTGCATCTGAAAATGGGCACCATGGGATTGTATTGCATACTCTGTTTTCCTGTATTTGCCTGTCATCTATACAATTCAATTTGTGTTGGATATCGCTGAGAATCTCATTTCAAGATGCGGGCACAGATATTAATATAATCCTACTGAAAGTTTAATCCTGGAACAAATCCTGTGTGACGTGGATTGCAACGTTTAGAGGGCTGT
This sequence comes from Heterodontus francisci, assembly GCF_036365525.1. Lineage (NCBI taxonomy): Eukaryota > Metazoa > Chordata > Chondrichthyes > Heterodontiformes > Heterodontidae > Heterodontus > Heterodontus francisci. The sequence goes on along the minus strand of NC_090392.1, from coordinate 38,424,249 downwards.
GCAGCTAAGGTGAGGAAGACGGGAATGATGTGGTTGCATGGAATGCATTGCAAACTTGGGTTACGTTGCTTGATTTCATTCTACACCTTGAAATTCAGAAGCAAGTGAGGCACCAGGTGGAAACCAACAGCTGTCTCTGTGGAAGCGGGGACATGGCCTCCGAATCTAACCATTTGAACTCTGAAAACATTCTGCTGGATCTGAACTGCCCTGGATACCAAGGCCAATTTGTATACTTTATAAAGTGGAATGCCCAGAACTATGCAGAGTACTCCAGGTGGGGTCTAACCAGGACATTATATAGCTGGAGCGAAGCTTCGCCCCCATTATTTAACTGCCTCTGTTACGCATTCTACTGCTAGGGTAATCACATTTTATGTTGCAAATCAGCAAAATAAGGACTCATTTGATAAAAAATAAAGAATTTAAAAGCACAAGTATGTGTCAGTGCAATCAGTAAATAATGAGAAATGAAATCCAGAACTTGGCAAGAATCCCAAGTGGATGTCTTGGAGTGGTTGGGGAAGGGAATCTTGTCAATGATGGCACACTGTGCATTAACACTGCAGCAGCTGCTGCACCTCTTCCAAACTTAGTTTCTTAAGTGAGAGTTTACAAAAAAGGGAATTGGATAATTGCATGAAAGGAGAGGCAAACAAAAGCAGAGCGAAGGAAGTGGGCCCAACTGGCAAGTCTTTGAAAAAACTGGCAATGGTACGATGGCCTGAATGGCCTGGCCATGTGTTGTGCACTGCTGAGCGTCTATTGCTGGGTCAATACCTCTGCAGCCTTGCGAAATGTCACAGTGGAATTGCATTTCAATGAAACAAGCACCACAAATAGATCATGAATGTATAGTTTAACAATACTAGCAGCTTCCTCAGGTTTGTAAGCGTGCTGTGTTTCTGTAGTGTAGTGGTGATCACGTTTGTCTTACACGCAAAAGGTCCACAGTTCGAAACTGGGCAGAAACATTTTCGAAACAAACCCAAACTTCTGACCACGATGTCTGCAATCATTGACATTCCCCATTAACACAACACAATTTCTCAAAGTCCTATTTCTCTTGCACAATGCCTTGCAATCGCTCCTCTTTCTAGTCCTGATGCTGCAGAAAGTTCCTCAAAACCTAGCACTTGCACTTCATTTGGCTCAGATTAGAATAGAAACCTGCATCACTAGCTTGCTAAGTCACAGCTGATCTAAGTCTCATTTCAGATGAGGAAAAAGCACATCAGCAATTCACTTTCGCCAGCTCCACATTCGTTGAGACAGGGGCACGCCGCAATATTTTGACCCGCACTGTCCAATTACTCGCTGCTAGCAGCAAGAGGGGTCTGCTGCCTCAATCAACAGGTTACTGGCCATCTCAGGGAGGTAAAATAGCACAACCCGGGCCAAATCTCCCCAGAAACCAAGCACAGGCTCAGCAAAACGTAGGCACATGATATCCGGGCCACTAAACCTCCGAGCAGCTCGAACAGAACACCCAAGTGACTGAAACTTTCTTTGAGTTGCAATGGTGAATCTCCGGTGGAAACAAGTTTGGGGAAAATGCTCCTCCTGAACATTTCTTTTTGGGTAAAAGGGGCAAAAATCCTTTTCAATTTAACCACTGCTGCGGCAGATTCTTGGTGTCTTAAGCACCTTGAAAACGCAGCTCTTAACATGCAGCCGCAATTATGACAAGGGGTAAAGGTTCATGACACGCAGAGGGGAAAAAGTTATTTAAGTTATGACAGTCGCTCACAGACTTATTAGCGTTTTGTTCAGTCAGTAACAGAGACATACCTGGGTTTATTGATGCAGATTAACATAACTATTCAGCGTCACGCAGAGCCGCGAAGAGTACTTTGCCTCCCTTAAAGACAGACACAGCTGATTCTGTAACTGAAGCTAAGGAAACAGGCAGACGTGCCAAATTATCACTTTGTATTGTTCTTCATTCGGCGAGTAACAGGAAAACTAACAAGGTGGCGTTGAAAATGAGATGCACTGCGGCTCCGCTCAATATCAACCCGCTCCTTCATATTGAACTGAGGAAGACCATACATGAATAAAAGCAAAATACTGTGGATGCTGGAAATCTGAAATAAAAACAAGAAATTCTGGAAATACTCAGCAGGTCTGGCAGCATCTGTGGAGAAAGAAGCAGAGTTAACATTTCGGCTCAGTGACCCTTCTTCAGAACTGGCAAATATTAGAAAAGTCAAAGGTTAGAAGCAAGTAAAGCGGGGGTGGAGCAAGAGATAACAAAGGAGAAGGTGTAGATTGGGCAAGGCCACAGAATAGCTGACCAGAAGGTCATGGAGCAAAGGCAAACAATATGTTAATGGTGTGTTGAAAGACAAAGCATTAGTACAGATAGGACTGTTAACGGACTGAAAATTGAACAGCAGCAAGTACAAACATGAAAACAAAACAGTGGGTAAGTAAACTGAACAAACTAAGATGAAATAAAATAAACATACAAAAAAATGTAAAAAATGTAAAAAAAGAAAAATAACAAAAAGTGAAAGTAAAATGGGGGGCCCGACATGATCTGAAATTATTGAACTCAATATTCGGTCCGGCACGCTCTCGTGTGCAATGGTTAGCACCGCAGCCTCACAGCTCCAGCGACCCGGTTTCAATTCTGGGCACTGCCTGTGTGGTGTTTGCAAGATCTCCCTGTGTCTGCGTGGGATTCCTCCGGGTGCTCCGGTTTCCTCCCACATGACAAAGACTTGCTGGTTGATAGGGTAATTGGCCATTCCCAATTGCCCCTAGTAAAGGTAGGTGGTAGGGAAATATAGGGACAGTGGGGAAGTGGTAGGAATATGGAATTCGTGTAGGATTAGTATAAATGGGTGGTCGATGGTCGGCACAGACTCGGTGGGCCGAAGGGCCTGTTTCAGTGCTGTATCACGAAACTAAACTAATCGGTCAACGAGATGCTGTTTTTCGAGCTTGCGTTGTTGTTCACTGGAACACTACAGCAAGCCCACGATAGAGATGTGAGCATGAGAGCAGCGGGGAGTCTTGAAATGGCAAGCAACCAGAAGCTCAGGGTCCTGCTTGCGGACTGAGCGGACGTGTTCCGCAAAGCGTTCACCCAGTCTGCGTTTGGTCTCCCCAATAAACATGAATATACATTAATATAAAAGCAAAATACTGCGGATGCTGGAAATCTGAAACAAAAACAAGAAATGCTGGATTCACTCAGCAGGTCTGGCAGCATCTATGTAAAGAATGTACATACCATGAATATACATTAATTGGATTCAGGCGCCAGTATGTTGCAAAACGAGAAGAAAGAAAGGCACAAATGCCATGAACACTGACTTGACAAATGATTCACTGAAAAATTCTTTCATTTGCTGGAAAAGATGAATATTGTGCATCTGAAAATAGGCACCATGGGATTGTGTTGCATACTGACCTGTTTTCCTGTATTTGCCTGTCATCTACACAATTCAATTTGTGTTGGATATCGCTGAGAATCTCATTTCAAGATGCGGGCACAGATATTAATATAATCCTACTGAAAGTTTAATCCTGGAACAAATCCTGTGTGACGTGGATTGCAACTATTAGAGGGCTGTGCAGCTAAGGTGAGGAAGACGGGAATGATGTGGTTGATGATTGCATGGAATGCATTGCAAACTTGGGTTACGATGCTTGATTTCATTCTACACCTTGAAATTCAGAAGCAAGTGAGGCACCAGGTGGAAACCAACAGCTGTCTCTGTGGAAGCGATGACATGGCTTCCTAATCTAACCATTTGAACTCTGAAAACATTCTGCTGGATCTGAACTGCCCTGTACACCAAGGCCAATTTGTATACTTTATAAAGTGGAATGCCCAGAACTATGCAGAGTACTCCAGGTGGGGTCTAACCAGGACATTATATAGCTGTAGCGAAGCTTCGCCCCCATTATTTAACTGCCTCTGTTACGCATTCTACTGCTCGGGTAATCACATTGTATGTTGCAAATCAGCAAAATAAGGACGCATTTGATAAAAATAAAGAGTTTAAAAGCACAAATATGTGTCAGTGCAATCAGTAAATAATGAGAAATGAAATCCAGAACTTGGCAAGAATCCCAAGTGGATGTCTTGGAGTGGTTGGGGAAGGGAATCTTTGTCAATGATGGCACACTGTGCATTGACACTGCAGCAGCTGCTGCACCTCTTCCAAACTTAGTTTCTTAAGTGAGAGTTTACAAAAAAGGGAATTGGATAATTGCATGAAAGGAGAGGCAAACAAAAGCAGAGCGAAGGAAGTGTGCCCAACTGGCAAGTCTTTGAAAAAGTGGCAATGGTACGATGGCCTGAATGGCCTGGCAATGTGTTGTGCACTGCTGAGCGTCCATTGCAGGGTCAATACCCCTGCAGCCTTGCAAAATGTCACAGTGGAATTGCATTTCAATGAAACAAGCACCACAAATAGATCATGACTGTATAGTTTAACAATACTTGCAGCTTCCTCAGCCCTGCAAACGTGCTGAGTTTCTGTAGTGTAGTGGTGATCACGTTTGTTTAACACGCAAAAGGTCCCCAGTTCGAAACTGGGCAGAAACATTTTCGAAACGAACCCAAACTTCTGACCACGAGAGATGCAATCATTGACATTCCCCATTAACACAACACAATTTCTCAAAGCCCTATTTCTCTTGCACATTGTGTGCACAATGCCTTGCAATCGCTCCTCTTTCTAGTCCTGATGCTGCAGAAAGTTCCTCAAAACCTAGCACTTGCACTTCATTTGGCTCAGATTAGAATAGAAACCTGCAACACGAGCTTGCTAAGTAACAGCTGATCTAAGATTCATTTCAGACGAGGCAAAAGCACATCAGCAATTCACTTTCGCCAGCTCCACATTCATTGAGACAGGGGCACGCCGCAATATTTTGACCCGCACTGTCCAATTACTCGCTGCTCGCAGCAAGAGGCGTCTGCTGCCTCAATCAACAGGTTACTGGCCATCTCAGGGAGGTAAAAAAGCACAACCCGGGCCAAATCTCCCCAGAAACCAAGCACAGGCTCAGCAAAATGTAGGCACATGATATCCGGGTCACTAAACCTCCGAGCAGCTCGAACAGAACACCTAAGTGACTGAATCTTTCTTTGAGTTGCAATGATGAATCTCCGGTGGAAACAAGTTTGGGGAAAATGCTCCTCCTGAACATTTCTTTTTGGGTAAAAGGGGCAAAAATCCTTTTCAATTTAACCACTGCTGCGGCAGATTCTTGGTGTCTTAAGCACCTTGAAAACGCAGCTCTTAACATGCAGCCGCAATTATGACAAGGGGTAAAGGTTCATGACACGCAGAGGGGAAAAAGTTATTTAAGTTATGACAGTCGCTCACAGACTTATTAGCGTTTTGTTCAGTCAGTAACAGAGACATACCTGGGTTTATTGATGCTGATTAACATAACTATTCAGCGTCACGCAGAGCCGCGAAGAGTACTTTGCCTCCCTTAAAGACAGACACAGCTGATTCTGTAACTGAAGCTAAGGAAACAGGCAGACGTGCCAAATTATCACTTTGTATTGTTCTTCATTCGGCGAGTAACAGGAAAACTAACAAGGTGGCGTTGAAAATGAGATGCACTGCGGCTCCGCTCAATATCAACCCGCTCCTTCATATTGAACTGAGGAAGACCATACATGAATAAAAGCAAAATACTGTGGATGCTGGAAATCTGAAATAAAAACAAGAAATTCTGGAAATACTCAGCAGGTCTGGCAGCATCTGTGGAGAGAGAAGCAGAGTTAACATTTCGGCTCAGTGACCCTTCTTCAGAACTGGCAAATATAAGAAAAGTCAAAGGTTAGAAGCAAGTAAAGCGGGGGTGGAGCAAGAGATAACAAAGGAGAAGGTGTAGATTGGGCAAGGCCACAGAATAGCTGACCAGAAGGTCATGGAGCAAAGGCAAACAATATGTTAATGGTGTGTTGAAAGACAAAGCATTAGTACAGATAGGACTGTTAACGGACTGAAAATTGAACAGCAGCAAGTACAAACATGAAAACAAAACAGTGGGTAAGTAAACTGAACAAACTAAGATGAAATAAAATAAACATACAAAAAAATGTAAAAAATGTAAAAAAGAAAAATAACAAAAAGTGAAAGTAAAATGGGGGGCCCGTCATGATCTGAAATTATTGAACTCAATATTCAGTCCGGCACGCTCTCGTGTGCAGTGGTTAGCACCGCAGCCTCACTGCTCCAGCGACCCGGTTTCAATTCTGGGCACTGCCTGTGTGGTGTTTGCAAGTTCTCCCTGTGTCTGCGTGGGATTCCTCCGGGTGCTCCGGTTTCCTCCCACATGCCAAAGACTTGCTGGTTGATAGGTTAATTGGCCATTCCCAATTGCCCCTAGTAAAGGTAGGTGGGAGGGAAATATAGGGAAAGTGGGGATGTGGTAGGAATATGGAATTCGTGTAGGATTAGTATAAATGGGTGGTCGATGGTCGGCACAGACTCGGTGGGCCGAAGGGCCTGTTTCAGTGCTGTATCACGAAACTAAACTAATCGGTCAACGAGATGCTGTTTTTTGAGCTTGCGTTGTTGTTCACTGGAACACTACAGCAAGCCCAGGATAGAGATGTGAGCATGAGAGCAGCGGGGAGTCTTGAAATGGCAAGCAACCAGAAGCTCAGGGTCCTGCTTGCGGACTGAGCGGACGTGTTCCGCAAAGCGGTCACCCAGTCTGCGTTTGGTCTCCCCAATAAACATGAATATACATTAATTGGATTTAGGCGCCAGTATGTTGCAAAACGAGAAGAAAGAAAGGCACAAATGCCATTAACACTGACTTGACAAATGATTCACTGAAAAATTCTTTCATTTGCTGGAAAAGATGAATATTGTGCATCTGAAAATAGGCACCATGGGATTGTGTTGCATACTGACCTGTTTTCCTGTATTTGCCTGTCATCTACACAATTCAATTTGTGTTGGATATCGCTGAGAATCTCATTTCAAGATGCGGGCACAGATATTAATATAATCCTACTGAAAGTTTAATCCTGGAACAAATCCTGTGTGACGTGGATTGCAACTATTAGAGGGCTGTGCAGCTAAGGTGAGGAAGACGGGAATGATGTGGTTGATGATTGCATGGAATGCATTGCAAACTTGGGTTACGTTGCTTGATTTCATTCTACACCTTGAAATTCAGAAGCAAGTGAGGCACCAGGTGGAAACCAACAGCTGTCTCTGTGGAAGCGGGGACATGGCTTCCTAATCTAACCATTTGAACTCTGAAAACATTCTGCTGGATCTGAACTGCCCTGTACACCAAGGCCAATTTGTATACTTTATAAAGTGGAATGCCCAGAACTATGCAGAGTACTCCAGGTGGGGTCTAACCAGGACATTATATAGCTGTAGCAAAGCTTCGCCCCCATTATTTAACTGCCTCTGTTACGCATTCTACTGCTCGGGTAATCACATTGTATGTTGCAAATCAGCAAAATAAGGACGCATTTGATAAAAATAAAGAGTTTAAAAGCACAAATATGTGTCAGTGCAATCAGTAAATAATGAGAAATGAAATCCAGAACTTGGCAAGAATCCAAAGTGGATGTCTTGGAGTGGTTGGGGAAGGGAATCTTTGTCAATGATGGCACACTGTGCATTGACACTGCAGCAGCTGCTGCACCTCTTCCAAACTTAGTTTCTTAAGTGAGAGTTTACAAAAAAGGGAATTGGATAATTGCATGAAAGGAGAGGCAAACAAAAGCAGAGCGAAGGAAGTGGGCCCAACTGGCAAGTCTTTGAAAAAGTGGCAATGGTACGATGGCCTGAATGGCCTGGCAATGTGTTGTGCACTGCTGAGCGTCCATTGCAGGGTCAATACCCCTGCAGCCTTGCAAAATGTCACAGTGGAATTGCATTTCAATGAAACAAGCACCACAAATAGATCATGACTGTATAGTTTAACAATACTTGCAGCTTCCTCAGCCCTGCAAACGTGCTGAGTTTCTGTAGTGTAGTGGTGATCACGTTTGTTTAACACGCAAAAGGTCCCCAGTTCGAAACTGGGCAGAAACATTTTCGAAACGAACCCAAACTTCTGACCACGAGAGATGCAATCATTGACATTCCCCATGAACACAACACAATTTCTCAAAGCCCTATTTCTCTTGCACATTGTGTGCACAATGCCTTGCAATCGCTCCTCTTTCTAGTCCTGATGCTGCAGAAAGTTCCTCAAAACCTAGCACTTGCACTTCATTTGGCTCAGATTAGAATAGAAACCTGCAACACGAGCTTGCTAAGTAACAGCTGATCTAAGATTCATTTCAGACGAGGCAAAAGCACATCAGCAATTCACTTTCGCCAGCTCCACATTCATTGAGACAGGGGCACGCCGCAATATTTTGACCCGCACTGTCCAATTACTCGCTGCTCGCAGCAAGAGGCGTCTGCTGCCTCAATCAACAGGTTACTGGCCATCTCAGGGAGGTAAAAAAGCACAACCCGGGCCAAATCTCCCCAGAAACCAAGCACAGGCTCAGCAAAATGTAGGCACATGATATCCGGGTCACTAAACCTCCGAGCAGCTCGAACAGAACACCTAAGTGACTGAATCTTTCTTTGAGTTGCAATGATGAATCTCCGGTGGAAACAAGTTTGGGGAAAATGCTCCTCCTGAACATTTCTTTTTGGGTAAAAGGGGCAAAAATCCTTTTCAATTTAACCACTGCTGCGGCAGATTCTTGGTGTCTTAAGCACCTTGAAAACGCAGCTCTTAACATGCAGCCGCAATTATGACAAGGGGTAAAGGTTCATGACACGCAGAGGGGAAAAAGTTATTTAAGTTATGACAGTCGCTCACAGACTTATTAGCGTTTTGTTCAGTCAGTAACAGAGACATACCTGGGTTTATTGATGCTGATTAACATAACTATTCAGCGTCACGCAGAGCCGCGAAGAGTACTTTGCCTCCCTTAAAGACAGACACAGCTGATTCTGTAACTGAAGCTAAGGAAACAGGCAGACGTGCCAAATTATCACTTTGTATTGTTCTTCATTCGGCGAGTAACAGGAAAACTAACAAGGTGGCGTTGAAAATGAGATGCACTGCGGCTCCGCTCAATATCAACCCGCTCCTTCATATTGAACTGAGGAAGACCATACATGAATAAAAGCAAAATACTGTGGATGCTGGAAATCTGAAATAAAAACAAGAAATTCTGGAAATACTCAGCAGGTCTGGCAGCATCTGTGGAGAGAGAAGCAGAGTTAACATTTCGGCTCAGTGACCCTTCTTCAGAACTGGCAAATATAAGAAAAGTCAAAGGTTAGAAGCAAGTAAAGCGGGGGTGGAGCAAGAGATAACAAAGGAGAAGGTGTAGATTGGGCAAGGCCACAGAATAGCTGACCAGAAGGTCATGGAGCAAAGGCAAACAATATGTTAATGGTGTGTTGAAAGACAAAGCATTAGTACAGATAGGACTGTTAACGGACTGAAAATTGAACAGCAGCAAGTACAAACATGAAAACAAAACAGTGGGTAAGTAAACTGAACAAACTAAGATGAAATAAAATAAACATACAAAAAAATGTAAAAAATGTAAAAAAGAAAAATAACAAAAAGTGAAAGTAAAATGGGGGGCCCGTCATGATCTGAAATTATTGAACTCAATATTCAGTCCGGCACGCTCTCGTGTGCAGTGGTTAGCACCGCAGCCTCACTGCTCCAGCGACCCGGTTTCAATTCTGGGCACTGCCTGTGTGGTGTTTGCAAGTTCTCCCTGTGTCTGCGTGGGATTCCTCCGGGTGCTCCGGTTTCCTCCCACATGCCAAAGACTTGCTGGTTGATAGGTTAATTGGCCATTCCCAATTGCCCCTAGTAAAGGTAGGTGGGAGGGAAATATAGGGAAAGTGGGGATGTGGTAGGAATATGGAATTCGTGTAGGATTAGTATAAATGGGTGGTCGATGGTCGGCACAGACTCGGTGGGCCGAAGGGCCTGTTTCAGTGCTGTATCACGAAACTAAACTAATCGGTCAACGAGATGCTGTTTTTTGAGCTTGCGTTGTTGTTCACTGGAACACTACAGCAAGCCCAGGATAGAGATGTGAGCATGAGAGCAGCGGGGAGTCTTGAAATGGCAAGCAACCAGAAGCTCAGGGTCCTGCTTGCGGACTGAGCGGACGTGTTCCGCAAAGAGGTCACCCAGTCTGCGTTTGGTCTCCCCAATAAACATGAATATACATTAATTGGATTTAGGCGCCAGTATGTTGCAAAACGAGAAGAAAGAAAGGCACAAATGCCATTAACACTGACTTTACAAATGATTCACTGAAAAATTCTTTCATTTGCTGGAAAAGATGAATATTGTGCATCTGAAAATGGGCACCATGGGATTGTGTTGCATACTCTGTTTTCCTGTATTTGCCTGTCATCTATACAATTCAAATTGTGTTGGATATCGCTGAGAATCTCATTTCAAGATGCGGGCACAGATATTAATATAATCCTACTGAAAGTTTAATCCTGGAACAAATCCTGTGTGACCTGGATTGCAACGTTTAGAGGGCTGTGCAGCTAAGGTGAGGAAGACGGGAATGATGTGGTTGATGATTGCATGGAATGCATTGCAAACTTGGGTTACGTTGCTTGATTTCATTCTACACCTTGAAATTCAGAAGCAAGTGAGGCACCAGGTGGAAACCAACAGCTGTCTCTGTGGAAGCGGGGACATGGCCTCCGAATCGAACCATTTGAACTCTGAAAACATTCTGCTGGATCTGAACTGCCCTGTATACCAAGGCCAATTTGTATACTTGATAAAGTGGAATGCCCAGAACTATGCAGAGTACTCCAGGTGGGGTCTAACCAGGACATTATATAGCTGTAGCAAAGCTTTGCCCCCATTATTTAACTGCTCTGTTACGCATACTACTGCTAGGGTAATCACATTGTATGTTGCAAATCAGCAAAATAAGGACGCATTTGATAAAAATAAAGAGTTTAAAAGCACAAATATGTGTCAGTGCAATCAGTAAATAATGAGAAATGAAATCCAGAACTTGGCAAGAATCCCAAGTAGATGTCTTGGAGTGGTTGGGGAAGTGAATCTTGTCAATGATGGCACACTGTGCATTAACACTGCAGCTGCTGCTGCACCTCTTCCAAACTTAGTTTCTTAAGTGAGAGTTTACAAAAAAGGGAATTGGATAATTGCATGAAAGGAGAGGCAAACAAAAGCAGAGCGAAGGAAGTGGGCCCAACTGGCAAGTCTTTGAAAAAAGTGGCAATGGTACGATGGCCTGAATGGCCTGGCAATGTGTTGTGCACTGCTGAGCGTCCATTGCTGGGTCAATACCTCTGCAGCCTTGCAAAATGTCACAGTGGAATTGCATTTCAATGAAACAAGCACCACAAATAGATCATGACTGTATAGTTTAACAATACTTGCAGCTTCCTCAATCCTGCAACCGTGCTGAGATTCTGTAGTGTAGTGGTGATCACGTTCGTCTCACATGCAAAACATCCACAGTTCGAAACTGGGCAGAAACATTTTCGGAACAAACCCAAACTTCTGATCACGAGAGATGCAATCATTGACATTCCCCATTAACACAACACAATTTCTCAAAGTCCTATTTCTCTTGCACATTGTGTGCACAATGCCTTGCAATCGCTCCTCTTTCTAGTCCTGATGCTGCAGAAAGTTCCTCAAAACCTAGCACTTGCACTTCATTTGGCTCAGATTAGAATAGAAACCTGCAACACTAGCTTGCTAAGTCACAGCTGATCGAAGTCTCATTTCAGACGAGGCAAAAGCACATCAGCAATTCACTTTCGCCAGCTCCACATTCGTTGAGACAGGGGCACGCCGCAATATTTTGACCCGCACTGTCCAATTACTCGCTGCTCGCAGCAAGAGGGTTCTGCTGCCTCAATCAACAGGTTACTGGCCATCTCAGGGAGGTAAAATAGCACAACCCGGGCCAAATCTCCCCAGAAACCAAGCACAGGCTCAGCAAAACGTAGGCACATGATATCCGGGCCACTAAACCTCCGAGCAGCTCGAACAGAACACCCAAGTGACTGAAACTTTCTTTGAGTTGCAATGATGAATCTCCGGTGGAAACAAGTTTGGGGAAAATGCTCCTCCTGAACATTTCTTTTTGGGTAAAAGGGGCAAAAATCCTTTTCAATTTAACCACTGCTGCAGCAGATTCTTGGTGTCTTAAGCACCTTGACAACGCAGCTCTGAACATGCAGCCGCAATTATGACAAGGGGTAAAGGTTCATGACACACAGAGGGGAAAAAGTTATTTAAGTTATGACATTCGCTCACAGACCTATTAGCGTTTTGTTCAGTCAGTAACAGAGACATACCTGGGTTTATTGATGCAGATTAACATAACTATTCAGCGTCACGCAGAGCCGCGAAGAGTACTTTGCCTCCCTTAAAGACGGACACAGCTGATTCTGTAACTGAAGCTCAGGAAACAGGCAGACGTGCCAAATTATCAGTTTGTATTGTTCTTCATTTGGCGAGTAACAGGAAAACTAACAAGGTGGCGTTGAAAATGAGATGCACTGCGGCTCCGCTCAATATCAACCCGCTCCTTCATATTGAACTGAGGAGGAATATACATGAATAAAAGCAAAATACTGTGGATGCTGGAAATCTGAAATAAAAACAAGAAATTCTGGAAATACTCAGCAGGTCTGGCAACATCTGTGGAGAGAGAAGCAGAGTTAACATTTCGGCTCAGTGACCCTTCTTCAGAACTGGCAAATATTAGAAAAGTCAAAGGTTAGAAGCAAGTAAAGCGGGGGTGGAGCAAGAGATAACAAAGGAGAAGGTGCAGATTGGGCAAGGCCACAGAATAGCTGACCAGAAGGTCATGGAGCAAAGGCAAACAATATGTTAATGGTGTGTTGAAAGACAAAGCATTCGTACAGATAGGACTGTTAATGGACTGAAAATTGAACAGCAGCAAGTACAAACATGAAAACAAAACAGTGGGTAAGTAAACTGAACAAACTAAGATGAAATAAAATAAACATACAAAAAAATGTAAAAAATGTAGAAAAGAAAAATAACAAAAAGTGAAAGTAAAATGGGGGGCCCGTCATGATCTGAAATTATTGAACTCAATGTTCAGTCCGGCACGCTCTCGTGTGCAATGGTTAGCACCGCAGCCTCACAGCTCCAGCGACCCGGTTTCAATTCTGGGCACTGCCTGTGTGGTGTTTGCAAGTTCTCCCTGTGTCTGCGTGGGATTCCTCCGGGTGCTCCGGTTTCCTCCCACATGCCAAAGACTTGCTGGTTGATAGGTTAATTGGCCATTCCCAATTGCCCCTAGTAAAGGTAGGTGGGAGGGAAATATAGGGAAGGTGGGGATGTGGTAGGAATATGGAATTCGTGTAGGATTAGTATAAATGGGTGGTCGATGGTCGGCACAGACTCGGTGGGCCGAAGGGCCTGTTTCAGTGCTGCATCACGAAACTAAACTAATCGGTCAACGAGATGCTGTTTTTCGAGCTTGCGTTGTTGTTCACTGGAACAATGCAGCAAGCCCAGGATAGAGATGTAAGCATGAGAGCAGCGGGGAGTCTTGAAATGGCAAGCAACCAGAAGCTCAGGGTCCTGCTTGCGGACTGAGCGGACGTGTTCCGCAAAGCGATCACCCAGTCTGCATTTGGTCTCCCCAATAAACATGAATATACATTAATTGGATTTAGGCGCCAGTATGTTGCAAAACGAGAAGAAAGAAAGGCACAAATGGCATTAACACTGACTTTACAAATGATTCACTGAAAAATTCTTTCATTTGCTGGAAAAGATGAATATTGTGCATCTGAAAATAGGCACCATGGGATTGTGTTGCATACTGACCTGTTTTCCTGTATTTGCCTGTCATCTATACAATTCAATTTGTGTTGGATATCGCTGAGAATCTCATTTCAAGATGCGGGCACAGATATTAATATAATCCTACTGAAAGTTTAATCCTGGAACAAATCCTGTGTGACGTGGATTGCAACGTTTAGAGGGCTGTGCAGCTAAGGTGAGGAAGACGGGAATGATGTGGTTGATGATTGCATGGAATGCATTGCAAACTTGGGTTACGTTGCTTGATTTCATTCTACACCTTGAAATTCAGAAGCAAGTGAGGCACCAGGTGGAAACCAACAGCTGTCTCTGTGGAAGCGGGGACATGGCTTCCTAATCTAACCATTTGAACTCTGAAAACATTCTGCTGGATCTGAACTGCCCTGTATACCAAGGCCAATTTGTATACTTTATAAAGTGGAATGCCCAGAACTATGCAGAGTACTCCAGGTGGGGTCTAACCAGGACATTATATAGCTGTAGCGAAGCTTCGCCCCCATTATTTAACTGCCTCTGTTACGCATTCTACTGCTCGGGTAATCACATTGTATGTTGCAAATCAGCAAAATAAGGACGCATTTGATAAAAATAAAGAGTTTAAAAGCACAAATATGTGTCAGTGCAATCAGTAAATAATGAGAAATGAAATCCAGAACTTGGCAAGAATCCCAAGTGGATGTCTTGGAGTGGTTGGGGAAGGGAATCTTGTCAATGATGGCACACTGTGCATTGACACTGCATCAGCTGCTGCACCTCTTCCAAACTTAGTTTCTTAAGTGAGAGTTTACAAAAAAGGGAATTGGATAATTGCATGAAAGGAGAGGCAAACAAAAGCAGAGCGAAGGAAGTGGGCCCAACTGGCAAGTCTTTGAAAAAAGTGACAATGGTACGATGGCCTGAATGGCCTGGCAATGTGTTGTGCACTGCTGAGCGTCCATTGCTGGGTCAATACCTCTGCAGCCTTGCAAAATGTCACAGTGGAATTGCATTTCAATGAAACAAGCACCACAAATAGATCATGACTGTATAGTTTAACAATACTTGCAGCTTGCTCAGCCCTGCAACCGTGCTGAGTTTCTGTAGTGTAGTGGTGATCACGTTTGTCTAACACGCAAAAAGTCCCCAATTCGAAACTGTGCAGTAACCTTTTCGAAACAAACCCAAACGTCTGACCACGAAAGATGTAATCATTGACATTCCCCAATAACACAACACAATTTCTCAAAGTCCTATTTCTCTTGCACATTGTGTGCACAATGCCTTGCAATCGCTCCTCTTTCTTGTCCTGATGCTGCAGAAAGTTCCTCAAAACCTAGCACTTGCACTTCATTTGGCTCAGATTAGAATAGAAACCTGCAACACGAGCTTGCTAAGTAACAGCTGATCTAAGTCTCATTTCAGACGAGGCAAAAGCACATCAGCAATTCACTTTCGCCAGCTCCACATTCGTTGAGACAGGGGCACGCCGCAATATTTTAACCCGCACTGTCCAATTACTCGCTGCTAGCAGCAAGAGGGGTCTGCTGCCTCAATCAACAGGTTACTGGCCATCTCAGGGAGGTAAAATAGCACAAACCGGGCCAAATCTCCCCAGAAACCAAGCACAGGCTCAGCAAAACGTAGGCACATGATATCCGGGCCACTAAACCTCCGAGCAGCTCGAACAGAACACCCAAGTGACTGAAACTTTCTTTGAGTTGCAATGATGAATCTCCGGTGGAAACAAGTTTGGGGAAAATGCTCCTACTGAACATTTCTTTTTGGGTAAAAGGGGCAAAAATCCTTTTCAATTTAACCACTGCTGCAGCAGTTTCTTGGTGTCTTAAGCACCTTGACAATGCAGCTCTGAACATGCAGCCGCAATTATGACAAGGGGTAAAGGTTCATGACACGCAGAGGGGAAAAAGTTATTTAAGTTGTGACATTCGCTCACAGACCTATTAGCGTTTTGTTCAGTCAGTAACAGAGACATACCTGGGTTTATTGATGCAGATTAACATAACTATTCAGCGTCACGCAGAGCCGCGAAGAGTACTTTGCCTCCCTTAAAGACGGACACAGCTGATTCTGTAACTGAAGCTAAGGAAACAGGCAGACGTGCCAAATTATCACTTTGTATTATTCTTCATTTGGCGAGTAACAGGAAAACTAACAAGGTGGCGTTGAAAATGAGATGCACTGCGGCTCCGCTCAATATCAACCCGCTCCTTCATATTGAACTGAGGAAGACTATACATGAATAAAAGCAAAATACAGTGGATGCTGGAAATCTGAAATAAAAGCAAGAAATTCTGGAATTACTCAGCAGGTCTGGCAGCATCTGTGGAGAGAGAAGCAGAGTTAACATTTCGGCTCAGTGACCCTTCTTCAGAACTGGCAAATATTAGAAAAGTCAAAGGTTAGAAGCAAGTAAAGCGGGGGTGGAGCAAGAGATAACAAAGGAGAAGGTGTAGATTGGGCAAGGCCACAGAATAGCTGACCAGAAGGTCATGGAGCAAAGGCAAACAATATGTTAATGGTGTGTTGAAAGACAAAGCATTAGTACAGATAGGACTGTTAACGGACTGAAAATTGAACAGCAGCAAGTACAAACATGAAAACAAAACAGTGGGTAAGTAAACTGAACAAACTAAGATGAAATAAAATAAACATACAAAAAAATGCAAAAAATGTAAAAAAGAAAAATAACAAAAAGTGAAAGTAAAATGGGGGGCCCGTCATGATCTGAAATTATTGAACTCAATATTCAGTCCGGCACGCTCTCGTGTGCAATGGTTAGCACCGCAGCCTCACAGCTCCAGCGACCCGGTTTCAATTCTGGGCACTGCCTGTGTGGTGTTTGCAAGTTCTCCCTGTGTCTGCGTGGGATTCCTCCGGGTGCTCCGGTTTCCTCCCACATGCCAAAGACTTGCTGGTTGATAGGTTAATTGGCCATTCCTAATTGCCCCTAGTAAAGGTAGGTGATCGGGAAATATAGGGAAGGTGGGGATGTGGTAGGAATATGGAATTCGTGTAGGATTAGTATAAATGGGTGGTCGATGGTCGGCACAGACTCGGTGGGCCGAAGGGCCTGTTTCAGTGCTGCATCACGAAACTAAACTAATCGGTCAACGAGATGCTGTTTTTCGAGCTTGCGTTGTTGTTCACTTGAACACTACAGCAAGCCCAGGATAGAGATGTGAGCATGAGAGCAGCGGGCAGTCTTGAAATGGCAAGCAACCAGAAGCTCAGGGTCCTGCTTGCGGACTGAGCGGACGTGTTCCGCAAAGCGATCACCCAGTCTGCGTTTGGTCTCCCCAATAAACATGAATATACATTAATTGGATTTAGGCGCCAGTATGTTGCAAAACGAGAAGAAAGAAAGGCACAAATGGCATTAACACTGACTTTACAAATGATTCACTGAAAAATTCTTTCATTTGCTGGAAAAGATGAATATTGTGCATCTGAAAATGGGCACCATGGGATTGTGTTGCATACTGACCTGTTTTCCTGTATTTGCCTGTCATCTATACAATTCAATTTGTGTTGGATATCGCTGAGAATCTCATTTCAAGATGCGGGCACAGATATTAATATAATCCTACTGAAAGTTTAATCCTGGAACAAATCCTGTGTGACGTGGATTGCAACGTTTAGAGGGCTGTGCAGCTAAGGTGAGGAAGACGGGCATGATGTGGTTGATGATTGCATGGAATGCATTGCAAACTTGGGTTACGTTGCTTGATTTCATTCTACACCTTGAAATTCAGAAGCAAGTGAGGCACCAGGTGGAAACCAACAGCTGTCTCTGTGGAAGCGGGGACATGGCTTCCTAATCTAACCATTTGAACTCTGAAAACATTCTGCTGGATCTGAACTGCCCTGTATACCAAAGCCAATTTGTATACTTTATAAAGTGGAATGCCCAGAACTATGCAGAGTACTCCAGGTGGGGTCTAACCAGGACATTATATAGCTGTAGCGAAGCTTCGCCCCCATTATTTAACTGCCTCTGTGACGCATTCTACTGCTCGGGTAATCACATTGTATGTTGCAAATCAGCAAAATAAGGACGCATTTGATAAAAATAAAGAGTTTAAAAGCACAAATATGTGTCAGTGCAATCAGTAAATAATGAGAAATGAAATCCAGAACTTGGCAAGAATCCCAAGTGGATGTCTTGGAGTGGTTGGGGAAGGGAATCTTTGTCAATGATGGCACACTGTGCATTGACACTGCAGCAGCTGCTCCACCTCTTACAAACTTAGTTTCTTAAGTGAGAGTTGACAAAAAAGGGAATTGGATAATTGCATGAAAGGAGAGGCAAACAAAAGCAGAGCGAAGGAAATGGGCCCAACTGGCAAGTCTTTGAAAAAAGTGGCAATGGTACGATGGCCTGAATGGCCTGGCAATGTGTTGTGCACTGCTGAGCGTCCATTGCTGGGTCAATACCTCTGCAGCCTTGCAAAATGTCACAGTGGAATTGCATTTCAATGAAACAAGCACCACAAATAGATCATGACTGTATAGTTTAACAATACTTGCAGCTTGCTCAGCCCTGCAACCGTGCTGAGTTTCTGTAGTGTAGTGGTGATCACGTTTGTCTAACACGCAAAAGGTCCCCAGTTCAAAACTGGGCAGAAACATTTTCGAAACAAACCCAAACTTCTGACCACGATATATGCAATCATTGACATTCCCCATTAACACAACACAATTTCTCAAAGTCCTATTTCTCTTGCACATTGTGTGCACAATGCCTTGCAATCGCTCCTCTTTCTAGTCCTGATGCTGCAGAAAGTTCATCAAAACCTAGCACTTGCACTTCATTTGGCTCAGATTAGAATAGAAACCTGCAACACTAGCTTGCTGAGTAACAGCTGATCTAAGTCTCATTTCAGACGAGGCAAAACCACATCAGCAATTCACTTTCGCCAGCTCCACATTCGTTGAGACAGGGGCACGCCGCAATATTTTGACCCGCACTGTCCAATTATTCGCTGCTCGCAGCAAGAGGGGTCTGCTGCCTCAATCAACAGGTTTCTGGCCATCTCAGGGAGGTAAAATAGCACAACCCGGGCCAAATCTCCCCAGAAACCAAGCACAGGCTCAGCAAAACGTAGGCACATGATATCCGGGCCACTAAACCTCCGAGCAGCTCGAACAGAACACCGAAGTGACTGAAACTTTCTTTGAGTTGCAATGATGAATCTCCGGTGGAAACATGTTTGGGGAAAATGCTCCTCCTGAACATTTCCTTTTGGGTAAAAGGGGCAAAAATCCTTTTCAATTTAACCACTGCTGCAGCAGATTCTTGGTGTCTTAAGCACCTTGACAACGCAGCTCTGAACATGCAGCCGCAATTATGACAAGGGGTAAAGGTTCATGACACGCAGAGGGGGAAAAGTTATTTAAGTTATGACAGTCGCTCACAGACTTATTAGCGTTTTGTTCAGTCAGTAACAGAGACATACCTGGGTTTATTGATGCAGATTAACATAACTATTCAGCGTCACGCAGAGCCGCGAAGAGTACTTTGCCTCCCTTAAAGACGGACACAGCTGATTCTGCAACTGAAGCTAAGGAAACAGGCAGACGTGCCAAATTATCACTTTGTATTGTTCTTCATTTGGCGAGTAACAGGAAAACTAACAAGGTGGCGTTGAAAATGAGATGCACTGCGGCTCCGCTCAATATCAACCCGCTCCTTCATGTTGAACTGAGGAAGACTATACATGAATAAAAGCAAAATACTGTGGATGCTGGAAATCTGAAATAAAAGCAAGAAATTCTGGAATTACTCAGCAGGTCTGGCAGCATCTGTGGAGAGAGAAGCAGAGTTAACATTTCGGCTCAGTGACCCTTCTTCAGAACTGGCAAATATTAGAAAAGTCAAAGGTTAGAAGCAAGTAAAGCGGGGGTGGAGCAAGAGATAACAAAGGAGAAGGTGTAGATTGGGCAAGGCCACAGAATAGCTGACCAGAAGGTCATGGAGCAAAGGCAAACAATATGTTAATGGTGTGTTGAAAGACAAAGCATTAGTACAGATAGGACTGTTAACGGACTGAAAATTGAACAGCAGCAAGTACAAACATGAAAACAAAACAGTGGGTAAGTAAACTGAACAAACTAAGATGAAATAAAATAAACATACAAAAAAATGCAAAAAATGTAAAAAAAGAAAAATAACAAAAAGTGAAAGTAAAATGGGGGGCCCGTCATAATCTGAAATTATTGAACTCAATATTCATTCCGGCACGCTCTCGTGTGCAATGGTTAGCACCGCAGCCTCACAGCTCCAGCGAGCCAGTTTCAATTCTGGGCACTGCCTGTGTGGTGTTTGCAAGTTCTCCCTGTGTCTGCGTGGGATTCCTCCGGGTGCTCCGGTTTCCTCCCACATGCCAAAGACTTGCTGGTTGATAGGTTAATTGGCCATTCCCAATTGCCCCTAGTAAAGGTAGGTGATAGGGAAATATAGGGAAGGTGGGGATGTGGTAGGAATATGGAATTCGTGTAGGATTAGTATAAATGGGTGGTGGATGGTCGGCACAGACTCGGTGGGCCGAAGGGCCTGTTTCAGTGCTGCATCACGAAACTAAACTAATCGGTCAACGAGATGCTGTTTTTCGAGCTTGTGTTGTTGTTCACTTGAACACTACAGCAAGCCCAGGATAGAGATGTGAGCATGAGAGCAGCGGGGAGTCTTGAAATGGCAAGCAACCAGAAGCTCAGGGTCCTGCTTGCGGACTGAGCGGACGTGTTCCGCAAAGCGATCACCCAGTCTGCGTTTGGTCTCCCCAATAAACATGAATTTACATTAATTGGATTTAGGCGCCAGTATGTTGCAAAACGAGAAGAAAGAAAGGCACAAATGGCATTAACACTGACTTTACAAATGATTCACTGAAAAATTCTTTCATTTGCTGGAAAAGATGAATATTGTGCATCTGAAAATGGGCACCATGGGATTGTCTTGCATACTGACCTGTTTTCCTGTATTTGCCTGTCATCTATACAATTCAATTTGTGTTGGATATCGCTGAGAATCTCATTTCAAGATGCGGGCACAGATATTAATATAATCCTACTGAAAGTTTAATCCTGGAACAAATCCTGTGTGACGTGGATTGCAACGTTTAGAGGGCTGTGCAGCTAAGGTGAGGAAGACGGGAATGATGTGGTTGATGATTGCATGGAATGCATTGCAAACTTGGGTTACGTTGCTTGATTTCATTCTACACCTTGAAATTCAGAAGCAAGTGAGGCACCAGGTGGAAACCAACAGCTGTCTCTGTGGAAGCGGGGACATGGCCTCCGAATCGAACCATTTGAACTCTGAAAACATTCTGCTGGATCTGAACTGCCCTGTATACCAAGGCCAATTTGTATACTTTATAAAGTGGAATGCCCAGAACTATGCAGAGTACTCCAGGTGGGGTCTAACCAGGACATTATATAGCTGTAGCGAAGCTTCGCCCCCATTATTTAACTGCCTCTGTTACGCATTCTACTGCTCGGGTAATCACATTGTATGTTGCAAATCAGCAAAATAAGGACGCATTTGATAAAAATAAAGAGTTTAAAAGCACAAATATGTGTCAGTGCAATCAGTAAATAATGAGAAATGAAATCCAGAACTTGGCAAGAATCCCAAGTGGATGTCTTGGAGTGGTTGGGGAAGGGAATCTTTGTCAATGATGGCACACTGTGCATTGACACTGCAGCAGCTGCTCCACCTCTTACAAACTTAGTTTCTTCAGTGAGAGTTGACAAAAAAGGGAATTGGATAATTGCATGAAAGGAGAGGCAAACAAAAGCAGAGCGAAGGAAATGGGCCCAACTGGCAAGTCTTTGAAAAAACTGGCAATGGTACGATGGCCTGAATGGCCTGGCAATGTGTTGTGCACTGCTGAGCGTCCATTGCTGGGTCAATACCTCTGCAGCCTTGCAAAATGTCACAGTGGAATTGCATTTCAATGAAACAAGCACCACAAATAGATCTTGACTGTATAGTTTAACAATACTTGCAGCTTGCTCAGCCCTGCAACCGTGCTGAGTTTCTGTAGTGTAGTGGTGATCACGTTTGTTTCACACGCAAAAGGTCCCCAGTTCGAAACTGGGCAGAAACATTTTCGAAACAAACCCAAACTTCTGACAACGATATATGCAATCATTGACATTCCCCATTAACACAACACAATTTCTCAAAGTCCTATTTCTCTTGCACATTGTGTGCACAATGCCTTGCAATCGCTCCTCTTTCTTTTCCTGATGCTGCAGAAAGTTCTTCAAAACCTAGCACTTGCACTTCATTTGGCTCAGATTAGAATAGAAACCTGCAACACTAGCTTGCTGAGTAACAGCTGATCTAAGTCTCATTTCAGACGAGGCAAAACCACATCAGCAATTCACTTTCGCCAGCTCCACATTCGTTGAGACAGGGGCACGCCGCAATATTTTGACCCGCACTGTCCAATTACTCGCTGCTAGCAGCAAGAGGGGTCTGCTGCCTCAATCAACAGGTCACTGGCCATCTCAGGGAGGTAAAATAGCACAACCCGGGCCAAATCTCCCCAGAAACCAAGCACAGGCTCAGCAAAACGTAGGCACATGATATCCGGGCCACTAAACCTCCGAGCAGCTCGGACAGAACGCCTAAGTGACTGAAACTTTCTTTGAGTTGCAATGATGAATCTCCGGTGGAAACACGTTTGGGGAAAATGCTCCTCCTGAACATTTCTTATTGGGTAAAAGGGGCAAAAATCCTTTTCAATTTAACCACTGCTGCGGCAGATTCTTGGTGTCTTAAGCACCTTGAAAACGCAGCTCTTAACATGCAGCCGCCATTATGACAAGGGGTAAAGGTTCATGACACGCAGAGGGGAAAAAGTTATTTAAGTTATGACAGTCGCTCACAGACTTATTAGCGTTTTGTTCAGTCAGTAACAGAGACATACCTGGGTTTATTGATGCAGATTAACATAACTATTCAGCGTCACGCAGAGCTCGAAGAGTACTTTGCCTCCCTTAAAGACGGTCACAGCTGATTCTGTAACTGAAGCTAAGCAAACAGGCAGACGTGCCAAATGATCACTTTGTATTGTTCTTCATTCGGCGAGTAACAGGAAAACTAACAAGGTGGCGTTGAAAATGAGATGCACTGCGGCTCCGCTCAATATCAACCCGCTCCTTCATATTGAACTGAGGAAGAATATACATGAATAAAAGCAAAATACTGTGGATGCTGGAAATCTGAAATACAAACAAGAAATTCTGGAAATACTCAGCAGGTCTGGCAGCATCTGTGGAGAGAGAAGCAGAGTTAACATTTCGACTCAGTGACCCTTCTTCAGAACAGGCAAATATTAGAAAAGTCAAAGGTTAGAAGCAAGTAAAGCGGGGGTGGAGCAAGAGATAACAAAGGAGAAGGTGCAGATTGGGCAAGGCCACAGAATAGCTGACCAGCAGGTCATGGAGCAAAGGCAAACAATATGTTAATGGTGTGTTGAAAGACAAAGCATTAGTACAGATAGAACTGTTAACGGACTGAGAATTGAACAGCAGCAAGTACAAACATGAAAACAAAACAGTGGGTAAGTAAACTGAACAAACTAAGATGAAATAAAATAAACATACAAAAAAATGCAAAAAATGTAGAAAAGAAAAATAACAAAAAGTGAAAGTAAAATGGGGGGCCCGTCATGATCTGAAATTATTAAACTCAATATTCAGTCCGGCACGCTCTCGTGTGCAGTGGTTAGCACCGCAGCCTCACAGCTCAGCGACCCGGTTTCAATTCTGGGCACTGCCTGTGTGGTGTTTGCAAGTTCTCCCTGTGTCTGCGTGGGATTCCTCCGGGTGCTCCGGTTTCCTCCCACATGCCAAAGACTTGCTGGTTGATAGGTTAATTGGCCATTCCCAATTGCCCCTAGTAAAGGTAGGTGGTAGGGAAATATAGGGAAGGTGGGGATGTGGTAGGAATATGGAATTCGTGTAGGATTAGTATAAATGGGTGGTCGATGGTCGGCACAGACTCGGTGGGCCGAAGGGCCTGTTTCAGTGCTGTATCACGAAACTAAACTAATCGGTCAACGAGATGCTGTTTTTCGAGCTTGCGTTGTTGTTCACTGGAACACTGCAGCAAGCCCAGGATAGAGATGTAAGCATGAGAGCAGCGGGGAGTCTTGAAATGGCAAGCAACCAGAAGCTCAGGGTCCTGCTTGCGGACTGAGCGGACGTGTTCCGCAAAGCGATCACCCAGTCTGCGTTTGGTCTCCCCAATAAACATGAATGTACATGAATTGGATTTTGGCGCCAGTATGTTGCAAAACGAGAAGAAAGAAAGGCACAATTGGCATTAACACTGACTTTACAAATGATTCACTGAAAAATTCTTTCATTTGCTGGAAAAGATGAATATTGTGCATCTGAAAATGGACACCATGGGATTGTGTTGCATACTGACCTGTTTTCCTGTATTTGCCTGTCATCTATACAATTCAATTTGTGTTGGATATCGCTGAGAATCTCATTTCAAGATGCGGGCACAGATATTAATATAATCCTACTGAAAGTTTAATCCTGGAACAAATCCTGTGTGACGTGGATTGCAACGTTTAGAGGGCTGTGCAGCTAAGGTGAGGAAGACGGGCATGATGTGGTTGATGATTGCATGGAATGCATTGCAAACTTGGGTTACGTTGCTTGATTTCATTCTGCACCTTGAAATTCAGAAGCAAGTGAGGCACCAGGTGGAAACCAACAGCTGTCTCTGTGGAAGCGGGGACATGGCTTCCTAATCTAACCATTTGAACTCTGAAAACATTCTGCTGGATCTGAACTGCCCTGTATACCAAGGCCAATTTGTATACTTTATAAAGTGGAATGCCCAGAACTATGCAGAGCACTCCAGGTGGGGTCTAACCAGGACATTATATAGCTGTAGCAAAGCTTCGCCCCCATTATTTAACTGCCTCTGTTACGCATTCTACTGCTCGGGTAATCACATTGTATGTTGCAAATCAGCAAAATAAGGACGCATTTGATAAAAATAAAGAGTTTAAAAGCACAAATATGTGTCAGTGCAATCAGTAAATAATGAGAAATGAAATCCAGAACTTGGCAAGAATCCCAAGTGGATGTCTTGGAGTGGTTGGGGAAGGGAATCTTTGTCAATGATGGCACACTGTGCATTGACACTGCAGCAGCTGCTCCACCTCTTACAAACTTAGTTTCTTAAGTGAGAGTTGACAAAAAAGGGAATTGGATAATTGCATGAAAGGAGAGGCAAACAAAAGCAGAGCGAAGGAAATGGGCCCAACTGGCAAGTCTTTGAAAAAACTGGCAATGGTACGATGGCCTCAATGGCCTGGCAATGTGTTGTGCACTGCTGAGCGTCCATTGCTGGGTCAATACCTCTGCAGCCTTGCAAAATGTCAGAGTGGAATTGCATTTCAATGAAACAAGCACCACAAATAGATCATGACTGTATAGTTTAACAATACTTGCAGCTTCCTCAGCCTTGCAACCGTGCTGAGTTTCTGTAGTGTAGTGGTGATCACGTTTATCTAACACGCAAAAGGTCCCCAGTTCAAAAATGGGCAGAAACATTTTCGAAACAAACCCAAACTTCTGACCACGATATATGCAATCATTGACATTCCCCATGAACGCAACACAATTTCTCAAAGTCCTATTTCTCTTGCACATTGTGTGCACAATGCCTTGCAATCGCTCCTCTTTCTAGTCCTGATGCTGCAGAAAGTTCCTCAAAACCTAGCACTTGCACTTCATTTGGCTCAGATTAGAATAGAAACCTGCAACACTAGCTTGCTGAGTAACAGCTGATCTAAGTCTCATTTCAGACGAGGCAAAACCACATCAGCAATTCACTTTCGCCAGCTCCACATTCGTTGAGACAGGGGCACGCCGCAATATTTTGACCCGCACTGTCCAATTATTCGCTGCTCGCAGCAAGAGGGGTCTGCTGCCTCAATCAACAGGTTACTGGCCATCTCAGGGAGGTAAAATAGCACAACCCGGGCCAAATCTCCCCAGAAACCAAGCACAGGCTCAGCAAAACGTAGGCACATGATATCCGGGCCACTAAACCTCCGAGCAGCTCGAACAGAACACCGAAGTGACTGAAACTTTCTTTGAGTTGCAATTATGAATCTCCGGTGGAAACATGTTTGGGGAAAATGCTCCTCCTGAACATTTCTTTTTGGGTAAAAGGGGCAAAAATCCTTTTCAATTTAACCACTGCTGCAGCAGATTCTTGGTGTCTTAAGCACCTTGACAACGAAGCTCTGAACATGCAGCCGCAATTATGACAAGGGGTAAAGGTTCATGACACGCAGAGGGGGAAAAGTTATTTAAGTTATGACAGTCGCTCACAGACTTATTAGCGTTTTGTTCAGTCAGTAACAGAGACATACCTGGGTTTATTGATGCAGATTAACATAACTATTCAGCGTCACGCAGAGCCGCGAAGAGTACTTTGCCTCCCTTAAAGACGGACACAGCTGATTCTGCAACTGAAGCTAAGGAAACAGGCAGACGTGCCAAATTATCACTTTGTATTGTTCTTCATTTGGCGAGTAACAGGAAAACTAACAAGGTGGCGTTGAAAATGAGATGCACTGTGGCTCCGCTCAATATCAACCCGCTCCTTCATGTTGAACTGAGGAAGACTATACATGAATAAAAGCAAAATACTGTGGATGCTGGAAATCTGAAATAAAAGCAAGAAATTCTGGAATTACTCAGCAGGTCTGGCAGCATCTGTGGAGAGAGAAGCAGAGTTAACATTTCGGCTCAGTGACCCTTCTTCAGAACTGGCAAATATTAGAAAAGTCAAAGGTTAGAAGCAAGTAAAGCGGGGGTGGAGCAAGAGATAACAAAGGAGAAGGTGTAGATTGGGCAAGGCCACAGAATAGCTGACCAGAAGGTCATGGAGCAAAGGCAAACAATATGTTAATGGTGTGTTGAAAGACAAAGCATTAGTACAGATAGGACTGTTAACGGACTGAAAATTGAACAGCAGCAAGTACAAACATGAAAACAAAACAGTGGTTAAGTAAACTGAACAAACTAAGATGAAATAAAATAAACATACAAAAAAATGTAAAAAATGTAAAAAAGAAAAATAACAAAAAGTGAAAGTAAAATGGGGGGCCCGTCATGATCTGAAATTATTGAACTCAATGTTCAGTCCAGCACGCTCTCGTGTGCAATGGTTAACACCGCAGCCTCACAGCTCCAGCGACCCGGTTTCAATTCTGGGCACTGCCTGTGTGGTGTTTGCAAGTTCTCCCTGTGTCTGCGTGGGATTCCTCCGGGTGCTCCGGTTTCCTCCCACATGCCAAAGACTTGCTGGTTGATAGGTTAATTGGCCATTCCCAATTGCCCCTAGTAAAGGTAGGTGGTAGGGAAATATAGGGAAGGTGGGGATGTGGTAGGAATATGGAATTCGTGTAGGATTAGTATAAATGGGTGGTCGATGGTCGGCACAGACTCGGTGGGCCGAAGGGCCTGTTTCAGTGCTGTATCACGAAACTAAACTAATCGGTCAACGAGATGCTGTTTTTCGAGCTTGCGTTGTTGTTCACTGGAACACTGCAGCAAGCCCAGGATAGAGATGTAAGCATGAGAGCAGCGGGGAGTCTTGAAATGGCAAGCAACCAGAAGCTCAGGGTCCTGCTTGCGGACTGAGCGGACGTGTTCCGCAAAGCGATCACCCAGTCTGCGTTTGGTCTCCCCAATAAACATGAATGTACATGAATTGGATTTTGGCGCCAGTATGTTGCAAAACGAGAAGAAAGAAAGGCACAATTGGCATTAACACTGACTTTACAAATGATTCACTGAAAAATTCTTTCATTTGCTGGAAAAGATGAATATTGTGCATCTGAAAATGGACACCATGGGATTGTGTTGCATACTGACCTGTTTTCCTGTATTTGCCTGTCATCTATACAATTCAATTTGTGTTGGATATCGCTGAGAATCTCATTTCAAGATACGGGCACAGATATTAATATAATCCTACTGAAAGTTTAATCCTGGAACAAATCCTGTGTGACGTGGATTGCAACGTTTAGAGGGCTGTGCAGCTAAGGTGAGGAAGACGGGCATGATGTGGTTGATGATTGCATGGAATGCATTGCAAACTTGGGTTACGTTGCTTGATTTCATTCTGCACCTTGAAATTCAGAAGCAAGTGAGGCACCAGGTGGAAACCAACAGCTGTCTCTGTGGAAGCGGGGACATGGCTTCCTAATCTAACCATTTGAACTCTGAAAACATTCTGCTGGATCTGAACTGCCCTGTATACCAAGGCCAATTTGTATACTTTATAAAGTGGAATGCCCAGAACTATGCAGAGCACTCCAGGTGGGGTCTAACCAGGACATTATATAGCTGTAGCAAAGCTTCGCCCCCATTATTTAACTGCCTCTGTTACGCATTCTACTGCTCGGGTAATCACATTGTATGTTGCAAATCAGCAAAATAAGGACGCATTTGATAAAAATAAAGAGTTTAAAAGCACAAATATGTGTCAGTGCAATCAGTAAATAATGAGAAATGAAATCCAGAACTTGGCAAGAATCCCAAGTGGATGTCTTGGAGTGGTTGGGGAAGGGAATCTTTGTCAATGATGGCACACTGTGCATTGACACTGCAGCAGCTGCTCCACCTCTTCCAAACTTAGTTTCTTAAGTGAGAGTTGACAAAAAAGGGAATTGGATAATTGCATGAAAGGAGAGGCAAACAAAAGCAGAGCGAAGGAAATGGGCCCAACTGGCAAGTCTTTGAAAAAAGTGGCAATGGTACGATGGCCTGAATGGCCTGGCAATGTGTTGTGCACTGCTGAGCGTCCATTGCTGGGTCAATACCTCTGCAGCCTTGCAAAATGTCACAGTGGAATTGCATTTCAATGAAACAAGCACCACAAATAGATCATGACTGTATAGTTTAACAATACTTGCAGCTTCCTCAGCGCTGCAACCGCGCTGAGTTTCTGTAGTGTAGTGGTGATCACGTTTGTCTAACACGCAAAAGGTCCCCAGTTCGAAACTGGGCCGAAACATTTTCGAAACAAACCCAAACTTCTGACCACGAAAGATGCAATCATTTGCATTCCCCATTAACACAACACAATTTCTCAAAGTCCTATTTCTCTTGCACATTGTGTGCACAATGCCTTGCAATCGCTCCTCTTTCTAGTCCTGATGCTGCAGAAAGTTCCTCAAAACCTAGCACTTGCACTTCATTTGGCTCAGATTAGAATAGAAACCTGCAACACTAGCTTGCTAAGTCACAGCTGATCTAAGTCTCATTTCAGACGAGGCAAAAGCACATCAGCAATTCACTTTCGCCAGCTCCACATTCGTTGAGACAGGGGCACGCCGCAATATTTTAACCCGCACTGTCCAATTACTCGCTGCTAGCAGCAAGAGGGGTCTGCTGCCTCAATCAACAGGTTACTGGCCATCTCAGGGAGGTAAAATAGCACAACCCGGGCCAAATCTCCCCAGAAACCAAGCACAGGCTCAGCAAAACGTAGGCACATGATATCCGGGCCACTAAACCTCCGAGCAGCTCGAACAGAACACCCAAGTGACTGAAACTTTCTTTGAGTTGCAATGATGAATCTCCGGTGGAAACAAGTTTAGGGAAAATGCTCCTCCTGAACATTTCTTTTTGGGTAAAAGGGGCAAAAATCCTTTTCAATTTAACCACTGCTGCAGCAGATTCTTGGTGTCTTAAGCACCTTGACAACGCAGCTCTGAACATGCAGCCGCAATTATGACAAGGGGTAAAGGTTCATGACACGCAGAGGGGAAAAAGTTATTTAAGTTATGACATTCGCTCACAGACCTATTAGCGTTTTGTTCAGTCAGTAACAGAGACATACCTGGGTTTATTGATGCAGATTAACATAACTATTCAGCGTCACGCAGAGCTCGAAGAGTACGTTGCCTCCCTTAAAGACGGACACAGCTGATTCTGTAACTGAAGCTAAGGAAACAGGCAGACGTGCCAAATTATCACTTTGTATTGTTCTTCATTCGGCGAGTAACAGGAAAACTAACAAGGTGGCGTTGAAAATGAGATGCACTGCGGCTCCGCTCAATATCAACCCGCTCCTTCATATTGAACTGAGGAAGAATATACATGAATAAAAGCAAAATACTGTGGATGCTGGAAATCTGAAATAAAAACAAGAAATTCTGGAAATACTCAGCAGGTCTGGCAGCATCTGTGGAGAGAGAAGCAGAGTTAACATTTCGGCTCAGTGACCCTTCTTCAGAACTGGCAAATATTAGAAAAGTCAAAGGTTAGAAGCAAGTAAAGTGGGGGTGGAGCAAGAGATAACAAAGGAGAAGGTGCAGATTGGGCAAGGCCACAGAATAGCTGACCAGAAGGTCATGGAGCAAAGGCAAACAATATGTTAATGGTGTGTTGAAAGACAAAGCATTCGTACAGATAGGACTGTTAATGGACTGAAAATTGAAGAGCAGCAAGTACAAACATGAAAACAAAACAGTGGGTATGTAAACTGAACAAACTAAGATGAAATAAAATAAACATACAAAAAAATGTAAAAAATGTAAAAAAGAAAAATAACAAAAAGTGAAAGTTAAATGGGGGGCCCGTCATGATCTGAAATTATTGAACTCAATGTTCAGTCCGGCACGCTCTCGTGTGCAATGGTTAGCACCGCAGCCTCACAGCTCCAGCGACCCGGTTTCAATTCTGGGCACTGCCTGTGTGGTGTTTGCAAGTTCTCCCTGTGTCTGCGTGGGATTCCTGCGGGTGCTCCGGTTTCCTCCCACATGCCAAAGACTTGCTGGTTGATAGGTTAATTGGCCATTCCCAATTGCCCCTAGTAAAGGTAGGTGGTAGGGAAATATAGGGAAGGTGGGGATGTGGTAGGAATATGGAATTCGTGTAGGATTAGTATAAATGGGTGGTCGATGGTCGGCACAGACTCGGTGGGCCGAAGGGCCTGTTTCAGTGCTGCATCACGAAACTAAACTAATCGGTCAACGAGATGCTGTTTTTCGAGCTTGCGTTGTTGTTCACTGGAACACTGCAGCAAGCCCAGGATAGAGATGTAAGCATGAGAGCAGCGGGGAGTCTTGAAATGGCAAGCAACCAGAAGCTCAGGGTCCTGCTTGCGGACTGAGCGGACGTGTTCCGCAAAGCGTTCACCCAGTCTGCGTTTGGTCTCCCCAATAAACATGAATATACATTAATTGGATTTAGGCGCCAGTATGTTGCAAAACGAGAAGAAAGAAAGGCACAAATGGCATTAACACTGACTTTACAAATGATTCACTGAAAAATTCTTTCACTTGCTGGAAAAGATGAATATTGTGCATCTGAAAATAGGCACCATGGGATTGTGTTGCATACTGACCTGTTTTCCTGTATTTGCCTGTCATCTATACAATTCAATTTGTGTTGGATATCGCTGAGAATCTCATTTCAAGATGCGGGCACAGATATTAATATAATCCTACTGAAAGTTTAATCCTGGAACAAATCCTGTGTGACGTGGATTGCAACGTTTAGAGGGCTGTGCAGCTAAGGTGAGGAAGACGGGAATGATGTGGTTGATGATTGCATGGAATGCATTGCAAACTTGGGTTACGTTGCTTGATTTCATTCTACACCTTGAAATTCAGAAGCAAGTGAGGCACCAGGTGGAAACCAACAGCTGTCTCTGTGGAAGCGGGGACATGGCTTCCTAATCTAACCATTTGAACTCTGAAAACATTCTGCTGGATCTGAACTGCCCTGTATACCAAGGCCAATTTGTATACTTTATAAAGTGGAATGCCCAGAACTATGCAGAGTACTCCAGGTGGGGTCTAACCAGGACATTATATAGCTGTAGCGAAGCTTCGCCCCCATTATTTAACTGCCTCTGTTACGCATTCTACTGCTCGGGTAATCACATTGTATGTTGCAAATCAGCAACATAAGGACGCATTTGATAAAAATAAAGAGTTTAAAAGCACAAATATGTGTCAGTGCAATCAGTAAATAATGAGAAATGAAATCCAGAACTTGGCAAGAATCCCAAGTGGATGTCTTGGAGTGGTTGGGGAAGGGAATCTTGTCAATGATGGCACTCTGTGCATTGACACTGCAGCAGCTGCTGCACCTCTTCCAAACTTAGTTTCTTAAGTGAGAGTTTACAAAAAAGGGAATTGGATAATTGCATGAAAGGAGAGGCAAACAAAAGCAGAGCGAAGGAAGTGGGCCCAACTGGCAAGTCTTTGAAAAAAGTGGCAATGGTACGATGGCCTGAATGGCCTGGCAATGTGTTGTGCACTGCTGAGCGTCCATTGCTGGGTCAATACCTCTGCAGCCTTGCAAAATGTCACAGTGGAATTGCATTTCAATGAAACAAGCACCACAAATAGATCATGACTGTATAGTTTAACAATACTTGCAGCTTCCTCAGCCCTGCAACCGTGCTGAGTTTCTGTAGTGTAGTGGTGATCACGTTTGTCGAACATGCAAAAGGTCCCCAGTTCGAAACTGGGCGGAAACATTTTCGAAACAAACCCAAACATCTGACCACGAAAGATGCAATCATTGACATTCCCCATGAACACAACACAATTTCTCAAAGTCCTATTTCTCTTGCACATTGTGTGCACAATGCCTTGCAATCGCTCCTCTTTCTAGTCCTGATGCTGCAGAAAGTTCCTCAAAACCTAGCACTTGCACTTCATTTGGCTCAGATTAGAATAGAAACCTGCAACACCAGCTTGCTAAGTCACAGCTGATCTAAGTCTCATTTCAGACGAGGCAAAAGCACATCAGCAATTCACTTTCGCCAGCTCCACATTCGTTGAGACAGGGGCACGCCGCAATATTTTAACCCGCACTGTCCAATTACTCGCTGCTAGCAGCAAGAGGGGTCTGCTGCCTCAATCAACGGGTTACTGGCCATCTCAGGGAGGTAAAATAGCACAACCCGGGCCAAATCTCCCCAGAAACCAAGCACAGGCTCAGCAAAACGTAGGCACATGATATCCGGGCCACTAAACCTCCGAGCAGCTCGAACAGAACACCCAAGTGACTGAAACTTTCTTTGAGTTGCAATGATGAATCTCCGGTGGAAACAAGTTTGGGGAAAATGCTCCTCCTGAACATTTCTTTTTGGGTAAAAGGGGCAAAAATCCTTTTCAATTTAACCACTGCTGCAGCAGATTCTTGGTGTCTGAAGCACCTTGACAACGCAGCTCTGAACATGCAGCCGCAATTATGACAAGGGGTAAAGGTTCATGACACGCAGAGGGGGAAAAGTTATTTAAGTTATGACATTCGCTCACAGACCTATTAGCGTTTTGTTCAGTCAGTAACAGAGACATACCTGGGTTTATTGATGCAGATTAACATAACTATTCAGCGTCACGCAGAGCCGCGAAGAGTACTTTGCCTCCCTTAAAGACGGACACAGCTGATTCTGCAACTGAAGCTAAGGAAACAGGCAGACGTGCCAAATTATCACATTGTATTGTTCTTCATTTGGCGAGTAACAGGAAAACTAACAAGGTGGCGTTGAAAATGAGATGCACTGCGGCTCCGCTCAATATCAACCCGCTCCTTCATATTGAACTGAGGAAGAATATACATGAATAAAAGCAAAATACTGTGGATGCTGGAAATCTGAAATAAAAACAAGAAATTCTGGAAATACTCAGCAGGTCTGGCAGCATCTGTGGAGAGAGAAGCAGAGTTAACATTTCGGCTCAGTGACCCTTCTTCAGAACTGGCAAATATTAGAAAAGTCAAAGGTTAGAAGCAAGTAAAGTGGGGGTGGAGCAAGAGATAACAAAGGAGAAGGTGCAGATTGGGCAAGGCCACAGAATAGCTGACCAGAAGGTCATGGAGCAAAGGCAAACAATATGTTAATGGTGTGTTGAAAGACAAAGCATTCGTACAGATAGGACTGTTAATGGACTGAAAATTGAAGAGCAGCAAGTACAAACATGAAAACAAAACAGTGGGTATGTAAACTGAACAAACTAAGATGAAATAAAATAAACATACAAAAAAATGTAAAAAATGTAAAAAAGAAAAATAACAAAAAGTGAAAGTTAAATGGGGGGCCCGTCATGATCTGAAATTATTGAACTCAATGTTCAGTCCGGCACGCTCTCGTGTGCAATGGTTAGCACCGCAGCCTCACAGCTCCAGCGACCCGGTTTCAATTCTGGGCACTGCCTGTGTGGTGTTTGCAAGTTCTCCCTGTGTCTGCGTGGGATTCCTGCGGGTGCTCCGGTTTCCTCCCACATGCCAAAGACTTGCTGGTTGATAGGTTAATTGGCCATTCCCAATTGCCCCTAGTAAAGGTAGGTGGTAGGGAAATATAGGGAAGGTGGGGATGTGGTAGGAATATGGAATTCGTGTAGGATTAGTATAAATGGGTGGTCGATGGTCGGCACAGACTCGGTGGGCCGAAGGGCCTGTTTCAGTGCTGCATCACGAAACTAAACTAATCGGTCAACGAGATGCTGTTTTTCGAGCTTGCGTTGTTGTTCACTGGAACACTGCAGCAAGCCCAGGATAGAGATGTAAGCATGAGAGCAGCGGGGAGTCTTGAAATGGCAAGCAACCAGAAGCTCAGGGTCCTGCTTGCGGACTGAGCGGACGTGTTCCGCAAAGCGTTCACCCAGTCTGCGTTTGGTCTCCCCAATAAACATGAATATACATTAATTGGATTTAGGCGCCAGTATGTTGCAAAACGAGAAGAAAGAAAGGCACAAATGGCATTAACACTGACTTTACAAATGATTCACTGAAAAATTCTTTCACTTGCTGGAAAAGATGAATATTGTGCATCTGAAAATAGGCACCATGGGATTGTGTTGCATACTGACCTGTTTTCCTGTATTTGCCTGTCATCTATACAATTCAATTTGTGTTGGATATCGCTGAGAATCTCATTTCAAGATGCGGGCACAGATATTAATATAATCCTACTGAAAGTTTAATCCTGGAACAAATCCTGTGTGACGTGGATTGCAACGTTTAGAGGGCTGTGCAGCTAAGGTGAGGAAGACGGGAATGATGTGGTTGATGATTGCATGGAATGCATTGCAAACTTGGGTTACGTTGCTTGATTTCATTCTACACCTTGAAATTCAGAAGCAAGTGAGGCACCAGGTGGAAACCAACAGCTGTCTCTGTGGAAGCGGGGACATGGCTTCCTAATCTAACCATTTGAACTCTGAAAACATTCTGCTGGATCTGAACTGCCCTGTATACCAAGGCCAATTTGTATACTTTATAAAGTGGAATGCCCAGAACTATGCAGAGTACTCCAGGTGGGGTCTAACCAGGACATTATATAGCTGTAGCGAAGCTTCGCCCCCATTATTTAACTGCCTCTGTTACGCATTCTACTGCTCGGGTAATCACATTGTATGTTGCAAATCAGCAACATAAGGACGCATTTGATAAAAATAAAGAGTTTAAAAGCACAAATATGTGTCAGTGCAATCAGTAAATAATGAGAAATGAAATCCAGAACTTGGCAAGAATCCCAAGTGGATGTCTTGGAGTGGTTGGGGAAGGGAATCTTGTCAATGATGGCACTCTGTGCATTGACACTGCAGCAGCTGCTGCACCTCTTCCAAACTTAGTTTCTTAAGTGAGAGTTTACAAAAAAGGGAATTGGATAATTGCATGAAAGGAGAGGCAAACAAAAGCAGAGCGAAGGAAGTGGGCCCAACTGGCAAGTCTTTGAAAAAAGTGGCAATGGTACGATGGCCTGAATGGCCTGGCAATGTGTTGTGCACTGCTGAGCGTCCATTGCTGGGTCAATACCTCTGCAGCCTTGCAAAATGTCACAGTGGAATTGCATTTCAATGAAACAAGCACCACAAATAGATCATGACTGTATAGTTTAACAATACTTGCAGCTTCCTCAGCCCTGCAACCGTGCTGAGTTTCTGTAGTGTAGTGGTGATCACGTTTGTCGAACATGCAAAAGGTCCCCAGTTCGAAACTGGGCGGAAACATTTTCGAAACAAACCCAAACATCTGACCACGAAAGATGCAATCATTGACATTCCCCATGAACACAACACAATTTCTCAAAGTCCTATTTCTCTTGCACATTGTGTGCACAATGCCTTGCAATCGCTCCTCTTTCTAGTCCTGATGCTGCAGAAAGTTCCTCAAAACCTAGCACTTGCACTTCATTTGGCTCAGATTAGAATAGAAACCTGCAACACCAGCTTGCTAAGTCACAGCTGATCTAAGTCTCATTTCAGACGAGGCAAAAGCACATCAGCAATTCACTTTCGCCAGCTCCACATTCGTTGAGACAGGGGCACGCCGCAATATTTTAACCCGCACTGTCCAATTACTCGCTGCTAGCAGCAAGAGGGGTCTGCTGCCTCAATCAACGGGTTACTGGCCATCTCAGGGAGGTAAAATAGCACAACCCGGGCCAAATCTCCCCAGAAACCAAGCACAGGCTCAGCAAAACGTAGGCACATGATATCCGGGCCACTAAACCTCCGAGCAGCTCGAACAGAACACCCAAGTGACTGAAACTTTCTTTGAGTTGCAATGATGAATCTCCGGTGGAAACAAGTTTGGGGAAAATGCTCCTCCTGAACATTTCTTTTTGGGTAAAAGGGGC
The DNA here is from genome assembly GCF_036365525.1 of Heterodontus francisci. Classification (NCBI taxonomy): domain Eukaryota; kingdom Metazoa; phylum Chordata; class Chondrichthyes; order Heterodontiformes; family Heterodontidae; genus Heterodontus; species Heterodontus francisci. Next base: position 38,387,729 of record NC_090392.1, on the reverse strand, counting down.
AAAAATCCTTTTCAATTTAACCACTGCTGCAGCAGATTCTTGGTGTCTGAAGCACCTTGACAACGCAGCTCTGAACATGCAGCCGCAATTATGACAAGGGGTAAAGGTTCATGACACGCAGAGGGGGAAAAGTTATTTAAGTTATGACATTCGCTCACAGACCTATTAGCGTTTTGTTCAGTCAGTAACAGAGACATACCTGGGTTTATTGATGCAGATTAACATAACTATTCAGCGTCACGCAGAGCCGCGAAGAGTACTTTGCCTCCCTTAAAGACGGACACAGCTGATTCTGCAACTGAAGCTAAGGAAACAGGCAGACGTGCCAAATTATCACATTGTATTGTTCTTCATTTGGCGAGTAACAGGAAAACTAACAAGGTGGCGTTGAAAATGAGATGCACTGCGGCTCCGCTCAATATCAACCCGCTCCTTCATATTGAACTGAGGAAGAATATACATGAATAAAAGCAAAATACTGTGGATGCTGGAAATCTGAAATAAAAACAAGAAATTCTGGAAATACTCAGCAGGTCTGGCAGCATCTGTGGAGAGAGAAGCAGAGTTAACATTTCGGCTCAGTGACCCTTCTTCAGAACTGGCAAATATTAGAAAAGTCAAAGGTTAGAAGCAAGTAAAGTGGGGGTGGAGCAAGAGATAACAAAGGAGAAGGTGCAGATTGGGCAAGGCCACAGAATAGCTGACCAGAAGGTCATGGAGCAAAGGCAAACAATATGTTAATGGTGTGTTGAAAGACAAAGCATTCGTACAGATAGGACTGTTAATGGACTGAAAATTGAAGAGCAGCAAGTACAAACATGAAAACAAAACAGTGGGTATGTAAACTGAACAAACTAAGATGAAATAAAATAAACATACAAAAAAATGTAAAAAATGTAAAAAAGAAAAATAACAAAAAGTGAAAGTTAAATGGGGGGCCCGTCATGATCTGAAATTATTGAACTCAATGTTCAGTCCGGCACGCTCTCGTGTGCAATGGTTAGCACCGCAGCCTCACAGCTCCAGCGACCCGGTTTCAATTCTGGGCACTGCCTGTGTGGTGTTTGCAAGTTCTCCCTGTGTCTGCGTGGGATTCCTGCGGGTGCTCCGGTTTCCTCCCACATGCCAAAGACTTGCTGGTTGATAGGTTAATTGGCCATTCCCAATTGCCCCTAGTAAAGGTAGGTGGTAGGGAAATATAGGGAAGGTGGGGATGTGGTAGGAATATGGAATTCGTGTAGGATTAGTATAAATGGGTGGTCGATGGTCGGCACAGACTCGGTGGGCCGAAGGGCCTGTTTCAGTGCTGCATCACGAAACTAAACTAATCGGTCAACGAGATGCTGTTTTTCGAGCTTGCGTTGTTGTTCACTGGAACACTGCAGCAAGCCCAGGATAGAGATGTAAGCATGAGAGCAGCGGGGAGTCTTGAAATGGCAAGCAACCAGAAGCTCAGGGTCCTGCTTGCGGACTGAGCGGACGTGTTCCGCAAAGCGTTCACCCAGTCTGCGTTTGGTCTCCCCAATAAACATGAATATACATTAATTGGATTTAGGCGCCAGTATGTTGCAAAACGAGAAGAAAGAAAGGCACAAATGGCATTAACACTGACTTTACAAATGATTCACTGAAAAATTCTTTCACTTGCTGGAAAAGATGAATATTGTGCATCTGAAAATAGGCACCATGGGATTGTGTTGCATACTGACCTGTTTTCCTGTATTTGCCTGTCATCTATACAATTCAATTTGTGTTGGATATCGCTGAGAATCTCATTTCAAGATGCGGGCACAGATATTAATATAATCCTACTGAAAGTTTAATCCTGGAACAAATCCTGTGTGACGTGGATTGCAACGTTTAGAGGGCTGTGCAGCTAAGGTGAGGAAGACGGGAATGATGTGGTTGATGATTGCATGGAATGCATTGCAAACTTGGGTTACGTTGCTTGATTTCATTCTACACCTTGAAATTCAGAAGCAAGTGAGGCACCAGGTGGAAACCAACAGCTGTCTCTGTGGAAGCGGGGACATGGCTTCCTAATCTAACCATTTGAACTCTGAAAACATTCTGCTGGATCTGAACTGCCCTGTATACCAAGGCCAATTTGTATACTTTATAAAGTGGAATGCCCAGAACTATGCAGAGTACTCCAGGTGGGGTCTAACCAGGACATTATATAGCTGTAGCGAAGCTTCGCCCCCATTATTTAACTGCCTCTGTTACGCATTCTACTGCTCGGGTAATCACATTGTATGTTGCAAATCAGCAACATAAGGACGCATTTGATAAAAATAAAGAGTTTAAAAGCACAAATATGTGTCAGTGCAATCAGTAAATAATGAGAAATGAAATCCAGAACTTGGCAAGAATCCCAAGTGGATGTCTTGGAGTGGTTGGGGAAGGGAATCTTGTCAATGATGGCACTCTGTGCATTGACACTGCAGCAGCTGCTGCACCTCTTCCAAACTTAGTTTCTTAAGTGAGAGTTTACAAAAAAGGGAATTGGATAATTGCATGAAAGGAGAGGCAAACAAAAGCAGAGCGAAGGAAGTGGGCCCAACTGGCAAGTCTTTGAAAAAAGTGGCAATGGTACGATGGCCTGAATGGCCTGGCAATGTGTTGTGCACTGCTGAGCGTCCATTGCTGGGTCAATACCTCTGCAGCCTTGCAAAATGTCACAGTGGAATTGCATTTCAATGAAACAAGCACCACAAATAGATCATGACTGTATAGTTTAACAATACTTGCAGCTTCCTCAGCCCTGCAACCGTGCTGAGTTTCTGTAGTGTAGTGGTGATCACGTTTGTCGAACATGCAAAAGGTCCCCAGTTCGAAACTGGGCGGAAACATTTTCGAAACAAACCCAAACATCTGACCACGAAAGATGCAATCATTGACATTCCCCATGAACACAACACAATTTCTCAAAGTCCTATTTCTCTTGCACATTGTGTGCACAATGCCTTGCAATCGCTCCTCTTTCTAGTCCTGATGCTGCAGAAAGTTCCTCAAAACCTAGCACTTGCACTTCATTTGGCTCAGATTAGAATAGAAACCTGCAACACCAGCTTGCTAAGTCACAGCTGATCTAAGTCTCATTTCAGACGAGGCAAAAGCACATCAGCAATTCACTTTCGCCAGCTCCACATTCGTTGAGACAGGGGCACGCCGCAATATTTTAACCCGCACTGTCCAATTACTCGCTGCTAGCAGCAAGAGGGGTCTGCTGCCTCAATCAACGGGTTACTGGCCATCTCAGGGAGGTAAAATAGCACAACCCGGGCCAAATCTCCCCAGAAACCAAGCACAGGCTCAGCAAAACGTAGGCACATGATATCCGGGCCACTAAACCTCCGAGCAGCTCGAACAGAACACCCAAGTGACTGAAACTTTCTTTGAGTTGCAATGATGAATCTCCGGTGGAAACAAGTTTGGGGAAAATGCTCCTCCTGAACATTTCTTTTTGGGTAAAAGGGGCAAAAATCCTTTTCAATTTAACCACTGCTGCAGCAGATTCTTGGTGTCTGAAGCACCTTGACAACGCAGCTCTGAACATGCAGCCGCAATTATGACAAGGGGTAAAGGTTCATGACACGCAGAGGGGGAAAAGTTATTTAAGTTATGACATTCGCTCACAGACCTATTAGCGTTTTGTTCAGTCAGTAACAGAGACATACCTGGGTTTATTGATGCAGATTAACATAACTATTCAGCGTCACGCAGAGCCGCGAAGAGTACTTTGCCTCCCTTAAAGACGGACACAGCTGATTCTGCAACTGAAGCTAAGGAAACAGGCAGACGTGCCAAATTATCACATTGTATTGTTCTTCATTTGGCGAGTAACAGGAAAACTAACAAGGTGGCGTTGAAAATGAGATGCACTGCGGCTCCGCTCAATATCAACCCGCTCCTTCATATTGAACTGAGGAAGAATATACATGAATAAAAGCAAAATACTGTGGATGCTGGAAATCTGAAATAAAAGCAAGAAATTCTGGAAATACTCAGCAGGTCTGGCAGCATCTGTGGAGAGAGAAGCAGAGTTAACATTTCGGCTCAGTGACCCTTCTTCAGAACTGGCAAATATTAGAAAAGTCAAAGGTTAGAAGCAAGTAAAGCGGGGGTGGAGCAAGAGATAACAAAGGAGAAGGTGTAGATTGGGCAAGGCCACAGAATAGCTGACCAGAAGGTCATGGAGCAAAGGCAAACAATATGTTAATGGTGTGTTGAAAGACAAAGCATTAGTACAGATAGGACTGTTAACGGACTGAAAATTGAACAGCAGCAAGTACAAACATGAAAACAAAACAGTGGGTAAGTAAACTGAACAAACTAAGATGAAATAAAATAAACATACAAAAAAATGCAAAAAATGTAAAAAAGAAAAATAACAAAAAGTGAAAGTAAAATGGGGGGCCCGTCATGATCTGAAATTATTGAACTCAATATTCAGTCCGGCACGCTCTCGTGTGCAATGGTTAGCACCGCAGCCTCACAGCTCCAGCGACCCGGTTTCAATTCTGGGCACTGCCTGTGTGGTGTTTGCAAGTTCTCCCTGTGTCTGCGTGGGATTCCTCCGGGTGCTCCGGTTTCCTCCCACATGCCAAAGACTTGCTGGTTGATAGGTTAATTGGCCATTCCCAATTGCCCCTAGTAAAGGTAGGTGATAGGGAAATATAGGGAAGGTGGGGATGTGGTAGGAATATGGAATTCGTGTAGGATTAGTATAAATGGGTGGTCGATGGTCGGCACAGACTCGGTGGGCCGAAGGGCCTGTTTCAGTGCTGCATCACGAAACTAAACTAATCGGTCAACGAGATGCTGTTTTTCGAGCTTGCGTTGTTGTTCACTTGAACACTACAGCAAGCCCAGGATAGAGATGTGAGCATGAGAGCAGCGGGGAGTCTTGAAATGGCAAGCAACCAGAAGCTCAGGGTCCTGATTGCGGACTGAGCGGACGTGTTCCGCAAAGCAATCACCCAGTCTGCGTTTGGTCTCCCGAATAAACATGAATATACATTAATTGGATTTAGGCGCCAGTCTGTTGCAAAACGAGAAGAAAGAAAGGCACAAATGGCATTAACACTGACTTTACAAATGATTCACTGAAAAATTCTTTCATTTGCTGGAAAAGATGAATATTGTGCATCTGAAAATGGGCACCATGGGATTGTGTTGCATACTGACCTGTTTTCCCGTATTTGCCTGTCATCTATACAATTCAATTTGTGTTGGATATCGCTGAGAATCTCATTTCAAGATGCGGGCACAGATATTAATATAATCCTACTGAAAGTTTAATCCTGGAACAAATCCTGTGTGACGTGGATTGCAACGTTTAGGGGCTGTGCAGCTAAGGTGAGGAAGACGGGAATGATGTGGTTGATGATTGCATGGAATGCATTGCAAACTTGGGTTACGTTGCTTGATTTCATTCTACACCTTGAAATTCAGAAGCAAGTGAGGCACCAGGTGGAAACCAACAGCTGTCTCTGTGGAAGCGGGGACATGGCTTCCTAATCTAACCATTTGAACTCTGAAAACATTCTGCTGGATCTGAACTGCCCTGTATACCAAGGCCAATTTGTATACTTTATAAAGTGGAATGCCCAGAACTATGCAGAGTACTCCAGGTGGGGTCTAACCAGGACATTATATAGCTGTAGCGAAGCTTCGCCCCCATTATTTAACTGCCTCTGTTACGCATTCTACTGCTCGGGTAATCACATTGTATGTTGCAAATCAGCAAAATAAGGACGCATTTGATAAAAATAAAGAGTTTAAAAGCACAAATATGTGTCAGTGCAATCAGTAAATAATGAGAAATGAAATCCAGAACTTGGCAAGAATCCCAAGTGGATGTCTTGGAGTGGTTGGGGAAGGGAATCTTTGTCAATGATGGCACACTGTGCATTGACACTGCAGCAGCTGCTCCACCTCTTACAAACTTAGTTTCTTAAGTGAGAGTTGACAAAAAAGGGAATTGGATAATTGCATGAAAGGAGAGTCAAACAAAAGCAGAGCGAAGGAAATGGGCCCAACTGGCAAGTCTTTGAAAAAACTGGCAATGGTACGATGGCCTCAATGGCCTGGCAATGTGTTGTGCACTGCTGAGCGTCCATTGCTGGGTCAATACCTCTGCAGCCTTGCAAAATGTCACAGTGGAATTGCATTTCAATGAAACAAGCACCACAAATAGATCTTGACTGTATAGTTTAACAATACTTGCAGCTTCCTCAGACTTCCAACCGTGCTGAGTTTCTGTAGTGTAGTGGTGATCACGTTTGTCGAACACGCAAAAAGTCCCCAGTTCGAAACTGGGCAGAAACATTTTCGAAACAAACCCAAACTTCTGACCACGATATATGCAATCATTGACATTCCCCATTAACACAACACAATTTCTCAAAGTCCTATTTCTCTTGCACATTGTGTGCACAATGCCTTGCAATCGCTCCTCTTTCTAGTCCTGATGCTGCAGAAAGTTCTTCAAAACCGAGCACTTGCACTTCATTTGGCTCAGATGAGAATAGAAACCTGCAACACTAGCTTGCTGAGTAACAGCTGATCTGAGTCTCATTTCAGACGAGGCAAAACCACATCAGCAATTCACTTTCGCCAGCTCCACATTCGTTGAGACAGGGGCACGCCGCAATATTTTGACCCGCACTGTCCAATTACTCGCTGCTAGCAGCAAGAGGGGTCTGCTGCCTCAATCAACAGGTTACTGGCCATCTCAGGGAGGTAAAATAGCACAACCCGGGCCAAATCTCCCCAGAAACCAAGCACAAGCTCAGCAAAACGTAGGCACATGATATCCGGGCCACTAAACCTCCAAGCAGCTCGAACAGAACACCCAAGTGACTGAAACTTTCTTTGAGTTGCAATGATGAATCTCCGGTGGAAACAAGTTTGGGGAAAATGCTCCTCCTGAACATTTCTTTTTGGGTAAAAGGGGCAAAAATCCTTTTCAATTTAACCACTGCTGCGGCAGATTCTTGGTGTCTTAAGCACCTTGAAAACGCAGCTCTTAACATGCAGCCGCAATTATGACAAGGGGTAAAGGTTCATGACACGCAGAGGGGAAACAGTTATTTAAGTTATGACAGTCGCTCACAGACTTATTAGCGTTTTGTTCAGTCAGTAACAGAGACATACCTGGGTTTATTGATGCAGATTAACATAACTATTCAGCGTCACGCAGAGCTCGAAGAGTACTTTGCCTCCCTTAAAGACGGACACAGCTGATTCTGTAACTGAAGCTAAGGAAACAGGCAGACGTGCCAAATTATCACTTTGCATTGTTCTTCATTCGGCGAGTAACAGGAAAACTAACAAGGTGGCGTTGAAAATGAGATGCACTGCGGCTCCGCTCAATATCAACCCGCTCCTTCATATTGAACTGAGGAAGACTATACATGAATAAAAGCAAAATACTGTGGATGCTGGAAATCTGAAATAAAAACAAGAAATTCTGGAAATACTCAGCAGGTCTGGCAGCATCTGTGGAGAGAGAAGCAGAGTTAACATTTCGGCTCAGTGACCCTTCTTCAGAACTGGCAAATATTAGAAAAGTCAAAGGTTAGAAGCAAGTAAAGCGGGGGTGGAGCAAGAGATAACAAAGGAGAAGGTGTAGATTGGGCAAGGCCACAGAATAGCTGACCAGAAGGTCATGGAGCAAAGGCAAACAATATGTTAATGGTGTGTTGAAAGACAAAGCATTCGTACAGATAGGACTGTTAATGGACTGAAAATTGAACAGCAGCAAGTACAAACATGAAAACAAAACAGTGGGTAAGTAAACTGAACAAACCATGATGAAATAAAATAAACATACAAAAAAATGTAAAAAATGTAAAAAAGAAAAATAACAAAAAGTGAAAGTAAAATGGGGGGCCCGTCATGATCTGAAATTATTGAACTCAATGTTCAGTCCGGCACGCTCTCGTGTGCAATGGTTAGCACCGCAGCCTCACAGCTCCAGCGACCCGGTTTCAATTCTGGGCACTGCCTGTGTGGTGTTTGCAAGTTCTCCCTGTGTCTGCGTGGGATTCCTCCGGGTGCTCCGGTTTCCTCCCACATGCCAAAGACTTGCTGGTTGATAGGTTAATTGGCCATTCCCAATTGCCCCTAGTAAAGGTAGGTGGTAGGGAAATATAGGGAAGGTGGGGATGTGGTAGGAATATGGAATTCGTGTAGGATTAGTATAAATGGGTGGTCGATGGTCGGCACAGACTCGGTGGGCCGAAGGGCCTGTTTCAGTGCTGCATCACGAAACTAAACTAATCGGTCAACGAGATGCTGTTTTTCGAGCTTGCGTTGTTGTTCACTGGAACACTGCAGCAAGCCCAGGATAGAGATGTGAGCATGAGAGCAGCGGGGAGTCTTGAAATGGCAAGCAACCAGAAGCTCAGGGTCCTGCTTGCGGACTGAGCGGACGTGTTCCGCAAAGCGATCACCCAGTCTGCGTTTAGTCTCCCCAATAAACATGAATATACATTAATTGGATTTAGGCGCCAGTATGTTGCAAAACGAGAAGAAAGAAAGGCACAAATGGCATTAACACTGACTTTACAAATGATTCACTGAAAAATTCTTTCATTTGCTGGAAAAGATGAATATTGTGCATCTGAAAATAGGCACCATGGGATTGTGTTGCATACTGACCTGTTTTCCTGTATTTGCCTGTCATCTATACAATTCAATTTGTGTTGGATATCGCTGAGAATCTCATTTCAAGATGCGGGCACAGATATTAATATAATCCTACTGAAAGTTTAATCCTGGAACAAATCCTGTGTGACGTGGATTGCAACGTTTAGAGGGCTGTGCAGCTAAGGTGAGGAAGACGGGAATGATGTGGTTGATGATTGCATGGAATGCATTGCAAACTTGGGTTACGTTGCTTGATTTCATTCTACACCTTGAAATTCAGAAGCAAGTGAGGCACCAGGTGGAAACCAACAGCTGTCTCTGTGGAAGCGGGGACATGGCCTCCTAATCTAACCATTTGAACTCTGAAAACATTCTGCTGGATCTGAACTGCCCTGTATACCAAGGCCAATTTGTATACTTTATAAAGTGGAATGCCCAGAACTATGCAGAGTACTCCAGGTGGGGTCTAACCAGGACATTATATAGCTGTAGCGAAGCTTCGCCCCCATTATTTAACTGCCTCTGTTACGCATTCTACTGCTCGGGTAATCACATTGTATGTTGCAAATCAGCAAAATAAGGACGCATTTGATAAAAATAAAGAGTTTAAAAGCACAAATATGTGTCAGTGCAATCAGTAAATAATGAGAAATGAAATCCAGAACTTGGCAAGAATCCCAAGTGGATGTCTTGGAGTGGTTGGGGAAGGGAATCTTGTCAATGATGGCACACTGTGCATTGACACTGCAGCAGCTGCTGCACCTCTTCCAAACTTAGTTTCTTAAGTGAGAGTTTACAAAAAAGGGAATTGGATAATTGCATGAAAGGAGAGGCAAACAAAAGCAGAGCGAAGGAAGTGGGCCCAACTGGCAAGTCTTTGAAAAAACTGGCAATGGTACGATGGCCTGAATGGCCTGGCAATGTGTTGTGCACTGCTGAGCGTCCATTGCTGGGTCAATACCTCTGCAGCCTTGCAAAATGTCACAGTGGAATTGCATTTCAATGAAACAAGCACCACAAATAGATCATGACTGTATAGTTTAACAATACTTGCAGCTTCCTCAGATTTGCGGCTGTGCTGAGTTTCTGTAGTGTAGTGGTGATCACGTTTGTCTAACACGCAAAAGGTCCCCAGTTCAAAACTGGGCAGAATCATTTACGAAACAAACCCAAACTTCTGACCACGATATATGCAATCATTGACATTCCCCATTAACACAACACAATTTCTCAAAGTCCTATTTCTCTTGCACATTGTGTGCACAATGCCTTGCAATCGCTCCTCTTTCTGGTCCTGATGCTGCAGAAAGTTCCTCAAAACCTAGCACTTGCACATCATTTGGCTCATATGAGAATAGAAACCTGCAACACTAGCTTGCTAAGTCACAGCTGATCTAAGTCTCATTTCAGACGAGGCAAAAGCACATCAGCAATTCACTATCGCCAGCTCCACATTCGTTGAGACAGGGGCACGCCGCAATATTTTGACCCGCACTGTCCAATTACTCGCTGCTAGCAGCAAGAGGGGTCTGCTGCCTCAATCAACAGGTTACTGGCCATCTCAGGTAGGTAAAATAGCACAACCCGGGCCAAATCTCCCCAGAAACCAAGCACAGGCTCAGCAAAACGTAGGCACATGATATCCGGGCCACTAAACCTTCGAGCAGCTCGAACAGAACACCCAAGTGACTGAAAGTTTCTTTGAGTTGCAATGATGAATCTCCGGTGGAAACAAGTTTGGGGAAAATGCTCCTCCTGAACATTTCTTTTTGGGTAAAAGGGGCAAAAATCCTTTTCAATTTAACCACTGCTGCAGCAGATTCTTGGTGTCTGAAGCACCTTGACAACGCAGCTCTGAACATGCAGCCGCAATTATGACAAGGGGTAAAGGTTCATGACACGCAGAGGGGGAAAAGTTATTTAAGTTATGACATTCGCTCACAGACCTATTAGCGTTTTGTTCAGTCAGTAACAGAGACATACCTGGGTTTATTGATGCAGATTAACATAACTATTCAGCGTCACGCAGAGCCGCGAAGAGTACTTTGCCTCCCTTAAAGACGGACACAGCTGATTCTGTAACTGAAGCTAAGGAAACAGGCAGACGTGCCAAATTATCACTTTGTATTGTTCTTCATTTGGCGAGTAACAGGAAAACTAACAAGGTGGCGTTGAAAATGAGATGCACTGCGGCTCCGCTCAATATCAACCCGCTCCTTCATATTGAACTGAGGAAGACTATACATGAATAAAAGCAAAATACTGCGGATGCTGGAAATCTGAAATAAAAGCAAGAAATTCTGGAATTACTCAGCAGGTCTGGCAGCATCTGTGGAGAGAGAAGCAGAGTTAACATTTCGGCTCAGTGACCCTTCTTCAGAACTGGCAAATATTAGAAAAGTCAAAGTTTAGAAGCAAGTAAAGCGGGGGTGGAGCAAGAGATAACAAAGGAGAAGGTGTAGATTGGGCAACGCCACAGAATAGCTGACCAGAAGGTCATGGAGCAAAGGCAAACAATATGTTAATGGTGTGTTGAAAGACAAAGCATTAGTACAGATAGGACTGTTAACGGACTGAAAATTGAACAGCAGCAAGTACAAACATGAAAACAAAACAGTGGGTAAGTAAACTGAACAAACTAAGATGAAATAAAATAAACATACAAAAAAATGCAAAAAATGTAAAAAAGAAAAATAACAAAAAGTGAAAGTAAAATGGGGGGCCCGGCACGATCTGAAATTATTGAACTCAATATTCAGTCCGGCACACTCTCGTGTGCAATGGTTAGCACCGCAGCCTCACAGCTCCAGCGACCCGGTTTCAATTCTGGGCACTGCCTGTGTGGTGTTTGCAAGTTCTCCCTGTGTCTGCGTGGGATTCCTCCGGGTGCTCCGGTTTCCTCCCACATGCCAAAGACTTGCTGGTTGATAGGTTAATTGTCCATTCCCAACTGCCCCTAGTGAAGGTAGGTGATAGAGAAATATAGGGAAGGTGGGGATGTGGTAGGAATATGGAATTCGTGTAGGATTAGTATAAATGGGTGGTCGATGGTCGGCACAGACTCGGTGGGCCGAAGGGCCTGTTTCAGTGCTGCATCACGAAACTAAACTAATCGGTCAACGAGATGCTGTTTTTCGAGCTTGCGTTGTTGTTCACTTGAACACTACAGCAAGCCCAGGATAGAGATGTGAGCATGAGAGCAGCGGGGAGTCTTGAAATGGCAAGCAACCAGAAGCTCAGGGTCCAGCTTGCGGACTGAGCGGACGTGTTCCGCAAAGCGATCACCCAGTCTGCGTTTGGTCTCCCCAATAAACATGAATATACATTAATATAAAAGCAAAATACTGCGGATGCTGGAAATCTGAAACAAAAACAAGAAATGCTGGATTCACTCAGCAGGTCTGGCAGCATCTGTGGAAAGAATGTACATTCCATGAATATACATTAATTGGATTCAGGCGCCAGTATGTTGCAAAACGAGAAGAAAGAAAGGCACAAATGCCATTAACACTGACTTTACAAATGATTCACTGAAAAATTCTTTCATTTGCTGGAAAAGATGAATATTGTGCATCTGAAAATAGGCACCATGGGATTGTGTTGCATACTGACCTGTTTTCCTGTATTTGCCTGTCATCTATACAATTCAATTTGTGTTGGATATCGCTGAGAATCTCATTTCAAGATGCGGGCACAGATATTAATATAATCCTACTGAAAGTTTAATCCTGGAACAAATCCTGTGTGACGTGGATTGCAATGTTTCGAGGGCTGTGCAGCTAAGGTGAGGAAGACGGGAATGATGTGGTTGATGATTGCATGGAATGCATTGCAAACTTGGGTTACGTTGCTTGATTTCATTCTCCACCTTGAAATTCAGAAGCAAGTGAGGCACCAGGTGGAAACCAACAGCTGTCTCTGTGGAAGCGGGGACATGGCCTCCGAATCGAACCATTTGAACTCTGAAAACATTCTGCTGGATCTGAACTGCCCTGTATACCAAGGCCAATTTGTATACTTTATAAAGTGGAATGCCCAGAACTATGCAGAGTACTCCAGGTGGGGTCTAACCAGGACATTATATAGCTGTAGCGAAGCTTCGCCCCCATTATTTAACTGCCTCTGTTACGCATTCTACTGCTAGGGTAATCACATTGTATGTTGCAAATCAGCAAAATAAGGACGCATTTGATAAAAAATAAAGAGTTTAAAAGCACAAATATGTGTCAGTGCAATCAGTAAATAATGAGAAATGAAATCCAGAACTTGGCAAGAATCCCAAGTGGATGTCTTGGAGTGGTTGGGGAAGGGAATCTTGTCAATGATGGCACACTGTGCATTAACACTGCAGCAGCTGCTGCACCTCTTCCAAACTTAGTTTCTTAAGTGAGAGTTTACAAAAAAGGGAATTGGATAATTGCATGAAAGGAGAGGCAAACAAAAGCAGAGCGAAGGAAGTGGGCCCAACTGGCAATTCTTTGAAAAAACTGGCAATGGTACGATGGCCTGAATGGACTGGCAATGTGTTGTGCACTGCTGAGCGTCCATTGCTGGGTCAATACCTCTGCAGCCTTGCAAAATGTCACAGTGGAATTGCATTTCAATGAAACAAGCACCACAAATAGATCATGACTGTATAGTTTAACAATACTTGCAGCTTCCTCAACCCTGCAATCGTGCTGCGTTTCTGTAGTGTAGTGGTGACCACGTTTGTCTAACACACAAAAGGTCGCCAGTTCGAAACTGGGCAGAAACATTTACGAAACAAACCCAAACTTCTGACAACGAGGGATGCAATCATTGACATTCCCCATTAACACAACACAATTTCTCAAAGTCCTATTTCTCTTGCACATTGTGTGCACAATGCCTTGCAATCGCTCCTCTTTCTAGTCCTGATGCTGCAGAAAGTTCCTCAAAACCTAGCACTTGCACTTCATTTGGCTCAGATTAGAATAGAAACCTGCAACACGAGCTTGCTAAGTAACAGCTGATCTAAGTCTCATTTCAGACGAGGCAAAAGCACATCAGCAATTCACTTTCGCCAGCTCCACATTCGTTGAGACAGGGGCACGCCGCAACATTTTGACCCGCACTATCCAATTACTCGCTGCTCGCAGCAAGAGGCGTCTGCTGCCTCAATCAACAGGTTACTGGCCATCTCAGGGAGGTAAAAAAGCACAACCCGGGCCAAATCTCCCCATAAACCAAGCACAGGCTCAGCAAAACGTAGGCACATGATATCCGGGTCACTAAACCTCCGAGCAGCTCGAACAGAACACCTAAGTGACTGAATCTTTCTTTGAGTTGCAATGATGAATCTCCGGTGGAAACAAGTTTGGGGAAAATGCTCCTCCTGAACATTTCTTTTTGGGTAAAAGGGGCAAAAATCCTTTTCAATTTAACCACTGCTGCACCAGATTCTTGGTGTCTTAAGCACCTTGAAAACGCAGCTCTTAACATGCAGCCGTAATTATGACAAGGGGTAAAGGTTCATGACACGCAGAGGGGAAAAAGTTATTTAAGTTATGACATTCGCTCACAGACTTATTAGCGTTTTGTTCAATCAGTAACAGAGACATACCTGGGTTTATTGATGCAGATTAACATAACTATTCAGCGTCACGCAGAGGTCGAAGAGTACTTTGCCTCCCTTAAAGACGGACACAGCTGATTCTGTAACTGAAGCTAAGGAAACAGGCAGACGTGCCAAATTATCACTTTGTATTGCTCTTCATTCGGCGAGTAACAGGAAAACTAACAAGGTGGCGTTGAAAATGAGATGCACTGCGGCTCCGCTCAATATCAACCCACTCCTTCATATTGAACTGAGGAAGACCATACATGAATAAAAGCAAAATACTGTGGATGCTGGAAATCTGAAATAAAAACAAGAAATTCTGGAAATACTCAGCAGGTCTGGCAGCATCTGTGGAGAGAGAAGCAGAGTTAACATTTCAGCTCAGTGACCCTTCTTCAGAACTGGCAAATATTAGAAAAGTCAAAGGTTAGAAGCAAGTAAAGCGGGGGTGGAGCAAGAGGTAACAAAGGAGAAGGTGTAGATTGGGCAAGGCCACAGAATAGCTGACCAGAAGGTCATGGAGCAAAGGCAAACAATATGTTAATGGTGTGTTGAAAGACAAAGCATTAGTACAGATAGGACTGTTAACGGACTGAAAACTGAACAGCAGCAAGTACAAACATGAAAACAAAACAGTGGGTAAGTAAACTGAACAAACTAAGATGAAATAAAATAAACATACAAAAAAATGGAAAAAATGTAAAAAAGAAAAATAACAAAAAGTGAAAGTAAAATGGGGGGCCCGTCATGATATGAAATAATTGAACTCAATATTCAGTCCGGCACGCTCTCGTGTGCAGTGGTTAGCACCGCAGCCTCACAGCTCCAGCGACCCGGTTTCAATTCTGGGCACTGCCTGTGTGGTGTTTGCAAGTTCTCCCTGTGTCTGCGTGGGATTCCTCCGGGTGCTCCGGTTTCCTCCCACATGCCAAAGACTTGCTGGTTGATAGGTTAATTGGCCATTCCCAATTGCCCCTAGTAAAGGTAGGTGGTAGGGAAATATAGGGAAAGTGGGGATGTGGTAGGAATATGGAATTCGTGTAGGATTAGTATAAATGGGTGGTCGATGGTCGGCACAGACTCGGTGGGCCGAAGGGCCTGTTTCAGTGCTGTATCACGAAACTAAACTAATCGGTCAACGAGATGCTGTTTTTCGAGCTTGCGTTGTTGTTCACTGGAACATTACAGCAAGCCCAGGATAGAGATGTGAGCATGAGAGCAGCGGGGAGTCTTGACATGGCAAGCAACCAGAAGCTCAGGGTCCTGCTTGCGGACTGAGCGGACGGGTTCCGCAAAGCGGTCACCCAGTCTGCGTTTGGTCTCCCCAATAAACATGAATATACATTAATTGGATTTAGGCGCCAGTATGTTGCAAAACGAGAAGACAGAAAGGCACAAATGCCATTAACACTGACTTTACAAATGATTCACTGAAAAATTCTTTCATTTGCTGGAAAAGATGAATATTGTGCATCTGAAAATGGGCACCATGGGATTGTGTTGCATACTCTGTTTTCCTGTATTTGCCTGTCATCTATACAATTCAATTTGTGTTGGATATCGCTGAGAATCTCATTTCAAGATGCGGGCACAGATATTAATATAATCCTACTGAAAGTTTAATCCTGGAACAAATCCTGTGTGACGTGGATTGCAACGTTTAGAGGGCTGTGCAGCTAAGGTGAGGAAGACGGGAATGATGTGGTTGATGATTGCATGGAATGCATTGCAAACTTGGGTTACGTTGCTTGATTTCATTCTACACCTTGAAATTCAGAAGCAAGTGAGGCACCAGGTGGAAACCAACAGCTGTCTCTGTGGAAGCGGGGACATGGCCTCCGAATCTAACCATTTGAACTCTGAAAACATTCTGCTGGATCTGAACTGCCCTGTATACCAAGGCCAATTTGTATACTTTATAAAGTGGAATGCCCAGAACTATGCAGAGTACTCCAGGTGGGGTCTAACCAGGACATTATATAGCTGTAGCGAAGCTTCGCCCCCATTATTTAACTGCCTCTGTTACGCATTCTACTGCTAGGGTATTCACATTGTATGTTGCAAATCAGCAAAATAAGGACGCATTTGATAAAAATAAAGAGTTTAAAAGCACAAATATGTGTCAGTGCAATCAGTAAATAATGAGAAATGAAATCCAGAACTTGGCAAGAATCCCAAGTGGATGTCTTGGAGTGGTTGGGGAAGGGAATCTTGTCAATGATGGCACACTGTGCATTAACACTGCAGCAGCTGCTGCACCTCTTCCAAACTTAGTTTCTTAAGTGAGAGTTTACAAAAAAGGGAATTGGATAATTGCATGAAAGGAGAGGCAAACAAAAGCAGAGCGAAGGAAGTGGGCCCAACTGGCAAGTCTTTGAAAAAACTGGCAATGGTACGATGGCCTGAATGGCCTGGCAATGTGTTGTGTACTGCTGAGCGTCCATTGCTGGGTCAATACCTCTGCAGCCTTGCAAAATGTCACAGTGGAATTGCATTTCAATGAAACAAGCACCACAAATAGATCATGACTGTATAGTTTAACAATACTTGCAGCTTCCTCAACCATGTAACCGTGCTGAGTTTCTGTAGTGTAGTGGTGATCACGTTTGTCTAACGCGCACAAGGACCCCAGTTCGAAACTGGGCAGAAACATTTTCGAAACAAACCCAAACTTCTGACCATGATCTATGCAATCATTGACATTCCCCATTCACACAACACAATTTTTCAAAGTCCTATTTCTCTTGCACAATGCCTTGCAATCGCTCCTCTTTCTTGTCCTGATGCTGCAGAAAGTTCCTCAAAACCTAGCACTTGCACTTCATTTGGCTCAGATTAGAATAGAAACCTGGAACACTAGCTTGCTGAGTAACAGCTGATCTAAGTCTCATTTCAGACGAGGCAAAAGCACATCAGCAATTCACTTTCGCCAGCTCCACGTTCGTTGAGACAGGGGCACGCCACAATATTTTGACCCGCACTGTCCAATTACTCGCTGCTCGCAGCAAGAGGGGTCTGCTGCCTCAATCAACAGGTTACTGGCCATCTCAGGGAGGTAAAATAGCACAACCCGGGCCAAATCTCCCCATAAACCAAGCACAGACTCAGCAAAACGTAGGCACATGATATCCGGGTCACGAAACCTCCGAGCAGCTCTAACAGAACACCCAAGTGACTGAAACATTCTTTGAGTTGCAATGATGAATCTCCGGTGGTAACAAGTTTGGGGAAAATGCTCCTCCTGAACATTATTTTTGGGTAAAAGGGGCAAAAATCCTTTTCAATTTAACCACTGCTGCGGCAGATTCTTGGTGTCTTAAGCACCGTGAAAACGCAGCTCTTAACATGCAGCCGCAATTATGACAAGGGGTAAAGGTTCATGACACGCAGAGGGGAAAAAGTTATTTAAGTTATGACAGTCGCTCACAGACATATTAGCGTTTTGTTCAGTCAGTAACAGAGACATACCTGGGTTTATTGATGCAGATTAACATAACTATTCAGCGTCACGCAGAGGTCGAAGAGTACTTTGCCTCCCTTAAAGACGGACACAGCTGATTCTGTAACTGAAGCTAAGGAAACAGGCAGACGTGCCAAATTATCACTTTGTATTGCTCTTCATTCGGCGAGTAACAGGAAAACTAACAAGGTGGCGTTGAAAATGAGATGCACTGCGGCTCCGCTCAATATCAACCCGCTCCTTCATATTGAACTGAGGAAGAATATGCATGAATAAAAGCAAAATACTGTGGATGCTGGAAATCTGAAATAAAAACAAGAAATTCTGGAAATACTCAGCAGGTCTGGCAGCATCTGTGGAGAGAGAAGCAGAGTTAACATTTCGGCTCAGTGACCCTTCTTCAGAACTGGCAAATATTATAAAAGTCAAAGGTTAGAAGCAAGTAAAGCGGGGGTGGAGCAAGAGATAACAAAGGAGAAGGTGTAGATTGGGCAAGGCCACAGAATAGCTGACCAGAAGGTCATGGAGCAAAGGCAAACAATATGTTAATGGTGTGTTGAAAGACAAAGCATTAGTACAGATAGGACTGTTAACGGACTGAAAATTGAACAGCAGCAAGTACAAACATGAAAACAAAACAGTGGGTAAGTAAACTGAACAAACTAAGATGAAATAAAATAAACATACAAAAAAATGTAAAAAATGTAAAAAAGAAAAATAACAAAAAGTGAAAGTAAAATGGGGGGCCCGTCATGATCTGAAATTATTGAACTCAATATTCAGTCCGGCACGCTCTCGTGTGCAGTGGTTAGCACCGCAGCCTCACAGCTCCAGCGACCCGGTTTCAATTCTGGGCACTGCCTGTGTGGTGTTTGCAGGTTCTCCCTGTGTCTGCGTGGGATGCCTCCGGGTGCTCCGGTTTCCTCCCACATGCCAAAGACTTGCTGGTTGATAGGTTAATTGGCCATTCCCAATTGCCCCTAGTAAAGGTAGGTCGTTGGGAAATATAGGGAAAGTGGGGATGTGGTCGGAATATGGAATTCGTGGAGGATTAGTATAAATGGGTGGTCGATGGTCGGCACAGACTCGGTGGGCCGAAGGGCCTGTTTCAGTGCTGCATCACGAAACTAAACTAATCGGTCAACGAGATGCTGTTTTTCGAGCTTGCGTTGTTGTTCACTTGAACACTACAGCAAGCCCAGGATAGAGATGTGAGCATGAGAGCAGCGGGGAGTCTTGAAATGGCAAGCAACCAGAAGCTCAGGGACCTGCTTGGGGACTGAGCGGACGTGTTCCGCAAAGCGATCACCCAGTCTGCGTTTGGTCTCCCCAATAAACATGAATATACATTAATATAAAAGCAAAATACTGCGGATGCCGGAAATCTGAAACAAAAACAAGAAATGCTGGATTCACTCAGCAGGTCTGGCAGCATCTGTGGAAAGAATGTACATTCCATGAATATACATTAATTGGATTCAGGCGCCAGTATGTTGCAAAACGAGAAGAAAGAAAGGCACAAATGCCATTAACACTGACTTTACAAATGATTCACTGAAAAATTCTTTCATTTGCTGGAAAAGATGAATATTGTGCATCTGAAAATAGGCACCATGGGATTGTGTTGCATACTGACCTGTTTTCCTGTATTTGCCTGTCATCTATACAATTCAATTTGTGTTGGATATCGCTGAGAATCTCATTTCAAGATGCGGGTACAGATATTAATATAATCCTACTGAAAGTTTAATCCTGGAACAAATCCTGTGTGACGTGGATTGCAATGTTTCGGGGGCTGTGCAGCTAAGGTGAGGAAGACGGGAATGATGTGGTTGATGATTGCATGGAATGCATTGCAAACTTGGGTTACGTTGCTTGATTTCATTCTACACCTTGAAATTCAGAAGCAAGTGAGGCACCAGGTGGAAACCAACAGCTGTCTCTGTGGAAGCGGGGACATGGCCTCCGAATCGAACCATTTGAACTCTGAAAACATTCTGCTGGATCTGAACTGCCCTGTATACCAAGGCCAATTTGTATACTTTATAAAGTGGAATGCCCAGAACTATGCAGAGTACTCCAGGTGGGGTCTAACCAGGACATTATATAGCTGTAGCGAAGCTTCGCCCCCATTATTTAACTGCCTCTGTTACGCATTCTACTGCTCGGGTAATCACATTGTATGTTGCAAATCAGCAAAATAAGGACGCATTTGATCAAAAATAAAGAGTTTAAAAGCACAAATATGTGTCAGTGCAATCAGTAAATAATGAGAAATGAAATCCAGAACTTGGCAAGAATCCCAAGTGGATGTCTTGGAGTGGTTGGGGAAGGGAATCTTGTCAATGATGGCACACTGTGCATTAACACTGCAGCAGCTGCTGCACCTCTTCCAAACTTAGTTTCTTAAGTGAGAGTTTACAAAAAAGGGAATTGGATAATTGCATGAAAGGAGAGGCAAACAAAAGCAGAGCGAAGGAAGTGGGCCCAACTGGCAAGTCTTTGAAAAAAGTGGCAATGGTACGATGGCCTGAATGGCCTGGCAATGTGTTGTGCACTGCTGAGCGTCCATTGCTGGGTCAATACCTCTGCAGCCTTGCAAAATGTCACAGTGGAATTGCATTTCAATGAAACAAGCACCACAAATAGATCATGACTGTATAGTTTAACAATACTTGCAGCTTCCTCAGCCCTGCAACCGTGCTGAGTTTCTGTAGTGTAGTGGTGACCACGTTTGTCTAACACACAAAAGGTCGACAGTTCGAAACTGGGCAGAAACATTTTCGAAACAAACCCAAACTTCTGACCACGAGAGATGCAATCATTGACATTCCCCATTAACACAACACAATTTCTCAAAGTCCTATTTCTCTTGCACATTGTGTGCACAATGCCTTGCAATCGCTCCTCTTTCTAGTCCTGATGCTGCAGAAAGTTCCTCAAAACCTAGCACTTGCACTTCATTTGGCTCAGATTAGAATAGAAACCTGCAACACGAGCTTGCTAAGTAACAGCTGATCTAAGTCTCATTTCAGACGAGGCAAAAGCACATCAGCAATTCACTTTCGCCAGCTCCACATTCGTTGAGACAGGGGCACGCCGCAACATTTTGACCCGCACTATCCAATTACTCGCTGCTCGCAGCAAGAGGCGTCTGCTGCCTCAATCAACAGGTTACTGGCCATCTCAGGGAGGTAAAAAAGCACAACCCGGGCCAAATCTCCCCATAAACCAAGCACAGGCTCAGCAAAACGTAGGCACATGATATCCGGGTCACTAAACCTCCGAGCAGCTCGAACAGAACACCTAAGTGACTGAATCTTTCTTTGAGTTGCAATGATGAATCTCCGGTGGAAACAAGTTTGGGGAAAATGCTCCTCCTGAACATTTCTTTTTGGGTAAAAGGGGCAAAAATCCTTTTCAATTTAACCACTGCTGCGGCAGATTCTTGGTGTCTTAAGCACCTTGAAAACGCAGCTCTTAACATGCAGCCGTAATTATGACAAGGGGTAAAGGTTCATGACACGCAGAGGGGAAAAAGTTATTTAAGTTATGACAGTCGCTCACAGACTTATTAGCGTTTTGTTCAGTCAGTAACAGAGACATACCTGGGTTTATTGATGCAGATTAACATAACTATTCAGCGTCACGCAGAGCTCGAAGAGTACTTTGCCTCCCTTAAAGACGGACACAGCTGATTCTGTAACTGAAGCTAAGGAAACAGGCAGACGTGCCAAATTATCATTTTGTATTGTTCTTCATTCGGCGAGTAACAGGAAAACTAACAAGGTGGCGTTGAAAATGAGATGCACTGCGGCTCCGCTCAATATCAACCCGCTCCTTCATATTGAACTGAGGAAGACCATACATGAATAAAAGCAAAATACTGTGGATGCTGGAAATCTGAAATAAAAACAAGAAATTCTGGAAATACTCAGCAGGTCTGGCAGCATCTGTGGAGAGAGAAGCAGAGTTAACATTTCGGCTCAGTGACCCTTCTTCAGAACTGGCAAATATTAGAAAAGTCAAAGGTTAGAAGCAAGTAAAGCGGGGGTGGAGCAAGAGGTAACAAAGGAGAAGGTGTAGATTGGGCAAGGCCACAGAATAGCTGACCAGAAGGTCATGGAGCAAAGGCAAACAATATGTTAATGGTGTGTTGAAAGACAAAGCATTCGTACAGATAGGACTGTTAATGGACTGAAAATTGAAGAGCAGCAAGTACAAACATGAAAACAAAACAGTGGGTAAGTAAACTGAACAAACTAAGATGAAATAAAATAAACATACAAAAAAATGTAAAAAATGTAAAAAAGAAAAATAACAAAAAGTGAAAGTAAAATGGGGGGCCCGTCATGATATGAAATAATTGAACTCAATATTCAGTCCGGCACGCTCTCGTGTGCAGTGGTTAGCACCGCAGCCTCACAGCTCCAGCGACCCGGTTTCAATTCTGGGCACTGCCTGTGTGGTGTTTGCAAGTTCTCCCTGTGTCTGCGTGGGATTCCTCCGGGTGCTCCGGTTTCCTCCCACATGCCAAAGACTTGCTGGTTGATAGGTTAATTGGCCATTCCCAATTGCCCCTAGTAAAGGTAGGTGGTAGGGAAATATAGGGAAAGTGGGGATGTGGTAGGAATATGGAATTCGTGTAGGATTAGTATAAATGGGTGGTCGATGGTCGGCACAGACTCGGTCGGCCGAAGGGCCTGTTTCAGTGCTGTATCACGAAACTAAACTAATCGGTCAACGAGATGCTGTTTTTCGAGCTTGCGTTGTTGTTCACTGGAACACTACAGCAAGCCCAGGATAGAGATGTGAGCATGAGAGCAGCGGGGAGTCTTGAAATGGCAAGCAACCAGAAGCTCAGGGTCCTGCTTGCGGACTGAGCGGACGGGTTCCGCAAAGCGGTCACCCAGTCTGCGTTTGGTCTCCCCAATAAACATGAATATACATTAATTGGATTTAGGCGCCAGTATGTTGCAAAACGAGAAGAAAGAAAGGCACAAATGCCATTAACACTGACTTTACAAATGATTCACTGAAAAATTCTTTCATTTGCTGGAAAAGATGAATATTGTGCATCTGAAAATGGGCACCATGGGATTGTGTTGCATACTGACCTGTTTTCCTGTATTTGCCTGTCATCTATACAATTCAATTTGTGTTGGATATCGCTGAGAATCTCATTTCAAGATGCGGGCACAGATATTAATATAATCCTACTGAAAGTTTAATCCTGGAACAAATCCTGTGTGACGTGGATTGCAATGTTTAGAGGGCTGTGCAGCTAAGGTGAGGAAGACGGGAATGATGTGGTTGATGATTGCATGGAATGCATTGCAAACTTGGGTTACGTTGCTTGATTTCATTCTACACCTTGAAATTCAGAAGCAAGTGAGGCACCAGGTGGAAACCAACAGCTGTCTCTGTGGAAGCGGGGACATGGCCTCCGAATCTAACCATTTGAACTCTGAAAACATTCTGCTGGATCTGAACTGCCCTGTATACCAAGGCCAATTTGTATACTTTATAAAGTGGAATGCCCAGAACTATGCAGAGTACTCCAGGTGGGGTCTAACCAGGACATTATATAGCTGTAGCGAAGCTTCGCCCCCATTATTTAACTGCCTCTGTTACGCATTCTACTGCTAGGGTAATCACATTGTATGTTGCAAATCAGCAAAATAAGGACGCATTTGATAAAAAATAAAGAGTTTAAAAGCACAAATATGTGTCAGTGCAATCAGTAAATAATGAGAAATGAAATCCAGAACTTGGCAAGAATCCCAAGTGGATGTCTTGGAGTGGTTGGGGAAGGGAATCTTGTCAATGATGGCACACTGTGCATTAACACTGCAGCAGCTGCTGCACCTCTTCCAAACTTAGTTTCTTAAGTGAGAGTTTACTAAAAAGGGAATTGGATAATTGCATGAAAGGAGAGGCAAACAAAAGCAGAGCGAAGGAAGTGGGCCCAACTGGCAAGTCTTTGAAAAAAGTGGCAATGGTACGATGGCCTGAATGGCCTGGCAATGTGTTGTGCACTGCTGAGCGTCTATTGCTGGGTCAATACCCATGCAGCCTTGCAAAGTCTCACAGTGGAATTGCATTTCAATGAAACAAACACCACAAATAGATCATGACTGTATAGTTTAACAATACTTGCAGCTTCCTCAGCCCTGTAACCGTGCTGAGTTTCTGTAGTGTAGTGGTGATCACGTTTGTCTCACATGCAAAAGGTCCCCAGTTCGAAACTGGGCCGAAACGTTTTCGAAACAAACCCAAACTTCTGACCACGATATATGCAATCATTGACATTCCCCATCAACACAACACAATTTCTCAAAGTCCTATTTCTCTTGCACATTGTGTGCACAATGCCTTGCAATCGCTCCTCTTTCTTGTCCTGATGCTGCAGAAAGTTCCTCAAAACCTAGCACTTGCACTTCATTTGGCTCAGATTAGAATAGAAAACTGCAACACGAGCTTGCTAAGTCACAGCTGATCTAAGTCTCATTTCAGACGAGGCAAAAGCACATCAGCAATTCACTATCACCAGCTCCACATTCGTTGAGACAGGGGCACGCCGCAATATTTTGACCCGCACTGTCCAATTACTCGCTGCTATCAGCAAGAGGGGTCTGCTGCCTCAATCAACAGGTTACTGGCCATCTCAGGGAGGTAAAATAGCACAACCCGGGCCAAATCTCCCCAGAAACCAAGCACAGGCTCAGCAAAACGTAGGCACATGATATCCGGGCCACTAAACCTTCGTGCAGCTCGGACAGAACACCCAAGTGACTGAAAGTTTCTTTGAGTTGCAATGATGAATCTCCGGTGGAAACAAGTTTGGGGAAAATGCTCCTCCTGAACATTTCTTTTTGGGTAAAAGGGGTAAAAATCCTTTTCAATTTAACCACTGCTGCGGCAGATTCTTGGTGTCTTAAGCACCTTGAAAACGCAGCTCTTAACATGCAGCCGCAATTATGACAAGGGGTAAAGGTTCATGACACGCAGAGGGGAAAAAGCTATTTAAGTTATGACAGTCGCTCACAGACTTATTAGCGTTTTGTTCAGTCAGTAACAGAGACATACCTGGGTTTATTGATGCAGATTAACATAACTATTCAGCGTCACGCAGAGCTCGAAGAGTACTTTGCCTCCCTTAAAGACGGACACAGCTGATTCTGTAACTGAAGCTAAGGAAACAGGCAGACGTGCCAAATTATCACTTTGTATTGTTCTTCATTCGGCGAGTAACAGGAAAACTAACAAGGTGGCGTTGAAAATGAGATGCACTGCGGCTCCGCTCAATATCAACCCGCTCCTTCATATTGAACTGAGGAAGAATATACATGAATAAAAGCAAAATACTGTGGATGCTGGAAATCTGAAATAAAAACAAGAAATTCTGGAAATACTCAGCAGGTCTGGCAGCATCTGTGGAGAGAGAAGCAGAGTTAACATTTCGGCTCAGTGACCCTTCTTCAGAACTGGCAAATATTAGAAAAGTCAAAGGTTAGAAGCAAGTAAAGCGGGGGTGGAGCAAGAGATAACAAAGGAGAAGGTGCAGATTGGGCAAGGCCACAGAATAGCTGACCAGAAGGTCATGGAGCAAAGGCAAACAATATGTTACTGCTGTGTTGAAAGACAGAGCATTCGTACAGATAGGACTGTTAATGGACTGAAAATTGAACAGCAGCAAGTACAAACATCAAAACAAAACAGTGGGTAAGTAAACTGAACAAACTAAGATGAAATAAAATAAACATACAAAAAAATGGAAAAAATGTAAAAAAGAAAAATAACAAAAAGTGAAAGTAAAATGGGGGGCCCGTCATGATCTGAAATTATTGAACTCAATATTCAGTCCGGCACGCTCTCGTGTGCAGTGGTTAGCACCGCAGCCTCACAGCTCCAGCGACCCGGTTTCAATTCTGGGCACTGCCTGTGTGGTGTTTGAAAGTTCTCCCTGTGTCTGCGTGGGATTCCTCCAGGTGCTCCGGTTTCCTCCCACATGCCAAAGACTTGCTGGTTGATAGGTTAATTGGCCATTCCCAATTGCCCCTAGTAAAGGTAGGTGGTAGGGAAATATAGGGAAGGTGGGGATGTGGTAGGAATATGGAATTCGTGTAGGATTAGCATAAATGGGTGGTCGATGGTCGGCACAGACTCGGTGGGCCGAAGGGCCTGTTTCAGTGCTGCATCACGAAACTAAACTAATCGGTCAACGAGATGCTGTTTTTCGAGCTTGCGTTGTTGTTCACTTGAACACGACAGCAAGCCCAGGATCGAAATGTGAGCATGAGAGCAGCGGGGAGTCTTGAAATGGCAAGCAACCAGAAGCTCAGGGTCCTGCTTGCGGACTGAGCGGACGGGTTCCGCAAAGCGATCACCCAGTCTGCGTTTGGTCTCCCCAATAAACATGGATATACATTAATTGGATTTAGGCGCCAGTATGTTGCAAAACGAGAAGAAAGAAAGGCACAAATGCCATTAACACTGACTTTACAAATGATTCACTGAAAAATTCTTTCATTTGCTGGAAAAGATGAATATTGTGCATCTGAAAATAGGCACCATGGGATTGTGTTGCATACTGACCTGTTTTCCTGTATTTGCCTGTCATCTATACAATTCAATTTGTGTTGGATATCGCTGAGAATCTCATTTCAAGATGCGGGCACAGATATTAATATAATCCTACCGAAAGTTTAATCCTGGAACAAATCCTGTGTGACGTGGATTGCAACGTTTAGGGGCTGTGCAGCTAAGGTGAGGAAGACGGGAATGATGTGGTTGATGATTGCATGGAATGCATTGCAAACTTGGGTTACGTTGCTTGATTTCATTCTACACCTTGAAATTCAGAAGCAAGTGAGGCACCAGGTGGAAACCAACAGCTGTCTCTGTGGAAGCGGGGACATGGCTTCCTAATCTAACCATTTGAACTCTGAAAACATTCTGCTGGATCTGAACTGCCCTGTATACCAAGGCCAATTTGTATACTTTATAAAGTGGAATGGCCAGAACTATGCAGAGTACTCCAGGTGGGGTCGAACCAGGACATTATATAGCTGTAGCGAAGCTTCGCCCCCATTATTTAACTGCCTCTGTTACGCATTCTACTGCTCGGGTAATCACATTGTATGTTGCAAATCAGCAAAATAAGGACGCATTTGATAAAAATAAAGAGTTTAAAAGCACAAATATGTGTCAGTGCAATCAGTAAATAATGAGAAATGAAATCCAGAACTTGGCAAGAATCCCAAGTGGATGTCTTGGAGTGGTTGGGGAAGGGAATCTTGTCAATGATGGCACACTGTGCATTGACACTGCAGCAGCTGCTGCACCTCTTCCAAACTTAGTTTCTTAAGTGAGAGTTTACAAAAAAGGGAATTGGATAATTGCATGAAAGGAGAGGCAAACAAAAGCAGGGCGAAGGAAGTGGGCCCAACTGGCAAGTCTTTGAAAAAAGTGGCAATGGTACGATGGCCTGAATGGCCTGGCAATGTGTTGTGCACTGCTGAGCGTCCATTGCTGGGTCAATACCTCTGCAGCCTTGCGAAATGTCACAGTGGAATTGCATTTCAATGAAACAAGCACCACAAATAGATCATGACTGTATAGTTTAACAATACTTGCAGCTTCCTCAGCCCTGCAACCGTGCTGAGTTTCTGTAGTGTAGTGGTGATCACGTTTGTCTCAAATGCAAAAGGTCCCCAGTTCGAAACTGGGCTGAAACGTTTTCGAAACAAACCCAAACTTCTGACCACGATATATGCAATCATTGACATTCCCCATCAACACAACACAATTTCTCAAAGTCCTATTTCTCTTGCACATTGTGTGCACAATGCCTTGCAATCGCTCCTCTTTCTTGTCCTGATGCTGCAGAAAGTTCCTCAAAACCTAGCACTTGCACTTCATTTGGCTCAGATTAGAATAGAAAACTGCAACACGAGCTTGCTAAGTCACAGCTGATCTAAGTCTCATTTCAGACGAGGCAAAAGCACATCAGCAATTCACTATCACCAGCTCCACATTCGTTGAGACAGGGGCACGCCGCAATATTTTGACCCGCACTGTCCAATTACTCGCTGCTAGCAGCAAGAGGGGTCTGCTGCCTCAATCAACAGGTTACTGGCCATCTCAGGGAGGTAAAATAGCACAACCCGGGCCAAATCTCCCCAGAAACCAAGCACAGGCTCAGCAAAACGTAGGCACATGATATCCGGGCCACTAAACCTTCGAGCAGCTCGGACAGAACACCCAAGTGACTGAAAGTTTCTTTGAGTTGCAATGATGAATTTCCGGTGGAAACAAGTTTGGGGAAAATGCTCCTCCTGAACATTTCTTTTTGGGTAAAAGGGGTAAAAATCCTTTTCAATTTAACCACTGCTGCGGCAGATTCTTGGTGTCTTAAGCACCTTGAAAACGCAGCTCTTAACATGCAGCCGCAATTATGACAAGGGGTAAAGGTTCATGACACGCAGAGGGGAAAAAGCTATTTAAGTTATGACAGTCGCTCACAGACTTATTAGCGTTTTGTTCAGTCAGTAACAG
Organism: Heterodontus francisci; assembly: GCF_036365525.1. NCBI lineage: Eukaryota > Metazoa > Chordata > Chondrichthyes > Heterodontiformes > Heterodontidae > Heterodontus > Heterodontus francisci. The sequence continues at coordinate 38,359,470 of NC_090392.1, read as the reverse complement.
AGACATACCTGGGTTTATTGATGCAGATTAACATAACTATTCAGCGTCACGCAGAGCTCGAAGAGTACTTTGCCTCCCTTAAAGACGGACACAGCTGATTCTGTAACTGAAGCTAAGGAAACAGGCAGACGTGCCAAATTATCACTTTGTATTGTTCTTCATTCGGCGAGTAACAGGAAAACTAACAAGGTGGCGTTGAAAATGAGATGCACTGCGGCTCCGCTCAATATCAACCCGCTCCTTCATATTGAACTGAGGAAGAATATACATGAATAAAAGCAAAATACTGTGGATGCTGGAAATCTGAAATAAAAACAAGAAATTCTGGAAATACTCAGCAGGTCTGGCAGCATCTGTGGAGAGAGAAGCAGAGTTAACATTTCGGCTCAGTGACCCTTCTTCAGAACTGGCAAATATTAGAAAAGTCAAAGGTTAGAAGCAAGTAAAGCGGGGGTGGAGCAAGAGATAACAAAGGAGAAGGTGCAGATTGGGCAAGGCCACAGAACAGCTGACCAGAAGGTCATGGAGCAAAGGCAAACAATATGTTAATGGTGTGTTGAAAGACAAAGCATTCGTACAGATAGGACTGTTAATGGACTGAAAATTGAAGAGCAGCAAGTACAAACATGAAAACAAAACAGTGGGTAAGTAAACTGAACAAACTAAGATGAAATAAAATAAACATACAAAAAAATGTAAAAAATGTAAAAAAGAAAAATAACAAAAAGTGAAAGTAAAATGGGGGGCCCGTCATGATCTGAAATTATTGAACTCAATATTCAGTCCGGCACGCTCTCGTGTGCAGTGGTTAGCACCGCAGCCTCACAGCTCCAGCGACCCGGTTTCAATTCTGGGCACTGCCTGTGTGGTGTTTGCAAGTTCTCCCTGTGTCTGCGTGGGATTCCTCCAGGTGCTCCGGTTTCCTCCCACATGCCAAAGACTTGCTGGTTGATAGGTTAATTGGCCATTCCCAATTGCCCCTAGTAAAGGTAGGTGGCAGGGAAATATAGGGAAGGTGGGGATGTGGTAGGAATATGGAATTCGTGTAGGATTAGCATAAATGGGTGGTCGATGGTCGGCACAGACTCGGTGGACCGAAGGGCCTGTTTCAGTGCTGCATCACGAAACTAAACTAATCGGTCAACGAGATGCTGTTTTTCGAGCTTGCGTTGTTGTTCACTTGAACACTACAGCAAGCCCAGGATAGAGATGTGAGCATGAGAGCAGCGGGGAGTCTTGAAATGGCAAGCAACCAGAAGCTCAGGGTCCTGCTTGCGGACTGAGCGGACGGGTTCCGCAAAGCGATCACCCAGTCTGCGTTTGGTCTCCCCAATAAACATGGATATACATTAATTGGATTTTGGCGCCAGTATGTTGCAAAACGAGAAGAAAGAAAGGCACAAATGCCATTAACACTGACTTTACAAATGATTCACTGAAAAATTCTTTCATTTGCTGGAAAAGATGAATATTGTGCATCTGAAAATAGGCACCATGGGATTGTGTTGCATACTGACCTGTTTTCCTGTATTTGCCTGTCATCTATACAATTCAATTTGTGTTGGATATCGCTGAGAATCTCATTTCAAGATGCGGGCACAGATATTAATATAATCCTACTGAAAGTTTAATCCTGGAACAAATCCTGTGTGACGTGGATTGCAACGTTTAGAGGGCTGTGCAGCTAAGGTGAGGAAGACGGGAATGATGTGGTTGATGATTGCATGGAATGCATTGCAAACTTGGGTTACGTTGCTTGATTTCATTCTACACCTTGAAATTCAGAAGCAAGTGAGGCACCAGGTGGAAACCAACAGCTGTCTCTGTGGAAGCGGGGACATGGCTTCCTAATCTAACCATTTGAACTCTGAAAACATTCTGCTGGATCTGAACTGCCCTGTATACCAAGGCCAATTTGTATACTTTATAAAGTGGAATGCCCAGAACTATGCAGAGTACTCCAGGTGGGGTCTAACCAGGACATTATATAGCTTTATATAGCATTATAGATGGCTCCTGGGCTGGAAGCTCCCTTGCTGTTCAACTCTATCCATGGCCATCTGCTCCCATCCCTAACGTTTTCTCCCCCAATCTGCCCTCTTAAACTGTTTAAATTCCCCTGGCTCTTTAAATCAGTTCATTTTAGCCCTATCTAAAAGTTAACAGTTAGTTTAGTGTATGTTACCTGGGCCCACTGCCCTCCCCCAGCCACACCTGCTCTTTGTTTTCTCAATGAAATTGATCCGGATGAAACTGACGAGAACAGCTGCCGATTCTTCAATCTCCGATCCTGCTGTCTTCACAGTCCAGAGTGTCTGCAGCCACGGCATGCGGTAAGTCCATTGAGGTGAAGAAGGAGCTGCGGGACCCGAGAGAAGTCCTGGGAAAAGGTGCCCCGAACACCCAAAACATCCACGAACGGCCCCCCCGGCCGCAACTTCAAAGCGCCCGCGGGAGATGGCTCGGAGAGCATCTGCAGCGCACTGTCGGCAATGCTGCATGCCTTTATTTAAACCACTGCAAAAAAAAACCCTTAGCAAATGTAATCACTTCTAAGTCTGCCAAATGATGCTTCACCTCCCGAAGGACGTGGATGAGCTTTCCGGACGTCGATGGTGGGCACTGAGGAAATGGCTTATTACCTGCACCAGATTCCAGCCCCCCTCCCCCCCCTTTACCCCCCTTCCACCCCCCCCACCCCCGTCCCCTTCCCTGCTCCACCCTCTCAGCTCACCCCCTCACAACCCCGTCCCAGCCCGCCCCCCCTCGCACCATCTTCACCCCGCACCCCCTTCCCCTGCACCCCCCTCCCACCCCCTCCCTCTACCCCTCCCCTTGCATCCCCTCCTCCCACCGGCACCATCCTACACCTGTGTAGGGGCCCCAACAACCCCACTGCCTTGTGGGCGTCTCGGGAGAGACCAAGGCTAAGGGAGTAAACCCTAACAGAAAATCCGGAGCGGAACCCCGTAGGCGGTCATGTGTCACCTTTGGCATGTTTCCGGCAGTTCCTGCAGCCATACTGGTGCCAAACGTCGTGTCCTGCATTCCTTTGGACCCCACCAGAAAGGCCGAGAGGGGGGTTTTGACGACTGGGCAACTCTCAACCTCCATAAATTTGCCCAGGCATGCACCATGGAGAGGTCACTCCATAGTTGCCTCACAGCGACTGAAACAACACGGAAGGCAGCAGTTACGGGTTATAAGTCCAGATAAATTGGCGTAGAAACTGGGCGCCACGGGTTGCCTTTGTCGGTGGGAGAGGTCATTGCACCTCACTGGATAGCTACCGCCCGCCTCAAACCGGGCAGCCCCCGGTCAATAAGGTTCTGTCCCGCCACAGTCTGCCTGCTTCAATGGGTGCTTGGAGCTCAGGGTCATTGCCCGAAAGGTGGACTGATACACCGCACCAAACAACATGAAAAAAGGAAAGAAGGTACCAGCCCTTCGCTTTGCAAGCTGGAACGTCAGAACTATGTGTCCTGGCCTGTCGGAAGACCTTACACAAATCAACGATTCTCGGAAGACCGCCATCATTAACAACGAGCTCAGTAGACTCAATGTGGACATTGCAGCACTTCAGGAGACTCGCCTCCCCGCGAGTGGCTCTCTAGCAGAGCAAGACTACACCTTCTTCTGGCAGGGCAGGGATCCTGAAGAACCAAGACAGCATGGAGTGGGCTTCGCCATCAGAAACTCCTTGCTCAGCATGATAGAGCCTCCCTCAAATGGCTCGGAACGCATACTGTCCATCCGACTGCTCACCACCTCTGGTCCAGTACACCTACTCAGCATCTATGCTCCAACACTCTGTTCCGCACCTGAAGCTAAAGACCAGTTCGATGAACAACTCCATAACATCATTAGCAGCATCCCCAACACCGAACACCTATTCCTGCTGGGGGACTTTAATGCCAGGGTTGGGGCCGACCATGACTCATGGCCCTCCTGCCTTGGGCGCTATGGCGTTGGAAGGATGAATGAGAACGGGCAGAGACTGCTTGAGTTGTGTACCTATCATAACCTCTGCATCACCAACTCGTTCTTTCACACTAAACCCTGTCACCAGGTTTCATGGAGGCACCCAAGATCACGTCGTTGGCACCAGCTAGACCTCATTGTCACAAGGCGAGCCGCCTTAAACAGTGTTCAAATCACACGCAGCTTCCACAGTGCGGACTGCGACACCGACCACTCCCTGGTGTGCAGCAAGGTTAGACTCAGACCAAAGAAGTTGCATCATTCCAAGCAGAAGGGCCACCCGCGCATCAACACGAGCAGAATTTCTCACCCACAGCTGTTACAAAAATTTCTAAATTCACTTGTAACAGCCCTTCAAAACACTCCCACAGGGGATGCTGAGACCAAGTGGGCCCACATCAGAGACGCCATCTATGAGTCAGCTTTGACCACCTACGGCAAAAGTGCGAAGAGAAATGCAGACTGGTTTCAATCTCATAATGAAGAGCTGGAACCTGTCATAGCCGCTAAGCGCATTGCACTTTTGAACTACAAGAAAGCCCCCAGCGATTTAACATCCGCAGCACTTAAAGCAGCCAGAAGTACTGCACAAAGAACAGCTAGGCGTTGCGCAAACGACTACTGGCAACACCTATGCAGTCATATTCAGCTGGCCTCAGACACCGGAAACATCAGAGGAATGTATGATGGCATGAAGAGAGCTCTTGGGCCAACCATCAAGAAGATCACCCCCCTCAAATCTAAATCGGGGGACATAATCACTGACCAACGCAAACAGATGGACCGCTGGGTTGAGCACTACCTAGAACTGTACTCCAGGGAGAATGCTGTCACTGAGACTGCCCTCAATGCAGCCCAGCCTCTACCAGTCATGGATGAGCTGGACATACAGCCAACCAAATCGGAACTCAGTGATGCCATTGATTCCCTAGCCAGCGGAAAAGCCCCTGGGAAGGACAGCATTACCCCTGAAATAATCAAGAGTGCCAAGCCTGCTATACTCTCAGCACTACATGAACTGCTATGCCTGTGCTGGGACGAGGGAGCAGTACCCCAGGACATGCGCAATGCCAACATCATCACCCTCTATAAAAACAAAGGTGACCGCGGTGACTGCAACAACTACCGTGGAATCTCCCTGCTCAGCATAGTGGGGAAAGTCTTTGCTCGAGTCGCTCTGAACAGGCTCCAGAAGCTGGCCGAGCGCGTCTACCCTGAGGCACAGTGTGGCTTTCGTGCAGAGAGATCGACTATTGACATGCTGTTCTCCCTTCGTCAGATACAGGAGAAATGCCGTGAACAACAGATGCCCCTCTACATTGCTTTCATTGATCTCACCAAAGCCTTTGACCTCGTCAGCAGACGTGGTCTCTTCAGACTACTAGAAAAGATCGGATGTCCACCAAAGCTACTAAGTATCATCACCTCATTCCATGACAATATGAAAGGCACAATTCAACATGGTGGCTCCTCATCAGAGCCCTTTCCTATCCTGAGTGGTGTGAAACAGGGCTGTGTTCTCGCACCCACACTTTTTGGGATTTTCTTCTCCCTGCTGCTTTCACATGCGTTCAAATCCTCTGAAGAAGGAATTTTCCTCCACACAAGATCAGGGGGCAGGTTGTTCAACCTTGCCCATCTAAGAGCGAAGTCCAAAGTACGGAAAGTCCTCATCAGAGAACTCCTCTTTGCTGATGATGCTGCTTTAACATCTCACACTGAAGAATGCCTGCAGAGTCTCATCGACAGGTTTGCGTCTGCCTGCAATGAATTTGGCCTAACCATCAGCCTCAAGAAAACGAACATCATGGGGCAGGATGTCAGAAATGCTCCATCCATCAATATTGGCGACCACGCTCTGGAAGTGGTTCAAGAGTTCACCTACCTAGGCTCAACTATCACCAGTAACCTGTCTCTAGATGCAGAAATCAACAAGCGCATGGGTAAGGCTTCCACTGCTATGTTCAGACTGGCCAAGAGAGTGTGGGAAAATGGCGCACTGACACGGAACACAAAAGTCCGAGTGTATCAGGCCTGTGTCCTCAGTACCTTGCTCTACGGTAGCGAGGCCTGGACAACGTATGCCAGCCAAGAGCGACGTCTCAATTCATTCCATCTTCGCTGCCTTCGGAGAATACTTGGCATCAGGTGGCAGGACTATATCTCCAACACAGAAGTCCTTGAAGCGGCCAACATCCCCAGCTTATACACACTACTGAGTCAGCGGCGCTTGAGATGGCTTGGCCATGTGAGCCGCATGGAAGATGGCAGGATCCCCAAAGACACATTGTACAGCGAGCTCGCCACTGGTATCAGACCCACCGGCCGTCCATGTCTCCGTTATAAAGACGTCTGCAAACGCGACATGAAATCGTGTGACATTGATCACAAGTCGTGGGAGTCAGTTGCCAGCATTCGCCAGAGCTGGCGGGCAGCCATAAAGACAGGGCTAAATTGTGGCGAGTCGAAGAGACTTAGTAGTTGGCAGGAAAAAAGACAGAGGCGCAAGGGGAGAGCCAACTGTGCAACAGCCCCAACAAACAAATTTCTCTGCAGCACCTGTGGAAGAGCCTGTCACTCCAGAATTGGCCTTTATAGCCACTCCAGGCGCTGCTTCACAAACCACTGACCACCTCCAGGCGCGTATCCATTGTCTCTCGAGATAAGGAGGCCCAAAAGAAAAGAATATAGCTGTAGCGAAGCTTCGCCCCCATTATTTAACTGCCTCTGTTACGCATTCTACTGCTCGGGTAATCACATTGTATGTTGCAAATCAGCAAAATAAGGACGCATTTGATAAAAATAAAGAGTTTAAAAGCACAAATATGTGTCAGTGCAATCAGTAAATAATGAGAAATGAAATCCAGAACTTGGCAAGAATCCCAAGTGGATGTCTTGGAGTGGTTGGGGAAGGGAATCTTGTCAATGATGGCACACTGTGCATTGACACTGCAGCAGCTGCTGCACCTCTTCCAAACTTAGTTTCTTAAGTGAGAGTTTACAAAAAAGGGAATTGGATAATTGCATGAAAGGAGAGGCAAACAAAAGCAGAGCGAAGGAAGTGGGCCCAACTGGCAAGTCTTTGAAAAAAGTGGCAATGGTACGATGGCCTGAATGGCCTGGCAATGTGTTGTGCACTGCTGAGCGTCCATTGCTGGGTCAATACCTCTGCAGCCTTGCGAAATGTCACAGTGGAATTGCATTTCAATGAAACAAGCACCACAAATAGATCATGACTGTATAGTTTAACAATACTTGCAGCTTCTTCAGCCGTGCAACCGTGCTGAGTTTCTGTAGTGTAGTGGTGATCACGTTTGTCTCACGTGCAAAGGGTCCCCAGTTCGAAACTGGGCTGAAACGTTTTCGAAACAAACCCAAACTTCTGACCACGATATATGCAATCATTGACATTCCCCATCAACACAACACAATTTCTCAAAGTCCTATTTCTCTTGCACATTGTGTGCACAATGCCTTGCAATCGCTCCTCTTTCTTGTCCTGATGCTGCAGAAAGTTCCTCAAAACCTAGCACTTGCACTTCATTTGGCTCAGATTAGAATAGAAAACTGCAACACGAGCTTGCTAAGTCACAGCTGATCTAAGTCTCATTTCAGACGAGGCAAAAGCACATCAGCAATTCACTATCACCAGCTCCACATTCGTTGAGACAGGGGCACGCCGCAATATTTTGACCCGCACTGTCCAATTACTCGCTGCTAGCAGCAAGAGGGGTCTGCTGCCTCAATCAACAGGTTACTGGCCATCTCAGGGAGGTAAAATAGCACAACCCGGGCCAAATCTCCCCAGAAACCAAGCACAGGCTCAGCAAAACGTAGGCACATGATATCCGGGCCACTAAACCTTCGAGCAGCTAGGACAGAACACCCAAGTGACTGAAAGTTTCTTTGAGTTGCAATGATGAATTTCCGGTGGAAACAAGTTTGGGGAAAATGCTCCTCCTGAACATTTCTTTTTGGGTAAAAGGGGTAAAAATCCTTTTCAATTTAACCACTGCTGCGGCAGATTCTTGGTGTCTTAAGCACCTTGAAAACGCAGCTCTTAACATGCAGCCGCAATTATGACAAGGGGTAAAGGTTCATGACACGCAGAGGGGAAAAAGCTATTTAAGTTATGACAGTCGCTCACAGACTTATTAGCGTTTTGTTCAGTCAGTAACAGAGACATACCTGGGTTTATTGATGCAGATTAACATAACTATTCAGCGTCACGCAGAGCTCGAAGAGTACTTTGCCTCCCTTAAAGACGGACACAGCTGATTCTGTAACTGAAGCTAAGGAAACAGGCAGACGTGCCAAATTATCACTTTGTATTGTTCTTCATTCGGCGAGTAACAGGAAAACTAACAAGGTGGCGTTGAAAATGAGATGCACTGCGGCTCCGCTCAATATCAACCCGCTCCTTCATATTGAACTGAGGAAGAATATACATGAATAAAAGCAAAATACTGTGGATGCTGGAAATCTGAAATAAAAACAAGAAATTCTGGAAATACTCAGCAGGTCTGGCAGCATCTGTGGAGAGAGAAGCAGAGTTAACATTTCGGCTCAGTGACCCTTCTTCAGAACTGGCAAATATTAGAAAAGTCAAAGGTTAGAAGCAAGTAAAGCGGGGGTGGAGCAAGAGATAACAAAGGAGAAGGTGCAGATTGGGCAAGGCCACAGAATAGCTGACCAGAAGGTCATGGAGCAAAGGCAAACAATATGTTAATGCTGTGTTGAAAGACAAAGCATTCGTACAGATAGGACTGTTAATGGACTGAAAATTGAACAGCAGCAAGTACAAACATGAAAACAAAACAGTGGGTAAGTAAACTGAACAAACTAAGATGAAATAAAATAAACATACAAAAAAATGTAAAAAATGTAAAAAAGAAAAATAACAAAAAGTGAAAGTAAAATGGGGGTTCCGCCATGATCTGAAATTATTGATCTCCATGTTCAGTCCGGCACGCTCTCGTGTGCAGTGGTTAGCACCGCAGCCTCACAGCTCCAGCGACCCGGTTTCAATTCTGGGCACTGCCTGTGTGGTGTTTGCAAGTTCTCCCTGTGTCTGCGTGGGATTCCTCCAGGTGCTCCGGTTTCCTCCCACATGCCAAAGACTTGCTGGTTGATAGGTTAATTGGCCATTCCCAATTGCCCCTAGTAAAGGTAGGTGGTAGGGAAATATAGGGAAGGTGGGGATGTGGTAGGAATATGGAATTCGTGTAGGATTAGCATAAATGGGTGGTCGATGGTCGGCACAGACTCGGTGGGCCGAAGGGCCTGTTTCAGTGCTGCATCACGAAACTAAACTAATCGGTCAACGAGATGCTGTTTTTCGAGCTTGCGTTGTTGTTCACTTGAACACTACAGCAAGCCCAGGATAGAGATGTGAGCATGAGAGCAGCGGGGAGTCTTGAAATGGCAAGCAACCAGAAGCTCAGGGTCCTGCTTGCGGACTGAGCGGACGGGTTCCGCAAAGCGATCACCCAGTCTGCGTTTGGTCTCCCCAATAAACATGGATATACATTAATTGGATTTAGGCGCCAGTATGTTGCAAAACGAGAAGAAAGAAAGGCAGAAATGCCATTAACACTGACTTTACAAATGATTCACTGAAAAATTCTTTCATTTGCTGGAAAAGATGAATATTGTGCATCTGAAAATAGGCACCATGGGATTGTGTTGCATACTGACCTGTTTTCCTGTATTTGCCTGTCATCTATACAATTCAATTTGTGTTGGATATCGCTGAGAATCTCATTTCAAGATGCGGGCACAGATATTAATATAATCCTACTGAAAGTTTAATCCTGGAACAAATCCTGTGTGACGTGGATTGCAACGTTTAGAGGGCTGTGCAGCTAAGGTGAGGAAGACGGGAATGATGTGGTTGATGATTGCATGGAATGCATTGCAAACTTGGGTTACGTTGCTTGATTTCATTCCACACCTTGAAATTCAGAAGCAAGTGAGGCACCAGGTGGAAACCAACAGCTGTCTCTGTGGAAGCGGGGACATGGCTTCCTAATCTAACCATTTGAACTCTGAAAACATTCTGCTGGATCTGAACTGCCCTGTATACCAAGGCCAATTTGTATACTTTATAAAGTGGAATGCCCAGAACTATGCAGAGTACTCCAGGTGGGGTCTAACCAGGACATTATATAGCTGCAGCGAAGCTTCGCCCCCATTATTTAACTGCCTCTGTTACGCATTCTACTGCTCGGGTAATCACATTGTATGTTGCAAATCAGCAAAATAAGGACGCATTTGATAAAAATAAAGAGTTTAAAAGCACAAATATGTGTCAGTGCAATCAGTAAATAATGAGAAATGAAATCCAGAACTTGGCAAGAATCCCAAGTGGATGTCTTGGAGTGGTTGGGGAAGGGAATCTTGTCAATGATGGCACACTGTGCATTGACACTGCAGCAGCTGCTGCACCTCTTCCAAACTTAGTTTCTTAAGTGAGAGTTTACAAAAAAGGGAATTGGATAATTGCATGAAAGGAGAGGCAAACAAAAGCAGAGCGAAGGAAGTGGGCCCAACTGGCAAGTCTTTGAAAAAAGTGGCAATGGTACGATGGCCTGAATGGCCTGGCAATGTGTTGTGCACTGCTGAGCGTCTATTGCTGGGTCAATACCCCTGCAGCCTTGCAAAATGTCACAGTGGAATTGCATTTCAATGAAACAAGCACCACAAATAGATCATGACTGTATAGTTTAACAATACTTGCAGCTTCCTCAACCCTGCAACCGTGCTGAGTTTCTGTAGTGTAGTGGTGATCACGTTTGTTTAACACACAAAAGGTCCCCAGTTCGAAACTGGGCAGAAACATTTTCGGAACAAACCCAAACTTCTGATCACGAGAGATGCAATCATTGACATTCCCCATTCACACTACACAATTTCTCAAAGTCCTATTTCTCTTGCACATTGTGTGCACAATGCCTTGCAATCGCTCCTCTTTCTAGTCCTGATGCTGCAGAAAGTTCCTCAAAACCTAGCACTTGCACTTCATTTGGCTCAGATTAGAATAGAAACCTGCAACACGAGCTTGCTAAGTAACAGCTGATCTAAGTCTCATTTCAGACGAGGCAAAAGCACATCAGCAATTCACTTTCGCCAGCTCCACATTCGTTGAGACAGGGGCACGCCGCAATATTTTGACCCGCACTGTCCAATTACTCGCTGCTCGCAGCAAGAGGCGTCTGCTGCCTCAATCAACAGGTTACTGGCCATCTCAGGGAGGTAAAAAAGCACAACCCGGGCCAAATCTCCCCATAAACCAAGCACAGGCTCAGCAAAACGTAGGCACATGATATCCGGGTCACTAAACCTCCGAGCAGCTCGAACAGAACACCTAAGTGACTGAATCTTTCTTTGAGTTGCAATGATGAATCTCCGGTGGAAACAAGTTTGGGGAAAATGCTCCTCCTGAACATTTCTTTTTGGGTAAAAGGGGCAAAAATCCTTTTCAATTTAACCACTGCTGCGGCAGATTCTTGGTGTCTTAAGCACCTTGAAAACGCAGCTCTTAACATGCAGCCGCAATTATGACAAGGGGTAAAGGTTCATGACACGCAGAGGGGAAAAAGTTATTTAAGTTATGACAGTCGCTCACAGACTTATTAGCGTTTTGTTCAGTCAGTAACAGAGACATACCTGGGTTTATTGATGCAGATTAACATAACTATTCAGCGTCACGCAGAGCCGCTAAGAGAACTTTGCCTCCCTTAAAGACGGACACAGCTGATTCTGTAACTGAAGCTAAGGAAACAGGCAGACGTGCCAAATTATCACTTTGTATTGTTCTTCATTCGGAGAGTAACAGGAAAACTAACAAGGTGGCGTTGAAAATGAGATGCACTGCGGCTCCGCTCAATATCAACCCGCTCCTTCATATTGAACTGAGGAAGACCATACATGAATAAAAGCAAAATACTGTGGATGCTGGAAATTTGAAATAAAAACAAGAAATTCTGGAAATACTCAGCAGGTCTGGCAGCATCTGTGGAGAGAGAAGCAGAGTTAACATTTCGGCTCAGTGACCCTTCTTCAGAACTGGCAAATATTAGAAAAGTCAAAGGTTAGAAGCAAGTAAAGCGGGGGTGGAGCAAGAGATAACAAAGGAGAAGGTGTAGATTGGGCAAGGCCACAGAATAGCTGACCAGAAGGTCATGGAGTAAAGGCAAACAATATGTTAATGCTGTGTTGAAAGACAAAGCATTCGTACAGATAGGACTGTTAACGGAATGAAAATTGAACAGCAGCAAGTACAAACATGAAAACAAAACAGTGGGTAAATAAACTGAACAAACTAAGATGAAATAAAATAAACATACAAAAAAATGTAAAAAATGTAAAAAAGAAAAATAACAAAAAGTGAAAGTAAAATGGGGGGCCCGTCATGATCTGAAATTATTGAACTCAATATTCAGTCCGGCACGCTCTCGTGTGCAGTGGTTAGCACCGCAGCCTCACAGCTCCAGCGACCCGGTTTCAATTCAGGGCACTGCCTGTGTAGTGTTTGCAAGTTCTCCCTGTGTCTGCGTGGGATTCCTCCAGGTGCTCCGGTTTCCTCCCACATGCCAAAGACTTGCTGGTTGATAGGTTAATTGGCCATTCCCAATTGCCCCTAGTAAAGGTAGGTGGTAGGGAAATATAGGGAAGGTGGGGATGTGGTAGGAATATGGAATTCGTGTAGGATTAGCATAAATGGGTGGTCGATGGTCGGCACAGACTCGGTGGGCCGAAGGGCCTGTTTCAGTGCTGCATCACGAAACTAAACTAATCGGTCAACGAGATGCTGTTTTTCGAGCTTGCGTTGTTGTTCACTTGAACACTACAGCAAGCCCAGGATAGAGATGTGAGCATGAGAGCAGCGGGGAGTCTTGAAATGGCAAGCAACCAGAAGCTCAGGGTCCTGCTTGCGGACTGAGCGGACGGGTTCCGCAAAGCGATCACCCAGTCTGCGTTTGGTCTCCCCAATAAACATGGATATACATTAATTGGATTTAGGCGCCAGTATGTTGCAAAACGAGAAGAAAGAAAGGCACAAATGCCATTAACACTGACTTTACAAATGATTCACTGAAAAATTCTTTCATTTGCTGGAAAAGATGAATATTGTGCATCTGAAAATAGGCACCATGTGATTGTGTTGCATACTGAACTGTTTTCCTGTATTTGCCTGTCATCTATACAATTCAATTTGTGTTGGATATCGCTGAGAATCTCATTTCAAGATGCGGGCACAGATATTAATATAATCCTACTGAAAGTTTAATCCTGGAACAAATCCTGTGTGACGTGGATTGCAACGTTTAGAGGGCTGTGCAGCTAAGGTGAGGAAGACGGGAATGATGTGGTTGATGATTGCATGGAATGCATTGCAAACTTGGGTTACGTTGCTTGATTTCATTCTACACCTTGAAATTCAGAAGCAAGTGAGGCACCAGGTGGAAACCAACAGCTGTCTCTGTGGAAGCGGGGACATGGCTTCCTAATCTAACCATTTGAACTCTGAAAACATTCTGCTGGATCTGAACTGCCCTGTATACCAAGGCCAATTTGTATACTTTATAAAGTGGAATGCCCAGAACTATGCAGAGTACTCCAGGTGGGGTCTAACCAGGACATTATATAGCTGCAGCGAAGCTTCGCCCCCATTATTTAACTGCCTCTGTTACGCATTCTACTGCTCGGGTAATCACATTGTATGTTGCAAATCAGCAAAATAAGGACGCATTTGATAAAAATAAAGAGTTTAAAAGCACAAATATGTGTCAGTGCAATCAGTAAATAATGAGAAATGAAATCCAGAACTTGGCAAGAATCCCAAGTGGATGTCTTGGAGTGGTTGGGGAAGGGAATCTTGTCAATGATGGCACACTGTGCATTGACACTGCAGCAGCTGCTGCACCTCTTCCAAACTTAGTTTCTTAAGTGAGAGTTTACAAAAAAGGGAATTGGATAATTGCATGAAAGGAGAGGCAAACAAAAGCAGAGCGAAGGAAGTGGGCCCAACTGGCAAGTCTTTGAAAAAAGTGGCAATGGTACGATGGCCTGAATGGCCTGGCAATGTGTTGTGCACTGCTGAGCGTCTATTGCTGGGTCAATACCCCTGCAGCCTTGCAAAATGTCACAGTGGAATTGCATTTCAATGAAACAAGCACCACAAATAGATCATGACTGTATAGTTTAACAATACTTGCAGCTTCCTCAACCCTGCAACCGTGCTGAGTTTCTGTAGTGTAGTGGTGATCACGTTTGTTTAACATGCAAAAGGTCCCCAGTTCGAAACTGGGCAGAAACATTTTCGAAACAAACCCAAACTTCTGATCACGAGAGATGCAATCATTGACATTCCCCATTAACACAACACAATTTCTCAAAGTCCTATTTCTCTTGCACATTGTGTGCACAATGCCTTGCAATCGCTCCTCTTTCTAGTCCTGATGCTGCAGAAAGTTCCTCAAAACCGAGCACTTGCACTTCATTTGGCTCATATTAGAATAGAAACCTGCAACACTAGCTTGCTAAGTCACAGCTGATCTGAGTCTCATTTCAGACGAGGCAAAAGCACATCAGCAATTCACTTTCGCCAGCTCCACATTCGTTGAGACAGGGGCACGCCGCAATATTTTGACCCGCACTGTCCAATTCCTCGCTGCTCGCAACAAGAGGCGTCTGCTGCCTCAATCAACAGGTTACTGGCCATCTCAGGGAGGTAAAAAAGCACAACCCGGGCCAAATCTCCCCAGAAACCAAGCACAGGCTCAGCAAAACGTAGGCACATGATATCCGGGACACTAAACCTCCGAGCAGCACGAACAGAACACCTAAGTGACTGAATCTTTCTTTGAGTTGCAATGATGAATCTCCGGTGGAAACAAGTTTGGGGAAAATGCTCCTCCTGAACATTTCTTTTTGGGTAAAAGGGGCAAAATTCCTTTTCAATTTAACCACTGCTGCGGCAGATTCTTGGTGTCTTAAGCACCTTGAAAACGCAGCTCTTAACATGCAGCCGCAATTATGACAAGGGGTAAAGGTTCATGACACGCAGAGGGGAAAAAGTTATTTAAGTTATGACAGTCGCTCACAGACTTATTAGCGTTTTGTTCAGTCAGTAACAGAGACATACCTGGGTTTATTGATGCAGATTAACATAACTATTCAGCGTCACGCAGAGCCGCAAAGAGTACTTTGCCTCCCTTAAAGACGGACACAGCTGATTCTGTAACTGAAGCTAAGGAAACAGGCAGATGTGCCAAATTATCACTTTGTATTGTTCTTCATTCGGAGAGTAACAGTAAAACTAACAAGGTGGCGTTGAAAATGAGATGCACTGCGGCTCCGCTCAATATCAACCCGCTCCTTCATATTGAACTGAGGAAGACCATACATGAATAAAAGCAAAATACTGTGGATGCTGGAAATCTGAAATAAAAACAAGAAATTCTGGAAATACTCAGCAGGTCTGGCAGCATCTGTGGAGAGAGAAGCAGAGTTAACATTTCGGCTCAGTGACCCTTCTTCAGAACTGGCAAATATTAGAAAAGTCAAAGGTTAGAAGCAAGTAAAGCGGGGGTGGAGCAAGAGATAACAAAGGAGAAGGTGTAGATTGGGCAAGGCCACAGAATAGCTGACCAGAAGGTCATGGAGTAAAGGCAAACAATATGTTAATACTGTGTTGAAAGACAAAGCATTAGTACAGATAGGACTGTTAACGGACTGAATATTGAACAGCAGCAAGTACAAACATGAAAACAAAACAGTGGGTAAGTAAACTGAACAAACTAAGATGAAATAAAATAAACATACAAAAAAATGTAAAAAATGTAAAAAAGAAAAATAACAAAAAGTGAAAGTAAAATGGGGGGCCCGTCATGATCTGAAATTATTGAACTCAATATTCAGTCCGGCACGCTCTCGTGTGCAGTGGTTAGCACCGCAGCCTCACAGCTCCAGCGACCCGGTTTCAATTCTGGGCACTGCCTGTGTGGTGTTTGCAAGTTCTCCCTGTGTCTGCGTGGGATTCCTCCGGGTGCTCCGGTTTCCTCCCACATGCCAAAGACTTGCTGGTTGATAGGTTAATTGGCCATTCCCAATTGCCCCTAGTAAAGGTAGGTGATAGGGAAATATAGGGAAAGTGGGGATGTGGTAGGAATATGGAATTCGTGTAGGATTAGTATAAATGGGTGGTCGATGGTCGGCACAGACTCGGTGGGCCGAAGGGCCTGTTTCAGTGCTGCATCACGAAACTAAACTAATCGGTCAACGAGATGCTGTTTTTCGAGCTTGCGTTGTTGTTCACTTGAACACTACAGCAAGCCCAGGATAGAGATGTGAGCATGAGAGCAGCGGGGAGTCTTGAAATGGCAAGCAACCAGAAGCTCAGGGACCTGCTTGGGGACTGAGCGGACGTGTTCCGCAAAGCGATCACCCAGTCTGCGTTTGGTCTCCCCAATAAACATGAATATACATTAATATAAAAGCAAAATACTGCGGATGCTGGAAATCTGAAACAAAAACAAGAAATGCTGGATTCACTCAGCAGGTCTGGCAGCATCTGTGGAAAGAATGTACATTCCATGAATATACATTAATTGGATTTAGGCGCCAGTATGTTGCAAAACGAGAAGAAAGAAAGGCACAAATGCCATTAACACTGACTTTACAAATGATTCACTGAAAAATTCTTTCATTTGCTGGAAAAGATGAATATTGTGCATCTGAAAATAGGCACCATGGGATTGTGTTGCATACTGACCTGTTTTCCTGTATTTGCCTGTCATCTATACAATTCAATTTGTGTTGGATATCGCTGAGAATCTCATTTCAAGATGCGGGCACAGATATTAATATAATCCTACTGAAAGTTTAATCCTGGAACAAATCCTGTGTGACGTGGATTGCAACGTTTAGAGGGCTGTGCAGCTAAGGTGAGGAAGACGGGAATGATGTGGTTGATGATTGCATGGAATGCATTGCAAACTTGGGTTACGTTGCTTGATTTCATTCTACACCTTGAAATTCAGAAGCAAGTGAGGCACCAGGTGGAAACCAACAGCTGTCTCTGTGGAAGCGGGGACATGGCTTCCTAATCTAACCATTTGAACTCTGAAAACATTCTGCTGGATCTGAACTGCCCTGTATACCAAGGCCAATTTGTATACTTTATAAAGTGGAATGCCCAGAACTATGCAGAGTACTCCAGGTGGGGTCGAACCAGGACATTATATAGCTGGAGCGAAGCTTCGCCCCCATTATTTAACTGCCTCTGTTACGCATTCTACTGCTCGGGTAATCACATTGTATGTTGCAAATCAGCAAAATAAGGACGCATTTGATAAAAATAAAGAGTTTAAAAGCACAAATATGTGTCAGTGCAATCAGTAAATAATGAGAAATGAAATCCAGAACTTGGCAAGAATCCCAAGTGGATGTCTTGGAGTGGTTGGGGAAGGGAATCTTGTCAATGATGGCACACTGTGCATTGACACTGCAGCAGCTGCTGCACCTCTTCCAAACTTAGTTTCTTAAGTGAGAGTTTACAAAAAAGGGAATTGGATAATTGCATGAAAGGAGAGGCAAACAAAAGCAGAGCGAAGGAAGTGGGCCCAACTGGCAAGTCTTTGAAAAAAGTGGCAATGGTACGATGGCCTGAATGGCCTGGCAATGTGTTGTGCACTGCTGAGCGTCCATTGCTGGGTCAATACCTCTGCAGCCTTGCGAAATGTCACAGTGGAATTGCATTTCAATGAAACAAGCACCACAAATAGAACATGACTGTATAGTTTAACAATACTTGCAGCTTCCTCAGCATTGCAACTGTGCTGAGTTTCTGTAGTGTAGTGGTGATCACGTTTATCTCACACGCCAAAGGTCCCCAGTTCGAAACTGGGCCGAAACGTTTTCGAAACAAACCCAAACTTCTGACCACGATATATGCAATCATTGACATTCCCCATAAACACAACACAATTTCTCGAAGTCCTATTTCTCTTGCACATTGTGTGCACAATGCCTTGCAATCGCTCCTCTTTCTTGTCCTGATGCTGCAGAACGTTCCTCAAAACCTAGCACTTGCACTTCATTTGGCTCAGATTAGAATAGAAACCTGCAACACTAGCTTGCTAAGTCACAGCTGATCTAAGTCTCATTTCAGACGAGGCAAAAGCACATCAGCAATTCACTATCGCCAGCTCCACATTCGTTGAGACAGGGGCACGCCGCAATATTTTGACCCGCACTGTCCAATTACTCGCTGCTAGCAGCAAGAGGGGTCTGCTGCCTCAATCAACAGGTTACTGGCCATCTCAGGGAGGTAAAATAGCACAACCCGGGCCAAATCTCCCCAGAAACCAAGCACAGGCTCAGCAAAACGTAGGCACATGATATCCGGGCCACTAAACCTTCGAGCAGCTCGGACAGAACACCCAAGTGACTGAACCTTTCTTTGAGTTGCAATGATGAATCTCCGGTGGAAACAAGTTTGGGGAAAATGCTCCTCCTGAACATTTCTTTTTGGGTAAAAGGGGTAAAAATCCTTTTCAATTTAACCACTGCTGCGGCAGATTCTTGGTGTCTTAAGCACCTTGAAAACGCAGCTCTTAACATGCAGCCGCAATTATGACAAGGGGTAAAGGTTCATGACACGCAGAGGTGAAAAAGTTATTTAAGTTATGACAGTCGCTCACAGACTTATTAGCGTTTTGTTCAGTCAGTAACAGAGACATACCTGGGTTTATTGATGCAGATTAACATAACTATTCAGCGTCACGCAGAGCTCGAAGAGTACTTTGCCTCCCTTAAAGATGGACACAGCTGATTCTGTAACTGAAGCTAAGGAAACAGGCAGACGTGCCAAATTATCACTTTGTATTGTTCTTCATTCGGCGAGTAACAGGAAAACTAACAAGGTGGCGTTGAAAATGAGATGCACTGCGGCTCCGCTCAATATCAACCCGCTCCTTCATATTGAACTGAGGAAGAATATACATGAATAAAAGCAAAATACTGTGGATGCTGGAAATCTGAAATAAAAACAAGAAATTCTGGAAATACTCAGCAGGTCTGGCAGCATCTGTGGAGAGAGAAGCAGAGTTAACATTTCGGCTCAGTGACCCTTCTTCAGAACTGGCAAATATTAGAAAAGTCAAAGGTTAGAAGCAAGTAAAGCGGGGGTGGAGCAAGAGATAACAAAGGAGAAGGTGCAGATTGGGCAACGCCACAGAATAGCTGACCAGAAGGTCATGGAGCAAAGGCAAACAATATGTTAATGGTGTGTTGAAAGACAAAGCATTCGTACAGATAGGACTGTTAATGGACTGAAAATTGAACAGCAGCAAGTACAAACATGAAAACAAAACAGTGGGTAAGTAAACTGAACAAACTAAGATGAAATAAAATAAACATACAAAAAAATGTAAAAAATGTAAAAAAGAAAAATAACAAAAAGTGAAAGTAAAATGGGGGGCCCGTCATGATCTGAAATTATTGAACTCAATATTCAGTCCGGCACGCTCTCGTGTGCAGTGGTTAGCACCGCAGCCTCACAGCTCCAGCGACCCGGTTTCAATTCTGGGCACTGCCTGTGTGGTGTTTGCAAGTTCTCCCTGTGTCTGCGTGGGATTCCTCCAGGTGCTCCGGTTTCCTCCCACATGCCAAAGACTTGCTGGTTGATAGGTTAATTGGCCATTCCCAATTGCCCCTAGTAAAGGTAGGTGGTAGGGAAATATAGGGAAGGTGGGGATGTGGTAGGAATATGGAATTCGTGTAGGATTAGCATAAATGGGTGGTCGATGGTCGGCACAGACTCGGTGGGCCGAAGGGCCTGTTTCAGTGCTGCATCACGAAACTAAACTAATCGGTCAACGAGATGCTGTTTTTCGAGCTTGCGTTGTTGTTCACTTGAACACTACAGCAAGCCCAGGATAGAGATGTGAGCATGAGAGCAGCGGGGAGTCTTGAAATGGCAAGCAACCAGAAGCTCAGGGTCCTGCTTGCGGACTGAGCGGACGGGTTCCGCAAAGCGATCACCCAGTCTGCGTTTGGTCTCCCCAATAAACATGAATATACATTAATTGGATTTAGGCGCCAGTGTGTTGCAAAACGAGAAGAAAGAAAGGCACAAATGCCATTAACACTGACTTTACAAATGATTCACTGAAAAATTCTTTCATTTGCTGGAAAAGATGAATATTGTGCATCTGAAAATAGGCACCATGGGATTGTGTTGCATACTGACCTGTTTTCCTGTGTTTTCCTGTCATCTATACAATTAAATTTGTGTTGGATATCGCTGAGAATCTCATTTCAAGATGCGGGCACAGATATTAATATAATCCTACTGAAAGTTTAATCCTGGAACAAATCCTGTGTGACGTGGATTGCAACGTTTAGAGGGCTGTGCAGCTAAGGTGAGGAAGACGGGAATGATGTGGTTGATGATTGCATGGAATGCATTGCAAACTTGGGTTACGTTGCTTGATTTCATTCTACACCTTGAAATTCAGAAGCAAGTGAGGCACCAGGTGGAAACCAACAGCTGTCTCTGTGGAAGCGGGGACATGGCTTCCTAATCTAACCATTTGAACTCTGAAAACATTCTGCTGGATCTGAACTGCCCTGTATACCAAGGCCAATTTGTATACTTTATAAAGTGGAATGCCCAGAACTATGCAGAGTACTCCAGGTGGGGTCTAACCAGGACATTATATAGCTGTAGCGAAGCTTCGCCCCCATTATTTAACTGCCTCTGTTACGCATTCTACTGCTCGGGTAATCACATTGTATGTTGCAAATCAGCAAAATAAGGACGCATTTGATAAAAATAAAGAGTTTAAAAGCACAAATATGTGTCAGTGCAATCAGTAAATAATGAGAAATGAAATCCAGAACTTGGCAAGAATCCCAAGTGGATGTCTTGGAGTGGTTGGGGAAGGGAATCTTGTCAATGATGGCACACTGTGCATTGACACTGCAGCAGCTGCTGCACCTCTTCCAAACTTAGTTTCTTAAGTGAGAGTTTACAAAAAAGGGAATTGGATAATTGCATGAAAGGAGAGGCAAACAAAAGCAGAGCGAAGGAAGTGGGCCCAACTGGCAAGTCTTTGAAAAAAGTGGCAATGGTACGATGGCCTGAATGGCATGGCAATGTGTTGTGCACTGCTGAGCGTCCATTGCTGGGTCAATACCTCTGCAGCCTTGCAAATTGTCACAGTGGAATTGCATTTCAATGAAACAAGCACCACAAATAGATCATGACTGTATAGTTTAACAATACTTGCAGCTTGCTCAGCCCTGCAACCGTGCTGAGTTTCTGTAGTGTAGTGGTGATCACGTTTGTTTAACACGCAAAAGGTCCCCAGTTCGAAACTGGGCAGAAATATCATCGAAACAAACCCAAACTTCTGATCACGATATATGCAATCATTGACATTCCCCATTCACACAACACAATTTCTCAAAGTCCTATTTCTCTTGCACATTGTGTGCACAATGCCTTGCAATCGCTCCTCTTTCTAGTCCTGATGCTGCAGAAAGTTCCTCAAAACCTAGCACTTGCACTTCATTTGGCTCAGATTAGAATAGAAACCTGCAACACTGGCTTGCCCAGTAACAGCTGATCTAAGTCTCATTTCAGACGAGGCAAAAGCACATCAGCAATTCACTTTCGCCAGCTCCACATTCGTTGAGACAGGGGCACGCCGCAATATTTTGACCCGCACTGTCCAATTACTCGCTGCTCGCAGCAAGAGGGGTCTGCTGCCTCAATCAACAGGTTACTGGCCATCTCAGGGAGGTAAAAAAGCACAACCCGGGCCAAATCTCCCCATAAACCAAGCACAGGCTCAGCAAAACGTAGGCACATGATATCCGGGTCACTAAACCTCCGAGCAGCTCGAACAGAACACCTAAGTGACTGAATCTTTCTTTGAGTTGCAATGATGAATCTCCGGTGGAAACAAGTTTGGGGAAAATGCTCCTCCTGAACATTTCTTTTTGGGTAAAAGGGGTAAAAATCCTTTTCAATTTAACCACTGCTGCGGCAGATTCTTGGTGTCTTAAGCACCTTGAAAACGCAGCTCTTAACATGCAGCCGCAATTATGACAAGGGGTAAAGGTTCATGACACGCAGAGGGGAAAAAGTTATTGAAGTTATGACAGTCGCTCACAGACTTATTAGCGTTTTGTTCAGTCAGTAACAGAGACATACCTGGGTTTATTGATGCAGATTAACATAACTATTCAGCGTCACGCAGAGCTCGAAGAGTACTTTGCCTCCCTTAAAGACGGACACAGCTGATTCTGTAACTGAAGCTAAGGAAAGAGGCAGACGTGCCAAATTATCACTTTGTATTGTTCTTCATTCGGCGAGTAACAGGAAAACTAACAAGGTGGCGTTGAAAATGAGATGCACTGCGGCTCCGCTCAATATCAACCCGCTCCTTCATATTGAACTGAGGAAGAATATACATGAATAAAAGCAAAATACTGTGGATGCTGGAAATCTGAAATAAAAACAAGAAATTCTGGAAATACTCAGCAGGTCTGGCAGCATCTGTGGAGAGAGAAGCAGAGTTAACATTTCGGCTCAGTGACCCTTCTTCAGAACTGGCAAATATTAGAAAAGTCAAAGGTTAGAAGCAAGTAAAGCGGGGGTGGAGCAAGAGATAACAAAGGAGAAGGTGCAGATTGGGCAAGGCCACAGAATAGCTGACCAGAAGGTCATGGAGCAAAGGCAAACAATATGTTAATGCTGTGTTGAAAGACAAAGCATTCGTACAGATAGGACTGTTAATGGACTGAAAATTGAACAGCAGCAAGTACAAACATGAAAACAAAACAGTGGGTAAGTAAACTGAACAAACTAAGATGAAATAAAATAAACATACAAAAAAATGTAAAAAATGTAAAAAAGAAAAATAACAAAAAGTGAAAGTAAAATGGGGGGCCCGTCATGATCTGAAATTATTGAACTCAATATTCAGTCCAGCACGCTCTCGTGTGCAGTGGATAGCACCGCAGCCTCACAGCTCCAGCGACCCGGTTTCAATTCAGGGCACTGCCTGTGTGGTGTTTGCAAGTTCTCCCTGTGTCTGCGTGGGATTCCTCCAGGTGCTCCGGTTTCCTCCCACATGCCAAAGACTTGCTGGTTGATAGGTTAATTGGCCATTCCCAATTGCCCCTAGTAAAGGTAGGTGGTAGGGAAATATAGGGAAGGTGGGGATGTGGTAGGAATATGGAATTCGTGTAGGATTAGCATAAATGGGTGGTCGATGGTCGGCACAGACTCGGTGGGCCGAAGGGCCTGTTTCAGTGCTGCATCACGAAACTAAACTAATCGGTCAACGAGATGCTGTTTTTCGAGCTTGCGTTGTTGTTCACTTGAACACTACAGCAAGCCCAGGATAGAGATGTGAGCATGAGAGCAGCGGGGAGTCTTGAAATGGCAAGCAACCAGAAGCTCAGGGTCCTGCTTGCGGACTGAGCGGACGGGTTCCGCAAAGCGATCACCCAGTCTGCGTTTGGTCTCCCCAATAAACATGGATATACATTAATTGGATTTAGGCGCCAGTATGTTGCAAAACGAGAAGAAAGAAAGGCACAAATGCCATTAACACTGACTTTACAAATGATTCACTGAAAAATTCTTTCATTTGCTGGAAAAGATGAATATTGTGCATCTGAAAATAGGCACCATGGGATTGTGTTGCATACTGACCTGTTTTCCTGTATTTGCCTGTCATCTATACAATTCAATTTGTGTTGGATATCGCTGAGAATCTCATTTCAAGATGCGGGCACAGATATTAATATAATCCTACTGAAAGTTTAATCCTGGAACAAATCCTGTGTGACGTGGATTGCAACGTTTAGAGGGCTGTGCAGCTAAGGTGAGGAAGACGGGAATGATGTGGTTGATGATTGCATGGAATGCATTGCAAACTTGGGTTACGTTGCTTGATTTCATTCTACACCTTGAAATTCAGAAGCAAGTGAGGCACCAGGTGGAAACCAACAGCTGTCTCTGTGGAAGCGGGGACATGGCTTCCTAATCTAACCATTTGAACTCTGAAAACATTCTGCTGGATCTGAACTGCCCTGTATACCAAGGCCAATTTGTATACTTTATAAAGTGGAATGCCCAGAACTATGCAGAGTACTCCAGGTGGGGTCTAACCAGGACATTATATAGCTGTAGCGAAGCTTCGCCCCCATTATTTAACTGCCTCTGTTACGCATTCTACTGCTCGGGTAATCACATTGTATGTTGCAAATCAGCAAAATAAGGACGCATTTGATAAAAATAAAGAGTTTAAAAGCACAAATATGTGTCAGTGCAATCAGTAAATAATGAGAAATGAAATCCAGAACTTGGCAAGAATCCCAAGTGGATGTCTTGGAGTGGTTGGGGAAGGGAATCTTGTCAATGATGGCACACTGTGCATTGACACTGCAGCAGCTGCTGCACCTCTTCCAAACTAAGTTTCTTAAGTGAGAGTTTACAAAAAATGGAATTGGATAATTGCATGAAAGGAGAGGCAAACAAAAGCAGAGCGAAGGAAGTGGGCCCAACTGGCAAGTCTTTGAAAAAAGTGGCAATGGTACGATGGCCTGAATGGCCTGGCAATGTGTTGTGCACTGCTGAGCGTCTATTGCTGGGTCAATACCCCTGCAGCCTTGCAAAATGTCACAGTGGAATTGCATTTCAATGAAACAAGCACCACAAATAGATCATGACTGTATAGTTTAACAATACTTGCAGCTTCCTCAGCCCTGCAACCGTGCTGAGTTTCTGTAGTGTAGTGGTGATCACGTTTGTTTAACACGCAAAAGGTTCCCAGTTCGAAAATGGGCAGAAAAATTTTCGAAACTATCCCAAACTTCTGATCACGAGAGATGCAATCATTGACATTCCCCATTAACACAACACAATTTCTCAAAGTCCTATTTCTCTTGCACATTGTGTGCACAATGCCTTGCAATCGCTCCTCTTTCTTGTCCTGATGCTGCAGAAAGTTCCTCAAAACCTAGCACTTGCACTTCATTTGGCTCAGATTAGAATTGAAACCTACAACACTAGCTTGCTAAGTCACAGCTGATCTAAGTCTCATTTCAGACGAGGCAAAAGCACATCAGCAATTCACTATCGCCAGCTCCACATTCGTTGAGACAGGGGCACGCCGCAATATTTTGACCCGCACTGTCCAATTACTCGCTGCTAGCAGCAAGAGGGGTCTGCTGCCTCAATCAACAGGTTACTGGCCATCTCAGGGAGGTAAAATAGCACAACCCGGGCCAAATCTCCCCAGAAACCAAGCACAGGCTCAGCAAAACGTAGGCACATGATATCCGGGCCACTAAACCTTCGAGCAGCTCGGACAGAACACCCAAGTGACTGAAAGTTTCTTTGAGTTGCAATGATGAATCTCCGGTGGAAACAAGTTTGGGGAAAATGCTCCTCCTGAACATTTCTTTTTGGGTAAAAGGGGTAAAAATCCTTTTCAATTTAACCACTGCTGCGGCAGATTCTTGGTGTCTTAAGCACCTTGAAAACGCAGCTCTTAACATGCAGCCGCAATTATGACAAGGGGTAAAGGTTCATGACACGCAGAGGGGAAAAAGTTATTGAAGTTATGACAGTCGCTCACAGACTTATTAGCGTTTTGTTCAGTCAGTAACAGAGACATACCTGGGTTTATTGATGCAGATTAACATAACTATTCAGCGTCACGCAGAGCTCGAAGAGTACTTTGCCTCCCTTAAAGACGGACACAGCTGATTCTGTAACTGAAGCTAAGGAAACAGGCAGACGTGCCAAATTATCACTTTGTATTGTTCTTCATTCGGCGAGTAACAGGAAAACTAACAAGGTGGCGTTGAAAATGAGATGCACTGCGGCTCCGCTCAATATCAACCCGCTCCTTCATATTGAACTGAGGAAGAATATACATGAATAAAAGCAAAATACTGTGGATGCTGGAAATCTGAAATAAAAACAAGAAATTCTGGAAATACTCAGCAGGTCTGGCAGCATCTGTGGAGAGAGAAGCAGAGTTAACATTTCGGCTCAGTGACCCTTCTTCAGAACTGGCAAATATTAGAAAAGTCAAAGGTTAGAAGCAAGTAAAGCGGGGGTGGAGCAAGAGATAACAAAGGAGAAGGTGCAGATTGGGCAACGCCACAGAATAGCTGACCAGAAGGTCATGGAGCAAAGGCAAACAATATGTTAATGGTGTGTTGAAAGACAAAGCATTCGTACAGATAGGACTGTTAATGGACTGAAAATTGAACAGCAGCAAGTACAAACATGAAAACAAAACAGTGGGTAAGTAAACTGAACAAACTAAGATGAAATAAAATAAACATACAAAAAAATGTAAAAAATGTAAAAAAGAAAAATAACAAAAAGTGAAAGTAAAATGGGGGGCCCGTCATGATCTGAAATTATTGAATTCAATATTCAGTCCGGCACGCTCTCGTGTGCTGTGGTGAGCACCGCAGCCTCACAGCTCCAGCGACCCGGTTTCAATTCTGGGCACTGCCTGTGTGGTGTTTGCAAGTTCTCCCTGTGTCTGCGTGGGATTCCTCCAGGTGCTCCGGTTTCCTCCCACATGCCAAAGACTTGCTGGTTGATAGGTTACTTGGCCATTCCCAATTGCCCCTAGTAAAGGTAGGTGGTAGGGAAATATAGGGAAGGTGGGGATGTGGTAGGAATATGGAATTCGTGTAGGATTAGTATAAATGGGTGGTCGATGGTCGGCACAGAATCGGTGGGCCGAAGGGCCTGTTTCAGTGCTGCATCACGAAACTAAACTAATCGGTCAACGAGATGCTGTTTTTCGAGCTTGCGTTGTTGTTCACTGGAACACTGCAGCAAGCCCAGGATAGAGATGTAAGCATGAGAGCAGCGGGGAGTCTTGAAATGGCAAGCAACCAGAAGCTCAGGGTCCTGCTTGCGGACTGAGCGGACGGGTTCCGCAAAGCGATCACCCAGTCTGCGTTTGGTCTCCCCAATAAACATGAATATACATTAATTGGATTTAGGCGCCAGTATGTTGCAAAACGAGAAGAAAGAAAGGCACAAATGCCATTAACACTGACTTTACAAATGATTCACTGAAAAATTCTTTCATTTGCTGGAAAAGATGAATATTGTGCATCTGAAAATAGGCACCATGGGATTGTGTTGCATACTGACCTGTTTTCCTGTATTTGCCTGTCATCTATACAATTCAATTTGTGTTGGATATCGCTGAGAATCTCATTTCAAGATGCGGGCACAGATATTAATATAATCCTACTGAAAGTTTAATCCTGGAACAAATCCTGTGTGACGTGGATTGCAACGTTTAGAGGGCTGTGCAGCTAAGGTGAGGAAGACGGGAATGATGTGGTTGATGATTGCATGGAATGCATTGCAAACTTGGGTTACGTTGCTTGATTTCATTCTACACCTTGAAATTCAGAAGCAAGTGAGGCACCAGGTGGAAACCAACAGCTGTCTCTGTGGAAGCGGGGACATGGCTTCCTAATCTAACCATTTGAACTCTGAAAACATTCTGCTGGATCTGAACTGCCCTGTATACCAAGGCCAATTTGTATACTTTATAAAGTGGAATGCCCAGAACTATGCAGAGTACTCCAGGTGGGGTCTAACCAGGACATTATATAGCTGTAGCGAAGCTTCGCCCCCATTATTTAACTGCCTCTGTTACGCATTCTACTGCTCGGGTAATCACATTGTATGTTGCAAATCAGCAAAATAAGGACGCATTTGATAAAAATAAAGAGTTTAAAAGCACAAATATGTGTCAGTGCAATCAGTAAATAATGAGAAATGAAATCCAGAACTTGGCAAGAATCCCAAGTGGATGTCTTGGAGTGGTTGGGGAAGGGAATCTTTGTCAATGATGGCACACTGTGCATTGACACTGCAGCAGCTGCTCTACCTCTTACAAACTTAGTTTCTGAAGTGAGAGTTGACAAAAAAGGGAATTGGATAATTGCATGAAAGGAGAGGCAAACAAAAGCAGAGCGAAGGAAGTGGGCCCAACTGGCAGGTCTTTGAAAAAAGTGGCATGGTACGATGGCCTGAATGGCCTGGCAATGTGTTGTGCACTGCTGAGCGTCCATTGCTGGGTCAATACCTCTGCAGCCTTGCAAAATGTCACAGTGGAATTGCATTTCAATGAAACAAGCACCACAAATAGATCATGACTTCCTCAGCCCTACAGCCGTGCTGAGTTTCTGTAGTGTAGTGGTGATCACGTGTATCTAACACGCAAAAGGTCCCCAGTTCGAAACTGGGCAGAAACATTTTCGAAACAAACCCAAACGTCTGACCACGAAAGATGCAATCATTGACATTCCCCATTAACACAACACAATTTCTCAAAGTCCTATTTCTCTTGCACATTGTGTGCACAATGCCTTGCAATCGCTCCTCTTTCTAGCCCTGATGCTGCAGAAAGTTCCTCAAAACCTAGCACTTGCACTTCATTTGGCTCAGATTAGAATAGAAACCTGCAACACTAGCTTGCTGAGTAACAGCTGATCTAAGTCTCATTTCAGACGAGGCAAAACCACATCAGCAATTCACTTTGGCCAGCTCCACATTCGTTGAGACAGGGGCACGCCACAATATTTTGACCCGCACTGTCCAATTACTCGCTGCTAGCAGCAAGAGGGGTCTGCTGCCTCAATCAACAGGTTACTGGCCATCTCAGGGAGGTAAAATAGCACAACCCGGGCCAAATCTCCCCAGAAACCAAGCACAGGCTCAGCAAAACGTAGGCACATGATATCCGGGCCACTAAACCTCCGAGCAGCTCGAACAGAACACCCAAGTGACTGAAACTTTCTTTGAGTTGCAATGGTGAATCTCCGGTGGAAACAAGTTTGGGGAAAATGCTCCTCCTGAACATTTCTTTTTGGGTAGAAGGGGCAAAAATCCTTTTCAATTTAACCACTGCTGCGGCTGATTCTTGGTGTCTTAAGCACCTTGAAAACGCAGCTCTTAACATGCAGCCACAATTATGACAAGGGGTAAAGGTTCATGACACGCAGAGGGGAAAAAGTTATTTAAGTTATGACAGTCGCTCACAGACTTATTAGCGTTTTGTTCAGTCAGTAACAGAGACATACCTGGGTTTATTGATGCAGATTAACATAACTATTCAGCGTCACGCAGAGCTCGAAGAGTACTTTGCCTCCCTTAAAGACGGACACAGCTGATTCTGTAACTGAAGCTAAGGAAACAGGCAGATGTGCCAAATTATCACTTTGTATTGTTCTTCATTCGGCGAGTAACAGGAAAACTAACAAGGTGGCGTTGAAAATGAGATGCACTGCGGCTCCGCTCAATATCAACCCGCTCCTTCATATTGAACTGAGGAAGAATATACATGAATAAAAGCAAAATACTGTGGATGCTGGAAATCTGAAATAAAAACAAGAAATTCTGGAAATACTCAGCAGGTCTGGCAGCATCTGTGGAGAGAGAAGCAGAGTTAACATTTCGGCTCAGTGACCCTTCTTCAGAACTGGCAAATATTAGAAAAGTCAAAGGTTAGAAGCAAGTAAAGCGGGGGTGGAGCAAGAGATAACAAAGGAGAAGGTGCAGATTGGGCAAGGCCACAGAATAGCTGACCAGAAGGTCATGGAGCAAAGGCAAACAATATGTTAATGGTGTGTTGAAAGACAAAGCATTAGTACAGATAGGACTGTTAACGGACTGAAAATTGAACAGCAGCAAGTACAAACATGAAAACAAAACAGTGGGTAAGTAAACTGAACAAACTAAGATGAAATAAAATAAACATACAAAAAAATTTTAAAAATGTAAAAAAGAAAAATAACAAAAAGTGAAAGTAAAATGGGGGGCCCGTCATGATCTGAAATTATTGAACTCAATTTTCAGTCCGGCACGCTCTCGTGTGCAATGGTTAGCACCGCAGCCTCACAGCTCCAGCGACCCGGTTTCAATTCTGGGCACTGCCTGTGTGGTGTTTGCAAGTTCTCCCTGTGTCTGCGTGGGATTCCTCCAGGTGCTCCGGTTTCCTCCCACATGCCAAAGACTTGCTGGTTGATAGGTTAATTGGCCATTCCCAATTGCCCCTAGTAAAGGTAGGTGGTAGGGAAATATAGGGAAGGTGGGGATGTGGTCGGAATATGGAATTCGTGTAGGATTAGTATAAATGGGTGGTCGATGGTCGGCACAGACTCGGTGGGCCGAAGGGCCTGTTTCAGTGCTGCATCACGAAACTAAACTAATCGGTCAACGAGATGCTGTTTTTCGAGCTTGCGTTGTTGTTCACTGGAACACTGCAGCAAGCCCAGGATAGAGATGTAAGCATGAGAGCAGCGGGGAGCCTTGAAATGGCAAGCAACCAGAAGCTCAGGGTCCTGCTTGCGGACTGAGCGGACGTGTTCCGCAAAGCGATCACCCAGTCTGCGTTTGGTCTCCCCAATAAACATGAATATACATTAATTGGATTTAGGCGCCAGTATGTTGCAAAACGAGAAGAAAGAAAGGCACAAATGGCATTAACACTGACTTTACAAATGATTCACTGAAAAATTCTTTCATTTGCTGGAAAAGATGAATATTGTGCATCTGAAAATAGGCACCATGGGATTGTGTTGCATACTGACCTGTTTTCCTGTATTTGCCTGTCATCTATACAATTCAATTTGTGTTGGATATCGCTGAGAATCTCATTTCAAGATGCGGGCACAGATATTAATATAATCCTACTGAAAGCTTAATCCTGGAACAAATCCTGTGTGACGTGGATTGCAACGTTTAGAGGGCTGTGCAGCTAAGGTGAGGAAGACGGGAATGATGTGGTTGATGATTGCATGGAATGCATTGCAAACTTGGGTTACGTTGCTTGATTTCATTCTACACCTTGAAATTCAGAAGCAAGTGAGGCACCAGGTGGAAACCAACAGCTGTCTCTGTGGAAGCGGGGACATGGCTTCCTAATCTAACCATTTGAACTCTGAAAACATTCTGCTGGATCTGAACTGCCCTGTATACCAAGGCCAATTTGTATACTTTATAAAGTGGAATGCCCAGAACTATGCAGAGTACTCCAGGTGGGGTCTAACCAGGACATTATATAGCTGTAGCGAAGCTTCGCCCCCATTATTTAACTGCCTCTGTTACGCATTCTACTGCTCGGGTAATCACATTGTATGTTGCAAATCAGCAAAATAAGGACGCATTTGATAAAAATAAAGAGTTTAAAAGCACAAATATGTGTCAGTGCAATCAGTAAATAATGAGAAATGAAATCCAGAACTTTGCAAGAATCCCAAGTGGATGTCTTGGAGTGGTTGGGGAAGGGAATCTTTGTCAATGATGGCACACTGTGCATTGACACTGCAGCAGCTGCTCCACCTCTTACAAACTTAGTTTCTGAAGTGAGAGTTGACAAAAAAGGGAATTGGATAATTGCATGAAAGGAGAGGCAAACAAAAGCAGAGCGAAGGAAGTGGGCCCAACTGGCAAGTCTTTGAAAAAACTGGCAATGGTACGATGGCCTGAATGGCCTGGCAATGTGTTGTGCACTGCTGAGCGTCCATTGCTGGGTCAATACCTCTGCAGGCTTGCAAAATGTCACAGTGGAATTGCATTTCAATGAAACAAGCACCACAAATAGATCATGACTTCCTCAGCCCTGTAACCGTGCTGAGTTTCTGTAGTGTAGTGGTGATCACGTTTGTCTAACACGCAAAAGGTCCCCAGTTCGAAACTGGGCATTAACATTTCGAAACAAACCCAAACGTCTGACCACGAAAGATGCAATCATTGACATTCCCCATTAACACAACACAATTTCTCAAAGTCCTATTTCTCTTGCACATTGTGTGCACAATGCCTTGCAATCGCTCCTCTTTCTAGTCCTGATGCTGCAGAAAGTTCCTCAAAACCTAGCACTTGCACTTCATTTGGCTCAGATTAGAATCGAAACCTGCAACACTAGCTTGCTGAGTAACAGCTGATCTTAGTCTCGTTTCAGACGAGGCAAGACCACATCAGCAATTCACTTTCGCCAGCTCCACATTCGTTGAGACAGGGGCACGCCGCAATATTTTGACCCGCACTGTCCAATTACTCGCTGCTAGCAGCAAGAGGGGTCTGCTGCCTCAATCAACAGGTTACTGGCCATCTCAGGGAGGTAAAATAGCACAACCCGGGCCAAATCTCCCCAGAAACCAAGCACAGGCTCAGCAAAACGTAGGCACATGATATCCGGGCCACTAAACCTCCGAGCAGCTCGAACAGAACACCCAAGTGACTGAAACTTTCTTTGAGTTGCAATGGTGAATCTCCGGTGGAAACAAGTTTGGGGAAAATGCTCCTCCTGAACATTTCTTTTTGGGTAAAAGGGGCAAAAATCCTTTTCAATTTAACCACTGCTGCGGCAGATTCTTGGTGTCTTAAGCACCTTGAAAACGCAGCTCTTAACATGCAGCCGCAATTATGACAAGGGGTAAAGGTTCATGACACGCAGAGGGGAAAAAGTTATTTAAGTTATGACAGTCGCTCACAGACTTATTAGCGTTTTGTTCAGTCAGTAACAGAGACATACCTGGGTTTATTGATGCAGATTAACATAACTATTCAGCGTCACGCAGAGCTCGAAGAGTACTTTGCCTCCCTTAAAGACGGACACAGCTGATTCTGTAACTGAAGCTAAGGAAACAGGCAGACGTGCCAAATTATCACTTTGTATTGTTCTTCATTCGGCGAGTAACAGGAAAACTAACAAGGTGGCGTTGAAAATGAGATGCACTGCGGCTCCGCTCAATATCAACCCGCTCCTTCATATTGAACTGAGGAAGAATATACATGAATAAAAGCAAAATACTGTGGATGCTGGAAATCTGAAATAAAAACAAGAAATTCTGGAAATACTCAGCAGGTCTGGCAGCATCTGTGGAGAGAGAAGCAGAGTTAACATTTCGGCTCAGTGACCCTTCTTCAGAACTGGCAAATATTAGAAAAGTCAAAGGTTAGAAGCAAGTAAAGCGGGGGTGGAGCAAGAGATAACAAAGGAGAAGGTGCAGATTGGGCAAGGCCACAGAATAGCTGACCAGAAGGTCATGGAGCAAAGGCAAACAATATGTTAATGGTGTGTTGAAAGACAAAGCATTAGTACAGATAGGACTGTTAACGGACTGAAAATTGAACAGCAGCAAGTACAAACATGAAAACAAAACAGTGGGTAAGTAAACTGAACAAACTAAGATGAAATAAAATAAACATACAAAAAAATGTAAAAAATGTAAAAAAGAAAAATAACAAAAAGTGAAAGTAAAATGGGGGGCCCGTCATGATCTGAAATTATTGAACTCAATGTTCAGTCCGGCACGCTCTCGTGTGCAATGGTTAGCACCGCAGCCTCACAGCTCCAGCGACCCGGTTTCAATTCTGGGCACTGCCTGTGTGGTGTTTGCAAGTTCTCCCTGTGTCTGCGTGGGATTCCTCCGGGTGCTCCGGTTTCCTCCCACATGCCAAAGACTTGCTGGTTGATAGGTTAATTGGCCATTCCCAATTGCCCCTAGTGAAGGTAGGTGGGAGGGAAATATAGGGAAGGTGGGGATGTGGTAGGAATATGGAATTCGTGTAGGATTAGTATAAATGGGTGGTCGATGGTCGGCACAGACTCGGTGGGCCGAAGGGCCTGTTTCAGTGCTGCATCACGAAACTAAACTAATCGGTCAACGAGATGCTGTTTTTCGAGCTTGCGTTGTTGTTCACTGGAACACTGCAGCAAGCCCAGGATAGAGATGTGAGCATGAGAGCAGCGGGGAGTCTTGAAATGGCAAGCAACCAGAAGCTCAGGGTCCTGCTTGCGGACTGAGCGGACGTGTTCCGCAAAGCGATCACCCAGTCTGCGTTTGGTCTCCCCAATAAACATGAATATACATTAATTGGATTTAGGCGCCAGTATGTTGCAAAACGAGAAGAAAGAAAGGCACAAATGGCATTAACACTGACTTTACAAATGATTCACTGAAAAATTCTTTCATTTGCTGGAAAAGATGAATATTGTGCATCTGAAAATAGGCACCATGGGATTGTGTTGCATACTGACCTGTTTTCCTGTATTTGCCTGTCATCTATACAATTCAATTTGTGTTGGATATCGCTGAGAATCTCATTTCAAGATGCGGGCACAGATATTAATATAATCCTACTGAAAGTTTAATCCTGGAACAAATCCTGTGTGACGTGGATTGCAACGTTTAGAGGGCTGTGCAGCTAAGGTGAGGAAGACGGGAATGATGTGGTTGATGATTGCATGGAATGCATTGCAAACTTGGGTTACGTTGCTTGATTTCATTCTACACCTTGAAATTCAGAAGCAAGTGAGGCACCAGGTGGAAACCAACAGCTGTCTCTGTGGAAGCGGGGACATGGCTTCCTAATCTAACCATTTGAACTCTGAAAACATTCTGCTGGATCTGAACTGCCCTGTATACCAAGGCCAATTTGTATACTTTATAAAGTGGAATGCCCAGAACTATGCAGAGTACTCCAGGTGGGGTCGAACCAGGACATTATATAGCTGTAGCGAAGCTTCGCCCCCATTATTTAACTGCCTCTGTTACGCATTCTACTGCTCGGGTAATCACATTGTATGTTGCAAATCAGCAAAATAAGGACGCATTTGATAAAAATAAAGAGTTTAAAAGCACAAATATATGTCAGTGCAATCAGTAAATAATGAGAAATGAAATCCAGAACTTGGCAAGAATCCCAAGTGGATGTCTTGGAGTGGTTGGGGAAGGGAATCTTGTCAATGATGGCACACTGTGCATTGACACTGCAGCAGCTGCTGCACCTCTTCCAAACTTAGTTTCTTAAGTGAGAGTTTACAAAAAAGGGAATTGGATAATTGCATGAAAGGAGAGGCAAACAAAAGCAGAGCGAAGGAAGTGGGCCCAACTGGCAAGTCTTTGAAAAAAGTGGCAATGGTACGATGGCCTGAATGGCCTGGCAATGTGTTGTGCACTGCTGAGCGTCCATTGCTGGGTCAATACCTCTGCAGCCTTGCAAAATGTCACAGTGGAATTGCATTTCAATGAAACAAGCACCACAAATAGATCATGACTGTATAGTTTACCAATACTTGCAGCTTCCTCAGCCCTGCAACCGTGCTGAGTTTCTGTAGTGTAGTGGTGATCACGTTTGTCTAACACGCAAAAGGTCCTCAGTTCGAAACTGGGCAGAAACATTTTCGAAACAAAGCCAAACGTCTGACCACGAAAGATGCAATCATTGACATTCCCCATTCACCCAACACAATTTCTCAAAGTCCTATTTCTCTTGCACATTGTGTGCACAATGCCTTGCAATCGCTCCTCTTTCTAGTCCTGATGCTGCAGAAAGTTCCTCAAAACCTAGCACTTGCACTTCATTTGGCTCAGATTAGAATAGAAACCTGCAACACTAGCTTGCTGAGTAACAGCTGATCTAAGTCTCATTTCAGACGAGGCAAAACCACATCAGCAATTCACTTTCGCCAGCTCCACATTCGTTGAGACAGGGGCACGCCGCAATATTTTGACCCGCACTGTCCAATTACTCACTGCTAGCAGCAAGAGGGGTCTGCTGCCTCAATCAACAGGTTACTGGCCATCTCAGGGAGGTAAAATAGCACAACCCGGGCCAAATCTCCCCAGAAACCAAGCACAGGCTCAGCAAAACGTAGGCACATGATATCCGGGCCACTAAACCTCCGGTCAGCTCGAACAGAACACCCAAGTGACTGAAACTTTCTTTGAGTTGCAATGATGAATCTCCGGTGGAAACAAGTTTGGGGAAAATGCTCCTCCTGAACATTTCTTTTTGGGTAAAAGGGGCAAAAATCCTTTTCAATTTAACCACTGCTGCGGCAGATTCTTGGTGTCTTAAGCACCTTGACAACGCAGCTCTGAACATGCAGCCGCAATTATGACAAGGGGTAAAGGTTCATGACACGCAGAGGGGAAAAAGTTATTTAAGTTATGACATTCGCTCACAGACTTATTAGCATTTTGTTCAGTCAGTAACAGAGACATACCTGCGTTTATTGATGCAGATTAACATAACTATTCAGCGTCACGCAGAGCTCGAAGAGCACTTTGCCTCCCTTAAAGACGGACACAGCTGATTCTGTAACTGAAGCTAAGGAAACAGGCAGACGTGCCAAATTATCACTTTGTATTGTTCTTCATTCGGCGAGTAACAGGAAAACTAACAAGGTGGCGTTGAAAATGAGATGCACTGCGGCTCCGCTCAATATCAACCCGCTCCTTCATATTGAACTGAGGAAGAATATACATGAATAAAAGCAAAATACTGTGGATGCTGGAAATCTGAAATAAAAACAAGAAATTCTGGAAATACTCAGCAGGTCTGGCAGCATCTGTGGAGAGAGAAGCAGAGTTAACATTTCGGCTCAGTGACCCTTCTTCAGAACTGGCAAATATTAGAAAAGTCAAAGGTTAGAAGCAAGTAAAGTGGGGGTGGAGCAAGAGATAACAAAGGAGAAGGTGCAGATTGGGCAAGGCCACAGAATAGCTGACCAGAAGGTCATGGAGCAAAGGCAAACAATATGTTAATGGTGTGTTGAAAGACAAAGCATTCGTACAGATAGGACTGTTAATGGACTGAAAATTGAACAGCAGCAAGTACAAACATGAAAACAAAACAGTGGGTAAGTAAACTGAACAAACTAAGATGAAATAAAATAAACATACAAAAAAATGTAAAAAATGTAAAAAAGAAAAATAACAAAAAGTGAAAGTAAAATGGGGGGCCCGTCATGATCTGAAATTATTGATCTCAATGTTCAGTCCGGCACGCTCTCGTGTGCAATGGTTAGCACCGCAGCCTCACAGCTCCAGCGACCCGGTTTCAATTCTGGGCACTGCCTGTGTGGTGTTTGCAAGTTCTCCCTGTGTCTGCGTGGGATTCCTCCGGGTGATCCGGTTTCCTCCCACATGCCAAAGACTTGCTGGTTGATAGGTTAATTGGCCATTCCCAATTGCCCCTAGTAAAGGTAGGTGGGAGGGAAATATAGGGAAGGTGGGGATGTGGTCGGAATATGGAATTCGTGTAGGATTAGTATAAATGGGTGGTCGATGGTCGGCACAGACTCGGTGGGCCGAAGGGCCTGTTTCAGTGCTGCATCACGAAACTAAACTAATCGGTCAATGAGATGCTGTTTTTCGAGCTTGCGTTGTTGTTCACTGGAACACTGCAGCAAGCCCAGGATAGAGATGTAAGCATGAGAGCAGCGGGGAGTCTTGAAATGGCAAGCAACCAGAAGCTCAGGGTCCTGCTTGCGGACTGAGCGGACGTGTTCCGCAAAGCGATCACCCAGTCTGCGTTTGGTCTCCCCAATAAACATGAATATACATTAATTGGATTTAGGCGCCAGTATGTTGCAAAACGAGAAGAAAGAAAGGCACAAATGGCATTAACACTGACTTTACAAATGATTCACTGAAAAATTCTTTCATTTGCTGGAAAAGATGAATATTGTGCATCTGAAAATAGGCACCATGGGATTGTGTTGCATACTGACCTGTTTTCCTGTATTTGCCTGTCATCTATACAATTCAATTTGTGTTGGATATCGCTGAGAATCTCATTTCAAGATGCGGGCACAGATATTAATATAATCCTACTGAAAGTTTAATCCTGGAACAAATCCTGTGTGACGTGGATTGCAACGTTTAGAGGGCTGTGCAGCTAAGGTGAGGAAGACGGGAATGATGTGGTTGATGATTGCATGGAATGCATTGCAAACTTGGGTTACGTTGCTTGATTTCATTCTACACCTTGAAATTCAGAAGCAAGTGAGGCACCAGGTGGAAACCAACAGCTGTCTCTGTGGAAGCGGGGACATGGCTTCCTAATCTAACCATTTGAACTCTGAAAACATTCTGCTGGATCTGAACTGCCCTGTATACCAAGGCCAATTTGTATACTTTATAAAGTGGAATGCCCAGAACTATGCAGAGTACTCCAGGTGGGGTCGAACCAGGACATTATATAGCTGTAGCGAAGCTTCGCCCCCATTATTTAACTGCCTCTGTTACGCATTCTACTGCTCGGGTAATCACATTGTATGTTGCAAATCAGCAAAATAAGGACGCATTTGATAAAAATAAAGAGTTTAAAAGCACAAATATGTGTCAGTGCAATCAGTAAATAATGAGAAATGAAATCCAGAACTTGGCAAGAATCCCAAGTGGATGTCTTGGAGTGGTTGGGGAAGGGAATCTTGTCAATGATGGCACACTGTGCATTGACACTGCAGCAGCTGCTGCACCTCTTCCAAACTTAGTTTCTTAAGTGAGAGTTTACAAAAAAGGGAATTGGATAATTGCATGAAAGGAGAGGCAAACAAAAGCAGAGCGAAGGAAGTGGGCCCAACTGGCAAGTCTTTGAAAAAAGTGGCAATGGTACGATGGCCTGAATGGCCTGGCAATGTGTTGTGCACTGCTGAGCGTCCATTGCTGGGTCAATACCTCTGCAGCCTTGCAAAATGTCACAGTGGAATTGCATTTCAATGAAACAAGCACCACAAATAGATCATGACTGTATAGTTTAACAATACTTGCAGCTTCCTCAGCCCTGCAACCGTGCTGAGTTTCTGTAGTGTAGTGGTGATCACGTTTGTCTAACACGCAAAAGGTCCCCAGTTCGAAACTAGGCAGAAACATTTTCGAAACAAAGCCAAACGTCTGACCACGAAAGATGCAATCATTGACATTCCCCATTCACACAACACAATTTCTCAAAGTCCTATTTCTCTTGCACATTGTGTGCACAATGCCTTGCAATCGCTCCTCTTTCTAGTCCTGATGCTGCAGAAAGTTCCTCAAAACCTAGCACTTGCACTTCATTTGGCTCAGATTAGAATAGAAACCTGCAACACTAGCTTGCTGAGTAACAGCTGATCTAAGTCTCATTTCAGACGAGGCAAAACCACATCAGCAATTCACTTTCGCCAGCTCCACATTCGTTGAGACAGGGGCACGCCGCAATATTTTGACCCGCACTGTCCAATTACTCGCTGCTAGCAGCAAGAGGGGTCTGCTGCCTCAATCAACAGGTTACTGGCCATCTCAGGGAGGTAAAATAGCACAACCCGGGCCAAATCTCCCCAGAAACCAAGCACAGGCTCAGCAAAACGTAGGCACATGATATCCGGGCCACTAAACCTCCGAGCAGCTCGAACAGAACACCCAAGTGACTGAAACTTTCTTTGAGTTGCAATGATGAATCTCCGGTGGAAACAAGTTTGGGGAAAATGCTCCTCCTGAACATTTCTTTTTGGGTAAAAGGGGCAAAAATCCTTTTCAATTTAACCACTGCTGCGGCAGATTCTTGGTGTCTTAAGCACCTTGACAACGCACCTCTGAACATGCAGCCGCAATTATGACAAGGGGTAAAGGTTCATGACACGCAGAGGGGAAAAAGTTATTTAAGTTATGACATTCGCTCACAGACTTATTAGCGTTTTGTTCAGTCAGTAACAGAGACATACCTGGGTTTATTGATGCAGATTAACATAACTATTCAGCGTCACGCAGAGCTCGAAGAGCACTTTGCCTCCCTTAAAGACGGACACAGCTGATTCTGTAAGTGAAGCTAAGGAAACAGGCAGACGTGCCAAATTATCACTTTGTATTGTTCTTCATTCGGCGAGTAACAGGAAAACTAACAAGGTGGCGTTGAAAATGAGATGCACTGCGGCTCCGCTCAATATCAACCCGCTCCTTCATATTGAA
Organism: Heterodontus francisci; assembly: GCF_036365525.1. Classification (NCBI taxonomy): domain Eukaryota; kingdom Metazoa; phylum Chordata; class Chondrichthyes; order Heterodontiformes; family Heterodontidae; genus Heterodontus; species Heterodontus francisci. The sequence continues at coordinate 38,319,666 of NC_090392.1, read as the reverse complement.
CTGAGGAAGAATATACATGAATAAAAGCAAAATACTGTGGATGCTGGAAATCTGAAATAAAAGAAATTCTGGAAATACTCAGCAGGTCTGGCAGCATCTGTGGAGAGAGAAGCAGAGTTAACATTTCGGCTCAGTGACCCTTCTTCAGAACTGGCAAATATTAGAAAAGTCAAAGGTTAGAAGCAAGTAAAGTGGGGGTGGAGCAAGAGATAACAAAGGAGAAGGTGCAGATTGGGCAAGGCCACAGAATAGCTGACCAGAAGGTCATGGAGCAAAGGCAAACAATATGTTAATGGTGTGTTGAAAGACAAAGCATTCGTACAGATAGGACTGTTAATGGACTGAAAATTGAACAGCAGCAAGTACAAACATGAAAACAAAACAGTGGGTAAGTAAACTGAACAAACTAAGATGAAATAAAATAAACATACAAAAAAATGTAAAAAATGTAAAAAAGAAAAATAACAAAAAGTGAAAGTAAAATGGGGGGCCCGTCATGATCTGAAATTATTGATCTCAATGTTCAGTCCGGCACGCTCTCGTGTGCAATGGTTAGCACCGCAGCCTCACAGCTCCAGCGACCCGGTTTCAATTCAGGGCACTGCCTGTGTGGTGTTTGCAAGTTCTCCCTGTGTCTGCGTGGGATTCCTCCGGGTGCTCCGGTTTCCTCCCACATGCCAAAGACTTGCTGGTTGATAGGTTAATTGGCCATTCCCAATTGCCCCTAGTAAAGGTAGGTGGTAGGGAAATATAGGGAAGGTGGGGATGTGGTAGGAATATGGAATTCGTGTAGGATTAGTATAAATGGGTGGTCGATGGTCGGCACAGACTCGGTGGGCCGAAGGGCCTGTTTCAGTGCTGCATCACGAAACTAAACTAATCGGTCAACGAGATGCTGTTTTTCGAGCTTGCGTTGTTGTTCACTGGAACACTGCAGCAAGCCCAGGATAGAGATGTAAGCATGAGAGCAGCGGGGAGTCTTGAAATGGCAAGCAACCAGAAGCTCAGGGTCCTGCTTGCGGACTGAGCGGACGTGTTCCGCAAAGCGATCACCCAGTCTGCGTTTGGTCTCCCCAATAAACATGAATATACATTAATTGGATTTAGGCGCCAGTATGTTGCAAAACGAGAAGAAAGAAAGGCACAAATGGCATTAACACTGACTTTACAAATGATTCACTGAAAAATTCTTTCATTTGCTGGAAAAGATGAATATTGTGCATCTGAAAATAGGCACCATGGGATTGTGTTGCATACTGACCTGTTTTCCTGTATTTGCCTGTCATCTATACAATTCAATTTGTGTTGGATATCGCTGAGAATCTCATTTCAAGATGCGGGCACAGATATTAATATAATCCTACTGAAAGTTTAATCCTGGAACAAATCCTGTGTGACGTGGATTGCAACGTTTAGAGGGCTGTGCAGCTAAGGTGAGGAAGAAGGGAATGATGTGGTTGATGATTGCATGGAATGCATTGCAAACTTGGGTTACGTTGCTTGATTTCATTCTACACCTTGAAATTCAGAAGCAAGTGAGGCACCAGGTGGAAACCAACAGCTGTCTCTGTGGAAGCGGGGACATGGCTTCCTAATCTAACCATTTGAACTCTGAAAACATTCTGCTGGATCTGAACTGCCCTGTATACCAAGGCCAATTTGTATACTTTATAAAGTGGAATGCCCAGAACTATGCAGAGTACTCCAGGTGGGGTCTAACCAGGACATTATATAGCTGTAGCGAAGCTTCGCCCCCATTATTTAACTGCCTCTGTTACGCATTCTACTGCTCGGGTAATCACATTGTATGTTGCAAATCAGCAAAATAAGGACGCATTTGATAAAAATAAAGAGTTTAAAAGCACAAATATGTGTCAGTGCAATCAGTAAATAATGAGAAATGAAATCCAGAACTTGGCAAGAATCCCAAGTGGATGTCTTGGAGTGGTTGGGGAAGGGAATCTTGTCAATGATGGCACACTGTGCATTGACACTGCAGCAGCTGCTGCACCTCTTCCAAACTTAGTTTCTTAAGTGAGAGTTTACAAAAAAGGGAATTGGATAATTGCATGAAAGGAGAGGCAAACAAAAGCAGAGCGAAGGAAGTGGGCCCAACTGGCAAGTCTTTGAAAAAAGTGGCAATGGTACGATGGCCTGAATGGCCTGGCAATGAGTTGTGCACTGCTGAGCGTCCATTGCTGGGTCAATACCTCTGCAGCCTTGCAAAATGTCACAGTGGAATTGCATTTCAATGAAACAAGCACCACAAATAGATCATGACTGTATAGTTTAACAATACTTGCAGCTTCCTCAGCCCTGCAACCCTGCTGAGTTTCTGTAGTGTAGTGGTGATCACGTTTGTCTCACGCGCAAAAGGTCCCCAGTTCGAAACTGGGCTGAAACATTTTCGAAACAAAGCCAAACGTCTGACCACGAAAGATGCAATCATTGACATTCCCCATTCACACAACACAATTTCTCAAAGTCCTATTTCTCTTGCACATTGTGTGCACAATGCCTTGCAATCGCTCCTCTTTCTAGTCCTGATGCTGCAGAAAGTTCCTCAAAACCTAGCACTTGCACTTCATTTGGCTCAGATTAGAATAGAAACCTGCAACACTAGCTTGCTGAGTAACAGCTGATCTAAGTCTCATTTCAGACGAGGCAAAACCACATCAGCAATTCACTTTCGCCAGCTCCACATTCGTTGAGACAGGGGCACGCCGCAATATTTTGACCCGCACTGTCCAATTACTCGCTGCTAGCAGCAAGAGGGGTCTGCTGCCTCAATCAACAGGTTACTGGCCATCTCAGGGAGGTAAAATAGCACAACCCGGGCCAAATCTCCCCAGAAACCAAGCACAGGCTCAACAAAACGTAGGCACATGATATCCGGGCCACTAAACCTCCGAGCAGCTCGAACAGAACACCCAAGTGACTGAAACTTTCTTTGAGTTGCAATGATGAATCTCCGGTGGAAACAAGTTTGGGGAAAATGCTCCTCCTGAACATTTCTTTTTGGGTAAAAGGGGCAAAAATCCTTTTCAATTTAACCACTGCTGCGGCAGATTCTTGGTGTCTTAAGCACCTTGACAACGCACCTCTGAACATGCAGCCGCAATTATGACAAGGGGTAAAGGTTCATGACACGCAGAGGGGAAAAAGTTATTTAAGTTATGACATTCGCTCACAGACTTATTAGCGTTTTGTTCAGTCAGTAACAGAGACATACCTGGGTTTATTGATGCAGATTAACATAACTATTCAGCGTCACGCAGAGCTCGAAGAGCACTTTGCCTCCCTTAAAGACGGACACAGCTGATTCTGTAAGTGAAGCTAAGGAAACAGGCAGACGTGCCAAATTATCACTTTGTATTGTTCTTCATTCGGCGAGTAACAGGAAAACTAACAAGGTGGCGTTGAAAATGAGATGCACTGCGGCTCCGCTCAATATCAACCCGCTCCTTCATATTGAACTGAGGAAGAATATACATGAATAAAAGCAAAATACTGTGGATGCTGGAAATCTGAAATAAAAGAAATTCTGGAAATACTCAGCAGGTCTGGCAGCATCTGTGGAGAGAGAAGCAGAGTTAACATTTCGGCTCAGTGACCCTTCTTCAGAACTGGCAAATATTAGAAAAGTCAAAGGTTAGAAGCAAGTAAAGTGGGGGTGGAGCAAGAGATAACAAAGGAGAAGGTGCAGATTGGGCAAGGCCACAGAATAGCTGACCAGAAGGTCATGGAGCAAAGGCAAACAATATGTTAATGGTGTGTTGAAAGACAAAGCATTCGTACAGATAGGACTGTTAATGGACTGAAAATTGAACAGCAGCAAGTACAAACATGAAAACAAAACAGTGGGTAAGTAAACTGAACAAACTAAGATGAAATAAAATAAACATACAAAAAAATGTAAAAAATGTAAAAAAGAAAAATAACAAAAAGTGAAAGTAAAATGGGGGGCCCGTCATGATCTGAAATTATTGATCTCAATGTTCAGTCCGGCACGCTCTCGTGTGCAATGGTTAGCACCGCAGCCTCACAGCTCCAGCGACCCGGTTTCAATTCAGGGCACTGCCTGTGTGGTGTTTGCAAGTTCTCCCTGTGTCTGCGTGGGATTCCTCCGGGTGCTCCGGTTTCCTCCCACATGCCAAAGACTTGCTGGTTGATAGGTTAATTGGCCATTCCCAATTGCCCCTAGTAAAGGTAGGTGGTAGGGAAATATAGGGAAGGTGGGGATGTGGTAGGAATATGGAATTCGTGTAGGATTAGTATAAATGGGTGGTCGATGGTCGGCACAGACTCGGTGGGCCGAAGGGCCTGTTTCAGTGCTGCATCACGAAACTAAACTAATCGGTCAACGAGATGCTGTTTTTCGAGCTTGCGTTGTTGTTCACTGGAACACTGCAGCAAGCCCAGGATAGAGATGTAAGCATGAGAGCAGCGGGGAGTCTTGAAATGGCAAGCAACCAGAAGCTCAGGGTCCTGCTTGCGGACTGAGCGGACGTGTTCCGCAAAGCGATCACCCAGTCTGCGTTTGGTCTCCCCAATAAACATGAATATACATTAATTGGATTTAGGCGCCAGTATGTTGCAAAACGAGAAGAAAGAAAGGCACAAATGGCATTAACACTGACTTTACAAATGATTCACTGAAAAATTCTTTCATTTGCTGGAAAAGATGAATATTGTGCATCTGAAAATAGGCACCATGGGATTGTGTTGCATACTGACCTGTTTTCCTGTATTTGCCTGTCATCTATACAATTCAATTTGTGTTGGATATCGCTGAGAATCTCATTTCAAGATGCGGGCACAGATATTAATATAATCCTACTGAAAGTTTAATCCTGGAACAAATCCTGTGTGACGTGGATTGCAACGTTTAGAGGGCTGTGCAGCTAAGGTGAGGAAGAAGGGAATGATGTGGTTGATGATTGCATGGAATGCATTGCAAACTTGGGTTACGTTGCTTGATTTCATTCTACACCTTGAAATTCAGAAGCAAGTGAGGCACCAGGTGGAAACCAACAGCTGTCTCTGTGGAAGCGGGGACATGGCTTCCTAATCTAACCATTTGAACTCTGAAAACATTCTGCTGGATCTGAACTGCCCTGTATACCAAGGCCAATTTGTATACTTTATAAAGTGGAATGCCCAGAACTATGCAGAGTACTCCAGGTGGGGTCTAACCAGGACATTATATAGCTGTAGCGAAGCTTCGCCCCCATTATTTAACTGCCTCTGTTACGCATTCTACTGCTCGGGTAATCACATTGTATGTTGCAAATCAGCAAAATAAGGACGCATTTGATAAAAATAAAGAGTTTAAAAGCACAAATATGTGTCAGTGCAATCAGTAAATAATGAGAAATGAAATCCAGAACTTGGCAAGAATCCCAAGTGGATGTCTTGGAGTGGTTGGGGAAGGGAATCTTGTCAATGATGGCACACTGTGCATTGACACTGCAGCAGCTGCTGCACCTCTTCCAAACTTAGTTTCTTAAGTGAGAGTTTACAAAAAAGGGAATTGGATAATTGCATGAAAGGAGAGGCAAACAAAAGCAGAGCGAAGGAAGTGGGCCCAACTGGCAAGTCTTTGAAAAAAGTGGCAATGGTACGATGGCCTGAATGGCCTGGCAATGAGTTGTGCACTGCTGAGCGTCCATTGCTGGGTCAATACCTCTGCAGCCTTGCAAAATGTCACAGTGGAATTGCATTTCAATGAAACAAGCACCACAAATAGATCATGACTGTATAGTTTAACAATACTTGCAGCTTCCTCAGCCCTGCAACCCTGCTGAGTTTCTGTAGTGTAGTGGTGATCACGTTTGTCTCACGCGCAAAAGGTCCCCAGTTCGAAACTGGGCTGAAACATTTTCGAAACAAAGCCAAACGTCTGACCACGAAAGATGCAATCATTGACATTCCCCATTCACACAACACAATTTCTCAAAGTCCTATTTCTCTTGCACATTGTGTGCACAATGCCTTGCAATCGCTCCTCTTTCTAGTCCTGATGCTGCAGAAAGTTCCTCAAAACCTAGCACTTGCACTTCATTTGGCTCAGATTAGAATAGAAACCTGCAACACTAGCTTGCTGAGTAACAGCTGATCTAAGTCTCATTTCAGACGAGGCAAAACCACATCAGCAATTCACTTTCGCCAGCTCCACATTCGTTGAGACAGGGGCACGCCGCAATATTTTGACCCGCACTGTCCAATTACTCGCTGCTAGCAGCAAGAGGGGTCTGCTGCCTCAATCAACAGGTTACTGGCCATCTCAGGGAGGTAAAATAGCACAACCCGGGCCAAATCCCCCCAGAAACCAAGCACAGGCTCAGCAAAACGTAGGCACATGATATCCGGGCCACTAAACCTCCGAGCAGCTCGAACAGAACACCCAAGTGACTGAAACTTTCTTTGAGTTGCAATGATGAATCTCCGGTGGAAACAAGTTTGGGGAAAATGCTCCTCCTGAACATTTCTTTTTGGGTAAAAGGGGCAAAAATCCTTTTCAATTTAACCACTGCTGCGGCAGATTCTTGGTGTCTTAAGCACCTTGAAAACGCAGCTCTGAACATGCAGCCGCAATTATGACAAGGGGTAAAGGTTCATGACACGCAGAGGGGAAAAAGTTATTTAAGTTATGACATTCGCTCACAGACTTATTAGCGTTTTGTTCAGTCAGTAACAGAGACATACCTGGGTTTATTGATGCAGATTAACATAACTATTCAGCGTCACGCAGAGCTCGAAGAGCACTTTGCCTCCCTTAAAGACGGACACAGCTGATTCTGTAACTGAAGCTAAGGAAACAGGCAGACGTGACAAATTATCACTTTGTATTGTTCTTCATTCGGCGAGTAACAGGAAAACTAACAAGGTGGCGTTGAAAATGAGATGCACTGCGGCTCCGCTCAATATCAACCCGCTCCTTCATATTGAACTGAGGAAGAATATACATGAATAAAAGCAAAATACTGTGGATGCTGGAAATCTGAAATAAAAACAAGAAATTCTGGAAATACTCAGCAGGTCTGGCAGCATCTGTGGAGAGAGAAGCAGAGTTAACATTTCGGCTCAGTGACCCTTCTTCAGAACTGGCAAATATTAGAAAAGTCAAAGGTTAGAAGCAAGTAAAGTGGGGGTGGAGCAAGAGATAACAAAGGAGAAGGTGCAGATTGGGCAAGGCCACAGAATAGCTGACCAGAAGGTCATGGAGCAAAGGCAAACAATATGTTAATGGTGTGTTGAAAGACAAAGCATTCGTACAGATAGGACTGTTAATGGACTGAAAATTGAACAGCAGCAAGTACAAACATCAAAACAAAACAGTGGGTAAGTAAACTGAACAAACTAAGATGAAATAAAATAAACACACAAAAAAATGTAAAAAATGTAAAAAAGAAAAATAACAAAAAGTGAAAGTAAAATGGGGGGCCCGTCATGATCTGAAATTATTGATCTCAATGTTCAGTCCGGCACGCCCTCGTGTGCAATGGTTAGCACCGCAGCCTCACAGCTCCAGCGACCCGGTTTCAATTCTGGGCACTGCCTGTGTGGTGTTTGCAAGTTCTCCCTGTGTCTGCGTGGGATTCCTCCGGGTGCTCCAGTTTCCTCCCACATGCCAAAGACTTGCTGGTTGATAGGTTAATTGGCCATTCCCAATTGCCCCTAGTAAAGGTAGGTGGTAGGGAAATATAGGGAAGGTGGGGATGTGGTCGGAATATGGAATTCGTGTAGGATTAGTATAAATGGGTGGTCGATGGTCGGCACAGACTCGGTGGGCCGAAGGGCCTGTTTCAGTGCTGCATCACGAAACTAAACTAATCGGTCAACGAGATGCTGTTTTTCGAGCTTGCGTTGTTGTTCACTGGAACACTGCAGCAAGCCCAGGATAGAGATGTAAGCATGAGAGCAGCGGGGAGTCTTGAAATGGCAAGCAACCAGAAGCTCAGGGTCCTGCTTGCGGACTGAGCGGACGTGTTCCGCAAAGCGATCACCCATTCTGCGTTTGGTCTCCCCAATAAACATGAATATACATTAATTGGATTTAGGCGCCAGTATGTTGCAAAACGAGAAGAAAGAAAGGCACAAATGCCATTAACACTGACTTTACAAATGAATCACTGAAAAATTCTTTCATTTGCTGGAAAAGATGAATATTGTGCATCTGAAAATAGGCACCATGGGATTGTGTTGCATACTGACCTGTTTTCCTGTATTTGCCTGTCATCTATACAATTCAATTTGTGTTGGATATCGCTGAGAATCTCATTTCAAGATGCGGGCACAGATATTAATATAATCCTACTGAAAGTTTAATCCTGGAACAAATCCTGTGTGACGTGGATTGCAACGTTTAGAGGGCTGTGCAGCTAAGGTGAGGAAGACGGGAATGATGTGGTTGATGATTGCATGGAATGCATTGCAAACTTGGGTTACGTTGCTTGATTTCATTCTACACCTTGAAATTCAGAAGCAAGTGAGGCACCAGGTGGAAACCAACAGCTGTCTCTGTGGAAGCGGGGACATGGCTTCCTAATCTAACCATTTGAACTCTGAAAACATTCTGCTGGATCTGAACTGCCCTGTATACCAAGGCCAATTTGTATACTTTATAAAGTGGAATGCCCAGAACTATGCAGAGTACTCCAGGTGGGGTCTAACCAGGACATTATATAGCTGTAGCGAAGCTTCGCCCCCATTATTTAACTGCCTCTGTTACGCATTCTACTGCTCGGGTAATCACATTGTATGTTGCAAATCAGCAAAATAAGGACGCATTTGATAAAAATAAAGAGTTTAAAAGCACAAATATGTGTCAGTGCAATCAGTAAATAATGAGAAATGAAATCCAGAACTTGGCAAGAATCCCAAGTGGATGTCTTGGAGTGGTTGGGGAAGGGAATCTTGTCAATGATGGCACACTGTGCATTGACACTGCAGCAGCTGCTGCACCTCTTCCAAACTTAGTTTCTTAAGTGAGAGTTTACAAAAAAGGGAATTGGATAATTGCATGAAAGGAGAGGCAAACAAAAGCAGAGCGAAGGAAGTGGGCCCAACTGGCAAGTCTTTGAAAAAAGTGGCAATGGTACGATGGCCTGAATGGCCTGGCAATGTGTTGTGCACTGCTGAGCGTCCATTGCTGGGTCAATACCTCTGCAGCCTTGCAAAATGTCACAGTGGAATTGCATTTCAATGAAACAAGCACCACAAATAGATCATGACTGTATAGTTTAACAATACTTGCAGCTTCCTCAGCCCTGCAACCGTGCTGAGTTTCTGTAGTGTAGTGGTGATCACGTTTGTCATACACGCAAAAGGTCCCCAGTTCGAAACTGGGCAGAAACATTTTCGAAACAAACCCAAACGTCTGACCACGATGGATGCAATCATTGACATTCCCCATTAACACAACACAATTTCTCAAAGTCCTATTTCTCTTGCACATTGTGTGCACAATGCCTTGCAATCGCTCCTCTTTCTTGTCCTGATGCTGCAGAAAGTTCCTCAAAACCTAGCACTTGCACTTCATTTGGCTCAGATTAGATTAGAAACCTGCAACACTAGCTTGCTAAGTCACAGCTGATCTAAGTCTCATTTCAGACGAGGCAAAAGCACATCAGCAATTCACTTTCGCCAGCTCCACATTCGTTGAGACAGGGGCACGCCGCAATATTTTAACCCGCACTGTCCAATTACTCGCTGCTAGCACGAAGAGGCGTCTGCTGCCTCAATCAACAGGTTACTGGCCATCTCAGGGAGGTAAAATAGCATAACCCGGGCCAAATCTCCCCAGAAACCAAGCACAGGCTCAGCAAAACGTAGGCACATGATATCCGGGCCACTAAACCTCCGAGCAGCTCGAACAGAACACCCAAGTGACTGAAACTTTCTTTGAGTTGCAATGATGAATCTCCGGTGGAAACAAGTTTGGGGAAAATGCTCCTCCTGAACATTTCTTTTTGGGTAAAAGGGGCAAAAATCCTTTTCAATTTAACCACTGCTGCAGCAGATTCTTGGTGTCTTAAGCACCTTGACAACGCAGCTCTGAACATGCAGCCGCAATTATGACAAGGGGTAAAGGTTCATGACACGCAGAGGGGAAAAAGTTATTTAAGTTATGACATTCGCTCACAGACCTATTAGCGTTTTGTTCAGTCAGTAACAGAGACATACCTGGGTTTATTGATGCAGATTAACATAACTATTCAGCGTCACGCAGAGCTCGAAGAGTACTTTGCCTCCCTTAAAGACGGACACAGCTGATTCTGTAACTGAAGCTAAGGAAACAGGCAGACGTGCCAAATTATCACTTTGTATTGTTCTTCATTCGGCGAGTAACAGGAAAACTAACAAGGTGGCGTTGAAAATGAGATGCACTGCGGCTCCGCTCAATATCAACCCGCTCCTTCATATTGAACTGAGGAAGAATATACATGAATAAAAGCAAAATACTGTGGATGCTGGAAATCTGAAATAAAAACAAGAAATTCTGGAAATACTCAGCAGGTCTGGCAGCATCTGTGGAGAGAGAAGCAGAGTTAACATTTCGGCTCAGTGACCCTTCTTCAGAACTGGCAAATATTAGAAAAGTCAAAGGTTAGAAGCAAGTAAAGCGGGGGTGGAGCAAGAGATAACAAAGGAGAAGGTGCAGATTGGGCAAGGCCACAGAATAGCTGACCAGAAGGTCATGGACCAAAGGCAAACAATATGTTAATGGTGTGTTGAAAGACAAAGCATTCGTACAGATAGGACTGTTAATGGACTGAAAATTGAACAGCAGCAAGTACAAACATGAAAGCAAAACAGTGGGTAAGTAAACTGAACAAACTAAGATGAAATAAAATAAACATACAAAAAAATGTAAAAAATGTAAAAAAGAAAAATAACAAAAAGTGAAAGTAAAATGGGGGGCCCGTCATGATCTGAAATTATTGAACTCAATGTTCAGTCCGGCACGCTCTCGTGTGCAATGGTTAGCACCGCAGCCTCACAGCTCCAGCGACCCGGTTTCAATTCTGGGCACTGCCTGTGTGGTGTTTGCAAGTTCTCCCTGTGTCTGCGTGGGATTCCTCCGGGTGCTCCGGTTTCCTCCCACATGCCAAAGACTTGCTGGTTGATAGGTTAATTGGCCATTCCCAATTGCCCCTAGTAAAGGTAGGTGGTAGGGAAATATAGGGAAGGTGGGGATGTGGTAGGAATATGGAATTCGTGTAGGATTAGTATAAATGGGTGGTCGATGGTCGGCACAGACTCGGTGGGCCGAAGGGCCTGTTTCAGTGCTGCATCACGAAACTAAACTAATCGGTCAACGAAATGCTGTTTTTCGAGCTTGCGTTGTTGTTCACTGGAAAACTGCAGCAAGCCCAGGATAAAGATGTAAGCATGAGAGCAGCGGGGAGTCTTGAAATGGCAAGCAACCAGAAGCTCAGGGTCCTGCTTGCAGACTGAGCGGACGGGTTCCGCAAAGCGATCACCCAGTCTGCGTTTGGTCTCCTCAATAAACATGAATATACATTAATTGGATTTAGGCGCCAGTATGTTGCAAAACGAGAAGAAAGAAAGGCACAAATGGCATTAACACTGACTTTACAAATGATTCACTGAAAAATTCTTTCATTTGCTTGAAAAGATGAATATTGTGCATCTGAAAATAGGCACCATGGGATTGTGTTGCATACTGACCTGTTTTCCTGTATTTGCCTGTCATCTATGCAATTCAATTTGTGTTGGATATCGCTGAGAATCTCATTTCAAGATGCGGGCACAGATATTAATATAATCCTACTGAAAGTTTAATCCTGGAACAAATCCTGTGTGACGTGGATTGCAACGTTTAGAGGGCTGTGCAGCTAAGGTGAGGAAGACGGGAATGATGTGGTTGATGATTGCATGGAATGCATTGCAAACTTGGGTTACGTTGCTTGATTTCATTCTACACCTTGAAATTCAGAAGCAAGTGAGGCACCAGGTGGAAACCAACAGCTGTCTCTGTGGAAGCGGGGACATGGCTTCCTAATCTAACCATTTGAACTCTGAAAACATTCTGCTGGATCTGAACTGCCCTGTATACCAAGGCCAATTTGTATACTTTATAAAGTGGAATGCCCAGAACTATGCAGAGTACTCCAGGTGGGGTCTAACCAGGACATTATATAGCTGTAGCGAAGCTTCGCCCCCATTATTTAACTGCCTCTGTTACGCATTCTACTGCTCGGGTAATCACATTGTATGTTGCAAATCAGCAAAATAAGGACGCATTTGATAAAAATAAAGAGTTTAAAAGCACAAATATGTGTCAGTGCAATCAGTAAATAATGAGAAATGAAATCCAGAACTTGGCAAGAATCCCAAGTGGATGTCTTGGAGTGGTTGGGGAAGGGAATCTTGTCAATGATGGCACACTGTGCATTGACACTGCAGCAGCTGCTGCACCTCTTCCAAACTTAGTTTCTTAAGTGAGAGTTTACAAAAAAGGGAATTGGATAATTGCATGAAAGGAGAGGCAAACAAAAGCAGAGCGAAGGAAGTGGGCCCAACTGGCAAGTCTTTGAAAAAAGTGGCAATGGTACGATGGCCTGAATGGCCTGGCAATGTGTTGTGCACTGCTGAGCGTCCATTGCTGGGTCAATACCTCTGCAGCCTTGCAAAATGTCACAGTGGAATTGCATTTCAATGAAACAAACACCACAAATAGATCATGACTGTATAGTTTAACAATACTTGCAGCTTCCTCAGCCCTGCAACAGTGCTGAGTTTCTGTAGTGTAGTGGTGATCACGTTTGTCTAACACGCAAAAAGTCCCCAGTTCAAATCTGGGCAGAAACATTTTCGAAACAAAGCCAAACGTCTGACCACGAAAGATGCAATCATTGACATTCCCCATCAACACAACACAAGATCTCAAAGTCCTATTTCTCTTGCACATTGTGTGCACAATGCCTTGCAATCGCTCCTCTTTCTAGTCCTGATGCTGCAGAACGTTCCTCAAAACCTAGCACTTGCACTTCATTTGGCTCAGATTAGAATAGAAACCTGCAACACGCGCTTGCTGAGTAACAGCTGATCTAAGTCTCATTTCAGACGAGGCAAAACCACATCAGCAATTCACTTTCGCCAGCTCCATATTCGTTGAGACAGGGGCACGCCGCAATATTTTGACCCGCACTGTCCAATTACTCGCTGCTAGCAGCAAGAGGGGTCTGCTGCCTCAATCAACAGGTTACTGGCCATCTCAGGGAGGTAAAATAGCACAACCCGGGCCAAATCTCCCCAGAAACCAAGCACAGGCTCAGCAAAACGTAGGCACATGATATCAGGGCCACTAAACCTCCGAGCAGCTCGAACAGAACACCCAAGTGACTGAAACTTTCTTTGAGTTGCAATGGTGAATCTCCGGTGGAAACAAGTTTGGGGAAAATGCTCCTCCTGAACATTTCTTTTTGGGTAAAAGGGGCAAAAATCCTTTTCAATTTAACCACTGCTGCGGCAGATTCTTGGTGTCTTAAGCACCTTGAAAACGCAGCTCTTAACATGCAGCCGCAATTATGACAAGGGGTAAAGGTTCATGACACGCAGAGGGGAAAAAGTTATTTAAGTTATGACAGTCGCTCACAGACTTATTAGCGTTTTGTTCAGTCAGTAACAGAGACATACCTGGGTTTATTGATGCAGATTAACATAGCTATTCAGCGTCACGCAGAGCTCGAAGAGTACTTTGCCTCCCTTAAAGACGGACACAGCTGATTCTGTAACTGAAGCTAAGGAAACAGGCAGACGTGCCAGATTATCACTTTGTATTGTTCTTCATTCGGCGAGTAACAGGAAAACTAACAATGTGGCGTTGAAAATGAGATGCACTGCGGCTCCGCTCAATATCAACCCGCTCCTTCATATTGAACTGAGGAAGAATATACATGAATAAAAGCAAAATACTGTGGATGCTGGAAATCTGAAATAAAAACAAGAAATTCTGGAAATACTCAGCAGGTCTGGCAGCATCTGTGGAGAGAGAAGCAGAGTTAACATTTCGGCTCAGTGACCCTTCTTCAGAACTGGCAAATATTAGAAAAGTCAAAGGTTAGAAGCAAGTAAAGCGGGGGTGGAGCAAGAGATAACAAAGGAGAAGGTGCAGATTGGGCAAGGCCACAGAATAGCTGACCAGAAGGTCATGGAGCAAAGGCAAACAATATGTTAATGGTGTGTTGAAAGACAAAGCATTCGTACAGATAGGACTGTTAATGGACTGAAAATTGAACAGCAGCAAGTACAAACATGAAAACAAAACAGTGGGTAAGCAAACTGAACAAACTAAGATGAAATAAAATAAACATACAAAAAAATGTAAAAAAATGTAAAAAAGAAAAATAACAAAAAGTGAAAGTAAAATGGGGGGCCCGTCATGATCTGAAATTATTGAACTCAATGTTCAGTCCGGCACGCTCTCGTGTGCAATGGTTAGCACCGCAGCCTCACAGCTCCAGCGACCCGGTTTCAATTCTGGGCACTGCCTGTGTGGTGTTTGCAAGTTCTCCCTGTGTCTGCGTGGGATTCCTGCGGGTGCTCCGGTTTCCTCCCACATGCCAAAGACTTGCTGGTTGATAGGTTAATTGGCCATTCCCAATTGCCCCTAGTAAAGGTAGGTGGTAGGGAAATATAGGGAAGGTGGGGATGTGGTAGGAATATGGAATTCGTGTAGGATTAGTATAAATCGGTGGTCGATGGTCGGCACAGACTCGGTGGGCCGAAGGGCCTGTTTCAGTGCTGCATCACGAAACTAAACTAATCGGTCAACGAGATGCTGTTTTTCGAGCTTGCGTTGTTGTTCACTGGAACACTGCAGCAAGCCCAGGATAGAGATGTAAGCATGAGAGCAGCGGGGAGTCTTAAAATGGCAAGCAACCAGAAGCTCAGGGTCCTGCTTGCGGACTGAGCGGACGTGTTCCGCAAAGCGATCACCCAGTCTGCGTTTGGTCTCCCCAATAAACATGAATATACATTAATTGGATTTAGGCGCCAGTATGTTGCAAAACGAGAAGAAAGAAAGGCACAAATGGCATTAACACTGACTTTACAAATGATTCACTGAAAAATTCTTTCATTTGCTGGAAAAGATGAATATTGTGCATCTGAAAATAGGCACCATGGGATTGTGTTGCATACTGACCTGTTTTCCTGTATTTGCCTGTCATCTATACAATTCAATTTGTGTTGGATATCGCTGAGAATCTCATTTCAAGATGCGGGCACAGATATTAATATAATCCTACTGAAAGTTTAATCCTGGAACAAATCCTGTGTGACGTGGATTGCAACGTTTAGAGGGCTGTGCAGCTAAGGTGAGGAAGACGGGAATGATGTGGTTGATGATTGCATGGAATGCATTGCAAACTTGGGTTACGTTGCTTGATTTCATTCTACACCTTGAAATTCAGAAGCAAGTGAGGCACCAGGTGGAAACCAACAGCTGTCTCTGTGGAAGCGGGGACATGGCTTCCTAATCTAACCATTTGAACTCTGAAAACATTCTGCTGGATCTGAACTGCCCTGTATACCAAGGCCAATTTGTATACTTTATAAAGTGGAATGCCCAGAACTATGCAGAGTACTCCAGGTGGGGTCTAACCAGGACATTATATAGCTGTAGCGAAGCTTCGCCCCCATTATTTAACTGCCTCTGTTACGCATTCTACTGCTCGGGTAATCACATTGTATGTTGCAAATCAGCAAAATAAGGACGCATTTGATAAAAATAAAGAGTTTAAAAGCACAAATATGTGTCAGTGCAATCAGTAAATAATGAGAAATGAAATCCAGAACTTGGCAAGAATCCCAAGTGGATGTCTTGGAGTGGTTGGGGAAGGGAATCTTGTCAATGATGGCACACTGTGCATTGACACTGCAGCAGCTGCTGCACCTCTTCCAAACTTAGTTTCTTAAGTGAGAGTTTACAAAAAAGGGAATTGGATAATTGCATGAAAGGAGAGGCAAACAAAAGCAGAGCGAAGGAAGTGGGCCCAACTGGCAAGTCTTTGAAAAAACTGGCAATGGTACGATGGCCTGAATGGCCTGGCAATGTGTTGTGCACTGCTGAGCGTCCATTGCTGGGTCAATACATCTGCAGCCTTGCAAAATGTCACAGTGGAATTGCATTTCAATTAAACAAGCACCACAAATAGATCATGACTGTATAGTTTAACAATACTTGCAGATTCCTCAGCCCTGCAAACGTGCTGAGTTTCTGTAGCGTAGTGGTGATCACGTTTATCTCACACGCAAAAGGTCCCCAGTTCGGAACTGGGCAGAAACATTTTCGAAACAAAGCCAAACGTCTGACCACGAAAGATGCAATCATTGACATCCCCCATTCACACAGCACAATTTCTCAAAGTCCTATTTCTCTTGCACATTGTGTGCACAATGCCTTGCAATCGCTCCTCTTTCTAGTCCTGATGCTGCAGAAAGTTCCTCAAAACCTAGCACTTGCACTTCATTTGGCTCAGATTAGAATAGAAACCTGCAACACTAGCTTGCGAAGTCACAGCTGATCTAAGTCTCATTTCAGACGAGGCAAAAGCACATCAGCAATTCACTTTCGCCAGCTCCACATTCGTTGAGACAGGGGCACGCCGCAATATTTTAACCCGCACTGTCCAATTACTCGCTGCTAGCAGCAAGAGGGGTCTGCTGCCTCAATCAACAGGTTACTGGCCATCTCAGGGAGTTAAAATAGCACAACCCGGGCCAAATCTCCCCAGAAACCAAGCACAGGCTCAGCAAAACGTAGGCACATGATATCCGGGCCACTAAACCTCCGAGCAGCTCGAACAGAACACCCAAGTGACTGAAACTTTCTTTGAGTTGCAATGATGAATCTCCGGTGGAAACAAGTTTGGGGAAAATGCTCCTCCTGAACATTTCTTTTTGGGTAAAAGGGGCAAAAATCCTTTTCAATTTAACCACTGCTGCAGCAGATTCTTGGTGTCTTAAGCACCTTGACAACGCAGCTCTGAACATGCAGCCGCAATTATGACAAGGGGTAAAGGTTCATGACACGCAGAGGGGAAAAAGTTATTTAAGTTATGACAGTCGCTCACAGACTTATTAGCGTTTTGTTCAGTCAGTAACAGAGACATACCTGGGTTTATTGATGCAGATTAACATAACTATTCAGCGTCACGCAGAGCTCGAAGAGTACTTTGCCTCCCTAAAAGACGTACACAGCTGATTCTGTAACTGAAGCTAAGGAAACAGGCAGACGTGCCAAATTATCACTTTGTATTGTTCTTCATTCGGCGAGTAACAGGAAAACTAACAAGGTGGCGTTGAAAATGAGATGCACTGCGGCTCCGCTCAATATCAACCCGCTCCTTCATATTGAACTGAGGAAGAATATACATGAATAAAAGCAAAATACTGTGCATGCTGGAAATCTGAAATGAAAACAAGAAATTCTGGAAATACTCAGCAGGTCTGGCAGCATCTGTGGAGAGAGAAGCAGAGTTAACATTTCGGCTCAGTGACCCTTCTTCAGAACTGGCAAATATTAGAAAAGTCAAAGGTTAGAAGCAAGTAAAGCGGGGGTGGAGCAAGAGATAACAAAGGAGAAGGTGCAGATTGGGCAAGGCCACAGAATAGCTGACCAGAAGGTCATGGAGCAAAGGCAAACAATATGTTAATGGTGTGTTGAAAGACAAAGCATTCGTACAGATAGGACTGTTAATGGACTGAAAATTGAACAGCAGCAAGTACAAACATGAAAACAAAACAGTGGGTAAGTAAACTGAACAAACTAAGATGAAATAAAATAAACATACAAAAAAATGTAAAAAATGTAAAAAAGAAAAATAACAAAAAGTGAAAGTAAAATGGGGGGCCCGTCATGATCTGAAATTATTGAACTCAATGTTCAGTCCAGCACGCTCTCGTGTGCAATGGTTAGCACCGCAGCCTCACAGCTCCAGCGACCCGGTTTCAATTCTGGGCACTGCCTGTGTGGTGTTTGCAAGTTCTCCCTGTGTCTGCGTGGGATTCCAGCGGGTGCTCCGGTTTCCTCCCACATGCCAAAGACTTGCTGGTTGATAGGTTAATTGGCCATTCCCAATTGCCCCTAGTAAAGGTAGGTGGTAGGGAAATATAGGGAAGGTGGGGATGTGGTAGGAATATGGAATTCGTGTAGGATTAGTATAAATCGGTGGTCGATGGTCGGCACAGACTCGGTGGGCCGAAGGGCCTGTTTCAGTGCTGCATCACGAAACTAAACTAATCGGTCAACGAGATGCTGTTTTTCGAGCTTGCGTTGTTGTTCACTGGAACACTGCAGCAAGCCCAGGATAGAGATGTAAGCATGAGAGCAGCGGGGAGTCTTAAAATGGCAAGCAACCAGAAGCTCAGGGTCCTGCTTGCGGACTGAGCGGACGTGTTCCGCAAAGCGATCACCCAGTCTGCGTTTGGTCTCCCCAATAAACATGAATATACATTAATTGGATTTAGGCGCCAGTATGTTGCAAAACGAGAAGAAAGAAAGGCACAAATGGCATTAACACTGACTTTACAAATGATTCACTGAAAAATTCTTTCATTTGCTGGAAAAGATGAATATTGTGCATCTGAAAATAGGCACCATGGGATTGTGTTGCATACTGACCTGTTTTCCTGTATTTGCCTGTCATCTATACAATTCAATTTGTGTTGGATATCGCTGAGAATCTCATTTCAAGATGCGGGCACAGATATTAATATAATCCTACTGAAAGTTTAATCCTGGAACAAATCCTGTGTGACGTGGATTGCAACGTTTAGAGGGCTGTGCAGCTAAGGTGAGGAAGACGGGAATGATGTGGTTGATGATTGCATGGAATGCATTGCAAACTTGGGTTACGTTGCTTGATTTCATTCTACAC
This sequence comes from Heterodontus francisci, assembly GCF_036365525.1. Lineage (NCBI taxonomy): Eukaryota > Metazoa > Chordata > Chondrichthyes > Heterodontiformes > Heterodontidae > Heterodontus > Heterodontus francisci. The sequence goes on along the minus strand of NC_090392.1, from coordinate 38,300,752 downwards.
CTTGAAATTCAGAAGCAAGTGAGGCACCAGGTGGAAACCAACAGCTGTCTCTGTGGAAGCGGGGACATGGCTTCCTAATCTAACCATTTGAACTCTGAAAACATTCTGCTGGATCTGAACTGCCCTGTATACCAAGGCCAATTTGTATACTTTATAAAGTGGAATGCCCAGAACTATGCAGAGTACTCCAGGTGGGGTCTAACCAGGACATTATATAGCTGTAGCGAAGCTTCGCCCCCATTATTTAACTGCCTCTGTTACGCATTCTACTGCTCGGGTAATCACATTGTATGTTGCAAATCAGCAAAATAAGGACGCATTTGATAAAAATAAAGAGTTTAAAAGCACAAATATGTGTCAGTGCAATCAGTAAATAATGAGAAATGAAATCCAGAACTTGGCAAGAATCCCAAGTGGATGTCTTGGAGTGGTTGGGGAAGGGAATCTTGTCAATGATGGCACACTGTGCATTGACACTGCAGCAGCTGCTGCACCTCTTCCAAACTTAGTTTCTTAAGTGAGAGTTTACAAAAAAGGGAATTGGATAATTGCATGAAAGGAGAGGCAAACAAAAGCAGAGCGAAGGAAGTGGGCCCAACTGGCAAGTCTTTGAAAAAACTGGCAATGGTACGATGGCCTGAATGGCCTGGCAATGTGTTGTGCACTGCTGAGCGTCCATTGCTGGGTCAATACATCTGCAGCCTTGCAAAATGTCACAGTGGAATTGCATTTCAATTAAACAAGCACCACAAATAGATCATGACTGTATAGTTTAACAATACTTGCAGCTTCCTCAGCCCTGCAAACGTGCTGAGTTTCTGTAGCGTAGTGGTGATCACGTTTATCTCACACGCAAAAGGTCCCCAGTTCGGAACTGGGCAGAAACATTTTCGAAACAAAGCCAAACGTCTGACCACGAAAGATGCAATCATTGACATCCCCCATTCACACAGCACAATTTCTCAAAGTCCTATTTCTCTTGCACATTGTGTGCACAATGCCTTGCAATCGCTCCTCTTTCTAGTCCTGATGCTGCAGAAAGTTCCTCAAAACCTAGCACTTGCACTTCATTTGGCTCAGATTAGAATAGAAACCTGCAACACTAGCTTGCGAAGTCACAGCTGATCTAAGTCTCATTTCAGACGAGGCAAAAGCACATCAGCAATTCACTTTCGCCAGCTCCACATTCGTTGAGACAGGGGCACGCCGCAATATTTTAACCCGCACTGTCCAATTACTCGCTGCTAGCAGCAAGAGGGGTCTGCTGCCTCAATCAACAGGTTACTGGCCATCTCAGGGAGTTAAAATAGCACAACCCGGGCCAAATCTCCCCAGAAACCAAGCACAGGCTCAGCAAAACGTAGGCACATGATATCCGGGCCACTAAACCTCCGAGCAGCTCGAACAGAACACCCAAGTGACTGAAACTTTCTTTGAGTTGCAATGATGAATCTCCGGTGGAAACAAGTTTGGGGAAAATGCTCCTCCTGAACATTTCTTTTTGGGTAAAAGGGGCAAAAATCCTTTTCAATTTAACCACTGCTGCAGCAGATTCTTGGTGTCTTAAGCACCTTGACAACGCAGCTCTGAACATGCAGCCGCAATTATGACAAGGGGTAAAGGTTCATGACACGCAGAGGGGAAAAAGTTATTTAAGTTATGACAGTCGCTCACAGACTTATTAGCGTTTTGTTCAGTCAGTAACAGAGACATACCTGGGTTTATTGATGCAGATTAACATAACTATTCAGCGTCACGCAGAGCTCGAAGAGTACTTTGCCTCCCTAAAAGACGTACACAGCTGATTCTGTAACTGAAGCTAAGGAAACAGGCAGACGTGCCAAATTATCACTTTGTATTGTTCTTCATTCGGCGAGTAACAGGAAAACTAACAAGGTGGCGTTGAAAATGAGATGCACTGCGGCTCCGCTCAATATCAACCCGCTCCTTCATATTGAACTGAGGAAGAATATACATGAATAAAAGCAAAATACTGTGCATGCTGGAAATCTGAAATGAAAACAAGAAATTCTGGAAATACTCAGCAGGTCTGGCAGCATCTGTGGAGAGAGAAGCAGAGTTAACATTTCGGCTCAGTGACCCTTCTTCAGAACTGGCAAATATTAGAAAAGTCAAAGGTTAGAAGCAAGTAAAGCGGGGGTGGAGCAAGAGATAACAAAGGAGAAGGTGCAGATTGGGCAAGGCCACAGAATAGCTGACCAGAAGGTCATGGAGCAAAGGCAAACAATATGTTAATGGTGTGTTGAAAGACAAAGCATTCGTACAGATAGGACTGTTAATGGACTGAAAATTGAACAGCAGCAAGTACAAACATGAAAACAAAACAGTGGGTAAGTAAACTGAACAAACTAAGATGAAATAAAATAAACATACAAAAAAATGTAAAAAATGTAAAAAAGAAAAATAACAAAAAGTGAAAGTAAAATGGGGGGCCCGTCATGATCTGAAATTATTGAACTCAATGTTCAGTCCAGCACGCTCTCGTGTGCAATGGTTAGCACCGCAGCCTCACAGCTCCAGCGACCCGGTTTCAATTCTGGGCACTGCCTGTGTGGTGTTTGCAAGTTCTCCCTGTGTCTGCGTGGGATTCCTGCGGGTGCTCCAGTTTCCTCCCACATGCCAAAGACTTGCTGGTTGATAGGTTAATTGGCCATTCCCAATTGCCCCTAGTAAAGGTAGGTGGTAGGGAAATATAGGGAAGGTGGGGATGTGGTAGGAATATGGAATTCGTGTAGGATTAGTATAAATGGGTGGTCGATGGTCGGCACAGACTCGGTGGGCCGAAGGGCCTGTTTCAGTGCTGCATCACGAAACTAAACTAATCGGTCAACGAGATGCTGTTTTTCGAGCTTGCGTTGTTGTTCACTGGAACACTGCAGCAAGCCCAGGATAGAGATGTAAGCATGAGAGCAGCGGGGAGTCTTAAAATGGCAAGCAACCAGAAGCTCAGGGTCCTGCTTGCGGACTGAGCGGACGTGTTCCGCAAAGCGATCACCCAGTCTGCGTTTGGTCTCCCCAATAAACATGAATATACATTAATTGGATTTAGGCGCCAGTATGTTGCAAAACGAGAAGAAAGAAAGGCACAAATGGCATTAACACTGACTTTACAAATGATTCACTGAAAAATTCTTTCATTTGCTGGAAAAGATGAATATTGTGCATCTGAAAATAGGCACCATGGGATTGTGTTGCATACTGACCTGTTTTCCTGTATTTGCCTGTCATCTATACAATTCAATTTGTGTTGGATATCGCTGAGAATCTCATTTCAAGATGCGGGCACAGATATTAATATAATCCTACTGAAAGTTTAATCCTGGAACAAATCCTGTGTGACGTGGATTGCAACGTTTAGAGGGCTGTGCAGCTAAGGTGAGGAAGACGGGAATGATGTGGTTGATGATTGCATGGAATGCATTGCAAACTTGGGTTACGTTGCTTGATTTCATTCTACACCTTGAAATTCAGAAGCAAGTGAGGCACCAGGTGGAAACCAACAGCTGTCTCTGTGGAAGCGGGGACATGGCTTCCTAATCTAACCATTTGAACTCTGAAAACATTCTGCTGGATCTGAACTGCCCTGTATACCAAGGCCAATTTGTATACTTTATAAAGTGGAATGCCCAGAACTATGCAGAGTACTCCAGGTGGGGTCTAACCAGGACATTATATAGCTGTAGCGAAGCTTCGCCCCCATTATTTAACTGCCTCTGTTACGCATTCTACTGCTCGGGTAATCACATTGTATGTTGCAAATCAGCAAAATAAGGACGCATTTGATAAAAATAAAGAGTTTAAAAGCACAAATATGTGTCAGTGCAATCAGTAAATAATGAGAAATGAAATCCAGAACTTGGCAAGAATCCCAAGTGGATGTCTTGGAGTGGTTGGGGAAGGGAATCTTGTCAATGATGGCACACTGTGCATTGACACTGCAGCAGCTGCTGCACCTCTTCCAAACTTAGTTTCTTAAGTGAGAGTTTACAAAAAAGGGAATTGGATAATTGCATGAAAGGAGAGGCAAACAAAAGCAGAGCGAAGGAAGTGGGCCCAACTGGCAAGTCTTTGAAAAAACTGGCAATGGTACGATGGCCTGAATGGCCTGGCAATGTGTTGTGCACTGCTGAGCGTCCATTGCTGGGTCAATACATCTGCAGCCTTGCAAAATGTCACAGTGGAATTGCATTTCAATTAAACAAGCACCACAAATAGATCATGACTGTATAGTTTAACAATACTTGCAGCTTCCTCAGCCCTGCAAACGTGCTGAGTTTCTGTAGTGTAGTGGTGATCACGTTTGTCTCGCAATCAAAAGGTCCCCAGTTCGAAACTGGGCAGAAACATTTTCGAAACAAAGCCAAACGTCTGACCACGAAAGATGCAATCATTGACATCCCCCATTCACACAGCACAATTTCTCAAAGTCCTATTTCTCTTGCACATTGTGTGCACAATGCCTTGCAATCGATCCTCTTTCTAGTCCTGATGCTGCAGAAAGTTCCTCAAAACCTAGCACTTGCACTTCATTTGGCTCAGATTAGAATAGAAACCTGCAACACTAGCTTGCGAAGTCACAGCTGATCTAAGTCTCATTTCAGACGAGGCAAAAGCACATCAGCAATTCACTTTCGCCAGCTCCACATTCGTTGAGACAGGGGCACGCCGCAATATTTTAACCCGCACTGTCCAATTACTCGCTGCTAGCAGCAAGAGGGGTCTGCTGCCTCAATCAACAGGTTACTGGCCATCTCAGGGAGGTAAAATAGCACAACCCGGGCCAAATCTCCCCAGAAACCAAGCACAGGCTCAGCAAAACGTAGGCACATGATATCCGGGCCACTAAACCTCCGAGCAGCTCGAACAGAACACCCAAGTGACTGAAACTTTCTTTGAGTTGCAATGATGAATCTCCGGTGGAAACAAGTTTGGGGAAAATGCTCCTCCTGAACATTTCTTTTTGGGTAAAAGGGGCAAAAATCCTTTTCAATTTAACCACTGCTTCAGCAGATTCTTGGTGTCTTAAGCACCTTGACAACGCAGCTCTGAACATGCAGCCGCAATTATGACAAGGGGTAAAGGTTCATGACACGCAGAGGGGAAAAAGTTATTTAAGTTATGACATTCGCTCACAGACCTATTAGCGTTTTGTTCAGTCAGTAACAGAGACATACCTGGGTTTATTGATGCAGATTAACATAACTATTCAGCGTCACGCAGAGCCGCGAAGAGTACTTTGCCTCCCTTAAAGACGGACACAGCTGATTCTGTAACTGAAGCTAAGGAAACAGGCAGACGTGCCAAATTATCACTTTGTATTGTTCTTCATTCGGCGAGTAACAGGAAAACTAACAAGGTGGCGTTGAAAATGAGATGCACTGCGGCTCCGCTCAATATCAACCCGCTCCTTCATATTGAACTGAGGAAGAATATACATGAATAAAAGCAAAATACTGTGGATGCTGGAAATCTGAAATAAAAGCAAGAAATTCTGGAATTACTCAGCAGGTCTGGCAGCATCTGTGGAGAGAGAAGCAGAGTTAACATTTCGGCTCAGTGACCCTTCTTCAGAACTGGCAAATATTAGAAAAGTCAAAGGTTAGAAGCAAGTAAAGCGGGGGTGGAGCAAGAGATAACAAAGGAGAAGGTGCAGATTGGGCCAGGCCACAGAATAGCTGACCAGAAGGTCATGGAGCAAAGGCAAACAATATGTTAATGGTGTGTTGAAAGACAAAGCATTATTACAGATAGGACTGTTAACGGATTGAAAATTGAACAGCAGCAAGTACAAACATGAAAACAAAACAGTGGGTAAGTAAACTGAACAAACTAAGATGAAATAAAATAAACAAACAAAAAAATGTAAAAAATGTAAAAAAGAAAAATAACAAAAAGTGAAAGTAAAATGGGGGGCCCGTCATGATCTGAAATTATTGATCTCAATGTTCAGTCCGGCACGCTCTCGTGTGCAATGGTTAGCACCGCAGCCTCACAGCTCCAGCGACCCGGTTTCAATTCTGGGCACTGCCTGTGTGGTGTTTGCAAGTTCTCCCTGTGTCTGCGTGGGATTCCTCCGGGTGCTCCGGTTTCCTCCCACATGCCAAAGACTTGCTGGTTGATAGGTTAATTGGCCATTCCCAATTGCCCCTAGTAAAGGTAGGTGGTAGGGAAATATAGGGAAAGTGGGGATGTGGTAGGAATATGGAATTCGTGTAGGATTAGTATAAATGGGTGGTCGATGGTCGGCACAGACTCGGTGGGCCGAAGGGCCTGTTTCAGTGCTGCATCACGAAACTAAACTAATCGGTCAACGAGATGCTGTTTTTCGAGCTTGCGTTGTTGTTCACTGGAACACTGCAGCAAGCCCAGGATAGAGATGTAAGCATGAGAGCAGCGGGGAGTCTTGAAATGGCAAGCAACCAGAAGCTCAGGGTCCTGCTTGCGGACTGAGCGGACGTGTTCCGCAAAGCGATCACCCAGTCTGCGTTTGGTCTCCCCAATAAACATGAATATACATTAATTGGATTTAGGCGCCAGTATGTTGCAAAACGAGAAGAAAGAAAGGCACAAATGGCATTAACACTGACTTTACAAATGATTCACTGAAAAATTCTTTCATTTGCTGGAAAAGATGAATATTGTGCATCTGAAAATAGGCACCATGGGATTGTGTTGCATACTGACCTGTTTTCCTGTATTTGCCTGTCATCTATACAATTCAATTTGTGTTGGATATCGCTGAGAATCTCATTTCAAGATGCGGGCACAGATATTAATATAATCCTACTGAAAGTTTAATCCTGGAACAAATCCTGTGTGACGTGGATTGCAACGTTTAGAGGGCTGTGCAGCTAAGGTGAGGAAGACGGGAATGATGTGGTTGATGATTGCATGGAATGCATTGCAAACTTGGGTTACGTTGCTTGATTTCATTCTACACCTTGAAATTCAGAAGCAAGTGAGGCACCAGGTGGAAACCAACAGCTGCCTCTGTGGAAGCGGGGACATGGCTTCCTAATCTAACCATTTGAACTCTGAAAACATTCTGCTGGATCTGAACTGCCCTGTATACCAAGGCCAATTTGTATACTTTATAAAGTGGAATGCCCAGAACTATGCAGAGTACTCCAGGTGGGGTCTAACCAGGACATTATATAGCTGTAGCGAAGTTTCGCCCCCATTATTTAACTGCCTCTGTTACGCATTCTACTGCTCGGGTAATCACATTGTATGTTGCAAATCAGCAAAATAAGGACGCATTTGATAAAAATAAAGAGTTTAAAAGCACAAATATGTGTCAGTGCAATCAGTAAATAATGAGAAATGAAATCCAGAACTTGGCAAGAATCCCAAGTGGATGTCTTGGAGTGGTTGGGGAAGGGAATCTTGTCAATGATGGCACACTGTGCATTGACACTGCAGCAGCTGCTGCACCTCTTCCAAACTTAGTTTCTTAAGTGAGAGTTTACAAAAAAGGGAATTGGATAATTGCATGAAAGGAGAGGCAAACAAAAGCAGAGCGAAGGAAGTGGGCCCAACTGGCAAGTCTTTGAAAAAAGTGGCAATGGTACGATGGCCTGAATGGCCTGGCAATGTGTTGTGCACTGCTGAGCGTCCATTGCTGGGTCAATACCTCTGCAGCCTTGCAAAATGTCACAGTGGAATTGCATTTCAATGAAACAAGCACCACAAATAGATCATGACTGTATAGTTTAACAATACTTGCAGCTTCCTCAGCCCTGCAACCGTGCTGAGTTTCTGTAGTGTAGTGGTGATCACGTTTGTCTCACACGCAAAAGGTCCCCACTTCGAAACTGGGCAGAAACATTTTCGAAACAAAGCCAAACGTCTGACCACGAAAGATGCAATCATTGACATTCCCCATTCACACAACACAATTTCTCAAAGTCCTATTTCTCTTGCACATTGTGTGCACAATGCCTTGCAATCGCTCCTCTTTGTAGTCCTGATGCTGCAGAAAGTTCCTCAAAACCTGGAACTTGCACTTCATTTGGCTCAGATTAGAATAGAAACCTGCAACACTAGCTTGCTGAGTAACAGCTGATCTAAGTCTCATTTCAGACGAGGCAAAACCACATCAGCAATTCACTTTCGCCAGCTCCACATTCGTTGAGACAGGGGCACGCCGCAATATTTTGACCCGCACTGTCCAATTACTCGCTGCTAGCAGCAAGAGGGGTCTGCTGCCTCAATCAACAGGTTACTGGCCATCTCAGGGAGGTAAAATAGCACAACCCGGGCCAAATCTCCCCAGAAACCAAGCACAGGCTCAGCAAAACGTAGGCACATGATATCCGGGCCACTAAACCTCCGAGCAGCTCGAACAGAACACCCAAGTGACTGAAACTTTCTTTGAGTTGCAATGGTGAATCTCCGGTGGAAACAAGTTTGGGGAAAATGCTCCTCCTGAACATTTCTTTTTGGGTAAAAGGGGCAAAAATCCTTTTCAATTTAACCACTGCTGCGGCAGATTCTTGGTGTCTTAAGCACCTTGAAAACGCAGCTCTTAACATGCAGCCGCAATTATGACAAGGGGTAAAGGTTCATGACACGCAGAGGGGAAAAATTTATTTAAGTTATGACATTCGCTCACAGACCTATTAGCGTTTTGTTCAGTCAGTAACAGAGACATACCTGGGTTTATTGATGCAGATTAACATAACTATTCAGCGTCACGCAGAGCTCGAAGAGTACTTTGCCTCCCTTAAAGACGGACACAGCTGATTCTGTAACTGAAGCTAAGGAAACAGGCAGACGTGCCAAATTATCACTTTGTATTGTTCTTCATTCGGCGAGTAACAGGAAAACTAACAAGGTGGCGTTGAAAATGAGATGCACTGCGGCTCCGCTCAATATCAACCCGCTCCTTCATATTGAACTGAGGAAGAATATACATGAATAAAAGCAAAATACTGTGGATGCTGGAAATCTGAAATAAAAGCAAGAAATTCTGGAATTACTCAGCAGGTCTGGCAGCATCTGTGGAGAGAGAAGCAGAGTTAACATTTCGGCTCAGTGACCCTTCTTCAGAACTGGCAAATATTAGAAAGGTCAAAGGTTAGAAGCAAGTAAAGCGGGGGTGGAGCAAGAGATAACAAAGGAGAAGGTGCAGATTGGGCAAGGCCACAGAATAGCTGACCAGAAGGTCATGGAGCAAAGGCAAACAATATGTTAATGGTGTGTTGAAAGACAAAGCATTATTACAGATAGGACTGTTAACGGATTGAAAATTGAACAGCAGCAAGTACAAACATGAAAACAAAACAGTGGGTAAGTAAACTGAACAAACTAAGATGAAATAAAATAAACAAACAAAAAAATGTAAAAAATGTAAAAAAGAAAAATAACAAAAAGTGAAAGTAAAATGGGGGGCCCGTCATGATCTGAAATTATTGATCTCAATGTTCAGTCCGGCACGCTCTCGTGTGCAATGGTTAGCACCGCAGCCTCACAGCTCCAGCGACCCGGTTTCAATTCTGGGCACTGCCTGTGTGGTGTTTGCAAGTTCTCCCTGTGTCTGCGTGGGATTCCTCCGGGTGCTCCGGTTTCCTCCCACATGCCAAAGACTTGCTGGCTGATAGGTTAATTGGCCATTCCCAATTGCCCCTAGTAAAGGTAGGTGGTAGGGAAATATAGGGAAGGTGGGGATGTGGTAGGAATATGGAATTCGTGTAGGATTAGTATAAATGGGTGGTCGATGGTCGGCACAGACTCGGTGGGCCGAAGGGCCTGTTTCAGTGCTGCATCACGAAACTAAACTAATCGGTCAACGAGATGCTGTTTTTCGAGCTTGCGTTGTTGTTCACTGGAACACTGCAGCAAGCCCAGGATAGAGATGTAAGCATGAGAGCAGCGGGGAGTCTTGAAATGGCAAGCAACCAGAAGCTCAGGGTCCTGCTTGCGGACTGAGCGGACGTGTTCCGCAAAGCGATCACCCAGTCTGCGTTTGGTCTCCCCAATAAACATGAATATACATTAATTGGATTTAGGCGCCAGTATGTTGCAAAACGAGAAGAAAGAAAGGCACAAATGGCATTAACACTGACTTTACAAATGATTCACTGAAAAATTCTTTCATTTGCTGGAAAAGATGAATATTGTGCATCTGAAAATAGGCAACATGGGATTGTGTTGCATACTGACCTGTTTTCCTGTATTTGCCTGTCATCTCTTCAATTCAATTTGTGTTGGATATCGCTGAGAATCTCATTTCAAGATGCGGGCACAGATATTAATATAATCCTACTGAAAGTTTAATCCTGGAACAAATCCTGTGTGACGTGGATTGCAACGTTTAGAGGGCTGTACAGCTAAGGTGAGGAAGACGGGAATGATGTGGTTGATGATTGCATGGAATGCATTGCAAACTTGGGTTACGTTGCTTGATTTCATTCTACACCTTGAAATTCAGAAGCAAGTGAGGCACCAGGTGGAAACCAACAGCTGCCTCTGTGGAAGCGGGGACATGGCTTCCTAATCTAACCATTTGAACTCTGAAAACATTCTGCTGGATCTGAACTGCCCTGTATACCAAGGCCAATTTGTATACTTTATAAAGTGGAATGCCCAGAACTATGCAGAGTACTCCAGGTGGGGTCTAACCAGGACATTATATAGCTGTAGCGAAGTTTCGCCCCCATTATTTAACTGCCTCTGTTACGCATTCTACTGCTCGGGTAATCACATTGTATGTTGCAAATCAGCAAAATAAGGACGCATTTGATAAAAATAAAGAGTTTAAAAGCACAAATATGTGTCAGTGCAATCAGTAAATAATGAGAAATGAAATCCAGAACTTGGCAAGAATCCCAAGTGGATGTCTTGGAGTGGTTGGGGAAGGGAATCTTGTCAATGATGGCACACTGTGCATTGACACTGCAGCAGCTGCTGCACCTCTTCCAAACTTAGTTTCTTAAGTGAGAGTTTACAAAAAAGGGAATTGGATAATTGCATGAAAGGAGAGGCAAACAAAAGCAGAGCGAAGGAAGTGGGCCCAACTGGCAAGTCTTTGAAAAAAGTGGCAATGGTACGATGGCCTGAATGGCCTGGCAATGTGTTGTGCACTGCTGAGCGTCCATTGCTGGGTCAATACCTCTGCAGCCTTGCAAAATGTCACAGTGGAATTGCATTTCAATGAAACAAGCACCACAAATAGATCATGACTGTATAGTTTAACAATACTTGCAGCTTCCTCAGCCCTGCAACCGTGCTGAGTTTCTGTAGTGTAGTGGTGATCACGTTTGTCTCACACGCAAAAGGTCCCCAGTTCGAAACTGGGCAGAAACATTTTCGAAACAAAGCCAAACGTCTGACCACGAAAGATGCAATCATTGACATTCCCCATTCACACAACACAATTTCTCAAAGTCCTATTTCTCTTGCACATTGTGTGCACAATGCCTTGCAATCGCTCCTCTTTCTAGTCCTGATGCTGCAGAAAGTTCCTCAAAACCTAGAACTTGCACTTCATTTGGCTCAGATTAGAATAGAAACCTGCAACACTAGCTTGCTGAGTAACAGCTGATCTAAGTCTCATTTCAGACGAGGCAAAACCACATCAGCAATTCACTTTCGCCAGCTCCACATTCGTTGAGACAGGGGCACGCCGCAATATTTTGACCCGCACTGTCCAATTACTCGCTGCTAGCAGCAAGAGGGGTCTGCTGCCTCAATCAACAGGTTACTGGCCATCTCAGGGAGGTAAAATAGCACAACCCGGGCCAAATCTCCCCAGAAACCAAGCACAGGCTCAGCAAAACGTAGGCACATGATATCCGGGCCACTAAACCTCCGAGCAGCTCGAACAGAACACCCAAGTGACTGAAACTTTCTTTGAGTTGCAATGGTGAATCTCCGGTGGAAACAAGTTTGGGGAAAATGCTCCTCCTGAACATTTCTTTTTGGGTAAAAGGGGCAAAAATCCTTTTCAATTTAACCACTGCTGCGGCAGATTCTTGGTGTCTTAAGCACCTTGAAAACGCAGCTCTTAACATGCAGCCGCAATTATGACAAGGGGTAAAGGTTCATGACACGCAGAGGGGAAAAAGTTATTTAAGTTATGACAGTCGCTCACAGACTTATTAGCGTTTTGTTCAGTCAGTAACAGAGACATACCTGGGTTTATTGATGCAGATTAACATAACTATTCAGCGTCACGCAGAGCTCGAAGAGTACTTTGCCTCCCTTAAAGACGGACACAGCTGATTCTGTAACTGAAGCTAAGGAAACAGGCAGACGTGCCAAATTATCACTTTGTATTGTTCTTCATTCGGCGAGTAACAGGAAAACTAACAAGGTGGCGTTGAAAATGAGATGCACTTCGGCTCCGCTCAATATCAACCCGCTCCTTCATATTGAACTGAGGAAGAATATACATGAATAAAAGCAAAATACTGTGGATGCTGGAAATCTGAAATAAAAACAAGAAATTCTGGAAATACTCAGCAGGTCTGGCAGCATCTGTGGAGAGAGAAGCAGAGTTAACATTTCGGCTCAGTGACCCTTCTTCAGAACTGGCAAATATTAGAAAAGTCAAAGGTTAGAAGCAAGTAAAGCGGGGGTGGAGCAAGAGATAACAAAGGAGAAGGTGCAGATTGGGCAAGGCCACAGAATAGCTGACCAGAAGGTCATGGAGCAAAGGCAAACAATATGTTAATGGTGTGTTGAAAGACAAAGCATTCGTACAGATAGGACTGTTAATGGACTGAAAATTGAACAGCAGCAAGTGCAAACATGAAAACAAAACAGTGGGTAAGTAAACTGAACAAACTAAGATGAAATAAAATAAACATACAAAAAAATGTAAAAAATGTAAAAAAGAAAAATAACAAAAAGTGAAAGTAAAATGGGGGGCCCGTCATGATCTGAAATTATTGAACTCAATGTTCAGTCCGGCACGCTCTCGTGTGCAATGGTTAGCACCGCAGCCTCACAGCTCCAGTGACCCGGTTTCAATTCTGGGCACTGCCTGTGTGGTGTTTGCAAGTTCTCCCTGTGTCTGCGTGGGATTCCTCCGGGTGCTCCGGTTTCCTCCCACATGCCAAAGACTTGCTGGTTGATAGGTTAATTGGCCATTCCCAATTGCCCCTAGTAAAGGTAGGTGGGAGGGAAATATAGGGAAGGTGGGGATGTGGTAGGAATATGGAATTCGTGTAGGATTAGTATAAATGGGTGGTCGATGGTCGGCACCGACTCGGTGGGCTGAAGGGCCTGTTTCAGTGCTGCATCACGAAACTAAACTAATCGGTCAACGAGATGCTGTTTTTCGAGCTTGCGTTGTTGTTCACTGGAACACTGCAGCAAGCCCAGGATAGAGATGTAAGCATGAGAGCAGCGGGGAGTCTTGAAATGGCAAGCAACCAGAAGCTCAGGGCCCTGCTTGCGGACTGAGTGGACGGGTTCCGCAAAGCGATCACCCAGTCTGCGTTTGGTCTCCCCAATAAACATGAATATACATTAATTGGATTTAGGCGCCAGTATGTTGCAAAACGAGAAGAAAGAAAGGCACAAATGCCATTAACACTGACTTTACAAATGATTCACTGAAAAATTCTTTCATTTGCTGGAAAAGATGAATATTGTGCATCTGAAAATAGGCACCATGGGATTGTGTTGCATACTGACCTGTTTTCCTGTATTTGCCTGTCATCTATACAATTCAATTTGTGTTGGATATCGCTGAGAATCTCATTTCAAGATGCGGGCACAGATATTAATATAATCCTACTGAAAGTTTAATCCTGGAACAAATCCTGTGTGACGTGGATTGCAACGTTTAGAGGGCTGTGCAGCTAAGGTGAGGAAGACGGGAATGATGTGGTTGATGATTGCATGGAATGCATTGCAAACTTGGGTTACGTTGCTTGATTTCATTCTACACCTTGAAATTCAGAAGCAAGTGAGGCACCAGGTGGAAACCAACAGCTGTCTCTGTGGAAGCGGGGACATGGCTTCCTAATCTAACAATTTGAACTCTGAAAACATTCTGCTGGATCTGAACTGCCCTGTATACCAAGGCCAATTTGTATACTTTATAAAGTGGAATGCCCAGAACTATGCAGAGTACTCCAGGTGGGGTCTAACCAGGACATTATATAGCTGTAGCGAAGCTTCACCCCCATTATTTAACTGCCTCTGTTACGCATTCTACTGCTCGGGTAATCACATTGTATGTTGCAAATCAGCAAAATAAGAACGCATTTGATAAAAATAAAGAGTTTAAAAGCACAAATATGTGTCAGTGCAATCAGTAAATAATGAGAAATGAAATCCAGAACTTGGCAAGAATCCCAAGTGGATGTCTTGGAGTGGTTGGGGAAGGGAATCTTTGTCAATGATGGCACACTGTGCATTGACACTGCAGCAGCTGCTCCACCTCTTACAAACTTAGTTTCTGAAGTGAGAGTTGACAAAAAAGGGAATTGGATAATTGCATGAAAGGAGAAGCAAACAAAAGCAGAGCGAAGGAAGTGGGCCCAACTGGCAAGTCTTTGAAAAAAGTGGCAATGGTACGATGGCCTGAATGGCCTGGCAATGTGTTGTGCACTGCTGAGCGTCCATTGCTGGGTCAATACCTCTGCAGCCTTGCAAAATGTCACAGTGGAATTGCATTTTAATGAAACAAGCACCACAAATAGATCATGACTTCCTCAGCTCTGCAACCGTGCTGAGTTTCTGTAGTGTAGTGGTGATCACGTTTATCTAACACGCAAAAGGTCCCCAGTTCGAAACTGGGCAGAAACATTTTCGAAACAAAGCCAAACGTCTGACCACGAAAGATGCAATCATTGACATTCCCCATTCACACAACACAATTTCTCAAAGTCCTATTTCTCTTGCACATTGTGTGCACAATGCCTTGCAATCGCTCCTCTTTCTAGTCCTGATGCTGCAGAAAGTTCCTCAAAACCTAGCACTTGCACTTCATTTGGCTCAGATTAGATTAGAAACCTGCAACACTAGCTTGCTGAGTAACAGCTGATCTAAGTCTCATTTCAGACGAGGCAAAACCACATCAGCAATTCACTTTCGCCAGCTCCACATTCGTTGAGACAGGGGCACTCCGCAATCTTTTGACCCGCACTGTCCAATTACTCGCTGCTAGCAGCAAGAGGGGTCTGCTGCCTCAATCAACAGGTTACTGGCCATCTCAGGGAGGTAAAATAGCACAACCCGGGCCAAATCTCCCCAGAAACCAAGCACAGGCTCAGCAAAACGTAGGCACATGATATCCGGGCCACTAAACCTCCGAGCAGCTCGAACAGAACACCCAAGTGACTGAAACTTTCTTTGAGTTGCAATGGTGAATCTCCGGTGGAAACAAGTTTGCGGAAAATGCTCCTCCTGAACATTTCTTTTTGGGTAAAAGGGGCAAAAATCCTTTTCAATTTAACCACTGCTGCGGCAGATTCTTGGTGTCTTAAGCACCTTGAAAACGCAGCTCTTAACATGCAGCCGCAATTATGACAAGGGGTAAAGGTTCATGACACGCAGAGGGGAAAAAGTTATTTAAGTTATGACAGTCGCTCACAGACTTATTAGCGTTTTGTTCAGTCAGTAACAGAGACATACCTGGGTTTATTGATGCAGATTAACATAACTATTCAGCGTCACGCAGAGCTCGAAGAGTACTTTGCCTCCCTTAAAGACGGACACAGCTGATTCTGTAACTGAAGCTAAGGAAACAGGCAGACGTGCCAAATTATCACTTTGTATTGTTCTTCATTCGGCGAGTAACAGGAAAACTAACAAGGTGGCGTTGAAAATGAGATGCACTGCGGCTCCGCTCAATATCAACCCGCTCCTTCATATTGAACTGAGGAAGAATATACATGAATAAAAGCAAAATACTGTGGATGCTGGAAATCTGAAATAAAAACAAGAAATTCTGGAAATACTCAGCAGGTCTGGCAGCATCTGTGGAGAGAGAAGCAGAGTTAACATTTCGGCTCAGTGACCCTTCTTCAGAACTGGCAAATATTAGAAAAGTCAAAGGTTAGAAGCAAGTAAAGCGGGGGTGGAGCAAGAGATAACAAAGGAGAAGGTGCAGATTGGGCAAGGCCACAGAATAGCTGACCAGAAGGTCATGGAGCAAAGGCAAACAATATGTTAATGGTGTGTTGAAAGACAAAGCATTCGTACAGATAGGACTGTTAATGGACTGAAAATTGAACAGCAGCAAGTACAAACATGAAAACAAAACAGTGGGTAAGTAAACTGAACAAACTAAGATGAAATAAAATAAACATACAAAAAAATGTAAAAAATGTAAAAAAGAAAAATAACAAAAAGTGAAAGTAAAATGGGGGGCCCGTCATGATCTGAAATTATTGAACTCAATGTTCAGTCCGGCACGCTCTCGTGTGCAATTGTTAACACCGCAGCCTCACAGCTCCAGCGACGCGGTTTCAATTCTGGGCACTGCCTGTGTGGTGTTTGCAAGTTCTCCCTGTGTCTGCGTGGGATTCCTCCGGGTGCTCCGGTTTCCTCCCACATGCCAAAGACCTGCTGGTTGATAGGTTAATTGGCCATTCCCAATTGCTCCTAGTAAAGGTAGGTGGGAGGGAAATATAGGGAAGGTGGGGATGTGGTAGGAATATGGAATTCGTGTAGGATTAGTATAAATGGGTGGTCGATGGTCGGCACAGACTCGGTGGGCCGAAGGGCCTGTTTCAGTGCTGCATCACGAAACTAAACTAATCGGTCAACGAGATGCTGTTTTTCGAGCTTGCGTTGTTGTTCACTGGAACACTGCAGCAAGCCCAGGATAGAGATGTAAGCATGAGAGCAGCGGGGAGTCTTGAAATGGCAAGCAACCAGAAGCTCAGGGTCCTGCTTGCGGACTGAGCGGACGTGTTCCGCAAAGCGATCACCCAGTCTGCGTTTGGTCTCCCCAATAAACATGAATATACATTAATTGGATTTAGGCGCCAGTATGTTGCAAAACGAGAAGAAAGAAAGGCACAAATGGCATTAACACTGACTTTACAAATGATTCACTGAAAAATTCTTTCATTTGCTGGAAAAGATGAATATTGTGCATCTGAAAATAGGCACCATGGGATTGTGTTGCATACTGACCTGTTTTCCTGTATTTGCCTGTCATCTATACAATTCAATTTGTGTTGGATATCGCTGAGAATCTCATTTCAAGATGCGGGCACAGATATTAATATAATCCTACTGAAAGTTTAATCCTGGAACAAATCCTGTGTGACGTGGATTGCAACGTTTAGAGGGCTGTGCAGCGAAGGTGAGGAAGACGGGAATGATGTGGTTGATGATTGCATGGAATGCATTGCAAACTTGGGTTACGTTGCTTGATTTCATTCTACACCTTGAAATTCAGAAGCAAGTGAGGCACCAGGTGGAAACCAACAGCTGTCTCTGTGGAAGCGGGGACATGGCTTCCTAATCTAACCATTTGAACTCTGAAAACATTCTGCTGGATCTGAACTGCCCTGTATACCAAGGCCAATTTGTATACTTTATAAAGTGGAATGCCCAGAACGATGCAGAGTACTCCAGGTGGGGTCTAACCAGGACATGATATAGCTGCAGCGAAGCTTCGCCCCCATTATTTAACTGCCTCTGCTACGCATTCTACTGCTCGGGTAATCACATTGTATGTTGCAAATCAGCAAAATAAGGACGCATTTGATAAAAATAAAGAGTTTAAAAGCACAAATATGTGTCAGTGCAATCAGTAAATAATGAGAAATGAAA
Organism: Heterodontus francisci; assembly: GCF_036365525.1. Taxonomy (NCBI): domain Eukaryota; kingdom Metazoa; phylum Chordata; class Chondrichthyes; order Heterodontiformes; family Heterodontidae; genus Heterodontus; species Heterodontus francisci. Next base: position 38,282,986 of record NC_090392.1, on the reverse strand, counting down.
TCCAGAACTTGGCAAGAATCCCAAGTGGATGTCTTGGAGTGGTTGGGGAAGTGAATCTTGACAATGATGGCACACTGTGCATTGACACTGCAGCAGCTGCTGCACCTCTTCCAAACTTAGTTTCTTAAGTGAGAGTTTACAAAAAAGGGAATTGGATAATTGCATGAAAGGAGAGGCAAACAAAAGCAGAGCGAAGGAAGTGGGCCCAACTGGCAAGTCTTTGAAAAAAGTGGCAATGGTACGATGGCCTGAATGGCCTGGCAATGTGTTGTGCACTGCTGAGCGTCCATTGCTGGGTCAACACCTCTGCAGCCTTGCAAAATGTCACAGTGGAATTGCATTTCAATGAAACAAGCACCACAAATAGATCATGACTGTATAGTTTAACAATACTTGCAGCTTCCTCAGCCCTGCAACCGTGCTGAGTTTCTGTAGTGTAGTGGTGATCACGTTTGTCTTACACGCAAAAGGTCCCCAGTTCGAAACTGGGCAGAAACATCTTCGAAACAAAGCCAAACGTCTGACCACGAAAGATGCAATCATTGACATTCCCCATTCACACAACACAATTTCTCAAAGTCCTATTTCTCTTGCACATTGTGTGCACAATGCCTTGCAATCGCTCCTCTTTCTTGTCCTGATGCTGCAGAAAGTTCCTCAAAACCTAGCACTTGCACTTCATTTGGCTCAGATTAGATTAGAAACCTGCAACACTAGCTTGCTAAGTCACAGCTGATCTAAGTCTCATTTCAGACGAGGCAAAAGCACATCAGCAATTCACTTTCGCCAGCTCCACATTCGTTGAGACAGGGGCACGCCGCAATATTTTGACCCGCACTGTCCAATTACTCGCTGCTAGCAGCAAGAGGGGTCTGCTGCCTCAATCAACAGGTTACTGGCCATCTCAGGGAGGTAAAATAGCACAACCCGGGCCAAATCTCCCCAGAAACCAAGCACAGGCTCAGCAAAACGTAGGCACATGATATCCGGGCCACTAAACCTCCGAGCAGCTCGAACAGAACACCCAAGTGACTGAAACTTTCTTTGAGTTGCAATGATGAATCTCCGGTGGAAACAAGTTTGGGGAAAATGCTCCTCCTGAACATTTCTTTTTGGGTAAAAGGGGCAAAAATCCTTTTCAATTTAACCACTGCTGCGGCAGATTCTTGGTGTCTTAAGCACCTTGAAAACGCAGCTCTTAACATGCAGCCGCAATTATGACAAGGGGTAAAGGTTCATGACACGCAGAGGGGAAAAAGTTATTTAAGTTATGACAGTCGCTCACAGACTTATTAGCGTTTTGTTCAGTCAGTAACAGAGACATACCTGGGTTTATTGATGCAGATTAACATAACTATTCAGCGTCACGCAGAGCTCGAAGAGTACTTTGCCTCCCTTAAAGACGGACACAGCTGATTCTGTAACTGAAGCTAAGGAAACAGGCAGACGTGCCAAATTATCACTTTGTATTGTTCTTCATTCGGCGAGTAACAGGAAAACTAACAAGGTGGCGTTGAAAATGAGATGCACTGCGGCTCCGCTCAATATCAACCCGCTCCTTCATATTGAACTGAGGAAGAATATACATGAATAAAAGCAAAATACTGTGGATGCTGGAAATCTGAAATAAAAACAAGAAATTCTGGAAATACTCAGCAGGTATGGCAGCATCTGTAGAGAGAGAAGCAGAGTTAACATTTTGGCTCAGTGACCCTTCTTCATAACTGGCAAATATTAGAAAAGTCAAAGGTTAGAAGCAAGTAAAGCGGGGGTGGAGCAAGAGATAACAAAGGAGAAGGTGCAGATTGGGCAAGGCCACAGAATAGCTGACCAGAAGGTCATGGAGCAAAGGCAAACAATATGTTAATGGTGTGTTGAAAGACAAAGCATTCGTACAGATGGGACTGTTAATGGACTGAAAATTGAACAGCAGCAAGTACAAACATGAAAACAAAACAGTGGGTAAGTAAACTGAACAAACTAAGATGAAATAAAATAAACATACAAAAAAATGTAAAAAATGTAAAAAAGAAAAATAACAAAAAGTGAAAGTAAAATGGGGGGCCCGTCATGATCTGAAATTATTGATCTCAATGTTCAGTCCGGCACGCTCTCGTGTGCAATGGTTAGCACCGCAGCCTCACAGCTCCAGCGACCCGGTTTCAATTCTGGGCACTGCCTGTGTGGTGTTTGCAAGTTCTCCCTGTGTCTGCGTGGGATTCCTCCGGGTGCTCCGGTTTCCTCCCACATGCCAAAGACTTGCTGGTTGATAGGTTAATTGGCCATTCCCAATTGCCCCTAGTAAAGGTAGGTGGTAGGGAAATATAGGGAAGGTGGGGATGTGGTAGGAATATGGAATTCGTGTAGGATTAGTATAAATGGGTGGTCGATGGTCGGCACAGACTCGGTGGGCCGAAGGGCCTGTTTCAGTGCTGCATCACGAAACTAAACTAATCGGTCAACGAGATGCTGTTTTTCGAGCTTGCGTTGTTGTTCACTGGAACACTGCAGCAAGCCCAGGATAGAGATGTAAGCATGAGAGCAGCGGGGAGTCTTGAAATGGCAAGCAACCAGAAGCTCAGGGTCCTGCTTGCGGACTGAGCGGACGTGTTCCGCAAAGCGATCACCCAGTCTGCGTTTGGTCTCCCCAATAAACATGAATATACATTAATTGGATTTAGGCGCCAGTATGTTGCAAAACGAGAAGAAAGAAAGGCACAAAAGGCATTAACACTGACTTTACAAATGATTCACTGAAAAATTCTTTCATTTGCTGGAAAAGATGAATATTGTGCATCTGAAAATAGGCACCATGGGATTGTGTTGCATACTGACCTGTTTTCCTGTATTTGCCTGTCATCTATACAATTCAATTTGTGTTGGATATCGCTGAGAATCTCATTTCAAGATGCGGGCACAGATATTAATATAATCCTACTGAAAGTTTAATCCTGGAACAAATCCTGTGTGACGTGGATTGCAACGTTTAGAGGGCTGTGCAGCTAAGGTGAGGAAGACGGGAATGATGTGGTTGATGATTGCATGGAATGCATTGCAAACTTGGGTTACGTTGCTTGATTTCATTCTACACCTTGAAATTCAGAAGCAAGTGAGGCACCAGGTGGAAACCAACAGCTGTCTCTGTGGAAGCGGGGACATGGCTTCCTAATCTAACCATTTGAACTCTGAAAACATTCTGCTGGATCTGAACTGCCCTGTATACCAAGGCCAATTTGTATACTTTATAAAGTGGAATGCCCAGAACTATGCAGAGCACTCCAGGTGGGGTCTAACCAGGACATTATATAGCTGTTGCGAAGCTTCGCCCCCATTATTTAACTGCCTCTCTTACGCATTCTACTGCTCGGGTAATCACATTGTATGTTGCAAATCAGCAAAATAAGGACGCATTTGATAAAAATAAAGAGTTTAAAAGCACAAATATGTGTCAGTGCAATCAGTAAATAATGAGAAATGAAATCCAGAACTTGGCAAGAATCCCAAGTGGATGTCTTGGAGTGGTTGGGGAAGGGAATCTTTGTCAATGATGGCACACTGTGCATTGACACTGCAGCAGCTGCTCCACCTATTACAAACTTAGTTTCTTAAGTGAGAGTTGACAAAAAAGGGAATTGGATAATTGCATGAAAGGAGAGGCAAACAAAAGCAGAGCGAAGGAAGTGGGCCCAACTGGCAAGTCTTTGGAAAAAGTGGCAATGGTACGATGGCCTCAATGGCCTGGCAATGTGTTGTGCACTGCTGAGCGTCCATTGCTGGGTCAATACCTCTGCAGCCTTGCAAAATGTCACAGTGGAATTGCATTTCAATGAAACAAGCACCACAAATAGATCTTGACTGTATAGTTTAACAATACTTGCAGCTTCCTCAGCACTGCAACCGTGTTGAGTTTCTGTAGTGTAGTGGTGATCACGTTTGTCTAACACGCAAAAGGTCCCCAGTTCGAAACAGGACAGAAACATTTTCGAAACAAACCCAAACTTCTGACCACGATATATGCTATCATTGACATTCCCCATTAACACAACACAATTTCTCAAAGTCCTATTTCTCTTGCACATTGTGTGCACAATGCCTTGCAATCGCTCCTCTTTCTAGTCCTGATGCTGCAGAAAGTTCCTCAAAACCTAGCACTTGCACTTCATTTGGCTCAGATTAGAATAGAAACCTGCAACACGAGCTTGCTAAGTCACAGCTGATCTGAGTCTCATTTCAGACGAGGCAAAAGCACATCAGCAATTCACTTTCGCCAGCTCCACATTCGTTGAGACAGGGGCACGCCACAATATTTTAACCCGCACTGTCCAATTACTCGCTGCTAGCAGCAAGAGGGGTCTGCTGCCTCAATCAACAGGTTACTGGCCATCTCAGGGAGGTAAAATAGCACAACCCGGGCAAAATCTCCCCAGAAACCAAGCACAGGCTCAGCAAAACGTAGGCACATGATATCCGGGCCACTAAACCTCCGAGCAGCTCGAACAGAACACCCAAGTGACTGAAACTTTCTTTGAGTTGCAATGATGAATCTCCGGTGGAAACAAGTTTGGGGAAAATGCTCCTCCTGAACATTTCTTTTTGGGTAAAAGGAGCAAAAATCCTTTTCAATTTAACCACTGCTGCGGCAGATTCTTGGTGTCTTAAGCACCTTGAAAACGCAGCTCTTAACATGCAGCCGCAGTTATGACAAGGGGTAAAGGTTCATGACACGCAGAGGGGAAAAAGTTATTTAAGTTATGACATTCGCTCACAGACCTATTAGCGTTTTGTTCAGTCAGTAACAGAGACATACCTGGGTTTATTGATGCAGATTAACATAACTATTCAGCGTCACGCAGAGCTCGAAGAGTACTTTGCCTCCCTTAAAGACGGACACAGCTGATTCTGTAACTGAAGCTAAGGAAACAGGCAGACGTGCCAAATTATCACTTTGTATTGTTCTTCATTCGGCGAGTAACAGGAAAACTAACAAGGTGGCGTTGAAAATGAGATGCACTGCGGCTCCGCTCAATATCAACCCGCTCCTTCATATTGAACTGAGGAAGAATATACATGAATAAAAGCAAAATACTGTGGATGCTGGAAATCTGAAATAAAAGCAAGAAATTCTGGAATTACTCAGCAGGTCTGGCAGCATCTGTGGAGAGAGAAGCAGAGTTAACATTTCGGCTCAGTGACCCTTCTTCAGAACTGGCAAATATTAGAAAAGTCAAAGGTTAGAAGCAAGTAAAGCGGGGGTGGAGCAAGAGATAACAAAGGAGAAGGTGCAGATTGGGCAAGGCCACAGAATAGCTGACCAGATGGTCATGGAGCAAAGGCAAACAATATGTTAATGGTGTGTTGAAAGACAAAGCATTATTACAGATAGGACTGTTAACGGATTGAAAATTGAACAGCAGCAAGTACAAACATGAAAACAAAACAGTGGGTAAGTAAACTGAACAAACTAAGATGAAATAAAATAAACATACAAAAAAATGTAAAAAATGTAAAAAAGAAAAATAACAAAAAGTGAAAGTAAAATGGGGGGCCCGTCATGATCTGAAATTATTGATCTCAATGTTCAGTCCGGCACGCTCTCGTGTGCAATGGTTAGCACAGCAGCCTCACAGCTCCAGCGACCCGGTTTCAATTCTGGGCACTGCCTGTGTGGTGTTTGCAAGTTCTCCCTGTGTCTGCGTGGGATTCCTCCGGGTGCTCCGGTTTCCTCCCACATGCCAAAGACTTGCTGGTTGATAGGTTAATTGGCCATTCCCAATTGCCCCTAGTAAAGGTAGGTGGTAGGGAAATATAGGGAAGGTGGGGATGTGGTAGGAATATGGAATTCGTGTAGGATTAGTATAAATGGGTGGTCGATGGTCGGCACAGACTCGGTGGGCCGAAGGGCCTGTTTCAGTGCTGCATCACGAAACTAAACTAATCGGTCAACGAGATGCTGTTTTTCGAGCTTGCGTTGTTGTTCACTGGAACACTGCAGCAAGCCCAGGATAGAGATGTAAGCATGAGAGCAGCGGGGAGTCTTGAAATGGCAAGCAACCAGAAGCTCAGGGTCCTGCTTGCGGACTGAGCGGACGTGTTCCGCAAAGCGATCACCCAGTCTGCGTTTGGTCTCCCCAATAAACATGAATATACATTAATTGGATTTAGGCGCCAGTATGTTGCAAAACGAGAAGAAAGAAAGGCACAAATGGCATTAACACTGACTTTACAAATGATTCACTGAAAAATTCTTTCATTTGCTGGAAAAGATGAATATTGTGCATCTGAAAATAGGCACCATGGGATTGTGTTGCATACTGACCTGTTTTCCTGTATTTGCCTGTCATCTATACAATTCAATTTGTGTTGGATATCGCTGAGAATCTCATTTCAAGATGTGGGCACAGATATTAATATAATCCTACTGAAAGTTTAAACCTGGAACAAATCCTGTGTGACGTGGATTGCAACGTTTAGAGGGCTGTGCAGCTAAGGTGAGGAAGACGGGAATGATGTGGTTGATGATTGCATGGAATGCATTGCAAACTTGGGTTACGTTGCTTGATTTCATTCTACACCTTGAAATTCAGAAGCAAGTGAGGCACCAGGTGGAAACCAACAGCTGTCTCTGTGGAAGCGGGGACATGGCTTCCTAATCTAACCATTTGAACTCTGAAAACATTCTGCTGGATCTGAACTGCCCTGTATACCAAGGCCAATTTGTATACTTTATAAAGTGGAATGCCCAGAACTATGCAGAGCACTCCAGGTGGGGTCTAACCAGGACATTATATAGCTGTAGCGAAGCTTCGCCCCCATTATTTAACTGCCTCAGTTACGCATTCTACTGCTCGGGTAATCACATTGTATGTTGCAAATCAGCAAAATAAGGACGCATTTGATAAAAATAAAGAGTTTAAAAGCACAAATATGTATCAGTGCAATCAGTAAATAATGCGAAATGAAATCCAGAACTTGGCAAGAATCCCAAGTGGATGTCTTGGAGTGGTTGGGGAAGGGAATCTTGTCAATGATGGCACACTGTGCATTGACACTGCAGCAGCTGCTGCACCTCTTCCAAACTTAGTTTCTTAAGTGAGAGTTTACAAAAAAGGGAATTGGATAATTGCATGAAAGGAGAGGCAAACAAAAGCAGAGCGAAGGAAGTGGGCCCAACTGGCAAGTCTTTGAAAAAACTGGCAATGGTACGATGGCCTCAATGGCCTGGCAATGTGTTGTGCACTGCTGAGCGTCCATTGCTGGGTCATACCTCTGCAGCCTTGCGAAATGTCACAGTGGAATTGCATTTCAATGAAACAAGCACCACAAATAGATCATGACTGTATAGTTTAACAATACTCGCAGCTTCCTCAGCACTGCAATCGTGCTGAGTTTCTGTAGTGTAGTGGTGATCACGTTTGTCATGCACGCAAAAGGTCCCCAGTTCGAAACTGGGCAGAAACATTTTCGAAACAAACCCAAACGTCTGACCACGATGGATGCAATCATTGACATTCCCCATTAACACAACACAATTTCTCAAAGTCCTATTTCTCTTGCACATTGTGTGCACAATGCCTTGCAATCGCTCCTCTTTCCAGTCCTGATGCTGCAGAAAGTTCCTCAAAACCTAGCACTTGCACTTCATTTGGCTCAGATTAGATTAGAAACCTGCAACACTAGCTTGCTAAGTCACAGCTGATCTAAGTCTCATTTCAGACGAGGCAAAAGCACATCAGCAATTCACTTTCGCCAGCTCCACATTCGTTGAGACAGGGGCATGCCGCAATATTTTAACCCGCACTGTCCAATTACTCGCTGCTAGCAGCAAGAGGGGTCTGCTGCCTCAATCAACAGGTTACTGGCCATCTCAGGGAGGTAAAATAGCACAACCCGGGCAAAATCTCCCCAGAAACCAAGCACAGGCTCAGCAAAACGTAGGCACATGATATCCGGGCCACTAAACCTCCGAGCAGCTCGAACAGAACACCCAAGTGACTGAAACTTTCTTTGAGTTGCAATGGTGAATCTCCGGTGGAAACAAGTTTGGGGAAAATGCTCCTCCTGAACATTTCTTTTTGGGTAAAAGGGGCAAAAATCCTTTTCAATTTAACCACTGCTGCGGCAGATTCTTGGTGTCTTAAGCACCTTGAAAACGCAGCTCTTAACATGCAGCCGCAATTATGACAAGGGGTAAAGGTTCATGACACGCAGAGGGGAAAAAGTTATTTAAGTTATGACAGTCGCTCACAGACTTATTAGCGTTTTGTTCAGTCAGTAACAGAGACATACCTGGGTTTATTGATGCAGATTAACATAGCTATTCAGCGTCACGCAGAGCTCGAAGAGTACTTTGCCTCCCTTAAAGACGGACACAGCTGATTCTGTAACTGAAGCTAAGGAAACAGGCAGACGTGCCAGATTATCACTTTGTATTGTTCTTCATTCGGCGAGTAACAGGAAAACTAACAATGTGGCGTTGAAAATGAGATGCACTGCGGCTCCGCTCAATATCAACCCGCTCCTTCATATTGAACTGAGGAAGACTATACATGAATAAAAGCAAAATACTGTGGATGCTGGAAATCTGAAATAAAAACAAGAAATTCTGGAAATACTCAGCAGGTCTGGCAGCATCTGTGGAGAGAGAAGCAGAGTTAACATTTCGGCTCAGTGACCCTTCTTCAGAACTGGCAAATATTAGAAAAGTCAAAGGTTAGAAGCAAGTAAAGCGGGGGTGGAGCAAGAGATAACAAAGGAGAAGGTGCAGATTGGGCAAGGCCACAGAATAGCTGACCAGAAGGTCATGGAGCAAAGGCAAACAATATGTTAATGGTGTGTTGAAAGACAAAGCATTCGTACAGATAGGACTGTTAATGGACTGAAAATTGAACAGCAGCAAGTACAAACATGAAAACAAAACAGTGGGTAAGCAAACTGAACAAACTAAGATGAAATAAAATAAACATACAAAAAAATGTAAAAAAATGTAAAAAAGAAAAATAACAAAAAGTGAAAGTAAAATGGGGGGCCCGTCATGATCTGAAATTATTGAACTCAATGTTCAGTCCGGCACGCTCTCGTGTGCAATGGTTAGCACCGCAGCCTCACAGCTCCAGCGACCCGGTTTCAATTCTGGGCACTGCCTGTGTGGTGTTTGCAAGTTCTCCCTGTGTCTGCGTGGGATTCCTCCGGGTGCTCCGGTTTCCTCCCACATGCCAAAGACTTGCTGGTTGATAGGTTAATTGGCCATTCCCAATTGCCCCTAGTAAAGGTAGGTGGTAGGGAAATATAGGGAAGGTGGGGATGTGGTAGGAATATGGAATTCGTGTAGGATTAGTATAAATGGGTGGTCGATGGTCGGCACAGACTCGGTGGGCCGAAGGGCCTGTTTCACGAAACTAAACTAATCGGTCAACGAGATGCTGTTTTTCGAGCTTGCGTTGTTGTTCACTGGAACACTGCAGCAAGCCCAGGATAGAGATGTAAGCATGAGAGCAGCGGGGAGTCTTTAAATGGCAAGCAACCAGAAGCTCAGGGTCCTGCTTGCGGACTGAGCGGACGTGTTCCGCAAAGCGATCACCCAGTCTGCGTTTGGTCTCCCCAATAAACATGAATGTACATGAATTGGATTTTGGCGCCAGTATGTTGCAAAAAGAGAAGAAAGAAAGGCACAAATGTCATTAACACTGACTTTACAAATGATTCACTGAAAAATTCTTTCATTTGCTGAAAAATATGAATATTGTGCATCTGAAAATGAGCACCATGGGATTGTGTTGCATACTGACCTGTTTTCCTGTATTTGCCTGTCATCTATACAATTCAATTTGTGTTGGATATCGCTGAGAATCTCATTTCAAGATGCGGGCACAGATATTAATATAATCCTACTGAAAGTTTAATCCTGGAACAAATCCTGTGTGACGTGGATTGCAACGTTTAGAGGGCTGTGCAGCTAAGGTGAGGAAGACGGGAATGATGTGGTTGATGATTGCATGGAATGCATTGCAAACTTGGGTTACGTTGCTTGATTTCATTCTACACCTTGAAATTCAGAAGTAAGTGAGGCACCAGGTGGAAACCAACAGCTGTCTCTGTGGAAGCGGGGACATGGCCTCCGAATCTAACCATTTGAACTCTGAAAACATTCTGCTGGATCTGAACTGCCCTGTATACCAAGGCCAATTTGTATACTTTATAAAGTGGAATGCCCAGAACTATGCAGAGTACTCCAGGTGGGGTCTAACCAGGACATTATGTAGCTGTAGCGACGCTTCGCCCCCATTATTTAACTGCCTCTGTTACGCATTCTACTGCTCGGGTAATCACATTGTATGTTGCAAATCAGCAAAATAAGGACGCATTTGATAAAAATAAAGAGTTTAAAAGCACAAATATGTGTCAGTGCAATCAGTAAATAATGAGAAATGAAATCCAGAACTTGGCAAGAATCCCAAGTGGATGTCTTGGAGTGGTTGGGGAAGGGAATCTTTGTCAATGATGGCACACTGTGCATTGACACTGCAGCAGCTGCTCCACCTCTTCCAAACTTAGTTTCTTAAGTGAGAGTTGACAAAAAAGGGAATTGGATAATTGCATGAAAGGAGAGGCAAACAAAAGCAGAGCGAAGGAAATGGGCCCAACTGGCAAGTCTTTGAAAAAACTGGCAATGGTACGATGGCCTGAATGGCCTGGCAATGTGTTGTGCACTGCTGAGCGTCCATTGCTGGGTCAATACCTCTGCAGCCTTGCAAAATGTCACAGTGGAATTGCATTTCAATGAAACAAGCACCACAAATAGATCATGACTGTATAGTTTAACAATACTTGCAGCTTCCTCAGCCCTGCAGCCGTGCTGAGTTTCTGTAGTGCAGTGGTGATCACGTTTGTCTAACACGCAATAGGTCCCCAGTTCGAAACTGGGCAGAAACATTTTCGAAACAAACCCAAACTTCTGACCACGATAGATGCAATCATTGACATTCCCCATTAACACAACACAATTTCTCAAAGTCCTATTTCTCTTGCACATTGTGTGCACAATGCCTTGCAATCGCTCCTCTTTCTAGTCCTGATGCTGCAGAAAGTTCCTCAAAACCTAGCACTTGCACTTCATTTGGCTCAGATTAGAAGAGAAACCTGCAACACTAGCTTGCTGAGTAACAGCTGATCTAAGTCTCATTTCAGACGAGGCAAAACCACATCAGCAATTCACTTTTGCCAGCTCCACATTCGTTGAGACAAGGGCACGCCGCAATATTTTGACCCGCACTGTCCAATTACTCGCTTCTGGCAGCAAGAGGGGTCTGCTGCCTCAATCAACAGGTTACTGGCCATCTCAGGGAGGTAAAATAGCACAACCCGGGCCAAATCTCCCCAGAAACCAAGCACAGGCTCAGCAAAACGTAGGCACATGATATCCGGGCCACTAAACCTCCGAGCAGCTCGGACGGAACACCCAAGTGACTGAAACTTTCTTTGAGTTGCAATGATGAATCTCCGGTGGAAACAAGTTTGGGGAAAATGCTCCTCCTGAACATTTCTTTTTGGGTAAAAGGGGCAAAAATCCTTTTCAATTTAACCACTGCTGCGGCAGATTCTTGGTGTCTTAAGCACCTTGAAAACGCAGCTCTTAACATGCAGCCGCAATTATGACAAGGGGTAAAGGTTCATGACACGCAGAGGGGAAAAAGTTATTGAAGTTATGACAGTCGCTCACAGACTTATTAGCGTTTTGTTCAGTCAGTAACAGAGACATACCTGGGTTTATTGATGCAGATTAACATAACTATTCAGCGTCACGCAGAGCTCGAAGAGTACTTTGCCTCCCTTAAAGACGGACACAGCTGATTCTGTAACTGAAGCTAAGGAAACAGGCAGACGTGCCAGATTATCACTTTGTATTGTTCTTCATTCGGCGAGTAACAGGAAAACTAACAATGTGACGTTGAAAATGAGATGCACTGCGGCTCCGCTCAATATCAACCCGCTCCTTCATATTGAACTGAGGAAGAATATACATGAATAAAAGCAAAATACTGTGGATGCTGGAAATCTGAAATAAAAACAAGAAATTCTGGAAATACTCAGCAGGTCTGGCAGCATCTGTGGAGAGAGAAGCAGAGTTAACATTTCGGCTCAGTGACCCTTCTTCAGAACTGGCAAATATTAGAAAAGTCAAAGGTTAGAAGCAAGTAAAGCGGGGGTGGAGCAAGAGATAACAAAGGAGAAGGTGCAGATTGGGCAAGGCCACAGAATAGCTGACCAGAAGGTCATGGAGCAAAGGCAAACAATATGTTAATGGTGTGTTGAAAGACAAAGCATTCGTACAGATAGGACTGTTAACGGACTGAAAATTGAACAGCAGCAAGTACAAACATGAAAACAAAACAGTGGGTAAGTAAACTGAACAAACTAAGATGAAATAAAATAAACATACAAAAAAATGCAAAAAATGTAAAAAAGAAAAGTAACAAAAAGTGAAAGTAAAATGGGGGGTCCGTCACGATCTGAAATTATTGAACTCAATATTAAGTCCGGCACGCTCTCGTGTGCAATGGTTAGCACCGCAGCCTCACAGCTCCAGCGACCCGGTTTCAATTCTGGGCACTGCCTGTGTGGTGTTTGCAAGTTTAGTTTAGTTTAGTTTAGAGATACAGCACTGAAACAGGCCCTTCGGCCCACCGAGTCTGTGCCGACCATCAACCACCCATTTATACTAATCCTACACTAATCCCATATTCCTGTCACATCCCCACCTGTCCCTATATATTTTCCCTACCACCTACCTATACTAGGGGAAATTTAAAATGGCCAATTAACCTATCAACCTGCAAGTCTTTGGCATGTGGGAGGAAACCGGAGCACCCGGAGAAAACCCACGCAGACACAGGGAGAACTTGCAAACTCCGCACAGGCAGTACCCAGAATCGAACCCGGGTCCCTGGAGCTGTGAGGCTGCGGTGCTAACCACTGCGCCACTGTGCCGCCCCTGTGTCTGCGTGGGATTCCTCCGGGTGCTCCGGTTTCCTCCCACATGCCAAAGACTTGCTGGTTGATAGGTTAATTGGCCATTCCCAATTGCCCCTAGTAAAGGTAGGTGGTAGGGAAATATAGGGAAGGTGGGGATGTGGTAGGAATATGGAATTCGTGTAGGATTAGTATAAATGGGTGGTCGATGGTCGGCACAGACTCGGTGGGCCGAAGGGCCTGTTTCAGTGCTGCATCACGAAACTAAACTAATCGGTCAACGAGATGCTGTTTTTCGAGCTTGCGTTGTTGTTCACTGGAACACTGCAGCAAGCCGAGGATAGAGATGTAAGCATGAGAGCAGCGGGGAGTCTTGAAATGGCAAGCAACCAGAAGCTCAGGGTCCTGCTTGCGGACTGAGCGGACGGGTTCCGCAAAGCGATCACCCAGTCTGCGTTTGGTCTCCCCAATAAACATGAATATACATTAATTGGATTTAGGCGCCAGTATGTTGCAAAACGAGAAGAAAGAAAGGCACAAATGGCATTAACACTGACTTTACAAATGATTCACTGAAAAATTCTTTCATTTGCTGGAAAAGATGAATATTGTGCATCTGAAAATAGGCACCATGGGATTGTGTTGCATACTGACCTGTTTTCCTGTATTTGCCTGTCATCTATACAATTCAATTTGTGTTGGATATCGCTGAGAATCTCATTTCAAGATGCGGGCACAGATATTAATATAATCCTACTGAAAGTTTAATCCTGGAACAAATCCTGTGTGACGTGGATTGCAACGTTTAGAGGGCTGTGCAGCTAAGGTGAGGAAGACGGGAATGATGTGGTTGATGATTGCATGGAATGCATTGCAAACTTGGGTTACGTTGCTTGATTTCATTCTACACCTTGAAATTCAGAAGCAAGTGAGGCACCAGGTGGAAACCAACAGCTGTCTCTGTGGAAGCGGGGACATGGCTTCCTAATCTAACCATTTGAACTCTGAAAACATTCTGCTGGATCTGAACTGCCCTGTATACCAAGGCCAATTTGTATACTTTATAAAGTGGAATGCCCAGAACTATGCAGAGCACTCCAGGTGGGGTCTAACCAGGACATTATATAGCTGTAGCGAAGCTTCGCCCCCATTATTTAACTGCCTCTGTTACGCATTCTACTGCTCGGGTAATCACATTGTATGTTGCAAATCAGCAAAATAAGGACGCATTTGATAAAAATAAAGAGTTTAAAAGCACAAATATGTGTCAGTGCAATCAGTAAATAATGAGAAATGAAATCCAGAACTTGGCAAGAATCCCAAGTGGATGTCTTGGAGTGGTTGGGGAAGGGAATCTTTGTCAATGATGGCACACTGTGCATTGACACTGCAGCATCTGCTCCACCTATTACAAACTTAGTTTCTTAAGTGAGAGTTGACAAAAAAGGGAATTGGATAATTGCATGAAAGGAGAGGCAAACAAAAGCAGAGCGAAGGAAGTGGGCCCAACTGGCAAGTCTTTGAAAAAAGTGGCAATGGTACGATGGCCTCAATGGCCTGGCAATGTGTTGTGCACTGCTGAGCGTCCATTGCTGGGTCAATACCTCTGCAGCCTTGCAAAATGTCACAGTGGAATTGCATTTAAACGAAACAAGCACCACAAATAGATCTTGACTGTATAGTTTAACAATACTTGCAGCTTCCTCAGCACTGCAACCGTGTTGAGTTTCTGTAGTGTAGTGGTGATCACGTTTGTCTCACACGCAAAAGGTCCCCAGTTCGAAACAGGGCAGAAACATTTTCGAAACAAACCCAAACTTCTGACCACGATATTTGCTATCATTGACATTCCCCATTAACACAACACAATTTCTCAAAGTCCTGTTTCTCTTGCACATTGTGTGCACAATGCCTTGCAATCGCTCCTCTTTCTTGTCCTGATGCTGCAGAAAGTTCCTCAAAACCTAGCACTTGCACTTCATTTGGCTCAGATTAGATTAGAAACCTGCAACACTAGCTTGCTAAGTCACAGCTGATCTAAGTCTCATTTCAGACGAGGCAAAAGCACATCAGCAATTCACTTTCGCCAGCTCCACATTCGTTGAGACAGGGGCACGCCGCAATATTTTAACCCGCACTGTCCAATTACTCGCTGCTAGCAGCAAGAGGGGTCTGCTGCCTCAATCAACAGGTTACTGGCCATCTCAGGGAGGTACAATAGCACAACCCGGGCCAAATCTCCCCAGAAACCAAGCACAGGCTCAGCAAAACGTAGGCACATGATATCCGGGCCACTAAACCTCCGAGCAGCTCGAACAGAACACCCAAGTGACTGAAACTTTCTTTGAGTTGCAATGATGAATCTCCGGTGGAAACAAGTTTGGGCAAAATGCTCCTCCTGAACATTTCTTTTTGGGTAAAAGGGGTAAAAATCCTTTTCAATTTAACCACTGCTGCGGCAGATTCTTGGTGTCTTAAGCACCTTGACAACGCAGCTCTTAACATGCAGCCGCAATTATGACAAGGGGTAAAGGTTCATGACACGCAGAGGGGAAAAAGTTATTTAAGTTATGACATTCGCTCACAGACCTATTAGCGTTTTGTTCAGTCAGTAACAGAGACATACCTGGGTTTATTGATGCAGATTAACATAACTATTCAGCGTCACGCAGAGCCGCGAAGAGTACTTTGCCTCCCTGAAAGACGGACACAGCTGATTCTGTAACTGAAGCTAAGGAAACAGGCAGACGTGCCAAATTATCACTTTGTATTGTTCTTCATTTGGCGAGTAACAGGAAAACTAACAAGGTGGCGTTGAAAATGAGATGCACTGCGGCTCCGCTCAATATCAACCCGCTCCTTCATATTGAACTGAGGAAGACTATACATGAATAAAAGCAAAATACTGTGGATGCTGGAAATCTGAAATAAAAACAAGAAATTCTGGAAATACTCAGCAGGTCTGGCAGCATCTGTGGAGAGAGAAGCACAGTTAACATTTCGGCTCAGTGAACCTTCTTCAGAACTGGCAAATATTAGAAAAGTCAAAGGTTAGAAGCAAGTAAAGCGGGGGTGGAGCAAGAGATAACAAAGGAGAAGGTGCAGATTGGGCAAGGCCACAGAATAGCTGACCAGATGGTCATGGAGCAAAGGCAAACAATATGTTAATGGTGTGTTGAAAGACAAAGCATTATTACAGATAGGACTGTTAACGGATTGAAAATTGAACAGCAGCAAGTACAAACATGAAAACAAAACAGTGGGTAAGTAAACTGAACAAACTAAGATGAAATAAAATAAACATACAAAAAAATGTAAAAAATGTAAACAAGAAAAATAACAAAAAGTGAAAGTAAAATGGGGGGCCCGTCATGATCTGAAATTATTGATCTCAATGTTCAGTCCGGCACGCTCTCGTGTGCAATGGTTAGCACCGCAGCCTCACAGCTCCAGCGACCCGGTTTCAATTCTGGGCACTGCCTGTGTGGTGTTTGCAAGTTCTCCCTGTGTCTGCGTGGGATTCCTCCGGGTGCTCCGGTTTCCTCCCACATGCCAAAGACTTGCTGGTTGATAGGTTAATTGGCCATTCCCAATTGCCCCTAGTAAAGGTAGGTGGTAGGGAAATATAGGGAAGGTGGGGATGTGGTAGGAATATGGAATTCGTGTAGGATTAGTATAAATGGGTGGTCGATGGTCGGCACAGACTCGGTGGGCCGAAGGGCCTGTTTCACGAAACTAAACTAATCGGTCAACGAGATGCTGTTTTTCGAGCTTGCGTTGTTGTTCACTGGAACACTGCAGCAAGCCCAGGATAGAGATGTAAGCATGAGAGCAGCGGGGAGTCTTGAAATGGCAAGCAACCAGAAGCTCAGGGTCCTGCTTGCGGACTGAGCGGACGTGTTCCGCAAAGCGATCACCCAGTCTGCGTTTGGTCTCCCCAATAAACATGAATGTACATGAATTGGATTTTGGCGCCAGTATGTTGCAAAAAGAGAAGAAAGAAAGGCACAAATGTCATTAACACTGACTTTACAAATGATTCACTGAAAAATTCTTTCATTTGCTGGAAAATATGAATATTGTGCATCTGAAAATGGGCACCATGGGATTGTGTTGCATACTGACCTGTTTTCCTGTATTTGCCTGTCATCTATACAATTCAATTTGTGTTGGATATCGCTGAGAATCTCATTTCAAGATGCGGGCACAGATATTAATATAATCCTACTGAAAGTTTAATCCTGGAACAAATCCTGTGTGACGTGGATTGCAACGTTTAGAGGGCTGTGCAGCTAAGGTGAGGAAGACGGGAATGATGTGGTTGATGATTGCATGGAATGCATTGCAAACTTGGGTTACGTTGCTTGATTTCATTCTACACCTTGAAATTCAGAAGTAAGTGAGGCACCAGGTGGAAACCAACAGCTGTCTCTGTGGAAACGGGGACATGGCCTCCGAATCTAACCATTTGAACTCTGAAAACATTCTGCTGGATCTGAACTGCCCTGTATACCAAGGCCAATTTGTATACTTTATAAAGTGGAATGCCCAGAACTATGCAGAGTACTCCAGGTGGAGTCTAACCAGGACATTATGTAGCAGTAGCGACGCTTCGCCCCCATTATTTAACTGCCTCTGTTACGCATTCTACTGCTCGGGTAATCACATTGTATGTTGCAAATCAGCAAAATAAGGACGCATTTGATAAAAATAAAGAGTTTAAAAGCACAAATATGTGTCAGTGCAATCAGTAAATATTGAGAAATGAAATCCAGAACTTGGCAAGAATCCCAAGTGGATGTCTTGGTTTGGTTGGGGAAGGGAATCTTTGTCAATGATGGCACACTGTGCATTGACACTGCAGCAGCTGCTCCACCTCTTCCAAACTTAGTTTCTTAAGTGAGAGTTGACAAAAAAGGGAATTGGATAATTGCATGAAAGGAGAGGCAAACAAAAGCAGAGCGAAGGAAATGGGCCCAACTGGCAAGTCTTTGAAAAAACTGGCAATGGTACGATGGCCTGAATGGCCTGGCAATGTGTTGTGCACTGCTGAGCGTCCATTGCTGGGTCAATACCTCTGCAGCCTTGCAAAATGTCACAGTGGAATTGCATTTCAATGAAACAAGCACCACAAATAGATCATGACTGTATAGTTTAACAATACTTGCAGCTTCCTCAGCTTTGCAACCGTGCTGAGTTTCTGTAGTGCAGTGGTGATCACGTTTGTCTAACACGCAATAGGTCCCCAGTTCGAAACTGGGCAGAAAAATTTTCGAAACAAACCCAAACTTCTGACCACGATAGATGCAATCATTGACATTCCCCATTAACACAACACAATTTCTCAAAGTCCTATTTCTCTTGCACATTGTGTGCACAATGCCTTGCAATCGCTCCTCTTTCTAGTCCTGATGCTGCAGAAAGTTCCTCAAAACCTAGCACTTGCACTTCATTTGGCTCAGATTAGAAGAGAAACCTGCAACACTAGCTTGCTGAGTAACAGCTGATCTAAGTCTCATTTCAGACGAGGCAAAACCACATCAGCAATTCACTTTCGCCAGCTCCACATTCGTTGAGACAGGGGCACGCCGCAATATTTTGACCCGCACTGTCCAATTACTCGCTTCTGGCAGCAAGAGGGGTCTGCTGCCTCAATCAACAGGTTACTGGCCATCTCAGGGAGGTAAAATAGCACAACCCGGGCCAAATCTCCCCAGAAACCAAGCACAGGCTCAGCAAAACGTAGGCACATGATATCCGGGCCACTAAACCTCCGAGCAGCTCGGACAGAACACCCAAGTGACTGAAACTTTCTTTGAGTTGCAATGATGAATCTCCGGTGGAAACAAGTTTGGGGAAAATGCTCCTCCTGAACATTTCTTTTTGGGTAAAAGGGGCAAAAATCCTTTTCAATTTAACCACTGCTGCGGCAGATTCTTGGTGTCTTAAGCACCTTGAAAACGCAGCTCTTAACATGCAGCCGCAATTATGACAAGGGGTAAAGGTTCATGACACGCAGAGGGGAAAAAGTTATGAAGTTATGACAGTCGCTCACAGACTTATTAGCGTTTTGTTCAGTCAGTAACAGAGACATACCTGGGTTTATTGATGCAGATTTACATAACTATTCAGCGTCACGCAGAGCTCGAAGAGTACTTTGCCTCCCTTAAAGACGGACACAGCTGATTCTGTAACTGAAGCTAAGGAAACAGGCAGACGTGCCAGATTATCACTTTGTATTGTTCTTCATTCGGCGAGTAACAGGAAAACTAACAATGTGGCGTTGAAAATGAGATGCACTGCGGCTCCGCTCAATATCAACCCGCTCCTTCATATTGAACTGAGGAAGAATATACATGAATAAAAGCAAAATACTGTGGATGCTGGAAATCTGAAATAAAAACAAGAAATTCTGGAAATACTCAGCATGTCTGGCAGCATCTGTGGAGAGAGAAGCAGAGTTAACATTTCGGCTCAGTGACCCTTCTTCAGAACTGGCAAATATTAGAAAAGTCAAAGGTTAGAAGCAAGTAAAGCGGGGGTGGAGCAAGAGATAACAAAGGAGAAGGTGCAGATTGGGCAAGGCCACAGAATAGCTGACCAGAAGGTCATGGAGCAAAGGCAAACAATATGTTAATGCTGTGTTGAAAGACAAAGCATTCGTACAGATAGGACTGTTAATGGACTGAAAATTGAACAGCAGCAAGTACAAACATGAAAACAAAACAGTGGGTAAGTAAACTGAACAAACTAAGATGAAATAAAATAAACATACAAAAAAATGTAAAAAATGTAAAAAAGAAAAATAACAAAAAGTGAAAGTAAAATGGGGGGCCCGTCATGATCTGAAATTATTGAACTCAATGTTCAGTCCGGCACGCTCTCGTGTGCAATGGTTAACACCGCAGCCTCACAGCTCCAGCGACCCGGTTTCAATTCTGGGCACTGCCTGTGTGGTGTTTGCAAGTTCTCCCTGTGTCTGCGTGGGATTCCTCCGGGTGCTCCGGTTTCCTCCCACATGCCAAAGACTTGCTGGTTGATAGGTTAATTGGCCATTCCCAATTGCCCCTAGTAAAGGTAGGTGGTAGGGAAATATAGGGAAGGTGGGGATGTGGTAGGAATATGGAATTCGTGTAGGATTAGTATAAATGGGTGGTCGATGGTCGGCACAGACTCGGTGGGCCGAAGGGCCTGTTTCAGTGCTGCATCACGAAACTAAACTAATCGGTCAACGAGATGCTGTTTTTCGAGCTTGCGTTGTTGTTCACTGGAACACTGCAGCAAGCCCAGGATAAAGATGTAAGCATGAGAGCAGCGGGGAGTCTTGAAATGGCACGCAACCAGAAGCTCAGGGTCCTGCTTGCGGACTGAGCGGACGTGTTCCGCAAAGCGATCACCCAGTCTGCGTTTGGTCTCCCCAATAAACATGAATATACATTAATTGGATTTAGGCGCCAGTATGTTGCAAAACGAGAAGAAAGAAAGGCACAAATGCCATTAACACTGACTTTACAAATGATTCACTGAAAAATTCTTTCATTTGCTGGAAAAGATGAATATTGTGCATCTGAAAATAGGCACCATGGGATTGTGTTGCATACTGACCTGTTTTCCTGTATTTGCCTGTCATCTATACAATTCAATTTGTGTTGGATATCGCTGAGAATCTCATTTCAAGATGCGGGCACAGATATTAATATAATCCTACTGAAAGTTTAATCCTGGAACAAATCCTGTGTGACGTGGATTGCAACGTTTAGAGGGCTGTTCAGCTAAGGTGAGGAAGACGGGAATGATGTGGTTGATGATTGCATGGAATGCATTGCAAACTTGGGTTACGTTGCTTGATTTCATTCTTCACCTTGAAATTCAGAAGCAAGTGAGGCACCAGGTGGAAACCAACAGCTGTCTCTGTGGAAGCGGGGACATGGCTTCCTAATCTAACCATTTGAACTCTGAAAACATTCTGCTGGATCTGAACTGCCCTGTATACCAAGGCCAATTTGTATACTTTATAAAGTGGAATGCCCAGAACTATGCAGAGTACTCCAGGTGGGGTATAACCAGGACATTATATAGCTGTAGCGAAGCTTCGCCCCCATTATTTAACTGCCTCTGTTACGCATTCTACTGCTCGGGTAATCACATTGTATGTTGCAAATCAGCAAAATAAGGACGCATTTGATAAAAATAAAGAGTTTAAAAGCACAAATATGTGTCAGTGCAATCAGTAAATAATGAGAAATGAAATCCAGAACTTGGCAAGAATCCCAAGTGGATGTCTTGGAGTGGTTGGGGAAGGGAATCTTGTCAATGATGGCACACTGTGCATTGACACTGCAGCAGCTGCTGCACCTCTTCCAAACTTAGTTTCATAAGTGAGAGTTGACAAAAAAGGGAATTGGATAATTGCATGAAAGGAGAGGCAAACAAAAGCAGAGCGAAGGAAGTGGGCCCAACTGGCAAGTCTTTGAAAAAAGTGGCAATGGTACGATGGCCTGAATGGCCTGGCAATGTGTTGTGCACTGCTGAGCGTCCATTGCTGGGTCAATACCTCTGCAGCCTTGCAAAATGTCACAGTGGAATTGCATTTCAATGAAACAAGCACCACTAATAGATCATGACTGTATAGTTTAACAATACTTGCAGCTTCCTCAGCCCTGCAACCGTGCTGAGTTTCTGTAGTGTAGTGGTGATCACGTTTGTCTCACACGCAAAAGGTCCCCAGTTCGAAACTGGGCAGAAACATTTTCGAAACAAAGCCAAACGTCTGACCACGAAAGATGCAATCATTGACATTCCCCATTCACACAACACAATTTCTCAAAGTCCTATTTCTCTTGCACATTGTGTGCACAATGCCTTGCAATCGCTCCTCTTTCTAGTCCTGATGCTGCAGAAAGTTCCTCAAAACCTAGCACTTGCACTTCATTTGGCTCAGATTAGAATAGAAACCTGCAACACTAGCTTGCTGAGTAACAGCTGATCTAAGTCTCATTTCAGACGAGGCCAAACCACATCAGCAATTCACTTTCGCCAGCTCCACATTCGTTGAGACAGGGGCACGCCGCAATATTTTGACCCGCACTGTCCAATTACTCGCTGCTAGCAGCAAGAGGGGTCTGCTGCCTCAATCAACAGGTTACTGGCCATCTCAGGGAGGTAAAATAGCACAACCCGGGCCAAATCTCCCCAGAAACCAAGCACAGGCTCAGCAAAACGTAGGCACATGATATCCGGGCCACTAAACCTCCGAGCAGCTCGAACAGAACACCCAAGTGACTGAAACTTCCTTTGAGTTGCAATGATGAATCTCCGGTGGAAACAAGTTTGGGGAAAATGCTCTTCCTGAACATTTCTTTTTGGGTAAAAGGAGCAAAAATCCTTTTCAATTTAACCACTGCTGCGGCAGATTCTTGGTGTCTTAAGCACCTTGAAAACGCAGCTCTTAACATGCAGCCGCAATTATGACAAGGGGTAAAGGTTCATGACACGCAGAGGGGAAAAAGTTATTTAAGTTATGACAGTCGCTCACAGACTTATTAGCGTTTTGTTCAGTCAGTAACAGAGACATACCTGGGTTTATTGATGCAGATTAACATAACTATTCAGCGTCACGCAGAGCTCGAAGAGTACTTTGCCTCCCTTAAAGACGGACACAGCTGATTCTGTAACTGAAGCTAAGGAAACAGGCAGACGTGCCAAATTATCACTTTGTATTGTTCTTCATTCGGCGAGTAACAGGAAAACTAACAAGGTGGCGTTGAAAATGAGATGCACTGCGGCTCCGCTCAATATCAACCCGCACCTTCATATTGAACTGAGGAAGAATATACATGAATAAAAGGAAAATACTGTGGATGCTGGAAATCTGAAATAAAAACAAGAAATTCTGGAAATACTCAGCAGGTCTGGCAGCATCTGTGGAGAGAGAAGCAGAGTTAACATTTCGGCTCAGTGACCCTTCTTCAGAACTGGCAAATATTAGAAAAGTCAAAGGTTAGAAGCAAGTAAAGCGGGGGTGGAGCAAGAGATAACAAAGGAGAAGGTGCAGATTGGGCAAGGCCACAGAATAGCTGACCAGAAGGTCATGGAGCAAAGGCAAACAATATGTTAATGGTGTGTTGAAAGACAAAGCATTCGTACAGATAGGACTGTTAACGGACTGAAAATTGAACAGCAGCAAGTACAAACATGAAAACAAAACAGTGGGCAAGTAAACTGAACAAACTAAGATGAAATAAAATAAACATACAAAAAAATGTAAAAAATGTAAAAAAGAAAAATAACAAAAAGGGAAAGTAAAATGGGGGGCCCGTCATGATCTGAAATTATTGAACTCAATGTTCAGTCCGGCACGCTCTCGTGTGCAATGGTTAGCACCGCAGCCTCACAGCTCCAGCGACCCGGTTTCAATTCTGGGCACTGCCTGTGTGGTGTTTGCAAGTTCTCCCTGTGTCTGCGTGGGATTCCTCCGGGTGCTCCGGTTTCCTCCCACATGCCAAAGACTTGCTGGTTGATAGGTTAATTGGCCATTCCCAATTGCCCCTAGTAAAGGTAGGTGGTAGGGAAATATAGGGAAGGTAGGGATGTGGTAGGAATATGGAATTCGTGTAGGATTAGTATAAATGGGTGGTCGATGGTCGGCACAGACTCGGTGGGCCGAAGGGCCTGTTTCAGTGCTGCATCACGAAACTAAACTAATCGGTCAACGAGATGCTGTTTTTCAAGCTTGCGTTGTTGTTCACTGGAACACTGCAGCAAGCCCAGGATAGAGATGTAAGCATGAGAGCAGCGGGGAGTCTTGAAATGGCAAGCAACCAGAAGCTCAGGGTCCTGCTTGCGGACTGAGCGGACGGGTTCCGCAAAGCGATCACCCAGTCTGCGTTTGGTCTCCCCAATAAACATGAATATACATTAATTGGATTTAGGCGCCAGTATGTTGCAAAACGAGAAGAAAGAAAGGCACAAATGCCATTAACACTGACTTTACAAATGATTCACTGAAAAATTCTTTCATTTGCTGGAAAAGATGAATATTGTGCATCTGAAAATAGGCACCATGGGATTGTGTTGCATACTGACCTGTTTTCCTGTATTTGCCTGTCATCTATACAATTCAATTTGTGTTGGATATCGCTGAGAATCTCATTTCAAGATGCGGGCACAGATATTAATATAATCCTACTGAAAGTTTAATCCTGGAACAAATCCTGTGTGACGTGGATTGCAACGTTTAGAGGGCTGTGCAGCTAAGGTGAGGAAGACGGGAATGATGTGGTTGATGATTGCATGGAATGCATTGCAAACTTGGGTTACGTTGCTTGATTTCATTCTACACCTTGAAATTCAGAAGCAAGTGAGGCACCAGGTGGAAACCAACAGCTGTCTCTGTGGAAGCGGGGACATGGCTTCCTAATCTAACCATTTGAACTCTGAAAACATTCTGCTGGATCTGAACTGCCCTGTATACCAAGGCCAATTTGTCTACTTTATAAAGTGGAATGCCCAGAACTATGCAGAGTACTCCAGGTGGGGTCTAACCAGGACATTATATAGCTGTAGCGAAGCTTCGCCCCCATTATTTAACTGCCTCTGTGACGCATTCTACTGCTCGGGTAATCACATTGTATGTTGCAAATCAGCAAAATAAGGACGCATTTGATAAAAATAAAGAGTTTAAAAGCACAAATATGTGTCAGTGCAATCAGTAAATAATGAGAAATGAAATCCAGAACTTGGCAAGAATCCCAAGTGGATGTCTTGGAGTGGTTGGGGAAGGGAATCTTTGTCAATGATGGCACACTGTGCATTGACACTGCAGCAGCTGCTCCACCTCTTACAAACTTAGTTTCTGAAGTGAGAGTTGACAAAAAAGGGAATTGGATAATTGCATGAAAGGAGAGGCAAACAAAAGCAGAGCGAAGGAAGTGGGCCCAACTGGCAAGTCTTTGAAAAAACTGGCAATGGTACGATTTCCTGAATGGCCTGGCAATGTGTTGTGCACTGCTGAGCGTCCATTGCTGGGTCAATACCTCTGCAGCCTTGCGAAATGTCACAGTGGAATTGCATTTCAATGAAACAAGCACCACAAATAGATCATGACTTCCTCAGCTGTGCAAATGTGCTGAGTTTCTGTAGTGTAGTGGTGATCACGTTTGTCTAACACGCAAAAGGTCCCCAGTTCGAAACTGGGCAGAAACATTTTCGAAACAAACCCAAACGTCTGACCACGAAAGATGCAATCATTGACATTCCCCATTAACACAACACAATTTCTCAAAGTCCTATTTCTCTTGCACATTGTGTGCACAATGTCTTGCAATCGCTCCTCTTTCTAGTCCTGATGCTGCAGAAAGTTCCTCAAAACCTAGCACCTGCACTTCATTTGGCTCAGATTAGAAAAGAAACCTGCAACACCAGCTTGCTGAGTAACAGCTGATCTAAGTCTCATTTCAGACGAGGCAAAACCACATCAGCAATTCACTTTCGCCAGCTCCACATTCGTTGAGACAGGGGCACGCCGCAATATTTTGACCCGCACTGTCCAATTACTCGCTGCTAGCAGCAAGAGGGGTCTGCTGCCTCAATCAACAGGTTACTGGCCATCTCAGGGAGGTAAAATAGCACAACCCGGGCCAAATCTCCCCAGAAACCAAGCACAGGCTCAGCAAAACGTAGGCACATGATATCCGGGCCACTAAACCTCCGAGCAGCTCGAACAGAACACCCAAGTGACTGAAACTTTCTTTGAGTTGCAATGGTGAATCTCCGGTGGAAACAAGTTTGGGGAAAATGCTCCTCCTGAACATTTCTTTTTGGGTAAAAGGGGCAAAAATCCTTTTCAATTTAACCACTGCTGCGGCAGATTCTTGGTGTCTTAAGCACCTTGAAAACGCAGCTCTTAACATGCAGCCGCAATTATGACAAGGGGTAAAGGTTCATGACACGCAGAGGGGAAAAAGTTATTTAAGTTATGACAGTCGCTCACAGACTTATTAGCGTTTTGTTCAGTCAGTAACAGAGACATACCTGGGTTTATTGATGCAGATTAACATAACTATTCAGCGTCACGCAGAGCTCGAAGAGTACTTTGCCTCCCTTAAAGACAGACACAGCTGATTCTGTAACTGAAGCTAAGGAAACAGGCAGACGTGCCAAATTATCACTTTGTATTGTTCTTCATTCGGCGAGTAACAGGAAAACTAACAAGGTGGCGTTGAAAATGAGATGCACTGCGGCTCCGCTCAATATCAACCCGCTCCTTCATATTGAACTGAGGAAGAATATACATGAATAAAAGCAAAATACTGTGGATGCTGGAAATCTGAAATAAAAGCAAGAAATTCTGGAATTACTCAGCAGGTCTGGCAGCATCTGTGGAGAGAGAAGCAGAGTTAACATTTCGGCTCAGTGACCCTTCTTCAGAACTGGCAAATATTAGAAAAGTCAAAGGTTAGAAGCAAGTAAAGCGGGGGTGGAGCAAGAGATAACAAAGGAGAAGGTGCAGATTGGGCAAGGCCACAGAATAGCTGACCAGAAGGTCATGGAGCAAAGGCAAACAATATGTTAATGGTGTGTTGAAAGACAAAGCATTATTACAGATAGGACTGTTAACGGATTGAAAATTGAACAGCAGCAAGTACAAACATGAAAACAAAACAGTGGGTAAGTAAACTGAACAAACGAAGATGAAATAAAATAAACATACAAAAAAATGTAAAAAATGTAAAAAAGAAAAATAACAAAAAGTGAAAGTAAAATGGGGGGCCCGTCATGATCTGAAATTATTGATCTCAATGTTCAGTCCGGCACGCTCTCGTGTGCAATGGTTAGCACCGCAGCCTCACAGCTCCAGCGACCCGGTTTCAATTCTGGGCACTGCCTGTGTGGTGTTTGCAAGTTCTCCCTGTGTCTGCGTGGGATTCCTCCGGGTGCTCCGGTTTCCTCCCACATGCCAAAGACTTGCTGGTTGATAGGTTAATTGGCCATTCCCAATTGCCCCTAGTAAAGGTAGGTGGTAGGGAAATATAGGGAAGGTGGGGATGTGGTAGGAATATGGAATTCGTGTAGGATTAGTATAAATGGGTGGTCGATGGTCGGCACAGACTCGGTGGGCCGAAGGGCCTGTTTCAGTGCTGCATCACGAAACTAAACTAATCGGTCAACGAGATGCTGTTTTTCGAGCTTGCGTTGTTGTTCACTGGAACACTGCAGCAAGCCCAGGATAGAGATGTAAGCATGAGAGCAGCGGGGAGTCTTGAAATGGCAAGCAACCAGAAGCTCAGGGTCCAGCTTGCGGACTGAGCGGACGTGTTCCGCAAAGCGATCACCCAGTCTGCGTTTGGTCTCCCCAATAAACATGAATATACATTAATTGGATTTAGGCGCCAGTATGTTGCAAAACGAGAAGAAAGAAAGGCACAAATGGCATTAACACTGACTTTACAAATGATTCACTGAAAAATTCTTTCATTTGCTGGAAAAGATGAATATTGTGCATCTGAAAATAGGCACCATGGGATTGTGTTGCATACTGACCTGTTTTCCTGTATTTGCCTGTCATCTATACAATTCAATTTGTGTTGGATATCGCTGAGAATCTCATTTCAAGATGCGGGCACAGATATTAATATAATCCTACTGAAAGTTTAATCCTGGAACAAATCCTGTGTGACGTGGATTGCAACGTTTAGAGGGCTGTGCAGCTAAGGTGAGGAAGACGGGAATGATGTGGTTGATGATTGCATGGAATGCATTGCAAACTTGGGTTACGTTGCTTGATTTCATTCTACACCTTGAAATTCAGAAGCAAGTGAGGCACCAGGTGGAAACCAACAGCTGTCTCTGTGGAAGCGGGGACATGGCTTCCTAATCTAACCATTTGAACTCTGAAAACATTCTGCTGGATCTGAACTGCCCTGTATACCAAGGCCAATTTGTATACTTTATAAAGTGGAATGCCCAGAACTATGCAGAGCACTCCAGGTGGGGTCTAACCAGGACATTATATAGCTGTAGCGAAGCTTTGCCCCCATTATTTAACTGCCTCTGTTACGCATTCTACTGCTCGGGTAATCACATTGTATGTTGCAAATCAGCAAAATAAGGACGCATTTGATAAAAATAAAGAGTTTAAAAGCACAAATATGTATCAGTGCAATCAGTAAATAATGAGAAATGAAACCCAGAACTTGGCAAGAATCCCAAGTGGATGTCTTGGAGTGGTTGGGGAAGGGAATCTTGTCAATGATGGCACACTGTGCATTGACACTGCAGCAGCTGCTGCACCTCTTCCAAACTTAGTTTCTTAAGTGAGAGTTTACAAAAAAGGGAATTGGATAATTGCATGAAAGGAGAGGCAAACAAAAGCAGAGCGAAGGAAGTGGGCCCAACTGGCAAGTCTTTGAAAAAAGTGGCAATGGTACGATGGCCTGAATGGCCTGGCAATGTGTTGTGCACTGCTGAGCGTCCATTGCTGGGTCAATACCTCTGCAGCCTTGCGAAATGTCACAGTGGAATTGCATTTCAATGAAACAAGCACCACAAATAGATCATGACTGTATAGTTTAACAATACTGGCAGCTTCCTCAGCACTACAATCGTGCTGAGTTTCTGTAGTGTAGTGGTGATCACGTTTGTCTTACACGCAAAAGGTCCCCAGTTCGAAACTGGGCAGAAACGTTTTCGAAACAAACCCAAACGTCTGACCACGATGGATGCAATCATTGACATTCCCCATTAACACAACACAATTTCTCAAAGTCCTATTTCTCTTGCACATTGTGTGCACAATGCCTTGCAATCGCTCCTCTTTCTTGTCCTGATGCTGCAGAAAGTTCCTCAAAACCTAGCACTTGCACTTCATTTGGCTCAGATTAGATTAGAAACCTGCAACACTAGCTTGCTGAGTAACAGCTGATCTAAGTCTCATTTCAGACGAGGCAAAAGCACATCAGCAATTCACTTTCGCCAGCTCCACATTCGTTGAGACAGGGGCACGCCGCAATATTTTAACCCGCACTGTCCAATTACTCGCTGCTAGCAGCAAGAGGGGTCTGCTGCCTCAATCAACAGGTTACTGGCCATCTCAGGGAGGTAAAATAGTACAACCCGGGCAAAATCTCCCCAGAAACCAAGCACAGGCTCAGCAAAACGTAGGCACATGATATCCGGGCCACTAAACCTCCGAGCAGCTCGAACAGAACACCCAAGTGACTGAAACTTTCTTTGAGTTGCAATGATGAATCTCCGGTGGAAACAAGTTTGGGGAAAATGCTCCTCCTGAACATTTCTTTTTGGGTAAAAGGAGCAAAAATCCTTTTCAATTTAACCACTGCTGCGGCAGATTCTTGGTGTCTTAAGCACCTTGAAAACGCAGCTCTTAACATGCAGCCGCAATTATGACAAGGGGTAAAGGTTCATGACACGCAGAGGGGAAAAAGTTATTTAAGTTATGACATTCGCTCACAGACCTATTAGCGTTTTGTTCAGTCAGTAACAGAGACATACCTGGGTTTATTGATGCAGATTAACATAACTATTCAGCGTCACGCAGAGCTCGAAGAGTACTTTGCCTCCCTTAAAGACGGACACAGCTGATTCTGTAACTGAAGCTAAGGAAACAGGCAGACGTGCCAAATTATCACTTTGTATTGTTCTTCATTCGGCGAGTAACAGGAAAACTAACAAGGTGGCGTTGAAAATGAGATGCACTGCGGCTCCGCTCAATATCAACCCGCTCCTTCATATTGAACTGAGGAAGAATATACATGAATAAAAGCAAAATACTGTGGATGCTGGAAATCTGAAATAAAAGCAAGAAATTCTGGAATTACTCAGCAGGTCTGGCAGCATCTGTGGAGAGAGAAGCAGAGTTAACATTTCGGCTCAGTGACCCTTCTTCAGAACTGGCAAATATTAGAAAAGTCAAAGGTTAGAAGCAAGTAAAGCGGGGGTGGAGCAAGAGATAACAAAGGAGAAGGTGCAGATTGGGCAAGGCCACAGAATAGCTGACCAGAAGGTCATGGAGCAAAGGCAAACAATATGTTAATGGTGTGTTGAAAGACAAAGCATTATTACAGATAGGACTGTTAACGGATTGAAAATTGAACAGCAGCAAGTACAAACATGAAAACAAAACAGTGGGTAAGTAAACTGAACAAACGAAGATGAAATAAAATAAACATACAAAAAAATGTAAAAAATGTAAAAAAGAAAAATAACAAAAAGTGAAAGTAAAATGGGGGGCCCGTCATGATCTGAAATTATTGATCTCAATGTTCAGTCCGGCACGCTCTCGTGTGCAATGGTTAGCACCGCAGCCTCACAGCTCCAGCGACCCGGTTTCAATTCTGGGCACTGCCTGTGTGGTGTTTGCAAGTTCTCCCTGTGTCTGCGTGGGATTCCTCCGGGTGCTCCGGTTTCCTCCCACATGCCAAAGACTTGCTGGTTGATAGGTTAATTGGCCATTCCCAATTGCCCCGAGTAAAGGTAGGTGGTAGGGAAATATAGGGAAGGTGGGGATGTGGTAGGAATATGGAATTCGTGTAGGATTAGTATAAATGGGTGGTCGATGGTCGGCACAGACTCGGTGGGCCGAAGGGCCTGTTTCAGTGCTGCATCACGAAACTAAACTAATCGGTCAACGAGATGCTGTTTTTCGAGCTTGCGTTGTTGTTCACTGGAACACTGCAGCAAGCCCAGGATAGAGATGTAAGCATGAGAGCAGCGGGGAGTCTTGAAATGGCAAGCAACCAGAAGCTCAGGGTCCAGCTTGCGGACTGAGCGGACGTGTTCCGCAAAGCGATCACCCAGTCTGCGTTTGGTCTCCCCAATAAACATGAATATACATTAATTGGATTTAGGCGCCAGTATGTTGCAAAACGAGAAGAAAGAAAGGCACAAATGGCATTAACACTGACTTTACAAATGATTCACTGAAAAATTCTTTCATTTGCTGGAAAAGATGAATATTGTGCATCTGAAAATAGGCACCATGGGATTGTGTTGCATACTGACCTGTTTTCCTGTATTTGCCTGTCATCTATACAATTCAATTTGTGTTGGATATCGCTGAGAATCTCATTTCAAGATGCGGGCACAGATATTAATATAATCCTACTGAAAGTTTAATCCTGGAACAAATCCTGTGTGACGTGGATTGCAACGTTTAGAGGGCTGTGCAGCTAAGGTGAGGAAGACGGGAATGATGTGGTTGATGATTGCATGGAATGCATTGCAAACTTGGGTTACGTTGCTTGATTTCATTCTACACCTTGAAATTCAGAAGCAAGTGAGGCACCAGGTGGAAACCAACAGCTGTCTCTGTGGAAGCGGGGACATGGCTTCCTAATCTAACCATTTGAACTCTGAAAACATTCTGCTGGATCTGAACTGCCCTGTATACCAAGGCCAATTTGTATACTTTATAAAGTGGAATGCCCAGAACTATGCAGAGTACTCCAGGTGGGGTCTAACCAGGACATTATATAGCTGTAGCGAAGCTTCGCCCCCATTATTTAACTGCCTCTGTTACGCATTCTACTGCTCGGGTAATCACATTGTATGTTGCAAATCAGCAAAATAAGGACGCATTTGATAAAAATAAAGAGTTTAAAAGCACAAATATGTGTCAGTGCAATCAGTAAATAATGAGAAATGAAATCCAGAACTTGGCAAGAATCCCAAGTGGATGTCTTGGAGTGGTTGGGGAAGGGAATCTTGTCAATGATGGCACACTGTGCATTGACACTGCAGCAGCTGCTGCACCTCTTCCAAACTTAGTTTCTTAAGTGAGAGTTTACAAAAAAGGGAATTGGATAATTGCATGAAAGGAGAGGCAAACAAAAGCAGAGCGAAGGAAGTGGGCCCAACTGGCAAGTCTTTGAAAAAAGTGGCAATGGTACGATGGCCTGAATGGCCTGGCAATGTGTTGTGCACTGCTGAGCGTCCATTGCTGGGTCAATACCTCTGCAGCCTTGCGAAATGTCACAGTGGAATTGCATTTCAATGAAACAAGCACCACAAATAGATCATGACTGTATAGTTTAACAATACTGGCAGCTTCCTCAGCACTGCAATCGTGCTGAGTTTCTGTAGTGTAGTGGTGATCACGTTTGTCTTACACGCAAAAGGTCCCCAGTTCGAAACTGGGCAGAAACGTTTTCGAAACAAACCCAAACGTCTGACCACGATGGATGCAATCATTGACATTCCCCATTAACACAACACAATTTCTCAAAGTCCTATTTCTCTTGCACATTGTGTGCACAATGCCTTGCAATCGCTCCTCTTTCTTGTCCTGATGCTGCAGAAAGTTCCTCAAAACCTAGCACTTGCACTTCATTTGGCTCAGATTAGATTAGAAACCTGCAACACTAGCTTGCTGAGTAACAGCTGATCTAAGTCTCATTTCAGACGAGGCAAAAGCACATCAGCAATTCACTTTCGCCAGCTCCACATTCGTTGAGACAGGGGCACGCCGCAATATTTTAACCCGCACTGTCCAATTACTCGCTGCTAGCAGCAAGAGGGGTCTGCTGCCTCAATCAACAGGTTACTGGCCATCTCAGGGAGGTAAAATAGCACAACCCGGGCAAAATCTCCCCAGAAACCAAGCACAGGCTCAGCAAAACGTAGGCACATGATATCCGGGCCACTAAACCTCCGAGCAGCTCGAACAGAACACCCAAGTGACTGAAACTTTCTTTGAGTTGCAATGATGAATCTCCGGTGGAAACAAGTTTGGGGAAAATGCTCCTCCTGAACATTTCTTTTTGGGTAAAAGGAGCAAAAATCCTTTTCAATTTAACCACTGCTGCGGCAGATTCTTGGTGTCTTAAGCACCTTGAAAACGCAGCTCTTAACATGCAGCCGCAATTATGACAAGGGGTAAAGGTTCATGACACGCAGAGGGGAAAAAGTTATTTAAGTTATGACATTCGCTCACAGACCTATTAGCGTTTTGTTCAGTCAGTAACAGAGACATACCTGGGTTTATTGATGCAGATTAACATAACTATTCAGCGTCACGCAGAGCTCGAAGAGTACTTTGCCTCCCTTAAAGACGGACACAGCTGATTCTGTAACTGAAGCTAAGGAAACAGGCAGACGTGCCAAATTATCACTTTGTATTGTTCTTCATTCGGCGAGTAACAGGAAAACTAACAAGGTGGCGTTGAAAATGAGATGCACTGCGGCTCCGCTCAATATCAACCCGCTCCTTCATTTTGAACTGAGGAAGAATATACATGAATAAAAGCAAAATACTGTGGATGCTGGAAATCTGAAATAAAAGCAAGAAATTCTGGAATTACTCAGCAGGTCTGGCAGCATCTGTGGAGAGAGAAGCAGAGTTAACATTTCGGCTCAGTGACCCTTCTTCAGAACTGGCAAATATTAGAAAAGTCAAAGGTTAGAAGCAAGTAAAGCGGGGGTGGAGCAAGAGATAACAAAGGAGAAGGTGCAGATTGGGCAAGGCCACAGAATAGCTGACCAGAAGGTCATGGAGCAAAGGCAAACAATATGTTAATGGTGTGTTGAAAGACAAAGCATTATTACAGATAGGACTGTTAACGGATTGAAAATTGAACAGCAGCATGTACAAACATGAAAACAAAACAGTGGGTAAGTAAACTGAACAAACTAAGATGAAATAAAATAAACATACAAAAAAATGTAAAAAATGTAAAAAAGAAAAATAACAAAAAGTGAAAGTAAAATGGGGGGCCCGTCATGATCTGAAATTATTGATCTCAATGTTCAGTCCGGCACGCTCTCGTGTGCAATGGTTAGCACCGCAGCCTCACAGCTCCAGCGACCCGGTTTCAATTCTGGGCACTGCCTGTGTGGTGTTTGCAAGTTCTCCCTGTGTCTGCGTGGGATTCCTCCGGGTGCTCCGGTTTCCTCCCACATGCCAAAGACTTGCTGGTTGATAGGTTAATTGGCCATTCCCAATTGCCCCTAGTAAAGGTAGGTGGTAGGGAAATATAGGGAAGGTGGGGATGTGGTAGGAATATGGAATTCGTGTAGGATTAGTATAAATGGGTGGTCGATGGTCGGCACAGACTCGGTGGGCCGAAGGGCCTGTTTCAGTGCTGCATCACGAAACTAAACTAATCGGTCAACGAGATGCTGTTTTTCGAGCTTGCGTTGTTGTTCACTGGAACACTGCAGCAAGCCCAGGATAGAGATGTAAGCATGAGAGCAGCGGGGAGTCTTGAAATGGCAAGCAACCAGAAGCTCAGGGTCCTGCTTGCGGACTGAGTGGACGTTTTCCTCAAAGCGATCACCCAGTCTGCGTTTGGTCTCCCCAATAAACATGAATAACATTAATTGGATTTGGGCGACAGTATGTTGCAAAACGAGAAGAAAGAAAGGCACAAATGGCATTAACACTGACTTTACAAATGATTCACTGAAAAATTCTTTCATTTGCTGGAAAAGATGAATATTGTGCATCTGAAAATAGGCACCATGGGATTGTGTTGCATACTGACCTGTTTTCCTGTATTTGCCTGTCATCTATACAATTCAATTTGTGTTGGATATCGCTGAGAATCTCATTTCAAGATGCGGGCACAGATATTAATATAATCCTACTGAAAGTTTAATCCTGGAACAAATCCTGTGTGACGTGGATTGCAACGTTTAGAGGGCTGTGCAGCTAAGGTGAGGAAGACGGGAATGATGTGGTTGATGATTGCATGGAATGCATTGCAAACTTGGGTTACGTTGCTTGATTTCATTCTACACCTTGAAATTCAGAAGCAAGTGAGGCACCAGGTGGAAACCAACAGCTGTCTCTGTGGAAGCGGGGACATGGCTTCCTAATCTAACCATTTGAACTCTGAAAACATTCTGCTGGATCTGAACTGCCCTGTATACCAAGGCCAATTTGTATACTTTATAAAGTGGAATGCCCAGAACTATGCAGAGCACTCCAGGTGGGGTCTAACCAGGACATTATATAGCTGTAGCGAAGCTTCGCCCCCATTAATTAACTGCCTCTGTTACGCATTCTACTGCTCGGGTAATCACATTGTATGTTGCAAATCAGCAAAATAAGGACGCATTTGATAAAAATAAAGAGTTTAAAAGCACAAATATGTGTCAGTGCAATCAGTAAATAATGAGAAATGAAATCCAGAACTTGGCAAGAATCCCAAGTGGATGTCTTGGAGTGGTTGGGGAAGGGAATCTTTGTCAATGATGGCACACTGTGCATTGACACTGCAGCAGCTGCTGCACCTCTTACAAACTTAGTTTCTTAAGTGAGAGTTGACAAAAAAGGGAATTGGATAATTGCATGAAAGGAGAGGCAAACAAAAGCAGAGCGAAGTAAGTGGGCCCAACTGGCAAGTCTTTGAAAAAAGTGGCAATGGTACGATGGCCTCAATGGCCTGGCAATGTGTTGTGCACTGCTGAGCGTCCATTGCTGGGTCAATACCTCTGCAGCCTTGCGAAATGTCACAGTGGAATTGCATTTCAATGAAACAAGCACCACAAATAGATCATGACTGTATAGTTTAACAATACTCGCAGCTTCCTCAGCACTGCAATCGTGCTGAGTTTCTGTAGTGTAGTGGTGATCACGTTTGTCTTACATATAAAAGGTCCCCAGTTCGAAACTGGGCAGAAACATTTTCGAAACAAACCCAAACGTCTGACCACGATGGATGCAATCATTGACATTCCCCATTAACACAACACAATTTCTCAAAGTCCTATTTCTCTTGCACATTGTGTGCACAATGCCTTGCAATCGCTCCTCTTTCTTGTCCTGATGCTGCAGAAAGTTCCTCAAAACCTAGCACTTGCACTTCATTTGGCTCAGATTAGATTAGAAACCTGCAACAGTTGCTTGCTAAGTCACAGCTGATCTAAGTCTCATTTCAGACGAGGCAAAAGCACATCAGCAATTCACTTTCGCCAGCTCCACATTCGTTGAGACAGGGGCACGCCGCAATATTTTAACCCGCACTGTCCAATTACTCGCTGCTAGCAGCAAGAGGGGTCTGCTGCCTCAATCAACAGGTTACTGGCCATCTCAGGGAGGTAAAATAGCACAACCCGGGCCAAATCTCCCCAGAAACCAAGCACAGGCTCAGCAAAACGTAGGCACATGATATCCGGGCCACTAAACCTCCGAGCAGCTCGAACAGAACACCCAAGTGACTGAAACTTTCTTTGAGTTGCAATGATGAATCTCCGGTGGAAACAAGTTTGGGGAAAATGCTCCTCCTGAACATTTCTTTTTGGGTAAAAGGGGCAAAAATCCTTTTCAATTTAACCACTGCTGCAGCAGATTCTTGGTGTCTTAAGCACCTTGACAACGCAGCTCTGAACATGCAGCCGCAATTATGACAAGGGGTAAAGGTTCATGACACGCAGAGGGGAAAAAGTTATTTAAGTTATGACATTCGCTCACAGACCTATTAGCGTTTTGTTCAGTCAGTAACAGAGACATACCTGGGTTTATTGATGCAGATTAACATAACTATTCAGTGTCACGCAGAGCCGCGAAGAGTACTTTGCCTCCCTTAAAGACGGACACAGCTGATTCTGTAACTGAAGCTAAGGAAACAGGCAGACGTGCCAAATTATCACTTTGTATTGTTCTTCATTTGGCGAGTAACAGGAAAATAAACAAGGTGGCGTTGAAAATGAGATGCACTGCGGCTCCGCTCAATATCAACCCGCTCCTTCATATTGAACTGAGGAAGAATATACATGAATAAAAGCAAAATACTGTGGATGCTGGAAATCTGAAATAAAAGCAAGAAATTCTGGAATTACTCAGCAGGTCTGGCAGCATCTGTGGAGAGAGAAGCAGAGTTAACATTTCGGCTCAGTGACCCTTCTTCAGAACTGGCAAATATTAGAAAAGTCAAAGGTTAGAAGCAAGTAAAGCGGGGGTGGAGCAAGAGATAACAAAGGAGAAGGTGTAGATTGGGCAAGGCCACAGAATAGCTGGCCACAAGGTCATGGAGCAAAGGCAAACAATATGTTAATGGTGTGTTGAAAGACAAAGCATTAGTACAGATAGGACTGTTAACGGACTGAAAATTGAACAGCAGCAAGTACAAACATGAAAACAAAACAGTGGGTAAGTAAACTGAACAAACTAAGATGCAATAAAATAAACATACAAAAAAATGCAAAAAATGTAAAAAAGAAAAATAACAAAAAGTGAAAGTAAAATGGGGGGCCGTCACGAACTGAAATTATTGAACTCAATATTCAGTCCGGCACGCTCTCGTGTGCAATGGTTAGCACCGCAGCCTCACAGCTCCAGCGACCCGGTTTCAATTCTGGGCACTGCCTGTGTGGTGTTTGCAAGTTCTCCCTGTGTCTGCGTGGGATTCCTCCGGGTGCTCCGGTTTCCTCCCACGTGCCAAAGACTTGCTGGTTGATAGGTTAATTGGCCATTCCCAATTGCCCCTAGTAAAGGTAGGTGGGAGGGAAATATAGGGAAGGTGGGGATGTGGTAGGAATATGGAATTCGTGTAGGATTAGTATAAATGGGTGGTCGATGGTCGGCACAGACTCGGTGGGCCGAAGGGCCTGTTTCAGTGCTGCATCACGAAACTAAACTAATTGGTCAACGAGATGCTGTTTTTCGAGCTTGCGTTGTTGTTCACTGGAACACTGCAGCAAGCCCAGGATAGAGATGTGAGCATGAGAGCAGCGGGGAGTCTTGAAATGGCAAGCAACCAGAAGCTCAGGGTCCAGCTTGCGGACTGAGCGGACGTGTTCCGCAATGCGGTCATCCAGTCTGCGTTTGGTCTCCCCAATAAACATGAATATACATTAATTGGATTTAGGCGCCAGTATGTTGCAAAACGAGAAGAAAGAAAGGCACAAATGGCATTAACACTGACTTTACAAATGATTCACTGAAAAATTATTTCATTTGCTGGAAAAGATGAATATTGTGCATCTGAAAATAGGCACCATGGGATTGTGTTGCATACTGACCTGTTTTCCTGTATTTGCCTGTCATCTATGCAATTCAATTTGTGTTGGATATCGCTGAGAATCTCATTTCAAGATGCGGGCACAGATATTAATATAATCCTACTGAAAGTTTAATCCTGGAACAAATCCTGTGTGACGTGGATTGCAACGTTTAGAGGGCTGTGCAGCTAAGGTGAGGAAGACGGGAATGATGTGGTTGATGATTGCATGGAATGCATTGCAAACTTGGGTTACGTTGCTTGATTTCATTCTACACCTTGAAATTCAGAAGCAAGTGAGGCACCAGGTGGAAACCAACAGCTGTCTCTGTGGAAGCGGGGACATGGCTTCCTAATCTAACCATTTGAACTCTGAAAACATTCTGCTGGATCTGAACTGCCCTGTATACCAAGGCCAATTTGTATACTTTATAAAGTGGAATGCCCAGAACTATGCAGAGCACTCCAGGTGGGGTCTAACCAGGACATTATATAGCTGTAGCGAAGCTTCGCCCCCATTATTTAACTGCCTCTGTTACGCATTCTACTGCTCGGGTAATCACATTGTATGTTGCAAATCAGCAAAATAAGGACGCATTTGATAAAAATAAAGAGTTTAAAAGCACAAATATGTGTCAGTGCAATCAGTAAATAATGAGAAATGAAATCCAGAACTTGGCAAGAATCCCAAGTGGATGTCTTGGAGTGGTTGGGGAAGGGAATCTTGTCAATGATGGCACACTGTGCATTGACACTGCAGCAGCTGCTGCACCTCTTCCAAACTTAGTTTCTTAAGTGAGAGTTTACAAAAAAGGGAATTGGATAATTGCATGAAAGGAGAGGCAAACAAAAGCAGAGCGAAGGAAGTGGGCCCAACTGGCAAGTCTTTGTAAAAAGTGGCAATGGTACGATGGCCTGAATGGCCTGGCAATGTGTTGTGCACTGCTGAGCGTCCATTGCTGGGTCAATACCTCTGCAGCCTTGCGAAATGTCACAGTGGAATTGCATTTCAATGAAACAAGCACCACAAATAGATCATGACTGTATAGTTTAACAATACTCGCAGCTTCCTCAGCACTGCACTCGTGCTGAGTTTCTGTAGTGTAGTGGTGATCACGTTTGTCCTGCACGCAAAAGGTCCCCAGTTCGAAACTGGGCAGAAACATTTTCGAAACAAACCCAAACGTCTGACCACGATGGATGCAATCATTGACATTCCCCATTAACACAACACAATTTCTCAAAGTCCTATTTCTCTTGCACATTGTGTGCACAATGCCTTGCAATCGCTCCTCTTTCTTGTCCTGATGCTGCAGAAAGTTCCTCAAAACCTAGCACTTGCACTTCATTTGGCTCAGATTAGATTAGAAACCTGCAACACTAGCTTGCTAAGTCACAGCTGATCTAAGTCTCATTTCAGACGAGGCAAAAGCACATCAGCAATTCACTTTCGCCAGCTCCACATTCGTTGAGACAGGGGCATGCCGCAATATTTTAACCCGCACTGTCCAATTACTCGCTGCTAGCAGCAAGAGGGGTCTGCTGCCTCAATCAACAGGTTACTGGCCATCTCAGGGAGGTAAAATAGCACAACCCGGGCCAAATCTCCCCAGAAACCAAGCACAGGCTCAGCAAAACG
This sequence comes from Heterodontus francisci, assembly GCF_036365525.1. Taxonomy (NCBI): domain Eukaryota; kingdom Metazoa; phylum Chordata; class Chondrichthyes; order Heterodontiformes; family Heterodontidae; genus Heterodontus; species Heterodontus francisci. The sequence continues at coordinate 38,243,422 of NC_090392.1, read as the reverse complement.
TAGGCACATGATATCCGGGCCACTAAACCTCCGAGCAGCTCGAACAGAACACCCAAGTGACTGAAACTTTCTTTGAGTTGCAATGATGAATCTCCGGTGGAAACAAGTTTGGGGAAAATGCTCCTCCTGAACATTTATTTTTGGGTAAAAGGGGCAAAAATCCTTTTCAATTTAACCACTGCTGCAGCAGATTCTTGGTGTCTTAAGCACCTTGACAACGCAGCTCTGAACATGCAGCCGCAATTATGACAAGGGGTAAAGGTTCATGACACGCAGAGGGGAAAAAGTTATTTAAGTTATGACATTCGCTCACAGACCTATTAGCGTTTTGTTCAGTCAGTAACAGAGACATACCTGGGTTTATTGATGCAGATTAACATAACTATTCAGCGTCACGCAGAGCCGCGAAGAGTACTTTGCCACCCTCAAAGACGGACACAGCTGATTCTGTAACTGAAGCTAAGGAAACAGGCAGACGTGCCAAATTATCACTTTGTATTGTTCTTCATTTGGCGAGTAACAGGAAAATTAACAAGGTGGCGTTGAAAATGAGATGCACTGCGGCTCCGCTCAATATCAACCCGCTCCTTCATATTGAACTGAGGAAGACTATACATGAATAAAAGCAAAATACTGTGGATGCTGGAAATCTGAAATAAAAGCAAGAAATTCTGGAATTACTCAGCAGGTCTGGCAGCATCTGTGGAGAGAGAAGCAGAGTTAACATTTCGGCTCAGTGACCCTTCTTCAGAACTGGCAAATATTAGAAAAGTCAAAGGTTAGAAGCAAGTAAAGCGGGGGTGGAGCAAGAGATAACAAAGGAGAAGGTGTAGATTGGGCAAGGCCACAGAATAGCTGACCAGAAGGTCATGGAGCAAAGGCAAACAATATGTTAATGGTGTGTTGAAAGACAAAGCATTAGTACAGATAGGACTGTTAACGGACTGAAAATTGAACAGCAGCAAGTACAAACATGAAAACAAAACAGTGGGTAAGTAAACTGAACAAACTAAGATGCAATAAAATAAACATACAAAAAAATGCAAAAAATGTAAAAAAGAAAAATAACAAAAAGTGAAAGTAAAATGGGGGGCCGTCACGAACTGAAATTATTGAACTCAATATTCAGTCCGGCACGCTCTCGTGTGCAATGGTTAGCACCGCAGCCTCACAGCTCCAGCGACCCGGTTTCAATTCTGGGCACTGCCTGTGTGGTGTTTGCAAGTTCTCCCTGTGTCTGCGTGGGATTCCTCCGGGTGCTCCGGTTTCCTCCCACATGCCAAAGACTTGCTGGTTGATAGGTTAATTGGCCATTCCCAATTGCCCCTAGTAAAGGTAGGTGATAGGGAAATATAGGGAAGGTGGGGATGTGGTAGGAATATGGAATTCGTGTAGGATTAGTATAAATGGGTGGTCGATGGTCGGCACAGACTCGGTGGGCCGAAGGGCCTGTTTCAGTGCTGTATCACGAAACTAAACTAATCGGTCAACGAGATGCTGTTTTTCGAGCTTGCTTTGTTGTTCACTGGAACACTGCAGCAAGCCCAGGATAGAGATGTGAGCATGAGAGCAGCGGGGAGTCTTGAAATGGCAAGCAACCAGAAGCTCAGGGTCCAGCTTGCGGACTGAGCGGACGTGTTCCGCAAAGCGGTCACCCAGTCTGCGTTTGGTCTCCCCAATAAACATGAATATACATTAATTGGATTTAGGCGCCAGTATGTTGCAAAACGAGAAGAAAGAAAGGCACAAATGGCATTAACACTGACTTTACAAATGATTCACTGAAAAATTCTTTCATTTGCTGGAAAAGATGAATATTGTGCATCTGAAAATGGGCACCATGGGATTGTGTTGCATACTGACCTGTTTTCCTGTATTTGCCTGTCATCTATACAATTCAATTTGTGTTGGATATCGCTGAGAATCTCATTTCAAGATGCGGGCACAGATATTAATATAATCCTACTGAAAGTTTAATCCTGGAACAAATCCTGTGTGACGTGGATTGCAACGTTTAGAGGGCTGTGCAGCTAAGGTGAGGAAGACGGGAATGATGTGGTTGATGTTTGCATGGAATGCATTGCAAACTTGGGTTACGTTGCTTGATTTCATTCTACACCTTGAAATTCAGAAGCAAGTGAGGCACCAGGTGGAAACCAACAGCTGTCTCTGTGGAAGCGGGGACATGGCTTCCTAATCTAACCATTTGAACTCTGAAAACATTCTGCTGGATCTGAACTGCCCTGTATACCAAGGCCAATTTGTATACTTTATAAAGTGGAATGCCCAGAACTATGCAGAGTACTCCAGGTGGGGTCTAACCAGGACATTATATAGCTGTAGCGAAGCTTCGCCCCCATTATTTAACTGCCTCTGTTACGCATTCTACTGCTCGGGTAATCACATTGTATGTTGCAAATCAGCAAAATAAGGACGCATTTGATAAAAATAAAGAGTTTAAAAGCACAAATATGCGTCAGTGCAATCAGTAAATAATGAGAAATGAAATCCAGAACTTGGCAAGAATCCCAAGTGGATGTCTTGGAGTGGTTGGGGAAGGGAATCTTTGTCAATGATGGCACACTGTGCATTGACACTGCAGCAGCTGCTCCACCTCTTACAAACTTAGTTTCTTAAGTGAGAGTTGACAAAAAAGGGAATTGGATAATTGCATGAAAGGAGAGGCAAACAAAAGCAGAGCGAAGGAAATGGGCCCAACTGCAAGTCTTTGAAAAAAGTGGCAATGGTACGATGGCCTGAATGGCCTGGCAATGTGTTGTGCACTGCTGAGCGTCCATTGCTGGGTCAATACCTCTGCAGCCTTGCAAAATGTCACAGTGGAATTGCATTTCAATGAAACAAGCACCACAAATAGATCTTGACTGTATAGTTTAACAATACTTGCAGATTCCTCAGACATGCAACCGTGCTGAGTTTCTGTAGTGTAGTGGTGATCACGTTTGTCTAACACGCAAAAGGTCCCCAGTTCGAAACTGGGCAGGAACATTTTCGAAACAAACCCAAACTTCTGACCACGATATATGCAATCATTGACATTCCCCATTAACACAACACAATTTCTCAAAGTCCTATTTCTCTTGCACATAGTGTGCACAATGCCTTGCAATCGCTCCTCTTTCTTGTCCTGATGCTGCAGAAAGTTCCTCAAAACCTAGCACTTGCACTTCATTTGGCTCAGATTAGAATAGAAACCTGCAACACTAGCTTGCTGAGTAACAGCTGATCTAAGTCTCATTTCAGACGAGGCAAAAGCACATCAGCAATTCACTTTTGCCAGCTCCACATTCGTTGAGACAGGGGCACGCTGCAATATTTTGACCCGTACTGTCCAATTACTCGCTGCGAGCAGCAAGAGGGGTCTGCTGCCTCAATCAACAGGTTACTGGCCATCTCAGGGAGATAAAATAGCACAACCCGGGCCAAATCTCCCCAGAAACCAAGCACAGGCTCAGCAAAACGTAGGCACATGATATCCGGGCCACTAAACCTCCGAGCAGCTCGAACAGAACACCCAAGTGACTGAAACTTTCTTTGAGTTGCAATGATGAATCTCCGGTGGAAACAAGTTTGGGGAAAATGCTCCTCCTGAACATTTCTTTTTGGGTAAAAGGGGCAAAAATCCTTTTCAATTTAACCACTGCTGCAGCAGATTCTTGGTGTCTTAAGCACCTTGACAACGCAGCTCTGAACATGCAGCCGCAATTATGACAAGGGGTAAAGGTTCATGACACGCAGAGGGGAAAAAGTTATTTAAGTTATGACATTCGCTCACAGACCTATTAGCGTTTTGTTCAGTCAGTAACAGAGACATACCTGGGTTTATTGATGCAGATTAACATAACTATTCAGCGTCACGCAGAGCCGCGAAGAGTACTTTGCCACCCTCAAAGACGGACACAGCTGATTCTGTAACTGAAGCTAAGGAAACAGGCAGACGTGCCAAATTATCACTTTGTATTGTTCTTCATTTGGCGAGTAACAGGAAAATTAACAAGGTGGCGTTGAAAATGAGATGCACTGCGGCTCCGCTCAATATCAACCCGCTCCTTCATATTGAACTGAGGAAGACTATACATGAATAAAAGCAAAATACTGTGGATGCTGGAAATCTGAAATAAAAGCAAGAAATTCTGGAATTACTCAGCAGGTCTGGCAGCATCTGTGGAGAGAGAAGCAGAGTTAACATTTCGGCTCAGTGACCCTTCTTCAGAACTGGCAAATATTAGAAAAGTCAAAGGTTAGAAGCAAGTAAAGCGGGGGTGGAGCAAGAGATAACAAAGGAGAAGGTGTAGATTGGGCAAGGCCACAGAATAGCTGACCAGAAGGTCATGGAGCAAAGGCAAACAATATGTTAATGGTGTGTTGAAAGACAAAGCATTAGTACAGATAGGACTGTTAACGGACTGAAAATTGAACAGCAGCAAGTACAAACATGAAAACAAAACAGTGGGTAAGTAAACTGAACAAACTAAGATGCAATAAAATAAACATACAAAAAAATGCAAAAAATGTAAAAAAGAAAAATAACAAAAAGTGAAAGTAAAATGGGGGGCCGTCACGAACTGAAATTATTGAACTCAATATTCAGTCCGGCACGCTCTCGTGTGCAATGGTTAGCACCGCAGCCTCACAGCTCCAGCGACCCGGTTTCAATTCTGGGCACTGCCTGTGTGGTGTTTGCAAGTTCTCCCTGTGTCTGCGTGGGATTCCTCCGGGTGCTCCGGTTTCCTCCCACATGCCAAAGACTTGCTGGTTGATAGGTTAATTGGCCATTCCCAATTGCCCCTAGTAAAGGTAGGTGATAGGGAAATATAGGGAAGGTGGGGATGTGGTAGGAATATGGAATTCGTGTAGGATTAGTATAAATGGGTGGTCGATGGTCGGCACAGACTCGGTGGGCCGAAGGGCCTGTTTCAGTGCTGTATCACGAAACTAAACTAATCGGTCAACGAGATGCTGTTTTTCGAGCTTGCTTTGTTGTTCACTGGAACACTGCAGCAAGCCCAGGATAGAGATGTGAGCATGAGAGCAGCGGGGAGTCTTGAAATGGCAAGCAACCAGAAGCTCAGGGTCCAGCTTGCGGACTGAGCGGACGTGTTCCGCAAAGCGGTCACCCAGTCTGCGTTTGGTCTCCCCAATAAACATGAATATACATTAATTGGATTTAGGCGCCAGTATGTTGCAAAACGAGAAGAAAGAAAGGCACAAATGGCATTAACACTGACTTTACAAATGATTCACTGAAAAATTCTTTCATTTGCTGGAAAAGATGAATATTGTGCATCTGAAAATGGGCACCATGGGATTGTGTTGCATACTGACCTGTTTTCCTGTATTTGCCTGTCATCTATACAATTCAATTTGTGTTGGATATCGCTGAGAATCTCATTTCAAGATGCGGGCACAGATATTAATATAATCCTACTGAAAGTTTAATCCTGGAACAAATCCTGTGTGACGTGGATTGCAACGTTTAGAGGGCTGTGCAGCTAAGGTGAGGAAGACGGGAATGATGTGGTTGATGTTTGCATGGAATGCATTGCAAACTTGGGTTACGTTGCTTGATTTCATTCTACACCTTGAAATTCAGAAGCAAGTGAGGCACCAGGTGGAAACCAACAGCTGTCTCTGTGGAAGCGGGGACATGGCTTCCTAATCTAACCATTTGAACTCTGAAAACATTCTGCTGGATCTGAACTGCCCTGTATACCAAGGCCAATTTGTATACTTTATAAAGTGGAATGCCCAGAACTATGCAGAGTACTCCAGGTGGGGTCTAACCAGGACATTATATAGCTGTAGCGAAGCTTCGCCCCCATTATTTAACTGCCTCTGTTACGCATTCTACTGCTCGGGTAATCACATTGTATGTTGCAAATCAGCAAAATAAGGACGCATTTGATAAAAATAAAGAGTTTAAAAGCACAAATATGCGTCAGTGCAATCAGTAAATAATGAGAAATGAAATCCAGAACTTGGCAAGAATCCCAAGTGGATGTCTTGGAGTGGTTGGGGAAGGGAATCTTTGTCAATGATGGCACACTGTGCATTGACACTGCAGCAGCTGCTCCACCTCTTACAAACTTAGTTTCTTAAGTGAGAGTTGACAAAAAAGGGAATTGGATAATTGCATGAAAGGAGAGGCAAACAAAAGCAGAGCGAAGGAAATGGGCCCAACTGCAAGTCTTTGAAAAAAGTGGCAATGGTACGATGGCCTCAATGGCCTGGCAATGTGTTGTGCACTGCTGAGCGTCCATTGCTGGGTCAATACCTCTGCAGCCTTGCAAAATGTCACAGTGGAATTGCATTTCAATGAAACAAGCACCACAAATAGATCTTGACTGTATAGTTTAACAATACTTGCAGATTCCTCAGACATGCAACCGTGCTGAGTTTCTGTAGTGTAGTGGTGATCACGTTTGTCTAACACGCAAAAGGTCCCCAGTTCGAAACTGGGCAGGAACATTTTCGAAACAAACCCAAACTTCTGACCACGATATATGCAATCATTGACATTCCCCATTAACACAACACAATTTCTCAAAGTCCTATTTCTCTTGCACATAGTGTGCACAATGCCTTGCAATCGCTCCTCTTTCTTGTCCTGATGCTGCAGAAAGTTCCTCAAAACCTAGCACTTGCACTTCATTTGGCTCAGATTAGAATAGAAACCTGCAACACTAGCTTGCTGAGTAACAGCTGATCTAAGTCTCATTTCAGACGAGGCAAAAGCACATCAGCAATTCACTTTTGCCAGCTCCACATTCGTTGAGACAGGGGCACGCTGCAATATTTTGACCCGCACTGTCCAATTACTCGCTGCGAGCAGCAAGAGGGGTCTGCTGCCTCAATCAACAGGTTACTGGCCATCTCAGGGAGATAAAATAGCACAACCCGGGCCAAATCCCCCAGAAACCAAGCACAGGCTCAGCAAAACGTAGGCACATGATATCCGGGCCACTAAACCTCCGAGCAGCTCGAACAGAACACCCAAGTGACTGAAACTTTCTTTGAGTTGCAATGATGAATCTCCGGTGGAAACAAGTTTGGGGAAAATGCTCCTCCTGAACATTTCTTTTTGGTTAAAAGGGGCAAAAATCCTTTTCAATTTAACAACTTCTGCAGCAGATTCTTGGTGTCTTAAGCACCTTGACAACGCAGCTCTGAACATGCAGCCGCAATTATAACAAGGGGTAAAGGTTCATGACACGCAGAGGGGAAAAAGTTATTTAAGTTATGACATTCGCTCACAGACCTATTAGCGTTTTGTTCAGTCAGCAACAGAGACATACCTGGGTTTATTGATGCAGATTAACATAACTATTCAGCGTCACGCAGAGCCGCGAAGAGTACTTTGCCTCCCTTAAAGACGGACACAGCTGATTCTGTAACTGAAGCTAAGGAAACAGGCAGACGTGCCAAATTATCACTTTGTATTGTTCTTCATTTGGCGAGTAACAGGAAAACTAACAAGGTGGCGTTGAAAATGAGATGCACTGCGGCTCCGCTCAATATCAATCCGCTCCTTCATATTGAACTGAGGAAGACTATACATGAATAAAAGCAAAATACTGTGGATGCTGGAAATCTGAAATAAAAGAAAGAAATTCTGGAATTACTCAGCAGGTCTGGCAGCATCTGTGGAGAGAGAAGCAGAGTTAACATTTCGGCTCAGTGACCCTTCTTCAGAACTGGCAAATATTAGAAAAGTCAAAGGTTAGAAGCAAGTAAAGCGGGGGTGGAGCAAGAGATAACAAAGGAGAAGGTGTAGAGTGGGCAAGGCCACAGAATAGCTGACCAGAAGGTCATGGAGCAAAGGCAAACAATATGTTAATGGTGTGTTGAAAGACAAAGCATTAGTACAGATAGGACTGTTAACGGACTGAAAATTGAACAGCAGCAAGTACAAACATGAAAACAAAACAGTGGGTAAGTAAACTGAACAAACTAAGATGAAATAAAATAAACATACAAAAAAATGCAAAAAATGTAAAAAAGAAAAATAACAAAAAGTGAAAGTAAAATGGGGGGCCCGTCACGAACTGAAATTATTGAACTCAATATTCAGTCCGGCACGCTCTCGTGTGCAATGGTTAGCACCGCAGCCTCACAGCTCCAGCGACCCGGTTTCAATTCTGGGCACTGCCTGTGTGGTGTTTGCAAGTTCTCCCTGTGTCTGCGTGGGATTCCTCCGGGTGCTCCGGTTTCCTCCCACATGCCAAAGACTTGCTGGTTGATAGGTTAATTGGCCATTCCCAATTGCCCCTAGTAAAGGTAGGTGATAGGGAAATATAGGGAAGGTGGGGATGTGGTAGGAATATGGAATTCGTGTAGGATTAGTATAAATGGGTGGTCGATGGTCGGCACAGACTCGGTGGGCCGAAGGGCCTGTTTCAGTGCTGCATCACGAAACTAAACTAATCGGTCAACGAGATGCTGTTTTTCGAGCTTGCGTTGTTGTTCACTGGAACACTGCAGCAAGCCCAGGATAGAGATGTAAGCATGAGAGCAGCGGGGAGTCTTGAAATGGCAAGCAACCAGAAGCTCAGGGTCCTGCTTGGGGACTGAGCGGACGTGTTCCGCAAAGCGATCACCCAGTCTGCGTTTGGTCTCCCCAATAAACATGAAGATACATTAATTGGATTCAGGCGCCAGTATGTTGCAAAACGAGAAGAAAGAAAGGCACAAATGGCAATAACACTGACTTTACAAATGATTCACTGAAAAATTCTTTCATTTGCTGGAAAAGATGAATATTGTGCATCTGAAAATAGGCACCATGGGATTGTGTTGCATACTGACCTGTTTTCCTGTATTTGCCTGTCATCTATACAATTCAATTTGTGTTGGATATCGCTGAGAATCTCATTTCAAGATGCGGGCACAGATATTAATATAATCCTACTGAAAGTTTAATCCTGGAACAAATCCTGTGTGACGTGGATTGCAACGTTTAGAGGGCTGTGCAGCTAAGGTGAGGAAGACGGGAATGATGTGGTTGATGATTGCATGGAATGCATTGCAAACTTGGGTTACGTTGCTTGATTTCATTCTACACCTTGAAATTCAGAAGCAAGTGAGGCACCAGGTGGAAACCAACAGCTGTCTCTGTGGAAGCGGGGACATGGCTTCCTAATCTAACCATTTGAACTCTGAAAACATTCTGCTGGATCTGAACTGCCCTGTATACCAAAGCCAATTTGTATACTTTATAAAGTGGAATGCCCAGAACTATGCAGAGTACTCCAGGTGGGGTCTAACCAGGACATTATATAGCTGTAGCGAAGCTTCGCCCCCATTATTTAACTGCCTCTGTTACGCATTTTCCTGCTCGGGTAATCACATTGTATGTTGCAAATCAGCAAAATAAGGACGCATTTGATAAAAATAAAGAGTTTAAAAGCACAAATATGTGTCAGTGCAATCAGTAAATAATGAGAAATGAAATCCAGAACTTGGCAAGAATCCCAAGTGGATGTCTTGGAGTGGTTGGGGAAGGGAATCTTTGTCAATGATGGCACACTGTGCATTGACACTGCAGCAGCTGCTCCACCTCTTCCAAACTTAGTTTCTTAAGTGAGAGTTGACAAAAAAGGGAATTGGATAATTGCATGAAAGGAGAGGCAAACAAAAGCAGAGCGAAGGAAATGGGCCCAACTGGCAAGTCTTTGAAAAAACTGGCAATGGTACGATGGCCTCAATGGCCTGGCAATGTGTTGTGCACTGCTGAGCGTCCATTGCTGGGTCAATACCTCTGCAGCCTTGCAAAATGTCACAGTGGAATTGCATTTCAATGAAACAAGCACCACAAATCGATCATGACTGTATAGTTTAACAATACTTGAAGCTTCCTCAGCGCTGCCACCGCGCTGAGTTTCTGTAGTGTAGTGGTGATCACGTTTGTCTAACATGCAAAAGGTCCCCAGTTCGAAACTGGGCCGAAACATTTTCGAAACAAACCCAAACGTCTGACCACGAAAGATGCAATCATTGACATTCCCCATTAACACAACACAATTTCTCAAAGTCCTATTTCTCTTGCACATTGTGTGCACAATGCCTTGCAATCGCTCCTCTTTCTAGTCCTGATGCTGCAGAAAGTTCCTCAAAACCTAGCACTTGCACTTCATTTGGCTCAGATTAGAATAGAAACCTGCAACACTAGCTTGCTAAGTCACAGCTGATCTAAGTCTCATTTCAGACGAGGCAAAAGCACATCAGCAATTCACTTTCGCCAGCTCCACATTCGTTGAGACAGGGGCACGCCGCAATATTTTAACCCGCACTGTCCAATTACTCGCTGCTAGCAGCAAGAGGGGTCTGCTGCCTCAATCAACAGGTTACTGGCCATCTCAGGGAGGTAAAATAGCACAACCCGGGCCAAATCTCCCCAGAAACCAAGCACAGGCTCAGCAAAACGTAGGCACATGATATCCGGGCCACTAAACCTCCGAGCAGCTCGAACAGAACACCCAAGTGACTGAAACTTTCTTTGGGTTGCAATGATGAATCTCCGGTGGAAACAAGTTTAGGGAAAATGCTCCTCCTGAACATTTCTTTTTGGGTAAAAGGGGCAAAAATCCTTTTCAATTTAACCACTGCTGCAGCAGATTCTTGGTGTCTTAAGCACCTTGAAAACGCAGCTCTTAACATGCAGCCGCAATTATGACAAGGGGTAAAGGTTCATGACACGCAGAGGGGAAAAAGTTATTTAAGTTATGACAGTCGCTCACAGACTTATTAGCGTTTTGTTCAGTCAGTAACAGAGACATACCTGGGTTTATTGATGCAGATTAACATAACTATTCAGCGTCACGCAGAGCTCGAAGAGTACTTTGCCTCCCTTAAAGACGGACACAGCTGATTCTGTAACTGAAGCTAAGGAAACAGGCAGACGTGCCAAATTATCACTTTGTATTGTTCTTCATTCGGCGAGTAACAGGAAAACTAACAAGGTGGCGTTGAAAATGAGATGCACTGCGGCTCCGCTCAATATCAACCCGCTCCTTCATATTGAACTGAGGAAGAATATACATGAATAAAAGCAAAATACTGTGGATGCTGGAAATCTGAAATAAAAACAAGAAATTCTGGAAATACTCAGCAGGTCTGGCAGCATCTGTGGAGAGAGAAGCAGAGTTAACATTTCGGCTCAGTGACCCTTCTTCAGAACTGGCAAATATTAGAAAAGTCAAAGGTTAGAAGCAAGTAAAGCGGGGGTGGAGCAAGAGATAACAAAGGAGAAGGTGCAGATTGGGCAAGGCCACAGAATAGCTGACCAGAAGGTCATGGAGCAAAGGCAAACAATATGTTAATGGTGTGTTGAAAGACAAAGCATTCGTACAGATAGGACTGTTAATGGACTGAAAATTGAACAGCAGCAAGTACAAACATGAAAACAAAACAGTGGGTAAGTAAACTGAACAAACTAAGATGAAATAAAATAAACATACAAAAAAATGTAAAAAATGTAAAAAAGAAAAATAACAAAAAGTGAAAGTAAAATGGGGGGCCCGTCATGATCTGAAATTATTGAACTCAATGTTCAGTCCGGCACGCTCTCGTGTGCAATGGTTAGCACCGCAGCCTCACAGCTCCAGCGACCCGGTTTCAATTCTGGGCACTGCCTGTGTGGTGTTTGCAAGTTCTCCCTGTGTCTGCGTGGGATTCCTCCGGGTGCTCCGGTTTCCTCCCACATGCCAAAGACTTGCTGGTTGATAGGTTAATTAGCCATTCCCAATTGCCCCTAGTAAAGCTAGGTGGGAGGGAAATATAGGGAAGGTGGGGATGTGGTAGGAATATGGAATTCGTGTAGGATTAGTATAAATGGGTGGTCGATGGTCGGCACAGACTCGGTGGGCCGAAGGGCCTGTTTCAGTGCTGCATCACGAAACTAAACTAATCGGTCAACGAGATGCTGTTTTTCGAGCTTGCGTTGTTGTTCACTGGAACACTGCAGCAAGCCCAGGATAGAGATGTAAGCATGAGAGCAGCGGGGAGTCTTGAAATGGCAAGCAACCAGAAGCTCAGGGTCCTGCTTGCGGACTGAGTGGACGTGTTCCGCAAAGCGATCACCCAGTCTGCGTTTGGTCTCCCCAATAAACATGAATATACATTAATTGGATTTAGGCGCCAGTATGTTGCAAAACGAGAAGAAAGAAAGGCACAAATGGCATTAACACTGACTTTACAAATGATTCACTGAAAAATTCTTTCATTTGCTGGAAAAGATGAATATTGTGCATCTGAAAATAGGCACCATGGGATTGTGTTGCATACTGACCTGTTTTCCTGTATTTGCCTGTCATCTATACAATTCAATTTGTGTTGGATATCGCTGAGAATCTCATTTCAAGATGCGGGCACAGATATTAATATAATCCTACTGAAAGTTTAATCCTGGAACAAATCCTGTGTGACGTGGATTGCAACGTTTAGAGGGCTGTGCAGCTAAGGTGAGGAAGACGGGAATGATGTGGTTGATGATTGCATGGAATGCATTGCAAACTTGGGTTACGTTGCTTGATTTCATTCTACACCTTGAAATTCAGAAGTAAGTGAGGCACCAGGTGGAAACCAACAGCTGTCTCTGTGGAAGCGGGGACATGGCTTCCTAATCTAACCATTTGAACTCTGAAAACATTCTGCTGGATCTGAACTGCCCTGTATACCAAGGCCAATTTGTATACTTTATAAAGTGGAATGCCCAGAACTATGCAGAGTACTCCAGGTGGGGTCTAACCAGGACATTATATAGCTGTAGCGAAGCTTCGCCCCCATTATTTAACTGCCTCTGTTACGCATTCTACTGCTCGGGTAATCACATTGTATGTTGCAAATCAGCAAAATAAGGACGCATTTGATAAAAATAAAGAGTTTAAAAGCACAAATATGTGTCAGTGCAATCAGTAAATAATGAGAAATGAAATCCAGAACTTGGCAAGAATCCCAAGTGGATGTCTTGGAGTGGTTGGGGAAGGGAATCTTGTCAATGATGGCACACTGTGCATTGACTCTGCAGCAGCTGCTGCACCTCTTCCAAACTTAGTTTCTTAAGTGAGAGTTTACAAAAAAGGGAATTGGATAATTGCATGAAAGGAGAGGCAAACAAAAGCAGAGCGAAGGAAGTGGGCCCAACTGGCAAGTCTTTGAAAAAAGTGGCAATGGTACGATGGCCTGAATGGCCTGGCAATGTGTTGTGCACTGCTGAGCGTCCATTGCTGGGTCAATACCTCTGCAGCCTTGCAAAATGTCACAGTGGAATTGCATTTCAATGAAACAAGCACCACAAATAGATTATGACTGTATAGTTTAACAATACTTGCAGCTTCCTCAGCCTTGGGACCGTGCTGAGTTTCTGTAGTGTAGTGGTGATCACGTTTGTCTTACACGCAAAAGGTCCCCAGTTCGAAACTGGGCAGAAACATTTTCGAAACAAACCCAAACGTCTGACCACGAAAGATGCAATAATTGACATTCCCCATTCACACAACACAATTTCTCAAAGTCCTATTTCTCTTGCACATTGTGTGCACAATGCCTTGCAATCGCTCCTCTTTCTAGTCCTGATGCTGCAGAAAGTTCCTCAAAAACTAGCACTTGCACTTCATTTGGCTCAGATTAGAATGGAAACCTGCAACACTTGCTTGCGAAGTCACAGCTGATCTCAGTCTCATTTCAGACGAGGCAAAAGCACATCAGCAATTCACTTTCGCCAGCTCCACATTCGTTGAGACAGGGGCACACCGCAATATTTTAACCCGCACTGTCCAATTACTCGCTGCTAGCAGCAAGAGGGGTCTGCTGCCTCAATCAACAGGTTCCTGGCCATCTCAGGGAGGTAAAATAGCACAACCCGGGCCAAATCTCCCCAGAAACCAAGCACAGGCTCAGCAAAACGTAGGCACATGATATCCGGGCCACTAAACCTCCGAGCAGCTCGAACAGAACACCCAAGTGACTGAAACTTTCTTTGAGTTGCAATGATGAATCTCCGGTGGAAACAAGTTTGGGGAAAATGCTCCTCCTGAACATTTCTTTTTGGGTAAAAGGGGCAAAAATCCTTTTCAATTTAACCACTGCTGCAGCAGATTCTTGGTGTCTTAAGCACCTTGACAACGCAGCTCTGAACATGCAGCCGCAATTATGACAAGGGGTAAAGGTTCATGACACGCAGAGGGGAAAAAGTTATTTAAGTTATGACATTCGCTCACAGACCTATTAGCGTTTTGTTCAGTCAGTAACAGAGACATACCTGGGTTTATTGATGCAGATTAACATAACTATTCAGCGTCACGCAGAGCCGCGAAGAGTACTTTGCCTCCCTTAAAGACGGACACAGCTGATTCTGTAACTGAAGCTAAGGAAACAGGCAGACGTGCCAAATTATCACTTTGTATTGTTCTTCATTTGGCGAGTAACAGGAAAACTAACAAGGTGGCGTTGAAAATGAGATGCACTGCAGCTCCGCTCAATATCAACCCGCTCCTTCATATTGAACTGAGGAAGAATATACATGAATAAAAGCAAAATACTGTGGATGCTGGAAATCTGAAATAAAAACAAGAAATTCTGGAAATACTCAGCAGGTCTGGCAGCATCTGTGGAGAGAGAAGCAGAGTTAACATTTCGGCTCAGTGACCCTTCTTCAGTACTGGCAAATATTAGAAAAGTCAAAGGTTAGAAGCAAGTAAAGCGGGGGTGGAGCAAGAGATAACAAAGGAGAAGGTGCAGATTGGGCAAGGCCACATAATAGCTGACCAGAAGGTCATGGAGCAAAGGCAAACAATATGTTAATGGTGTGTTGAAAGACAAAGCATTCGTACAGATAGGACTGTTAACGGACTGAAAATTGAACAGCAGCAAGTACAAACATGAAAACAAAACAGTGGGTAAGTAATCTGAACAAACTAAGATGAAATAAAATAAACATACAAAAAAATGTAAAAAATGTAAAAAAGAAAAATAACAAAAAGTGAAAGTAAAATGGGGGGCCCGTCATGATCTGAAATTATTGAACTCAATGTTCAGTCCGGCACGCTCTCGTGTGCAATGGTTAGCACCGCAGCCTCACAGCTCCAGCGACCCGGTTTCAATTCTGGGCACTGCCTGTGTGGTGTTTGCAAGTTCTCCCTGTGTCTGCGTGGGATTCCTCCGGGTGCTCCGGT
Organism: Heterodontus francisci; assembly: GCF_036365525.1. Taxonomy (NCBI): domain Eukaryota; kingdom Metazoa; phylum Chordata; class Chondrichthyes; order Heterodontiformes; family Heterodontidae; genus Heterodontus; species Heterodontus francisci. The sequence goes on along the minus strand of NC_090392.1, from coordinate 38,228,234 downwards.
TTCCTCCCACATGCCAAAGACTTGCTGGTTGATAGGTTAATTGGCCATTCCCAATTGCCCCTAGTAAAGCTAGGTGGTAGGGAAATATAGGGAAGGTGGGGATGTGGTAGGAATATGGAATTCGTGTAGGATTAGTATAAATGGGTGGTCGATGGTCGGCACAGACTCGGTGGGCCGAAGGGCCTGTTTCAGTGCTGCATCACGAAACTAAACTAATCGGTCAACGAGATGCTGTTTTTCGAGCTTGCGTTGTTGTTCACTGGAACACTGCAGCAAGCCCAGGATAGAGATGTAAGCATGAGAGCAGCGGGGAGTCTTGAAATGGCAAGCAACCAGAAGCTCAGGGTCCTGCTTGCGGACTGAGCGGACGTGTTCCGCAAAGCGATCACCCAGTCTGCGTTTGGTCTCCCCAATAAACATGAATATACATTAATTGGATTTAGGCGCCAGTATGTTGCAAAACGAGAAGAAAGAAAGGCACAAATGGCATTAACACTGACTTTACAAATGATTCACTGAAAAATTCTTTCATTTGCTGGAAAAGATGAATATTGTGCATCTGAAAATAGGCACCATGGGATTGTGTTGCATACTGACCTGTTTTCCTGTATTTGCCTGTCATCTATACAATTCAATTTGTGTTGGATATCGCTGAGAATCTCATTTCAAGATGCGGGCACAGATATTAATATAATCCTCCTGAAAGTTTAATCCTGGAACAAATCCTGTGTGACGTGGATTGCAACGTTTAGAGGGCTGTGCAGCTAAGGTGAGGAAGACGGGAATGATGTGGTTGATGATTGCATGGAATGCATTGCAAACTTGGGTTACGTTGCTTGATTTCATTCTACACCTTGAAATTCAGAAGCAAGTGAGGCACCAGGTGGAAACCAACAGCTGTCTCTGTGGAAGCGGGGACATGGCTTCCTAATCTAACCATTTGAACTCTGAAAACATTCTGCTGGATCTGAACTGCCCTGTATACCAAGGCCAATTTGTATACTTTATAAAGTGGAATGCCCAGAACTATGCAGAGTACTCCAGGTGGGGTCTAACCAGGACATTATATAGCTGTAGCGAAGCTTCACCCCCATTATTTAACTGCCTCTGTTACGCATTCTACTGCTCGGGTAATCACATTGTATGTTGCAAATCAGCAAAATAAGGACGCATTTGATAAAAATAAAGAGTTTAAAAGCACAAATATGTGTCAGTGCAATCAGTAAATAATGAGAAATGAAATCCAGAACTTGGCAAGAATCCCAAGTGGATGTCTTGGAGTGGTTGGGGAAGGGAATCTTGTCAATGATGGCACACTGTGCATTGACACTGCAGCAGCTGCTGCACCTCTTCCAAACTTAGTTTCTTAAGTGAGAGTTTACAAAAAAGGGAATTGGATAATTGCATGAAAGGAGAGGCAAACAAAAGCAGAGCGAAGGAAGTGGGCCCAACTGGCAAGTCTTTGAAAAAAGTGGCAATGGTACGATGGCCTGAATGGCCTGGCAATGTGTTGTGCACTGCTGAGCGTCCATTGCTGGGTCAATACCTCTGCAGCCTTGCAAAATGTCACAGTGGAATTGCATTTCAATGAAACAAGCACCACAAATAGATCATGACTGTATAGTTTAACAATACTTGCAGCTTCCTCAGCCCTGCGAATGTGCTGAGTTTCTGTAGTGTAGTGGTGATCACGTTTGTCTCACATGCAAAAAGTCCCCAGTTCGAAACTGGGCAGACACGTTTTCGAAACAAACCCAAACGTCTGACCACGAAAGATGCAATCATTGACATCCCCCATTCACACAACACAATTTCTCAAAGTCCTGTTTCTCTTGCACATTGTGTGCACAATGCCTTGCAATCGCTCCTCTTTCTTGTCCTGATGCTGCAGAAAGTTCCTCAAAACCTAGCACTTGCACTTCATTTGGCTCAGATTAGAATAGAAACCTGCAACACGAGCTTGCTAAGTAACAGCTGATCTAAGTCTCATTTCAGACGAGGCAAAAGCACATCAGCAATTCACTTTCGCCAGCTCCACATTCGTTGAGACAGGGGCACGCCGCAATATTTTAACCCGCACTGTCCAATTACTCGCTGCGAGCAGCAAGAGGGGTCTGCTGCCTCAATCAACAGGTTACTGGCCATCTCAGGGAGGTAAAATAGCACAACCCGGGCCAAATCTCCCCAGAAACCAAGCACAGGCTCAGCAAAACGTAGGCACATGATATCCGGGCCACTAAACCTCCGAGCAGCTCGAACAGAACACCCAAGTGACTGAAACTTTCTTTGAGTTGCAATGATGAATCTCCGGTGGAAACAAGTTTGGGGAAAATGCTCCTCCTGAACATTTCTTTTTGGGTAAAAGGGGCAAAAATCCTTTTCAATTTAACCACTGCTGCAGCAGATTCTTGGTGTCTTAAGCACCTTGACAACGCAGCTCTGAACATGCAGCCGCAATTATGACAAGGGGTAAAGGTTCATGACACGCAGAGGGGAAAAAGTTATTTAAGTTATGACATTCGCTCACAGACCTATTAGCGTTTTGTTCAGTCAGTAACAGAGACATACCTGGGTTTATTGATGCAGATTAACATAACTATTCAGCGTCACGCAGAGCCGCGAAGAGTACTTTGCCTCCCTTAAAGACGGACACAGCTGATTCTGTAAGTGAAGCTAAGGAAACAGGCAGACGTGCCAAATTATCACTTTGTATTGTTCTTCATTTGGCGAGTAACAGGAAAACTAACAAGGTGGCGTTGAAAATGAGATGCACTGCGGCTCCGCTCAATATCAACCCGCTCCTTCATATTGAACTGAGGAAGACTATACATGAATAAAAGCAAAATACTGTGGATGCTGGAAATCTGAAATAAAAACAAGAAATTCTGGAATTACTCAGCAGGTCTGGCAGCATCTGTGGAGAGAGAAGCAGAGTTAACATTTCGGCTCAGTGACCCTTCTTCAGAACTGGCAAATATTAGAAAAGTCAAAGGTTAGAAGCAAGTAAAGCGGGGGTGGAGCAAGAGATAACAAAGGAGAAGGTGTAGATTGGGCAAGGCCACAGAATAGCTGACCAGAAGGTCATGGAGCAAAGGCAAACAATATGTTAATGGTGTGTTGAAAGACAAAGCATTAGTGCAGATAGGACTGTTAACGGACTGAAAATTGAACAGCAGCAAGTACAAACATGAAAACAAAACAGTGGGTAAGTAAACTGAACAAACTAAGATGAAATAAAATAAACATACAAAAAAATGCAAAAAATGTAAAAAAGAAAAATAACAAAAAGTGAAAGTAAAATGGGGGGCCCGTCACGATCTGAAATTATTGAACTCAATATTCAGTCCGGCACGCTCTCGTGTGCAATGGTTAGCACCGCAGCCTCACAGCTCCAGCGACCCGGTTTCAATTCTGGGCACTGCCTGTGTGGTGTTTGCAAGTTCTCCCTGTGTCTGCGTGGGATTCCTCCGGGTGCTCCGGTTTCCTCCCACATGCCAAAGACTTGCTGGTTGATAGGTTAATTGGCCATTCCCAATTGCCCCTAGTAAAGGTAGGTGATAGGGAAATATAGGGAAGGTGGGGATGTGGTAGGAATATGGAATTCGTGTAGGATTAGTATAAATGGGTGGTCGATGGTCGGCACAGACTCGGTGGGCCGAAGGGCCTGTTTCAGTGCTGCATCACGAAACTAAACTAATCGTCAACGAGATGCTGTTTTTCGAGCTTGCGTTGTTGTTCACTGGAACACTGCAGCAAGCCCAGGATAGAGATGTGAGCATGAGAGCAGCGGGGAGTCTTGAAATGGCAAGCAACCAGAAGCTCAGGGTCCAGCTTGCGGACTGAGCGGACGTGTTCCGCAAAGCGGTCACCCAGTCTGCGTTTGGTCTCCCCAATAAACATGAATATACATTAATTGGATTTAGGCGCCAGTATGTTGCAAAACGAGAAGAAAGAAAGGCACAAATGGCATTAACTCTGACTTTACAAATGATTCACTGAAAAATTCTTTCATTTGCTGGAAAAGATGAATATTGTGCATCTGAAAATAGGCAACATGAGATTGTGTTGCATACTGACCTATTTTCCTGTATTTGCCTGTCATCTATACAATTCAATTTGTGTTGGATATCGCTGAGAATCTCATTTCAAGATGCGGGCACAGATATTAATATAATCCTACTGAAAGTTTAATCCTGGAACAAATCCTGTGTGACGTGGATTGCAACGTTTAGAGGGCTGTGCAGCTAAGGTGAGGAAGACGGGAATGATGTGGTTGATGATTGCATGGAATGCATTGCAAACTTGGGTTACGTTGCTTGATTTCATTCTGCACCTTGAAATTCAGAAGCAAGTGAGGCACCAGGTGGAAACCAACAGCTGTCTCTGTGGAAGCGGGGACATGGCTTCCTAATCTAACCATTTGAACTCTGAAAACATTCTGCTGGATCTGAACTGCCCAGTATACCAAGGCCAATTTGTATACTTTATAAAGTGGAATGCCCAGAACTATGCAGAGTACTCCAGGTGGGGTCTAACCAGGACATTATATAGCTGTAGCAAAGCTTCGCCCCCATTATTTAACTGCCTCTGTTACGCATTCTACTGCTCGGGTAATCACATTGTATGTTGCAAATCAGCAAAATAAGGACGCATTTGATAAAAATAAAGAGTTTAAAAGCACAAATATGCGTCAGTGCAATCAGTAAATAATGAGAAATGAAATCCAGAACTTGGCAAGAATCCCAAGTGGATGTCTTGGAGTGGTTGGGGAAGGGAATCTTTGTCAATGATGGCACACTGTGCATTGACACTGCAGCAGCTGCTCCACCTCTTACAAACTTAGTTTCTTAAGTGAGAGTTGACAAAAAAGGGAATTGGATAATTGCATGAAAGGAGAGGCAAACAAAAGCAGAGCGAAGGAAATGGGCCCAACTGGCAAGTCTTTGAAAAAACTGGCAATGGTACGATGGCCTCAATGGCCTGGCAATGTGTTGTGCACTGCTGAGCGTCCATTGCTGGGTCAATACCTCTGCAGCCTTGCAAAATGTCACAGTGGAATTGCATTTCAATGAAACAAGCACCACAAATAGATCTTGACTGTATAGTTTAACAATACTTGCAGCTTCCTCAGACCTGCAACCGTGCTGGGTTTCTGTAGTGTAGTGGTGATCACGTTTGTCTAACACGCAAAAGATCCCCAGTTCGAAACTGGGTAGAAACAATTTCGAAACAAACCCAAACTTATGACCACGATATATGCAATCATTGACATTCCCCATTCACACAACACAATTTCTCAAAGTCCTATTTCTCTTGCACATTGTGTGCACAATGCCTTGCAATCGCTCCTCTTTCTTGTCCTGATGCTGCAGAAAGTTCCTCAAAACCTAGCACTTGCACTTCATTTGGCTCAGATTAGAATAGAAACCTGCAACACTAGCTTGCTAAGTCACAGCTGATCTAAGTCTCATTTCAGACGAGGCAAAAGCACATCAGCAATTCACTTTCGCCAGCTCCACATTCGTTGAGACAGGGGCACGCCGCAATATTTTAACCCGCACTGTCCAATTACTCGCTGCTAGCAGCAAGAGGGGTCTGCTGCCTCAATCAACAGGTTACTGGCCATCTCAGGGAGGTAAAATAGCACAACCCGGGCCAAATCTCCCCAGAAACCAAGCACAGGCTCAGCAAAACGTAGGCACATGATATCCGGGCCACTAAACCTCCGAGCAGCTCGAACAGAACACCCAAGTGACTGAAACTTTCTTTGAGTTGCAATGATGAATCTCCGGTGGAAACAAGTTTGGGGAAAATGCTCCTCCTGAACATTTCTTTTTGGGTAAAAGGGGCAAACATCCTTTTCAATTTAACCACTGCTGCAGCAGATTCTTGGTGTCTTAAGCACCTTGACAACGCAGCTCTGAACATGCAGCCGCAATTATGACAAGGTGTAAAGGTTCATGACACGCAGAGGGGAAAAAGTTATTTAAGTTATGACATTCGCTCACAGACCTATTAGCGTTTTGTTCAGTCAGTAACAGAGACATACCTGGGTTTATTGATGCAGATTAACATAACTATTCAGCGTCACGCAGAGCCGCGAAGAGTACTTTGCCTCCCTTAAAGACGGACACAGCTGATTCTGTAAGTGAAGCTAAGGAAACAGGCAGACGTGCCAAATTATCACTTTGTATTGTTCTTCATTTGGCGAGTAACAGGAAAACTAACAAGGTGGCGTTGAAAATGAGATGCACTGCGGCTCCGCTCAATATCAACCCGCTCCTTCATATTGAACTGAGGAAGACTATACATGAATAAAAGCAAAATACTGTGGATGCTGGAAATCTGAAATAAAAGCAAGAAATTCTGGAATTACTCAGCAGGTCTGGCAGCATCTGTGGAGAGAGAAGCAGAGTTAACATTTCGGCTCAGTGACCCTTCTTCAGAACTGGCAAATATTAGAAAAGTCAAAGGTTAGAAGCAAGTAAAGCGGGGGTGGAGCAAGAGATAACAAAGGAGAAGGTGTAGATTGGGCAAGGCCACAGAATAGCTGACCAGAAGGTCATGGAGCAAAGGCAAACAATATGTTAATGGTGTGTTGAAAGACAAAGCATTAGTACAGATAGGACTGTTAACGGACTGAAAATTGAACAGCAGCAAGTACAAACATGAAAACAAAACAGTGGGTAAGTAAACTGAACAAACTAAGATGAAATAAAATAAACATACAAAAAAATGCAAAAAATGTAAAAAAGAAAAATAACAAAAAGTGAAAGTAAAATGGGGGGCCCGTCATGATCTGAAATTATTGAACTCAATATTCAGTCCGGCACGCTCTCGTGTGCAATGGTTAGCACCGCAGCCTCACAGCTCCAGTGACCCGGTTTCAATTCTGGGCACTGCCTGTGTGGTGTTTGCAAGTTCTCCCTGTGTCTGCGTGGGATTCCTCCGGGTGCTCCGGTTTCCTCCCACATGCCAAAGACTTGCTGGTTGATAGGTTAATTGGCCATTCCCAATTGCCCCTAGTAAAGGTAGGTGATAGGGAAATATAGGGAAGGTGGGGATGTGGTAGGAATATGGAATTCGTGTAGGATTAGTATAAATGGGTGGTCGATGGTCGGCACAGACTCGGTGGGCCGAAGGCCTGTTTCAGTGCTGCATCACGAAACTAAACTAATCGGTCAACGAGATGCTGTTTTTCGAGCTTGCGTTGTTGTTCACTTGAACACTACAGCAAGCCCAGGATAGAGATGTGAGCATGAGAGCAGCGGGGAGTCTTGAAATGGCAAGCAACCAGAAGCTCAGGGTCCAGCTTGCGGACTGAGCGGACGTGTTCCGCAAAGCGATCACCCAGTCTGCGTTTGGTCTCCCCAACAAATATGAATATACATTAATTGGATTTAGGCGCCAGTATGTTGCAAAACGAGAAGAAAGAAAGGCACAAATGGCATTAACACTGACTTTACAAATGATTCACTGAAAAATTCTTTCATTTGCTGGTAAAGATGAATATTGTGCATCTGAAAATAGGCACCATGGGATTGTGTTGCATACTGACCTGTTTTCCTGTATTTGCCTGTCATCTATACAATTCAATTTGTGTTGGATATCGCTGAGAATCTCATTTCAAGATGCGGGCACAGATATTAATATAATCCTACTGAAAGTTTAATCCTGGAACAAATCCTGTGTGACGTGGATTGCAACGTTTAGAGGGCTGTGCAGCTAAGGTGAGGAAGACGGGAATGATGTGGTTGATGATTGCATGGAATGCATTGCAAACTTGGGTTACGTTGCTTGATTTCATTCTACACCTTGAAATTCAGAAGCAAGTGAGGCACCAGGTGGAAACCAACAGCTGTCTCTGTGGAAGCAGGGACATGGCTTCCTAATCTAACCATTTGAACTCTGAAAACATTCTGCTGGATCTGAACTGCCCTGTATACCAAGGCCAATTTGTATACTTTATAAAGTGGAATGCCCAGAACTATGCAGAGCACTCCAGGTGGGGTCTAACCAGTACATTATATAGCTGTAGCAAAGCTTCGCCCCCATTATTTAACTGCCTCTGTTACGCATTCTACTGCTCGGGTAATCACATTGTATGTTGCAAATCAGCAAAATAAGGACGCATTTGATAAAAATAAAGAGTTTAAAAGCACAAATATGCGTCAGTGCAATCAGTAAATAATGAGAAATGAAATCCAGAACTTGGCAAGAATCCCAAGTGGATGTCTTGGAGTGGTTGGGGAAGGGAATCTTGTCAATGATGGCACACTGTGCATTGACACTGCAGCAGCTGCTGCACCTCTTCCAAACTTAGTTTCTTAAGTGAGAGTTTACAAAAAAGGGAATTGGATAATTGCATGAAAGGAGAGGCAAACAAAAGCAGAGCGAAGGAAGTGGGCCCAACTGGCAAGTCTTTGAAAAAAGTGGCAATGGTACGATGGCCTGAATGGCCTGGCAATGTGTTGTGCACTGCTGAGCGTCCACTGCTGGGTCAATACCTCTGCAGCCTTGCAAAATGTCACAGTGGAATTGCATTTCAATGAAACAAGCACCACAAATAGATCATGACTGTATAGTTTAACAATACTTGCAGCTTCCTCAGCCTTGCAATCGTGCTGAGTTTCTGTAGTGTAGTGGTGATCACGTTTGTCTCACACGCAAAAGGTCCACAGTTCGAAACTGGGCAGAAACATTTTCGAAACAAACCCAAACGTCTGACCACGATGGATGCAATCATTGACATTCCCCATTAACACAACACAATTTCTCAAAGTCCTATTTCTCTTGCACATTGTGTGCACAATGCCTTGCAATCGCTCCTCTTTCTTGTCCTGATGCTGCAGAAAGTTCCTCAAAACCTAGCACTTGCACTTCATTTGGCTCAGATTAGAATAGAAACCTGCAACACGAGCTTGCTAAGTCACAGCTGATCTAAGTCTCATTTCAGACGAGGCAAAAGCACATCAGCAATTCACTTTCGCCAGCTCCACATTCGTTGAGACAGGGGCACGCCGCAATATTTTAACCCGCACTGTCCAATTACTCGCTGCTCGCAGCAAGAGGGGTCTGCTGCCTCAATCAACAGGTTACTGGCCATCTCAGGGAGGTAAAATAGCACAACCCGGGCCAAATCTCCCCAGAAACCAAGCACAGGCTCAGCACAACGTAGGCACATGATATCCGGGCCACTAAACCTCCGAGCAGCTCGAACAGAACACCCAAGTGACTGAAACTTTCTTTGAGTTGCAATGATGAATCTCCGGTGGAAACAAGTTTGGGGAAAATGCTCCTCCTGAACATTTCTTTTTGGGTAAAAGGGGCAAAAATCCTTTTCAATTTAACCACTGCTGCAGCAGATTCTTGGTGTCTTAAGCACCTTGACAACGCAGCTCTGAACATGCAGCCGCAATTATGACAAGGGGTAAAGGTTCATGACACGCAGAGGGGAAAATGTTATTTAAGTTATGACATTCGCTCACAGACCTATTAGCGTTTTGTTCAGTCAGTAACAGAGACATACCTGGGTTTATTGATGCAGATTAACATAACTATTCAGCATCACGCAGAGCCGCGAAGAGTACTTTGCCTCCCTTAAAGATGGACACAGCTGATTCTGTAACTGAAGCTAAGGAAACAGGCAGACGTGCCAAATTATCACTTTGTATTTTTCTTCATTTGGCGAGTAACAGGAAAACTAACAAGGTGGCGTTGAAAATGAGATGCACTGCGGCTCCGCTCAATATCAACCCGCTCCTTCATATTGAACTGAGGAAGACTATACATGAATAAAAGCAAAATACTGTGGATGCTGGAAATCTGAAATAAAAGCAAGAAATTCTGGAATTACTCAGCAGGTCTGGCAGCATCTGTGGAGAGAGAAGCAGAGTTAACATTTCGGCTCAGTGACCCTTCTTCAGAACTGGCAAATATTAGAAAAGTCAAAGGTTAGAAGCAAGTAAAGCGGGGGTGGAGCAAGAGATAACAAAGGAGAAGGTGTAGATTGGGCAAGGCCACAGAATAGCTGACCAGAAGGTCATGGAGCAAAGGCAAACAATATGTTAATGGTGTGTTGAAAGACAAAGCATTAGTACAGATAGGACTGTTAACGGACTGAAAATTGAACAGCAGCAAGTACAAACATGAAAACAAAACAGTGGGTAAGTAAACTGAACAAACTAAGATGAAATAAAATAAACATACAAAAAAATGTAAAAAATGTAAAAAAGAAAAATAACAAAAAGTGAAAGTAAAATGGGGGGCCCGTCATGATCTGAAATTATTGAACTCGATATTCAGTCCGGCACGCTCTCGTGTGCAGTGGTTAGCACCGCAGCCTCACAGCTCCAGCGACCCGGTTTCAATTCTGGGCACTGCCTGTGTGGTGTTTGCAAGTTCTCCCTGTGTCTGCGTGGGATTCCTCCGGGTGCTCCGGTTTCCTCCCACATGCCAAAGACTTGCTGGTTGATAGGTTAATTGGCCATTCCCAATTGCCCCTAGTAAAGGTAGGTGGTAGGGAAATATAGGGAAAGTGGGGATGTGGTAGGAATATGGAATTCGTGTAGGATTAGTATAAATGGGTGGTCGATGGTCGGCACAGACTCGGTGGGCCGAAGGGCCTGTTTCAGTGCTGCATCACGAAACTAAACTAATCGGTCAACGAGATGCTGTTTTTCGAGCTTGCGTTGTTGTTCACTTGAACACTACAGCAAGCCCAGGATAGAGATGTGAGCATGAGAGCAGCGGGGAGTCTTGAAATGGCAAGCAACCAGAAGCTCAGGGACCTGCTTGGGGACTGAGCGGACGTGTTCCGCAAAGCGATCACCCAGTCTGCGTTTGGTCTCCCCAATAAACATGAATATACATTAATTGGATTTAGGCGCCAGTATGTTGCAAAACGAGAAGAAAGAAAGGCACAAATGGCATTAACACTGACTTTACAAATGATTCACTGAAAAATTCTTTCATTTGCTGGAAAAGATGAATATTGTGCATCTGAAAATAGGCACCATGGGATTGTGTTGCATACTGATCTGTTTTCCTGTATTTGCCTGTCATCTATGCAATTCAATTTGTGTTGGATATCGCTGAGAATCTCATTTCAAGATGCGGACACAGATATTAATATAATCCTACTGAAAGTTTAATCCTGGAACAAATCCTGTGTGACGTGGATTGCAACGTTTAGAGGGCTGTGCAGCTAAGGTGAGGAAGACGGGAATGATGTGGTTGATGATTGCATGGAATGCATTGCAAACTTGGGTTACGTTGCTTGATTTCATTCTACACCTTGAAATTCAGAAGCAAGTGAGGCACCAGGTGGAAACCAACAGCTGTCTCTGTGGAAGCGGGGACATGGCTTCCTAATCTAACCATTTGAACTCTGAAAACATTCTGCTGGATCTGAACTGCCCTGTATACCAAGGCCAATTTGTATACTTTATAAAGTGGAATGCCCAGAACTATGCAGAGTACTCCAGGTGGGGTCTTACCAGGACATTATATAGCTGTAGCGAAGCTTCGCCCCCATTATTTAACTGCCTCTGTTACGCATTCTACTGCTCGGGTAATCACATTGTATGTTGCAAATCAGCAAAATAAGGACGCATTTGATAAAAATAAAGAGTTTAAAAGCACAAATATGTGTCAGTGCAATCAGTAAATAATGAGAAATGAAATCCAGAACTTGGCAAGAATCCCAAGTGGATGTCTTGGAGTGGTTGGGGAAGGGAATCTTGTCAATGATGGCACACTGTGCATTGACACTGCAGCAGCTGCTGCACCTCTTCCAAACTTAGTTTCTTAAGTGAGAGTTTACAAAAAAGGGAATTGGATAATTGCATGAAAGGAGAGGCAAACAAAAGCAGAGCGAAGGAAGTGGGCCCAACTGGCAAGTCTTTGAAAAAAGTGGCAATGGTACGATGGCCTGAATGGCCTGGCAATGTGTTGTGCACTGCTGAGCGTCCATTGCTGGGTCAATACCTCTGCAGCCTTGCAAAATGTCACAGTGGAATTGCATTTCAATGAAACAAGCACCACAAATAGATCATGACTGTATAGTTTAACAATACTTGCAGCTTCCTCAGCCCTGCAACCGTGCTGAGTTTCTGTAGTGTAGTGGTGATCACGTTTGTCTAACACGCAAAAAGTCCCCAGTTCAAAACTGGGCAGAAACATTTTCGAAACAAACCCAAACGTCTGACCACGATGGGTGCAATCATTGACATTCCCCATAAACACAACACAATTTCTCAAAGTCCTATTTCTCTTGCACATTGTGTGCACAATGCCTTGCCATCGCTCCTCTTTCTAGTCCTGATGCTGCAGAAAGTTCCTCAAAACCTAGCACTTGCACTTCATTTGGCTCAGATTAGAATAGAAACCTGCAACACTAGCTTGCTGAGTAACAGCTGATCTAAGTCTCATTTCAGACGAGGCAAAACCACATCAGCAATTCACTTTCGCCAGCTCCACGTTCGTTGAGACAGGGGCACGCCGCAATATTTTGACCCGCACTGTCCAATTACTCGCTGCTGGCAGCAAGAGGGGTCTGCTGCCTCAATCAACAGGTTACTGGCCATCTCAGGGAGGTAAAATAGCACAACCCGGGCCAAATCTCCCCAGAAACCAAGCACAGGCTCAGCAAAACGTAGGCACATGATATCCGGGCCACTAAACCTCCGAGCAGCTCGAACAGAACACCCAAGTGACTGAAACTTTCTTTGAGTTGCAATGATGAATCTCCGGTGGAAACAAGTTTGGGGAAAATGCTCCTCCTGAACATTTCTTTTTGGGTAAAAGGGGCAAAAATCCTTTTCAATTTAACCACTGCTGCGGCAGATTCTTGGTGTCTTAAGCACCTTGAAAACGCAGCTCTTAACATGCAGCCGCAATTATGACAAGGGGTAAAGGTTCATGACACGCAGAGGGGAAAAAGTTATTGAAGTTATGACAGTCGCTCACAGACTTATTAGCGTTTTGTTCAGTCAGTAACAGAGACATACCTGGGTTTATTGATGCAGATTAACATAACTATTCAGCGTCACGCAGAGCTCGAAGAGTACTTTGCCTCCCTTAAAGACGGACACAGCTGATTCTGTAACTGAAGCTAAGGAAACAGGCAGACGTGCCAGATTATCACTTTGTATTGTTCTTCATTCGGCGAGTAACAGGAAAACTAACAATGTGGTGTTGAAAATGAGATGCACTGCGGCTCCGCTCAATATCAACCCGCTCCTTCATATTGAACTGAGGAAGAATATACATGAATAAAAGCAAAATACTGTGGATGCTGGAAATCTGAAATAAAAACAAGAAATTCTGGAAATACTCAGCAGGTCTGGCAGCATCTGTGGAGAGAGAAGCAGAGTTAACATTTCGGCTCAGTGACCCTTCTTCAGAACTGGCAAATATTAGAAAAGTCAAAGGTTAGAAGCAAGTAAAGCGGGGGTGGAGCAAGAGATAACAAAGGAGAAGGTGCAGATTGGGCAAGGCCACAGAAAAGCTGACCAGAATGTCATGGAGCAAAGGCAAACAATATGTTAATGGTGTGTTGAAAGACAAAGCATTCGTACAGATAGGACTGTTAATGGACTGAAAATTGAACAGCAGCAAGTACAAACATGAAAACAAAACAGTGGGTAAGTAAACTGAACAAACTAAGATGAAATAAAATAAACATACAAAAAAATGTAAAAAATGTAAAAAAGAAAAATAACAAAAAGTGAAAGTAAAATGGGGGGCCCGTCATGATCTGAAATTATTGAACTCAATGTTCAGTCCGGCACGCTCTCGTGTGCAATGGTTAGCACCGCAGCCTCACAGCTCCAGCGACCCGGTTTCAATTCTGGGCACTGCCTGTGTGGTATTTGCAAGTTCTCCCTGTGTCTGCGTGGGATTCCTCCGGGTGCTCCGGTTTCCTCCCACATGCCAAAGACTTGCTGGTTGATAGGTTAATTGGCCATTCCCAATTGCCCCTAGTAAAGGTAGGTGGTAGGGAAATATAGGGAAGGTGGGGATGTGGTAGGAATATGGAATTCGTGTAGGATTAGTATAAATGGGTGGTCGATGGTCGGCACAGACTCGGTGGGCCGAAGGGCCTGTTTCAGTGCTGCATCACGAAACTAAACTAATCGGTCAACGAGATGCTGTTTTTCGAGCTTGCGTTGTTGTTCACTGGAACACTGCAGCAAGCCCAGGATAAAGATGTAAGCATGAGAGCAGCGGGGAGTCTTGAAATGGCAAGCAACCAGAAGCTCAGGGTCCTGCTTGCAGACTGAGCGGACGTGTTCCGCAAAGCGATCACCCAGTCTGCGTTTGGTCTCCCCAATAAACATGAATATACATTAATTGGATTTAGGCGCCAGTATGTTGCAAAACGAGAAGAAAGAAAGGCACAAATGGCATTAACACTGACTTTACAAATGATTCACTGAAAAATTCTTTCATTTGCTGGAAAAGATGAATATTGTGCATCTGAAAATAGGCACCATGGGATTGTGTTGCATACTGACCTGTTTTCCTGTATTTGCCTGTCATCTATGCAATTCAATTTGTGTTGGATATCGCTGAGAATCTCATTTCAAGATGCGGGCACAGATATTAATATAATCCTACTGAAAGTTTAATCCTGGAACAAATCCTGTGTGACGTGGATTGCAACGTTTAGAGGGCTGTGCAGCTAAGGTGAGGAAGACGGGAATGATGTGGTTGATGATTGCATGGAATGCATTGCAAACTTGGGTTACGTTGCTTGATTTCATTCTACACCTTGAAATTCAGAAGCAAGTGAGGCACCAGGTGGAAACCAACAGCTGTCTCTGTGGAAGCGGGGACATGGCTTCCTAATCTAACCATTTGAACTCTGAAAACATTCTGCTGGATCTGAACTGCCCTGTATACCAAGGCCAATTTGTATACTTTATAAAGTGGAATGCCCAGAACTATGCAGAGTACTCCAGGTGGGGTCTTACCAGGACATTATATAGCTGTAGCGAAGCTTCACCCCCATTATTTAACTGCCTCTGTTACGCATTCTACTGCTCGGGTAATCACATTGTATGTTGCAAATCAGCAAAATAAGGACGCATTTGATAAAAATAAAGAGTTTAAAAGCACAAATATGTGTCAGTGCAATCAGTAAATAATGAGAAATGAAATCCAGAACTTGGCAAGAATCCCAAGTGGATGTCTTGGAGTGGTTGGGGAAGGGAATCTTGTCAATGATGGCACACTGTGCATTGACACTGCAGCAGCTGCTGCACCTCTTCCAAACTTAGTTTCTTAAGTGAGAGTTTACAAAAAAGGGAATTGGATAATTGCATGAAAGGAGAGGCAAACAAAAGCAGAGCGAAGGAAGTGGGCCCAACTGGCAAGTCTTTGAAAAAAGTGGCAATGGTACGATGGCCTGAATGGCCTGGCAATGTGTTGTGCACTGCTGAGCGTCTATTGCTGGGTCAATACCTCTGCAGCCTTGCAAAATGTCACAGTGGAATTGCATTTCAATGAAACAAGCACCACAAATAGATCATGACTGTATAGTTTAACAATACTTGCAGCTTCCTCAGCCCTGCAACCCTGATGAGTTTCTGTAGTGTAGTGGTGATCACGTTTATCTAACACGCAAAAAGTCCCCAGTTCAAAACTGGGCAGAAACATTTTCGAAACAAACCCAAACATCTGACCACGAAAGATGCAATCATTGACATTCCCCATAAACACAACACAATTTCTCAAAGTCCTATTTCTCTTGCACATTGTGTGCACAATGCCTTGCCATCGCTCCTCTTTCTAGTCCTGATGCTGCAGAAAGTTCCTCAAAACCTAGCACTTGCACTTCATTTGGCTCAGATTAGAATAGAAACCTGCAACACTAGCTTGCTGAGTCACAGCTGATCTAAGTCTCATTTCAGACGAGGCAAAACCACATCAGCAATTCACTTTCGCCAGCTCCACGTTCGTTGAGACAGGGGCACGCCGCAATATTTTGACCCGCACTGTCCAATTACTCGCTGCTGGCAGCAAGAGGGGTCTGCTGCCTCAATCAACAGGTTACTGGCCATCTCAGGGAGGTAAAATAGCACAACCCGGGCCAAATCTCCCCAGAAACCAAGCACAGGCTCAGCAAAACGTAGGCACATGATATCCGGGCCACTAAACCTCCGAGCAGCTCGAACATAACACCCAAGTGACTGAAACTTTCTTTGAGTTGCAATGATGAATCTCCGGTGGAAACAAGTTTGGGGAAAATGCTCCTCCTGAACATTTCTTTTTGGGTAAAAGGGGCAAAAATCCTTTTCAATTTAACCACTGCTGCGGCAGATTCTTGGTGTCTTAAGCACCTTGAAAACGCAGCTCTTAAAATGCAGCCGCAATTATGACAAGGGGTAAAGGTTCATGACACGCAGAGGGGAAAAAGTTATTGAAGTTATGACAGTCGCTCACAGACTTATTAGCGTTTTGTTCAGTCAGTAACAGAGACATACCTGGGTTTATTGATGCAGATTAACATAACTATTCAGCGTCACGCAGAGCTCGAAGAGTACTTTGCCTCCCTTAAAGACGGACACAGCTGATTCTGTAACTGAAGCTAAGGAAACAGGCAGACGTGCCAGATTATCACTTTGTATTGTTCTTCATTCGGCGAGTAACAGGAAAACTAACAATGTGGTGTTGAAAATGAGATGCACTGCGGCTCCGCTCAATATCAACCCGCTCCTTCATATTGAACTGAGGAAGAATATACATGAATAAAAGCAAAATACTGTGGATGCTGGAAATCTGAAATAAAAACAAGAAATTCTGGAAATACTCAGCAGGTCTGGCAGCATCTGTGGAGAGAGAAGCAGAGTTAACATTTCGGCTCAGTGACCCTTCTTCAGAACTGGCAAATATTAGAAAAGTCAAAGGTTAGAAGCAAGTAAAGCGGGGGTGGAGCAAGAGATAACAAAGGAGAAGGTGCAGATTGGGCAAGGCCACAGAATAGCTGACCAGAAGGTCATGGAGCAAAGGCAAACAATATGTTAATGGTGTGTTGAAAGACAAAGCATTCGTACAGATAGGACTGTTAATGGACTGAAAATTGAACAGCAGCAAGTACAAACATGAAAACAAAACAGTGGGTAAGTAAACTGAACAAACTAAGATGAAATAAAATAAACATACAAAAAAATGTAAAAAATGTAAAAAAGAAAAATAACAAAAAGTGAAAGTAAAATGGGGGGCCCGTCATGATCTGAAATTATTGAACTCAATGTTCAGTCCGGCACGCTCTCGTGTGCAATGGTTAGCACCGCAGCCTCACAGCTCCAGCGACCCGGTTTCAATTCTGGGCACTGCCTGTGTGGTGTTTGCAAGTTCTCCCTGTGTCTGCGTGGGATTCCTCCGGGTGCTCCGGTTTCCTCCCACATGCCAAAGACTTGCTGGTTGATAGGTTAATTGGCCATTCCCAATTGCCCCTAGTAAAGGTAGGTGGTAGGGAAATATAGGGAAGGTGGGGATGTGGTAGGAATATGGAATTCGTGTAGGATTAGTATAAATGGGTGGTCGATGGTCGGCACAGACTCGGTGGGCCGAAGGGCCTGTTTCAGTGCTGCATCACGAAACTAAACTAATCGGTCAACGAGATGCTGTTTTTCGAGCTTGCGTTGGTGTTCACTGGAACACTGCAGCAAGCCCAGGATAAAGATGTAAGCATGAGAGCAGCGGGGAGTCTTGAAATGGCAAGCAACCAGAAGCTCAGGGTCCTGCTTGCAGACTGAGCGGACGTGTTCCGCAAAGCGATCACCCAGTCTGCGTTTGGTCTCCCCAATAAACATGAATATACATTAATTGGATTTAGGCGCCAGTATGTTGCAAAACGAGAAGAAAGAAAGGCACAAATGGCATTAACACTGACTTTACAAATGATTCACTGAAAAATTCTTTCATTTGCTGGAAAAGATGAATATTGTGCATCTGAAAATAGGCACCATGGGATTGTGTTGCATACTGACCTGTTTTCCTGTATTTGCCTGTCATCTATGCAATTCAATTTGTGTTGGATATCGCTGAGAATCTCATTTCAAGATGCGGGCACAGATATTAATATAATCCTACTGAAAGTTTAATCCTGGAACAAATCCTGTGTGACGTGGATTGCAACGTTTAGAGGGCTGTGCAGCTAAGGTGAGGAAGACGGGAATGATGTGGTTGATGATTGCATGGAATGCATTGCAAACTTGGGTTACGTTGCTTGATTTCATTCTACACCTTGAAATTCAGAAGCAAGTGAGGCACCAGGTGGAAACCAACAGCTGTCTCTGTGGAAGCAGGGACATGGCTTCCTAATCTAACCATTTGAACTCTCAAAACATTCTGCTGGATCTGAACTGCCCTGTATACCAAGGCCAATTTGTATACTTTATAAAGTGGAATGCCCAGAACTATGCAGAGTACTCCAGGTGGGGTCTAACCAGGACATTATATAGCTGTTGCGAAGCTTCGCCCCCATTATTTAACTGCCTCTGTTACGCATTCTGCTGCTCGGGTAATCACATTGTATGTTGCAAATCAGCAAAATAAGGACGCATTTGATAAAAAAAATAAAGAGTTTAAAAGCACAAATATGTGTCAGTGCAATCAGTAAAGAATGAGAAATGAAATCCAGAACTTGGCAAGAATCCCAAGTGGATGTCTTGGAGTGGTTGGGGAAGGGAATCTTGTCAATGATGGCACACTGTGCATTGACACTGCAGCAGCTGCTGCACCTCTTCCAAACTTAGTTTCTTAAGTGAGAGTTTACAAAAAAGGGAATTGGATAATTGCATGAAAGGAGAGGCAAACAAAAGCAGAGCGAAGGAAGTGGGCCCAACTGGCAAGTCTTTGAAAAAAGTGGCAATGGTACGATGGCCTGAATGGCCTGGCAATGTGTTGTGCACTGCTGAGCGTCCATTGCTGGGTCAATACCTCTGCAGCCTTGCAAAATGTCACAGTGGAATTGCATTTCAATGAAACAAGCACCACAAATAGATCATGACTGTATAGTTTAACAATACTTGCAGCTTCCTCAACCCTGCAACCGTGCTGAGTTTCTGTAGTGTAGTGGTGATCACGTTTGTCCAACACGCAAAAAGTCCCCAGTTCAAAACTGGGCAGAAACATTTCCGAAACAAACCCAAACGTCTAACCACGAAAGATGCAATCATTGACATTCCCCATAAACACAACACAATTTCTCAAAGTCCTATTTCTCTTGCACATTGTGTGCACAATGCCTTGCAATCGCTCCTCTTTCTAGTCCTGATGCTGCAGAAAGTTCCTCAAAACCTAGCACTTGCACTTCATTTGGCTCAGATTAGAATAGAAACCTGCAACACGCACTTGCTGAGTAACAGCTGATCTAAGTCTCATTTCAGACGAGGCAAAACCACATCAGCAATTCACTTTCGCCAGCTCCATATTCGTTGAGACAGGGGCACGCCGCAATATTTTGACCCGCACTGTCCAATTACTCGCTGCTAGCAGCAAGAGGGGTCTGCTGCCTCAATCAACAGGTTACTGGCCATCTCAGGGAGGTAAAATAGCACAACCCGGGCCAAATCTCCCCAGAAACCAAGCACAGGCTCAGCAAAACGTAGGCACATGATATCCGGGCCACTAAACCTCCGAGCAGCTCGAACAGAACACCCAAGTGACTGAAACTTTCTTTGAGTTGCAATGGTGAATCTCCGGTGGAAACAAGTTTGGGGAAAATGCTCCTCCTGAACATTTCTTTTTGGGTAAAAGGGGCAAAAATCCTTTTCAATTTAACCACTGCTGCGGCAGATTCTTGGTGTCTTAAGCATCTTGAAAACGCAGCTCTTAACATGCAGCCGCAATTATGACAAGGGGTAAAGGTTCATGACACGCAGAGGGGAAAAAGTTATTTAAGTTATGACAGTCGCTCACAGACTTATTAGCGTTTTGTTCAGTCAGTAACAGAGACATACCTGGGTTTATTGATGCAGATTAACATAGCTATTCAGCGTCACGCAGAGCTCGAAGAGTACTTTGCCTCCCTTAAAGACGGACACAGCTGATTCTGTAACTGAAGCTAAGGAAACAGGCAGACGTGCCAGATTATCACTTTGTATTGTTCTTCATTCGGCGAGTAACAGGAAAACTAACAATGTGGCGTTGAAAATGAGATGCACTGCGGCTCCGCTCAATATCAACCCGCTCCTTCATATTGAACTGAGGAAGAATATACATGAATAAAAGCAAAATACTGTGGATGCTGGAAATCTGAAATAAAAACAAGAAATTCTGGAAATACTCAGCAGGTCTGGCAGCATCTGTGGAGAGAGAAGCAGAGTTAACATTTCGGCTCAGTGACCCTTCTTCAGAACTGGCAAATATTAGAAAAGTCAAAGGTTAGAAGCAAGTAAAGCGGGGGTGGAGCAAGAGATAACAAAGGAGAAGGTGCAGATTGGGCAAGGCCACAGAATAGCTGACCAGAAGGTCATGGAGCAAAGGCAAACAATATGTTAATGGTGTGTTGAAAGACAAAGCATTCGTACAGATAGGACTGTTAATGGACTGAAAATTGAACAGCAGCAAGTACAAACATGAAAACAAAACAGTGGGTAAGTAAACTGAACAAACTAAGATGAAATAAAATAAACATACAAAAAAATGTAAAAAATGTAAAAAAGAAAAATAACAAAAAGTGAAAGTAAAATGGGGGGCCCGTCATGATCTGAAATTATTGAACTCAATGTTCAGTCCGGCACGCTCTCGTGTGCAATGGTTAGCACCGCAGCCTCACAGCTCCAGCGACCCGGTTTCAATTCTGGGCACTGCCTGTGTGGTGTTTGCAAGTTCTCCCTGTGTCTGCGTGGGATTCCTCCGGGTGCTCCGGTTTCCTCCCACATGCCAAAGACTTGCTGGTTGATAGGTTAATTGGCCATTCCCAATTGCCCCTAGTAAAGATAGGTGGTAGGGAAATATAGGGAAGGTGGGGATGTGGTAGGAATATGGAATTCGTGTAGGATTAGTATAAATGGGTGGTCGATGGTCGGCACAGACTCGGTGGGCCGAAGGGCCTGTTTCACGAAACTAAACTAATCGGTCAACGAGATGCTGTTTTTCGAGCTTGCGTTGTTGTTCACTGGAACACTGCAGCAAGCCCAGGATAGAGATGTAAGCATGAGAGCAGCGGGGAGTCTTGAAATGGCAAGCAACCAGAAGCTCAGGGTCCTGCTTGCGGACTGAGCGGACGTGTTCCGCAAAGCGATCACCCAGTCTGCGTTTGGTCTCCCCAATAAACATGAATGTACATGAATTGGATTTTGGCGCTAGTATGTTGCAAAAAGAGAAGAAAGAAAGGCACAAATGTCATTAACACTGACTTTACAAATGATTCACTGAAAAATTCTTTCATTTGCTGGAAAATATGAATATTGTGCATCTGAAAATGGGCACCATGGGATTGTGTTGCATACTGACCTGTTTTCCTGTATTTGCCTGTCATCTATACAATTCAATTTGTGTTGGATATCGCTGAGAATCTCATTTCAAGATGCGGGCACAGATATTAATATAATCCTACTGAAAGTTTAATCCTGGAACAAATCCTGTGTGACGTGGATTGCAACGTTTAGAGGGCTGTGCAGCTAAGGTGAGGAAGACGGGAATGATGTGGTTGATGATTGCATGGAATGCATTGCAAACTTGGGTTACGTTGCTTGATTTCATTCTACACCTTGAAATTCAGAAGCAAGTGAGGCACCAGGTGGAAACCAACAGCTGTCTCTGTGGAAGCAGGGACATGGCTTCCTAATCTAACCATTTGAACTCTCAAAACATTCTGCTGGATCTGAACTGCCCTGTATACCAAGGCCAATTTGTATACTTTATAAAGTGGAATGCCCAGAACTATGCAGAGTACTCCAGGTGGGGTCTAACCAGGACATTATGTAGCTTTAGCGAAGCTTTGCCCCCATTATTTAACTGCCTCTGTTACGCATTCTACTGCTCGGGTAATCACATTGTATGTTGCAAATCAGCAAAATAAGGACGCATTTGATAAAAATAAAGAGTTTAAAAGCACAAATATGTGTCAGTGCAATCAGTAAATAATGAGAAATGAAATCCAGAACTTGGCAAGAATCCCAAGTGGATGTCTTGGAGTGGTTGGGGAAGGGAATCTTTGTCAATGATGGCACACTGTGCATTGACACTGCAGCAGCTGCTCCACCTCTTCCAAACTTAGTTTCTTAAGTGAGAGTTGACAAAAAAGGGAATTGGATAATTGCATGAAAGGAGAGGCAAACAAAAGCAGAGCGAAGGAAATGGGCCCAACTGGCAAGTCTTTGAAAAAACTGGCAATGGTACGATGGCCTGAATGGCCTGGCAATGTGTTGTGCACTGCTGAGCGTCCATTGCTGGGTCAATACCTCTGCAGCCTTGCAAAATGTCACAGTAGAATTGCATTTCAATGAAACAAGCACCACAAATAGATCATGACTGTATAGTTTAACAATACTTGCAGCTTCCTCAGCCCTGTAACCGTGTTGAGTTTCTGTAGTGCAGTGGTGATCACGTTTGTCTAACACGCAATAGGTCCCCAATTCGAAACTGGGCAGAAACATTTTCGAAACAAACCCAAACTTCTGACCACGATAGATGCAATCATTGACATTCCCCATTAACACAACACAATTTCTCAAAGTCCTATTTCTCTTGCACATTGTGTGCACAATGCCTTGCAATCGCTCCTCTTTCTAGTCCTGATGCTGCAGAAAGTTCCTCAAAACCTAGCACTTGCACTTCATTTGGCTCAGATTAGAAGAGAAACCTGCAACACTAGCTTGCTGAGTAACAGCTGATCTAAGTCTCATTTCAGACGAGGCAAAACCACATCAGCAATTCACTTTCGCCAGCTCCACATTCGTTGAGACAGGGGCACGCCGCAATATTTTGACCCGCACTGTCCAATTACTCGCTGCTGGCAGCAAGAGGGGTCTGCTGCCTCAATCAACAGGTTACTGGCCATCTCAGGGAGGTAAAATAGCACAACCCGGGCCAAATCTCCCCAGAAACCAAGCACAGGCTCAGCAAAACGTAGGCACATGATATCCGGGCCACTAAACCTCCGAGCAGCTCGGACAGAACACCCAAGTGACTGAAACTTTCTTTGAGTTGCAATGATGAATCTCCGGTGGAAACAAGTTTGGGGAAAATGCTCCTCCTGAACATTTCTTTTTGGGTAAAAGGGGCAAAAATCCTTTTCAATTTAACCACTGCTGCGGCAGATTCTTGGTGTCTTAAGCACCTTGAAAACGCAGCTCTTAACATGCAGCCGCAATTATGACAAGGGGTAAAGGTTCATGACACGCAGAGGGGAAAAAGTTATTGAAGTTATGACAGTCGCTCACAGACTTATTAGCGTTTTGTTCAGTCAGTAACAGAGACATACCTGGGTTTATTGATGCAGATTAACATAACTATTCAGCGTCACGCAGAGCTCGAAGAGTACTTTGCCTCCCTTAAAGACGGACACAGCTGATTCTGTAACTGAAGCTAAGGAAACAGGCAGACGTGCCAGATTATCACTTTGTATTGTTCTTCATTCGGCGAGTAACAGGAAAACTAACAATGTGGCGTTGAAAATGAGATGCACTGCGGCTCCGCTCAATATCAACCCGCTCCTTCATATTGAACTGAGGAAGAATATACATGAATAAAAGCAAAATACTGTGGATGCTGGAAATCTGAAATAAAAACAAGAAATTCTGGAAATGCTCAGCAGGTCTGGCAGCATCTGTGGAGAGAGAAGCAGAGTTAACATTTCGGCTCAGTGACCCTTCTTCAGAACTGGCAAATATTAGAAAAGTCAAAGGTTAGAAGCAAGTAAAGCGGGGGTGGAGCAAGAGATAACAAAGGAGAAGGTGCAGATTGGGCAAGGCCACAGAATAGCTGACCAGAAGGTCATGGAGCAAAGGCAAACAATATGTTAATGGTGTGTTGAAAGACAAAGCATTCGTACAGATAGGACTGTTAATGGACTGAAAATTGAACAGCAGCAAGTACAAACATGAAAACAAAACAGTGGGTAAGTAAACTGAACAAACTAAGATGAAATAAAATAAACATACAAAAAAATGTAAAAAATGTAAAAAAGAAAAATAACAAAAAGTGAAAGTAAAATGGGGGGCCCGTCATGATCTGAAATTATTGAACTCAATGTTCAGTCCAGCACGCTCTCGTGTGCAATGGTTAACACCGCAGCCTCACAGCTCCAGCGACCCGGTTTCAATTCTGGGCACTGCCTGTGTGGTGTTTGCAAGTTCTCCCTGTGTCTGCGTGGGATTCCTCCGGTTTCCTCCCACATGCCAAAGACTTGCTGGTTGATAGGTTAATTGGCCATTCCCAATTGCCCCTAGTAAAGGTAGGTGGGAGGGAAATATAGGGAAGGTGGGGATGTGGTAGGAATATGGAATTCGTGTAGGATTAGTATAAATGGGTGGTCGATGGTCGGCACAGACTCGGTGGGCCGAAGGGCCTGTTTCAGTGCTGCATCACGAAACTAAACTAATCGGTCAACGAGATGCTGTTTTTCAAGCTTGCGTTGTTGTTCACTGGAACACTGCAGCAAGCCCAGGATAAAGATGTAAGCATGAGAGCAGCGGGGAGTCTTGAAATGGCAAGCAACCAGAAGCTCAGGGTCCTGCTTGCGGACTGAGCGGACGTGTTCCGCAAAGCGATCACCCAGTCTGCGTTTGGTCTCCCCAATAAAAATGAATATACATTAATTGGATGTAGGCGCCAGTATGTTGCAAAACGAGAAGAAAGAAAGGCACAAATGGCATTAACACTGACTTTACAAATGATTCACTGAAAAATTCTTTCATTTGCTGGAAAAGATGAATATTGTGCATCTGAAAATAGGCACCATGGGATTGTGTTGCATACTGACCTGTTTTCCTGTATTTGCCTGTCATCTATACAATTCAATTTGTGTTGGATATCGCTGAGAATCTCATTTCAAGATGCGGGCACAGATATTAATATAATCCTACTGAAAGTTTAATCCTGGAACAAATCCTGTGTGACGTGGAATGCAACGTTTAGAGGGCTGTGCAGCTAAGGTGAGGAAGACGGGAATGATGTGGTTGATGATTGCATGGAATGCATTGCAAACTTGGGTTACGTTGCTTGATTTCATTCTACACCTTGAAATTCAGAAGCAAGTGAGGCACCAGGTGGAAACCAACAGCTGTCTCTGTGGAAGCGGGGACATGGCTTCCTAATCTAACCATTTGAACTCTGAAAACATTCTGCTGGATCTGAACTGCCCTGTATACCAAGGCCAATTTGTATACTTTATAAAGTGGAATGCCCAGAACTATGCAGAGTACTCCAGGTGGGGTCTAACCAGGACATTATATAGCTGTAGCGAAGCTTCGCCCCCATTATTTAACTGCCTCTGTTACGCATTCTACTGCTCGGGTAATCACATTGTATGTTGCAAATCAGCAAAATAAGGACGCATTTGATAAAAATAAAGAGTTTAAAAGCACAAATATGTGTCAGTGCAATCAGTAAATAATGAGAAATGAAATCCAGAACTTGGCAAGAATCCCAAGTGGATGTCTTGGAGTGGTTGGGGAAGGGAATCTTGTCAATGATGGCACACTGTGCATTGACACTGCAGCAGCTGCTGCACCTCTTCCAAACTTAGTTTCTTAAGTGAGAGTTTACAAAAAAGGGAATTGGATAATTGCATGAAAGGAGAGGCAAACAAAAGCAGAGCGAAGGAAGTGGGCCCAACTGGCAAGTCTTTGAAAAAAGTGGCAATGGTACGATGGCCTGAATGGCCTGGCAATGTGTTGTGCACTGCTGAGCGTCCATTGCTGGGTCAATACCTCTGCAGCCTTGCAAAATGTCACAGTGGAATTGCATTTCAATGAAACAAGCACCACAAATAGATCATGACTGTATAGTTTAACAATACTCGCAGCTTCCTCAACCCTGCAACCGTGCTGAGTTTCTGTAGTGTAGTGGTGATCACGTTTGTCTCACATGCAAAAGGTCCCCAGTTCGAAACTGGGCAGAAACATATTCGAAACAAAGCCAAACGTCTGACCACGAAAGATGCAATCATTGACATTCCCCATTCACACAACACAATTTCTCAAAGTCCTATTTCTCTTGCACATTGTGTGCACAATGCCTTGCAATCGCTCCTCTTTCTAGTCCTGATGCTGCAGAACGTTCCTCAAAACCTCGCACTTGCACTTCATTTGGCTCAGATTAGAATAGAAACCTGCAACACTAGCTTGCTGAGTAACAGCTGATCTAAGTCTCATTTCAGACGAGGCAAAACCACATCAGCAATTCACTTTCGCCAGCTCCACATTCGTTGAGACAGGGGCACGCCGCAATATTTTGACCCGCACTGCCCAATTACTCGCTGCTAGCAGCAAGAGGGGTCTGCTGCCTCAATCAACAGGTTCCTGGCCATCTCAGGGAGGTAAAATAGCACAACCCGGGCCAAATCTCCCCAGAAACCAAGCACAGGCTCAGCAAAACGTAGGCACATGATATCCGGGCCACTAAACCTCCGAGCAGCTCGAACAGAACACCCAAGTGACTGAAACTTTCTTTGAGTTGCAATGGTGAATCTCCGGTGGAAACAAGTTTGGGGAAAATGCTCCTCCTGAACATTTCTTTTTGGGTAAAAGGGGCAAAAATCCTTTTCAATTTAACCACTGCTGAGGCAGATTCTTGGTGTCTTAAGCACCTTGAAAACGCAGCTCTTAACATGCAGCCGCAATTATGACAAGGGGTAAAGGTTCATGACACGCAGAGGGGAAAAAGTTATTGAAGTTATGACAGTCGCTCACAGACTTATTAGCGTTTTGTTCAGTCAGTAACAGAGACATACCTGGGTTTATTGATGCAGATTAACATAACTATTCAGCGTCACGCAGAGCTCGAAGAGTACTTTGCCTCCCTTAAAGACGGACACAGCTGATTCTGTAACTGAAGCTAAGGAAACAGGCAGACGTGCCAAATTATCACTTTGTATTGTTCTTCATTCGGCGAGTAACAGGAAAACTAACAAGGTGGCGTTGAAAATGAGATGCACTGCGGCTCCGCTCCATATCAACCCGCTCCTTCATATTGAACTGAGGAAGAATATACATGAATAAAAGCAAAATACTGTGGATGCTGGAAATCTGAAATAAAAACAAGAAATTCTGGAAATACTCAGCAGGTCTGGCAGCATCTGTGGAGAGAGAAGCAGAGTTAACATTTCGGCTCAGTGACCCTTCTTCAGAACTGGCAAATATTAGAAAAGTCAAAGGTTAGAAGCAAGTAAAGCGGGGGTGGAGCAAGAGATAACAAAGGAGAAGGTGCAGATTGGGCAAGGCCACAGAATAGCTGACCAGAAGGTCATGGAGCAAAGGCAAACAATATGTTAATGGTGTGTTGAAAGACAAAGCATTCGTACAGATAGGACTGTTAATGGACTGAAAATTGAACAGCAGCAAGTACAAACATGAAAACAAAACAGTGGGTAAGTAAACTGAACAAACTAAGATGAAATAAAATAAACATACAAAAAAATGTAAAAAATGTAAAAAAGAAAAATAACAAAAAGTGAAAGTAAAATGGGGGGCCCGTCATGATCTGAAATTATTGAACTCAATGTTCAGTCCGGCACGCTCTCGTGTGCAATGGTTAGCACCGCAGCCTCACAGCTCCAGCGACCCGGTTTCAATTCTGGGCACTGCCTGTGTGGTGTTTGCAAGTTCTCCCTGTGTCTGCGTGGGATTCCTCCGGGTGCTCCGGTTTCCTCCCACATGCCAAAGACTTGCTGGTTGAGAGGTT
This sequence comes from Heterodontus francisci, assembly GCF_036365525.1. Lineage (NCBI taxonomy): Eukaryota > Metazoa > Chordata > Chondrichthyes > Heterodontiformes > Heterodontidae > Heterodontus > Heterodontus francisci. The sequence goes on along the minus strand of NC_090392.1, from coordinate 38,200,370 downwards.
AATTGGCCATTCCCAATTGCCCCTAGTAAAGGTAGGTGGGAGGGAAATATAGGGAAGGTGGGGATGTGGTAGGAATATGGAATTCGTGTAGGATTAGTATAAATGGGTGGTCGATGGTCGGCACAGACTCGGTGGGCCGAAGGGCCTGTTTCAGTGCTGCATCACGAAACTAAACTAATCGGTCAACGAGATGCTGTTTTTCGAGCTTGCGTTGTTGTTCACTGGAACACTGCAGCAAGCCCAGGATAGAGATGTAAGCATGAGAGCAGCGGGGAGTCTTGAAATGGCAAGCAACCAGAAGCTCAGGGTCCTGCTTGCGGACTGAGCGGACGTGTTCCGCAAAGCGATCACCCAGTCTGCGTTTGGTCTCCCCAATAAACATGAATGTACATGAATTGGATTTTGGCGCTAGTATGTTGCAAAAAGAGAAGAAAGAAAGGCACAAATGTCATTAACACTGACTTTACAAATGATTCACTGAAAAATTCTTTCATTTGCTGGAAAAGATGAATATTGTGCATCTGAAAATGGGCACCATGGGATTGTGTTGCATACTGACCTGTTTTCCTGTATTTGCCTGTCATCTATACAATTCAATTTGTGTTGGATATCGCTGAGAATCTCATTTCAAGATGCGGGCACAGATATTAATATAATCCTACTGAAAGTTTAATCCTGGAACAAATCCTGTGTGACGTGGATTGCAACGTTTAGAGGGCTGTGCAGCTAAGGTGAGGAAGACGGGAATGATGTGGTTGATGATTGCATGGAATGCATTGCAAACTTGGGTTACGTTGCTTGATTTCATTCTACACCTTGAAATTCAGAAGTAAGTGAGGCACCAGGTGGAAACCAACAGCTGTCTCTGTGGAAGCGGGGACATGGCCTCCGAATCTAACCATTTGAACTCTGAAAACATTCTGCTGGATCTGAACTGCCCTGTATACCTTGGCCAATTTGTATACTTTATAAAGTGGAATGCCCAGAACTATGCAGAGTACTCCAGGTGGGGTCTAACCAGGACATTAAGTAGCTGTAGCGAAGCTTTGCCCCCATTATTTAACTGCCTCTGTTACGCATTCTACTGCTCGGGTAATCACATTGTATGTTGCAAATCAGCAAAATAAGGACGCATTTGATAAAAATAAAGAGTTTAAAAGCACAAATATGTGTCAGTGCAATCAGTAAATAATGAGAAATGAAATCCAGAACTTGGCAAGAATCCCAAGTGGATGTCTTGGAGTGGTTGGGGAAGGGAATCTTTGTCAATGATGGCACACTGTGCATTGACACTGCAGCAGCTGCTCCACCTCTTCCAAACTTAGTTTCTTTAGTGAGAGTTGACAAAAAAGGGAATTGGATAATTGCATGAAAGGAGAGGCAAACAAAAGCAGAGCGAAGGAAATGGGCCCAACTGGCAAGTCTTTGAAAAAACTGGCAATGGTACGATGGCCTGAATGGCCTGGCAATGTGTTGTGCACTGCTGAGCGTCCATTGCTGGGTCAATACCTCTGCAGCCTTGCAAAATGTCACAGTAGAATTGCATTTCAATGAAACAAGCACCACAAATAGATCATGACTGTATAGTTTAACAATACTTGCAGCTTCCTCAGCCCTGTAACCGTGCTGAGTTTCTGTAGTGCAGTGGTGATCACGTTTGTCTAACACGCAATAGGTCCCCAGTTCGAAACTGGGCAGAAACATTTTCGAAACAAACCCAAACTTCTGACCACGATAGATGCAATCATTGACATTCCCCATTAACACAACACAATTTCTCAAAGTCCTATTTCTCTTGCACATTGTGTGCACAATGCCTTGCAATCGCTCCTCTTTCTAGTCCTGATGCTGCAGAAAGTTCCTCAAAACCTAGCACTTGCACTTCAATTTGCTCAGATTAGAAGAGAAACCTGCAACACTAGCTTGCTGAGTAACAGCTGATCTAAGTCTCATTTCAGACGAGGCAAAACCACATCAGCAATTCACTTTTGCCAGCTCCACATTCGTTGAGACAGGGGCACGCCGCAATATTTTGACCCGCACTGTCCAATTACTCGCTGCTGGCAGCAAGAGGGGTCTGCTGCCTCAATCAACAGGTTACTGGCCATCTCAGGGAGGTAAAATAGCACAACCCGGGCCAAATCTCCCCAGAAACCAAGCACAGGCTCAGCAAAACGTAGGCACATGATATCCGGGCCACTAAACCTCCGAGCAGCTCGGACAGAACACCCAAGTGACTGAAACTTTCTTTGAGTTGCAATGATGAATCTCCGGTGGAAACAAGTTTGGGGAAAATGCTCCTCCTGAACATTTCTTTTTGGGTAAAAGGGGCAAAAATCCTTTTCAATTTAACCACTGCTGCGGCAGATTCTTGGTGTCTTAAGCACCTTGAAAACGCAGCTCTTAACATGCAGCCGCAATTATGACAAGGGGTAAAGGTTCATGACACGCAGAGGGGAAAAAGTTATTGAAGTTATGACAGTCGCTCACAGACTTATTAGCGTTTTGTTCAGTCAGTAACAGAGACATACCTGGGTTTATTGATGCAGATTAACATAACTATTCAGCGTCACGCAGAGCTCGAAGAGTACTTTGCCTCCCTTAAAGACGGACACAGCTGATTCTGTAACTGAAGCTAAGGAAACAGGCAGACGTGCCAGATTATCACTTTGTATTGTTCTTCATTCGGCGAGTAACAGGAAAACTAACAATGTGGCGTTGAAAATGAGATGCACTGCGGCTCCGCTCAATATCAACCCGCTCCTTCATATTGAACTGAGGAAGAATATACATGAATAAAAGCAAAATACTGTGGATGCTGGAAATCTGAAATAAAAACAAGAAATTCTGGAAATACTCAGCAGGTCTGGCAGCATCTGTGGAGAGAGAAGCAGAGTTAACATTTCGGCTCAGTGACCCTTCTTCAGAACTGGCAAATATTAGAAAAGTCAAAGGTTAGAAGCAAGTAAGCGGGGGTGGAGCAAGAGATAACAAAGGAGAAGGTGCAGATTGGGCAAGGCCACAGAATAGCTGACCAGAAGGTCATGGAGCAAAGGCAAACAATATGTTAATGGTGTGTTGAAAGACAAAGCATTCGTACAGATAGGACTGTTAATGGACTGAAAATTGAACAGCAGCAAGTACAAACATGAAAACAAAACAGTGGGTAAGTAAACTGAACAAACTAAGATGAAATAAAATAAACATACAAAAAAATGTAAAAAATGTAAAAAAGAAAAATAACAAAAAGTGAAAGTAAAATGGGGGGCCCGTCATGATCTGAAATTATTGAACTCAATGTTCAGTCCAGCACGCTCTCGTGTGCAATGGTTAACACCGCAGCCTCACAGCTCCAGCGACCCGGTTTCAATTCTGGGCACTGCCTGTGTGGTGTTTGCAAGTTCTCCCTGTGTCTGCGTGGGATTCCTCCGGGTGCTCCGGTTTCCTCCCACATGCCAAAGACTTGCTGGTTGATAGGTTAATTGGCCATTCCCATTTGCCCCTAGTAAAGGTAGGTGGGAGGGAAATATAGGGAAGGTGGGGATGTGGTAGGAATATGGAATTCGTGTAGGATTAGTATAAATGGGTGGTCGATGGTCGGCACAGACTCGGTGGGCCGAAGGGCCTGTTTCAGTGCTGCATCACGAAACTAAACTAATCGGTCAACGAGATGCTGTTTTTCAAGCTTGCGTTGTTGTTCACTGGAACACTGCAGCAAGCCCAGGATAAAGATGTAAGCATGAGAGCAGCGGGGAGTCTTGAAATGGCAAGCAACCAGAAGCTCAGGGTCCTGCTTGCGGACTGAGCGGACGTGTTCCGCAAAGCGATCACCCAGTCTGCGTTTGGTCTCCCCAATAAAAATGAATATACATTAATTGGATGTAGGCGCCAGTATGTTGCAAAACGAGAAGAAAGAAAGGCACAAATGGCATTAACACTGACTTTACAAATGATTCACTGAAAAATTCTTTCATTTGCTGGAAAAGATGAATATTGTGCATCTGAAAATAGGCACCATGGGATTGTGTTGCATACTGACCTGTTTTCCTGTATTTGCCTGTCATCTATACAATTCAATTTGTGTTGGATATCGCTGAGAATCTCATTTCAAGATGCGGGCACAGATATTAATATAATCCTACTGAAAGTTTAATCCTGGAACAAATCCTGTGTGACGTGGATTGCAACGTTTAGAGGGCTGTGCAGCTAAGGTGAGGAAGACGGGAATGATGTGGTTGATGATTGCATGGAATGCATTGCAAACTTGGGTTACGTTGCTTGATTTCATTCTACACCTTGAAATTCAGAAGCAAGTGAGGCACCAGGTGGAAACCAACAGCTGTCTCTGTGGAAGCGGGGACATGGCTTCCTAATCTAACCATTTGAACTCTGAAAACATTCTGCTGGATCTGAACTGCCCTGTATACCAAGGCCAATTTGTATACTTTATAAAGTGGAATGCCCAGAACTATGCAGAGTACTCCAGGTGGGGTCTAACCAGGACATTATATAGCTGTAGCGAAGCTTCGCCCCCATTATTTAACTGCCTCTGTTACGCATTCTACTGCTCGGGTAATCACATTGTATGTTGCAAATCAGCAAAATAAGGACGCATTTGATAAAAATAAAGAGTTTAAAAGCACAAATATGTGTCAGTGCAATCAGTAAATAATGAGAAATGAAATCCAGAACTTGGCAAGAATCCCAAGTGGATGTCTTGGAGTGGTTGGGGAAGGGAATCTTGTCAATGATGGCACACTGTGCATTGACACTGCAGCAGCTGCTGCACCTCTTCCAAACTTAGTTTCTTAAGTGAGAGTTTACAAAAAAGGGAATTGGATAATTGCATGAAAGGAGAGGCAAACAAAAGCAGAGCGAAGGAAGTGGGCCCAACTGGCAAGTCTTTGAAAAAAGTGGCAATGGTACGATGGCCTGAATGGCCTGGCAATGTGTTGTGCACTGCTGAGCGTCCATTGCTGGGTCAATACCTCTGCAGCCTTGCAAAATGTCACAGTGGAATTGCATTTCAATGAAACAAGCACCACAAATAGATCATGACTTGCTCAGCTCTGCAACCGTGCTGAGTTTCTGTAGTGTAGTGGTGATCACGTTTGTCTAACACGCAAAAGGTCCCCAGTTCGAAACTGGGCAGAAACATTTTCGAAACAAAGCCAAACGTCTGACCACGAAAGATGCAATCATTGACATTCCCCATTAACACAACACAATTTCTCAAAGTCCTATTTCTCTTGCACATTGTGTGCACAATGCCTTGCAATCGCTCCTCTTTCTAGTCCTGATGCTGCAGAAAGTTCCTCAAAACCTAGCACTTGCACTTCATTTGGCTCAGATTAGAATAGAAACCTGCAACACTAGCTTGCTGAGTAACAGCTGATCTAAGTCTCATTTCAGACGAGGCAAAACCACATCAGCAATTCACTTTCGCCAGCTCCACATTCGTTGAGACAGGGGCACGCCGCAATATTTTGACCCGCACTGTCCAATTACTCGCTGCTAGCAGCAAGAGGGGTCTGCTGCCTCAATCAACAGGTTACTGGCCATCTCAGGGAGGTAAAATAGCACAACCCGGGCCAAATCTCCCCAGAAACCAAGCACAGGCTCAGCAAAACGTAGGCACATGATATCCGGGCCACTAAACCTCTGAGCAGCTCGAACAGAACACCCAAGTGACTGAAACTTTCTTTGAGTTGCAATGATGAATCTCCGGTGGAAACAAGTTTGGGGAAAATGCTCCTCCTGAACATTTCTTTTTGGGTAAAAGGGGCAAAAATCCTTTTCAATTTAACCACTGCTGCGGCAGATTCTTGGTGTCTTAAGCACCTTGAAAACGCAGCTCTTAACATGCAGCCGCAATTATGACAAGGGGTAAAGGTTCATGACACGCAGAGGGGAAAAAGTTATTTAAGTTATGACAGTCGCTCACAGACTTATTAGCGTTTTGTTCAGTCAGTAACAGAGACATACCTGGGTTTATTGATGCAGATTAACATAACTATTCAGCGTCACGCAGAGCTCGAAGAGTACTTTGCCTCCCTTAAAGACGGACACAGCTGATTCTGTAACTGAAGCTAAGGAAACAGGCAGACGTGCCAAATTATCACTTTGTATTGTTCTTCATTCGGCGAGTAACAGGAAAACTAACAAGGTGGCGTTGAAAATGAGATGCACTGCGGCTCCGCTCAATATCAACCCGCTCCTTCATATTGAACTGAGGAAGAATATACATGAATAAAAGCAAAATACTGTGGATGCTGGAAATCTGAAATAAAAACAAGAAATTCTGGAAATACTCAGCAGGTCTGGCAGCATCTGTGGAGAGAGAAGCAGAGTTAACATTTCGGCTCAGTGACCCTTCTTCAGAACTGGCAAATATTAGAAAAGTCAAAGGTTAGAAGCAAGTAAAGCGGGGGTGGAGCAAGAGATAACAAAGGAGAAGGTGCAGATTGGGCAAGGCCACAGAATAGCTGACCAGAAGGTCATGGAGCAAAGGCAAACAATATGTTAATGGTGTGTTGAAAGACAAAGCATTCGTACAGATAGGACTGTTAATGGACTGAAAATTGAACAGCAGCAAGTACAAACATGAAAACAAAACAGTGGGTAAGTAAACTGAACAAACTAAGATGAAATAAAATAAACATACAAAAAAATGTAAAAAACGTAACAAAGAAAAATAACAAAAAGTTAAAGTAAAATGGGGGGCCCGTCATGATCTGAAATTATTGAACTCAATGTTCAGTCCGGCACGCTCTCGTGTGCAATGGTTAGCACTGCAGCCTCACAGCTCCAGCGACCCGGTTTCAATTCTGGGCACTGCCTGTGTGGTGTTTGCAAGTTCTCCCTGTGTCTGCGTGGGATTCCTCCGGGTGCTCCGGTTTCCTCCCACATGCCAAAGACTTGCTGGTTGATAGGTTAATTGGCCATTCCCAATTGCCCCTAGTAAAGGTAGGTGGGAGGGAAATATAGGGAAGGTGGGGATGTGGTAGGAATATGGAATACGTGTAGGATTAGTATAAATGGGTGGTCGATGGTCGGCACAGACTCGGTGGGCCGAAGGGCCTGTTTCAGTGCTGCATCACGAAACTAAACTAATCGGTCAACGAGATGCTGTTTTTCGAGCTTGCGTTGTTGTTCACTGGAACACTGCAGCAAGCCCAGGATAGAGATGTAAGCATGAGAGCAGCGGGGAGTCTTGAAATGGCAAGCAACCAGAAGCTCAGGGTCCTGCTTGCGGACTGAGCGGACGTGTTCCGCAAAGCGATCACCCAGTCTGCGTTTGGTCTCCCCAATAAACATGAATATACATTAATTGGATTTAGGCGCCAGTATGTTGCAAAACGAGAAGAAAGAAAGGCACAAATGGCATTAACACTGACTTTACAAATGATTCACTGAAAAATTCTTTCATTTGCTGGAAAAGATGAATATTGTGCATCTGAAAATAGGCACCATGGGATTGTGTTGCAGACTGACCTGTTTTCCTGCATTTGCCTGTCATCTACACAATTCAATTTGTGTTGGATATCGCTGAGAATCTCATTTCAAGATGCGGGCACAGATATTAATATAATCCTACTGAAAGTTTAATCCTGGAACAAATCCTGTGTGACATGGATTGCAACGTTTAGAGGGCTGTGCAGCTAAGGTGAGGAAGACGGGAATGATGTGGTTGATGATTGCATGGAATGCATTGCAAACTTGGGTTACGTTGCTTGATTTCATTCTACACCTTGAAATTCAGAAGCAAGTGAGGCACCAGGTGGAAACCAACAGCTGTCTCTGTGGAAGCGGGGACATGGCTTCCTAATCTAACCATTTGAACTCTGAAAACATTCTGCTGGATCTGAACTGCCCTGTATACCAAGGCCAATTTGTATACTTTATAAAGTGGAATGCCCAGAACTATGCAGAGTACTCCAGGTGGGGTCTAACCAGGACATTATATAGCTGTAGCGAAGCTTCGCCCCCATTATTTAACTGCCTCTGTTACGCATTCTACTGCTCGGGTAATCACATTGTATGTTGCAAATCAGCAAAATAAGAACGCATTTGATAAAAATAAAGAGTTTAAAAGCACAAATATGTGTCAGTGCAATCAGTAAATAATGAGAAATGAAATCCAGAACTTGGCAAGAATCCCAAGTGGATGTCTTGGAGTGGTTGGGGAAGGGAATATTTGTCAATGATGGCACACTGTGCATTGACACTGCAGCAGCTGCTCCACCTCTTACAAACTTAGTTTCTGAAGTGAGAGTTGACAAAAAAGGGAATTGGATAATTGCATGAAAGGAGAGGCAAACAAAAGCAGAGCGAAGGAAGTGGGCCCAACTGGCAAGTCTTTGAAAAAACTGGCAATGGTACGATGGCCTGAATGGCCTGGCAATGTGTTGTGCACTGCTGAGCGTCCATTGCTGGGTCAATACCTCTGCAGCCTTGCAAAATGTCACAGTGGAATTGCATTTCAATGAAACAAGCACCACAAATAGATCATGACTGTATAGTTTAACAATACTTGCAGCTTCCTCAGCCCTGCAACCGTGCTGAGTTTCTGTAGTGTAGTGGTGATCACGTTTGTCTCACACGCAAAAGGTCCCCAGTTCGAAGCTGGGCAGAAACATTTTCGAAACAAAGCCAAACGTCTGACCACGAAAGTTGCAATCATTGACATTCCCCATTAACACAACACAATTTCTCAAAGTCCTATTTCTCTTGCACATTCTGTGCACAATGCCTTGCAATCGCTCCTCTTTCTAGTCCTGATGCTGCAGAAAGTTCCTCAAAACCTAGCACTTGCACTTCATTTGGCTCAGATTAGAATAGAAACCTGCAACACTAGCTTGCTGAGTAACAGCTGATCTAAGTCTCATTTCAGACGAGGCAAAACCACATCAGCAATTCACTTTCGCCAGCTCCACATTCGTTGAGACAGGGGCACGCCGCAATATTTTGACCCGCACTGTCCAATTACTCGCTGCTAGCAGCAAGAGGGGTCTGCTGCCTCAATCAACAGGTTACTGGCCATCTCAGGGAGGTAAAATAGCACAACCCGGGCCAAATCTCCCCAGAAACCAAGCACAGGCTCAGCAAAACGTAGGCACATGATATCCGGGCCACTAAACCTCCGAGCAGCTCGAACAGAACACCCAAGTGACTGAAACTTTCTTTGAGTTGCAATGATGAATCTCCGGTGGAAACAAGTTTGGGGAAAATGCTCCTCCTGAACATTTCTTTTTGGGTAAAAGGGGCAAAAATCCTTTTCAATTTAACCACTGCTGCGGCAGATTCTTGGTGTCTTAAGCACCTTGAAAACGCAGCACTTAACATGCAGCCGCAATTATGACAAGGGGTAAAGGTTCCTGACACGCAGAGGGGAAAAAGTTATTGAAGTTATGACAGTCGCTCACAGACTTATTAGCGTTTTGTTCAGTCAGTAACAGAGACATACCTGGGTTTATTGATGCAGATTAACATAACTATTCAGCGTCACGCAGAGCTCGAAGAGTACTTTGCCTCCCTTAAAGACGGACACAGCTGATTCTGTAACTGAAGCTAAGGAAACAGGCAGACGTGCCAAATTATCACTTTGTATTGTTCTTCATTCGGCGAGTAACAGGAAAACTAACAAGGTGGCGTTGAAAATGAGATGCACTGCGGCTCCGCTCAATATCAACCCGCTCCTTCATATTGAACTGAGGAAGAATATACATGAATAAAAGCAAAATACTGTGGATGCTGGAAATCTGAAATAAAAACAAGAAATTCTGGAAATACTCAGCAGGTCTGGCAGCATCTGTGGAGAGAGAAGCAGAGTTAACATTTCGGCTCAGTGACCCTTCTTCAGAACTGGCAAATATTAGAAAAGTCAAAGGTTAGAAGCAAGTAAAGCGGGGGTGGAGCAAGAGATAACAAAGGAGAAGGTGCAGATTGGGCAAGGCCACAGAATAGCTGACCAGAAGGTCATGGAGCAAAGGCAAACAATATGTTAATGATGTGTTGAAAGACAAAGCATTCGTACAGATAGGACTGTTAATGGACTGAAAATTGAACAGCAGCAAGTACAAACATGAAAACAAAACAGTGGGTAAGTAAACTGAACAAACTAAGATGAAATAAAATAAACATACAAAAAAATGTAAAAAACGTAAAAAAGAAAAATAACAAAAAGTGAAAGTAAAATGGGGGGCCCGTCATGATCTGAAATTATTGAACTCAATGTTCAGTCCGGCACGCTCTCGTGTGCAATGGTTTGCACCGCAGCCTCACAGCTCCAGCGACCCGGTTTCAATTCTGGGCACTGCCTGTGTGGTGTTTGCAAGTTCTCCCTGTGTCTGCGTGGGATTCCTCCGGGTGCTCCGGTTTCCTCCCACATGCCAAAGACTTGCTGGTTGATAGGTTAATTGGCCATTCCCAATTGCCCCTAGTAAAGGTAGGTGGGAGGAAAATATAGGGAAGGTGGGGATGTGGTAGGAATATGGAATTCGTGTAGGATTAGTATAAATGGGTGGTCGATGGTCGGCACAGACTCGGTGGGCCGAAGGGCCTGTTTCAGTGCTGCATCACGAAACTAAACTAATCGGTCAACGAGATGCTGTTTTTCGAGCTTGCGTTGTTGTTCACTGGAACACTGCAGCAAGCCCAGGATAGAGATGTAAGCATGAGAGCAGCGGGGAGTCTTGAAATGGCAAGCAACCAGAAGCTCAGGGTCCTGCTTGCGGACTGAGCGGACGTGTTCCGCAAAGCGATCACCCAGTCTGCGTTTGGACTCCCCAATAAACATGAATATACATTAATTGGATTTAGGCGCCAGTATGTTGCAAAACGAGAAGAAAGAAAGGCACAAATGGCATTAACACTGACTTTACAAATGATTCACTGAAAAATTCTTTCATTTGCTGGAAAAGATGAATATTGTGCATCTGAAAATAGGCACCATGGGATTGTGTTGCATACTGACCTGTTTTCCTGTATTTGCCTGTCATCTATACAATTCAATTTGTGTTGGATATCGCTGAGAATCTCATTTCAAGATGCGGGCACAGATATTAATATAATCCTACTGAAAGTTTAATCCTGGAACAAATCCTGTGTGACGTGGATTGCAACGTTTAGAGGGCTGTGCAGCTAAGGTGAGGAAGACGGGAATGATGTGGTTGATGATTGCATGGAATGCATTGCAAACTTGGGTTACGTTGCTTGATTTCATTCTACACCTTGAAATTCAGAAGCAAGTGAGGCACCAGGTGGAAACCAACAGCTGTCTCTGTGGAAGTGGGGACATGGCTTCCTAATCTAACCATTTGAACTCTGAAAACATTCTGCTGGATCTGAACTGCCCTGTATACCAAGGCCAATTTGTATACTTTATAAAGTGGAATGCCCAGAACTATGCAGAGTACTCCAGGTGGGGTCTAACCAGGACATTATATAGCTGTAGCGAAGCTTCGCCCCCATTATTTAACTGCCTCTGTTACGCATTCTACTGCTCGGGTAATCACATTGTATGTTGCAAATCAGCAAAATAAGGACGCATTTGATAAAAATAAAGAGTTTAAAAGCACAAATATGTGTCAGTGCAATCAGTAAATAATGAGAAATGAAATCCAGAACTTGGCAAGAATCCCAAGTGGATGTCTTGGAGTGGTTGGGGAAGGGAATCTTGTCAATGATGGCACACTGTGCATTGACACTGCAGCAGCTGCTCCACCTCTTCCAAACTTAGTTTCTTAAGTGAGAGTTTACAAAAAAGGGAATTGGATAATTGCATGAAAGGAGAGGCAAACAAAAGCAGAGCGAAGGAAGTGGGCCCAACTGGCAAGTCTTTGAAAAAAGTGGCAATGGTACGATGGCCTGAATGGCCTGGCAATGTGTTGTGCACTGCTGAGCGTCCATTGCTGGTTCAATACCTCTGCAGCCTTGCAAAATGTCACAGTGGAATTGCATTTCAATGAAACAAGCACCACAAATCGATCATGACTGTATAGTTTAACAATACTTGCAGCTTCCTCAGCCCTGCAACCGTGCTGAGTTTCTGTAGTGTAGTGGTGATCACGTTTGTCTCACACGCAATAGGTCCCCAGTTAGAAACTGGGCAGAAACATTTTCGAAACAAAGCCAAACGTCTGACCACGAAAGATGCAATCATTGACATTCCCCATTCACACAACACAATTTCTCAAAGTCCTATTTCTCTTGCACATTGTGTGCACAAAGCCTTGCAATTGCTCCTCTTTCTAGTCCTGATGCTGCAGAAAGTTCCTCAAAACCTAGCACTTGCACTTCATTTGGCTCAGATTAGAATAGAAACCTGCAACACTAGCTTGCTGAGTAACAGCTGATCTAAGTCTCATTTCAGAAGAGGCAAAACCACATCAGCAATTCACTTTCGCCAGCTCCACATTCGTTGAGACAGGGGCACGCCGCAATATTTTGACCCGCACTGTCCAATTACTCGCTGCTAGCAGCAGGAGGGGTCTGCTGCCTCAATCAACAGGTTCCTGGCCATCTCAGGGAGGTAAAATAGCACAACCCGGGCCAAATCTCCCCAGAAACCAAGCACAGGCTCAGCAAAACGTAGGCACATGATATCCGGGCCACTAAACCTCCGAGCAGCTCGAACAGAACACCCAAGTGACTGAAACTTTCTTTGAGTTGCAATGATGAATCTCCGGTGGAACAAGTTTGGGGAAAATGCTCCTCCTGAACATTTCTTTTTGGGTAAAAGGGGCAAAAATCCTTTTCAATTTAACCACTGCTGCAGCAGATTCTTGGTGTCTTAAGCACCTTGACAACGCAGCTCTGAACATGCAGCCGCAATTATGACAAGGGGTAAAGGTTCATGACACGCAGAGGGGAAAAAGTTATTTAAGTTATGACATTCGCTCACAGACTTATTAGCGTTTTGTTCAGTCAGTAACAGAGACATACCTGGGTTTATTGATGCAGATTAACATAACTATTCAGCGTCACGCAGAGCTCGAAGAGTACTTTGCCTCCCTTAAAGACGGACACAGCTGATTCTGTAACTGAAGCTAAGGAAACAGGCAGACGTGCCAGATTATCACTTTGTATTGTTCTTCAGTCGGCGAGTAACAGGAAAACTAACAATGTGGCGTTGAAAATGAGATGCACTGCGGCTCCGCTCAATATCAACCCGCTCCTTCATATTGAACTGAGGAAGAATATACATGAATAAAAGCAAAATACTGTGGATGCTGGAAATCTGAAATAAAAACAAGAAATTCTGGAAATACTCAGCAGGTCTGGCAGCATCTGTGGAGAGAGAAGCAGAGTTAACATTTCGGCTCAGTGACCCTTCTTCAGAACTGGCAAATATTAGAAAAGTCAAAGGTTAGAAGCAAGTAAAGCGGGGGTGGAGCAAGAGATAACAAAGGAGAAGGTGCAGATTGGGCAAGGCCACAGAATAGCTGACCAGAAGGTCATGGAGCAAAGGCAAACAATATGTTAATGGTGTGTTGAAAGACAAAGCATTCGTACAGATAGGACTGTTAATGGACTGAAAATTGAACAGCAGCAAGTACAAACATGAAAACAAAACAGTGGGTAAGTAAACTGAACAAACTAAGATGAAATAAAATAAACATACAAAAAAATGTAAAAAATGTAAAAAAGAAAAATAACAAAAAGTGAAAGTAAAATGGGGGGCCCGTCATGATCTGAAATTATTGAACTCAATGTTCAGTCCGGCACACTCTCGTGTGCAATGGTTAACACCGCAGCCTCACAGCTCCAACGACCCGGTTTCAATTCTGGGCACTGCCTGTGTGGTGTTTGCAAGTTCTCCCTGTGTCTGCGTGGGATTCCTCCGGGTGCTCCGGTTTCCTCCCACATGCCAAAGACTTGCTGGTTGATAGGTTAATTGGCCATTCCCAATTGCCCCTAGTAAAGGTAGGTGGGAGGGAAATATAGGGAAGGTGGGGATGTGGTAGGAATATGGAATTCGTGTAGGATTAGTATAAATGGGTGGTCGATGGTCGGCACAGACTCGGTGGGCCGAAGGGCCTGTTTCACGAAACTAAACTAATCGGTCAACGAGATGCTGTTTTTCGAGCTTGCGTTGTTGTTCACTGGAACACTGCAGCAAGCCCAGGATAGAGATGTAAGCATGAGAGCAGCGGGGAGTCTTGAAATGGCAAGCAACCAGAAGCTCAGGGTCCTCCTTGCGGACTGAGCGGACGTGTTCCGCAAAGCGATCACCCAGTCTGCGTTTGGTCTCCCCAATAAACATGAATGTACATGAATTGGATTTTGGCGCCAGTATGTTGCAAAAAGAGAAGAAAGAAAGGCACAAATGTCATGAACACTGACTTTACAAATGATTCACTGAAAAATTCTTTCATTTGCTGGAAAATATGAATATTGTGCATCTGAAAATGGGCACCATGGGATTGTGTTGCATACTGACCTGTTTTCCTGTATTTGCCTGTCATCTATACAATTCAATTTGTGTTGGATATCGCTGAGAATCTCATTTCAAGATGCGGGCACAGATATTAATATAATCCTACTGAAAGTTTAATCCTGGAACAAATCCTGTGTGACGTGGATTGCAACGTTTAGAGGGCTGTGCAGCTAAGGTGAGGAAGACGGGAATGATGTGGTTGATGATTGCATGGAATGCATTGCAAACTTGGGTTACGTTGCTTGATTTCATTCTACACCTTGAAATTCAGAAGTAAGTGAGGCACCAGGTGGAAACCAACAGCTGTCTCTGTGGAAGCGGGGACATGGCTTCCTAATCTAACCATTTGAACTCTGAAAACATTCTGCTGGATCTGAACTGCCCTGTATACCAAGGCCAATTTGTATACTTTATAAAGTGGAATGCCCAGAACTATGCAGAGTACTCCAGGTGGGGTCTAACCAGGACATTATGTAGCTGTAGCGAAGCTTCGCCCCCATTATTTAACTGCCTCTGTTACGCATTCTACTGCTCAGGTAATCACATTGTATGTTGCAAATCAGCAAAATAAGGACGCATTTGATAAAAATAAAGAGTTTAAAAGCACAAATATGTGTCAGTGCAATCAGTAATAATGAGAAATGAAATCCAGAACTTGGCAAGAATCCCAAGTGGATGTCTTGGAGTGGTTGGGGAAGGGAATCTTTGTCAATGATGGCACACTGTGCATTGACACTGCAGCAGCTGCTCCACCTCTTCCAAACTTAGTTTCTTAAGTGAGAGTTGACAAAAAAGGGAATTGGATAATTGCATGAAAGGAGAGGCAAACAAAAGCAGAGCGAAGGAAATGGGCCCAACTGGCAAGTCTTTGAAAAAACTGGCAATGGTACGATGGCCTGAATGGCCTGGCAATGTGTTGTGCACTGCTGAGCGTCCATTGCTGGGTCAATACCTCTGCAGCCTTGCAAAATGTCACAGTGGAATTGCATTTCAATGAAACAAGCACCACAAATAGATCATGACTGTATAGTTTAACAATACTTGCAGCTTCCTCAGCACTGCAACCGTGCTGAGTTTCTGTAGTGCAGTGGTGATCACGTTTGTCTAACACGCAATAGGTCCCCAGTTCGAAACTGGGCAGAAACATTTTCGAAACAAACCCAAACTTCTGACCACGATAGATGCAATCATTGACATTCCCCATTAACACAACACAATTTCTCAAAGAACTATTTCTTTTGCACATTGTGTGTACAATGCCTTGCAATCGCTCCTCTTTCTAGTCCTGATGCTGCAGAAAGTTCCTCAAAACCTAGCACTTGCACTTCATTTGGCTCAGATTAGAAGAGAAAGCTGCAACACTAGCTTGCTGAGTAACAGCTGATCTAAGTCTCATTTCAGACGAGGCAAAACCACATCAGCAATTCACTTTCGCCAGCTCCACATTCGTTGAGACAGGGGCACGCCGCAATATTTTGACCCGCACTGTCCAATTACTCGCTGCTGGCAGCAAGAGGGGTCTGCTGCCTCAATCAACAGGTTACTGGCCATCTCAGGGAGGTAAAATAGCACAACCCGGGCCAAATCTCCCCAGAAACCAAGCACAGGCTCAGCAAAACGTAGGCACATGATATCCGGGCCACTAAACCTCCGAGCAGCTCGGACAGAACACCCAAGTGACTGAAACTTTCTTTGAGTTGCAATGATGAATCTCCGGTGGAAACAAGTTTGGGGAAAATGCTCCTCCTGAACATTTCTTTTTGGGTAAAAGGGGCAAAAATCCTTTTCAATTTAACCACTGCTGCGGCAGATTCTTGGTGTCTTAAGCACCTTGAAAACGCAGCTCTTAACATGCAGCCGCAATTATGACAAGGGGTAAAGGTTCATGACACGCAGAGGGGAAAAAGTTATTGAAGTTATGACAGTCGCTCACAGACTTATTAGCGTTTTGTTCAGTCAGTAACAGAGACATACCTGGGTTTATTGATGCAGATTAACATAACTATTCAGCGTCACGCAGAGCTCGAAGAGTACTTTGCCTCCCTTAAAGACGGACACAGCTGATTCTGTAACTGAAGCTAAGGAAACAGGCAGACGTGCCAGATTATCACTTTGTATTGTTCTTCAGTCGGCGAGTAACAGGAAAACTAACAATGTGGCGTTGAAAATGAGATGCACTGCGGCTCCGCTCAATATCAACCCGCTCCTTCATATTGAACTGAGGAAGAATATACATGAATAAAAGCAAAATACTGTGGATGCTGGAAATCTGAAATAAAAACAAGAAATTCTGGAAATACTCAGCAGGTCTGGCAGCATCTGTGGAGAGAGAAGCAGAGTTAACATTTCGGCTCAGTGACCCTTCTTCAGAACTGGCAAATATTAGAAAAGTCAAAGGTTAGAAGCAAGTAAAGCGGGGGTGGAGCAAGAGATAACAAAGGAGAAGGTGCAGATTGGGCAAGGCCACAGAATAGCTGACCAGAAGGTCATGGAGCAAAGGCAAACAATATGTTAATGGTGTGTTGAAAGACAAAGCATTCGTACAGATAGGACTGTTAATGGACTGAAAATTGAACAGCAGCAAGTACAAACATGAAAACAAAACAGTGGGTAAGTAAACTGAACAAACTAAGATGAAATAAAATAAACATACAAAAAAATGTAAAAAATGTAAAAAAGAAAAATAACAAAAAGTGAAAGTAAAATGGGGGGCCCGTCACGAACTGAAATTATTGAACTCAATGTTCAGTCCGGCACGCTCTCGTGTGCAATGGTTAACATCGCAGCCTCACAGCTCCAGCGACCCGGTTTCAATTCTGGGCACTGCCTGTGTGGTGTTTGCAAGTTCTCCCTGTGTCTGCGTGGGATTCCTCCGGGTGCTCCGATTTCCTCCCACATGCCAAAGACTTGCTGGTTGATAGGTTAATTGGCCATTCCCAATTGCCCCTAGTAAAGGTAGGTGGGAGGGAAATATAGGGAAGGTGGGGATGTGGTAGGAATATGGAATTCGTGTAGGATTAGTATAAATGGGTGGTCGATGGTCGGCACAGACTCGGTGGGCCGAAGGGCCTGTTTCAGTGCTGCATCACGAAACTAAACTAATCGGTCAACGAGATGCTGTTTTTCGAGCTTGCGTTGTTGTTCACTGGAACACTGCAGCAAGCCCAGGATAAAGATGTAAGCATGAGAGCAGCGGGGAGTCTTGAAATGGCAAGCAACCAGAAGCTCAGGGTCCTGCTTGCGGACTGAGCGGACGTGTTCCGCAAAGCGATCACCCAGTCTGCGTTTGGTCTCCCCAATAAACATGAATATACATTAATTGGATTTAGGCGCCAGTATGTTGCAAAACGAGAAGAAAGAAAGGCACAAATGGCATTAACACTGACTTTACAAATGATTCACTGAAAAATTCTTTCATTTGCTGGAAAAGATGAATATTGTGCATCTGAAAATAGGCACCATGGGATTGTGTTGCATACTGACCTGTTTTCCTGTATTTGCCTGTCATCTATACAATTCAATTTGTGTTGGATATCGCTGAGAATCTCATTTCAAGATGCGGGCACAGATATTAATATAATCCTACTGAAAGTTTAATCCTGGAACAAATTCTGTGTGACGTGGATTGCAACGTTTAGAGGGCTGTGCAGCTAAGGTGAGGAAGACGGGAATGATGTGGTTGATGATTGCATGGAATGCATTGCAAACTTGGGTTACGTTGCTTGATTTCATTCTACACCTTGAAATTCAGAAGCAAGTGAGGCACCAGGTGGAAACCAACAGCTGTCTCTGTGGAAGCGGGGACATGGCTTCCTAATCTAACCATTTGAACTCTGAAAACATTCTGCTGGATCTGAACTGCCCTGTATACCAAGGCCAATTTGTATACTTTATAAAGTGGAATGCCCAGAACTATGCAGAGTACTCCAGGTGGGGTCTAACCAGGACATTATATAGCTGTAGCGAAGCTTCGCCCCCATTATTTAACTGCCTCTGTTACGCATTCTACTGCTCGGGTAATCACATTGTATGTTGCAAATCAGCAAAATAAGGACGCATTTGATAAAAATAAAGAGTTTAAAAGCACAAATATGTGTCAGTGCAATCAGTAAATAATGAGAAATGAAATCCAGAACTTGGCAAGAATCCCAAGTGGATGTCTTGGAGTGGTTGGGGAAGGGAATCTTGTCAATGATGGCACACTGTGCATTGACACTGCAGCAGCTGCTGCACCTCTTCCAAACTTAGTTTCTTAAGTGAGAGTTTACAAAAAAGGGAATTGGATAATTGCATGAAAGGAGAGGCAAACAAAAGCAGAGCGAAGGAAGTGGGCCCAACTGGCAAGTCTTTGAAAAAAGTGGCAATGGTACGATGGCCTGAATGGCCTGGCAATGTGTTGTGCACTGCTGAGCGTCCATTGCTGGGTCAATACCTCTGCAGCCTTGCAAAATGTCACAGTGGAATTGCATTTCAATGAAACAAGACCACAAATAGATCATGACTGTATAGTTTAACAATACTTGCAGCTTCCTCAGCCCTGCAACCGTGCTGAGTTTCTGTAGTGTAGTGGTGATCACGTTTGTCTCACACGCAAAAGGTCCCCAGTTCGAAACTGGGCAGAAACATTTTCGAAACAAAGCCAAACGTCTGACCACGAAAGATGCAATCATTGACATTCCCCATTAACACAACACAATTTCTCAAAGTCCTATTTCTCTTGCACATTGTGTGCACAATGCCTTGCAATCGCTCCTCTTTCTAGTCCTGATGCTGCAGAAAGTTCCTCAAAATCTAGCACTTGCACTTCATTTGGCTCAGATTAGAATAGAAACCTGCAACACTAGCTTGCTGAGTAACAGCTGATCTAAGTCTCATTTCAGACGAGGCAAAACCACATCAGCAATTCACTTTCGCCAGCTCCACATTCGTTGAGACAGGGGCACGCCGCAATATTTTGACCCGCACTGTCCAATTACTCGCTGCTAGCAGCAAGAGGGGTCTGCTGCCTCAATCAACAGGTTACTGGCCATCTCAGGGAGGTAAAATAGCACAACCCGGGCCAAATCTCCCCAGAAACCAAGCACAGGCTCAGCAAAACGTAGGCACATGATATCCGGGCCACTAAACCTCCGAGCAGCTCGAACAGAACACCCAAGTGACTGAAACTTTCTTTGAGTTGCAATGGTGAATCTCCGGTGGAAACAAGTTTGGGGAAAATGCTCCTCCTGAACATTTCTTTTTGGGTAAAAGGGGCAAAAATCCTTTTCAATTTAACCACTGCTGCGGCAGATTCTTGGTGTCTTAAGCACCTTGAAAACGCAGCTCTTAACATGCAGCCGCAATTATGACAAAGGGTAAAGGTTCATGCAACGCAGAGGGGAAAAAGTTATTTAAGTTATGACAGTCGCTCACAGACTTATTAGCGTTTTGTTCAGTCAGTAACAGAGACAGACCTGCGTTTATTGATGCAGATTAACATAACTATTCAGCGTCACGCAGAGCTCGAAGAGTACTTTGCCTCCCTTAAAGACGGACACAGCTGATTCTGTAACTGAAGCTAAGGAAACAGGCAGACGTGCCAAATTATCACTTTGTATTGTTCTTCATTCGGCGAGTAACAGGAAAACTAACAAGGTGGCGTTGAAAATGAGATGCACTGCGGCTCCGCTCAATATCAACCCGCTCCTTCATATTGAACTGAGGAAGAATATACATGAATAAAAGCAAAATACTGTGGATGCTGGAAATCTGAAATAAAAACAAGAAATTCTGGAAATACTCAGCAGGTCTGGCAGCATCTGTGGAGAGAGAAGCAGAGTTAACATTTCGGCTCAGTGACCCTTCTTCAGAACTGGCAAATATTAGAAAAGTCAAAGGTTAGAAGCAAGTAAAGCGGGGGTGGAGCAAGAGATAACAAAGGAGAAGGTGCAGATTGGGCAAGGCCACAGAATAGCTGACCAGAAGGTCATGGAGCAAAGGCAAACAATATGTTAATGGTGTGTTGAAAGACAAAGCATTCGTACAGATAGGACTGTTAATGGACTGAAAATTGAACAGCAGCAAGTACAAACATGAAAACAAAACAGTGGGTAAGTAAACTGAACAAACTAAGATGAAATAAAATAAACATACAAAAAAATGTAAAAAATGTAAAAAAGAAAAATAACAAAAAGTGAAAGTAAAATGGGGGGCCCGTCATGATCTGAAATTATTGAACTCAATGTTCAGTCCGGCACGCTCTCGTGTGCAATGGTTAGCACCGCAGCCTCACAGCTCCAGCGACCCGGTTTCAATTCTGGGCACTGCCTGTGTGGTGTTTGCAAGTTCTCCCTGTGTCTGCGTGGGATTCCTCCGGGTGCTCCGGTTTCCTCCCACATGCCAAAGACTTGCTGGTTGATAGGTTAATTGGCCATTCCCAATTGCCCCTAGTAAAGGTAGGTGGGAGGGAAATATAGGGAAGGTGGGGATGTGGTAGGAATATGGAATTCGTGTAGGATTAGTATAAATGGGTGGTCGATGGTCGGCACAGACTCGGTGGGCCGAAGGGCCTGTTTCAGTGCTGCATCACGAAACTAAACTAATCGGTCAACGAGATGCTGTTTTTCGAGCTTGCGTTGTTGTTCACTGGAACACTGCAGCAAGCCCAGGATAAAGATGTAAGCATGAGAGCAGCGGGGAGTCTTGAAATGGCAAGCAACCAGAAGCTCAGGGTCCAGCTTGCGGACTGAGCGGACGTGTTCCGCAAAGCGATCACCCAGTCTGCGTTTGGTCTCCCCAATAAACATGAATATACATTAATTGGATTTAGGCGCCAGTATGTTGCAAAACGAGAAGAAAGAAAGGCACAAATGGCATTAACACTGACTTTACAAATGATTCACTGAAAAATTCTTTCATTTGCTGGAAAAGATGAATATTGTGCATCTGAAAATAGGCACCATGGGATTGTGTTGCATACTGACCTGTTTTCCTGTATTTGCCTGTCATCTATACAATTCAATTTGTGTTGGATATCGCTGAGAATCTCATTTCAAGATGCGGGCACAGATATTAATATAATCCTACTGAAAGTTTAATCCTGGAACAAATCCTGTGTGACGTGGATTGCAACGTTTAGAGGGCTGTGCAGCTAAGGTGAGGAAGACGGGAATGATGTGGTTGATGATTGCATGGAATGCATTGCAAACTTGGGTTACGTTGCTTGATTTCATTCTACACCTTGAAATTCAGAAGCAAGTGAGGCACCAGGTGGAAACCAACAGCTGTCTCTGTGGAAGCGGGGACATGGCTTCCTAATCTAACCATTTGAACTCTGAAAACATTCTGCTGGATCTGAACTGCCCTGTATACCAAGGCCAATTTGTATACTTTATAAAGTGGAATGCCCAGAACTATGCAGAGTACTCCAGGTGGGGTCTAACCAGGACATTATATAGCTGTAGCGAAGCTTCGCCCCCATTATTTAACTGCCTCTGTTACGCATTCTACTGCTCGGGTAATCACATTGTATGTTGCAAATCAGCAAAATAAGGACGCATTTGATAAAAATAAAGAGTTTAAAAGCACAAATATGTGTCAGTGCAATCAGTAAATAATGAGAAATGAAATCCAGAACTTGGCAAGAATCCCAAGTGGATGTCTTGGAGTGGTTGGGGAAGGGAATCTTGTCAATGATGGCACACTGTGCATTGACACTGCAGCAGCTGCTGCACCTCTTCCAAACTTAGTTTCTTAAGTGAGAGTTTACAAAAAAGGGAATTGGATAATTGCATGAAAGGAGAGGCAAACAAAAGCAGAGCGAAGGAAGTGGGCCCAAATGGCAAGTCTTTGAAAAAAGTGGCAATGGTACGATGTCCTGAATGGCCTGGCAATGTGTTGTGCACTGCTGAGCGTCCATTGCTGGGTCAATACCTCTGCAGCCTTGCAAAATGTCACAGTGGAATTGCATTTCAATGAAACAAGCACCACAAATAGAACATGACTGTATAGTTTAACAATACTTGCAGCTTCCTCAGCCCTGCAACCGTGCTGAGTTTCTGTAGTGTAGTGGTGATCACGTTTGTCTCACACGCAAAAGGTCCCCAGTTCGAAACTGGGCAGAAACATTTTCGAAACAAAGCCAAACGTCTGACCACGAAAGATGCAATCATTGACATTCCCCATTAACACAACACAATTTCTCAAAGTCCTATTTCTCTTGCACATTGTGTGCACAATGCCTTGCAATCGCTCCTCTTTCTAGTCCTGATGCTGCAGAAAGTTCCTCAAAATCTAGCACTTGCACTTCATTTGGCTCAGATTAGAATAGAAACCTGCAACACTAGCTTGCTGAGTAACAGCTGATCTAAGTCTCATTTCAGACGAGGCAAAACCACATCAGCAATTCACTTTCGCCAGCTCCACATTCGTTGAGACAGGGGCACGCCGCAATATTTTGACCCGCACTGTCCAATTACTCGCTGCTAGCAGCAAGAGGGGTCTGCTGCCTCAATCAACAGGTTACTGGCCATCTCAGGGAGGTAAAATAGCACAACCCGGGCCAAATCTCCCCAGAAACCAAGCACAGGCTCAGCAAAACGAAGGCACATGATATCCGGGCCACTAAACCTCCGAGCAGCTCGAACAGAACACCCAAGTGACTGAAACTTTCTTTGAGTTGCAATGGTGAATCTCCGGTGGAAACAAGTTTGGGGAAAATGCTCCTCCTGAACATTTCTTTTTGGGTAAAAGGGGCAAAAATCCTTTTCAATTTAACCACTGCTGCGGCAGATTCTTGGTGTCTTAAGCACCTTGAAAACGCAGCTCTTAACATGCAGCCGCAATTATGACAAAGGGTAAAGGTTCATGCAACGCAGAGGGGAAAAAGTTATTTAAGTTATGACAGTCGCTCACAGACTTATTAGCGTTTTGTTCAGTCAGTAACAGAGACAGACCTGGGTTTATTGATGCAGATTAACATAACTATTCAGCGTCACGCAGAGCTCGAAGAGTACTTTGCCTCCCTTAAAGACGGACACAGCTGATTCTGTAACTGAAGCTAAGGAAACAGGCAGACGTGCCAAATTATCACTTTGTATTGTTCTTCATTCGGCGAGTAACAGGAAAACTAACAAGGTGGCGTTGAAAATGAGATGCACTGCGGCTCCGCTCAATATCAACCCGCTCCTTCATATTGAACTGAGGAAGAATATACATGAATAAAAGCAAAATACTGTGGATGCTGGAAATCTGAAATAAAAACAAGAAATTCTGGAAATACTCAGCAGGTCTGGCAGCATCTGTGGAGAGAGAAGCAGAGTTAACATTTCGGCTCAGTGACCCTTCTTCAGAACTGGCAAATATTAGAAAAGTCAAAGGTTAGAAGCAAGTAAAGCGGGGGTGGAGCAAGAGATAACAAAGGAGAAGGTGCAGATTGGGCAAGGCCACAGAATAGCTGACCAGAAGGTCATGGAGCAAAGGCAAACAATATGTTAATGGTGTGTTGAAAGACAAAGCATTCGTACAGATAGGACTGTTAATGGACTGAAAATTGAACAGCAGCAAGTACAAACATGAAAACAAAACAGTGGGTAAGTAAACTGAACAAACTAAGATGAAATAAAATAAACATACAAAAAAATGTAAAAAATGTAAAAAAGAAAAATAACAAAAAGTGAAAGTAAAATGGGGGGCCCGTCATGATCTGAAATTATTGAACTCAATGTTCAGTCCGGCACGCTCTCGTGTGCAATGGTTAGCACCGCAGCCTCACAGCTCCAGCGACCCGGTTTCAATTCTGGGCACTGCCTGTGTGGTGTTTGCAAGTTCTCCCTGTGTCTGCGTGGGATTCCTCCGGGTGCTCCGGTTTCCTCCCACATGCCAAAGACTTGCTGGTTGATAGGTTAATTGGCCATTCCCAATTGCCCCTAGTAAAGGTCGGTGGGAGGGAAATATAGGGAAGGTGGGGATGTGGTAGGAATATGGAATTCGTGTAGGATTAGTATAAATGGGTGGTCGATGGTCGGCACAGACTCGGTGGGCCGAAGGGCCTGTTTCAGTGCTGCATCACGAAACTAAACTAATCGGTCAACGAGATGCTGTTTTTCGAGCTTGCGTTGTTGTTCACTGGAACACTGCAGCAAGCCCAGGATAGAGATGTAAGCATGAGAGCAGCGGGGAGTCTTGAAATGGCAAGCAACCAGAAGCTCAGGGTCCTGCTTGCGGACTGAGCGGACGTGTTCCGCAAAGCGATCACCCAGTCTGCGTTTGGTCTCCCCAATAAACATGAATATACATTAATTGGATTTAGGCGCCAGTATGTTGCAAAACGAGAAGAAAGAAAGGCACAAATGGCATTAACACTGACTTTACAAATGATTCACTGAAAAATTCTTTCATTTGCTGGAAAAGATGAATATTGTGCATCTGAAAATAGGCACCATGGGATTGTGTTGCATACTGACCTGTTTTCCTGTATTTGCCTGTCATCTATACAATTCAATTTGTGTTGGATATCGCTGAGAATCTCATTTCAAGATGCGGGCACAGATATTAATATAATCCTACTGAAAGTTTAATCCTGGAACAAATCCTGTGTGACGTGGATTGCAACGTTTAGAGGGCTGTGCAGCTAAGGTGAGGAAGACGGGAATGATGTGGTTGATGATTGCATGGAATGCATTGCAAACTTGGGTTACGTTGCTTGATTTCATTCTACACCTTGAAATTCAGAAGCAAGTGAGGCACCAGGTGGAAACCAACAGCTGTCTCTGTGGAAGCGGGGACATGGCTTCCTAATCTAACCATTTGAACTCTGAAAACATTCTGCTGGATCTGAACTGCCCTGTATACCAAGGCCAATTTGTATACTTTATAAAGTGGAATGCCCAGAACTATGCAGAGTACTCCAGGTGGGGTCTAACCAGGACATTATATAGCTGCAGCGAAGCTTCGCCCCCATTATTTAACTGCCTCTGTTACGCATTCTACTGCTCGGGTAATCACATTGTATGTTGCAAATCAGCAAAATAAGGACGCATTTGATAAAAATAAAGAGTTTAAAAGCACAAATATGTGTCAGTGCAATCAGTAAATAATGAGAAATGAAATCCAGAACTTGGCAAGAATCCCAAGTGGATGTCTTGGAGTGGTTGGGGAAGGGAATCTTGTCAATGATGGCACACTGTGCATTGACACTGCAGCAGCTGCTGCACCTCTTCCAAACTTAGTTTCTTAAGTGAGAGTTTACAAAAAAGGGAATTGGATAATTGCATGAAAGGAGAGGCAAACAAAAGCAGAGCGAAGGAAGTGGGCCCAACTGGCAAGTCTTTGAAAAAACTGGCAATGGTACGATGGCCTGAATGGCCTGGCAATGTGTTGTGCACTGCTGAGCGTCCATTTCTGGGTCAATACCTCTGCAGCCTTGCAAAATGTCACAGTGGAATTGCATTTCAATGAAACAAGCACCACAAATAGATCATGACTGTATAGTTTAACAATACTTGCAGCTTCCTCAGCCCTGCAACCGTGCTGAGTTTCTGTAGTGTAGTGGTGATCACGTTTGTCTCACACGCAAAAGGTCCCCAGTTCGAAACTGGGCAGAAACATTTTCGAAACAAAGCCAAATGTCTGACCACGAAAGATGCAATCATTGACATTCCCCATTCACACAACACAATTTCTCAAAGTCCTATTTCTCTTGCACATTGTGTGCACAATGCCTTGCAATCGCTCCTCTTTCTAGTCCTGATGCTGCAGAAAGTTCCTCAAAACCTAGCACTTGCACTTCATTTGGCTCAGATTAGAATAGAAACCTGCAACACTAGCTTGCTGAGTAACAGCTGATCTAAGTCTCATTTCAGAAGAGGCAAAACCACATCAGCAATTCACTTTCGCCAGCTCCACATTCGTTGAGACAGGGGCACGCCGCAATATTTTGACCCGCACTGTCCAATTACTCGCTGCTAGCAGCAAGAGGGGTCTGCTGCATCAATCAACAGGTTCCTGGCCATCTCAGGGAGGTAAAATAGCACAACCCGGGCCAAATCTCCCCAGAAACTAAGCACAGGCTCAGCAAAACGTAGGCACATGATATCCGGGCCACTAAACCTACGAGCAGCTCGAACAGAACACCCAAGTGACTGAAACTTTCTTTGAGTTGCAATGATGAATCTCCGGTGGAACAAGTTTGAGGAAAATGCTCCTCCTGAACATTTCTTTTTGGGTAAAAGGGGCAAAAATCCTTTTCAATTTAACCACTGCTGCGGCAGATTCTTGGTGTCTTAAGCACCTTGAGAACGCAGCTCTAAACATGCAGCCGCAATTATGACAAGGGGTAAAGGTTCATGACACGCAGAGGGGAAAAAGTTATTTAAGTTATGACATTCGCTCACAGACCTATTAGCGTTTTGTTCAGTCAGTAACAGAGACATACCTGGGTTTATTGATGCAGATTAACATAACTATTCAGCGTCACGCAGAGCCGCGAAGAGTACTTTGCCTCCCTTAAAGACGGACACAGCTGATTCTGTAACTGAAGCTAAGTAAACAGGCAGACGTGCCAAATTATCACTTTGTATTGTTCTTCATTTGGCGACTAACAGGAAAACTAACAAGGTGGCGTTGAAAATGAGATGCACTGCGGCTCCGCTCAATATCAACCCGCTCCTTCATATTGAACTGAGGAAGAATATACATGAATAAAAGCAAAATACTGTCGATGCTGGAAATCTGAAATAAAAGCAAGAAATTCTGGAATTACTCAGCAGGTCTGGCAGCATCTGTGGAGAGAGAAGCAGAGTTAACATTTCGGCTCAGTGACCCTTCCTCAGAACTGGCAAATATTAGAAAAGTCAAAGGTTAGAAGCAAGTAAAGCGGGGGTGGAGCAAGAGATAACAAAGGAGAAGGTGTAGAGTGGGCAAGGCCACAGAATAGCTGACCAGAAGGTCATGGAGCAAAGGCAAACAATATGTTAATGGTGTGTTGAAAGACAAAGCATTAGTACAGATAGGACTGTTAACGGACTGAAAATTGAACAGCAGCAAGTACAAACATGAAAACAAAACAGTGGGTAAGTAAACTGAACAAACTAAGATGAAATAAAATAAACATACAAAAAATGCAAAAAATGTAAAAAAGAAAAATAACAAAAAGTGAAAGTAAAATGGGGGGCCGTCACGAACTGAAATTATTGAACTCACTATTCAGTCCGGCACGCTCTCGTGTGCAATGGTTAGCACCGCAGCCTCACAGCTCCAGCGACCCGGTTTCAATTCTGGGCACTGCCTGTGTGGTGTTTGCAAGTTCTCCCTGTGTCTGCGTGGGATTCCTCCGGGTGCTCCGGTTTCCTCCCACATGCCAAAGACTTGCTGGTTGATAGGTTAATTGGCCATTCCCAATTGCCCCTAGTAAAGGTAGGTGATAGGGAAATATAGGGAAGGTGGGGATGTGGTAGGAATATGGAATTCGTGTAGGATTAGTATAAATGGGTGGTCGATGGTCGGCACAGACTCGGTGGGCCGAAGGGCCTGTTTCAGTGCTGCATCACGAAACTAAACTAATCGGTCAACGAGATGCTGTTTTTCGAGCTTGCGTTGTTGTTCACTGGAACACTGCAGCAAGCCCAGGATAGAGATGTGAGCATGAGAGCAGCGGGGAGTCTTGAAATGGCAAGCAACCAGAAGCTCAGGGTCCAGCTTGCGGACTGAGCGGACGTGTTCCGCAAAGCGATCACCCAGTCTGCGTTTGGTCTCCCCAATAAACATGAATATACATTAATTGGATTTAGGCGCCAGTATGTTGCAAAACGAGAAGAAAGAAAGGCACAAATGGCATTAACACTGACTTTACAAATGATTCACTGAAAAATTCTTTCATTTGCTGGAAAAGATGAATATTGTGCATCTGAAAATAGGCACCATGAGATTGTGTTGCATACTGACCTGTTTTCCTGTATTTGCCTGTCATCTATACAATTCAATTTGTGTTGGATATCGCTGAGAATCTCATTTCAAGATGCGGGCACAGATATTAATATAATCCTACTGAAAGTTTAATCCTGGAACAAATCCTGTGTGACGTGGATTGCAACGTTTAGAGGGCTGTGCAGCAAAGGTGAGGAAGACGGGAATGATGTGGTTGATGATTGCATGGAATGCATTGCAAACTTGGGTTACGTTGCTTGATTTCATTCTACACCTTGAAATTCAGAAGCAAGTGAGGCACCAGGTGGAAACCAACAGCTGTCTCTGTGGAAGCGGGGACATGGCTTCCTAATCTAACCATTTGAACTCTGAAAACATTCTGCTGGATCTGAACTGCCCTGTATACCAAGGCCAATTTGTATACTTTATAAAGTGGAATGCACAGAACTATGCAGAGTACTCCAGGTGGGGTCTAACCAGGACATTATATAGCTGTAGCGAAGCTTCGCCCCCATTATTTAACTGCCTCTGTTACGCATTCTACTGCTCGGGTAATCACATTGTATGTTGCAAATCAGCAAAATAAGGACGCATTTGATAAAAATAAAGAGTTTAAAAGCACAAATATGTGTCAGTGCAATCAGTAAATAATGAGAAATGAAATCCAGAACTTGGCAAGAATCCCAAGTGGATGTCTTGGAGTGGTTGGGGAAGGGAATCTTGTCAATGATGGCACACTGTGCATTGACACTGCAGCAGCTGCTGCACCTCTTCCAAACTTAGTTTCTTAAGTGAGAGTTTACAAAAAAGGGAATTGGATAATTGCATGAAAGGAGAGGCAAACAAAAGCAGAGCGAAGGAAGTGGGCCCAACTGGCAAGTCTTTGAAAAAAGTGGCAATGGTACGATGGCCTGAATGGCCTGGCAATGTGTTGTGCACTGCTGAGCGTCCATTGCTGGGTCAATACCTCTGCAGCCTTGCAAAATGTCACAGTGGAATTGCATTTCAATGAAACAAGCACCACAAATAGATCATGACTGTATAGTTTAACAATACTTGCAGCTTCCTCAGCCCTGCAACCGTGCTGAGTTTCTGTAGTGTAGTGGTGATCACGTTTGTCTCACACACAAAAGGTCCCCAGTTCGAAACTGGGCAGAAACATTTTCGAAACAAAGCCAAACGTCTGACCACGAAAGATGCAATCATTGACATTCCCCATTAACACAACACAATTTCTCAAAGTCCTATTTCTCTTGCACATTGTGTGCACAATGCCTTGCAATCGCTCCTCTTTCTAGTCCTGATGCTGCAGAAAGTTCCTCAAAACCTAGCACTTGCACTTCATTTGGCTCAGATTAGAATAGAAACCTGCAACACTAGCTTGCTGAGTAACAGCTGATCTAAGTCTCATTTCAGACGAGGCAAAACCACATCAGCAATTCACTTTCGCCAGCTCCACATTCGTTGAGACAGGGGCACGCCGCAATATTTTGACCCGCACTGTCCAATTACTCGCTGCTAGCAGCAAGAGGGGTCTGCTGCCTCAATCAACAGGTTACTGGCCATCTCAGGGAGGTAAAATAGCACAACCCGGGCCAAATCTCCCCAGAAACCAAGCACAGGCTCAGCAAAACGTAGGCACATGATATCCGGGCCACTAAACCTCCGAGCAGCTCGAACAGAACACCCAAGTGACTGAAACTTTCTTTGAGTTGCAATGATGAATCTCCGGTGGAAACAAGTTTGGGGAAAATGCTCCTCCTGAACATTTCTTTTTGGGTAAAAGGGGCAAAAATCCTTTTCAATTTAACCACTGCTGCGGCAGATTCTTGGTGTCTTAAGCACCTTGAAAACGCAGCTCTGAACATGCAGCCGCAATTATGACAAGGGGTAAAGGTTCATGACACGCAGAGGGGAAAAAGTTATTTAAGTTATGACAGTCGCTCACAGACTTATTAGCGTTTTGTTCAGTCAGTAACAGAGACATACCTGGGTTTATTGATGCAGATTAACATAACTATTCAGCGTCACGCAGAGCTCGAAGAGTACTTTGCCTCCCTTAAAGACGGACACAGCTGATTCTGTAACTGAAGCTAAGGAAACAGGCAGACGTGCCAAATTATCACTTTGTATTGTTCTTCATTCGGCGAGTAACAGGAAAACTAACAAGGTGGCGTTGAAAATGAGATGCACTGCGGCTCCGCTCAATATCAACCCGCTCCTTCATATTGAACTGAGGAAGAATATACATGAATAAAAGCAAAATACTGTGGATGCTGGAAATCTGAAATAAAAACAAGAAATTCTGGAAATACTCAGCAGGTCTGGCAGCATCTGTGGAGAGAGAAGCAGAGTTAACATTTCGGCTCAGTGACCCTTCTTCAGAACTGGCAAATATTAGAAAAGTCAAAGGTTAGAAGCAAGTAAAGCGGGGGTGGAGCAAGAGATAACAAAGGAGAAGG
This sequence comes from Heterodontus francisci, assembly GCF_036365525.1. Taxonomy (NCBI): domain Eukaryota; kingdom Metazoa; phylum Chordata; class Chondrichthyes; order Heterodontiformes; family Heterodontidae; genus Heterodontus; species Heterodontus francisci. Next base: position 38,169,566 of record NC_090392.1, on the reverse strand, counting down.
TGCAGATTGGGCAAGGCCACAGAATAGCTGACCAGAAGGTCATGGAGCAAAGGCAAACAATATGTTAATGGTGTGTTGAAAGACAAAGCATTCGTACAGATAGGACTGTTAATGGACTGAAAATTGAACAGCAGCAAGTACAAACATGAAAACAAAACAGTGGGTAAGTAAACTGAACAAACTAAGATGAAATAAAATAAACATACAAAAAAATGTAAAAAATGTAAAAAAGAAAAATAACAAAAAGTGAAAGTAAAATGGGGGGCCCGTCATGATCTGAAATTATTGAACTCAATGTTCAGTCCGGCACGCTCTCGTGTGCAATGGTTAGCACCGCAGCCTCACAGCTCCAGCGACCCGGTTTCAATTCTGGGCACTGCCTGTGTGGTGTTTGCAAGTTCTCCCTGTGTCTGCGTGGGATTCCTCCGGGTGCTCCGGTTTCCTCCCACATGCCAAAGACTTGCTGGTTGATAGGTTAATTGGCCATTCCCAATTGCCCCTAGTAAAGGTAGGTGGGAGGGAAATATAGGGAAGGTGGGGATGTGGTAGGAATATGGAATTCGTGTAGGATTAGTATAAATGGGTGGTCGATGGTCGGCACAGACTCGGTGGGCCGAAGGGCCTGTTTCAGTGCTGCATCACGAAACTAAACTAATCGGTCAACGAGATGCTGTTTTTCGAGCTTGCGTTGTTGTTCACTGGAACACTGCAGCAAGCCCAGGATAGAGATGTAAGCATGAGAGCAGCGGGGAGTCTTAAAATGGCAAGCAACCAGAAGCTCAGGGTCCTGCTTGCGGACTGAGCGGACGTGTTCCACAAAGCGATCACCCAGTCTGCGTTTGGTCTCCCCAATAAACATGAATATACATTAATTGGATTTAGGCGCCAGTATGTTGCAAAACGAGAAGAAAGAAAGGCACAAATGGCATTAACACTGACTTTACAAATGATTCACTGAAAAATTCTTTCATTTGCTGGAAAAGATGAATATTGTGCATCTGAAAATAGGCACCATGGGATTGTGTTGCATACTGACCTGTTTTCCTGTATTTGCCTGTCATCTATACAATTCAATTTGTGTTGGATATCGCTGAGAATCTCATTTCAAGATGCGGGCACAGATATTAATATAATCCTACTGAAAGTTTAATCCTGGAACAAATCCTGTGTTACATGGATTGCAACGTTTAGAGGGCTGTGCAGCGAAGGTGAGGAAGACGGGAATGATGTGGTTGATGATTGCATGGAATGCATTGCAAACTTGGGTTACGTTGCTTGATTTCATTCTACACCTTGAAATTCAGAAGCAAGTGAGGCACCAGGTGGAAACCAACAGCTGTCTCTGTGGAAGCGGGGACATGGCTTCCTAATCTAACCATTTGAACTCTGAAAACATTCTGCTGGATCTGAACTGCCCTGTATACCAAGGCCAATTTGTATACTTTATAAAGTGGAATGCCCAGAACTATGCAGAGTACTCCAGGTGGGGTCTAACCAGGACATTATATAGCTGCAGCGAAGCTTCGCCCCCATTATTTAACTGCCTCTGTTACGCATTCTACTGCTCGGGTAATCACATTGTATGTTGCAAATCAGCAAAATAAGGACGCATTTGATAAAAATAAAGAGTTTAAAAGCACAAATATGTGTCAGTGCAATCAGTAAATAATGAGAAATGAAATCCAGAACTTGGCAAGAATCCCAAGTGGATGTCTTGGAGTGGTTGGGGAAGGGAATCTTGTCAATGATGGCACACTGTGCATTGACACTGCAGCAGCTGCTGCACCTCTTCCAAACTTAGTTTCTTAAGTGAGAGTTTACAAAAAAGGGAATTGGATAATTGCATGAAAGGAGAGGCAAACAAAAGCAGAGCGAAGGAAGTGGGCCCAACTGGCAAGTCTTTGAAAAAACTGGCAATGGTACGATGGCCTGAATGGCCTGGCAATGTGTTGTGCACTGCTGAGCGTCCATTGCTGGGTCAATACCTCTGCAGCCTTGCAAAATGTCACAGTGGAATTGCATTTCAATTAAACAAGCACCACAAATAGATCATGACTGTATAGTTTAACAATACTTGCAGCTTCCTCAGCCCTGCAACCGTGCTGAGTTTCTGTAGTGTAGTGGTGATCACGTTTGTCTCACACGCAAAAGGTTCCCAGCTCGAAACTGGGCGGAAACATTTTCGAAACAAACCCAAACGTCTGACCACGAAAGATGCAATCATTGACATTCCCCATGAACACAACACAATTTCTCAAAGTCCTATTTCTCTTGCACATTGTGTGCACAATGCCTTGCAATCGCTCCTCTTTCTTGTCCTGATGCTGCAGAAAGTTCCTCAAAACCTAGCACTTGCACTTCATTTGGCTCAGATTAGAATAGAAACCTGCAACACTAGCTTGCGAAGTCACAGCTGATCTAAGTCTCATTTCAGACGAGGCAAAAGCACATCAGCAATTCACTTTCGCCAGCTCCACATTCGTTGAGACAGGGGCACGCCGCAATATTTTAACCCGCACTGTCCAATTACTCGCTGCTAGCAGCAAGAGGGGTCTGCTGCCTCAATCAACAGGTTACTGGCCATCTCAGGGAGGTAAAATAGCACAACCCGGGCCAAATCTCCCCAGAAACCAAGCACAGGCTCAGCAAAACGTAGGCACATGATATCCGGGCCACTAAACCTCCGAGCAGCTCGAACAGAACACCCAAGTGACTGAACCTTTCTTTGAGTTGCAATGATGAATCTCCGGTGGAAACAAGTTTGGGGAAAATGCTCCTCCTGAACATTTCTTTTTGGGTAAAAGGGGCAAAAATCCTTTTCAATTTAACCACTGCTGCAGCAGATTCTTGGTGTCTTAAGCACCTTGACAACGCAGCTCTGAACATGCAGCCGCAATTATGACAAGGGGTAAAGGTTCATGACACGCAGAGGGGAAAAAGTTATTTAAGTTATGACATTCGCTCACAGACCTATTAGCGTTTTGTTCAGTCAGTAACAGAGACATACCTGGGTTTATTGATGCAGATTAACATAACTATTCAGCGTCACGCAGAGCCGCGAAGAGTACTTTGCCTCCCTTAAAGACGGACACAGCTGATTCTGTAACTGAAGCTAAGGAAACAGGCAGACGTGCCAAATTATCACTTTGTATTGTTCTTCATTTGGCGAGTAACAGGAAAACTAACAAGGTGGCGTTGAAAATGAGATGCACTGCGGCTCCGCTCAATATCAACCCGCTCCTTCATATTGAACTGAGGAAGAATATACATGAATAAAAGCAAAATACTGTGGATGCTGGAAATCTGAAATAAAAACAAGAAATTCTGGAAATACTCAGCAGGTCTGGCAGCATCTGTGGAGAGAGAAGCAGAGTTAACATTTCGGCTCAGTGACCCTTCTTCAGAACTGGCAAATATTAGAAAAGTCAAAGGTGAGAAGCAAGTAAAGCGGGGGTGGAGCAAGAGATAACAAAGGAGAAGGTGCAGATTGGGCAAGGCCACAGAATATCTGACCAGAAGGTCATGGAGCAAAGGCAAACAATATGTTAATGGTGTGTTGCAAGACAAAGCATTCGTACAGATAGGACTGTTAATGGACTGAAAATTGAACAGCAGCAAGTACAAACATGAAAACAAAACAGTGGGTAAGTAAACTGAACAAACTAAGATGAAATAAAATAAACATACAAAAAAATGTAAAAAATGTAAAAAAGAAAAATAACAAAAAGTGAAAGTAAAATGGGGGGCCCGTCATGATCTGAAATTATTGAACTCAATGTTCAGTCCGGCACGCTCTCGTGTGCAATGGTTAGCACCGCAGCCTCACAGCTCCAGCGACCCGGTTTCAATTCTGGGCACTGCCTGTGTGGTGTTTGCAAGTTCTCCCTGTGTCTGCGTGGGATTCCTCCGGGTGCTCCGGTTTCCTCCCACATGCCAAAGACTTGCTGGTTGATAGGTTAATTGGCCATTCCCAATTGCCCCTAGTAAAGGTAGGTGGTAGGGAAATATAGGGAAGGTGGGGATGTGGTAGGAATATGGAATTCGTGTAGGATTAGTATAAATGGGTGGTCGATGGTCGGCACAGACTCGGTGGGCCGAAGGGCCTGTTTCAGTGCTGCATCACGAAACTAAACTAATCGGTCAACGAGATGCTGTTTTTCGAGCTTGCGTTGTTGTTCACTGGAACACTGCAGCAAGCCCAGGATAGAGATGTAAGCATGAGAGCAGCGGGGAGTCTTGAAATGGCAAGCAACCAGAAGCTCAGGGTCCTGTTTGCGGACTGAGCGGACGTGTTCCGCAAAGCGATCACCCAGTCTGCGTTTGGTCTCCCCAATAAACATGAATATACATTAATTGGATTTAGGCGCCAGTATGTTGCAAAACGAGAAGAAAGAAAGGCACAAATGGCATTAACACTGACTTTACAAATGATTCACTGAAAAATTCTTTCATTTGCTGGAAAAGATGAATATTGTGCATCTGAAAATAGGCACCATGGGATTGTGTTGCATACTGACCTGTTTTCCTGTATTTGCCTGTCATCTATACAATTCAATTTGTGTTGGATATCGCTGAGAATCTCATTTCAAGATGCGGGCACAGATATTAATATAATCCTACTGAAAGTTTAATCCTGGAACAAATCCTGTGTGACGTGGATTGCAACGTTTAGAGGGCTGTGCAGCTAAGGTGAGGAAGACGGGAATGATGTGGTTGATGATTGCATGGAATGCATTGCAAACTTGGGTTACGTTGCTTGATTTCATTCTACACCTTGAAATTCAGAAGCAAGTGAGGCACCAGGTGGAAACCAACAGATGTCTCTGTGGAAGCGGGGACATGGCTTCCTAATCTAACCATTTGAACTCTGAAAACATTCTGCTGGATCTGAACTGCCCTGTATACCAAGGCCAATTTGTATACTTTATAAAGTGGAATGCCCAGAACTATGCAGAGCACTCCAGGTGGGGTCCAACCAGGACATTATATAGCTGTAGCGAAGCTTCGCCCCCATTATTTAACTGCCTCTGTTACGCATTCTACTGCTCGGGTAATCACATTGTATGTTGCAAATCAGCAAAATAAGGACGCATTTGATAAAAATAAAGAGTTTAAAAGCACAAATATGTGTCAGTGCAATCAGTAAATAATGAAAAATGAAATCCAGAACTTGGCAAGAATCCCAAGTGGATGTCTTGGAGTGGTTGGGGAAGTGAATCTTGTCAATGATGGCACACTGTGCATTGACACTGCAGCAGCTGCTGCACCTCTTCCAAACTTAGTTTCTTAAGTGAGAGTTTACAAAAAAGGGAATTGGATAATTGCATGAAAGGAGAGGCAAACAAAAGCAGAGCGAAGGAAGTGGGCCCAACTGGCAAGTCTTTGAAAAAAGTGGCAATGGTACGATGGCCTGAATGGCCTGGCAATGTGTTGTGCACTGCTGAGCGTCCATTGCTGGGTCAATACCTCTGCAGCCTTGCAAAATGTCACAGTGGAATTGCATTTCAATGAAACAAGCACCACAAATAGATCATGACTGTATAGTTTAACAATACTTGCAGCTTCCTCAGCCCTGCAACCGTGCTGAGTTTCTGTAGTGTAGTGGTGATCACGTTTGTCTCACACGCAAAAGGTCCACAGTTCGAAACTGCGCAGAAGCATTTTCGAAACAAATATAAACGTCTGACCACGATATCTGCAATCATTGACATTCCCCATTCACACAACACAATTTCTCAAAGTCCTATTTCTCTTGCACATTGTGTGCACAATGCCTTGCAATCGCTCCTCTTTCTAGTCCTGATTCTGCAGAAAGTTCCTCAAAACCTAGCACTTGCACTTCATTTGGCTCAGATTAGATTAGAAACCTGCAACACTAGCTTGCTAAGTCACAGCTGATCTAAGTCTCATTTCAGACGAGGCAAAAGCACATCAGCAATTCACTTTCGCCAGCTCCACATTCGTTGAGACAGGGGCACGCCGCAATATTTTAACCCGCACTGTCCAATTACTCGCTGCTAGCAGCAAGAGGGGTCTGCTGCCTCAATCAACAGGTTACTGGCCATCTCAGGGAGGTAAAATAGCACAACCCGGGCAAAATCTCCCCAGAAACCAAGCACAGGCTCAGCAAAACGTAGGCACATGATATCCGGGCCACTAAACCTCCGAGCAGCTCGAACAGAACACCCTGAAACTTTCTTTGAGTTGCAATGATGAATCTCCGGTGGAAACATGTTTGGGGAAAATGCTCCTCCTGAACATTTCTTTTTGGGTAAAAGGAGCAAAAATCCTTTTCAATTTAACCACTGCTGCGGCAGATTCTTGGTGTCTTAAGCACCTTGAAAACGCAGCTCTTAACATGCAGCCGCAATTATGACAAGGGGTAAAGGTTCATGACACTCAGAGGGGAAAAAGTTATTTAAGTTATGACATTCGCTCACAGACCTATTAGCGTTTTGTTCAGTCAGTAACAGAGACATACCTGGGTTTATTGATGCAGATTAACATAACTATTCAGCGTCACGCAGAGCTCGAAGAGTACTTTGCCTCCCTTAAAGACGGACACAGCTGATTCTGTAACTGAAGCTAAGGAAACAGGCAGACGTGCCAAATTATCACTTTGTATTGTTCTTCATTCGGCGAGTAACAGGAAAACTAACAAGGTGGCGTTGAAAATGAGATGCACTGCGGCTCCGCTCAATATCAACCCGCTCCTTCATATTGAACTGAGGAAGAATATACATGAATAAAAGCAAAATACTGTGGATGCTGGAAATCTGAAATAAAAGCAAGAAATTCTGGAATTACTCAGCAGGTCTGGCAGCATCTGTGGAGAGAGAAGCAGAGTTAACATTTCGGCTCAGTGACCCTTCTTCAGAACTGGCAAATATTAGAAAAGTCAAAGGTTAGAAGCAAGTAAAGCGGGGGTGGAGCAAGAGATAACAAAGGAGAAGGTGCAGATTGGGCAAGGCCACAGAATAGCTGACCAGAAGGTCATGGAGCAAAGGCAAACAATATGTTAATGGTGTGTTGAAAGACAAAGCATTATTACAGATAGGACTGTTAACGGATTGAAAATTGAACAGCAGCAAGTACAAACATGAAAACAAAACAGTGGGTAAGTAAACTGAACAAACTAAGATGAAATAAAATAAACATACAAAAAAATGTAAAAAATGTAAAAAAGAAAAATAACAAATGTGAAAGTAAAATGGGGGGCCCGTCATGATCTGAAATTATTGAACTCAATGTTCAGTCCGGCACGCTCTCGTGTGCAATGGTTAGCACCGCAGCCTCACAGCTCCAGCGACCCGGTTTCAATTCTGGGCACTGCCTGTGTGGTGTTTGCAAGTTCTCCCTGTGTCTGCGTGGGATTCCTCCGGGTGCTCCGGTTTCCTCCCACATGCCAAAGACTTGCTGGTTGATAGGTTAATTGGCCATTCCCAATTGCCCCTAGTAAAGGTAGGTGATAGGGAAATATAGGGAAGGTGGGGATGTGGTAGGAATATGGAATTCGTGTAGGATTAGTATAAATGGGTGGTCGATGGTCGGCACAGACTCGGTGGGCCGAAGGGCCTGTTTCAGTGCTGCATCACGAAACTAAACTAATCGGTCAACGAGATGCTGTTTTTCGAGCTTGCGTTGTTGTTCACTGGAACACTGCAGCAAACCAAAGGATAGAGATGTGAGCATGAGAGCAGCGGGGAGTCTTGAAATGGCAAGCAACCAGAAGCTCAGGGTCCAGCTTGCGGACTGAGCGGACGTGTTCCGCAAAGCGATCACCCAGTCTGCGTTTGGTCTCCCCAATAAACATGAATATACATTAATTGGATTTAGGCGCCAGTATGTTGCAAAACGAGAAGAAAGAAAGGCACAAATGGCATTAACACTGACTTTACAAATGATTCACTGAAAAATTCTTTCATTTGCTGGAAAAGTTGAATATTGTGCATCTGAAAATGGGCACCATGGGATTGTGTTGCATACTGACCTGTTTTCCTGTATTTGCCTGTCATCTATACAATTCAATTTGTGTTGGATATCGCTGAGAATCTCATTTCAAGATGCGGGCACAGATATTAATATAATCCTACTGAAAGTTTAATCCTGGAACAAATCCTGTGTGACGTGGATTGCAACGTTTAGAGGGCTGTGCAGCTAAGGTGAGGAAGACGGGAATGATGTGGTTGATGATTGCATGGAATGCATTGCAAACTTGGGTTACGTTGCTTGATTTCATTCTACACCTTGAAATTCAGAAGCAAGTGAGGCACCAGGTGGAAACCAACAGCTGTCTCTGTGGAAGCGGGGACATGGCTTCCTAATCTAACCATTTGAACTCTGAAAACATTCTGCTGGATCTGAACTGCCCTGTATACCAAGGCCAATTTGTATACTTTATAAAGTGGAATGCCCAGAACTATGCAGAGCACTCCAGGTGGGGTCTAACCAGGACATTATATAGCTGTAGCGAAGCTTCGCCCCCATTATTTAACTGCCTCTGTTACGCATTCTACTGCTCGGGTAATCACATTGTATGTTGCAAATCAGCAAAATAAGGACGCATTTGATAAAAATAAAGAGTTTAAAAGCACAAATATGTGTCAGTGCAATCAGTAAATAATGAGAAATGAAATCCAGAACTTGGCAAGAATCCCAAGTGGATGTCTTGGAGTGGTTGGGGAAGGGAATCTTGTCAATGATGGCACACTGTGCATTGACACTGCAGCAGCTGCTGCACCTCTTCCAAACTTAGTTTCTTAAGTGAGAGTTTACAAAAAAGGGAATTGGATAATTGCATGAAAGGAGAGGCAAACAAAAGCAGAGCGAAGGAAGTGGGCCCAACTGGCAAGTCTTTGAAAAAAGTGGCAATGGTACGATGGCCTGAATGGCCTGGCAATGTGTTGTGCACTGCTGAGCGTCCATTGCTGGGTCAATACCTCTGCAGCCTTGCGAAATGTCACAGTGGAATTGCATTTCAATGAAACAAGCACCACAAAAAGATCATGACTGTATAGTTTAACAATACTCGCAGCTTCCTCAGCACTGCAGCCGTGTTGAGTTTCTGTAGTGTAGTGGTGATCACGTTTGTCTTACACGCAAAAGGTCCCCAGTTCGAAACTGGGCAGAAACATTTTCGAAACAAACCCAAACGTCTGACCACGATGGATGCAATCATTGACATTCCCCATTAACACAACACAATTTCTCAAAGTCCTATTTCTCTTGCACATTGTGTGCACAATGCCTTGCAATCGCTCCTCTTTCTTGTCCTGATGCTGCAGAAAGTTCCTCAAAACCTAGCACTTGCACTTCATTTGGCTCAGATTAGATTAGAAACCTGCAACACTAGCTTGCTAAGTCACAGCTGATCTAAGTCTCATTTCAGACGAGGCAAAAGCACATCAGCAATTCACTTTCGCCAGCTCCACATTCGTTGAGACAGGGGCACGCCGCAATAATTTAACCCGCACTGTCCAATTACTCGCTGCTAGCAGCAAGAGGGGTCTGCTGCCTCAATCAACAGGTTACTGGCCATCTCAGGGAGGTAAAATAGCACAACCCGGGCCAAATCTCCCCAGAAACCAAGCACAGGCTCAGCAAAACGTAGGCACATGATATCCGGGCCACTAAACCTCCGAGCAGCTCGAACAGAACACCCAAGTGACTGAAACTTTCTTTGAGTTGCAATGATGAATCTCCGGTGGAAACAAGTTTGGGGAAAATGCTCCTCCTGAACATTTCTTTTTGGGTAAAAGGGGCAAAAATCCTTTTCAATTTAACCACTGCTGCAGCAGATTCTTGGTGTCTTAAGCACCTTGACAACGCAGCTCTGAACATGCAGCCGCAATTATGACAAGGGGTAAAGGTTCATGACACGCAGAGGGGAAAAAGTTATTTAAGTTATGACATTCGCTCACAGACCTATTAGCGTTTTGTTCAGTCAGTAACAGAGACATACCTGGGTTTATTGATGCAGATTAACATAACTATTCAGCGTCACGCAGAGCCGCGAAGAGTACTTTGCCTCCCTTAAAGACGGACACAGCTGATTCTGTAACTGAAGCTAAGGAAACAGGCAGACGTGCCAAATTATCACTTTGTATTGTTCTTCATTTGGCGAGTAACAGGAAAATTAACAAGGTGGCGTTGAAAATGAGATGCACTGCGGCTCCGCTCAATATCAACCCGCTCCTTCATATTGAACTGAGGAAGACTATACATGAATAAAAGCAAAATACTGTGGATGCTGGAAATCTGAAATAAAAGCAAGAAATTCTGGAATTACTCAGCAGGTCTGGCAGCATCTGTGGAGAGAGAAGCAGAGTTAACATTTCGGCTCAGTGACCCTTCTTCAGAACTGGCAAATATTAGAAAAGTCAAAGGTTAGAAGCAAGTAAAGCGGGGGTGGAGCAAGAGATAACAAAGGAGAAGGTGTAGAGTGGGCAAGGCCACAGAATAGCTGACCAGAAGGTCATGGAGCAAAGGCAAACAATATGTTAATGGTGTGTTGAAAGACAAAGCATTAGTACAGATAGGACTGTTAACGGACTGAAAATTGAACAGCAGCAAGTACAAACATGAAAACAAAACAGTGGGTAAGTAAACTGAACAAACTAAGATGAAATAAAATAAACATACAAAAAAATGCAAAAAATGTAAAAAAGAAAAATAACAAAAAGTGAAAGTAAAATGGGGGGCCCGTCACGAACTGAAATTATTGAACTCAATATTCAGTCCGGCACGCTCTCGTGTGCAATGGTTAGCACCGCAGCCTCACAGCTCCAGCGACCCGGTTTCAATTCTGGGCACTGCATGTGTGGTGTTTGCAAGTTCTCCCTGTGTCTGCGTGGGATTCCTCCGGGTGCTCCGGTTTCCTCCCACATGCCAAAGACTTGCTGGTTGATAGGTTAATTGGCCATTCCCAATTGCCCCTAGTAAAGGTAGGTGATAGGGAAATATAGGGAAGGTGGGGATGTGGTAGGAATATGGAATTCGTGTAGGATTAGTATAAATGGGTGGTCGATGGTCGGCACAGACTCGGTGGGCCGAAGGGCCTGTTTCAGTGCTGCATCACGAAACTAAACTAATCGGTCAACGAGATGCTGTTTTTCGAGCTTGCGTTGTTGTTCACTGGAACACTGCAGCAAACCAAAGGATAGAGATGTGAGCATGAGAGCAGCGGGGAGTCTTGAAATGGCAAGCAACCAGAAGCTCAGGGTCCAGCTTGCGGACTGAGCGGGCGTGTTCCCCAAAGCGATCACCCAGTCTGCGTTTGGTCTCCCCAATAAACATGAATATACATTAATTGGATTTAGGCGCCAGTATGTTGCAAAACGAGAAGAAAGAAAGGCACAAATGGCATTAACACTGTCTTTACAAATGATTCACTGAAAAATTCTTTCATTTGCTGGAAAAGATGAATATTGTGCATCTGAAAATGGGCACCATGGGATTGTGTTGCATACTGACCTGTTTTCCTGTATTTGCCTGTCATCTATACAATTCAATTTGCGTTGGATATCGCTGAGAATCTCATTTCAAGATGCGGGCACAGATATTAATATAATCCTACTGAAAGTTTAATCCTGGAACAAATCCTGTGTGACGTGGATTGCAACGTTTAGAGGGCTGTGCAGCTAAGGTGAGGAAGACGGGAATGATGTGGTTGATGATTGCATGGAATGCATTGCAAACTTGGGTTACGTTGCTTGATTTCATTCTACACCTTGAAATTCAGAAGCAAGTGAGGCACCAGGTGGAAACCAACAGCTGTCTCTGTGGAAGCGGGGACATGGCTTCCTAATCTAACCATTTGAACTCTGAAAACATTCTGCTGGATCTGAACTGCCCTGTATACCAAGGCCAATTTGTATACTTTATAAAGTGGAATGCCCAGAACTATGCAGAGCACTCCAGGTGGGGTCTAACCAGGACATTATATAGCTGTAGCGAAGCTTCGCCCCCATTATTTAACTGCCTCTGTTACGCATTCTACTGCTCGGGTAATCACATTGTATGTTGCAAATCAGCAAAATAAGGACGCATTTGATAAAAATAAAGAGTTTAAAAGCACAAATATGTGTCAGTGCAATCAGTAAATAATGAGAAATGAAATCCAGAACTTGGCAAGAATCCCAAGTGGATGTCTTGGAGTGGTTGGGGAAGGGAATCTTGTCAATGATGGCACACTGTGCATTGACACTGCAGCAGCTGCTGCACCTCTTCCAAACTTAGTTTCTTAAGTGAGAGTTTACAAAAAAGGGAATTGGATAATTTCATGAAAGGAGAGGCAAACAAAAGCAGAGCGAAGGAAGTGGGCCCAACTGGCAAGTCTTTGAAAAAAGTGGCAATGGTACGATGGCCTGAATGGCCTGGCAATGTGTTGTGCACTGCTGAGCGTCCATTGCTGGGTCAATACCTCTGCAGCCTTGCGAAATGTCACAGTGGAATTGCATTTCAATGAAACAAGCACCACAAAAAGATCATGACTGTATAGTTTAACAATACTCGCAGCTTCCTCAGCACTGCAGCCGTGTTGAGTTTCTGTAGTGTAGTGGTGATCACGTTTGTCTTACACGCAAAAGGTCCCCAGTTCGAAACTGGGCAGAAACATTTTCGAAACAAACCCAAACGTCTGACCACGATGGATGCAATCATTGACATTCCCCATTAACACAACACAATTTCTCAAAGTCCTATTTCTCTTGCACATTGTGTGCACAATGCCTTGCAATCGCTCCTCTTTCTTGTCCTGATGCTGCAGAAAGTTCCTCAAAACCTAGCACTTGCACTTCATTTGGCTCAGATTAGATTAGAAACCTGCAACACTAGCTTGCTAAGTCACAGCTGATCTAAGTCTCATTTCAGACGAGGCAAAAGCACATCAGCAATTCACTTTCGCCAGCTCCACATTCGTTGAGACAGGGGCACGCCGCAATAATTTAACCCGCACTGTCCAATTACTCGCTGCTAGCAGCAAGAGGGGTCTGCTGCCTCAATCAACAGGTTACTGGCCATCTCAGGGAGGTAAAATAGCACAACCCGGGCCAAATCTCCCCACAAACCAAGCACAGGCTCAGCAAAACGTAGGCACATGATATCCGGGCCACTAAACCTCCGAGCAGCTCGAACAGAACACCCAAGTGACTGAAACTTTCTTTGAGTTGCAATGATGAATCTCCGGTGGAAACAAGTTTGGGGAAAATGCTCCTCCTGAACATTTCTTTTTGGGTAAAAGGGGCAAAAACCCTTTTCAATTTAACCACTGCTGCAGCAGATTCTTGGTGTCTTAAGCACCTTGACAACGCAGCTCTGAACATGCAGCCGCAATTATGACAAGGGGTAAAGGTTCATGACACGCAGAGGGGAAAAAGTTATTTAAGTTATGACATTCGCTCACAGACCTATTAGCGTTTTGTTCAGTCAGTAACAGAGACATACCTGGGTTTATTGATGCAGATTAACATAACTATTCAGCGTCACGCAGAGCCGCGAAGAGTACTTTGCCTCCCTTAAAGACGGACACAGCTGATTCTGTAACTGAAGCTAAGGAAACAGGCAGACGTGCCAAATTATCACTTTGTATTGTTCTTCATTTGGCGAGTAACAGGAAAATTAACAAGGTGGCGTTGAAAATGAGATGCACTGCGGCTCCGCTCAATATCAACCCGCTCCTTCATATTGAACTGAGGAAGACTATACATGAATAAAAGCAAAATACTGTGGATGCTGGAAATCTGAAATAAAAGCAAGAAATTCTGGAATTACTCAGCAGGTCTGGCAGCATCTGTGGAGAGAGAAGCAGAGTTAACATTTCGGCTCAGTGACCCTTCTTCAGAACTGGCAAATATTAGAAAAGTCAAAGGTTAGAAGCAAGTAAAGCGGGGGTGGAGCAAGAGATAACAAAGGAGAAGGTGTAGAGTGGGCAAGGCCACAGAATAGCTGACCAGAAGGTCATGGAGCAAAGGCAAACAATATGTTAATGGTGTGTTGAAAGACAAAGCATTAGTACAGATAGGACTGTTAACGGACTGAAAATTGAACAGCAGCAAGTACAAACATGAAAACAAAACAGTGGGTAAGTAAACTGAACAAACTAAGATGAAATAAAATAAACATACAAAAAAATGCAAAAAATGTAAAAAAGAAAAATAACAAAAAGTGAAAGTAAAATGGGGGGCCCGTCACGAACTGAAATTATTGAACTCAATATTCAGTCCGGCACGCTCTCGTGTGCAATGGTTAGCACCGCAGCCTCACAGCTCCAGCGACCCGGTTTCAATTCTGGGCACTGCCTGTGTGGTGTTTGCAAGTTCTCCCTGTGTCTGCGTGGGATTCCTCCGGGTGCTCCGGTTTCCTCCCACATGCCAAAGACTTGCTGGTTGATAGGTTAATTGGCCATTCCCAATTGCCCCTAGTAAAGGTAGGTGATAGGGAAATATAGGGAAGGTGGGGATGTGGTAGGAATATGGAATTCGTGTAGGATTAGTATAAATGGGTGGTCGATGGTCGGCACAGACTCGGTGGGCCGAAGGGCCTGTTTCAGTGCTGCATCACGAAACTAAACTAATCGGTCAACGAGATGCTGTTTTTCGAGCTTGCGTTGTTGTTCACTGGAACACTGCAGCAAACCAAAGGATAGAGATGTGAGCATGAGAGCAGCGGGGAGTCTTGAAATGGCAAGCAACCAGAAGCTCAGGGTCCTGCTTGCGGACTGAGCGGACGTGTTCCGCAAAGCGATCACCCAGTCTGCGTTTGGTCTCCCCAATAAACATGAATATACATTAATTGGATTTAGGCGCCAGTATGTTGCAAAACGAGAAGAAAGAAAGGCACAAATGGCATTAACACTGACTTTACAAATGATTCACTGAAAAATTCTTTCATTTGCTGGAAAAGATGAATATTGTGCATCTGAAAATAGGCACCATGAGATTGTGTTGCGTACTGACCTGTTTTCCTGTATTTGCCTGTCATCTATACAATTCAATTTGTGTTGGATATCGCTGAGAATCTCATTTCAAGATGCGGGCACAGATATTAATATAATCCTACTGAAAGTTTAATCCTGGAACAAATCCTGTGTGACATGGATTGCAACGTTTAGAGGGCTGTGCAGCTAAGGTGAGGAAGACGGGAATGATGTGGTTGATGATTGCATGGAATGCATTGCAAACTTGGGTTACGTTGCTTGATTTCATTCTACACCTTGAAATTCAGAAGCAAGTGAGGCACCAGGTGGAAACCAACAGCTGTCTCTGTGGAAGCGGGGACATGGCTTCCTAATCTAACCATTTGAACTCTGAAAACATTCTGCTGGATCTGAACTGCCCTGTATACCAAGGCCAATTTGTATACTTTATAAAGTGGAATGCCCAGAACTATGCAGAGTACTCCAGGTGGGGTCGAACCAGGACATTATATAGCTGTAGCGAAGCTTCGCCCCCATTATTTAACTGCCTCTGTTACGCATTCTACTGCTCGGGTAATCACATTGTATGTTGCAAATCAGCAAAATAAGGACGCATTTGATAAAAATAAAGAGTTTAAAAGCACAAATATGCGTCAGTGCAATCAGTAAAAAATGAGAAATGAAATCAGGAACTTGGCAAGAATCCCAAGTGGATGTCTTGGAGTGGTTGGGGAAGGGAATCTTTGTCAATGATGGCACACTGTGCATTGACACTGCAGCAGCTGCTCCACCTCTTACAAACTTAGTTTCTTAAGTGAGAGTTGACAAAAAAGGGAATTGGATAATTGCATGAAAGGAGAGGCAAACAAAAGCAGAGCGAAGGAAGTGGGCCCAACTGGCAAGTCTTTGAAAAAAGTGGCAATGGTACGATGGCCTCAATGGCCTGGCAATGTGTTGTGCACTGCTGAGCGTCCATTGCTGGGTCAATACCTCTGCAGCCTTGCGAAATGTCACAGTGGAATTGCATTTCAATGAAACAAGCACCACAAATAGATCATGACTGTATAGTTTAACAATACTCGCAGCTTCCTCAGCATTGCAATCGTGCTGAGTTTCTGTAGTGTAGTGGTGATCACGTTTGTTTAACAAGCAAAAGGTCCCCAGTTCGATTCTGGGCAGGAACATTTTCGAAACAAACCCAAACTTCTGACCACGATATATGCAATCATTGACATTCCCCATTAACACAACACAATTTCTCAAAGTCCTATTTCTCTTGCACATTGTGTGCACAATGCCTTGCAATCGCTCTTCTTTCTTGTCCTGATGCTGCAGAAAGTTCCTCAAAACCTAGCACTTGCACTTCATTTGGCTCAGATTAGAATAGAAACCTGCAACACTAGCTTGCTGAGTAACAGCTGATCTAAGTCTCATTTCAGACGAGGCAAAAGCACATCAGCAATTCACTTTCGCCAGCTCCACATTCGTTGAGACAGGGGCACGCCGCAATATTTTGACCCGCACTGTCCAATTACTCGCTGCTAGCAGCAAGAGGGGTCTGCTGCCTCAATCAACAGGTTACTGGCCATCTCAGGGAGGTAAAATAGCACAACCCGGGCCAAATCTCCCCAGAAACCAAGCACAGGCTCAGCAAAACGTAGGCACATGATATCCGGGTCACTAAACCTCCGAGCAGCTCGAACAGAACACCCTGAAACTTTCTTTGAGTTGCAATGATGAATCTCCGGTGGAAACAAGTTTGGGGAAAATGCTCCTCCTGAACATTTCTTTTTGGGTAAAAGGGGCAAAAATCCTTTTCAATTTAACCACTTCTGCAGCAGATTCTTGGTGTCTTAAGCACCTTGACAACGCAGCTCTGAACATGCAGCCGCAATTATGACAAGGGGTAAAGGTTCATGACACGCAGAGGGGAAAAAGTTATTTAAGTTATGACATTCGCTCACAGACCTATTAGCGTTTTGTTCAGTCAGCAACAGAGACATACCTGGGTTTATTGATGCAGATTAACATAACTATTCAGCGTCACGCAGAGCCGCGAAGAGTACTTTGCCTCCCTTAAAGACGGACACAGCTGATTCTGTAACTGAAGCTAAGGAAACAGGCAGACGTGCCAAATTATCACTTTGTATTGTTCTTCATTTGGCGAGTAACAGGAAAACTAACAAGGTGGCGTTGAAAATGAGATGCACTGCGGCTCCGCTCAATATCAACCCGCTCCTTCATATTGAACTGAGGAAGAATATACATGAATAAAAGCAAAATACTGTGGATGCTGGAAATCTGAAATAAAAGCAAGAAATTCTGGAATTACTCAGCAGGTCTGGCAGCATCTGTGGAGAGAGAAGCAGAGTTAACATTTCGGCTCAGTGACCCTTCTTCAGAACTGGCAAATATTAGAAAAGTCAAAGGTTAGAAGCAAGTAAAGCGGGGGTGGAGCAAGAGATAACAAAGGAGAAGGTGTAGAGTGGGCAAGGCCACAGAATAGCTGACCAGAAGGTCATGGAGCAAAGGCAAACAATATGTTAATGGTGTGTTGAAAGACAAAGCATTAGTACAGATAGGACTGTTAACGGACTGAAAATTGAACAGCAGCAAGTACAAACATGAAAACAAAACAGTGGGTAAGTAAACTGAACAAACTAAGATGAAATAAAATAAACATACAAAAAAATGTAAAAAATGTAAAAAAGAAAAATAACAAAAAGTGAAAGTAAAATGGGGGGCCCGTCATGATCTGAAATTATTGATCTCAATGTTCATTCCGGCACGCTCTCGTGTGCAATGGTTAGCACCGCAGCCTCACAGCTCCAGCGACCCGGTTTCAATTCTGGGCACTGCCTGTGTGGTGTTTGCAAGTTCTCCCTGTGTCTGCGTGGGATTCCTCCGGGTGCTCCGGTTTCCTCCCACATGCCAAAGACTTGCTGGTTGATAGGTTAATTGGCCATTCCCAATTGCCCCGAGTAAAGGTAGGTGATAGGGAAATATAGGGAAGGTGGGGATGTGGTAGGAATATGGAATTCGTGTAGGATTAGTATAAATGGGTGGTCGATGGTCGGCACAGACTCGGTGGGCCGAAGGGCCTGTTTCAGTGCTGCATCACGAAACTAAACTAATCGGTCAACGAGATGCTGTTTTTCGAGCTTGCGTTGTTGTTCACTGGAACACTGCAGCAAGCCCAGGATAGAGATGTGAGCATGAGAGCAGCGGGGAGTCTTGAAATGGCAAGCAACCAGAAGCTCAGGGTCCTGCTTGCGGACTGAGCGGACGTGTTCCGCAAAGCGATCACCCAGTCTGCGTTTGGTCTCCCCAATAAACATGAATATACATTAATTGGATTTAGGCGCCAGTATGTTGCAAAACGAGAAGAAAGAAAGGCACAAATGGCATTAACACTGACTTTACAAATGATTCACTGAAAAATTCTTTCATTTGCTGGAAAAGATGAATATTGTGCATCTGAAAATAGGCACCATGGGATTGTGTTGCATACTGACCTGTTTTCCTGTATTTGCCTGTCATCTATACAATTCAATTTGTGTTGGATATCGCTGAGAATCTCATTTCAAGATGCGGGCACAGATATTAATATAATCCTACTGAAAGTTTAATCCTGGAACAAATCCTGTGTGACGTGGATTGCAACGTTTAGAGGGCTGTGCAGCTAAGGTGAGGAAGACGGGAATGATGTGGTTGATGATTGCATGGAATGCATTGCAAACTTGGGTTACGTTGCTTGATTTCATTCTACACCTTGAAATTCAGAAGCAAGTGAGGCACCAGGTGGAAACCAACAGCTGTCTCTGTGGAAGCGGGGACATGGCTTCCTAATCTAACCATTTGAACTCTGAAAACATTCTGCTGGATCTGAACTGCCCTGTATACCAAGGCCAATTTGTATACTTTATAAAGTGGAATGCCCAGAACTATGCAGAGCACTCCAGGTGGGGTCTAACCAGGACATTATATAGCTGTAGCGAAGCTTCGCCCCCATTAATTAACTGCCTCTGTTACGCATTCTACTGCTCGGGTAATCACATTGTATGTTGCAAATCAGCAAAATAAGGACGCATTTGATAAAAATAAAGAGTTTAAAAGCACAAATATGTGTCAGTGCAATCAGTAAATAATGAGAAATGAAATCCAGAACTTGGCAAGAATCCCAAGTGGATGTCTTGGAGTGGTTGGGGAAGGGAATCTTGTCAATGATGGCACACTGTGCATTGACACTGCAGCAGCTGCTGCACCTCTTCCAAACTTAGTTTCTTAAGTGAGAGTTTACAAAAAAGGGAATTGGATAATTGCATGAAAGGAGAGGCAAACAAAAGCAGAGCGAAGGAAGTGGGCCCAACTGGCAAGTCTTTGAAAAAAGTGGCAATGGTACGATGGCCTGAATGGCCTGGCAATGTGTTGTGCACTGCTGAGCGTCCATTGCTGGGTCAATACCTCTGCAGCCTTGCGAAATGTCACAGTGGAATTGCATTTCAATGAAACAAGCACCACAAATAGATCATGACTGTATAGTTTAACAATACTCGCAGCTTCCTCAGCACTGCAATCGTGCTGAGTTTCTGTAGTGTAGTGGTGATCACGTTTGTCTTATAAGCAAAAGGTCCCTAGTTCGAAACTGGGCAGAAACATTTTCGAAACAAACCCAAACGTCTGACCACGATGGATGCAATCATTGACATTCCCCATTAACACAACACAATTTCTCAAAGTCCTATTTCTCGTGCACAATGCCTTGCAATCGCTCCTCTTTCTTGTCCTGATGCTGCAGAAAGTTCCTCAAAACCTAGCACTTGCACTTCATTTGGCTCAGATTAGATTAGAAACCTGCAACACTAGCTTGCTAAGTCACAGCTGATCTAAGTCTCATTTCAGACGAGGCAAAAGCACATCAGCAATTCACTTTCGCCAGCTCCACATTCGTTGAGACAGGGGCACGCCGCAATATTTTAACCCGCACTGTCCAATTACTCGCTGCTAGCAGCAAGAGGGGTCTGCTGCCTCAATCAACAGGTTACTGGCCATCTCAGGGAGGTAAAATAGCACAACCCGGGCAAAATCTCCCCAGAAACCAAGCACAGGCTCAGCAAAACGTAGGCACATGATATCCGGGCCACTAAACCTCCGAGCAGCTCGAACAGAACACCCAAGTGACTGAAAGTTTCTTTGAGTTGCAATGATGAATCTCCGGTGGAAACAAGTTTGGGGAAAATGCTCCTCCTGAACATTTCTTTTTGGGTAAAAGGAGCAAAAATCCTTTTCAATTTAACCACTGCTGCGGCAGATTCTTGGTGTCTTAAGCACCTTGAAAACGCAGCTCTTAACATGCAGCCGCAATTATGACAAGGGGTAAAGGTTCATGACACGCAGAGGGGAAAAAGTTATTTAAGTTATGACATTCGCTCACAGACCTATTAGCGTTTTGTTCAGTCAGTAACAGAGACATACCTGGGTTTATTGATGCAGATTAACATAACTATTCAGCGTCACGCAGAGCTCGAAGAGTACTTTGCCTCCCTTAAAGACGGACACAGCTGATTCTGTAACTGAAGCTAAGGAAACAGGCAGACGTGCCAAATTATCACTTTGTATTGTTCTTCATTCGGCGAGTAACAGGAAAACTAACAAGGTGGCGTTGAAAATGAGATGCACTGCGGCTCCGCTCAATATCAACCCGCTCCTTCATATTGAACTGAGGAAGAATATACATGAATAAAAGCAAAATACTGTGGATGCTGGAAATCTGAAATAAAAGCAAGAAATTCTGGAATTACTCAGCAGGTCTGGCAGCATCTGTGGAGAGAGAAGCAGAGTTAACATTTCGGCTCAGTGACCCTTCTTCAGAACTGGCAAATATTAGAAAAGTCAAAGGTTAGAAGCAAGTAAAGCGGGGGTGGAGCAAGAGATAACAAAGGAGAAGGTGCAGATTGGGCAAGGCCACAGAATAGCTGACCAGAAGGTCATGGAGCAAAGGCAAACAATATGTTAATGGTGTGTTGAAAGACAAAGCATTATTACAGATAGGACTGTTAACGGATTGAAAATTGAACAGCAGCAAGTACAAACATGAAAACAAAACAGTGGGTAAGTAAACTGAACAAACGAAGATGAAATAAAATAAACATACAAAAAAATGTAAAAAATGTAAAAAAGAAAAATAACAAAAAGTGAAAGTAAAATGGGGGGCCCGTCATGATCTGAAATTATTGAACTCAATGTTCAGTCCGGCACGCTCTCGTGTGCAATGGTTAGCACCGCAGCCTCACAGCTCCAGCGACCCGGTTTCAATTCTGGGCACTGCCTGTGTGGTGTTTGCAAGTTCTCCCTGTGTCTGCGTGGGATTCCTCCGGGTGCTCCGGTTTCCTCCCACATGCCAAAGACTTGCTGGTTGATAGGTTAATTGGCCATTCCCAATTGCCCCTAGTAAAGGTAGGTGATAGGGAAATATAGGGAAGGTGGGGATGTGGTAGGAATATGGAATTCGTGTAGGATTAGTATAAATGGGTGGTCGATGGTCGGCACAGACTCGGTGGGCCGAAGGGCCTGTTTCAGTGCTGCATCACGAAACTAAACTAATCGGTCAACGAGATGCTGTTTTTCGAGCTTGCGTTGTTGTTCACTGGAACACTGCAGCAAGCCCAGGATAGAGATGTAAGCATGAGAGCAGCGGGGAGTCTTGAAATGGCAAGCAACCAGAAGCTCAGGGTCCTGCTTGCGGACTGAGCGGACGTGTTCCGCAAAGCGATCACCCAGTCTGCGTTTGGTCTCCCCAATAAACATGAATATACATTAATTGGATTTAGGCGCCAGTATGTTGCAAAACGAGAAGAAAGAAAGGCACAAATGGCATTAACACTGACTTTACAAATGATTCACTGAAAAATTCTTTCATTTGCTGGAAAAGATGAATATTGTGCATCTGAAAATGGGCACCATGGGATTGTGTTGCATACTGACCTGTTTTCCTGTATTTGCCTGTCATCTATACAATTCAATTTGTGTTGGATATCGCTGAGAATCTCATTTCAAGATGCGGGCACAGATATTAATATAATCCTACTGAAAGTTTAATCCTGGAACAAATCCTGTGTGACGTGGATTGCAACGTTTAGAGGGCTGTGCAGCTAAGGTGAGGAAGACGGGAATGATGTGGTTGATGATTGCATGGAATGCATTGCAAACTTGGGTTACGTTGCTTGATTTCATTCTACACCTTGAAATTCAGAAGCAAGTGAGGCACCAGGTGGAAACCAACAGCTGTCTCTGTGGAAGCGGGGACATGGCTTCCTAATCTAACCATTTGAACTCTGAAAACATTCTGCTGGATCTGAACTGCCCCGTATACCAAGGCCAATTTGTATACTTTATAAAGTGGAATGCCCAGAACTATGCAGAGCACTCCAGGTGGGGTCTAACCAGGACATTATATAGCTGTAGCGAAGCTTCGCCCCCATTATTTAACTGCCTCTGTTACGCATTCTACTGCTCGGGTAATCACATTGTATGTTGCAAATCAGCAAAATAAGGACGCATTTGATAAAAATAAAGAGTTTAAAAGCACAAATATGTGTCAGTGCAATCAGTAAATAATGAGAAATGAAATCCAGAACTTGGCAAGAATCCCAAGTGGATGTCTTGGAGTGGTTGGGGAAGGGAATCTTGTCAATGATGGCACACTGTGCATTGACACTGCAGCAGCTGCTGCACCTCTTCCAAACTTAGTTTCTTAAGTGAGAGTTTACAAAAAAGGGAATTGGATAATTGCATGAAAGGAGAGGCAAACAAAAGCAGAGCGAAGGAAGTGGGCCCAACTGGCAAGTCTTTGAAAAAAGTGGCAATGGTACGATGGCCTGAATGGCCTGGCAATGTGTTGTGCACTGCTGAGCGTCCATTGCTGGGTCAATACCTCTGCAGCCTTGCGAAATGTCACAGTGGAATTGCATTTCAATGAAACAAGCACCACAAAAAGATCATGACTGTATAGTTTAACAATACTCGCAGCTTCCTCAGCACTGCAGCCGTGTTGAGTTTCTGTAGTGTAGTGGTGATCACGTTTGTCTTATAAGCAAAAGGTCCCTAGTTCGAAACTGGGCTGAAACATTTTCGAAACAAACCCAAACGTCTGACCACGATGGATGCAATCATTGACATTCCCCATTAACACAACACAATTTCTCAAAGTCCTATTTCTCTTGCACATTGTGTGCACAATGCCTTGCAATCGCTCCTCTTTCTTGTCCTGATGCTGCAGAAAGTTCCTCAAAACCTAGCACTTGCACTTCATTTGGCTCAGATTAGATTAGAAACCTGCAACACTAGCTTGCTAAGTCACAGCTGATCTAAGTCTCATTTCAGACGAGGCAAAAGCACATCAGCAATTCACTTTCGCCAGCTCCACATTCGTTGAGACAGGGGCACGCCGCAATATTTTAACCCGCACTGTCCAATTACTCGCTGCTAGCAGCAAGAGGGGTCTGCTGCCTCAATCAACAGGTTACTGGCCATCTCAGGGAGGTAAAATAGCACAACCCGGGCCAAATCTCCCCAGAAACCAAGCACAGGCTCAGCAAAACGTAGGCACATGATATCCGGGCCACTAAACCTCCGAGCAGCTCGAACAGAACACCCAAGTGACTGAAACTTTCTTTGAGTTGCAATGATGAATCTCCGGTGGAAACAAGTTTGGGGAAAATGCTCCTCCTGAACATTTCTTTTTGGGTAAAAGGGGCAAAAATCCTTTTCAATTTAACCACTGCTGCAGCAGATTCTTGGTGTCTTAAGCACCTTGACAACGCAGCTCTGAACATGCAGCCGCAATTATGACAAGGGGTAAAGGTTCATGACACGCAGAGGGGAAAAAGTTATTTAAGTTATGACATTCGCTCACAGACCTATTAGCGTTTTGTTCAGTCAGTAACAGAGACATACCTGGGTTTATTGATGCAGATTAACATAACTATTCAGCGTCACGCAGAGCCGCGAAGAGTACTTTGCCTCCCTTAAAGACGGACACAGCTGATTCTGTAACTGAAGCTAAGGAAACAGGCAGACGTGCCAAATTATCACTTTGTATTGTTCTTCATTTGGCGAGTAACAGGAAAATTAACAAGGTGGCGTTGAAAATGAGATGCACTGCGGCTCCGCTCAATATCAACCCGCTCCTTCATATTGAACTGAGGAAGACTATACATGAATAAAAGCAAAATACTGTGGATGCTGGAAATCAGAAATAAAAGCAAGAAATTCTGGAATTACTCAGCAGGTCTGGCAGCATCTGTGGAGAGAGAAGCAGAGTTAACATTTCGGCTCAGTGACCCTTCTTCAGAACTGGCAAATATTAGAAAAGTCAAAGGTTAGAAGCAAGTAAAGCGGGGGTGGAGCAAGAGATAACAAAGGAGAAGGTGTAGAGTGGGCAAGGCCACAGAATAGCTGACCAGAAGGTCATGGAGCAAAGGCAAACAATATGTTAATGGTGTGTTGAAAGACAAAGCATTAGTACAGATAGGACTGTTAACGGACTGAAAATTGAACAGCAGCAAGTACAAACATGAAAACAAAACAGTGGGTAAGTAAACTGAACAAACTAAGATGAAATAAAATAAACATACAAAAAAATGCAAAAAATGTAAAAAAGAAAAATAACAAAAAGTGAAAGTAAAATGGGGGGCCCGTCACGAACTGAAATTATTGAACTCAATATTCAGTCCAGCACGCTCTCGTGTGCAATGGTTAGCACCGCAGCCTCACAGCTCCAGCGACCCGGTTTCAATTCTGGGCACTGCCTGTGTGGTGTTTGCAAGTTCTCCCTGTGTCTGCGTGGGATTCCTCCGGGTGCTCCGGTTTCCTCCCACATGCCAAAGACTTGCTGGTTGATAGGTTAATTGGCCATTCCCAATTGCCCCTACTAAAGGTAGGTGATAGGGAAATATAGGGAAGGTGGGGATGTGGTAGGAATATGGAATTCGTGTAGGATTAGTATAAATGGGTGGTCGATGGTCGGCACAGACTCGGTGGGCCGAAGGGCCTGTTTCAGTGCTGCATCACGAAACTAAACTAATCGGTCAACGAGATGCTGTTTTTCGAGCTTGCGTTGTTGTTCACTGGAACACTGCAGCAAACCAAAGGATAGAGATGTGAGCATGAGAGCAGCGGGGAGTCTTGAAATGGCAAGCAACCAGAAGCTCAGGGTCCTGCTTGCGGACTGAGCGGACGTGTTCCGCAAAGCGATCACCCAGTCTGCGTTTGGTCTCCCCAATAAACATGAATATACATTAATTGGATTTAGGCGCCAGTATGTTGCAAAACGAGAAGAAAGAAAGGCACAAATGGCATTAACACTGACTTTACAAATGATTCACTGAAAAATTCTTTCATTTGCTGGAAAAGATGAATATTGTGCATCTGAAAATGGGCACCATGGGATTGTGTTGCATACTGACCTGTTTTCCTGTATTTGCCTGTCATCTATACAATTCAATTTGTGTTGGATATCGCTGAGAATCTCATTTCAAGATGCGGGCACAGATATTAATATAATCCTACTGAAAGTTTAATCCTGGAACAAATCCTGTGTGACGTGGATTGCAACGTTTAGAGGGCTGTGCAGCTAAGGTGAGGAAGACGGGAATGATGTGGTTGATGATTGCATGGAATGCATTGCAAACTTGGGTTACGTTGCTTGATTTCATTCTACACCTTGAAATTCAGAAACAAGTGAGGCACCAGGTGGAAACCAACAGCTGTCTCTGTGGAATCGGGGACATGGCTTCCTAATCTAACCATTTGAACTCTGAAAACATTCTGCTGGATCTGAACTGCCCTGTATACCAAGGCCAATTTGTATACTTTATAAAGTGGAATGCCCAGAACTATGCAGAGCACTCCAGGTGGGGTCTAACCAGGACATTATATAGCTGTAGCGAAGCTTCGCCCCCATTATTTAACTGCCTCTGTTACGCATTCTACTGCTCGGGTAATCACATTGTATGTTGCAAATCAGCAAAATAAGGACGCATTTGATAAAAATAAAGAGTTTAAAAGCACAAATATGCGTCAGTGCAATCAGTAAAAAATGAGAAATGAAATCCAGAACTTGGCAAGAATCCCAAGTGGATGTCTTGGAGTGGTTGGGGAAGGGAATCTTTGTCAATGATGGCACACTGTGCATTGACACTGCAGCAGCTGCTCCACCTCTTACAAACTTAGTTTCTTAAGTGAGAGTTGACAAAAAAGGGAATTGGATAATTGCATGAAAGGAGAGGCAAACAAAAGCAGAGCGAAGGAAGTGGGCCCAACTGGCAAGTCTTTGAAAAAAGTGGCAATGGTACGATGGCCTCAATGGCCTGGCAATGTGTTGTGCACTGCTGAGCGTCCATTGCTGGGTCAATACCTCTGCAGCCTTGCGAAATGTCACAGTGGAATTGCATTTCAATGAAACAAGCACCACAAATAGATCATGACTGTATAGTTTAACAATACTCGCAGCTTCCTCAGCACTGCAATCGTGCTGAGTTTCTGTAGTGTAGTGGTGATCACGTTTGTTTAACACGCAAAAGGTCCCCAGTTCGAAACTGGGCAGAAACATTTTCGAAACAAACCCAAACTTCTGACCACGATATATGCAATCATTGACATTCCCCATTAACACAACACAATTTCTCAAAGTCCTATTTCTCTTGCACATTGTGTGCACAATGCCTTGCAATCGCTCCTCTTTCTTGTCCTGATGCTGCAGAAAGTTCCTCAAAACCTAGCACTTGCACTTCATTTGGCTCAGATTAGAATAGAAACCTGCAACACTAGCTTGCTGAGTAACAGCTGATCTAAGTCTCATTTCAGACGAGGCAAAAGCACATCAGCAATTCACTTTCGCCAGCTCCACATTCGTTGAGACAGGGGCACGCCGCAATATTTTGACCCGCACTGTCCAATTACTCGCTGCTAGCAGCAAGAGGGGTCTGCTGCCTCAATCAACAGGTTACTGGCCATCTCAGGGAGGTAAAATAGCACAACCCGGGCCAAATCTCCCCAGAAACCAAGCACAGGCTCAGCAAAACGTAGGCACATGATATCCGGGCCACTAAACCTCCGAGCAGCTCGAACAGAACACCCAAGTGACTGAAACTTTCTTTGAGTTGCAATGATGAATCTCCGGTGGAAACAAGTTTGGGGAAAATGCTCCTCCTGAACATTTCTTTTTGGGTAAAAGGGGCAAAAATCCTTTTCAATTTAACCACTGCTGCAGCAGATTCTTGGTGTCTTAAGCACCTTGACAACGCAGCTCTGAACATGCAGCCGCAATTATGACAAGGGGTAAAGGTTCATGACACGCAGAGGGGAAAAAGTTATTTAAGTTATGACATTCGCTCACAGACCTATTAGCGTTTTGTTCAGTCAGCAACAGAGACATACCTGGGTTTATTGATGCAGATTAACATAACTATTCAGCGTCACGCAGAGCCGCGAAGAGTACTTTGCCTCCCTTAAAGACGGACACAGCTGATTCTGTAACTGAAGCTAAGGAAACAGGCAGACGTGCCAAATTATCACTTTGTATTGTTCTTCATTTGGCGAGTAACAGGAAAACTAACAAGGTGGCGTTGAAAATGAGATGCACTGCGGCTCCGCTCAATATCAACCCGCTCCTTCATATTGAACTGAGGAAGAATATACATGAATAAAAGCAAAATACTGTGGATGCTGGAAATCTGAAATAAAAGCAAGAAATTCTGGAATTACTCAGCAGGTCTGGCAGCATCTGTGGAGAGAGAAGCAGAGTTAACATTTCGGCTCAGTGACCCTTCTTCAGAACTGGCAAATATTAGAAAAGTCAAAGGTTAGAAGCAAGTAAAGCGGGGGTGGAGCAAGAGATAACAAAGGAGAAGGTGTAGAGTGGGCAAGGCCACAGAATAGCTGACCAGAAGGTCATGGAGCAAAGGCAAACAATATGTTAATGGTGTGTTGAAAGACAAAGCATTAGTACAGATAGGACTGTTAACGGACTGAAAATTGAACAGCAGCAAGTACAAACATGAAAACAAAACAGTGGGTAAGTAAACTGAACAAACTAAGATGAAATAAAATAAACATACAAAAAAATGCAAAAAATGTAAAAAAGAAAAATAACAAAAAGTGAAAGTAAAATGGGGGGCCCGTCACGAACTGAAATTATTGAACTCAATATTCAGTCCGGCACGCTCTCGTGTGCAATGGTTAGCACCGCAGCCTCACAGCTCCAGCGACCCGGTTTCAATTCTGGGCACTGCCTGTGTGGTGTTTGCAAGTTCTCCCTGTGTCTGCGTGGGATTCCTCCGGGTGCTCCGGTTTCCTCCCACATGCCAAAGACTTGCTGGTTGATAGGTTAATTGGCCATTCCCAATTGCCCCTAGTAAAGGTAGGTGATAGGGAAATATAGGGAAGGTGGGGATGTGGTAGGAATATGGAATTCGTGTAGGATTAGTATAAATGGGTGGTCGATGGTCGGCACAGACTCGGTGGGCCGAAGGGCCTGTTTCAGTGCTGCATCACGAAACTAAACTAATCGGTCAACGAGATGCTGTTTTTCGAGCTTGCGTTGTTGTTCACTGGAACACTGCAGCAAGCCCAGGATAGAGATGTGAGCATGAGAGCAGCGGGGAGTCTTGAAATGGCAAGCAACCGGAAGCTCAGGGTCCAGCTTGCGGACTGAGCGGACGTGTTCCGCAAAGCGGTCACCCAGTCTGCGTTTGGTCTCCCCAATAAACATGAATATACATTAATTGGATTTAGGCGCCAGTATGTTGCAAAACGAGAAGAAAGAAAGGCACAAATGGCATTAACACTGACTTTACAAATGATTCACTGAAAAATTCTTTCATTTGCTGGAAAAGATGAATATTGTGCATCTGAAAATGGGCACCATGGGATTGTGTTGCATACTGACCTGTTTTCCTGTATTTGCCTGTCATCTATACAATTCAATTTGTGTTGGATATCGCTGAGAATCTCATTTCAAGATGCGGGCACAGATATTAATATAATCCTACTGAAAGTTTAATCCTGGAACAAATCCTGTGTGACGTGGATTGCAACGTTTAGAGGGCTGTGCAGCTAAGGTGAGGAAGACGGGAATGATGTGGTTGATGATTGCATGGAATGCATTGCAAACTTGGGTTACGTTGCTTGATTTCATTCTACACCTTGAAATTCAGAAGCAAGTGAGGCACCAGGTGGAAACCAACAGCTGTCTCTGTGGAAGCGGGGACATGGCTTCCTAATCTAACCATTTGAACTCTGAAAACATTCTGCTGGATCTGAACTGCCCTGTATACCAAGGCCAATTTGTATACTTTATAAAGTGGAATGCCCAGAACTATGCAGAGTACTCCAGGTGGGGTCTAACCAGGACATTATATAGCTGTAGCGAAGCTTCGCCCCCATGATTTAACTGCCTCTGTTACGCATTCTACTGCTCGGGTAATCACATTGTATGTTGCAAATCAGCAAAATAAGGACGCATTTGATAAAAATAAAGAGTTTAAAAGCACAAATATGCGTCAGTGCAATCAGTAAATAATGAGAAATGAAATCCAGAACTTGGCAAGAATCCCAAGTGGATGTCTTGGAGTGGTTGGGGAAGGGAATCTTTGTCAATGATGGCACACTGTGCATTGACACTGCAGCAGCTGCTCCACCTCTTACAAACTTAGTTTCTTAAGTGAGAGTTGACAAAAAAGGGAATTGGATAATTGCATGAAAGGAGAGGCAAACAAAAGCAGAGCGAAGGAAATGGGCCCAACTGGCAAGTCTTTGAAAAAACTGGCAATGGTACGATGGCCTCAATGGCCTGGCAATGTGTTGTGCACTGCTGAGCGTCCATTGCTGGATCAATACCTCTGCAGCCTTGCAAAATGTCACAGTGGAATTGCATTTCAATGAAACAAGCACCACAAATAGATCTTGACTGTATAGTTTAACAATACTCGCAGCTTCCTCAGATCTGCAACCGTGCTGAGTTTCTGTAGTGTAGTGGTGATCACGTTTGTCTAACACGCAAAAGGTCCCCAGTTCGAAACTGGGCAGAAACATTTTCGAAACAAACCCAAACTTCTGACCACGATATATGCAATCATTGACATTCCCCATGAACACAACACAATTTCTCAAAGTCCTATTTCTCTTGCACATTGTGTGCACAATGCCTTGCAATCGCTCCTCTTTCTTGTCCTGATGCTGCAGAAAGTTCCTCAAAACCTAGCACTTGCACTTCATTTGGCTCAGATTAGAATAGAAACCTGCAACACTAGCTTGCTGAGTAACAGCTGATCTAAGTCTCATTTCAGACGAGGCAAAAGCACATCAGCAATTCACTTTCGCCAGCTCCACATTCGTTGAGACACGGGCACGCCGCAATATTTTGACCCGCACTGTCCAATTACTCGCTGCTAGCAGCAAGAGGGGTCTGCTGCCTCAATCAACAGGTTACTGGCCATCTCAGGGAGGTAAAATAGCACAACCCGGGCCAAATCTCCCCAGAAACCAAGCACAGGCTCAGCAAAACGTAGGCACATGATATTCGGGCCACTAAACCTCCGAGCAGCTCGAACAGAACACCCTGAAACATTCTTTGAGTTGCAATGATGAATCTCCGGTGGAAACAAGTTTGGGGAAAATGCTCCTCCTGAACATTTCTTTTTGGGTAAAAGGGGCAAAAATCCTTTTCAATTTAACCACTTCTGCAGCAGATTCTTGGTGTCTTAAGCACCTTGACAACGCAGCTCTGAACATGCAGCCGCAATTATGACAAGGGGTAAAGGTTCATGACACGCAGAGGGGAAAAAGTTATTTAAGTTATGACATTCGCTCACAGACCTATTAGCGTTTTGTTCAGTCAGCAACAGAGACATACCTGGGTTTATTGATGCAGATTAACATAACTATTCAGCGTCACGCAGAGCCGCGAAGAGTACTTTGCCTCCCTTAAAGACGGACACAGCTGATTCTGTAACTGAAGCTAAGGAAACAGGCAGACGTGCCAAATTATCACTTTGTATTGTTCTTCATTTGGCGAGTAACAGGAAAACTAACAAGGTGGCGTTGAAAATGAGATGCACTGCGGCTCCGCTCAATATCAACCCGCTCCTTCATATTGAACTGAGGAAGACTATACATGAATAAAAGCAAAATACTGTGGATGCTGGAAATCTGAAATAAAAGCAAGAAATTCTGGAATTACTCAGCAGGTCTGGCAGCATCTGTGGAGAGAGAAGCAGAGTTAACATTTCGGCTCAGTGACCCTTCTTCAGAACTGGCAAATATTAGAAAAGTCAAAGGTTAGAAGCAAGTAAAGCGGGGGTGGAGCAAGAGATAACAAAGGAGAAGGTGTAGAGTGGGCAAGGCCACAGAATAGCTGACCAGAAGGTCATGGAGCAAAGGCAAACAATATGTTAATGGTGTGTTGAAAGACAAAGCATTAGTACAGATAGGACTGTTAACGGACTGAAAATTGAACAGCAGCAAGTACAAACATGAAAACAAAACAGTGGGTAAGTAAACTGAACAAACTAAGATGAAATAAAATAAACATACAAAAAAATGCAAAAAATGTAAAAAAGAAAAATAACAAAAAGTGAAAGTAAAATGGGGGGCCCGTCACGAACTGAAATTATTGAACTCAATATTCAGTCCGGCACGCTCTCGTGTGCAATGGTTAGCACCGCAGCCTCACAGCTCCAGCGACCCGGTTTCAATTCTGGGCACTGCCTGTGTGGTGTTTGCAAGTTCTCCCTGTGTCTGCGTGGGATTCCTCCGGGTGCTCCGGTTTCCTCCCACATGCCAAAGACTTGCTGGTTGATAGGTTAATTGGCCATTCCCAATTGCCCCTAGTAAAGGTAGGTGATAGGGAAATATAGGGAAGGTGGGGATGTGGTAGGAATATGGAATTCGTGTAGGATTAGTATAAATGGGTGGTCGATGGTCGGCACAGACTCGGTGGGCCGAAGGGCCTGTTTCAGTGCTGCATCACGAAACTAAACTAATCGGTCAACGAGATGCTGTTTTTCGAGCTTGCGTTGTTGTTCACTGGAACACTGCAGCAAGCCCAGGATAGAGATGTGAGCATGAGAGCAGCGGGGAGTCTTGAAATGGCAAGCAACCAGAAGCTCAGGGTCCAGCTTGCGGACTGAGCGGACGTGTTCCGCAAAGCGGTCACCCAGTCTGCGTTTGGTCTCCCCAATAAACATGAATATACATTAATAGGATTTAGGCGCCAGTCTGTTGCAAAACGAGAAGAAAGAAAGGCACAAATGGCATTAACACTGACTTTACAAATGATTCACTGAAAAATTCTTTCATTTGCTGGAAAATATGAATATTGTGCATCTGAAAATGGGCACCATGGGATTGTGTTGCATACTGACCTGTTTTCCTGTATTTGCCTGTCATCTATACAATTCAATTTGTGTTGGATATCGCTGAGAATCTCATTTCAAGATGCGGGCACAGATATTAATATAATCCTACTGAAAGTTTAATCCTGGAACAAATCCTGTGTGACGTGGATTGCAACGTTTAGAGGGCTGTGCAGCTAAGGTGAGGAAGACGGGAATGATGTGGTTGATGATTGCATGGAATGCATTGCAAACTTGGGTTACGTTGCTTGATTTCATTCTACACCTTGAAATTCAGAAGCAAGTGAGGCACCAGGTGGAAACCAACAGCTGTCTCTGTGGAAGCGGGGACATGGCTTCCTAATCTAACCATTTGAACTCTGAAAACATTCTGCTGGATCTGAACTGCCCTGTATACCAAGGCCAATTTGTATACTTTATAAAGTGGAATGCCCAGAACTATGCAGAGCACTCCAGGTGGGGTCTAACCAGGACATTATATAGCTGTAGCGAAGCTTCGCCCCCATTATTTAACTGCCTCTGTTACGCATTCTACTGCTCGGGTAATCACATTGTATGTTGCAAATCAGCAAAATAAGGACGCATTTGATAAAAATAAAGAGTTTAAAAGCACAAATATGTGTCAGTGCAATCAGTAAATAATGAGAAATGAAATCCAGAACTTGGCAAGAATCCCAAGTGGATGTCTTGGAGTGGTTGGGGAAGGGAATCTTGTCAATGATGGCACACTGTGCATTGACACTGCAGCAGCTGCTGCACCTCTTCCAAACTTAGTTTCTTAAGTGAGAGTTTACAAAAAAGGGAATTGGATAATTGCATGAAAGGAGAGGCAAACAAAAGCAGAGCGAAGGAAGTGGGCCCAACTGGCAAGTCTTTGAAAAAAGTGGCAATGGTACGATGGCCTGAATGGCCTGGCAATGTGTTGTGCACTGCTGAGCGTCCATTGCTGGGTCAATACCTCTGCAGCCTTGCGAAATGTCACAGTGGAATTGCATTTCAATGAAACAAGCACCACAAATAGATCTTGACTGTATAGTTTAACAATACTTGCAGCTTCCTCAGCACTGCAACCGTGTTGAGTTTCTGTAGTGTAGTGGTGATCACGTTTGTCTAACACGCAAAAGGTCTCCAGTTCGAAACTGGGCAGAAACATTTTCGAAACAAACCCAAACTTCTGACCACGATATATGCAATCATTGACATTCCCCATTAACACAACACAATTTCTCAAAGTCCTATTTCTCTTGCACATTGTGTGCACAATGCCTTGCAATCGCTCCTCTTTCTAGTCCTGATGCTGCAGAAAGTTCCTCAAAACCTAGCACTTGCACTTCATTTGGCTCAGATTAGAATAGAAACATGCAACACTAGCTTGCGAAGTCACAGCTGATCTGAGTCTCATTTCAGACGAGGCAAAAGCACATCAGCAATTCACTTTCGCCAGCTCCACATTCGTTGAGACAGGGGCACGCCGCAATATTTTAACCCGCACTGTCCAATTACTCGCTGCTAGCAGCAAGAGGGGTCTGCTGCCTCAATCAACAGGTTACTGGCCATCTCAGGGAGGTAAAATAGCACAACCCGGGCAAAATCTCCCCAGAAACCAAGCACAGGCTCAGCAAAACGTAGGCACATGATATCCGGGCCACTAAACCTCCGAGCAGCTCGAACAGAACACCCAAGTGACTGAAACTTTCTTTGAGTTGCAATGATGAATCTCCGGTGGAAACAAGTTTGGGGAAAATGCTCCTCCTGAACATTTCTTTTTGGGTAAAAGGAGCAAAAATCCTTTTCAATTTAACCACTGCTGCGGCAGATTCTTGGTGTCTTAAGCACCTTGAAAACGCAGCTCTTAACATGCAGCCGCAATTATGACAAGGGGTAAAGGTTCATGACACGCAGAGGGGAAAAAGTTATTTAAGTTATGACATTCGCTCACAGACCTATTAGCGTTTTGTTCAGTCAGTAACAGAGACATACCTGGGTTTATTGATGCAGATTAACAAAACTATTCAGCGTCACGCAGAGCTCGAAGAGTACTTTGCCTCCCTTAAAGACGGACACAGCTGATTCTGTAACTGAAGCTAAGGAAACAGGCAGACGTGCCAAATTATCACTTTGTATTGTTCTTCATTCGGCGAGTAACAGGAAAACTAACAAGGTGGCGTTGAAAATGAGATGCACTGCGGCTCCGCTCAATATCAACCCGCTCCTTCATATTGAACTGAGGAAGAATATACATGAATAAAAGCAAAATACTGTGGATGCTGGAAATCTGAAATAAAAGCAAGAAATTCTGGAATTACTCAGCAGGTCTGGCAGCATCTGTGGAGAGAGAAGCAGAGTTAACATTTCGGCTCAGTGACCCTTCTTCAGAACTGGCAAATATTAGAAAAGTCAAAGGTTAGAAGCAAGTAAAGCGGGGGTGGAGCAAGAGATAACAAAGGAGAAGGTGCAGATTGGGCAAGGCCACAGAATAGCTGACCAGAAGGTCATGGAGCAAAGGCAAACAATATGTTAATGGTGTGTTGAAAGACAAAGCATTATTACAGATAGGACTGTTAACGGATTGAAAATTGAACAGCAGCAAGTACAAACATGAAAACAAAACAGTGGGTAAGTAAACTGAACAAACTAAGATGAAATAAAATAAACATACAAAAAAATGTAAAAAATGTAAAAAAGAAAAATAACAAAAAGTGAAAGTAAAATGGGGGGCCCGTCATGATCTGAAATTATTGAACTCAATGTTCAGTCCGGCACGCTCTCGTGTGCAATGGTTAGCACCGCAGCCTCACAGCTCCAGCGACCCGGTTTCAATTCTGGGCACTGCCTGTGTGGTGTTTGCAAGTTCTCCCTGTGTCTGCGTGGGATTCCTCCGGGTGCTCCGGTTTCCTCCCACATGCCAAAGACTTGCTGGTTGATAGGTTAATTGGCCATTCCCAATTGCCCCTAGTAAAGGTAGGTGATAGGGAAATATAGGGAAGGTGGGGATGTGGTAGGAATATGGAATTCGTGTAGGATTAGTATAAATGGGTGGTCGATGGTCGGCACAGACTCGGTGGGCCGAAGGGCCTGTTTCAGTGCTGCATCACGAAACTAAACTAATCGGTCAACGAGATGCTGTTTTTCGAGCTTGCGTTGTTGTTCACTGGAACACTGCAGCAAGCCCAGGATAGAGATGTAAGCATGAGAGCAGCGGGGAGTCTTGAAATGGCAAGCAACCAGAAGCTCAGGGTCCTGCTTGCGGACTGAGCGGACGTGTTCCGCAAAGCGATCACCCAGTCTGCGTTTGGTCTCCCCAATAAACATGAATATACATTAATTGGATTTAGGCGCCAGTATGTTGCAAAACGAGAAGAAAGAAAGGCACAAATGGCATTAACACTGACTTTACAAATGATTCACTGAAAAATTCTTTCATTTGCTGGAAAAGATGAATATTGTGCATCTGAAAATAGGCACCATGGGATTGTGTTGCATACTGACCTGTTTTCCTGTATTTGCCTGTCATCTATACAATTCAATTTGTGTTGGATATCGCTGAGAATCTCATTTCAAGATGCGGGCACAGATATTAATATAATCCTACTGAAAGTTTAATCCTGGAACAAATCCTGTGTGACGTGGATTGCAACGTTTAGAGGGCTGTGCAGCTACGGTGAGGAAGACGGGAATGATGTGGTTGATGATTGCATGGAATGCATTGCAAACTTGGGTTACGTTGCTTGATTTCATTCTACACCTTGAAATTCAGAAGCAAGTGAGGCACCAGGTGGAAACCAACAGCTGTCTCTGTGGAAGCGGGGACATGGCTTCCTAATCTAACCATTTGAACTCTGAAAACATTCTGCTGGATCTGAACTGCCCTGTATACCAAGGCCAATTTGTATACTTTATAAAGTGGAATGCCCAGAACTATGCAGAGCACTCCAGGTGGGGTCTAACCAGGACATTATATAGCTGTAGCGAAGCTTCGCCCCCATTATTTAACTGCCTCTGTTACGCATTCTACTGCTCGGGTAATCACATTGTATGTTGCAAATCAGCAAAATAAGGACGCATTTGATAAAAATAAAGAGTTTAAAAGCACAAATATGTGTCAGTGCAATCAGTAAATAATGAGAAATGAAATCCAGAACTTGGCAAGAATCCCAAGTGGATGTCTTGGAGTGGTTGGGGAAGGGAATCTTGTCAATGATGGCACACTGTGCATTGACACTGCAGCAGCTGCTGCACCTCTTCCAAACTTAGTTTCTTAAGTGAGAGTTTACAAAAAAGGGAATTGGATAATTGCATGAAAGGAGAGGCAAACAAAAGCAGAGCGAAGGAAGTGGGCCCAACTGGCAAGTCTTTGAAAAAAGTGGCAATGGTACGATGGCCTGAATGGCCTGGCAATGTGTTGTGCACTGCTGAGCGTCCATTGCTGGGTCAATACCTCTGCAGCCTTGCGAAATGTCACAGTGGAATTGCATTTCAATGAAACAAGCACCACAAATAGATCTTGACTGTATAGTTTAACAATACTTGCAGCTTCCTCAGCACTGCAACCGTGTTGAGTTTCTGTAGTGTAGTGGTGATCACGTTTGTCTAACACGCAAAAGGTCCCCAGTTCGAAACTGGGCAGCAACATTTTCGAAACAAACCCAAACTTCTGACCACGATATATGCAATCATTGACATTCCCCATTAACACAACACAATTTCTCAAAGTCCTATTTCTCTTGCACATTGTGTGCACAATGCCTTGCAATCGCTCCTCTTTCTAGTCCTGATGCTGCAGAAAGTTCCTCAAAACCTAGCACTTGCACTTCATTTGGCTCAGATTAGAATAGAAACCTGCAACACTAGCTTGCTAAGTCACAGCTGATCTGAGTCTCATTTCAGACGAGGCAAAAGCACATCAGCAATTCACTTTCACCAGCTCCACATTCGTTGAGACAGGGGCACGCTGCAATATTTTGACCCGCACTGTCCAATTACTCGCTGTCAGCAGCAAGTGGCGTCTGCTGCCTCAATCAACAGGTTACTGGCCATCTCAGGGAGGTAAAATAGCACAACCCGGGCAAAATCTCCCCAGAAACCAAGCACAGGCTCAGCAAAACGTAGGCACATGATATCCGGGCCACTAAACCTCCGAGCAGCTCGAACAGAACACCCAAGTGACTGAAACTTTCTTTGAGTTGCAATGATGAATCTCCGGTGGAAACAAGTTTGGGGAAAATGCTCCTCCTGAACATTTCTTTTTGGGTAAAAGGAGCAAAAATCCTTTTCAATTTAACCACTGCTGCGGCAGATTCTTGGTGTCTTAAGCACCTTGAAAACGCAGCTCTTAACATGCAGCCACAATTATGACAAGGGGTAAAGGTTCATGACACGCAGAGGGGAAAAAGTTATTTAAGTTATGACATTCGCTCACCGACCTATTAGCGTTTTGTTCAGTCAGTAACAGAGACATACCTGGGTTTATTGATGCAGATTAACATAACTATTCAGCGTCACGCAGAGCTCGAAGAGTACTTTGCCTCCCTTAAAGACGGACACAGCTGATTCTGTAACTGAAGCTAAGGAAACAGGCAGACGTGCCAAATTATCACTTTGTATTGTTCTTCATTCGGCGAGTAACAGGAAAACTAACAAGGTGGCGTTGAAAATGAGATGCACTGCGGCTCCGCTCAATATCAACCCGCTCCTTCATATTGAACTGAGGAAGAATATACATGAATAAAAGCAAAATACTGTGGATGCTGGAAATCTGAAATAAAAGCAAGAAATTCTGGAATTACTCAGCAGGTCTGGCAGCATCTGTGGAGAGAGAAGCAGAGTTAACATTTCGGCTCAGTGACCCTTCTTCAGAACTGGCAAATATTAGAAAAGTCAAAGGTTAGAAGCAAGTAAAGCGGGGGTGGAGCAAGAGATAACAAAGGAGAAGGTGCAGATTGGGCAAGGCCACAGAATAGCTGACCAGAAGGTCATGGAGCAAAGGCAAACAATATGTTAATGGTGTGTTGAAAGACAAAGCATTATTACAGATAGGACTGTTAACGGATTGAAAATTGAACAGCAGCAAGTACAAACATGAAAACAAAACAGTGGGTAAGTAAACTGAACAAACTAAGATGAAATAAAATAAACATACAAAAAAATGTAAAAAATGTAAAAAAGAAAAATAACAAAAAGTGAAAGTAAAATGGGGGGCCCGTCATGATCTGAAATTATTGAACTCAATGTTCAGTCCGGCACGCTCTCGTGTGCAATGGTTAGCACCGCAGCCTCACAGCTCCAGCGACCCGGTTTCAATTCTGGGCACTGCCTGTGTGGTGTTTGCAAGTTCTCCCTGTGTCTGCGTGGGATTCCTCCGGGTGCTCCGGTTTCCTCCCACATGCCAAAGACTTGCTGGTTGATAGGTTAATTGGCCATTCCCAATTGCCCCTAGTAAAGGTAGGTGATAGGGAAATATAGGGAAGGTGGGGATGTGGTAGGAATATGGAATTCGTGTAGGATTAGTATAAATGGGTGGTCGATGGTCGGCACAGACTCGGTGGGCCGAAGGGCCTGTTTCAGTGCTGCATCACGAAACTAAACTAATCGGTCAACGAGATGCTGTTTTTCGAGCTTGCGTTGTTGTTCACTGGAACACTGCAGCAAGCCCAGGATAGAGATGTAAGCATGAGAGCAGCGGGGAGTCTTGAAATGGCAAGCAACCAGAAGCTCAGGGTCCTGCTTGCGGACTGAGCGGACGTGTTCCGCAAAGCGATCACCCAGTCTGCGTTTGGTCTCCCCAATAAACATGAATATACATTAATTGGATTTAGGCGCCAGTATGTTGCAAAACGAGAAGAAAGAAAGGCACAAATGGCATTAACACTGACTTTACAAATGATTCACTGAAAAATTCTTTCATTTGCTGGAAAAGATGAATATTGTGCATCTGAAAATAGGCACCATGGGATTGTGTTGCATACTGACCTGTTTTCCTGTA
Organism: Heterodontus francisci; assembly: GCF_036365525.1. Taxonomy (NCBI): domain Eukaryota; kingdom Metazoa; phylum Chordata; class Chondrichthyes; order Heterodontiformes; family Heterodontidae; genus Heterodontus; species Heterodontus francisci. Next base: position 38,130,256 of record NC_090392.1, on the reverse strand, counting down.
TTTGCCTGTCATCTATACAATTCAATTTGTGTTGGATATCGCTGAGAATCTCATTTCAAGATGCGGGCACAGATATTAATATAATCCTACTGAAAGTTTAATCCTGGAACAAATCCTGTGTGACGTGGATTGCAACGTTTAGAGGGCTGTGCAGCTACGGTGAGGAAGACGGGAATGATGTGGTTGATGATTGCATGGAATGCATTGCAAACTTGGGTTACGTTGCTTGATTTCATTCTACACCTTGAAATTCAGAAGCAAGTGAGGCACCAGGTGGAAACCAACAGCTGTCTCTGTGGAAGCGGGGACATGGCTTCCTAATCTAACCATTTGAACTCTGAAAACATTCTGCTGGATCTGAACTGCCCTGTATACCAAGGCCAATTTGTATACTTTATAAAGTGGAATGCCCAGAACTATGCAGAGCACTCCAGGTGGGGTCTAACCAGGACATTATATAGCTGTAGCGAAGCTTCGCCCCCATTATTTAACTGCCTCTGTTACGCATTCTACTGCTCGGGTATCACATTGTATGTTGCAAATCAGCAAAATAAGGACGCATTTGATAAAAATAAAGAGTTTAAAAGCACAAATATGTGTCAGTGCAATCAGTAAATAATGAGAAATGAAATCCAGAACTTGGCAAGAATCCCAAGTGGATGTCTTGGAGTGGTTGGGGAAGGGAATCTTGTCAATGATGGCACACTGTGCATTGACACTGCAGCAGCTGCTGCACCTCTTCCAAACTTAGTTTCTTAAGTGAGAGTTTACAAAAAAGGGAATTGGATAATTGCATGAAAGGAGAGGCAAACAAAAGCAGAGCGAAGGAAGTGGGCCCAACTGGCAAGTCTTTGAAAAAAGTGGCAATGGTACGATGGCCTGAATGGCCTGGCAATGTGTTGTGCACTGCTGAGCGTCCATTGCTGGGTCAATACCTCTGCAGCCTTGCGAAATGTCACAGTGGAATTGCATTTCAATGAAACAAGCACCACAAATAGATCTTGACTGTATAGTTTAACAATACTTGCAGCTTCCTCAGCACTGCAACCGTGTTGAGTTTCTGTAGTGTAGTGGTGATCACGTTTGTCTAACACGCAAAAGGTCCCCAGTTCGAAACTGGGCAGAAACATTTTCGAAACAAACCCAAACTTCTGACCACGATATATGCAATCATTGACATTCCCCATTAACACAACACAATTTCTCAAAGTCCTATTTCTCTTGCACATTGTGTGCACAATGCCTTGCAATCGCTCTTCTTTCTAGTCCTGATGCTGCAGAAAGTTCCTCAAAACCTAGCACTTGCACTTCATTTGGCTCAGATTAGAATAGAAACCTGCAACACTAGCTTGCTAAGTCACAGCTGATCTGAGTCTCATTTCAGACGAGGCAAAAGCACATCAGCAATTCACTTTCACCAGCTCCACATTCGTTGAGACAGGGGCACGCTGCAATATTTTGACCCGCACTGTCCAATTACTCGCTGTCAGCAGCAAGTGGCGTCTGCTGCCTCAATCAACAGGTTACTGGCCATCTCAGGGAGGTAAAATAGCACAACCCGGGCAAAATCTCCCCAGAAACCAAGCACAGGCTCAGCAAAACGTAGGCACATGATATCCGGGCCACTAAACCTCCGAGCAGCTCGAACAGAACACCCAAGTGACTGAAACTTTCTTTGAGTTGCAATGATGAATCTCCGGTGGAAACAAGTTTGGGGAAAATGCTCCTCCTGAACATTTCTTTTTGGGTAAAAGGAGCAAAAATCCTTTTCAATTTAACCACTGCTGCGGCAGATTCTTGGTGTCTTAAGCACCTTGAAAACGCAGCTCTTAACATGCAGCCACAATTATGACAAGGGGTAAAGGTTCATGACACGCAGAGGGGAAAAAGTTATTTAAGTTATGACATTCGCTCACCGACCTATTAGCGTTTTGTTCAGTCAGTAACAGAGACATACCTGGGTTTATTGATGCAGATTAACATAACTATTCAGCGTCACGCAGAGCTCGAAGAGTACTTTGCCTCCCTTAAAGACGGACACAGCTGATTCTGTAACTGAAGCTAAGGAAACAGGCAGACGTGCCAAATTATCACTTTGTATTGTTCTTCATTCGGCGAGTAACAGGAAAACTAACAAGGTGGCGTTGAAAATGAGATGCACTGCGGCTCCGCTCAATATCAACCCGCTCCTTCATATTGAACTGAGGAAGAATATACATGAATAAAAGCAAAATACTGTGGATGCTGGAAATCTGAAATAAAAGCAAGAAATTCTGGAATTACTCAGCAGGTCTGGCAGCATCTGTGGAGAGAGAAGCAGAGTTAACATTTCGGCTCAGTGACCCTTCTTCAGAACTGGCAAATATTAGAAAAGTCAAAGGTTAGAAGCAAGTAAAGCGGGGGTGGAGCAAGAGATAACAAAGGAGAAGGTGCAGATTGGGCAAGGCCACAGAATAGCTGACCAGAAGGTCATGGAGCAAAGGCAAACAATATGTTAATGGTGTGTTGAAAGACAAAGCATTATTACAGATAGGACTGTTAACGGATTGAAAATTGAACAGCAGCAAGTACAAACATGAAAACAAAACAGTGGGTAAGTAAACTGAACAAACTAAGATGAAATAAAATAAACATACAAAAAAATGTAAAAAATGTAAAAAAGAAAAATAACAAAAAGTGAAAGTAAAATGGGGGGCCCGTCATGATCTGAAATTATTGAACTCAATGTTCAGTCCGGCACGCTCTCGTGTGCAATGGTTAGCACCGCAGCCTCACAGCTCCAGCGACCCGGTTTCAATTCTGGGCACTGCCTGTGTGGTGTTTGCAAGTTCTCCCTGTGTCTGCGTGGGATTCCTCCGGGTGCTCCGGTTTCCTCCCACATGCCAAAGACTTGCTGGTTGATAGGTTAATTGGCCATTCCCAATTGCCCCTAGTAAAGGTAGGTGGTAGGGAAATATAGGGAAGGTGGGGATGTGGTAGGAATATGGAATTCGTGTAGGATTAGTATAAATGGGTGGTCGATGGTCGGCACAGACTCGGTGGGCCGAAGGGCCTGTTTCAGTGCTGCATCACGAAACTAAACTAATCGGTCAACGAGATGCTGTTTTTCGAGCTTGCGTTGTTGTTCACTGGAACACTGCAGCAAGCCCAGGATAGAGATGTAAGCATGAGAGCAGCGGGGAGTCTTGAAATGGCAAGCAACCAGAAGCTCAGGGTCCTGCTTGCGGACTGAGCGGACGTGTTCCGCAAAGCGATCACCCAGTCTGCGTTTGGTCTCCCCAATAAACATGAATATACATTAATTGGATTTAGGCGCCAGTATGTTGCAAAACGAGAAGAAAGAAAGGCACAAATGGCATTAACACTGACTTTACAAATGATTCACTGAAAAATTCTTTCATTTGCTGGAAAAGATGAATATTGTGCATCTGAAAATAGGCACCATGGGATTGTGTTGCATACTGACCTGTTTTCCTGTATTTGCCTGTCATCTATACAATTCAATTTGTGTTGGATATCGCTGAGAATCTCATTTCAAGATGCGGGCACAGATATTAATATAATCCTACTGAAAGTTTAATCCTGGAACAAATCCTGTGTGACGTGGATTGCAACGTTTAGAGGGCTGTGCAGCTAAGGTGAGGAAGACGGGAATGATGTGGTTGATGATTGCATGGAAAGCATTGCAAACTTGGGTTACGTTGCTTGATTTCATTCTACACCTTGAAATTCAGAAGCAAGTGAGGCACCAGGTGGAAACCAACAGCTGTCTCTGTGGAAGCGGGGACATGGCTTCCTAATCTAACCATTTGAACTCTGAAAACATTCTGCTGGATCTGAACTGCCCTGTATACCAAGGCCAATTTGTATACTTTATAAAGTGGAATGCCCAGAACTATGCAGAGCACTCCAGGTGGGGTCTAACCAGGACATTATATAGCTGTAGCGAAGCTTCGCCCCCATTATTTAACTGCCTCTGTTACGCATTCTACTGCTCGGGTAATCACATTGTATGTTGCAAATCAGCAAAATAAGGACGCATTTGATAAAAATAAAGAGTTTAAAAGCACAAATATGTGTCAGTGCAATCAGTAAATAATGAGAAATGAAATCCAGAACTTGGCAAGAATCCCAAGTGGATGTCTTGGAGTGGTTGGGGAAGGGAATCTTGTCAATGATGGCACACTGTGCATTGACACTGCAGCAGCTGCTGCACCTCTTCCAAACTTAGTTTCTTAAGTGAGAGTTTACAAAAAAGGGAATTGGATAATTGCATGAAAGGAGAGGCAAACAAAAGCAGAGCGAAGGAAGTGGGCCCAACTGGCAAGTCTTTGAAAAAAGTGGCAATGGTACGATGGCCTGAATGGCCTGGCAATGTGTTGTGCACTGCTGAGCGTCCATTGCTGGGTCAATACCTCTGCAGCCTTGCGAAATGTCACAGTGGAATTGCATTTCAATGAAACAAGCACCACAAATAGATCATGACTGTATAGTTTAACAATACTTGCAGCTTCCTCAGCACTGCAACCGTGTTGAGTTTTTGTAGTGTAGTGGTGATCACGTTTGTCTAACACGCAAAAGGTCCCCAGTTCGAAACTGGGCAGAAACATTTTCGAAACAAACCCAAACTTCTGACCACGATATATGCAATCATTGACATTCCCCATTAACACAACACAATTTCTCAAAGTCCTATTTCTCTTGCACATTGTGTGCACAATGCCTTGCAATCGCTCCTCTTTCTAGTCCTGATGCTGCAGAAAGTTCCTCAAAACCTAGCACTTGCACTTCATTTGGCTCAGATTAGAATAGAAACCTGCAACACTAGCTTGCTAAGTCACAGCTGATCAGAGTCTCATTTCAGACGAGGCAAAAGCACATCAGCAATTCACTTTCGCCAGCTCCACATTCGTTGAGACAGGGGCACGCCGCAATATTTTAACCCGCACTGTCCAATTACTCGCTGCTAGCAGCAAGAGGGGTCTGCTGCCTCAATCAACAGGTTACTGGCCATCTCAGGGAGGTAAAATAGCACAACCCGGGCAAAATCTCCCCAGAAACCAAGCACAGGCTCAGCAAAACGTAGGCACATGATATCCGGGCCACTAAACCTCCGAGCAGCTCGAACAGAACACCCAAGTGACTGAAACTTTCTTTGAGTTGCAATGATGAATCTCCGGTGGAAACAAGTTTGGGGAAAATGCTCCTCCTGAACATTTCTTTTTGGGTAAAAGGAGCAAAAATCCTTTTCAATTTAACCACTGCTGCGGCAGATTCTTGGTGTCTTAAGCACCTTGAAAACGCAGCTCTTAACATGCAGCCGCAATTATGACAAGGGGTAAAGGTTCATGACACGCAGAGGGGAAAAAGTTATTTAAGTTATGACATTCGCTCACAGACCTATTAGCGTTTTGTTCAGTCAGTAACAGAGACATACCTGGGTTTATTGATGCAGATTAACATAACTATTCAGCGTCACGCAGAGCTCGAAGAGTACTTTGCCTCCCTTAAAGACGGACACAGCTGATTCTGTAACTGAAGCTAAGGAAACAGGCAGACGTGCCAAATTATCACTTTGTATTGTTCTTCATTCGGCGAGTAACAGGAAAACTAACAAGGTGGCGTTGAAAATGAGATGCACTGCGGCTCCGCTCAATATCAACCCGCTCCTTCATATTGAACTGAGGAAGAATATACATGAATAAAAGCAAAATACTGTGGATGCTGGAAATCTGAAATAAAAGCAAGAAATTCTGGAATTACTCAGCAGGTCTGGCAGCATCTGTGGAGAGAGAAGCAGAGTTAACATTTCGGCTCAGTGACCCTTCTTCAGAACTGGCAAATATTAGAAAAGTCAAAGGTTAGAAGCAAGTAAAGCGGGGGTGGAGCAAGAGATAACAAAGGAGAAGGTGCAGATTGGGCAAGGCCACAGAATAGCTGACCAGAAGGTCATGGAGCAAAGGCAAACAATATGTTAATGGTGTGTTGAAAGACAAAGCATTATTACAGATAGGACTGTTAACGGATTGAAAATTGAACAGCAGCAAGTACAAACATGAAAACAAAACAGTGGGTAAGTAAACTGAACAAACTAAGATGAAATAAAATAAACATACAAAAAAATGTAAAAAATGTAAAAAAGAAAAATAACAAAAAGTGAAAGTAAAATGGGGGGCCCGTCATGATCTGAAATTATTGAACTCAATGTTCAGTCCGGCACGCTCTCGTGTGCAATGGTTAGCACCGCAGCCTCACAGCTCCAGCGACCCGGTTTCAATTCTGGGCACTGCCTGTGTGGTGTTTGCAAGTTCTCCCTGTGTCTGCGTGGGATTCCTCCGGGTGCTCCGGTTTCCTCCCACATGCCAAAGACTTGCTGGTTGATAGGTTAATTGGCCATTCCCAATTGCCCCTAGTAAAGGTAGGAGGTAGGGAAATATAGGGAAGGTGGGGATGTGGTAGGAATATGAAATTCGTGTAGGATTAGTATAAATGGGTGGTCGATGGTCGGCACAGACTCGGTGGGCCGAAGGGCCTGTTTCAGTGCTGCATCACGAAACTAAACTAATCGGTCAACGAGATGCTGTTTTTCGAGCTTGCGTTGTTGTTCACTGGAACACTACAGCAATCCCAGGATAGAGATGTAAGCATGAGAGCAGCGGGGAGTCTTGAAATGGCAAGCAACCAGAAGCTCAGGGTCCAGCTTGCGGACTGAGCGGACGTGTTCCGCAAAGCGATCACCCAGTCTGCGTTTGGTCTCCCCAATAAACATGAATATACATTAATTGGATTTAGGCGCCAGTATGTTGCAAAACGAGAAGAAAGAAAGGCACAAATGGCATTAACACTGACTTTACAAATGATTCACTGAAAAATTCTTTCATTTGCTGGAAAAGATGAATATTGTGCATCTGAAAATAGGCACCATGGGATTGTGTTGCATACTGACCTGTTTTCCTGTATTTGCCTGTCATCTATACAATTCAATTTGTGTTGGATATCGCTGAGAATCTCATTTCAAGATGCGGGCACAGATATTAATATAATCCTACTGAAAGTTTAATCCTGGAACAAATCCTGTGTGACGTGGATTGCAACGTTTAGAGGGCTGTGCAGCTAAGGTGAGGAAGACGGGAATGATGTGGTTGATGATTGCATGGAATGCATTGCAAACTTGGGTTACGTTGCTTGATTTCATTCTACACCTTGAAATTCAGAAGCAAGTGAGGCACCAGGTGGAAACCAACAGCTGTCTCTGTGGAAGCGGGGACATGGCTTCCTAATCTAACCATTTGAACTCTGAAAACATTCTGCTGGATCTGAACTGCCCTGTATACCAAGGCCAATTTGTATACTTTATAAAGTGGAATGCCCAGAACTATGCAGAGCACTCCAGGTGGGGTCTAACCAGGACATTATATAGCTGTAGCGAAGCTTCGCCCCCATTAATTAACTGCCTCTGTTACGCATTCTACTGCTCGGGTAATCACATTGTATGTTGCAAATCAGCAAAATAAGGACGCATTTGATAAAAATAAAGAGTTTAAAAGCACAAATATGTGTCAGTGCAATCAGTAAATAATGAGAAATGAAATCCAGAACTTGGCAAGAATCCCAAGTGGATGTCTTGGAGTGGTTGGGGAAGGGAATCTTGTCAATGATGGCACACTGTGCATTGACACTGCAGCAGCTGCTGCACCTCTTCCAAACTTAGTTTCTTAAGTGAGAGTTTACAAAAAAGGGAATTGGATAATTGCATGAAAGGAGAGGCAAACAAAAGCAGAGCGAAGGAAGTGGGCCCAACTGGCAAGTCTTTGAAAAAAGTGGCAATGGTACGATGGCCTGAATGGCCTGGCAATGTGTTGTGCACTGCTGAGCGTCCATTGCTGGGTCAATACCTCTGCAGCCTTGCGAAATGTCACAGTGGAATTGCATTTCAATGAAACAAGCACCACAAATAGATCATGACTGTATAGTTTAACAATACTCGCAGCTTCCTCAGCACTGCAATCGTGCTGAGTTTCTGTAGTGTAGTGGTGATCACGTTTGTCTTACACGCAAAAGGTCCCCAGTTCGAAACTGGGCAGAAACATTTTCGAAACAAACCCAAACCTCTGACCACGATGGATGCAATCATTGACATTCCCCATGAACACAACACAATTTCTCAAAGTCCTATTTCTCTTGCACATTGTGTGCACAATGCCTTGCAATCGCTTCTCTTTCTTGTCCTGATGCTGCAGAAAGTTCCTCAAAACCTAGCACTTGCACTTCATTTGGCTCAGATTAGATTAGAAACCTGCAACACTAGCTTGCTAAGTCACAGCTGATCTAAGTCTCATTTCAGACGAGGCAAAAGCACATCAGCAATTCACTTTCGCCAGCTCCACATTCGTTGAGACAGGGGCACGCCGCAATATTTTAACCCGCACTGTCCAATTACTCGCTGCTAGCAGCAAGAGGGGTCTGCTGCCTCAATCAACAGGTTACTGGCCATCTCAGGGAGGTAAAATAGCACAACCCGGGCAAAATCTCCCCAGAAACCAAGCACAGGCTCAGCAAAACGTAGGCACATGATATCCGGGCCACTAAACCTCCGAGCAGCTCGAACAGAACACCCAAGTGACTGAAACTTTCTTTGAGTTGCAATGATGAATCTCCGGTGGAAACAAGTTTGGGGAAAATGCTCCTCCTGAACATTTCTTTTTGGGTAAAAGGAGCAAAAATCCTTTTCAATTTAACCACTGCTGCGGCAGATTCTTGGTGTCTTAAGCACCTTGAAAACGCAGCTCTTAACATGCAGCCGCAATTATGACAAGGGGTAAAGGTTCATGACACGCAGAGGGGAAAAAGTTATTTAAGTTATGACATTCGCTCACAGACCTATTAGCGTTTTGTTCAGTCAGTAACAGAGACATACCTGGGTTTATTGATGCAGATTAACATAACTATTCAGCGTCACGCAGAGCTCGAAGAGTACTTTGCCTCCCTTAAAGACGGACACAGCTGATTCTGTAACTGAAGCTAAGGAAACAGGCAGACGTGCCAAATTATCACTTTGTATTGTTCTTCATTCGGCGAGTAACAGGAAAACTAACAAGGTGGCGTTGAAAATGAGATGCACTGCGGCTCCGCTCAATATCAACCCGCTCCTTCATATTGAACTGAGGAAGAATATACATGAATAAAAGCAAAATACTGTGGATGCTGGAAATCTGAAATAAAAGCAAGAAATTCTGGAATTACTCAGCAGGTCTGGCAGCATCTGTGGAGAGAGAAGCAGAGTTAACATTTCGGCTCAGTGACCCTTCTTCAGAACTGGCAAATATTAGAAAAGTCAAAGGTTAGAAGCAAGTAAAGCGGGGGTGGAGCAAGAGATAACAAAGGAGAAGGTGCAGATTGGGCAAGGCCACAGAATAGCTGACCAGAAGGTCATGGAGCAAAGGCAAACAATATGTTAATGGTGTGTTGAAAGACAAAGCATTATTACAGATAGGACTGTTAACGGATTGAAAATTGAACAGCAGCAAGTACAAACATGAAAACAAAACAGTGGGTAAGTAAACTGAACAAACTAAGATGAAATAAAATAAACATACAAAAAAATGTAAAAAATGTAAAAAAGAAAAATAACAAAAAGTGAAAGTAAAATGGGGGGCCCGTCATGATCTGAAATTATTGAACTCAATGTTCAGTCCGGCACGCTCTCGTGTGCAATGGTTAGCACCGCAGCCTCACAGCTCCAGCGACCCGGTTTCAATTCTGGGCACTGCCTGTGTGGTGTTTGCAAGTTCTCCCTGTGTCTGCGTGGGATTCCTCCGGGTGCTCCGGTTTCCTCCCACATGCCAAAGACTTGCTGGTTGATAGGTTAATTGGCCATTCCCAATTGCCCCTAGTAAAGGTAGGTGATAGGGAAATATAGGGAAGGTGGGGATGTGGTAGGAATATGGAATTCGTGTAGGATTAGTATAAATGGGTGGTCGATGGTCGGCACAGACTCGGTGGGCCGAAGGGCCTCTTTCAGTGCTGCATCACGAAACTAAACTAATCGGTCAACGAGATGCTGTTTTTCGAGCTTGCGTTGTTGTTCACTGGAACACTGCAGCAAGCCCAGGATAGAGATGTAAGCATGAGAGCAGCGGGGAGTCTTGAAATGGCAAGCAACCAGAAGCTCAGGGTCCTGCTTGCGGACTGAGCGGACGTGTTCCGCAAAGCGATCACCCAGTCTGCGTTTGGTCTCCCCAATAAACATGAATATACATTAATTGGATTTAGGCGCCAGTATGTTGCAAAACGAGAAGAAAGAAAGGCACAAATGGCATTAACACTGACTTTACAAATGATTCACTGAAAAATTCTTTCATTTGCTGGAAAAGATGAATATTGTGCATCTGAAAATAGGCACCATGGGATTGTGTTGCATACTGACCTGTTTTCCTGTATTTGCCTGTCATCTATACAATTCAATTTGTGTTGGATATCGCTGAGAATCTCATTTCAAGATGCGGGCACAGATATTAATATAATCCTACTGAAAGTTTAATCCTGGAACAAATCCTGTGTGACGTGGATTGCAACGTTTAGAGGGCTGTGCAGCTAAGGTGAGGAAGACGGGAATGATGTGGTTGATGATTGCATGGAATGCATTGCAAACTTGGGTTACGTTGCTTGATTTCATTCTACACCTTGAAATTCAGAAGCAAGTGAGGCACCAGGTGGAAACCAACAGCTGTCTCTGTGGAAGCGGGGACATGGCTTCCTAATCTAACCATTTGAACTCTGAAAACATTCTGCTGGATCTGAACTGCCCTGTATACCAAGGCCAATTTGTATACTTTATAAAGTGGAATGCCCAGAACTATGCAGAGCACTCCAGGTGGGGTCTAACCAGGACATTATATAGCTGTAGCGAAGCTTCGCCCCCATTAATTAACTGCCTCTGTTACGCATTCTACTGCTCGGGTAATCACATTGTATGTTGCAAATCAGCAAAATAAGGACGCATTTGATAAAAATAAAGAGTTTAAAAGCACAAATATGTGTCAGTGCAATCAGTAAATAATGAGAAATGAAATCCAGAACTTGGCAAGAATCCCAAGTGGATGTCTTGGAGTGGTTGGGGAAGGGAATCTTGTCAATGATGGCACACTGTGCATTGACACTGCAGCAGCTGCTGCACCTCTTCCAAACTTAGTTTCTTAAGTGAGAGTTTACAAAAAAGGGAATTGGATAATTGCATGAAAGGAGAGGCAAACAAAAGCAGAGCGAAGGAAGTGGGCCCAACTGGCAAGTCTTTGAAAAAAGTGGCAATGGTACGATGGCCTGAATGGCCTGGCAATGTGTTGTGCACTGCTGAGCGTCCATTGCTGGGTCAATACCTCTGCAGCCTTGCGAAATGTCACAGTGGAATTGCATTTCAATGAAACAAGCACCACAAATCGATCATGACTGTATAGTTTAACAATACTCGCAGCTTCCTCAGCACTGCAATCGTGCTGAGTTTCTGTAGTGTAGTGGTGATCACGTTTGTCTTACACGCAAAAGGTCCCCAGTTCGAAACTGGGCAGAAACATTTTCGAAACAAACCCAAACCTCTGACCACGATGGATGCAATCATTGACATTCCCCATGAACACAACACAATTTCTCAAAGTCCTATTTCTCTTGCACATTGTGTGCACAATGCCTTGCAATCGCTTCTCTTTCTTGTCCTGATGCTGCAGAAAGTTCCTCAAAACCTAGCACTTGCACTTCATTTGGCTCAGATTAGATTAGAAACCTGCAACACTAGCTTGCTAAGTCACAGCTGATCTAAGTCTCATTTCAGACGAGGCAAAAGCACATCAGCAATTCACTTTCGCCAGCTCCACATTCGTTGAGACAGGGGCACGCCGCAATATTTTAACCCGCACTGTCCAATTACTCGCTGCTAGCAGCAAGAGGGGTCTGCTGCCTCAATCAACAGGTTACTGGCCATCTCAGGGAGGTAAAATAGCACAACCCGGGCAAAATCTCCCCAGAAACCAAGCACAGGCTCAGCAAAACGTAGGCACATGATATCCGGGCCACTAAACCTCCGAGCAGCTCGAACAGAACACCCAAGTGACTGAAACTTTCTTTGAGTTGCAATGATGAATCTCCGGTGGAAACAAGTTTGGGGAAAATGCTCCTCCTGAACATTTCTTTTTGGATAAAAGGAGCAAAAATCCTTTTCAATTTAACCACTGCTGCGGCAGATTCTTGGTGTCTTAAGCACCTTGAAAACGCAGCTCTTAACATGCAGCCGCAATTATGACAAGGGGTAAAGGTTCATGACACGCAGAGGGGAAAAAGTTATTTAAGTTATGACATTCGCTCACAGACCTATTAGCGTTTTGTTCAGTCAGTAACAGAGACATACCTGGGTTTATTGATGCAGATTAACAAAACTATTCAGCGTCACGCAGAGCTCGAAGAGTACTTTGCCTCCCTTAAAGACGGACACAGCTGATTCTGTAACTGAAGCTAAGGAAACAGGCAGACGTGCCAAATTATCACTTTGTATTGTTCTTCATTCGGCGAGTAACAGGAAAACTAACAAGGTGGCGTTGAAAATGAGATGCACTGCGGCTCCGCTCAATATCAACCCGCTCCTTCATATTGAACTGAGGAAGAATATACATGAATAAAAGCAAAATACTGTGGATGCTGGAAATCTGAAATAAAAGCAAGAAATTCTGGAATTACTCAGCAGGTCTGGCAGCATCTGTGGAGAGAGAAGCAGAGTTAACATTTCGGCTCAGTGACCCTTCTTCAGAACTGGCAAATATTAGAAAAGTCAAAGGTTAGAAGCAAGTAAAGCGGGGGTGGAGCAAGAGATAACAAAGGAGAAGGTGCAGATTGGGCAAGGCCACAGAATAGCTGACCAGAAGGTCATGGAGCAAAGGCAAACAATATGTTAATGGTGTGTTGAAAGACAAAGCATTATTACAGATAGGACTGTTAACGGATTGAAAATTGAACAGCAGCAAGTACAAACATGAAAACAAAACAGTGGGTAAGTAAACTGAACAAACTAAGATGAAATAAAATAAACATACAAAAAAATGTAAAAAATGTAAAAAAGAAAAATAACAAAAAGTGAAAGTAAAATGGGGGGCCCGTCATGATCTGAAATTATTGAACTCAATGTTCAGTCCGGCACGCTCTCGTGTGCAATGGTTAGCACCGCAGCCTCACAGCTCCAGCGACCCGGTTTCAATTCTGGGCACTGCCTGTGTGGTGTTTGCAAGTTCTCCCTGTGTCTGCGTGGGATTCCTCCGGGTGCTCCGGTTTCCTCCCACATGCCAAAGACTTGCTGGTTGATAGGTTAATTGGCCATTCCCAATTGCCCCTAGTAAAGGTAGGTGGTAGGGAAATATAGGGAAGGTGGGGATGTGGTAGGAATATGGAATTCGTGTAGGATTAGTATAAATGGGTGGTCGATGGTCGGCACAGACTCGGTGGGCCGAAGGGCCTGTTTCAGTGCTGCATCACGAAACTAAACTAATCGGTCAACGAGATGCTGTTTTTCGAGCTTGCGTTGTTGTTCACTGGAACACTGCAGCAAGCCCAGGATAGAGATGTAAGCATGAGAGCAGCGGGGAGTCTTGAAATGGCAAGCAACCAGAAGCTCAGGGTCCTGCTTGCGGACTGAGCGGACGTGTTCCGCAAAGCGATCACCCAGTCTGCGTTTGGTCTCCCCAATAAACATGAATATACATTAATTGGATTTAGGCGCCAGTATGTTGCAAAACGAGAAGAAAGAAAGGCACAAATGGCATTAACACTGACTTTACAAATGATTCACTGAAAAATTCTTTCATTTGCTGGAAAAGATGAATATTGTGCATCTGAAAATAGGCACCATGGGATTGTGTTGCATACTGACCTGTTTTCCTGTATTTGCCTGTCATCTATACAATTCAATTTGTGTTGGATATCGCTGAGAATCTCATTTCAAGATGCGGGCACAGATATTAATATAATCCTACTGAAAGTTTAATCCTGGAACAAATCCTGTGTGACGTGGATTGCAACGTTTAGAGGGCTGTGCAGCTAAGGTGAGGAAGACGGGAATGATGTGGTTGATGATTGCATGGAAAGCATTGCAAACTTGGGTTACGTTGCTTGATTTCATTCTACACCTTGAAATTCAGAAGCAAGTGAGGCACCAGGTGGAAACCAACAGCTGTCTCTGTGGAAGCGGGGACATGGCTTCCTAATCTAACCATTTGAACTCTGAAAACATTCTGCTGGATCTGAACTGCCCTGTATACCAAGGCCAATTTGTATACTTTATAAAGTGGAATGCCCAGAACTATGCAGAGCACTCCAGGTGGGGTCTAACCAGGACATTATATAGCTGTAGCGAAGCTTCGCCCCCATTATTTAACTGCCTCTGTTACGCATTCTACTGCTCGGGTAATCACATTGTATGTTGCAAATCAGCAAAATAAGGACGCATTTGATAAAAATAAAGAGTTTAAAAGCACAAATATGTGTCAGTGCAATCAGTAAATAATGAGAAATGAAATCCAGAACTTGGCAAGAATCCCAAGTGGATGTCTTGGAGTGGTTGGGGAAGGGAATCTTGTCAATGATGGCACACTGTGCATTGACACTGCAGCAGCTGCTGCACCTCTTCCAAACTTAGTTTCTTAAGTGAGAGTTTACAAAAAAGGGAATTGGATAATTGCATGAAAGGAGAGGCAAACAAAAGCAGAGCGAAGGAAGTGGGCCCAACTGGCAAGTCTTTGAAAAAAGTGGCAATGGTACGATGGCCTGAATGGCCTGGCAATGTGTTGTGCACTGCTGAGGGTCCATTGCTGGGTCAATACCTCTGCAGCCTTGCGAAATGTCACAGTGGAATTGCATTTCAATGAAACAAGCACCACAAATAGATCTTGACTGTATAGTTTAACAATACTTGCAGCTTCCTCAGCACTGCAACCGTGTTGAGTTTCTGTAGTGTAGTGGTGATCACGTTTATCTAACACGCAAAAGGTCCCCAGTTCGAAACTGGGCAGAAACATTTTCGAAACAAACACAAACTTCTGACCACGATATATGCAATCATTGACATTCCCCATTAACACAACACAATTTCTCAAAGTCCTATTTCTCTTGCACATTGTGTGCACAATGCCTTGCAATCGCTCCTCTTTCTAGTCCTGATGCTGCAGAAAGTTCCTCAAAACCTAGCACTTGCACTTCATTTGGCTCAGATTAGAATAGAAACCTGCAACACTAGCTTGCTAAGTCACAGCTGATCTGAGTCTCATTTCAGACGAGGCAAAAGCACATCAGCAATTCACTTTCGCCAGCTCCACATTCGTTGAGACAGGGGCACGCCGCAATATTTTAACCCGCACTGTCCAATTACTCGCTGCTAGCAGCAAGAGGGGTCTGCTGCCTCAATCAACAGGTTACTGGCCATCTCAGGGAGGTAAAATAGCACAACCCGGGCAAAATCTCCCCAGAAACCAAGCACAGGCTCAGCAAAACGTAGGCACATGATATCCGGGCCACTAAACCTCCGAGCAGCTCGAACAGAACACCCAAGTGACTGAAACTTTCTTTGAGTTGCAATGATGAATCTCCGGTGGAAACAAGTTTGGGGAAAATGCTCCTCCTGAACATTTCTTTTTGGGTAAAAGGAGCAAAAATCCTTTTCAATTTAACCACTGCTGCGGCAGATTCTTGGTGTCTTAAGCACCTTGAAAACGCAGCTCTTAACATGCAGCCGCAATTATGACAAGGGGTAAAGGTTCATGACACGCAGAGGGGAAAAAGTTATTTAAGTTATGACATTCGCTCACAGACCTATTAGCGTTTTGTTCAGTCAGTAACAGAGACATACCTGGGTTTATTGATGCAGATTAACATAACTATTCAGCGTCACGCAGAGCTCGAAGAGTACTTTGCCTCCCTTAAAGACGGACACAGCTGATTCTGTAACTGAAGCTAAGGAAACAGGCAGACGTGCCAAATTATCACTTTGTATTGTTCTTCATTCGGCGAGTAACAGGAAAACTAACAAGGTGGCGTTGAAAATGAGATGCACTGCGGCTCCGCTCAATATCAACCCGCTCCTTCATATTGAACTGAGGAAGAATATACATGAATAAAAGCAAAATACTGTGGATGCTGGAAATCTGAAATAAAAGCAAGAAATTCTGGAATTACTCAGCAGGTCTGGCAGCATCTGTGGAGAGAGAAGCAGAGTTAACATTTCGGCTCAGTGACCCTTCTTCAGAACTGGCAAATATTAGAAAAGTCAAAGGTTAGAAGCAAGTAAAGCGGGGGTGGAGCAAGAGATAACAAAGGAGAAGGTGCAGATTGGGCAAGGCCACAGAATAGCTGACCAGAAGGTCATGGAGCAAAGGCAAACAATATGTTAATGGTGTGTTGAAAGACAAAGCATTATTACAGATAGGACTGTTAACGGATTGAAAATTGAACAGCAGCAAGTACAAACATGAAAACAAAACAGTGGGTAAGTAAACTGAACAAACTAAGATGAAATAAAATAAACATACAAAAAAATGTAAAAAATGTAAAAAAGAAAAATAACAAAAAGTGAAAGTAAAATGGGGGGCCCGTCATGATCTGAAATTATTGAACTCAATGTTCAGTCCGGCACGCTCTCGTGTGCAATGGTTAGCACCGCAGCCTCACAGCTCCAGCGACCCGGTTTCAATTCTGGGCACTGCCTGTGTGGTGTTTGCAAGTTCTCCCTGTGTCTGCGTGGGATTCCTCCGGGTGCTCCGGTTTCCTCCCACATGCCAAAGACTTGCTGGTTGATAGGTTAATTGGCCATTCCCAATTGCCCCTAGTAAAGGTAGGTGGTAGGGAAATATAGGGAAGGTGGGGATGTGGTAGGAATATGGAATTCGTGTAGGATTAGTATAAATGGGTGGTCGATGGTCGGCACAGACTCGGTGGGCCGAAGGGCCTGTTTCAGTGCTGCATCACGAAACTAAACTAATCGGTCAACGAGATGCTGTTTTTCGAGCTTGCGTTGTTGTTCACTGGAACACTGCAGCAAGCCCAGGATAGAGATGTAAGCATGAGAGCAGCGGGGAGTCTTGAAATGGCAAGCAACCAGAAGCTCAGGGTCCTGCTTGCGGACTGAGCGGACGTGTTCCGCAAAGCGATCACCCAGTCTGCGTTTGGTCTCCCCAATAAACATGAATATACATTAATTGGATTTAGGCGCCAGTATGTTGCAAAACGAGAAGAAAGAAAGGCACAAATGGCATTAACACTGACTTTACAAATGATTCACTGAAAAATTCTTTCATTTGCTGGAAAAGATGAATATTGTGCATCTGAAAATAGGCACCATGGGATTGTGTTGCAGACTGACCTGTTTTCCTGCATTTGCCTGTCATCTACACAATTCAATTTGTGTTGGATATCGCTGAGAATCTCATTTCAAGATGCGGGCACAGATATTAATATAATCCTACTGAAAGTTTAATCCTGGAACAAATCCTGTGTGACGTGGATTGCAACGTTTAGAGGGCTGTGCAGCTAAGGTGAGGAAGACGGGAATGATGTGGTTGATGATTGCATGGAATGCATTGCAAACTTGGGTTACGTTGCTTGATTTCATTCTACACCTTGAAATTCAGAAGCAAGTGAGGCACCAGGTGGAAACCAACAGCTGTCTCTGTGGAAGCGGGGACATGGCTTCCTAATCTAACCATTTGAACTCTGAAAACATTCTGCTGGATCTGAACTGCCCTGTATACCAAGGCCAATTTGTATACTTTATAAAGTGGAATGCCCAGAACTATGCAGAGTACTCCAGGTGGGGTCTAACCAGGACATTATATAGCTGTAGCGAAGCTTCGCCCCCATTATTTAACTGCCTCTGTTACGCATTCTACTGCTCGGGTAATCACATTGTATGTTGCAAATCAGCAAAATAAGAACGCATTTGATAAAAATAAAGAGTTTAAAAGCACAAATATGTGTCAGTGCAATCAGTAAATAATGAGAAATGAAATCCAGAACTTGGCAAGAATCCCAAGTGGATGTCTTGGAGTGGTTGGGGAAGGGAATATTTGTCAATGATGGCACACTGTGCATTGACACTGCAGCAGCTGCTCCACCTCTTACAAACTTAGTTTCTGAAGTGAGAGTTGACAAAAAAGGGAATTGGATAATTGCATGAAAGGAGAGGCAAACAAAAGCAGAGCGAAGGAAGTGGGCCCAACTGGCAAGTCTTTGAAAAAACTGGCAATGGTACGATGGCCTGAATGGCCTGGCAATGTGTTGTGCACTGCTGAGCGTCCATTGCTGGGTCAATACCTCTGCAGCCTTGCAAAATGTCACAGTGGAATTGCATTTCAATGAAACAAGCACCACAAATAGATCATGACTTGCTCAGCTCTGCAACCGTGCTGAGTTTCTGTAGTGTAGTGGTGATCACGTTTGTCTAACACGCAATAGGTCCCCAGTTCGAAACTGGGCAGAAACATTTTCGAAACAAAGCCAAACATCTGACCACGAAAGATGCAATCATTGACATTCCCCATTAACACAACACAATTTCTCAAAGTCCTATTTCTCTTGCACATTGTGTGCACAATGCCTTGCAATCGCTCCTCTTTCTAGTCCTGATGCTGCAGAAAGTTCCTCAAAACCTAGCACTTGCACTTCATTTGGCTCAGATTAGAATAGAAACCTGCAACACTAGCTTGCTGAGCAACAGCTGATCTAAGTCTCATTTCAGACGAGGCAAAACCACATCAGCAATTCACTTTCGCCAGCTCCACATTCGTTGAGACAGGGGCACGCCGCAATATTTTGACCCGCACTGTCCAATTACTCGCTGCTAGCAGCAAGAGGGGTCTGCTGCCTCAATCAACAGGTTACTGGCCATCTCAGGGAGGTAAAATAGCACAACCCGGGCCAAATCTCCCCAGAAACCAAGCACAGGCTCAGCAAAACGTAGGCACATGATATCCGGGCCACTAAACCTCTGAGCAGCTCGAACAGAACACCCAAGTGACTGAAACTTTCTTTGAGTTGCAATGATGAATCTCCGGTGGAAACAAGTTTGGGGAAAATGCTCCTCCTGAACATTTCTTTTTGGGTAAAAGGGGCAAAAATCTTTTTCAATTTAACCACTGCTGCGGCAGATTCTTGGTGTCTTAAGCACCTTGAAAACGCAGCTCTTAACATGCAGCCGCAATTATGACAAGGGGTAAAGGTTCATGACACGCAGAGGGGAAAAAGTTATTTAAGTTATGACAGTCGCTCACAGACTTATTAGCGTTTTGTTCAGTCAGTAACAGAGACATACCTGGGTTTATTGATGCAGATTAACATAACTATTCAGCGTCACGCAGAGCTCGAAGAGTACTTTGCCTCCCTTAAAGACGGACACAGCTGATTCTGTAACTGAAGCTAAGGAAACAGGCAGACGTGCCAAATTATCACTTTGTATTGTTCTTCATTCGGCGAGTAACAGGAAAACTAACAAGGTGGCGTTGAAAATGAGATGCACTGCGGCTCCGCTCAATATCAACCCGCTCCTTCATATTGAACTGAGGAAGAATATACATGAATAAAAGCAAAATACTGTGGATGCTGGAAATCTGAAATAAAAACAAGAAATTCTGGAAATACTCAGCAGGTCTGGCAGCATCTGTGGAGAGAGAAGCAGAGTTAACATTTCGGCTCAGTGACCCTTCTTCAGAACTGGCAAATATTAGAAAAGTCAAAGGTTAGAAGCAAGTAAAGCGGGGGTGGAGCAAGAGATAACAAAGGAGAAGGTGCAGATTGGGCAAGGCCACAGAATAGCTGACCAGAAGGTCATGGAGCAAAGGCAAACAATATGTTAATGGTGTGTTGAAAGACAAAGCATTCGTACAGATAGGACTGTTAATGGACTGAAAATTGAACAGCAGCAAGTACAAACATGAAAACAAAACAGTGGGTAAGTAAACTGAACAAACTAAGATGAAATAAAATAAACATACAAAAAAATGTAAAAAACGTAACAAAGAAAAATAACAAAAAGTGAAAGTAAAATGGGGGGCCCGTCATGATCTGAAATTATTGAACTCAATGTTCAGTCCGGCACGCTCTCGTGTGCAATGGTTAACACCGCAGCCTCACAGCTCCAGCGACCCGGTTTCAATTCTGGGCACTGCCTGTGTGGTGTTTGCAAGTTCTCCCTGTGTCTGCGTGGGATTCCTCCGGGTGCTCCGGTTTCCTCCCACATGCCAAAGACTTGCTGGTTGATAGGTTAATTGGCCATTCCCAATTGCCCCTAGTAAAGGTAGGTGGGAGGAAAATATAGGGAAGGTGGGGATGTGGTAGGAATATGGAATTCGTGTAGGATTAGTATAAATGGGTGGTCGATGGTCGGCACAGACTCGGTGGGCCGAAGGGCCTGTTTCAGTGCTGCATCACGAAACTAAACTAATCGGTCAACGAGATGCTGTTTTTCGAGCTTGCGTTGTTGTTCACTGGAACACTGCAGCAAGCCCAGGATAGAGATGTAAGCATGAGAGCAGCGGGGAGTCTTGAAATGGCAAGCAACCAGAAGCTCAGGGTCCTGCCTGCGGACTGAGCGGACGTGTTCCGCAAAGCGATCACCCAGTCTGCGTTTGGTCTCCCCAATAAACATGAATATACATTAATTGGATTTAGGCGCCAGTATGTTGCAAAACGAGAAGAAAGAAAGGCACAAATGGCATTAACACTGACTTTACAAATGATTCACTGAAAAATTCTTTCATTTGCTGGAAAAGATGAATATTGTGCATCTGAAAATAGGCACCATGGGATTGTGTTGCATACTGACCTGTTTTCCTGTATTTGCCTGTCATCTATACAATTCAATTTGTGTTGGATATCGCTGAGAATCTCATTTCAAGATGCGGGCACAGATATTAATATAATCCTACTGAAAGTTTAATCCTGGAACAAATCCTGTGTGACGTGGATTGCAACGTTTAGAGGGCTGTGCAGCTAAGGTGAGGAAGACGGGAATGATGTGGTTGATGATTGCATGGAATGCATTGCAAACTTGGGTTACGTTGCTTGATTTCATTCTACACCTTGAAATTCAGAAGCAAGTGAGGCACCAGGTGGAAACCAACAGCTGTCTCTGTGGAAGCGGGGACATGGCTTCCTAATCTAACCATTTGAACTCTGAAAACATTCTGCTGGATCTGAACTGCCCTGTATACCAAGGCCAATTTGTATACTTTATAAAGTGGAATGCCCAGAACTATGCAGAGTACTCCAGGTGGGGTCTAACCAGGACATTATATAGCTGTAGCGAAGCTTCGCCCCCATTATTTAACTGCCTCTGTTACGCATTCTACTGCTCGGGTAATCACATTGTATGTTGCAAATCAGCAAAATAAGGACGCATTTGATAAAAATAAAGAGTTTAAAAGCACAAATATGTGTCAGTGCAATCAGTAAATAATGAGAAATGAAATCCAGAACTTGGCAAGAATCCCAAGTGGATGTCTTGGAGTGGTTGGGGAAGGGAATCTTGTCAATGATGGCACACTGTGCATTGACACTGCAGCAGCTGCTGCACCTCTTCCAAACTTAGTTTCTTAAGTGAGAGTTTACAAAAAAGGGAATTGGATAATTGCATGAAAGGAGAGGCAAACAAAAGCAGAGCGAAGGAAGTGGGCCCAACTGGCAAGTCTTTCAAAAAACTGGCAATGGTACGATGGCCTGAATGGCCTGGCAATGTGTTGTGCACTGCTGAGCGTCCATTGCTGGTTCAATACCTCTGCAGCCTTGCAAAATGTCACAGTGGAATTGCATTTCAATGAAACAAGCACCACAAATAGATCATGACTGTATAGTTTAACAATACTTGCAGCTTCCTCAGCCCTGCAACCGTGCTGAGTTTCTGTAGTGTAGTGGTGATCACGTTTGTCTCACACGCAATAGGTCCCCAGTTAGAAACTGGGCAGAAACATTTTCGAAACAAAGCCAAACGTCTGACCACGAAAGGTGCAATCATTGACATTCCCCATTCACACAACACAATTTCTCAAAGTCCTATTTCTCTTGCACATTGTGTGCACAAAGCCTTGCAATCGCTCCTCTTTCTAGTCCTGATGCTGCAGAAAGTTCCTCAAAACCTAGCACTTGCACTTCATTTGGCTCAGATTAGAATAGAAACCTGCAACACTAGCTTGCTGAGTAACAGCTGATCTAAGTCTCATTTCAGAAGAGGCAAAACCACATCAGCAATTCACTTTCGCCAGCTCCACATTCGTTGAGACAGGGGCACGCCGCAATATTTTGACCCGCACTGTCCAATTACTCGCTGCTAGCAGCAAGAGGGGTCTGCTGCCTCAATCAACAGGTTCCTGGCCATCTCAGGGAGGTAAAATAGCACAACCCGGGCCAAATCTCCCCAGAAACCAAGCACAGGCTCAGCAAAACGTAGGCACATGATATCCGGGCCACTAAACCTCCGAGCAGCTCGAACAGAACACCCAAGTGACTGAAACTTTCTTTGAGTTGCAAAGATGAATCTCCGGTGGAACAAGTTTGGGGAAAATGCTCCTCCTGAACATTTCTTTTTGGGTAAAAGGGGCAAAAATCCTTTTCAATTTAACCACTGCTGCAGCAGATTCTTGGTGTCTTAAGCACCTTGACAACGCAGCTCTGAACATGCAGCCGCAATTATGACAAGGGGTAAAGGTTCATGACACGCAGAGGGGAAAAAGTTATTTAAGTTATGACATTCGCTCACAGACCTATTAGCGTTTTGTTCAGTCAGTAACAGAGACATACCTGGGTTTATTGATGCAGATTAACATAACTATTCAGCGTCACGCAGAGCCGCGAAGAGTACTTTGCCTCCCTTAAAGACGGACACAGCTGATTCTGTAACTGAAGCTAAGGAAACAGGCAGACGTGCCAAATTATCACTTTGTATTGTTCTTCATTTGGCGAGTAACAGGAAAACTAACAAGGTGGCGTTGAAAATGAGATGCACTGCGGCTCCGCTCAATATCAACCCGCTCCTTCATATTGAACTGAGGAAGAATATACATGAATAAAAGCAAAATACTGTGGATGCTGGAAATCTGAAATAAAAACAAGAAATTCTGGAAATACTCAGCAGGTCTGGCAGCATCTGTGGAGAGAGAAGCAGAGTTAACATTTCGGCTCAGTGACCCTTCTTCAGAACTGGCAAATATTAGAAAAGTCAAAGGTTAGAAGCAAGTAAAGCGGGGGTGGAGCAAGAGATAACAAAGGAGAAGGTGCAGATTGGGCAAGGCCACAGAATAGCTGACCAGAAGGTCATGGAGCAAAGGCAAACAATATGTTAATGGTGTGTTGAAAGACAAAGCATTCGTACAGATAGGACTGTTAATGGACTGAAAATTGAACAGCAGCAAGTACAAACATGAAAACAAAACAGTGGGTAAGTAAACTGAACAAACTAAGATGAAATAAAATAAACATACAAAAAAATGTAAAAAATGTAAAAAAGAAAAATAACAAAATGTGAAAGTAAAATGGGGGGCCCGTCATGATCTGAAATTATTGAACTCAATGTTCAGTCCGGCACGCTCTCGTGTGCAATGGTTAGCACCGCAGCCTCACAGCTCCAGCGACCCGGTTTCAATTCTGGGCACTGCCTGTGTGGTGTTTGCAAGTTCTCCCTGTGTCTGCGTGGGATTCCTCCGGGTGCTCCGGTTTCCTCCCACATGCCAAAGACTTGCTGGTTGATAGGTTAATTGGCCATTCCCAATTGCCCCTAGTAAAGGTAGGTGGGAGGGAAATATAGGGAAGGTGGGGATGTGGTAGGAATATGGAATTCGTGTAGGATTAGTATAAATGGGTGGTCGATGGTCAGCACAGACTCTGTGGGCCGAAGGGCCTGTTTCAGTGCTGCATCACGAAACTAAACTAATCGGTCAACGAGATGCTGTTTTTCGAGCTTGCGTTGTTGTTCACTGGAACACTGCAGCAAGCCCAGGATAGAGATGTAAGCATGAGAGCAGCGGGGAGTCTTAAAATGGCAAGCAACCAGAAGCTCAGGGTCCTGCTTGCGGACTGAGCGGACGTGTTCCGCAAAGCGATCACCCAGTCTGCGTTTGGTCTCCCCAATAAACATGAATATACATTAATTGGATTTAGGCGCCAGTATGTTGCAAAACGAGAAGAAAGAAAGGCACAAATGGCATTAACACTGACTTTACAAATGATTCACTGAAAAATTCTTTCATTTGCTGGAAAAGATGAATATTGTGCATCTGAAAATGGGCACCATGGGATTGTGTTGCATACTGACCTGTTTTCCTGTATTTGCCTGTCATCTATACAATTCAATTTGTGTTGGATATCGCTGAGAATCTCATTTCAAGATGCGGGCACAGATATTAATATAATCCTACTGAAAGTTTAATCCTGGAACAAATCCTGTGTGACGTGGATTGCAACGTTTAGAGGGCTGTGCAGCTAAGGTGAGGAAGACGGGAATGATGTGGTTGATGATTGCATGGAATGCATTGCAAACTTGGGTTACGTTGCTTGATTTCATTCTACACCTTGAAATTCAGAAGCAAGTGAGGCACCAGGTGGAAACCAACAGCTGTCTCTGTGGAAGCGGGGACATGGCTTCCTAATCTAACCATTTGAACTCTGAAAACATTCTGCTGGATCTGAACTGCCCTGTATACCAAGGCCAATTTGTATACTTTATAAAGTGGAATGCCCAGAACTATGCAGAGTACTCCAGGTGGGGTCTAACCAGGACATTATATAGCTGTAGCGAAGCTTCGCCCCCATTATTTAACTGCCTCTGTTACGCATTCTACTGCTCGGGTAATCACATTGTATGTTGCAAATCAGCAAAATAAGGACGCATTTGATAAAAATAAAGAGTTTAAAAGCACAAATATGTGTCAGTGCAATCAGTAAATAATGAGAAATGAAATCCAGAACTTGGCAAGAATCCCAAGTGGATGTCTTGGAGTGGTTGGGGAAGGGAATCTTGTCAATGATGGCACACTGTGCATTGACACTGCAGCAGCTGCTGCACCTCTTCCAAACTTAGTTTCTTAAGTGAGAGTTTACAAAAAAGGGAATTGGATAATTGCATGAAAGGAGAGGCAAACAAAAGCAGAGCGAAGGAAGTGGGCCCAACTGGCAAGTCTTTGAAAAAACTGGCAATGGTACGATGGCCTGAATGGCCTGGCAATGTGTTGTGCACTGCTGAGCGTCCATTGCTGGGTCAATACCTCTGCAGCCTTGCAAAATGTCACAGTGGAATTGCATTTCAATGAAACAAGCATCACAAATAGATCATGACTGTATAGTTTAACAATACTTGCAGCTTCCTCAGCCCTGCAAACGTGCTGAGTTTTTGTAGTGTAGTGGTGATCACGTTTGTCTCACACGCAAACGGTCCCCAGTTCGAAACTGGGCAGGAACATTTTCGAAACAAACCCAAACGTCTGACCACGAAAGATGCAATCATTGACATCCCCCATTCACACAGCACAATTTCTCAAAGTCCTATTTCTCTTGCACATTGTGTGCACAATGCCTTGCAATCGCTCCTCTTTCTAGTCCTGATGCTGCAGAAAGTTCCTCAAAACCTAGCACTTGCACTTCATTTGGCTCAGATTAGAATAGAAACCTGCAACACTAGCTTGCGAAGTCACAGCTGATCTAAGTCTCATTTCAGACGAGGCAAAAGCACATCAGCAATTCACTTTCGCCAGCTCCACATTCGTTGAGACAGGGGCACGCCGCAATATTTTAACCCGCACTGTCCAATTACTCGCTGCTAGCAGCAAGAGGGGTCTGCTGCCTCAATCAACAGGTTACTGGCCATCTCAGGGAGGTAAAATAGCACAACCCGGGCCAAATCTCCCCAGAAACCAAGCACAGGCTCAGCAAAACGTAGGCACATGATATCCGGGCCACTAAACCTCCGAGCAGCTCGAACAGAACAGCCAAGTGACTGAAACTTTCTTTGAGTTGCAATGATGAATCTCCGGTGGAAACAAGTTTGGGGAAAATGCTCCTCCTGAACATTTCTTTTTGGGTAAAAGGGGCAAAAATCCTTTTCAATTTAACCACTGCTGCAGCAGATTCTTGGTGTCTTAAGCACCTTGACAACGCAGCTCTGAACATGCAGCCGCAATTATGACAAGGGGTAAAGGTTCATGACACGCAGAGGGGAAAAAGTTATTTAAGTTATGACATTCGCTCACAGACCTATTAGCGTTTTGTTCAGTCAGTAACAGAGACATACCTGGGTTTATTGATGCAGATTAACATAACTATTCAGCGTCACGCAGAGCTCGAAGAGCACTTTGCCTCCCTTAAAGACGGACACAGCTGATTCTGTAACTGAAGCTAAGGAAACAGGCAGACGTGCCAAATTATCACTTTGTATTGTTCTTCATTCGGCGAGTAACAGGAAAACTAACAAGGTGGCGTTGAAAATGAGATGCACTGCGGCTCCGCTCAATATCAACCCGCTCCTTCATATTGAACTGAGGAAGAATATACATGAATAAAAGCAAAATACTGTGGATGCTGGAAATCTGAAATAAAAACAAGAAATTCTGGAAATACTCAGCAGGTCTGGCAGCATCTGTGGAGAGAGAAGCAGAGTTAACATTTCGGCTCAGTGACCCTTCTTCAGAACTGGCAAATATTAGAAAAGTCAAAGGTTAGAAGCAAGTAAAGCGGGGGTGGAGCAAGAGATAACAAAGGAGAAGGTGCAGATTGGGCAAGGCCACAGAATAGCTGACCAGAAGGTCATGGAGCAAAGGCAAACAATATGTTAATGGTGTGTTGAAAGACAAAGCATTCGTACAGATAGGACTGTTAATGGACTGAAAATTGAACAGCAGCAAGTACAAACATGAAAACAAAACAGTGGGTAAGTAAACTGAACAAACTAAGATGAAATAAAATAAACATACAAAAAAATGTAAAAAAGAAAAATAACAAAAAGTGAAAGTAAAATGGGGGGCCCGTCATGATCTGAAATTATTGAACTCAATGTTCAGTCCGGCACGCTCTCGTGTGCAATGGTTAGCACCGCAGCCTCACAGCTCCAGCGACCCGGTTTCAATTCTGGGCACTGCCTGTGTGGTGTTTGCAAGTTCTCCCTGTGTCTGCGTGGGATTCCTCCGGGTGCTCCGGTTTCCTCCCACATGCCAAAGACTTGCTGGTTGATAGGTTAATTGGCCATTCCCAATTGCCCCTAGTAAAGGTAGGTGGGAGGGAAATATAGGGAAGGTGGGGATGTGGTAGGAATATGGAATTCGTGTAGGATTAGTATAAATGGGTGGTCGATGGTCGGCACAGACTCGGTGGGCCGAAGGGCCTGTTTCACGAAACTAAACTAATCGGTCAACGAGATGCTGTTTTTCGAGCTTGCGTTGTTGTTCACTGGAACACTGCAGCAAGCCCAGGATAGAGATGTAAGCATGAGAGCAGCGGGGAGTCTTTAAATGGCAAGCAACCAGAAGCTCAGGGTCCTCCTTGCGGACTGAGCGGACGTGTTCCGCAAAGCGATCACCCAGTCTGCGTTTGGTCTCCCCAATAAACATGAATGTACATGAATTGGATTTTGGCGCCAGTATGTTGCAAAAAGAGAAGAAAGAAAGGCACAAATGTCATTAACACTGACTTTACAAATGATTCACTGAAAAATTCTTTCATTTGCTGGAAAATATGAATATTGTGCATCTGAAAATGGGCACCATGGGATTGTGTTGCATACTGACCTGTTTTCCTGTATTTGCCTGTCATCTATACAATTCAATTTGTGTTGGATATCGCTGAGAATCTCATTTCAAGATGCGGGCACAGATATGAATATAATCCTACTGAAAGTTTAATCCTGGAACAAATCCTGTGTGACGTGGATTGCAACGTTTAGAGGGCTGTGCAGCTAAGGTGAGGAAGACGGGAATGATGTGGTTGATGATTGCATGGAATGCATTGCAAACTTGGGTTACGTTGCTTGATTTCATTCTACACCTTGAAATTCAGAAGTAAGTGAGGCACCAGGTGGAAACCAACAGCTGTCTCTGTGGAAGCGGGGACATGGCCTCCGAATCTAACCATTTGAACTCTGAAAACATTCTGCTGGATCTGAACTGCCCTGTATACCAAGGCCAATTTGTATACTTTATAAAGTGGAATGCCCAGAACTATGCAGAGTACTCCAGGTGGGGTCTAACCAGGACATCATGTCGCTGTAGCGAAGCTTCACCCCCATTATTTAACTGCCTCTGTTACGCATTCTACTGCTCGGGTAATCACATTATATGTTGCAAATCAGCAAAATAAGGACGCATTTGATAAAAATAAAGAGTTTAAAAGCACAAATATGTGTCAGTGCAATCAGTAAATAATGAGAAATGAAATCCAGAACTTGGCAAGAATCCCAAGTGGATGTCTTGGAGTGGTTGGGGAAGGGAATCTTTGTCAATGATGGCACACTGTGCATTGACACTGCAGCAGCTGCTCCACCTCTTCCAAACTTAGTTTCTTAAGTGAGAGTTGACAAAAAAGGGAATTGGATAATTGCATGAAAGGAGAGGCAAACAAAAGCAGAGCGAAGGAAATGGGCCCAACTGGCAAGTCTTTGAAAAAACTGGCAATGGTACGATGGCCTGAATGGCCTGGCAATGTGTTGTGCACTGCTGAGCGTCCATTGCTGGGTCAATACCTCTGCAGCCTTGCAAAATGTCACAGTGGAATTGCATTTCAATGAAACAAGCACCACAAAGAGATCATGACTGTATAGTTTAACAATACTTGCAGCTTCCTCAGCACTGCAACCGTGCTGAGTTTCTGTAGTGCAGTGGTGGTCACGTTTGTCTAACACGCAATAGGTCCCCAGTTCGAAACTGGGCAGAAACATTTTCGAAACAAACCCAAACTTCTGACCACGATAGATGCAATCATTGACATTCCCCATTAGCACAACACAATTTCTCAAAGACCTATTTCTCTTGCACATTGTGTGCACAATGCCTTGCAATCGCTCCTCTTTCTAGTCCTGATGCTGCAGAAAGTTCCTCAAAACCTAGCACTTGCACTTCATTTGGCTCAGATTAGAAGAGAAACCTGCAACACTAGCTTGCTGAGTAACAGCTGATCTAAGTCTCATTTCAGACGAGGCAAAACCACATCAGCAATTCACTTTCGCCAGCTCCACATTCGTTGAGACAGGGGCACGCCGCAATATTTTGACCCGCACTGTCCAATTACTCGCTGCTGGCAGCAAGAGGGGTCTGCTGCCTCAATCAACAGGTTACTGGCCATCTCAGGGAGGTAAAATAGCACAACCCGGGCCAAATCTCCCCAGAAACCAAGCACAGGCTCAGCAAAACGTAGGCACATGATATCCGGGCCACTAAACCTCCGAGCAGCTCGGACAGAACACCCAAGTGACTGAAACTTTCTTTGAGTTGCAATGATGAATCTCCGGTGGAAACAAGTTTGGGGAAAATGCTCCTCCTGAACATTTCTTTTTGGGTAAAAGGGGCAAAAATCCTTTTCAATTTAACCACTGCTGCGGCAGATTCTTGGTGTCTTAAGCACCTTGAAAACGCAGCTCTTAACATGCAGCCGCAATTATGACAAGGGGTAAAGGTTCATGACACGCAGAGGGGAAAAAGCTATTGAAGTTATGACAGTCGCTCACAGACTTATTAGCGTTTTGTTCAGTCAGTAACAGAGACATACCTGGGTTTATTGATGCAGATTAACATAACTATTCAGCGTCACGCAGAGCTCGAAGAGTACTTTGCCTCCCTTAAAGACGGACACAGCTGATTCTGTAACTGAAGCTAAGGAAACAGGCAGACGTGCCAGATTATCACTTTGTATTGTTCTTCAGTCGGCGAGTAACAGGAAAACTAACAATGTGGCGTTGAAAATGAGATGCACTGCGGCTCCGCTCAATATCAACCCGCTCCTTCATATTGAACTGAGGAAGAATATACATGAATAAAAGCAAAATACTGTGGATGCTGGAAATCTGAAATAAAAACAAGAAATTCTGGAAATACTCAGCAGGTCTGGCAGCATCTGTGGAGAGAGAAGCAGAGTTAACATTTCGGCTCAGTGACCCTTCTTCAGAACTGGCAAATATTAGAAAAGTCAAAGGTTAGAAGCAAGTAAAGCGGGGGTGGAGCAAGAGATAACAAAGGAGAAGGTGCAGATTGGGCAAGGCCACAGAATAGCTGACCAGAAGGTCATGGAGCAAAGGCAAACAATATGTTAATGTTGTGTTGAAAGACAAAGCATTCGTACAGATAGGACTGTTAATGGACTGAAAATTGAACAGCAGCAAGTACAAACATGAAAATAAAACAGCGGGTGAGTAAACTGAACAAACTAAGATGAAATAAAATAAACATACAAAAAAATGTAAAAAATGTAAAAAAGAAAAATAACAAAAAGTGAAAGTAAAATGGGGGGCCCGTCATGATCTGAAATTATTGAACTCAATGTTCAGTCCGGCACACTCTCGTGTGCAATGGTTAACACCGCAGCCTCACAGCTCCAGCGACCCGGTTTCAATTCTGGGCACTGCCTGTGTGGTGTTTGCAAGTTCTCCCTGTGTCTGCGTGGGATTCCTCCGGGTGCTCCGATTTCCTCCCACATGCCAAAGACTTGCTGGTTGATAGGTTAATTGGCCATTCCCAATTGCCCCTAGTAAAGGTAGGTGGGAGGGAAATATAGGGAAGGTGGGGATGTGGTAGGAATATGGAATTCGTGTAGGATTAGTATAAATGGGTGGTCGATGGTCGGCACAGACTCGGTGGGCCGAAGGGCCTGTTTCAGTGCTGCATCACGAAACTAAACTAATCGGTCAACGAGATGCTGTTTTTCGAGCTTGCGTTGTTGTTCACTGGAACACTGCAGCAAGCCCAGGATAAAGATGTAAGCATGAGAGCAGCGGGGAGTCTTGAAATGGCAAGCAACCAGAAGCTCAGGGTCCTGCTTGCGGACTGAGCGGACGTGTTCCGCAAAGCGATCACCCAGTCTGCGTTTGGTCTCCCCAATAAACATGAATATACATTAATTGGATTTAGGCGCCAGTATGTTGCAAAACGAGAAGAAAGAAAGGCACAAATGGCATTAACACTGACTTTACAAATGATTCACTGAAAAATTCTTTCATTTGCTGGAAAAGATGAATATTGTGCATCTGAAAATAGGCACCATGGGATTGTGTTGCATACTGACCTGTTTTCCTGTATTTGCCTGTCATCTATACAATTCAATTTGTGTTGGATATCGCTGAGAATCTCATTTCAAGATGCGGGCACAGATATTAATATAATCCTACTGAAAGTTTAATCCTGGAACAAATCCTGTGTGACGTGGATTGCAACGTTTAGAGGGCTGTGCAGCTAAGGTGAGGAAGACGGGAATGATGTGGTTGATGATTGCATGGAATGCATTGCAAACTTGGGTTACGTTGCTTGATTTCATTCTACACCTTGAAATTCAGAAGCAAGTGAGGCACCAGGTGGAAACCAACAGCTGTCTCTGTGGAAGCGGGGACATGGCTTCCTAATCTAACCATTTGAACTCTGAAAACATTCTGCTGGATCTGAACTGCCCTGTATACCAAGGCCAATTTGTATACTTTATAAAGTGGAATGCCCAGAACTATGCAGAGTATTCCAGGTGGGGTCTAACCAGGACATTATATAGCTGTAGCGAAGCTTCGCCCCCATTATTTAACTGCCTCTGTTACGCATTCTACTGCTCGGGTAATCACATTGTATGTTGCAAATCAGCAAAATAAGGACGCATTTGATAAAAATAAAGAGTTTAAAAGCACAAATATGTGTCAGTGCAATCAGTAAATAATGAGAAATGAAATCCAGAACTTGGCAAGAATCCCAAGTGGATGTCTTGGAGTGGTTGGGGAAGGGAATCTTGTCAATGATGGCACACTGTGCATTGACACTGCAGCAGCTGCTGCACCTCTTCCAAACTTAGTTTCTTAAGTGAGAGTTTACAAAAAAGGGAATTGGATAATTGCATGAAAGGAGAGGCAAACAAAAGCAGAGCGAAGGAAGTGGGCCCAACTGGCAAGTCTTTGAAAAAAGTGGCAATGGTACGATGGCCTGAATGGCCTGGCAATGTGTTGTGCACTGCTGAGCGTCCATTGCTGGGTCAATACCTCTGCAGCCTTGCAAAATGTCACAGTGGAATTGCATTTCAATGAAACAAGCACCACAAATAGATCATGACTGTATAGTTTAACAATACTTGCAGCTTCCTCAGCCCTGCAACCGTGCTGAGTTTCTGTAGTGTAGTGGTGATCACGTTTGTCTCACACGCAAAAGGTCCCCAGTTCGAAACTGGGCAGAAACATTTTCGAAACAAAGCCAAACGTCTGACCACGAAAGATGCAATCATTGACATTCCCCATTAACACAGCACAATTTCTCAAAGTCCTATTTCTCTTGCACATTGTGTGCACAATGCCTTGCAATCGCTCCTCTTTCTAGTCCTGATGCTGCAGAAAGTTCCTCAAAATCTAGCACTTGCACTTCATTTGGCTCAGATTAGAATAGAAACCTGCAACACTAGCTTGCTGAGTAACAGCTGATCTAAGTCTCATTTCAGACGAGGCAAAACCACATCAGCAATTCACTTTCGCCAGCTCCACATTCGTTGAGACAGGGGCACGCCGCAATATTTTGACCCGCACTGTCCAATTACTCGCTGCTAGCAGCAAGAGGGGTCTGCTGCCTCAATCAACAGGTTACTGGCCATCTCAGGGAGGTAAAATAGCACAACCCGGGCCAAATCTCCCCAGAAACCAAGCACAGGCTCAGCAAAACGTAGGCACATGATATCCGGGCCACTAAACCTCCGAGCAGCTCGAACAGAACACCCAAGTGACTGAAACTTTCTTTGAGTTGCAATGGTGAATCTCCGGTGGAAACAAGTTTGGGGAAAATGCTCCTCCTGAACATTTCTTTTTGGGTAAAAGGGGCAAAAATCCTTTTCAATTTAACCACTGCTGCGGCAGATTCTTGGTGTCTTAAGCACCTTGAAAACGCAGCTCTTAACATGCAGCCGCAATTATGACAAAGGGTAAAGGTTCATGCAACGCAGAGGGGAAAAAGTTATTTAAGTTATGACAGTCGCTCACAGACTTATTAGCGTTTTGTTCAGTCAGTAACAGAGACATACCTGGGTTTATTGATGCAGATTAACATAACTATTCAGCGTCCACGCAGAGCTCGAAGAGTACTTTGCCTCCCTTAAAGACGGACACAGCTGATTCTGTAACTGAAGCTAAGGAAACAGGCAGACGTGCCAAATTATCACTTTGTATTGTTCTTCATTCGGCGAGTAACAGGAAAACTAACAAGGTGGCGTTGAAAATGAGATGCACTGCGGCTCCGCTCAATATCAACCCGCTCCTTCATATTGAACTGAGGAAGAATATACATGAATAAAAGCAAAATACTGTGGATGCTGGAAATCTGAAATAAAAACAAGAAATTCTGGAAATACTCAGCAGGTCTGGCAGCATCTGTGGAGAGAGAAGCAGAGTTAACATTTCGGCTCAGTGACCCTTCTTCAGAACTGGCAAATATTAGAAAAGTCAAAGGTTAGAAGCAAGTAAAGCGGGGGTGGAGCAAGAGATAACAAAGGAGAAGGTGCAGATTGGGCAAGGCCACAGAATAGCTGACCAGAAGGTCATGGAGCAAAGGCAAACAATATGTTAATGGTATGTTGAAAGACAAAGCATTCGTACAGATAGGACTGTTAATGGACTGAAAATTGAACAGCAGCAAGTACAAACATGAAAACAAAACAGTGGGTAAGTAAACTGAACAAACTAAGATGAAATAAAATAAACATACAAAAAAATGTAAAAAATGTAAAAAAGAAAAATAACAAAAAGTGAAAGTAAAATGGGGGGCCCGTCATGATCTGAAATTATTGAACTCAATGTTCTGTCCGGCACGCTCTCGTGTGCAATGGTTAGCACCGCAGCCTCACAGCTCCAGCGACCCGGTTTCAATTCTGGGCACTGCCTGTGTGGTGTTTGCAAGTTCTCCCTGTGTCTGCGTGGGATTCCTCCGGGTGCTCCGGTTTCCTCCCACATGCCAAAGACTTGCTGGTTGATAGGTTAATTGGCCATTCCCAATTGCCCCTAGTAAAGGTAGGTGGGAGGGAAATATAGGGAAGGTGGGGATGTGGTAGGAATATGGAATTCGTGTAGGATTAGTATAAATGGGTGGTCGATGTTCGGCACAGACTCGGTGGGCCGAAGGGCCTGTTTCAGTGCTGCATCACGAAACTAAACTAATCGGTCAACGAGATGCTGTTTTTCGAGCTTGCGTTGTTGTTCACTGGAACACTGCAGCAAGCCCAGGATAGAGATGTAAGCATGAGAGCAGCGGGGAGTCTTGAAATGGCAAGCAACCAGAAGCTCAGGGTCCTGCTTGCGGACTGAGCGGACGTGTTCCGCAAAGCGATCACCCAGTCTGCGTTTGGTCTCCCCAATAAACATGAATATACATTAATTGGATTTAGGCGCCAGTATGTTGCAAAACGAGAAGAAAGAAAGGCACAAATGGCATTAACACTGACTTTACAAATGATTCACTGAAAAATTCTTTCATTTGCTGGAAAAGATGAATATTGTGCATCTGAAAATAGGCACCATGGGATTGTGTTGCATACTGACCTGTTTTCCTGTATTTGCCTGTCATCTATACAATTCAATTTGTGTTGGATATCGCTGAGAATCTCATTTCAAGATGCGGGCACAGATATTAATATAATCCTACTGAAAGTTTAATCCTGGAACAAATCCTGTGTGACGTGGATTGCAACGTTTAGAGGGCTGTGCAGCTAAGGTGAGGAAGACGGGAATGATGTGGTTGATGATTGCATGGAATGCATTGCAAACTTGGGTTACGTTGCTTGATTTCATTCTACACCTTGAAATTCAGAAGCAAGTGAGGCACCAGGTGGAAACCAACAGCTGTCTCTGTGGAAGCGGGGACATGGCTTCCTAATCTAACCATTTGAACTCTGAAAACATTCTGCTGGATCTGAACTGCCCTGTATACCAAGGCCAATTTGTATACTTTATAAAGTGGAATGCCCAGAACTATGCAGAGTACTCCAGGTGGGGTCTAACCAGGACATTATATAGCTGCAGCGAAGCTTCGCCCCCATTATTTAACTGCCTCTGTTACGCATTCTACTGCTCGGGTAATCACATTGTATGTTGCAAATCAGCAAAATAAGGACGCATTTGATAAAAATAAAGAGTTTAAAAGCACAAATATGTGTCAGTGCAATCAGTAAATAATGAGAAATGAAATCCAGAACTTGGCAAGAATCCCAAGTGGATGTCTTGGAGTGGTTGGGGAAGGGAATCTTGTCAATGATGGCACACTGTGCATTGACACTGCAGCAGCTGCTGCACCTCTTCCAAACTTAGTTTCTTAAGTGAGAGTTTACAAAAAAGGGAATTGGATAATTGCATGAAAGGAGAGGCAAACAAAAGCAGAGCGAAGGAAGTGGGCCCAACTGGCAAGTCTTTGAAAAAAGTGGCAATGGTACGATGGCCTGAATGGCCTGGCAATGTGTTGTGCACTGCTGAGCGTCCATTTCTGGGTCAATACCTCTGCAGCCTTGCAAAATGTCACAGTGGAATTGCATTTCAATGAAACAAGCACCACAAATAGATCATGACTGTATAGTTTAACAATACTTGCAGCTTCCTCAGCCCTGCAGCCGTGCTGAGTTTCTGTAGTGTAGTGGTGATCACGTTTGTCTCACACGCAAAAGGTCCCCAGTTCGAAACTGGGCAGAAACATTTTCGAAACAAAGCCAAACGTCTGACCACGAAAGATGCAATCATTGACATTCCCCATTCACACAACACAATTTCTCAAAGTCCTATTTCTCTTGCACATTGTGTGCACAATGCCTTGCAATCGCTCCTCTTTCTAGTCCTGATGCTGCAGAAAGTTCCTCAAAACCTAGCACTTGCACTTCATTTGGCTCAGATTAGAATGGAAACCTGCAACACTAGCTTGCTGAGTAACAGCTGATCTAAGTCTCATTTCAGAAGAGGCAAAACCACATCAGCAATTCACTTTCGCCAGCTCCACATTCGTTGAGACAGGGGCACGCCGCAATATTTTGACCCGCACTGTCCAATTGCTCGCTGCTAGCAGCAAGAGGGGTCTGCTGCCTCAATCAACAGGTTCCTGGCCATCTCAGGGAGGTAAAATAGCACAACCCGGGCCAAATCTCCCCAGAAACTAAGCACAGGCTCAGCAAAACGTAGGCACATGATATCCGGGCCACTAAACCTACGAGCAGCTCGAACAGAACACCCAAGTGACTGAAACTTTCTTTGAGTTGCAATGATGAATCTCCGGTGGAACAAGTTTGGGGAAAATGCTCCTCCTGAACATTTCTTTTTGGGTAAAAGGGGCAAAAATCCTTTTCAATTTAACCACTGCTGCGGCAGATTCTTGGTGTCTTAAGCACCTTGAGAACGCAGCTCTGAACATGCAGCCGCAATTATGACAAGGGGTAAAGGTTCATGACACGCAGAGGGGAAAAAGTTATTTAAGTTATGACATTCGCTCACAGACCTATTAGCGTTTTGTTCAGTCAGTAACAGAGACATACCTGGGTTTATTGATGCAGATTAACATAACTATTCAGCGTCACGCAGAGCCGCGAAGAGTACTTTGCCTCCCTTAAAGACGGACACAGCTGATTCTGTAACTGAAGCTAAGTAAACAGGCAGACGTGCCAAATTATCACTTTGTATTGTTCTTCATTTGGCGACTAACAGGAAAACTAACAAGGTGGCGTTGAAAATGAGATGCACTGCGGCTCCGCTCAATATCAACCCGCTCCTTCATATTGAACTGAGGAAGAATATACATGAATAAAAGCAAAATACTGTCGATGCTGGAAATCTGAAATAAAAGCAAGAAATTCTGGAATTACTCAGCAGGTCTGGCAGCATCTGTGGAGAGAGAAGCAGAGTTAACATTTCGGCTCAGTGACCCTTCCTCAGAACTGGCAAATATTAGAAAAGTCAAAGGTTAGAAGCAAGTAAAGCGGGGGTGGAGCAAGAGATAACAAAGGAGAAGGTGTAGAGTGGGCAAGGCCACAGAATAGCTGACCAGAAGGTCATGGAGCAAAGGCAAACAATATGTTAATGGTGTGTTGAAAGACAAAGCATTAGTACAGATAGGACTGTTAACGGACTGAAAATTGAACAGCAGCAAGTACAAACATGAAAACAAAACAGTGGGTAAGTAAACTGAACAAACTAAGATGAAATAAAATAAACATACAAAAAAATGCAAAAAATGTAAAAAAGAAAAATAACAAAAAGTGAAAGTAAAATGGGGGGCCGTCACGAACTGAAATTATTGAACTCAATATTCAGTCCGGCACGCTCTCGTGTGCAATGGTTAGCACCGCAGCCTCACAGCTCCAGCGACCCGGTTTCAATTCTGGGCACTGCCTGTGTGGTGTTTGCAAGTTCTCCCTGTGTCTGCGTGGGATTCCTCCGGGTGCTCCGGTTTCCTCCCACATGCCAAAGACTTGCTGGTTGATAGGTTAATTGGCCATTCCCAATTGCCCCTAGTAAAGGTAGGTGATAGGGAAATATAGGGAAGGTGGGGATGTGGTAGGAATATGGAATTCGTGTAGGATTAGTATAAATGGGTGGTCGATGGTCGGCACAGACTCGGTGGGCCGAAGGGACTGTTTCAGTGCTGCATCACGAAACTAAACTAATCGGTCAACGAGATGCTGTTTTTCGAGCTTGCGTTGATGTTCACTGGAACACTGCAGCAAGCCCAGGATAGAGATGTGAGCATGAGAGCAGCGGGGAGTCTTGAAATGGCAAGCAACCAGAAGCTCAGGGTCCAGCTTGCGGACTGAGCGGACGTGTTCCGCAAAGCGATCACCCAGTCTGCGTTTGGTCTCCCCAATAAACATGAATATACATTAATTGGATTTAGGCGCCAGTATGTTGCAAAACGAGAAGAAAGAAAGGCACAAATGGCATTAACACTGACTTTACAAATGATTCACTGAAAAATTCTTTCATTTGCTGGAAAAGATGAATATTGTGCATCTGAAAATAGGCACCATGAGATTGTGTTGCATACTGACCTGTTTTCCTGTATTTGCCTGTCATCTATACAATTCAAATTGTGTTGGATATCGCTGAGAATCTCATTTCAAGATGCGGGCACAGATATTAATATAATCCTACTGAAAGTTTAATCCTGGAACAAATCCTGTGTGACGTGGATTGCAACGTTTAGAGGGCTGTGCAGCAAAGGGGAGGAAGACGGGAATGATGTGGTTGATGATTGCATGGAATGCATTGCAAACTTGGGTTACGTTGCTTGATTTCATTCTACACCTTGAAATTCAGAAGCTTGTGAGGCACCAGGTGGAAACCAACAGCTGACTCTGTGGAAGCGGGGACATGGCTTCCTAATCTAACCATTTGAACTCTGAAAACATTCTGCTGGATCTGAACTGCCCTGTATACCAAGGCCAATTTGTATACTTTATAAAGTGGAATGCCCAGAACTATGCAGAGTACTCCAGGTGGGGTCTAACCAGGACATTATATAGCTGTAGCGAAGCTTCGCCCCCATTATTTAACTGCCTCTGTTACGCATTCTACTGCTCGGGTAATCACATTGTATGTTGCAAATCAGCAAAATAAGGACGCATTTGATAAAAATAAAGAGTTTAAAAGCACAAATATGTGTCAGTGCAATCAGTAAATAATGAAAAATGAAATCCAGAACTTGGCAAGAATCCCAAGTGGATGTCTTGGAGTGGTTGGGGAAGGGAATCTTTGTCAATGATG
This sequence comes from Heterodontus francisci, assembly GCF_036365525.1. Taxonomy (NCBI): domain Eukaryota; kingdom Metazoa; phylum Chordata; class Chondrichthyes; order Heterodontiformes; family Heterodontidae; genus Heterodontus; species Heterodontus francisci. Next base: position 38,091,318 of record NC_090392.1, on the reverse strand, counting down.
GCACACTGTGCATTGACACTGCAGCAGCTGCTGCACCTCTTCCAAACTTAGTTTCTTAAGTGAGAGTTTACAAAAAAGGGAATTGGATAATTGCATGAAAGGAGAGGCAAACAAAAGCAGAGCGAAGGAAGTGGGCCCAACTGGCAAGTCTTTGAAAAAAGTGGCAATGGTACGATGGCCTGAATGGCCTGGCAATGTGTTGTGCACTGCTGAGCGTCCATTGCTGGGTCAATACCTCTGCAGCCTTGCAAAATGTCACAGTGGAATTGCATTTCAATGAAACAAGCACCACAAATAGATCACGACTGTATAGTTTAACAATACTTGCAGCTTCCTCAGCCCTGCAACCGTGATGAGTTTCTGTAGTGTAGTGGTGATCACGTTTGTCTCACACACAAAAGGTCCCCAGTTCGAAACTGGGCAGAAACATTTTCGAAACAAAGCCAAACGTCTGACCACGAAAGATGCAATCATTGACATTCCCCATTAACACAACACAATTTCTCAAAGTCCTATTTCTCTTGCACATTGTGTGCACAATGCCTTGCAATCGCTCCTCTTTCTAGTCCTGATGCTGCAGAAAGTTCCTCAAAACCTAGCACTTGCACTTCATTTGGCTCAGATTAGAATAGAAACCTGCAACACTAGCTTGCTGAGTAACAGCTGATCTAAGTCTCATTTCAGACGAGGCAAAACCACATCAGCAATTCACTTTCGCCAGCTCCACATTCGTTGAGACAGGGGCACGCCGCAATATTTTGACCCGCACTGTCCAATTACTCGCTGCTAGCAGCAAGAGGGGTCTGCTGCCTCAATCAACAGGTTACTGGCCATCTCAGGGAGGTAAAATAGCACAACCCGGGCCAAATCTCCCCAGAAACCAAGCACAGGCTCAGCAAAACGTAGGCACATGATATCCGGGCCACTAAACCTCCGAGCAGCTCGAACAGAACACCCAAGTGACTGAAACTTTCTTTGAGTTGCAATGATGAATCTCCGGTGGAAACAAGTTTGGGAAAAATGCTCCTCCTGAACATTTCTTTTTGGGTAAAAGGGGCAAAAATCCTTTTCAATTTAACCACTGCTGCGGCAGATTCTTGGTGTCTTAAGCACCTTGAAAACGCAGCTCTTAACATGCAGCCGCAATTATGACAAGGGGTAAAGGTTCATGACACGCAGAGGGGAAAAAGTTATTTAAGTTATGACAGTCGCTCACAGACTTATTAGCGTTTTGTTCAGTCAGTAACAGAGACATACCTGGGTTTATTGATGCAGATTAACATAACTATTCAGCGTCACGCAGAGCTCGAAGAGTACTTTGCCTCCCTTAAAGACGGACACAGCTGATTCTGTAACTGAAGCTAAGGAAACAGGCAGACGTGCCAAATTATCACTTTGTATTGTTCTTCATTCGGTGAGTAACAGGAAAACTAACAAGGTGGCGTTGAAAATGAGATGCACTGCGGCTCCGCTCAATATCAACCCGCTCCTTCATATTGAACTGAGGAAGAATATACATGAATAAAAGCAAAATACTGTGGATGCTGGAAATCTGAAATAAAAACAAGAAATTCTGGAAATACTCAGCAGGTCTGGCAGCATCTGTGGAGAGAGAAGCAGAGTTAACATTTCGGCTCAGTGACCCTTCTTCAGAACTGGCAAATATTAGAAAAGTCAAAGGTTAGAAGCAAGTAAAGCGGGGGTGGAGCAAGAGATAACAAAGGAGAAGGTGCAGATTGGGCAAGGCCACAGAATAGCTGACCAGAAGGTCATGGAGCAAAGGCAAACAATATGTTAATGGTGTGTTGAAAGACAAAGCATTCGTACAGATAGGACTGTTAATGGACTGAAAATTGAACAGCAGCAAGTACAAACATGAAAACAAAACAGTGGGTAAGTAAACTGAACAAACTAAGATGAAATAAAATAAACATACAAAAAAATGTAAAAAATGTAAAAAAGAAAAATAACAAAAAGTGAAAGTAAAATGGGGGGCCCGTCATGATCTGAAATTATTGAACTCAATGTTCAGTCCGGCACGCTCTCGTGTGCAATGGTTAGCACCGCAGCCTCACAGCTCCAGCGACCCGGTTTCAATTCTGGGCACTGCCTGTGTGGTGTTTGCAAGTTCTCCCTGTGTCTGCGTGGGATTCCTCCGGGTGCTCCGGTTTCCTCCCACATGCCAAAGACTTGCTGGTTGATAGGTTAATTGGCCATTCCCAATTGCCCCTAGTAAAGGTAGGTGGGAGGGAAATATAGGGAAGGTGGGGATGTGGTAGGAATATGGAATTCGTGTAGGATTAGTATAAATGGGTGGTCGATGGTCGGCACAGACTCGGTGGGCCGAAGGGCCTGTTTCAGTGCTGCATCACGAAACTAAACTAATCGGTCAACGAGATGCTGTTTTTCGAGCTTGCGTTGTTGTTCACTGGAACACTGCAGCAAGCCCAGGATAGAGATGTAAGCATGAGAGCAGCGGGGAGTCTTAAAATGGCAAGCAACCAGAAGCTCAGGGTCCTGCTTGCGGACTGAGCGGACGTGTTCCACAAAGCGATCACCCAGTCTGCGTTTGGTCTCCCCAATAAACATGAATATACATTAATTGGATTTAGGCGCCAGTATGTTGCAAAACGAGAAGAAAGAAAGGCACAAATGGCATTAACACTGACTTTACAAATGATTCACTGAAAAATTCTTTCATTTGCTGGAAAAGATGAATATTGTGCATCTGAAAATAGGCACCATGGGATTGTGTTGCATACTGACCTGTTTTCCTGTATTTGCCTGTCATCTATACAATTCAATTTGTGTTGGATATCGCTGAGAATCTCATTTCAAGATGCGGGCACAGATATTAATATAATCCTACTGAAAGTTTAATCCTGGAACAAATCCTGTGTTACATGGATTGCAACGTTTAGAGGGCTGTGCAGCGAAGGTGAGGAAGACGGGAATGATGTGGTTGATGATTGCATGGAATGCATTGCAAACTTGGGTTACGTTGCTTGATTTCATTCTACACCTTGAAATTCAGAAGCAAGTGAGGCACCAGGTGGAAACCAACAGCTGTCTCTGTGGAAGCGGGGACATGGCTTCCTAATCTAACCATTTGAACTCTGAAAACATTCTGCTGGATCTGAACTGCCCTGTATACCAAGGCCAATTTGTATACTTTATAAAGTGGAATGCCCAGAACTATGCAGAGTACTCCAGGTGGGGTCTAAACAGGACATTATATAGCTGCAGCGAAGCTTCGCCCCCATTATTTAACTGCCTCTGTTACGCATTCTACTGCTCGGGTAATCACATTGTATGTTGCAAATCAGCAAAATAAGGACGCATTTGATAAAAATAAAGAGTTTAAAAGCACAAATATGTGTCAGTGCAATCAGTAAATAATGAGAAATGAAATCCAGAACTTGGCAAGAATCCCAAGTGGATGTCTTGGAGTGGTTGGGGAAGGGAATCTTGTCAATGATGGCACACTGTGCATTGACACTGCAGCAGCTGCTGCACCTCTTCCAAACTTAGTTTCTTAAGTGAGAGTTTACAAAAAAGGGAATTGGATAATTGCATGAAAGGAGAGGCAAACAAAAGCAGAGCGAAGGAAGTGGGCCCAACTGGCAAGTCTTTGAAAAAACTGGCAATGGTACGATGGCCTGAATGGCCTGGCAATGTGTTGTGTACTGCTGAGCGTCCATTGCTGGGTCAATACCTCTGCAGCCTTGCAAAATGTCACAGTGGAATTGCATTTCAATTAAACAAGCACCACAAATAGATCATGACTGTATAGTTTAACAATACTTGCAGCTTCCTCAGCCCTGCAACCGTGATGAGTTTCTGTAGTGTAGTGGTGATCACGTTTGTCTCACACGCAAAAGGTCCCCAGTTTGAAACTGGGCGGAAACATTTTCGAAACAAACCCAAACGTCTGACCACGAAAGAAGCAATCATTGACATTCCCCATGAACACAACACAATTTCTCAAAGTCCTATTTCTCTTGCACATTGTGTGCACAATGCCTTGCAATCGCTCCTCTTTCTGGTCCTGATGCTGCAGAAAGTTCCTCAAAACCTAGCACTTGCACTTCATTTGGCTCAGATTAGAATAGAAACCTGCAACACTAGCTTGCGAAGTCACAGCTGATCTAAGTCTCATTTCAGACGAGGCAAAAGCACATCAGCAATTCACTTTCGCCAGCTCCACATTCGTTGAGACAGGGGCACGCCGCAATATTTTAACCCGCACTGTCCAATTACTCGCTGCTAGCAGCAAGAGGGGTCTGCTGCCTCAATCAACAGGTTACTGGCCATCTCAGGGAGGTAAAATAGCACAACCCGGGCCAAATCTCCCCAGAAACCAAGCACAGGCTCAGCAAAACGTAGGCACATGATATCCGGGCCACTAAACCTCCGAGCAGCTCGAACAGAACACCCAAGTGACTGAACCTTTCTTTGAGTTGCAATGATGAATCTCCGGTGGAAACAAGTTTGGGGAAAATGCTCCTCCTGAACATTTCTTTTTGGGTAAAAGGGGCAAAAATCCTTTTCAATTTAACCACTGCTGCAGCAGATTCTTGGTGTCTTAAGCACCTTGACAACGCAGCTCTGAACATGCAGCCGCAATTATGACAAGGGGTAAAGGTTCATGACACGCAGAGGGGAAAAAGTTATTTAAGTTATGACATTCGCTCACAGACCTATTAGCGTTTTGTTCAGTCAGTAACAGAGACATACCTGGGTTTATTGATGCAGATTAACATAACTATTCAGCGTCACGCAGAGCCGCGAAGAGTACTTTGCCTCCCTTAAAGACGGACACAGCTGATTCTGTAACTGAAGCTAAGGAAACAGGCAGACGTGCCAAATTATCACTTTGTATTGTTCTTCATTTGGCGAGTAACAGGAAAACTAACAAGGTGGCGTTGAAAATGAGATGCACTGCGGCTCCGCTCAATATCAACCCGCTCCTTCATATTGAACTGAGGAAGAATATACATGAATAAAAGCAAAATACTGTGGATGCTGGAAATCTGAAATAAAAACAAGAAATTCTGGAAATACTCAGCAGGTCTGGCAGCATCTGTGGAGAGAGAAGCAGAGTTAACATTTCGGCTCAGTGACCCTTCTTCAGAACTGGCAAATATTAGAAAAGTCAAAGGTTAGAAGCAAGTAAAGCGGGGGTGGAGCAAGAGATAACAAAGGAGAAGGTGCAGATTGGGCAAGGCCACAGAATAGCTGACCAGAAGGTCATGGAGCAAAGGCAAACAATATGTTAATGGTGTGTTGAAAGACAAAGCATTCGTACAGATAGGACTGTTAATGGACTGAAAATTGAACAGCAGCAAGTACAAACATGAAAACAAAACAGTGGGTAAGTAAACTGAACAAACTAAGATGAAATAAAATAAACATACAAAAAAATGTAAAAAATGTAAAAAAGAAAAATAACAAAAAGTGAAAGTAAAATGGGGGGCCCGTCATGATCTGAAATTATTGAACTCAATGTTCAGTCCGGCACGCTCTCGTGTGCAATGGTTAGCACCGCAGCCTCACAGCTCCAGCGACCCGGTTTCAATTCTGGGCACTGCCTGTGTGGTGTTTGCAAGTTCTCCCTGTGTCTGCGTGGGATTCCTCCGGGTGCTCCGGTTTCCTCCCACATGCCAAAGACTTGCTGGTTGATAGGTTAATTGGCCGTTCCCAATTGCCCCTAGTAAAGGTAGGTGGGAGGGAAATATAGGGAAGGTGGGGATGTGGTAGGAATATGGAATTCGTGTAGGATTAGTATAAATGGGTGGTCGATGGTCGGCACAAGGGCCTGTTTCAGTGCTGCATCACGAAACTAAACTAATCGGTCAACGAGATGCTGTTTTTCGAGCTTGCGTTGTTGTTCACTGGAACACTGCAGCAAGCCCAGGATAGAGATGTAAGCATGAGAGCAGCGGGGAGTCTTGAAATGGCAAGCAACCAGAAGCTCAGGGTCCTGTTTGCGGACTGAGCGGACGTGTTCCGCAAAGCGATCACCCAGTCTGCGTTTGGTCTCCCCAATAAACATGAATATACATTAATTGGATTTAGGCGCCAGTATGTTGCAAAACGAGAAGAAAGAAAGGCACAAATGGCATTAACACTGACTTTACAAATGATTCACTGAAAAATTCTTTCATTTGCTGGAAAAGATGAATATTGTGCATCTGAAAATAGGCACCATGGGATTGTGTTGCATACTGACCTGTTTTCCTGTATTTGCCTGTCATCTATACAATTCAATTTGTGTTGGATATCGCTGAGAATCTCATTTCAAGATGCGGGCACAGATATTAATATAATCCTACTGAAAGTTTAATCCTGGAACAAATCCTGTGTGACGTGGATTGCAACGTTTAGAGGGCTGTGCAGCTAAGGTGAGGAAGACGGGAATGATGTGGTTGATGATTGCATGGAATGCATTGCAAACTTGGGTTACGTTGCTTGATTTCATTCTACACCTTGAAATTCAGAAGCAAGTGAGGCACCAGGTGGAAACCAACAGATGTCTCTGTGGCAGCGGGGACATGGCTTCCTAATCTAACCATTTGAACTCTGAAAACATTCTGCTGGATCTGAACTGCCCTGTATACCAAGGCCAATTTGTATACTTTATAAAGTGGAATGCCCAGAACTATGCAGAGCACTCCAGGTGGGGTCCAACCAGGACATTATATAGCTGTAGCGAAGCTTCGCCCCCATTATTTAACTGCCTCTGTTACGCATTCTACTGCTCGGGTAATCACATTGTATGTTGCAAATCAGCAAAATAAGGACGCATTTGATAAAAATAAAGAGTTTAAAAGCACAAATATGTGTCAGTGCAATCAGTAAATAATGAAAAATGAAATCCAGAACTTGGCAAGAATCCCAAGTGGATGTCTTGGAGTGGTTGGGGAAGGGAATCTTGTCAATGATGGCACACTGTGCATTGACTCTGCAGCAGCTGCTGCACCTCTTCCAAACTTAGTTTCTTAAGTGAGAGTTTACAAAAAAGGGAATTGGATAATTGCATGAAAGGAGAGGCAAACAAAAGCAGAGCGAAGGAAGTGGGCCCAACTGGCAAGTCTTTGAAAAAAGTGGCAATGGTACGATGGCCTGAATGGCCTGGCAATGTGTTGTGCACTGCTGAGCGTCCATTGCTGGGTCAATACCTCTGCAGCCTTGCAAAATGTCACAGTGGAATTGCATTTCAATGAAACAAGCACCACAAATAGATCATGACTGTATAGTTTAACAATACTTGCAGCTTCCTCAGCCCTGCAACCGTGCTGAGTTTCTGTAGTGTAGTGGTGATCACGTTTGTCTCACACGCAAAAGGTCCACAGTTCGAAACTGCGCAGAAGCATTTTCGAAACAAATATAAACGTCTGACCACGATATATGCAATCATTGACATTCCCCATTCACACAACACAATTTCTCAAAGTCCTATTACTCTTGCACATTGTGTGCACAATGCCTTGCAATCGCTCCTCTTTCTTGTCCTGATGCTGCAGAAAGTTCCTCAAAACCTAGCACTTGCACTTCATTTGGCTCAGATTAGAATAGAAACCTGCAACACTAGCTTGCTAAATCACAGCTGATCTAAGTCTCATTTCAGACGAGGCACATCAGCAATTCACTTTCGCCAGCTCCACATTCGTTGAGACAGGGGCACGCCGCAATATTTTAACCCGCACTGTCCAATTACTCGCTGCTAGCAGCAAGAGGGGTCTGCTGCCTCAATCAACAGGTTACTGGCCATCTCAGGGAGGTAAAATAGCACAACCCGGGCAAAATCTCCCCAGAAACCAAGCACAGGCTCAGCAAAACGTAGGCACATGATATCCGGGCCACTAAACCTCCGAGCAGCTCGAACAGAACACCCAAGTGACTGAACCTTTCTTTGAGTTGCAATGATGAATCTCCGGTGGAAACAAGTTTGGGGAAAATGCTCCTCCTGTACATTTCTTTTTGGGTAAAAGGGGCAAAAATCCTTTTCAATTTAACCACTGCTGCAGCAGATTCTTGGTGTCTTAAGCACCTTGACAACGCAGCTCTGAACATGCAGCCGCAATTATGACAAGGGGTAAAGGTTCATGACACGCAGAGGGGAAAAAGTTATTTAAGTTATGACATTCGCTCACAGACCTATTAGCGTTTTGTTCAGTCAGTAACAGAGACATACCTGGGTTTATTGATGCAGATTAACATAACTATTCAGCGTCACGCAGAGCCGCGAAGAGTACTTTGCCTCCCTTAAAGACGGACACAGCTGATTCTGTAACTGAAGCTAAGGAAACAGGCAGACGTGCCAAATTATCACTTTGTATTGTTCTTCATTTGGCGAGTAACAGGAAAACTAACAAGGTGGCGTTGAAAATGAGATGCACTGCGGCTCCGCTCAATATCAACCCGCTCCTTCATATTGAACTGAGGAAGAATATACATGAATAAAAGCAAAATACTGTGGATGCTGGAAATCTGAAATAAAAACAAGAAATTCTGGAAATACTCAGCAGGTCTGGCAGCATCTGTGGAGAGAGAAGCAGAGTTAACATTTCGGCTCAGTGACCCTTCTTCAGAACTGGCAAATATTAGAAAAGTCAAAGGTTAGAAGCAAGTAAAGCGGGGGTGGAGCAAGAGATAACAAAGGAGAAGGTGCAGATTGGGCAAGGCCACAGAATAGCTGACCAGAAGGTCATGGAGCAAAGGCAAACAATATGTTAATGGCGTGTTGAAAGACAAAGCATTCGTACAGATAGGACTGTTAATTGACTGAAAATTGAACAGCAGCAAGTACAAACATGAAAACAAAACAGTGGGTAAGTAAACTGAACAAACTAAGATGAAATAAAATAAACATACAAAAAAATGTAAAAAATGTAAAAAAGAAAAATAACAAAAAGTGAAAGTAAAATGGGGGGCCCGTCATGATCTGAAATTATTGAACTCAATGTTCAGTCCGGCACGCTCTCGTGTGCAATGGTTAGCACCGCAGCCTCACAGCTCCAGCGACCCGGTTTCAATTCTGGGCACTGCCTGTGTGGTGTTTGCAAGTTCTCCCTGTGTCTGCGTGGGATTCCTCCGGGTGCTCCGGTTTCCTCCCACATGCCAAAGACTTGCTGGTTGATAGGTTAATTGGCCATTCCCAATTGCCCCTAGTAAAGGTAGGTGGTAGGGAAATATAGGGAAGGTGGGGATGTGGTAGGAATATGGAATTCGTGTAGGATTAGTATAAATGGGTGGTCGATGGTCGGCACAGACTCGGTGGGCCGAAGGGCCTGTTTCAGTGCTGCATCACGAAACTAAACTAATCGGTCAACGAGATGCTGTTTTTCGAGCTTGCGTTGTTGTTCACTGGAACACTGCAGCAAGCCCAGGATAGAGATGTAAGCATGAGAGCAGCGGGGAGTCTTGAAATGGCAAGCAACCAGAAGCTCAGGGTCCTGCTTGCTGACTGAGCGGACGTGTTCCGCAAAGCGATCACCCAGTCTGCGTTTGGTCTCCCCAATAAACATGAATATACATTAATTGGATTTAGGCGCCAGTATGTTGCAAAACGAGAAGAAAGAAAGGCACAAATGGCATTAACACTGACTTTACAAATGATTCACTGAAAAATTCTTTCATTTGCTGGAAAAGATGAATATTGTGCATCTGAAAATAGGCACCATGAGATTGTGTTGCATACTGACCTGTTTTCCTGTATTTGCCTGTCATCTATACAATTCAATTTGTGTTGGATATCGCTGAGAATCTCATTTCAAGATGCGGGCACAGATATTAATATAATCCTACTGAAAGTTTAATCCTGGAACAAATCCTGTGTGACGTGGATTGCAACGTTTGGAGGGCTGTGCAGCAAAGGTGAGGAAGACGGGAATGATGTGGTTGATGATTGCATGGAATGCATTGCAAACTTGGGTTACGTTGCTTGATTTCATTCTACACCTTGAAATTCAGAAGCAAGTGAGGCACCAGGTGAAAACCAACAGCTGTCTCTGTGGAAGCGGGGACATGGCTTCCTAATCTAACCATTTGAACTTGAAAACATTCTGCTGGATCTGAACTGCCCTGTATACCAAGGCCAATTTGTATACTTTATAAAGTGGAATGCCCAGAACTATGCAGAGCACTCCAGGTGGGGTCTAACCAGGACATTATATAGCTGTAGCGAAGCTTCGCCCCCATTATTTAACTGCCTCTGTTACGCATTCTACTGCTCGGGTAATCACATTGTATGTTGCAAATCAGCAAAATAAGGACGCATTTGATAAAAATAAAGAGTTTAAAAGCACAAATATGTGTCAGTGCAATCAGTAAATAATGAGAAATGAAATCCAGAACTTGGCAAGAATCCCAAGTGGATGTCTTGGAGTGGTTGGGGAAGGGAATCTTTGTCAATGATGGCACACTGTGCATTGACACTGCAGCAGCTGCTCCACCTCTTACAAACTTAGTTTCTTAAGTGAGAGTTGACAAAAAAGGGAATTGGATAATTGCATGAAAGGAGAGGTAAACAAAAGCAGAGCGAAGGAAGTGGGCCCAACTGGCAAGTCTTTGAAAAAAGTGGCAATGGTACGATGGCCTGAATGGCCTGGCAATGTGTTGTGCACTGCTGAGCGTCCATTGCTGGGTCAATACCTCTGCAGCCTTGCAAAATGTCACAGTGGAATTGCATTTCAATGAAACAAGCACCACAAATAGATCTTGACTGTATAGTTTAACAATACTTGCAGCTTCCTCAGCACTGCAACCGTGTTGAGTTTCTGTAGTGTAGTGGTGATCACGTTTGTCTAACACGCAAAAGGTCCCCAGTTCGAAACTGGGCAGAAACATTTTCGAAACAAACCCAAACTTCTGACCACGATATATGCAATCATTGACATTCCCCATTAACACAACACAATTTCTCAAAGTCCTATTTCTCTTGCACATTGTGTGCACAATGCCTTGCAATCGCTCCTCTTTCTAGTCCTGATGCTGCAGAAAGTTCCTCAAAACCTAGCACTTGCACTTCATTTGGCTCAGATTAGAATAGAAACCTGCAACACTAGCTTGCTAAGTCACAGCTGATCTGAGTCTCATTTCAGACGAGGCAAAAGCACATCAGCAATTCACTTTCGCCAGCTCCACATTCGTTGAGACAGGGGCACGCCGCAATATTTTAACCCGCACTGTCCAATTACTCGCTGCTAGCAGCAAGAGGGGTCTGCTGCCTCAATCAACAGGTTACTGGCCATCTCAGGGAGGTAAAATAGCACAACCCGGGCAAAATCTCCCCAGAAACCAAGCACAGGCTCAGCAAAACGTAGGCACATGATATCCGGGCCACTAAACCTCCGAGCAGCTCGAACAGAACACCCAAGTGACTGAAACTTTCTTTGAGTTGCAATGATGAATCTCCGGTGGAAACAAGTTTGGGGAAAATGCTCCTCCTGAACATTTCTTTTTGGGTAAAAGGAGCAAAAATCCTTTTCAATTTAACCACTGCTGCGGCAGATTCTTGGTGTCTTAAGCACCTTGAAAACGCAGCTCTTAACATGCAGCCGCAATTATGACAAGGGGTAAAGGTTCATGACACGCAGAGGGGAAAAAATTATTTAAGTTATGACATTCGCTCACAGACCTATTAGCGTTTTGTTCAGTCAGTAACAGAGACATACCTGGGTTTATTGATGCAGATTAACATAACTATTCAGCGTCACGCAGAGCTCGAAGAGTACTTTGCCTCCCTTAAAGACGGACACAGCTGATTCTGTAACTGAAGCTAAGGAAACAGGCAGACGTGCCAAATTATCACTTTGTATTGTTCTTCATTCGGCGAGTAACAGGAAAACTAACAAGGTGGCGTTGAAAATGAGATGCACTGCGGCTCCGCTCAATATCAACCCGCTCCTTCATATTGAACTGAGGAAGAATATACATGAATAAAAGCAAAATACTGTGGATGCTGGAAATCTGAAATAAAAGCAAGAAATTCTGGAATTACTCAGCAGGTCTGGCAGCATCTGTGGAGAGAGAAGCAGAGTTAACATTTCGGCTCAGTGACCCTTCTTCAGAACTGGCAAATATTAGAAAAGTCAAAGGTTAGAAGCAAGTAAAGCGGGGGTGGAGCAAGAGATAACAAAGGAGAAGGTGCAGATTGGGCAAGGCCACAGAATAGCTGACCAGAAGGTCATGGAGCAAAGGCAAACAATATGTTAATGGTGTGTTGAAAGACAAAGCATTATTACAGATAGGACTGTTAACGGATTGAAAATTGAACAGCAGCAAGTACAAACATGAAAACAAAACAGTGGGTAAGTAAACTGAACAAACTAAGATGAAATAAAATAAACATACAAAAAAATGTAAAAAATGTAAAAAAGAAAAATAACAAAAAGTGAAAGTAAAATGGGGGGCCCGTCATGATCTGAAATTATTGATCTCAATGTTCAGTCCGGCACGCTCTCGTGTGCAATGGTTAGCACCGTAGCCTCACAGCTCCAGCGACCCGGTTTCAATTCTGGGCACTGCCTGTGTGGTGTTTGCAAGTTCTCCCTATGTCTGCGTGGGATTCCTCCGGGTGCTCCGGTTTCCTCCCACATGCCAAAGACTTGCTGGTTGATAGGTTAATTGGCCATTCCCAATTGCCCCTAGTAAAGGTAGGTGGTAGGGAAATATAGGGAAGGTGGGGATGTGGTAGGAATATGGAATTCGTGTCGGATTAGTATAAATGGGTGGTCGATGGTCGGCACAGACTCGGTGGGCCGAAGGGCCTGTTTCAGTGCTGCATCACGAAACTAAACTAATCGGTCAACGAGATGCTGTTTTTCGAGCTTGCGTTGTTGTTCACTGGAACACTGCAGCAAGCCCAGGATAGAGATGTAAGCATGAGAGCAGCGGGGAGTCTTGAAATGGCAAGCAACCAGAAGCTCAGGGTCCTGCTTGCTGACTGAGCGGACGTGTTCCGCAAAGCGATCACCCAGTCTGCGTTTGGTCTCCCCAATAAACATGAATATACATTAATTGGATTTAGGCGCCAGTATGTTGCAAAACGAGAAGAAAGAAAGGCACAAATGGCATTAACACTGACTTTACAAATGATTCACTGAAAAATCCTTTCATTTGCTGGAAAAGATGAATATTGTGCATCTGAAAATAGGCACCATGGGATTGTGTTGCATACTGACCTGTTTTCCTGTATTTGCCTGTCATCTATACAATTCAATTTGTGTTGGATATCGCTGAGAATCTCATTTCAAGATGCGGGCACAGATATTAATATAATCCTACTGAAAGTTTAATCCTGGAACAAATCCTGTGTGACGTGGATTGCAACGTTTGGAGGGCTGTGCAGCAAAGGTGAGGAAGACGGGAATGATGTGGTTGATGATTGCATGGAATGCATTGCAAACTTGGGTTACGTTGCTTGATTTCATTCTACACCTTGAAATTCAGAAGCAAGTGAGGCACCAGGTGAAAACCAACAGCTGTCTCTGTGGAAGCGGGGACATGGCTTCCTAATCTAACCATTTGAACTTGAAAACATTCTGCTGGATCTGAACTGCCCTGTATACCAAGGCCAATTTGTATACTTTATAAAGTGGAATGCCCAGAACTATGCAGAGCACTCCAGGTGGGGTCTAACCAGGACATTATATAGCTGTAGCGAAGCTTCGCCCCCATTATTTAACTGCCTCTGTTACGCATTCTACTGCTCGGGTAATCACATTGTATGTTGCAAATCAGCAAAATAAGGACGCATTTGATAAAAATAAAGAGTTTAAAAGCACAAATATGTGTCAGTGCAATCAGTAAATAATGAGAAATGAAATCCAGAACTTGGCAAGAATCCCAAGTGGATGTCTTGGAGTGGTTGGGGAAGGGAATCTTTGTCAATGATGGCACACTGTGCATTGACACTGCAGCAGCTGCTCCACCTCTTACAAACTTAGTTTCTTAAGTGAGAGTTGACAAAAAAGGGAATTGGATAATTGCATGAAAGGAGAGGCAAACAAAAGCAGAGCGAAGGAAGTGGGCCCAACTGGCAAGTCTTTGAAAAAAGTGGCAATGGTACGATGGCCTGAATGGCCTGGCAATGTGTTGTGCACTGCTGAGCGTCCATTGCTGGGTCAATACCTCTGCAGCCTTGCAAAATGTCACAGTGGAATTGCATTTCAATGAAACAAGCACCACAAATAGATCTTGACTGTATAGTTTAACAATACTTGCAGCTTCCTCAGCACTGCAACCGTGTTGAGTTTCTGTAGTGTAGTGGTGATCACGTTTGTCTTACACGCAAAAGGTCCCCAGTTCGAAACTGGGCAGAAACATTTTCGAAACAAACCCAAACTTCTGACCACGATATATGCAATCATTGACATTCCCCATTAACACAACACAATTTCTCAAAGTCCTATTTCTCTTGCACATTGTGTGCACAATGCCTTGCAATCGCTCCTCTTTCTAGTCGTGATGCTGCAGAAAGTTCCTCAAAACCTAGCACTTGCACTTCATTTGGCTCAGATTAGAATAGAAACCTGCAACACTAGCTTGCTAAGTCACAGCTGATCTGAGTCTCATTTCAGACGAGGCAAAAGCACATCAGCAATTCACTTTCGCCAGCTCCACATTCGTTGAGACAGGGGCACGCCGCAATATTTTAACCCGCACTGTCCAATTACTCGCTGCTAGCAGCAAGAGGGGTCTGCTGCCTCAATCAACAGGTTACTGGCCATCTCAGGGAGGTAAAATAGCACAACCCGGGCAAAATCTCCCCAGAAACCAAGCACAGGCTCAGCAAAACGTAGGCACATGATATCCGGGCCACTAAACCTCCGAGCAGCTCGAACAGAACACCCAAGTGACTGAAACTTTCTTTGAGTTGCAATGATGAATCTCCGGTGGAAACAAGTTTGGGGAAAATGCTCCTCCTGAACATTTCTTTTTGGGTAAAAGGGGCAAAAATCCTTTTCAATTTAACCACTGCTGCGGCAGATTCTTGGTGTCTTAAGCACCTTGAAAACGCAGCTCTTAACATGCAGCCGCAATTATGACAAGGGGTAAAGGTTCATGACACGCAGAGGGGAAAAAGTTATTTAAGTTATGACATTCGCTCACAGACCTATTAGCGTTTTGTTCAGTCAGTAACAGAGACATACCTGGGTTTATTGATGCAGATTAACATAACTATTCAGCGTCACGCAGAGCTCGAAGAGTACTTTGCCTCCCTTAAAGACGGACACAGCTGATTCTGTAACTGAAGCTAAGGAAACAGGCAGACGTGCCAAATTATCACTTTGTATTGTTCTTCATTCGGCGAGTAACAGGAAAACTAACAAGGTGGCGTTGAAAATGAGATGCACTGCGGCTCCGCTCAATATCAACCCGCTCCTTCATATTGAACTGAGGAAGAATATACATGAATAAAAGCAAAATACTGTGGATGCTGGAAATCTGAAATAAAAGCAAGAAATTCTGGAATTACTCAGCAGGTCTGGCAGCATCTGTGGAGAGAGAAGCAGAGTTAACATTTCGGCTCAGTGACCCTTCTTCAGAACTGGCAAATATTAGAAAAGTCAAAGGTTAGAAGCAAGTAAAGCGGGGGTGGAGCAAGAGATAACAAAGGAGAAGGTGCAGATTGGGCAAGGCCACAGAATAGCTGACCAGAAGGTCATGGAGCAAAGGCAAACAATATGTTAATGGTGTGTTGAAAGACAAAGCATTATTACAGATAGGACTGTTAACGGATTGAAAATTGAACAGCAGCAAGTACAAACATGAAAACAAAACAGTGGGTAAGTAAACTGAACAAACTAAGATGAAATAAAATAAACATACAAAAAAATGTACAAAATGTAAAAAAGAAAAATAACAAAAAGTGAAAGTAAAATGGGGGGCCCGTCATGATCTGAAATTATTGATCTCAATGTTCAGTCCGGCACGCTCTCGTGTGCAATGGTTAGCACCGCAGCCTCACAGCTCCAGCGACCCGGTTTCAATTCTGGGCACTGCCTGTGTGGTGTTTGCAAGTTCTCCCTGTGTCTGCGTGGGATTCCTCCGGGTGCTCCGGTTTCCTCCCACATGCCAAAGACTTGCTGGTTGATAGGTTAATTGGCCATTCCCAATTGCCCCTAGTAAAGGTAGGTGGTAGGGAAATATAGGGAAGGTGGGGATGTGGTAGGAATATGGAATTCGTGTAGGATTAGTATAAATGGGTGGTCGATGGTCGGCACAGACTCGGTGGGCTGAAGGGCCTGTTTCAGTGCTGCATCACAAAACTAAACTAATCGGTCAACGAGATGCTGTTTTTCGAGCTTGCGTTGTTGTTCACTGGAACACTACAGCAATCCCAGGATAGAGATGTAAGCATGAGAGCAGCGGGGAGTCTTGAAATGGCAAGCAACCAGAAGCTCAGGGTCCTGCTTGCGGACTGAGCGGACGTGTTCCGCAAAGCGATCACCCAGTCTGCGTTTGGTCTCCCCAATAAACATGAATATACATTAATTGGATTTAGGCGCCAGTATGTTGCAAAACGAGAAGAAAGAAAGGCACAAATGGCATTAACACTGACTTTACAAATGATTCACTGAAAAATTCTTTCATTTGCTGGAAAAGATGAATATTGTGCATCTGAAAATAGGCACCATGGGATTGTGTTGCATACTGACCTGTTTTCCTGTATTTGCCTGTCATCTATACAATTCAATTTGTGTTGGATATCGCTGAGAATCTCATTTCAAGATGCGGGCACAGATATTAATATAATCCTACTGAAAGTTTAATCCTGGAACAAATCCTGTGTGACGTGGATTGCAACGTTTAGAGGGCTGTGCAGCTAAGGTGAGGAAGACGGGAATGATGTGGTTGATGATTGCATGGAATGCATTGCAAACTTGGGTTACGTTGCTTGATTTCATTCTACACCTTGAAATTCAGAAGCAAGTGAGGCACCAGGTGGAAACCAACAGCTGTCTCTGTGGAAGCGGGGACATGGCTTCCTAATCTAACCATTTGAACTCTGAAAACATTCTGCTGGATCTGAACTGCCCTGTATACCAAGGCCAATTTGTATACTTTATAAAGTGGAATGCCCAGAACTATGCAGAGCACTCCAGGTGGGGTCTAACCAGGACATTATATAGCTGTAGCGAAGCTTCGTCCCCATTAATTAACTGCCTCTGTTACGCATTCTACTGCTCGGGTAATCACATTGTATGTTGCAAATCAGCAAAATAAGGACGCATTTGATAAAAATAAAGAGGTTAAAAGCACAAATATGTGTCAGTGCAATCAGTAAATAATGAGAAATGAAATCCAGAACTTGGCAAGAATCCCAAGTGGATGTCTTGGAGTGGTTGGGGAAGGGAATCTTGTCAATGATGGCACACTGTGCATTGACACTGCAGCAGCTGCTGCACCTCTTCCAAACTTAGTTTCTTAAGTGAGAGTTTACAAAAAAGGGAATTGGATAATTGCATGAAAGGAGAGGCAAACAAAAGCAGAGCGAAGGAAGTGGGCCCAACTGGCAAGTCTTTGAAAAAAGTGGCAATGGTACGATGGCCTGAATGGCCTGGCAATGTGTTGTGCACTGCTGAGCGTCCATTGCTGGGTCAATACCTCTGCAGCCTTGCGAAATGTCACAGTGGAATTGCATTTCAATGAAACAAGCACCACAAATAGATCATGACTGTATAGTTTAACAATACTCGCAGCTTCCTCAGCACTGAAATCGTGCTGAGTTTCTGTAGTGTAGTGGTGATCACGTTTGTCTTACACGCAAAAGGTCCCCAGTTCGAAACTGGGCAGAAACATTTTCGAAACAAACCCAAACGTCTGACCACGATGGATGCAATCATTGACATTCCCCATGAACACAACACAATTTCTCAAAGTCCTATTTCTCTTGCACATTGTGTGCACAATGCCTTGCAATCGCTCCTCTTTCTTGTCCTGATGCTGCAGAAAGTTCCTCAAAACCTAGCACTTGCACTTCATTTGGCTCAGATTAGATTAGAAACCTGCAACACTAGCTTGCTAAGTCACAGCCGATCTAAGTCTCATTTCAGACGAGGCAAAAGCACATCAGCAATTCACTTTCGCCAGCTCCACATTCGTTGAGACAGGGGCACGCCGCAATATTTTAACCCGCACTGTCCAATTACTCGCTGCTAGCAGCAAGAGGGGTCTGCTGCCTCAATCAACAGGTTACTGGCCATCTCAGGGAGGTAAAATAGCACAACCCGGGCAAAATCTCCCCAGAAACCAAGCACAGGCTCAGCAAAACGTAGGCACATGATATCCGGGCCACTAAACCTCCGAGCAGCTCGAACAGAACACCCTGAAACTTTCTTTGAGTTGCAATGATGAATCTCCGGTGGAAACATGTTTGGGGAAAATGCTCCTCCTGAACATTTCTTTTTGGGTAAAAGGAGCAAAAATCCTTTTCAATTTAACCACTGCTGCGGCAGATTCTTGGTGTCTTAAGCACCTTGAAAACGCAGCTCTTAACATGCAGCCGCAATTATGACAAGGGGGAAAGGTTCATGACACGCAGAGGGGAAAAAGTTATTTAAGTTATGACATTCGCTCACAGACCTATTAGCGTTTTGTTCAGTCAGTAACAGAGACATACCTGGGTTTATTGATGCAGATTAACATAACTATTCAGCGTCACGCAGAGCTCGAAGAGTACTTTGCCTCCCTTAAAGACGGACACAGCTGATTCTGTAACTGAAGCTAAGGAAACAGGCAGACGTGCCAAATTATCACTTTGTATTGTTCTTCATTCGGCGAGTAACAGGAAAAGTAACAAGGTGGCGTTGAAAATGAGATGCACTGCGGCTCCGCTCAATATCAACCCGCTCCTTCATATTGAACTGAGGAAGAATATACATGAATAAAAGCAAAATACTGTGGATGCTGGAAATCTGAAATAAAAGCAAGAAATTCTGGAATTACTCAGCAGGTCTGGCAGCATCTGTGGAGAGAGAAGCAGAGTTAACATTTCGGCTCAGTGACCCTTCTTCAGAACTGGCAAATATTAGAAAAGTCAAAGGTTAGAAGCAAGTAAAGCGGGGGTGGAGCAAGAGATAACAAAGGAGAAGGTGCAGATTGGGCAAGGCCACAGAATAGCTGACCAGAAGGTCATGGAGCAAAGGCAAACAATATGTTAATGGTGTGTTGAAAGACAAAGCATTATTACAGATAGGACTGTTAAC
Source organism: Heterodontus francisci (assembly GCF_036365525.1). NCBI lineage: Eukaryota > Metazoa > Chordata > Chondrichthyes > Heterodontiformes > Heterodontidae > Heterodontus > Heterodontus francisci. The sequence continues at coordinate 38,072,101 of NC_090392.1, read as the reverse complement.
GGATTGAAAATTGAACAGCAGCAAGTACAAACATGAAAACAAAACAGTGGGTAAGTAAACTGAACAAACTAAGATGAAATAAAATAAACATACAAAAAAATGTAAAAAATGTAAAAAAGAAAAATAACAAAAAGTGAAAGTAAAATGGGGGGCCCGTCATGATCTGAAATTATTGATCTCAATGTTCATTCCGGCACGCTCTCGTGTGCAATGGTTAGCACCGCAGCCTCACAGCTCCAGCGACCCGGTTTCAATTCTGGGCACTGCCTGTGTGGTGTTTGCAAGTTCTCCCTGTGTCTGCGTGGGATTCCTCCGGGTGCTCCGGTTTCCTCCCACATGCCAAAGACTTGCTGGTTGATAGGTTAATTGGCCATTCCCAATTGCCCCGAGTAAAGGTAGGTGATAGGGAAATATAGGGAAGGTGGGGATGTGGTAGGAATATGGAATTCGTGTAGGATTAGTATAAATGGGTGGTCGATGGTCGGCACAGACTCGGTGGGCCGAAGGGCCTGTTTCAGTGCTGCATCACGAAACTAAACTAATCGGTCAACGAGATGCTGTTTTTCGAGCTTGCGTTGTTGTTCACTGGAACACTGAAGCAAGCCCAGGATAGAGATGTGAGCATGAGAGCAGCGGGGAGTCTTGAAATGGCAAGCAACCAGAAGCTCAGGGTCCTGCTTGCGGACTGAGCGGACGTGTTCCGCAAAGCGATCACCCAGTCTGCGTTTGGTCTCCCCAATAAACATGAATATACATTAATTGGATTTAGGCGCCAGTATGTTGCAAAACGAGAAGAAAGAAAGGCACAAATGGCATTAACACTGACTTTACAAATGATTCACTGAAAAATTCTTTCATTTGCTGGAAAAGATGAATATTGTGCATCTGAAAATAGGCACCATGGGATTGTGTTGCATACTGACCTGTTTTCCTGTATTTGCCTGTCATCTATACAATTCAATTTGTGTTGGATATCGCTGAGAATCTCATTTCAAGATGCGGGCACAGATATTAATATAATCCCACTGAAAGTTTAATCCTGGAACAAATCCTGTGTGACGTGGATTGCAACGTTTAGAGGGCTGTGCAGCTAAGGTGAGGAAGACGGGAATGATGTGGTTGATGATTGCATGGAATGCATTGCAAACTTGGGTTACGTTGCTTGATTTCATTCTACACCTTGAAATTCAGAAGCAAGTGAGGCACCAGGTGGAAACCAACAGCTGTCTCTGTGGAAGCGGGGACATGGCTTCCTAATCTAACCATTTGAACTCTGAAAACATTCTGCTGGATCTGAACTGCCCTGTATACCAAGGCCAATTTGTATACTTTATAAAGTGGAATGCCCAGAACTATGCAGAGCACTCCAGGTGGGGTCTAACCAGGACATTATATAGCTGTAGCGAAGCTTCGCCCCCATTAATTAACTGCCTCTGTTACGCATTCTACTGCTCGGGTAATCACATTGTATGTTGCAAATCAGCAAAATAAGGACGCATTTGATAAAAATAAAGAGTTTAAAAGCACAAATATGTGTCAGTGCAATCAGTAAATAATGAGAAATGAAATCCAGAACTTGGCAAGAATCCCAAGTGGATGTCTTGGACTGGTTGGGGAAGGGAATCTTGTCAATGATGGCACACTGTGCATTGACACTGCAGCAGCTGCTGCACCTCTTCCAAACTTAGTTTCTTAAGTGAGAGTTTACAAAAAAGGGAATTGGATAATTGCATGAAAGGAGAGGCAAACAAAAGCAGAGCGAAGGAAGTGGGCCCAACTGGCAAGTCTTTGAAAAAAGTGGCAATGGTACGATGGCCTGAATGGCCTGGCAATGTGTTGTGCACTGCTGAGCGTCCATTGCTGGGTCAATACCTCTGCAGCCTTGCGAAATGTCACAGTGGAATTGCATTTCAATGAAACAAGCACCACAAATAGATCTTGACTGTATAGTTTAACAATACTCGCAGCTTCCTCAGCACTGCAATCGTGCTGAGTTTCTGTAGTGTAGTGGTGATCACGTTTGTCTTACAAGCAAAAAGTCCCTAGTTCGAAACTGGGCAGAAACATTTTCGAAACAAACCCAAACGTCTGACCACGATGGATGCAATCATTGACATTCCCCATTAACACAACACAATTTCTCAAAGTCCTATTTCTCTTGCACATTGTGTGCACAATGCCTTGCAATCGCTCCTCTTTCTTGTCCTGATGCTGCAGAAAGTTCCTCAAAACCTAGCACTTGCACTTCATTTGGCTCAGATTAGATTAGAAACCTGCAACACTAGCTTGCTAAGTCACAGCTGATCTAAGTCTCATTTCAGACGAGGCAAAAGCACATCAGCAATTCACTTTCGCCAGCTCCACATTCGTTGAGACAGGGGCACGCCGCAATATTTTAACCCGCACTGTCCAATTACTCGCTGCTAGCAGCAAGAGGGGTCTGCTGCCTCAATCAACAGGTTACTGGCCATCTCAGGGAGGTAAAATAGCACAACCCGGGCAAAATCTCCCCAGAAACCAAGCACAGGCTCAGCAAAACGTAGGCACATGATATCCGGGCCACTAAACCTCCGAGCAGCTCGAACAGAACACCCAAGTGACTGAAAGTTTCTTTGAGTTGCAATGATGAATCTCCGGTGGAAACAAGTTTGGGGAAAATGCTCCTCCTGAACATTTCTTTTTGGGTAAAAGGAGCAAAAATCCTTTTCAATTTAACCACTGCTGCGGCAGATTCTTGGTGTCTTAAGCACCTTGAAAACGCAGCTCTTAACATGCAGCCGCAATTATGACAAGGGGTAAAGGTTCATGACACGCAGAGGGGAAAAAGTTATTTAAGTTATGACATTCGCTCACAGACCTATTAGCGTTTTGTTCAGTCAGTAACAGAGACATACCTGGGTTTATTGATGCAGATTAACATAACTATTCAGCGTCACGCAGAGCTCGAAGAGTACTTTGCCTCCCTTAAAGACGGACACAGCTGATTCTGTAACTGAAGCTAAGGAAACAGGCAGACGTGCCAAATTATCACTTTGTATTGTTCTTCATTCGGCGAGTAACAGGAAAACTAACAAGGTGGCGTTGAAAATGAGATGCACTGCGGCTCCGCTCAATATCAACCCGCTCCTTCATATTGAACTGAGGAAGAATATACATGAATAAAAGCAAAATACTGTGGATGCTGGAAATCTGAAATAAAAGCAAGAAATTCTGGAATTACTCAGCAGGTCTGGCAGCATCTGTGGAGAGAGAAGCAGAGTTAACATTTCGGCTCAGTGACCCTTCTTCAGAACTGGCAAATATTAGAAAAGTCAAAGGTTAGAAGCAAGTAAAGCGGGGGTGGAGCAAGAGATAACAAAGGAGAAGGTGCAGATTGGGCAAGGCCACAGAATAGCTGACCAGAAGGTCATGGAGCAAAGGCAAACAATATGTTAATGGTGTGTTGAAAGACAAAGCATTATTACAGATAGGACTGTTAACGGATTGAAAATTGAACAGCAGCAAGTACAAACATGAAAACAAAACAGTGGGTAAGTAAACTGAACAAACGAAGATGAAATAAAATAAACATACAAAAAAATGTAAAAAATGTAAAAAAGAAAAATAACAAAAAGTGAAAGTAAAATGGGGGGCCCGTCATGATCTGAAATTATTGAACTCAATGTTCAGTCCGGCACGCTCTCGTGTGCAATGGTTAGCACCGCAGCCTCACAGCTCCAGCGACCCGGTTTCAATTCTGGGCACTGCCTGTGTGGTGTTTGCAAGTTCTCCCTGTGTCTGCGTGGGATTCCTCCGGGTGCTCCGGTTTCCTCCCACATGCCAAAGACTTGCTGGTTGATAGGTTAATTGGCCATTCCCAATTGCCCCTAGTAAAGGTAGGTGATAGGGAAATATAGGGAAGGTGGGGATGTGGTAGGAATATGGAATTCGTGTAGGATTAGTATAAATGGGTGGTCGATGGTCGGCACAGACTCGGTGGGCCGAAGGGCCTGTTTCAGTGCTGCATCACGAAACTAAACTAATCGGTCAACGAGATGCTGTTTTTCGAGCTTGCGTTGTTGTTCACTGGAACACTGCAGCAAGCCCAGGATAGAGATGTAAGCATGAGAGCAGCGGGGAGTCTTGAAATGGCAAGCAACCAGAAGCTCAGGGTCCTGCTTGCGGACTGAGCGGACGTGTTCCGCAAAGCGATCACCCAGTCTGCGTTTGGTCTCCCCAATAAACATGAATATACATTAATTGGATTTAGGCGCCAGTATGTTGCAAAACGAGAAGAAAGAAAGGCACAAATGGCATTAACACTGACTTTACAAATGATTCACTGAAAAATTCTTTCATTTGCTGGAAAAGATGAATATTGTGCATCTGAAAATGGGCACCATGGGATTGTGTTGCATACTGACCTGTTTTCCTGTATTTGCCTGTCATCTATACAATTCAATTTGTGTTGGATATCGCTGAGAATCTCATTTCAAGATGCGGGCACAGATATTAATATAATCCTACTGAAAGTTTAATCCTGGAACAAATCCTGTGTGACGTGGATTGCAACGTTTAGAGGGCTGTGCAGCTAAGGTGAGGAAGACGGGAATGATGTGGTTGATGATTGCATGGAATGCATTGCAAACTTGGGTTACGTTGCTTGATTTCATTCTACACCTTGAAATTCAGAAGCAAGTGAGGCACCAGGTGGAAACCAACAGCTGTCTCTGTGGAAGCGGGGACATGGCTTCCTAATCTAACCATTTGAACTCTGAAAACATTCTGCTGGATCTGAACTGCCCTGTATACCAAGGCCAATTTGTATACTTTATAAAGTGGAATGCCCAGAACTATGCAGAGCACTCCAGGTGGGGTCTAACCAGGACATTATATAGCTGTAGCGAAGCTTCGCCCCCATTAATTAACTGCCTCTGTTACGCATTCTACTGCTCGGGTAATCACATTGTATGTTGCAAATCAGCAAAATAAGGACGCATTTGATAAAAATAAAGAGTTTAAAAGCACAAATATGTGTCAGTGCAATCAGTAAATAATGAGAAATGAAATCCAGAACTTGGCAAGAATCCCAAGTGGATGTCTTGGACTGGTTGGGGAAGGGAATCTTGTCAATGATGGCACACTGTGCATTGACACTGCAGCAGCTGCTGCACCTCTTCCAAACTTAGTTTCTTAAGTGAGAGTTTACAAAAAAGGGAATTGGATAATTGCATGAAAGGAGAGGCAAACAAAAGCAGAGCGAAGGAAGTGGGCCCAACTGGCAAGTCTTTGAAAAAAGTGGCAATGGTACGATGGCCTGAATGGCCTGGCAATGTGTTGTGCACTGCTGAGCGTCCATTGCTGGGTCAATACCTCTGCAGCCTTGCGAAATGTCACAGTGGAATTGCATTTCAATGAAACAAGCACCACAAATAGATCTTGACTGTATAGTTTAACAATACTCGCAGCTTCCTCAGCACTGCAATCGTGCTGAGTTTCTGTAGTGTAGTGGTGATCACGTTTGTCTTACAAGCAAAAAGTCCCTAGTTCGAAACTGGGCAGAAACATTTTCGAAACAAACCCAAACGTCTGACCACGATGGATGCAATCATTGACATTCCCCATTAACACAACACAATTTCTCAAAGTCCTATTTCTCTTGCACATTGTGTGCACAATGCCTTGCAATCGCTCCTCTTTCTTGTCCTGATGCTGCAGAAAGTTCCTCAAAACCTAGCACTTGCACTTCATTTGGCTCAGATTAGATTAGAAACCTGCAACACTAGCTTGCTAAGTCACAGCTGATCTAAGTCTCATTTCAGACGAGGCAAAAGCACATCAGCAATTCACTTTCGCCAGCTCCACATTCGTTGAGACAGGGGCACGCCGCAATATTTTAACCCGCACTGTCCAATTACTCGCTGCTAGCAGCAAGAGGGGTCTGCTGCCTCAATCAACAGGTTACTGGCCATCTCAGGGAGGTAAAATAGCACAACCCGGGCAAAATCTCCCCAGAAACCAAGCACAGGCTCAGCAAAACGTAGGCACATGATATCCGGGCCACTAAACCTCCGAGCAGCTCGAACAGAACACCCAAGTGACTGAAACTTTCTTTGAGTTGCAATGATGAATCTCCGGTGGAAACAAGTTTGGGGAAAATGCTCCTCCTGAACATTTCTTTTTGGGTAAAAGGAGCAAAAATCCTTTTCAATTTAACCACTGCTGCGGCAGATTCTTGGTGTCTTAAGCACCTTGAAAACGCAGCTCTTAACATGCAGCCGCAATTATGACAAGGGGTAAAGGTTCATGACACGCAGAGGGGAAAAAGTTATTTAAGTTATGACATTCGCTCACAGACCTATTAGCGTTTTGTTCAGTCAGTAACAGAGACATACCTGGGTTTATTGATGCAGATTAACATAACTATTCAGCGTCACGCAGAGCTCGAAGAGTACTTTGCCTCCCTTAAAGACGGACACAGCTGATTCTGTAACTGAAGCTAAGGAAACAGGCAGACGTGCCAAATTATCACTTTGTATTGTTCTTCATTCGGCGAGTAACAGGAAAACTAACAAGGTGGCGTTGAAAATGAGATGCACTGCGGCTCCGCTCAATATCAACCCGCTCCTTCATATTGAACTGAGGAAGAATATACATGAATAAAAGCAAAATACTGTGGATGCTGGAAATCTGAAATAAAAGCAAGAAATTCTGGAATTACTCAGCAGGTCTGGCAGCATCTGTGGAGAGAGAAGCAGAGTTAACATTTCGGCTCAGTGACCCTTCTTCAGAACTGGCAAATATTAGAAAAGTCAAAGGTTAGAAGCAAGTAAAGCGGGGGTGGAGCAAGAGATAACAAAGGAGAAGGTGCAGATTGGGCAAGGCCACAGAATAGCTGACCAGAAGGTCATGGAGCAAAGGCAAACAATATGTTAATGGTGTGTTGAAAGACAAAGCATTATTACAGATAGGACTGTTAACGGATTGAAAATTGAACAGCAGCAAGTACAAACATGAAAACAAAACAGTGGGTAAGTAAACTGAACAAACGAAGATGAAATAAAATAAACATACAAAAAAATGTAAAAAATGTAAAAAAGAAAAATAACAAAAAGTGAAAGTAAAATGGGGGGCCCGTCATGATCTGAAATTATTGAACTCAATGTTCAGTCCGGCACGCTCTCGTGTGCAATGGTTAGCACCGCAGCCTCACAGCTCCAGCGACCCGGTTTCAATTCTGGGCACTGCCTGTGTGGTGTTTGCAAGTTCTCCCTGTGTCTGCGTGGGATTCCTCCGGGTGCTCCGGTTTCCTCCCACATGCCAAAGACTTGCTGGTTGATAGGTTAATTGGCCATTCCCAATTGCCCCTAGTAAAGGTAGGTGATAGGGAAATATAGGGAAGGTGGGGATGTGGTAGGAATATGGAATTCGTGTAGGATTAGTATAAATGGGTGGTCGATGGTCGGCACAGACTCGGTGGGCCGAAGGGCCTGTTTCAGTGCTGCATCACGAAACTAAACTAATCGGTCAACGAGATGCTGTTTTTCGAGCTTGCGTTGTTGTTCACTGGAACACTGCAGCAAGCCCAGGATAGAGATGTAAGCATGAGAGCAGCGGGGAGTCTTGAAATGGCAAGCAACCAGAAGCTCAGGGTCCTGCTTGCGGACTGAGCGGACGTGTTCCGCAAAGCGATCACCCAGTCTGCGTTTGGTCTCCCCAATAAACATGAATATACATTAATTGGATTTAGGCGCCAGTATGTTGCAAAACGAGAAGAAAGAAAGGCACAAATGGCATTAACACTGACTTTACAAATGATTCACTGAAAAATTCTTTCATTTGCTGGAAAAGATGAATATTGTGCATCTGAAAATGGGCACCATGGGATTGTGTTGCATACTGACCTGTTTTCCTGTATTTGCCTGTCATCTATACAATTCAATTTGTGTTGGATATCGCTGAGAATCTCATTTCAAGATGCGGGCACAGATATTAATATAATCCTACTGAAAGTTTAATCCTGGAACAAATCCTGTGTGACGTGGATTGCAACGTTTAGAGGGCTGTGCAGCTAAGGTGAGGAAGACGGGAATGATGTGGTTGATGATTGCATGGAATGCATTGCAAACTTGGGTTACGTTGCTTGATTTCATTCTACACCTTGAAATTCAGAAGCAAGTGAGGCACCAGGTGGAAACCAACAGCTGTCTCTGTGGAAGCGGGGACATGGCTTCCTAATCTAACCATTTGAACTCTGAAAACATTCTGCTGGATCTGAACTGCCCTGTATACCAAGGCCAATTTGTATACTTTATAAAGTGGAATGCCCAGAACTATGCAGAGCACTCCAGGTGGGGTCTAACCAGGACATTATATAGCTGTAGCGAAGCTTCGCCCCCATTATTTAACTGCCTCTGTTACGCATTCTACTGCTCGGGTAATCACATTGTATGTTGCAAATCAGCAAAATAAGGACGCATTTGATAAAAATAAAGAGTTTAAAAGCACAAATATGTGTCAGTGCAATCAGTAAATAATGAGAAATGAAATCCAGAACTTGGCAAGAATCCCAAGTGGATGTCTTGGAGTGGTTGGGGAAGGGAATCTTGTCAATGATGGCACACTGTGCATTGACACTGCAGCAGCTGCTGCACCTCTTCCAAACTTAGTTTCTTAAGTGAGAGTTTACAAAAAAGGGAATTGGATAATTGCATGAAAGGAGAGGCAAACAAAAGCAGAGCGAAGGAAGTGGGCCCAACTGGCAAGTCTTTGAAAAAAGTGGCAATGGTACGATGGCCTGAATGGCCTGGCAATGTGTTGTGCACTGCTGAGCGTCCATTGCTGGGTCAATACCTCTGCAGCCTTGCGAAATGTCACAGTGGAATTGCATTTCAATGAAACAAGCACCACAAAAAGATCATGACTGTATAGTTTAACAATACTTGCAGCTTCCTCAGCACTGCAGCCGTGTTGAGTTTCTGTAGTGTAGTGGTGATCACGTTTGTCTTACACGCAAAAGGTCCCCAGTTCGAAACTGGGCAGAAACATTTTCGAAACAAACCCAAACGTCTGACCACGATGGATGCAATCATTGACATTCCCCATTAACACAACACAATTTCTCAAAGTCCTATTTCTCTTGCACATTGTGTGCACAATGCCTTGCAATCGCTCCTCTTTCTTGTCCTGATGCTGCAGAAAGTTCCTCAAAACCTAGCACTTGCACTTCATTTGGCTCAGATTAGATTAGAAACCTACAACACTAGCTTGCTAAGTCACAGCTGATCTAAGTCTCATTTCAGACGAGGCAAAAGCACATCAGCAATTCACTTTCGCCAGCTCCACATTCGTTGAGACAGGGGCACGCCGCAATATTTTAACCCGCACTGTCCAATTACTCGCTGCTAGCAGCAAGAGGGGTCTGCTGCCTCAATCAACAGGTTACTGGCCATCTCAGGGAGGTAAAATAGCACAACCCGGGCAAAATCTCCCCAGAAACCAAGCACAGGCTCAGCAAAACGTAGGCACATGATATCCGGGCCACTAAACCTCCGAGCAGCTCGAACAGAACACCCAAGTGACTGAAACTTTCTTTGAGTTGCAATGATGAATCTCCGGTGGAAACAAGTTTGGGGAAAATGCTCCTCCTGAACATTTCTTTTTGGGTAAAAGGGGCAAAAATCCTTTTCAATTTAACCACTGCTGCAGCAGATTCTTGGTGTCTTAAGCACCTTGACAACGCAGCTCTGAACATGCAGCCGCAATTATGACAAGGGGTAAAGGTTCATGACACGCAGAGGGGAAAAAGTTATTTAATTTATGACATTCGCTCACAGACCTATTAGCGTTTTGTTCAGTCAGTAACAGAGACATACCTGGGTTTATTGATGCAGATTAACATAACTATTCAGCGTCACGCAGAGCCGCGAAGAGTACTTTGCCTCCCTTAAAGACGGACACAGCTGATTTTGTAACTGAAGCTAAGGAAACAGGCAGACGTGCCAAATTATCACTTTGTATTGTTCTTCATTTGGCGAGTAACAGGAAAATTAACAAGGTGGTGTTGAAAATGAGATGCACTGCGGCTCCGCTCAATATCAACCCGCTCCTTCATATTGAACTGAGGAAGACTATACATGAATAAAAGCAAAATACTGTGGATGCTGGAAATCTGAAATAAAAGCAAGAAATTCTGGAATTACTCAGCAGGTCTGGCAGCATCTGTGGAGAGAGAAGCAGAGTTAACATTTCGGCTCAGTGACCCTTCTTCAGAACTGGCAAATATTAGAAAAGTCAAAGGTTAGAAGCAAGTAAAGCGGGGGTGGAGCAAGAGATAACAAAGGAGAAGGTGTAGAGTGGGCAAGGCCACAGAATAGCTGACCAGAAGGTCATGGAGCAAAGGCAAACAATATGTTAATGGTGTGTTGAAAGACAAAGCATTAGTACAGATAGGACTGTTAACGGACTGAAAATTGAACAGCAGCAAGTACAAACATGAAAACAAAACAGTGGGTAAGTAAACTGAACAAACTAAGATGAAATAAAATAAACATACAAAAAAATGCAAAAAATGTAAAAAAGAAAAATAACAAAAAGTGAAAGTAAAATGGGTGGCCCGTCACGAACTGAAATTATTGAACTCAATATTCAGTCCGGCACGCTCTCGTGTACAATGGTTAGCACCGCAGCCTCACAGCTCCAGGGACTCGGTTTCAATTCTGGGCACTGCCTGTGTGGTGTTTGCAAGTTCTCCCTGTGTCTGCGTGGGATTCCTCCGGGTGCTCCGGTTTCCTCCCACATGCCAAAGACTTGCTGGTTGATAGGTTAATTGGCCATTCCCAATTGCCCCTAGTAAAGGTAGGTGATAGGGAAATATAGGGAAGGTGGCGATGTGGTAGGAATATGGAATTCGTGTAGGATTAGTATAAATGGGTGGTCGATGGTCGGCACAGACTCGGTGGGCCGAAGGGCCTGTTTCAGTGCTGCATCACGAAACTAAACTAATCGGTCAACGAGATGCTGTTTTTCGAGCTTGCGTTGTTGTTCACTGGAACACTGCAGCAAACCAAAGGATAGAGATGTGAGCATGAGAGCAGCGGGGAGTCTTGAAATGGCAAGCAACCAGAAGCTCAGGGTCCAGCTTGCGGACTGAGCGGACGTGTTCCGCAAAGCGATCACCCAGTCTGCGTTTGGTCTCCCCAATAAACATGAATATACATTAATTGGATTTAGGCGCCAGTATGTTGCAAAACGAGAAGAAAGAAAGGCACAAATGGCATTAACACTGACTTTACAAATGATTCACTGAAAAATTCTTTCATTTGCTGGAAAAGATGAATATTGTGCATCTGAAAATGGGCACCATGGGATTGTGTTGCATACTGACCTGTTTTCCTGTATTTGCCTGTCATCTATACAATTCAATTTGTGTTGGATATCGCTGAGAATCTCATTTCAAGATGCGGGCACAGATATTAATATAATCCTACTGAAAGTTTAATCCTGGAACAAATCCTGTGTGACGTGGATTGCAACGTTTAGAGGGCTGTGCAGCTAAGGTGAGGAAGACGGGAATGATGTGGTTGATGATTGCATGGAATGCATTGCAAACTTGGGTTACGTTGCTTGATTTCATTCTACACCTTGAAATTCAGAAGCAAGTGAGGCACCAGGTGGAAACCAACAGCTGTCTCTGTGGAAGCGGGGACATGGCTTCCTAATCTAACCATTTGAACTCTGAAAACATTCTGCTGGATCTGAACTGCCCTGTATACCAAGGCCAATTTGTATACTTTATAAAGTGGAATGCCCAGAACTATGCAGAGCACTCCAGGTGGGGTCTAACCAGGACATTATATAGCTGTAGCGAAGCTTCGCCCCCATTATTTAACTGCCTCTGTTACGCATTCTACTGCTCGGGTAATCACATTGTATGTTGCAAATCAGCAAAATAAGGACGCATTTGATAAAAATAAAGAGTTTAAAAGCACAAATATGTGTCAGTGCAATCAGTAAATAATGAGAAATGAAATCCAGAACTTGGCAAGAATCCCAAGTGGATGTCTTGGAGTGGTTGGGGAAGGGAATCTTGTCAATGATGGCACACTGTGCATTGACACTGCAGCAGCTGCTGCACCTCTTCCAAACTTAGTTTCTTAAGTGAGAGTTTACAAAAAAGGGAATTGGATAATTGCATGAAAGGAGAGGCAAACAAAAGCAGAGCGAAGGAAGTGGGCCCAACTGGCAAGTCTTTGAAAAAAGTGGCAATGGTACGATGGCCTGAATGGCCTGGCAATGTGTTGTGCACTGCTGAGCGTCCATTGCTGGGTCAATACCTCTGCAGCCTTGCGAAATGTCACAGTGGAATTGCATTTCAATGAAACAAGCACCACAAAAAGATCATGACTGTATAGTTTAACAATACTCGCAGCTTCCTCAGCACTGTAACCGTGTTGAGTTTCTGTAGTGTAGTGGTGATCACGTTTGTCTTACACGCAAAAGGTCCCCAGTTCGAAACTGGGCAGAAACATTTTCGAAACTAACCCAAACGTCTGACCACGATGGATGCAATCATTGACATTCCCCATTAACACAACACAATTTCTCAAAGTCCTATTTCTCTTGCACATTGTGTGCACAATGCCTTGCAATCGCTCCTCTTTCTTGTCCTGATGCTGCAGAAAGTTCCTCAAAACCTAGCACTTGCACTTCATTTGGCTCAGATTAGATTAGAAACCTGCAACACTAGCTTGCTAAGTCACAGCTGATCTAAGTCTCATTTCAGACGAGGCAAAAGCACATCAGCAATTCACTTTCGCCAGCTCCACATTCGTTGAGACAGGGGCACGCCGCAATATTTTAACCCGCACTGTCCAATTACTCGCTGCTAGCAGCAAGAGGGGTCTGCTGCCTCAATCAACAGGTTACTGGCCATCTCAGGGAGGTAAAATAGCACAACCCGGGCCAAATCTCCCCAGAAACCAAGCACAGGCTCAGCAAAACGTAGGCACATGATATCCGGGCCACTAAACCTCCGAGCAGCTCGAACAGAACACCCAAGTGACTGAAACTTTCTTTGAGTTGCAATGATGAATCTCCGGTGGAAACAAGTTTGGGGAAAATGCTCCTCCTGAACATTTCTTTTTGGGTAAAAGGGGCAAAAATCCTTTTCAATTTAACCACTGCTGCAGCAGATTCTTGGTGTCTTAAGCACCTTGACAACGCAGCTCTGAACATGCAGCCGCAATTATGACAAGGGGTAAAGGTTCATGACACGCAGAGGGGAAAAAGTTATTTAAGTTATGACATTCGCTCACAGACCTATTAGCGTTTTGTTCAGTCAGTAACAGAGACATACCTGGGTTTATTGATGCAGATTAACATAACTATTCAGCGTCACGCAGAGCCGCAAAGAGTACTTTGCCTCCCTTAAAGACGGACACAGCTGATTCTGTAACTGAAGCTAAGGAAACAGGCAGACGTGCCAAATTATCACTTTGTATTGTTCTTCATTTGGCGAGTAACAGGAAAATTAACAAGGTGGCGTTGAAAATGAGATGCACTGCGGCTCCGCTCAATATCAACCCGCTCCTTCATATTGAACTGAGGAAGACAAAACATGAATAAAAGCAAAATACTGTGGATGCTGGAAATCAGAAATAAAAGCAAGAAATTCTGGAATTACTCAGCAGGTCTGGCAGCATCTGTGGAGAGAGAAGCAGAGTTAACATTTCGGCTCAGTGACCCTTCTTCAGAACTGGCAAATATTAGAAAAGTCAAAGGTTAGAAGCAAGTAAAGCGGGGGTGGAGCAAGAGATAACAAAGGAGAAGGTGTAGAGTGGGCAAGGCCACAGAATAGCTGACCAGAAGGTCATGGAGCAAAGGCAAACAATATGTTAATGGTGTGTTGAAAGACAAAGCATTAGTACAGATAGGACTGTTAACGGACTGAAAATTGAACAGCAGCAAGTACAAACATGAAAACAAAACAGTGGGTAAGTAAACTGAACAAACTAAGATGAAATAAAATAAACATACAAAAAAATGCAAAAAATGTAAAAAAGAAAAATAACAAAAAGTGAAAGTAAAATGGGGGGCCCGTCACGAACTGAAATTATTGAACTCAATATTCAGTCCGGCACGCTCTCGTGTGCAATGGTTAGCACCGCAGCCTCACAGCTCCAGCGACCCGGTTTCAATTCTGGGCACTGCCTGTGTGGTGTTTGCAAGTTCTCCCTGTGTCTGCGTGGGATTCCTCCGGGTGCTCCGGTTTCCTCCCACATGCCAAAGACTTGCTGGTTGATAGGTTAATTGGCCATTCCCAATTGCCCCTAGTAAAGGTAGGTGATAGGGAAATATAGGGAAGGTGGGGATGTGGTAGGAATATGGAATTCGTGTAGGATTAGTATAAATGGGTGGTCGATGGTCGGCACAGACTCGGTGGGCCGAAGGGCCTGTTTCAGTGCTGCATCACGAAACTAAACTAATCGGTCAACGAGATGCTGTTTTTCGAGCTTGCGTTGTTGTTCACTGGAACACTGCAGCAAACCAAAGGAAAGAGATGTGAGCATGAGAGCAGCGGGGAGTCTTGAAATGGCAAGCAACCAGAAGCTCAGGGTCCAGCTTGCGGACTGAGCGGGCGTGTTCCGCAAAGCGATCACCCAGTCTGCGTTTGGTCTCCCCAATAAACATGAATATACATTAATTGGATTTAGGCGCCAGTATGTTGCAAAACGAGAAGAAAGAAAGGCACAAATGGCATTAACACTGACTTTACAAATGATTCACTGAAAAATTCTTTCATTTGCTGGAAAAGATGAATATTGTGCATCTGAAAATGGGCACCATGGGATTGTGTTGCATACTGACCTGTTTTCCTGTATTTGCCTGTCATCTATACAATTCAATTTGTGTTGGATATCGCTGAGAATCTCATTTCAAGATGCGGGCACAGATATTAATATAATCCTACTGAAAGTTTAATCCTGGAACAAATCCTGTGTGACGTGGATTGCAACGTTTAGAGGGCTGTGCAGCTAAGGTGAGGAAGACGGGAATGATGTGGTTGATGATTGCATGGAATGCATTGCAAACTTGGGTTACGTTGCTTGATTTCATTCTACACCTTGAAATTCAGAAGCAAGTGAGGCACCAGGTGGAAACCAACAGCTGTCTCTGTGGAAGCGGGGACATGGCTTCCTAATCTAACCATTTGAACTCTGAAAACATTCTGCTGGATCTGAACTGCCCTGTATACCAAGGCCAATTTGTATACTTTATAAAGTGGAATGCCCAGAACTATGCAGAGCACTCCAGGTGGGGTCTAACCAGGACATTATATAGCTGTAGCGAAGCTTCGCCCCCATTATTTAACTGCCTCTGTTACGCATTCTACTGCTCGGGTAATCACATTGTATGTTGCAAATCAGCAAAATAAGGACGCATTTGATAAAAATAAAGAGTTTAAAAGCACAAATATGTGTCAGTGCAATCAGTAAATAATGAGAAATGAAATCCAGAACTTGGCAAGAATCCCAAGTGGATGTCTTGGAGTGGTTGGGGAAGGGAATCTTGTCAATGATGGCACACTGTGCATTGACACTGCAGCAGCTGCTGCACCTCTTCCAAACTTAGTTTCTTAAGTGAGAGTTTACAAAAAAGGGAATTGGATAATTGCATGAAAGGAGAGGCAAACAAAAGCAGAGCGAAGGAAGTGGGCCCAACTGGCAAGTCTTTGAAAAAAGTGGCAATGGTACGATGGCCTGAATGGCCTGGCAATGTGTTGTGCACTGCTGAGCGTCCATTGCTGGGTCAATACCTCTGCAGCCTTGCGAAATGTCACAGTGGAATTGCATTTCAATGAAACAAGCACCACAAAAAGATCATGACTGTATAGTTTAACAATACTCGCAGCTTCCTCAGCACTGTAACCGTGTTGAGTTTCTGTAGTGTAGTGGTGATCACGTTTGTCTTACACGCAAAAGGTCCCCAGTTCGAAACTGGGCAGAAACATTTTCGAAACTAACCCAAACGTCTGACCACGATGGATGCAATCATTGACATTCCCCATTAACACAACACAATTTCTCAAAGTCCTATTTCTCTTGCACATTGTGTGCACAATGCCTTGCAATCGCTCCTCTTTCTTGTCCTGATGCTGCAGAAAGTTCCTCAAAACCTAGCACTTGCACTTCATTTGGCTCAGATTAGATTAGAAACCTGCAACACTAGCTTGCTAAGTCACAGCTGATCTAAGTCTCATTTCAGACGAGGCAAAAGCACATCAGCAATTCACTTTCGCCAGCTCCACATTCGTTGAGACAGGGGCACGCCGCAATATTTTAACCCGCACTGTCCAATTACTCGCTGCTAGCAGCAAGAGGGGTCTGCTGCCTCAATCAACAGGTTACTGGCCATCTCAGGGAGGTAAAATAGCACAACCCGGGCCAAATCTCCCCAGAAACCAAGCACAGGCTCAGCAAAACGTAGGCACATGATATCCGGGCCACTAAACCTCCGAGCAGCTCGAACAGAACACCCAAGTGACTGAAACTTTCTTTGAGTTGCAATGATGAATCTCCGGTGGAAACAAGTTTGGGGAAAATGCTCCTCCTGAACATTTCTTTTTGGGTAAAAGGGGCAAAAATCCTTTTCAATTTAACCACTGCTGCAGCAGATTCTTGGTGTCTTAAGCACCTTGACAACGCAGCTCTGAACATGCAGCCGCAATTATGACAAGGGGTAAAGGTTCATGACACGCAGAGGGGAAAAAGTTATTTAAGTTATGACATTCGCTCACAGACCTATTAGCGTTTTGTTCAGTCAGTAACAGAGACATACCTGGGTTTATTGATGCAGATTAACATAACTATTCAGCGTCACGCAGAGCCGCAAAGAGTACTTTGCCTCCCTTAAAGACGGACACAGCTGATTCTGTAACTGAAGCTAAGGAAACAGGCAGACGTGCCAAATTATCACTTTGTATTGTTCTTCATTTGGCGAGTAACAGGAAAATTAACAAGGTGGCGTTGAAAATGAGATGCACTGCGGCTCCGCTCAATATCAACCCGCTCCTTCATATTGAACTGAGGAAGACAAAACATGAATAAAAGCAAAATACTGTGGATGCTGGAAATCAGAAATAAAAGCAAGAAATTCTGGAATTACTCAGCAGGTCTGGCAGCATCTGTGGAGAGAGAAGCAGAGTTAACATTTCGGCTCAGTGACCCTTCTTCAGAACTGGCAAATATTAGAAAAGTCAAAGGTTAGAAGCAAGTAAAGCGGGGGTGGAGCAAGAGATAACAAAGGAGAAGGTGTAGAGTGGGCAAGGCCACAGAATAGCTGACCAGAAGGTCATGGAGCAAAGGCAAACAATATGTTAATGGTGTGTTGAAAGACAAAGCATTAGTACAGATAGGACTGTTAACGGACTGAAAATTGAACAGCAGCAAGTACAAACATGAAAACAAAACAGTGGGTAAGTAAACTGAACAAACTAAGATGAAATAAAATAAACATACAAAAAAATGCAAAAAATGTAAAAAAGAAAAATAACAAAAAGTGAAAGTAAAATGGGGGGCCCGTCACGAACTGAAATTATTGAACTCAATATTCAGTCCGGCACGCTCTCGTGTGCAATGGTTAGCACCGCAGCCTCACAGCTCCAGCGACCCGGTTTCAATTCTGGGCACTGCCTGTGTGGTGTTTGCAAGTTCTCCCTGTGTCTGCGTGGGATTCCTCCGGGTGCTCCGGTTTCCTCCCACATGCCAAAGACTTGCTGGTTGATAGGTTAATTGGCCATTCCCAATTGCCCCTAGTAAAGGTAGGTGATAGGGAAATATAGGGAAGGTGGGGATGTGGTAGGAATATGGAATTCGTGTAGGATTAGTATAAATGGGTGGTCGATGGTCGGCACAGACTCGGTGGGCCGAAGGGCCTGTTTCAGTGCTGCATCACGAAACTAAACTAATCGGTCAACGAGATGCTGTTTTTCGAGCTTGCGTTGTTGTTCACTGGAACACTGCAGCAAACCAAAGGAAAGAGATGTGAGCATGAGAGCAGCGGGGAGTCTTGAAATGGCAAGCAACCAGAAGCTCAGGGTCCAGCTTGCGGACTGAGCGGGCGTGTTCCGCAAAGCGATCACCCAGTCTGCGTTTGGTCTCCCCAATAAACATGAATATACATTAATTGGATTTAGGCGCCAGTATGTTGCAAAACGAGAAGAAAGAAAGGCACAAATGGCATTAACACTGACTTTACAAATGATTCACTGAAAAATTCTTTCATTTGCTGGAAAAGATGAATATTGTGCATCTGAAAATGGGCACCATGGGATTGTGTTGCATACTGACCTGTTTTCCTGTATTTGCCTGTCATCTATACAATTCAATTTGTGTTGGATATCGCTGAGAATCTCATTTCAAGATGCGGGCACAGATATTAATATAATCCTACTGAAAGTTTAATCCTGGAACAAATCCTGTGTGACGTGGATTGCAACGTTTAGAGGGCTGTGCAGCTAAGGTGAGGAAGACGGGAATGATGTGGTTGATGATTGCATGGAATGCATTGCAAACTTGGGTTACGTTGCTTGATTTCATTCTACACCTTGAAATTCAGAAGCAAGTGAGGCACCAGGTGGAAACCAACAGCTGTCTCTGTGGAAGCGGGGACATGGCTTCCTAATCTAACCATTTGAACTCTGAAAACATTCTGCTGGATCTGAACTGCCCTGTATACCAAGGCCAATTTGTATACTTTATAAAGTGGAATGCCCAGAACTATGCAGAGCACTCCAGGTGGGGTCTAACCAGGACATTATATAGCTGTAGCGAAGCTTCGCCCCCATTATTTAACTGCCTCTGTTACGCATTCTACTGCTCGGGTAATCACATTGTATGTTGCAAATCAGCAAAATAAGGACGCATTTGATAAAAATAAAGAGTTTAAAAGCACAAATATGTGTCAGTGCAATCAGTAAATAATGAGAAATGAAATCCAGAACTTGGCAAGAATCCCAAGTGGATGTCTTGGAGTGGTTGGGGAAGGGAATCTTGTCAATGATGGCACACTGTGCATTGACACTGCAGCAGCTGCTGCACCTCTTCCAAACTTAGTTTCTTAAGTGAGAGTTTACAAAAAAGGGAATTGGATAATTGCATGAAAGGAGAGGCAAACAAAAGCAGAGCGAAGGAAGTGGGCCCAACTGGCAAGTCTTTGAAAAAAGTGGCAATGGTACGATGGCCTGAATGGCCTGGCAATGTGTTGTGCACTGCTGAGCGTCCATTGCTGGGTCAATACCTCTGCAGCCTTGCGAAATGTCACAGTGGAATTGCATTTCAATGAAACAAGCACCACAAAAAGATCATGACTGTATAGTTTAACAATACTCGCAGCTTCCTCAGCACTGCAGCCATGTTGAGTTTCTGTAGTGTAGTGGTGATCACGTTTGTTTCACACGCAAAAGGTCCCCAGTTCGAAACTGGGCAGAAACATTTTCGAAACAAACCCAAACGTCTGACCACGATGAATGCAATCATTGACATTCCCCATTAACACAACACAATTTCTCAAAGTCCTATTTCTCTTGCACATTGTGTGCACAATGCCTTGCAATCGCTCCTCTTTCTTGTCCTGATGCTGCAGAAAGTTCCTCAAAACCTAGCACTTGCACTTCATTTGGCTCAGATTAGATTAGAAACCTGCAACACTAGCTTGCTAAGTCACACCTGATCTAAGTCTCATTTCAGACGAGGCAAAAGCACATCAGCAATTCACTTTCGCCAGCTCCACATTCGTTGAGACAGGGGCACGCCGCAATATTTTAACCCGCACTGTCCAATTACTCGCTGCTAGCAGCAAGAGGGGTCTGCTGCCTCAATCAACAGGTTACTGGCCATCTCAGGGAGGTAAAATAGCACAACCCGGGCCAAATCTCCCCAGAAACCAAGCACAGGCTCAGCAAAACGTAGGCACATGATATCCGGGCCACTAAACCTCCGAGCAGCTCGAACAGAACACCCAAGTGACTGAACCTTTCTTTGAGTTGCAATGATGAATCTCCGGTGGAAACAAGTTTGGGGAAAATGCTCCTCCTGAACATTTCTTTTTGGGTAAAAGGGGCAAAAATCCTTTTCAATTTAACCACTGCTGCAGCAGATTCTTGGTGTCTTAAGCACCTTGACAACGCAGCTCTGAACATGCAGCCGCAATTATGACAAGGGGTAAAGGTTCATGACACGCAGAGGGGAAAAAGTTATTTAAGTTATGACATTCGCTCACAGACCTATTAGCGTTTTGTTCAGTCAGTAACAGAGACATACCTGGGTTTATTGATGCAGATTAACATAACTATTCAGCGTCACGCAGAGCCGCGAAGAGTACTTTGCCTCCCTTAAAGACGGACACAGCTGATTCTGTAACTGAAGCTAAGGAAACAGGCAGACGTGCCAAATTATCACTTTGTATTGTTCTTCATTTGGCGAGTAACAGGAAAATTAACAAGGTGGCGTTGAAAATGAGATGCACTGCGGCTCCGCTCAATATCAACCCGCTCCTTCATATTGAACTGAGGAAGACTATACATGAATAAAAGCAAAATACTGTGGATGCTGGAAATCAGAAATAAAAGCAAGAAATTCTGGAATTACTCAGCAGGTCTGGCAGCATCTGTGGAGAGAGAAGCAGAGTTAACATTTCGGCTCAGTGACCCTTCTTCAGAACTGGCAAATATTAGAAAAGTCAAAGGTTAGAAGCAAGTAAAGCGGGGGTGGAGCAAGAGATAACAAAGGAGAAGGTGTAGAGTGGGCAAGGCCACAGAATAGCTGACCAGAAGGTCATGGAGCAAAGGCAAACAATATGTTAATGGTGTGTTGAAAGACAAAGCATTAGTACAGATAGGACTGTTAACGGACTGAAAATTGAACAGCAGCAAGTACAAACATGAAAACAAAACAGTGGGTAAGTAAACTGAACAAACTAAGATGAAATAAAATAAACATACAAAAAAATGCAAAAAATGTAAAAAAGAAAAATAACAAAAAGTGAAAGTAAAATGGGGGGCCCGTCACGAACTGAAATTATTGAACTCAATATTCAGTCCGGCACGCTCTCGTGTGCAATGGTTAGCACCGCAGCCTCACAGCTCCAGCGACCCGGTTTCAATTCTGGGCACTGCCTGTGTGGTGTTTGCAAGTTCTCCCTGTGTCTGCGTGGGATTCCTCCGGGTGCTCCGGTTTCCTCCCACATGCCAAAGACTTGCTGGTTGATAGGTTAATTGGCCATTCCCAATTGCCCCTAGTAAAGGTAGGTGATAGGGAAATATAGGGAAGGTGGGGATGTGGTAGGAATATGGAATTCGTGTAGGATTAGTATAAATGGGTGGTCGATGGTCGGCACAGACTCGGTGGGCCGAAGGGCCTGTTTCAGTGCTGCATCACGAAACTAAACTAATCGGTCAACGAGATGCTGTTTTTCGAGCTTGCGTTGTTGTTCACTGGAACACTGCAGCAAACCAAAGGATAGAGATGTGAGCATGAGAGCAGCGGGGAGTCTTGAAATGGCAAGCAACCAGAAGCTCAGGGTCCAGCTTGCGGACTGAGCGGGCGTGTTCCGCAAAGCGATCACCCAGTCTGCGTTTGGTCTCCCCAATAAACATGAATATACATTAATTGGATTTAGGCGCCAGTATGTTGCAAAACGAGAAGAAAGAAAGGCACAAATGGCATTAACACTGACTTTACAAATGATTCACTGAAAAATTCTTTCATTTGCTGGAAAAGATGAATATTGTGCATCTGAAAATGGGCACCATGGGATTGTGTTGCATACTGACCTGTTTTCCTGTATTTGCCTGTCATCTATACAATTCAATTTGTGTTGGATATCGCTGAGAATCTCATTTCAAGATGCGGGCACAGATATTAATATAATCCTACTGAAAGTTTAATCCTGGAACAAATCCTGTGTGACGTGGATTGCAACGTTTAGAGGGCTGTGCAGCTAAGGTGAGGAAGACGGGAATGATGTGGTTGATGATTGCATGGAATGCATTGCAAACTTGGGTTACGTTGCTTGATTTCATTCTACACCTTGAAATTCAGAAGCAAGTGAGGCACCAGGTGGAAACCAACAGCTGTCTCTGTGGAAGCGGGGACATGGCTTCCTAATCTAACCATTTGAACTCTGAAAACATTCTGCTGGATCTGAACTGCCCTGTATACCAAGGCCAATTTGTATACTTTATAAAGTGGAATGCCCAGAACTATGCAGAGCACTCCAGGTGGGGTCTAACCAGGACATTATATAGCTGTAGCGAAGCTTCGCCCCCATTATTTAACTGCCTCTGTTACGCATTCTACTGCTCGGGTAATCACATTGTATGTTGCAAATCAGCAAAATAAGGACGCATTTGATAAAAATAAAGAGTTTAAAAGCACAAATATGTGTCAGTGCAATCAGTAAATAATGAGAAATGAAATCCAGAACTTGGCAAGAATCCCAAGTGGATGTCTTGGAGTGGTTGGGGAAGGGAATCTTGTCAATGATGGCACACTGTGCATTGACACTGCAGCAGCTGCTGCACCTCTTCCAAACTTAGTTTCTTAAGTGAGAGTTTACAAAAAAGGGAATTGGATAATTGCATGAAAGGAGAGGCAAACAAAAGCAGAGCGAAGGAAGTGGGCCCAACTGGCAAGTCTTTGAAAAAAGTGGCAATGGTACGATGGCCTGAATGGCCTGGCAATGTGTTGTGCACTGCTGAGCGTCCATTGCTGGGTCAATACCTCTGCAGCCTTGCGAAATGTCACAGTGGAATTGCATTTCAATGAAACAAGCACCACAAAAAGATCATGACTGTATAGTTTAACAATACTCGCAGCTTCCTCAGCACTGCAGCCGTGTTGAGTTTCTGTAGTGTAGTGGTGATCACGTTTGTCTTACACGCAAAAGGTCCCCAGTTCGGAACTGAGCAGAAACATTTTCGAAACAAACCCAAACGTCTGACCACGATGGATGCAATCATTGACATTCCCCATTAACACAACACAATTTCTCAAAGTCCTATTTCTCTTGCACATTGTGTGCACAATGCCTTGCAATCGCTCCTCTTTCTTGTCCTGATGCTGCAGAAAGTTCCTCAAAACCTAGCACTTGCACTTCATTTGGCTCAGATTAGATTAGAAACCTGCAACACTAGCTTGCTAAGTCACAGCTGATCTAAGTCTCATTTCAGACGAGGCAAAAGCACATCAGCAATTCACTTTCGCCAGCTCCACATTCGTTGAGACAGGGGCACGCCGCAATATTTTAACCCGCACTGTCCAATTACTCGCTGCTAGCAGCAAGAGGGGTCTGCTGCCTCAATCAACAGGTTACTGGCCATCTCAGGGAGGTAAAATAGCACAACCCGGGCCAAATCTCCCCAGAAACCAAGCACAGGCTCAGCAAAACGTAGGCACATGATATCCGGGCCACTAAACCTCCGAGCAGCTCGAACAGAACACCCAAGTGACTGAAACTTTCTTTGAGTTGCAATGATGAATCTCCGGTGGAAACAAGTTTGGGGAAAATGCTCCTCCTGAACATTTCTTTTTGGGTAAAAGGGGCAAAAATCCTTTTCAATTTAACCACTGCTGCAGCAGATTCTTGGTGTCTTAAGCACCTTGACAACGCAGCTCTGAACATGCAGCCGCAATTATGACAAGGGGTAAAGGTTCATGACACGCAGAGGGGAAAAAGTTATTTAAGTTATGACATTCGCTCACAGACCTATTAGCGTTTTGTTCAGTCAGTAACAGAGACATACCTGGGTTTATTGATGCAGATTAACATAACTATTCAGCGTCACGCAGAGCCGCGAAGAGTACTTTGCCTCCCTTAAAGACGGACACAGCTGATTCTGTAACTGAAGCTAAGGAAACAGGCAGACGTGCCAAATTATCACTTTGTATTGTTCTTCATTTGGCGAGTAACAGGAAAATTAACAAGGTGGCGTTGAAAATGAGATGCACTGCGGCTCCGCTCAATATCAACCCGCTCCTTCATATTGAACTGAGGAAGACTATACATGAATAAAAGCAAAATACTGTGGATGCTGGAAATCTGAAATAAAAGCAAGAAATTCTGGAATTACTCAGCAGGTCTGGCAGCATCTGTGGAGAGAGAAGCAGAGTTAACATTTCGGCTCAGTGACCCTTCTTCAGAACTGGCAAATATTAGAAAAGTCAAAGGTTAGAAGCAAGTAAAGCGGGGGTGGAGCAAGAGATAACAAAGGAGAAGGTGTAGAGTGGGCAAGGCCACAGAATAGCTGACCAGAAGGTCATGGAGCAAAGGCAAACAATATGTTAATGGTGTGTTGAAAGACAAAGCATTAGTACAGATAGGACTGTTAACGGACTGAAAATTGAACAGCAGCAAGTACAAACATGAAAACAAAACAGTGGGTAAGTAAACTGAACAAACTAAGATGAAATAAAATAAACATACAAAAAAATGCAAAAAATGTAAAAAAGAAAAATAACAAAAAGTGAAAGTAAAATGGGGGGCCCGTCACGAACTGAAATTATTGAACTCAATATTCAGTCCGGCACGCTCTCGTGTGCAATGGTTAGCACCGCAGCCTCACAGCTCCAGCGACCCGGTTTCAATTCTGGGCACTGCCTGTGTGGTGTTTGCAAGTTCTCCCTGTGTCTGCGTGGGATTCCTCCGGGTGCTCCGGTTTCCTCCCACACGCCAAAGACTTGCTGGTTGATAGGTTAATTGGCCATTCCCAATTGCCCCTAGTAAAGGTAGGTGATAGGGAAATATAGGGAAGGTGGGGATGTGGTAGGAATATGGAATTCGTGTAGGATTAGTATAAATGGGTGGTCGATGGTCGGCACAGACTCGGTGGGCCGAAGGGCCTGTTTCAGTGCTGCATCACGAAACTAAACTAATCGGTCAACGAGATGCTGTTTTTCGAGCTTGCGTTGTTGTTCACTGGAACACTGCAGCAAGCCCAGGATAGAGATGTGAGCATGAGAGCAGCGGGGAGTCTTGAAATGGCAAGCAACCAGAAGCTCAGGGTCCAGCTTGCGGACTGAGCGGACGTGTTCCGCAAAGCGATCACCCAGTCTGCGTTTGGTCTCCCCAATAAACATGAATATACATTAATTGGATTTAGGCGCCAGTATGTTGCAAAACGAGAAGAAAGAAAGGCACAAATGGCATTAACACTGACTTTACAAATGATTCACTGAAAAATTCTTTCATTTGCTGGAAAAGATGAATATTGTGCATCTGAAAATAGGCACCATGAGATTGTGTTGCGTACTGACCTGTTTTCCTGTATTTGCCTGTCATCTATACAATTCAATTTGTGTTGGATATCGCTGAGAATCTCATTTCAAGATGCGGGCACAGATATTAATATAATCCTACTGAAAGTTTAATCCTGGAACAAATCCTGTGTGACGTGGATTGCAACGTTTAGAGGGCTGTGCAGCTAAGGTGAGGAAGACGGGAATGATGTGGTTGATGATTGCATGGAATGCATTGCAAACTTGGGTTACGTTGCTTGATTTCATTCTACACCTTGAAATTCAGAAGCAAGTGAGGCACCAGGTGGAAACCAACAGCTGTCTCTGTGGAAGCGGGGACATGGCTTCCTAATCTAACCATTTGAACTCTGAAAACATTCTGCTGGATCTGAACTGCCCTGTATACCAAGGCCAATTTGTATACTTTATAAAGTGGAATGCCCAGAACTATGCAGAGTACTCCAGGTGGGGTCTAACCAGGACATTATATAGCTGTAGCGAAGCTTCGCCCCCATTATTTAACTGCCTCTGTTACGCATTCTACTGCTCGGGTAATCACATTGTATGTTGCAAATCAGCAAAATAAGGACGCATTTGATAAAAATAAAGAGTTTAAAAGCACAAATATGCGTCAGTGCAATCAGTAAAAAATGAGAAATGAAATCCAGAATTGGCAAGAATCCCAAGTGGATGTCTTGGAGTGGTTGGGGAAGGGAATCTTTGTCAATGATGGCACACTGTGCATTGACACTGCAGCAGCTGCTCCACCTCTTACAAACTTAGTTTCTTAAGTGAGAGTTGACAAAAAAGGGAATTGGATAATTGCATGAAAGGAGAGGCAAACAAAAGCAGAGCGAAGGAAGTGGGCCCAACTGGCAAGTCTTTGAAAAAAGTGGCAATGGTACGATGGCCTGAATGGCCTGGCAATGTGTTGTGCACTGCTGAGCGTCCATTGCTGGGTCAATACCTCTGCAGCCTTGCGAAATGTCACAGTGGAATTGCATTTCAATGAAACAAGCACCACAAATAGATCATGACTGTATAGTTTAACAATACTCGCAGCTTCCTCAGCACTGCAATCGTGCTGAGTTTCTGTAGTGTAGTGGTGATCACGTTTGTCTAACACGCAAAAGGTCTCCAGTTCGAAACTGGGCAGAAACATTTTCGAAACAAACCCAAACTTCTGACCACGATATATGCAATCATTGACATTCCCCATTAACACAACACAATTTCTCAAAGTCCTATTTCTCTTGCACATTGTGTGCACAATGCCTTGCAATCGCTCCTCTTTCTTGTCCTGATGCTGCAGAAAGTTCCTCAAAACCTAGCACTTGCACTTCATTTGGCTCAGATTAGAATAGAAACCTGCAACACTAGCTTGCTGAGTAACAGCTGATCTAAGTCTCATTTCAGACGAGGCAAAAGCACATCAGCAATTCACTTTCGCCAGCTCCACATTCGTTGAGACAGGGGCACGCCGCAATATTTTGACCCGCACTGTCCAATTACTCGCTGCTAGCAGCAAGAGGGGTCTGCTGCCTCAATCAACAGGTTACTGGCCATCTCAGGGAGGTAAAATAGCACAACCCGGGCCAAATCTCCCCAGAAACCAAGCACAGGCTCAGCAAAACGTAGGCACATGATATCCGGGCCACTAAACCTCCGAGCAGCTCGAACAGAACACCCAAGTGACTGAAACTTTCTTTGAGTTGCAATGATGAATCTCCGGTGGAAACAAGTTTGGGGAAAATGCTCCTCCTGAACATTTCTTTTTGGGTAAAAGGGGCAAAAATCCTTTTCAATTTAACCACTGCTGCAGCAGATTCTTGGTGTCTTAAGCACCTTGACAACGCAGCTCTGAACATGCAGACGCAATTATGACAAGGGGTAAAGGTTCATGACACGCAGAGGGGAAAAAGTTATTTAAGTTATGACATTCGCTCACAGACCTATTAGCGTTTTGTTCAGTCAGTAACAGAGACATACCTGGGTTTATTGATGCAGATTAACATAACTATTCAGCGTCACGCAGAGCCGCGAAGAGTACTTTGCCTCCCTTAAAGACGGACACAGCTGATTCTGTAACTGAAGCTAAGGAAACAGGCAGACGTGCCAAATTATCACTTTGTATTGTTCTTCATTTGGCGAGTAACAGGAAAATTAACAAGGTGGCGTTGAAAATGAGATGCACTGCGGCTCCGCTCAATATCAACCCGCTCCTTCATATTGAACTGAGGAAGACTATACATGAATAAAAGCAAAATACTGTGGATGCTGGAAATCTGAAATAAAAGCAAGAAATTCTGGAATTACTCAGCAGGTCTGGCAGCATCTGTGGAGAGAGAAGCAGAGTTAACATTTCGGCTCAGTGACCCTTCTTCAGAACTGGCAAATATTAGAAAAGTCAAAGGTTAGAAGCAAGTAAAGCGGGGGTGGAGCAAGAGATAACAAAGGAGAAGGTGTAGAGTGGGCAAGGCCACAGAATCGCTGACCAGAAGGTCATGGAGCAAAGGCAAACAATATGTTAATGGTGTGTTGAAAGACAAAGCATTAGTACAGATAGGACTGTTAACGGACTGAAAATTGAACAGCAGCAAGTACAAACATGAAAACAAAACAGTGGGTAAGTAAACTGAACAAACTAAGATGAAATAAAATAAACATACAAAAAAATGTAAAAAATGTAAAAAAGAAAAATAACAAAAAGTGAAAGTAAAATGGGGGGCCCGTCACGAACTGAAATTATTGAACTCAATATTCAGTCCGGCACGCTCTCGTGTGCAATGGTTAGCACCGCAGCCTCACAGCTCCAGCGACCCGGTTTCAATTCTGGGCACTGCCTGTGTGGTGTTTGCAAGTTCTCCCTGTGTCTGCGTGGGATTCCTCCGGGTGCTCCGGTTTCCTCCCACATGCCAAAGACTTGCTGGTTGATAGGTTAATTGGCCATTCCCAATTGCCCCTAGTAAAGGTAGGTGATAGGGAAATATAGGGAAGGTGGGGATGTGGTAGGAATATGGAATTCGTGTAGGATTAGTATAAATGGGTGGTCGATGGTCGGCACAGACTCGGTGGGCCGAAGGGCCTGTTTCAGTGCTGCATCACGAAACTAAACTAATCGGTCAACGAGATGCTGTTTTTCGAGCTTGCGTTGTTGTTCACTGGAACACTGCAGCAAGCCCAGGATAGAGATGTGAGCATGAGAGCAGCGGGGAGTCTTGAAATGGCAAGCAACCAGAAGCTCAGGGTCCAGCTTGCGGACTGAGCGGGCGTGTTCCGCAAAGCGATCACCCAGTCTGCGTTTGGTCTCCCCAATAAACATGAATATACATTAATTGGATTTAGGCGCCAGTATGTTGCAAAACGAGAAGAAAGAAAGGCACAAATGGCATTAACACTGACTTTACAAATGATTCACTGAAAAATTCTTTCATTTGCTGGAAAAGATGAATATTGTGCATCTGAAAATAGGCACCATGAGATTGTGTTGCGTACTGACCTGTTTTCCTGTATTTGCCTGTCATCTATACAATTCAATTTGTGTTGGATATCGCTGAGAATCTCATTTCAAGATGCGGGCACAGATATTAATATAATCCTACTGAAAGTTTAATCCTGGAACAAATCCTGTGTGACGTGGATTGCAACGTTTAGAGGGCTGTGCAGCTAAGGTGAGGAAGACGGGAATGATGTGGTTGATGATTGCATGGAATGCATTGCAAACTTGGGTTACGTTGCTTGATTTCATTCTACACCTTGAAATTCAGAAGCAAGTGAGGCACCAGGTGGAAACCAACAGCTGTCTCTGTGGAAGCGGGGACATGGCTTCCTAATCTAACCATTTGAACTCTGAAAACATTCTGCTGGATCTGAACTGCCCTGTATACCAAGGCCAATTTGTATACTTTATAAAGTGGAATGCCCAGAACTATGCAGAGTACTCCAGGTGGGGTCGAACCAGGACATTATATAGCTGTAGCGAAGCTTCGCCCCCATTATTTAACTGCCTCTGTTACGCATTCTACTGCTCGGGTAATCACATTGTATGTTGCAAATCAGCAAAATAAGGACGCATTTGATAAAAATAAAGAGTTTAAAAGCACAAATATGCGTCAGTGCAATCAGTAAAAAATGAGAAATGAAATCAGGAACTTGGCAAGAATCCCAAGTGGATGTCTTGGAGTGGTTGGGGAAGGGAATCTTTGTCAATGATGGCACACTGTGCATTGACACTGCAGCAGCTGCTCCACCTCTTACAAACTTAGTTTCTTAAGTGAGAGTTGACAAAAAAGGGAATTGGATAATTGCATGAAAGGAGAGGCAAACAAAAGCAGAGCGAAGGAAGTGGGCCCAACTGGCAAGTCTTTGAAAAAAGTGGCAATGGTACGATGACCTCAATGGCCTGGCAATGTGTTGTGCACTGCTGAGCGTCCATTGCTGGGTCAATACCTCTGCAGCCTTGCGAAATGTCACAGTGGAATTGCATTTCAATGAAACAAGCACCACAAATAGATCATGACTGTATAGTTTAACAATACTCGCAGCTTCCTCAGCACTGCAATCGTGCTGAGTTTCTGTAGTGTAGTGGTGATCACGTTTGTTTAACACGCAAAAGGTCCCCAGTTCGAAACTGGGCAGAAACATTTTCGAAACAAACCCAAACTTCTGACCACGATATATGCAATCATTGACATTCCCCATTAACACAACACAATTTCTCAAAGTCCTATTTCTCTTGCACATTGTGTGCACAATGCCTTGCAATCGCTCCTCTTTCTTGTCCTGATGCTGCAGAAAGTTCCTCAAAACCTAGCACTTGCACTTCATTTGGCTCAGATTAGAATAGAAACCTGCAACACTAGATTGCTGAGTAACAGCTGATCTAAGTCTCATTTCAGACGAGGCAAAAGCACATCAGCAATTCACTTTCGCCAGCTCCACATTCGTTGAGACAGGGGCACGCCGCAATATTTTGACCCGCACTGTCCAATTACTCGCTGCTAGCAGCAAGAGGGGTCTGCTGCCTCAATCAACAGGTTACTGGCCATCTCAGGGAGGTAAAATAGCACAACCCGGGCCAAATCTCCCCAGAAACCAAGCACAGGCTCAGCAAAACGTAGGCACATGATATCCGGGTCACTAAACCTCCGAGCAGCTCGAACAGAACACCCTGAAACTTTCTTTGAGTTGCAATGATGAATCTCCGGTGGAAACAAGTTTGGGGAAAATGCTCCTCCTGAACATTTCTTTTTGGGTAAAAGGGGCAAAAATCCTTTTCAATTTAACCACTTCTGCAGCAGATTCTTGGTGTCTTAAGCACCTTGACAACGCAGCTCTGAACATGCAGCCGCAATTATGACAAGGGGTAAAGGTTCATGACACGCAGAGGGGAAAAAGTTATTTAAGTTATGACATTCGCTCACAGACCTATTAGCGTTTTGTTCAGTCAGCAACAGAGACATACCTGGGTTTATTGATGCAGATTAACATAACTATTCAGCGTCACGCAGAGCCGCGAAGAGTACTTTGCCTCCCTTAAAGACGGACACAGCTGATTCTGTAACTGAAGCTAAGGAAACAGGCAGACGTGCCAAATTATCACTTTGTATTGTTCTTCATTTGGCGAGTAACAGGAAAACTAACAAGGTGGCGTTGAAAATGAGATGCACTGCGGCTCCGCTCAATATCAACCCGATCCTTCATATTGAACTGAGGAAGAATATACATGAATAAAAGCAAAATACTGTGGATGCTGGAAATCTGAAATAAAAGCAAGAAATTCTGGAATTACTCAGCAGGTCTGGCAGCATCTGTGGAGAGAGAAGCAGAGTTAACATTTCGGCTCAGTGACCCTTCTTCAGAACTGGCAAATATTAGAAAAGTCAAAGGTTAGAAGCAAGTAAAGCGGGGGTGGAGCAAGAGATAACAAAGGAGAAGGTGTAGAGTGGGCAAGGCCACAGAATAGCTGACCAGAAGGTCATGGAGCAAAGGCAAACAATATGTTAATGGTGTGTTGAAAGACAAAGCATTAGTACAGATAGGACTGTTAACGGACTGAAAATTGAACAGCAGCAAGTACAAACATGAAAACAAAACAGTGGGTAAGTAAACTGAACAAACTAAGATGAAATAAAATAAACATACAAAAAAATGTAAAAAATGTAAAAAAGAAAAATAACAAAAAGTGAAAGTAAAATGGGGGGCCCGTCATGATCTGAAATTATTGATCTCAATGTTCATTCCGGCACGCTCTCGTGTGCAATGGTTAGCACCGCAGCCTCACAGCTCCAGCGACCCGGTTTCAATTCTGGGCACTGCCTGTGTGGTGTTTGCAAGTTCTCCCTGTGTCTGCGTGGGATTCCTCCGGGTGCTCCGGTTTCCTCCCACATGCCAAAGACTTGCTGGTTGATAGGTTAATTGGCCATTCCCAATTGCCCCGAGTAAAGGTAGGTGATAGGGAAATATAGGGAAGGTGGGGATGTGGTAGGAATATGGAATTCGTGTAGGATTAGTATAAATGGGTGGTCGATGGTCGGCACAGACTCGGTGGGCCGAAGGGCCTGTTTCAGTGCTGCATCACGAAACTAAACTAATCGGTCAACGAGATGCTGTTTTTCGAGCTTGCGTTGTTGTTCACTGGAACACTGCAGCAAGCCCAGGATAGAGATGTGAGCATGAGAGCAGCGGGGAGTCTTGAAATGGCAAGCAACCAGAAGCTCAGGGTCCTGCTTGCGGACTGAGCGGACGTGTTCCGCAAAGCGATCACCCAGTCTGCGTTTGGTCTCCCCAATAAACATGAATATACATTAATTGGATTTAGGCGCCAGTATGTTGCAAAACGAGAAGAAAGAAAGGCACAAATGGCATTAACACTGACTTTACAAATGATTCACTGAAAAATTCTTTCATTTGCTGGAAAAGATGAATATTGTGCATCTGAAAATGGGCACCATGGGATTGTGTTGCATACTGACCTGTTTTCCTGTATTTGCCTGTCATCTATACAATTCAATTTGTGTTGGATATCGCTGAGAATCTCATTTCAAGATGCGGGCACAGATATTAATATAATCCTACTGAAAGTTTAATCCTGGAACAAATCCTGTGTGACGTGGATTGCAACGTTTAGAGGGCTGTGCAGCTAAGGTGAGGAAGACGGGAATGATGTGGTTGATGATTGCATGGAATGCATTGCAAACTTGGGTTACGTTGCTTGATTTCATTCTACACCTTGAAATTCAGAAGCAAGTGAGGCACCAGGTGGAAACCAACAGCTGTCTCTGTGGAAGCGGGGACATGGCTTCCTAATCTAACCATTTGAACTCTGA
Organism: Heterodontus francisci; assembly: GCF_036365525.1. NCBI lineage: Eukaryota > Metazoa > Chordata > Chondrichthyes > Heterodontiformes > Heterodontidae > Heterodontus > Heterodontus francisci. The sequence goes on along the minus strand of NC_090392.1, from coordinate 38,039,499 downwards.
AAACATTCTGCTGGATCTGAACTGCCCTGTATACCAAGGCCAATTTGTATACTTTATAAAGTGGAATGCCCAGAACTATGCAGAGTACTCCAGGTGGGGTCTAACCAGGACATTATCTAGCTGTAGCGAAGCTTCGCCCCCATTATTTAACTGCCTCTGTTACGCATTCTACTGCTCGGGTAATCACATTGTATGTTGCAAATCAGCAAAATAAGGACGCATTTGATAAAAATAAAGAGTTTAAAAGCACAAATATGTGTCAGTGCAATCAGTAAATAATGAGAAATGAAATCCAGAACTTGGCAAGAATCCCAAGTGGATGTCTTGGAGTGGTTGGGGAAGGGAATCTTGTCAATGATGGCACACTGTGCATTGACACTGCAGCAGCTGCTGCACCTCTTCCAAACTTAGTTTCTTAAGTGAGAGTTTACAAAAAAGGGAATTGGATAATTGCATGAAAGGAGAGGCAAACAAAAGCAGAGCGAAGGAAGTGGGCCCAACTGGCAAGTCTTTGAAAAAAGTGGCAATGGTACGATGGCCTGAATGGCCTGGCAATGTGTTGTGCACTGCTGAGCGTCCATTGCTGGGTCAATACCTCTGCAGCCTTGCGAAATGTCACAGTGGAATTGCATTTCAATGAAACAAGCACCACAAAAAGATCATGACTGTATAGTTTAACAATACTCGCAGCTTCCTCAGCACTGCAGCCGTGTTGAGTTTCTGTAGTGTAGTGGTGATCACGTTTGTCTTACACGCAAAAGGTCCCCAGTTCGAAACTGGGCAGAAACATTTTCGAAACAAACCCAAACGTCTGACCACGATGGATGCAATCATTGACATTCCCCATTAACACAACACAATTTCTCAAAGTCCTATTTCTCTTGCACATTGTGTGCACAATGCCTTGCAATCGCTCCTCTTTCTTGTCCTGATGCTGCAGAAAGTTCCTCAAAACCTAGCACTTGCACTTCATTTGGCTCAGATTAGATTAGAAACCTGCAACACTAGCTTGCTAAGTCACAGCTGATCTAAGTCTCATTTCAGACGAGGCAAAAGCACATCAGCAATTCACTTTCGCCAGCTCCACATTCGTTGAGACAGGGGCACGCCGCAATATTTTAACCCGCACTGTCCAATTACTCGCTGCTAGCAGCAAGAGGGGTCTGCTGCCTCAATCAATAGGTTACTGGCCATCTCAGGGAGGTAAAATAGCACAACCCGGGCCGAATCTCCCCAGAAACCAAGCACAGGCTCAGCAAAACGTAGGCACATGATATCCGGGCCACTAAACCTCCGAGCAGCTCGAACAGAACACCCAAGTGACTGAAACTTTCTTTGAGTTGCAATGATGAATCTCCGGTGGAAACAAGTTTGGGGAAAATGCTCCTCCTGAACATTTCTTTTTGGGTAAAAGGGGCAAAAATCCTTTTCAATTTAACCACTGCTACAGCAGATTCTTGGTGTCTTAAGCACCTTGACAACGCAGCTCTGAACATGCAGCCGCAATTATGACAAGGGGTAAAGGTTCATGACACGCAGAGGGGAAAAAGTTATTTAAGTTATGACATTCGCTCACAGACCTATTAGCGTTTTGTTCAGTCAGTAACAGAGACATACCTGGGTTTATTGATGCAGATTAACATAACTATTCAGCGTCACGCAGAGCCGCGAAGAGTACTTTGCCTCCCTTAAAGACGGACACAGCTGATTCTGTAACTGAAGCTAAGGAAACAGGCAGACGTGCCAAATTATCACTTTGTATTGTTCTTCATTTGGCGAGCAACAGGAAAATTAACAAGGTGGCGTTGAAAATGAGATGCACTGCGGCTCCGCTCAATATCAACCCGCTCCTTCATATTGAACTGAGGAAGACTATACATGAATAAAAGCAAAATACTGTGGATGCTGGAAATCTGAAATAAAAGCAAGAAATTCTGGAATTACTCAGCAGGTCTGGCAGCATCTGTGGAGAGAGAAGCAGAGTTAACATTTCGGCTCAGTGACCCTTCTTCAGAACTGGCAAATATTAGAAAAGTCAAAGGTTAGAAGCAAGTAAAGCGGGGGTGGAGCAAGAGATAACAAAGGAGAAGGTGTAGAGTGGGCAAGGCCACAGAATAGCTGACCAGAAGGTCATGGAGCAAAGGCAAACAATATGTTAATGGTGTGTTGAAAGACAAAGCATTAGTACAGATAGGACTGTTAACGGACTGAAAATTGAACAGCAGCAAGTACAAACATGAAAACAAAACAGTGGGTAAGTAAACTGAACAAACTAAGATGAAATAAAATAAACATACAAAAAAATGCAAAAAATGTAAAAAAGAAAAATAACAAAAAGTGAAAGTAAAATGGGGGGCCCGTCACGAACTGAAATTATTGAACTCAATATTCAGTCCGGCACGCTCTCGTGTGCAATGGTTAGCACCGCAGCCTCACAGCTCCAGCGACCCGGTTTCAATTCTGGGCACTGCCTGTGTGGTGTTTGCAAGTTCTCCCTGTGTCTGCGTGGGATTCCTCCGGGTGCTCCGGTTTCCTCCCACATGCCAAAGACTTGCTGGTTGATAGGTTAATTGGCCATTCCCAATTGCCCCTAGTAAAGGTAGGTGATAGGGAAATATAGGGAAGGTGGGGATGTGGTAGGAATATGGAATTCGTGTAGGATTAGTATAAATGGGTGGTCGATGGTCGGCACAGACTCGGTGGGCCGAAGGGCCTGTTTCAGTGCTGCATCACGAAACTAAACTAATCGGTCAACGAGATGCTGTTTTTCGAGCTTGCGTTGTTGTTCACTGGAACACTGCAGCAAGCCCAGGATAGAGATGTGAGCATGAGAGCAGCGGGGAGTCTTGAAATGGCAAGCAACCAGAAGCTCAGGGTCCAGCTTGCGGACTGAGCGGACGTGTTCCGCAAAGCGATCACCCAGTCTGCGTTTGGTCTCCCCAATAAACATGAATATACATTAATTGGATTTAGGCGCCAGTATGTTGCAAAACGAGAAGAAAGAAAGGCACAAATGGCATTAACACTGACTTTACAAATGATTCACTGAAAAATTCTTTCATTTGCTGGAAAAGATGAATATTGTGCATCTGAAAATAGGCACCATGAGATTGTGTTGCGTACTGACCTGTTTTCCTGTATTTGCCTGTCATCTATACAATTCAATTTGTGTTGGATATCGCTGAGAATCTCATTTCAAGATGCGGGCACAGATATTAATATAATCCTACTGAAAGTTTAATCCTGGAACAAATCCTGTGTGACGTGGATTGCAACGTTTAGAGGGCTGTGCAGCTAAGGTGAGGAAGACGGGAATGATGTGGTTGATGATTGCATGGAATGCATTGCAAACTTGGGTTACGTTGCTTGATTTCATTCTACACCTTGAAATTCAGAAGCAAGTGAGGCACCAGGTGGAAACCAACAGCTGTCTCTGTGGAAGCGGGGACATGGCTTCCTAATCTAACCATTTGAACTCTGAAAACATTCTGCTGGATCTGAACTGCCCTGTATACCAAGGCCAATTTGTATACTTTATAAAGTGGAATGCCCAGAACTATGCAGAGTACTCCAGGTGGGGTCGAACCAGGACATTATATAGCTGTAGCGAAGCTTCGCCCCCATTATTTAACTGCCTCTGTTACGCATTCTACTGCTCGGGTAATCACATTGTATGTTGCAAATCAGCAAAATAAGGACGCATTTGATAAAAATAAAGAGTTTAAAAGCACAAATATGCGTCAGTGCAATCAGTAAAAAATGAGAAATGAAATCCAGAACTTGGCAAGAATCCTAAGTGGATGTCTTGGAGTGGTTGGGGAAGGGAATCTTTGTCAATGATGGCACACTGTGCATTGACACTGCAGCAGCTGCTCCACCTCTTACAAACTTAGTTTCTTAAGTGAGAGTTGACAAAAAAGGGAATTGGATAATTGCATGAAAGGAGAGGCAAACAAAAGCAGAGCGAAGGAAGTGGGCCCAACTGGCAAGTCTTTGAAAAAAGTGGCAATGGTACGATGGCCTGAATGGCCTGGCAATGTGTTGTGCACTGCTGAGCGTCCATTGCTGGGTCAATACCTCTGCAGCCTTGCGAAATGTCACAGTGGAATTGCATTTCAATGAAACAAGCACCACAAATAGATCATGACTGTATAGTTTAACAATACTCGCAGCTTCCTCAGCACTGCAATCGTGCTGAGTTTCTGTAGTGTAGTGGTGATCACGTTTGTCTAACACACAAAAGGTCTCCAGTTCGAAACTGGGCAGAAACATTTTCGAAACAAACCCAAACTTCTGACCACGATATATGCAATCATTGACATTCCCCATTAACACAACACAATTTCTCAAAGTCCTATTTCTCTTGCACATTGTGTGCACAATGCCTTGCAATCGCTCCTCTTTCTTGTCCTGATGCTGCAGAAAGTTCCTCAAAACCTAGCACTTGCACTTCATTTGGCTCAGATTAGAATAGAAACCTGCAACACTAGCTTGTTGAGTAACAGCTGATCTAAGTCTCATTTCAGACGAGGCAAAAGCACATCAGCAATTCACTTTCGCCAGCTCCACATTCGTTGAGACAGGGGCACGCCGCAATATTTTGACCCGCACTGTCCAATTACTCGCTGCTAGCAGCAAGAGGGGTCTGCTGCCTCAATCAACAGGTTACTGGCCATCTCAGGGAGGTAAAATAGCACAACCCGGGCCAAATCTCCCCAGAAACCAAGCACAGGCTCAGCAAAACGTAGGCACATGATATCCGGGCCACTAAACCTCCGAGCAGCTCGAACAGAACACCCAAGTGACTGAAACTTTCTTTGAGTTGCAATGATGAATCTCCGGTGGAAACAAGTTTGGGGAAAATGCTCCTCCTGAACATTTCTTTTTGGGTAAAAGGGGCAAAAATCCTTTTCAATTTAACCACTGCTGCAGCAGATTCTTGGTGTCTTAAGCACCTTGACAACGCAGCTCTGAACATGCAGCCGCAATTATGACAAGGGGTAAAGGTTCATGACACGCAGAGGGGAAAAAGTTATTTAAGTTATGACATTCGCTCACAGACCTATTAGCGTTTTGTTCAGTCAGTAACAGAGACATACCTGGGTTTATTGATGCAGATTAACATAACTATTCAGCGTCACGCAGAGCCGCGAAGAGTACTTTGCCTCCCTTAAAGACGGACACAGCTGATTCTGTAACTGAAGCTAAGGAAACAGGCAGACGTGCCAAATTATCACTTTGTATTGTTCTTCATTTGGCGAGTAACAGGAAAATTAACAAGGTGGCGTTGAAAATGAGATGCACTGCGGCTCCGCTCAATATCAACCCGCTCCTTCATATTGAACTGAGGAAGACTATACATGAATAAAAGCAAAATACTGTGGATGCTGGAAATCTGAAATAAAAGCAAGAAATTCTGGAATTACTCAGCAGGTCTGGCAGCATCTGTGGAGAGAGAAGCAGAGTTAACATTTCGGCTCAGTGACCCTTCTTCAGAACTGGCAAATATTAGAAAAGTCAAAGGTTAGAAGCAAGTAAAGCGGGGGTGGAGCAAGAGATAACAAAGGAGAAGGTGTAGAGTGAGCAAGGCCACAGAATAGCTGACCAGAAGGTCATGGAGCAAAGGCAAACAATATGTTAATGGTGTGTTGAAAGACAAAGCATTAGTACAGATAGGACTGTTAACGGACTGAAAATTGAACAGCAGCAAGTACAAACATGAAAACAAAACAGTGGGTAAGTAAACTGAACAAACTAAGATGAAATAAAATAAACATACAAAAAAATGCAAAAAATGTAAAAAAGAAAAATAACAAAAAGTGAAAGTAAGATGGGGGGCCCGTCACGAACTGAAATTATTGAACTCAATATTCAGTCCGGCACGCTCTCGTGTGCAATGGTTAGCACCGCAGCCTCACAGCTCCAGCGACCCGGTTTCAATTCTGGGCACTGCCTGTGTGGTGTTTGCAAGTTCTCCCTGTGTCTGCGTGGGATTCCTCCGGGTGCTCCGGTTTCCTCCCACATGCCAAAGACTTGCTGGTTGATAGGTTAATTGGCCATTCCCAATTGCCCCTAGTAAAGGTAGGTGATAGGGAAATATAGGGAAGGTGGGGATGTGGTAGGAATATGGAATTCGTGTAGGATTAGTATAAATGGGTGGTCGATGGTCGGCACAGACTCGGTGGGCCGAAGGGCCTGTTTCAGTGCTGCATCACGAAACTAAACTAATCGGTCAACGAGATGCTGTTTTTCGAGCTTGCGTTGTTGTTCACTGGAACACTGCAGCAAGCCCAGGATAGAGATGTGAGCATGAGAGCAGCGGGGAGTCTTGAAATGGCAAGCAACCAGAAGCTCAGGGTCCAGCTTGCGGACTGAGCGGACGTGTTCCGCAAAGCGATCACCCAGTCTGCGTTTGGTCTCCCCAATAAACATGAATATACATTAATTGGATTTAGGCGCCAGTATGTTGCAAAACGAGAAGAAAGAAAGGCACAAATGGCATTAACACTGACTTTACAAATGATTCACTGAAAAATTCTTTCATTTGCTGGAAAAGATGAATATTGTGCATCTGAAAATAGGCACCATGAGATTGTGTTGCGTACTGACCTATTTTCCTGTATTTGCCTGTCATCTATACAATTCAATTTGTGTTGGATATCGCTGAGAATCTCATTTCAAGATGCGGGCACAGATATTAATATAATCCTACTGAAAGTTTAATCCTGGAACAAATCCTGTGTGACGTGGATTGCAACGTTTAGAGGGCTGTGCAGCTAAGGTGAGGAAGACGGGAATGATGTGGTTGATGATTGCATGGAATGCATTGCAAACTTGGGTTACGTTGCTTGATTTCATTCTACACCTTGAAATTCAGAAGCAAGTGAGGCACCAGGTGGAAACCAACAGCTGTCTCTGTGGAAGCGGGGACATGGCTTCCTAATCTAACCATTTGAACTCTGAAAACATTCTGCTGGATCTGAACTGCCCTGTATACCAAGGCCAATTTGTATACTTTATAAAGTGGAATGCCCAGAACTATGCAGAGTACTCCAGGTGGGGTCTAACCAGGACATTATATAGCTGTAGCGAAGCTTCGCCCCCATTATTTAACTGCCTCTGTTACGCATTCTACTGCTCGGGTAATCACATTGTATGTTGCAAATCAGCAAAATAAGGACGCATTTGATAAAAATAAAGAGTTTAAAAGCACAAATATGCGTCAGTGCAATCAGTAAAAAATGAGAAATGAAATCCAGAACTTGGCAAGAATCCCAAGTGGATGTCTTGGAGTGGTTGGGGAAGGGAATCTTTGTCAATGATGGCACACTGTGCATTGACACTGCAGCAGCTGCTCCACCTCTTACAAACTTAGTTTCTTAAGTGAGAGTTGACAAAAAAGGGAATTGGATAATTGCATGAAAGGAGAGGCAAACAAAAGCAGAGCGAAGGAAATGGGCCCAACTGGCAAGTCTTTGAAAATACTGGCAATGGTACGATGGCCTCAATGGCCTGGCAATGTGTTGTGCACTGCTGAGCGTCCATTGCTGGATCAATACCTCTGCAGCCTTGCAAAATGTCACAGTGGAATTGCATTTCAATGAAACAAGCACCACAAATAGATCCTGACTGTATAGTTTAACAATACTCGCAGCTTCCTCAGATCTGCAACCGTGCTGAGTTTCTGTAGTGTAGTGGTGATCACGTTTGACTAACACGCAAAAGGTCCCCAGTTCGAAACTGGGCAGAAACATTTTCGAAACAAACCCAAACTTCTGACCACGATATATGCAATCATTGACATTCCCCATGAACACAACACAATTTCTCAAAGTCCTATTTCTCTTGCACATTGTGTGCACAATGCCTTGCAATCGCTCCTCTTTCTTGTCCTGATGCTGCAGAAAGTTCCTCAAAACCTAGCACTTGCACTTCATTTGGCTCAGATTAGAATAGAAACCTGCAACACTAGCTTGCTGAGTAACAGCTGATCTAAGTCTCATTTCAGACGAGGCAAAAGCACATCAGCAATTCACTTTCGCCAGCTCCACATTCGTTGAGACACGGGCACGCCGCAATATTTTGACCCGCACTGTCCAATTACTCGCTGCTAGCAGCAAGAGGGGTCTGCTGCCTCAATCAACAGGCTACTGGCCATCTCAGGGAGGTAAAATAGCACAACCCGGGCCAAATCTCCCCAGAAACCAAGCACAGACTCAGCAAAACGTAGGCACATGATATTCGGGCCACTAAACCTCCGAGCAGCTCGAACAGAACACCCTGAAACTTTCTTTGAGTTGCAATGATGAATCTCCGGTGGAAACAAGTTTGGGGAAAATGCTCCTCCTGAACATTTCTTTTTGGGTAAAAGGGGCAAAAATCCTTTTCAATTTAACCACTTCTGCAGCAGATTCTTGGTGTCTTAAGCACCTTGACAACGCAGCTCTGAACATGCAGCCGCAATTATGACAAGGGGTAAAGGTTCATGACACGCAGAGGGGAAAAAGTTATTTAAGTTATGACATTCGCTCACAGACCTATTAGCGTTTTGTTCAGTCAGCAACAGAGACATACCTGGGTTTATTGATGCAGATTAACATAACTATTCAGCGTCACGCAGAGCCGCGAAGAGTACTTTGCCTCCCTTAAAGACGGACACAGCTGATTCTGTAACTGAAGCTAAGGAAACAGGCAGACGTGCCAAATTATCACTTTGTATTGTTCTTCATTTGGCGAGTAACAGGAAAACTAACAAGGTGGCGTTGAAAATGAGATGCACTGCGGCTCCGCTCAATATCAACCCGCTCCTTCATATTGAACTGAGGAAGACTATACATGAATAAAAGCAAAATACTGTGGATGCTGGAAATCTGAAATAAAAGCAAGAAATTCTGGAATTACTCAGCAGGTCTGGCAGCATCTGTGGAGAGAGAAGCAGAGTTAACATTTCGGCTCAGTGACCCTTCTTCAGAACTGGCAAATATTAGAAAAGTCAAAGGTTAGAAGCAAGTAAAGCGGGGGTGGAGCAAGAGATAACAAAGGAGAAGGTGTAGAGTGGGCAAGGCCACAGAATAGCTGACCAGAAGGTCATGGAGCAAAGGCAAACAATATGTTAATGGTGTGTTGAAAGACAAAGCATTAGTACAGATAGGACTGTTAACGGACTGAAAATTGAACAGCAGCAAGTACAAACATGAAAACAAAACAGTGGGTAAGTAAACTGAACAAACTAAGATGAAATAAAATAAACATACAAAAAAATGCAAAAAATGTAAAAAAGAAAAATAACAAAAAGTGAAAGTAAAATGTGGGGCCCGTCACGAACTGAAATTATTGAACTCAATATTCAGTCCGGCACGCTCTCGTGTGCAATGGTTAGCACCGCAGCCTCACAGCTCCAGCGACCCGGTTTCAATTCTGGGCACTGCCTGTGTGGTGTTTGCAAGTTCTCCCTGTGTCTGCGTGGGATTCCTCCGGGTGCTCCGGTTTCCTCCCACATGCCAAAGACTTGCTGGTTGATAGGTTAATTGGCCATTCCCAATTGCCCCTAGTAAAGGTAGGTGATAGGGAAATATAGGGAAGGTGGGGATGTGGTAGGAATATGGAATTCGTGTAGGATTAGTATAAATGGGTGGTCGATGGTCGGCACAGACTCGGTGGGCCGAAGGGCCTGTTTCAGTGCTGCATCACGAAACTAAACTAATCGGTCAACGAGATGCTGTTTTTCGAGCTTGCGTTGTTGTTCACTGGAACACTGCAGCAAGCCCAGGATAGAGATGTGAGCATGAGAGCAGCGGGGAGTCTTGAAATGGCAAGCAACCAGAAGCTCAGGGTCCAGCTTGCGGACTGAGCGGACGTGTTCCGCAAAGCGGTCACCCAGTCTGCGTTTGGTCTCCCCAATAAACATGAATATACATTAATTGGATTTAGGCGCCAGTATGTTGCAAAACGAGAAGAAAGAAAGGCACAAATGGCATTAACACTGACTTTACAAATGATTCACTGAAAAATTCTTTCATTTGCTGGAAAAGATGAATATTGTGCATCTGAAAATAGGCACCATGGGATTGTGTTGCATACTGACCTGTTTTCCTGTATTTGCCTGTCATCTATACAATTCAATTTGTGTTGGATATCGCTGAGAATCTCATTTCAAGATGCGGGCACAGATATTAATATAATCCTACTGAAAGTTTAATCCTGGAACAAATCCTGTGTGACGTGGATTGCAACGTTTAGAGGGCTGTGCAGCTAAGGTGAGGAAGACGGGAATGATGTGGTTGATGATTGCATGGAATGCATTGCAAACTTGGGTTACGTTGCTTGATTTCATTCTACACCTTGAAATTCAGAAGCAAGTGAGGCACCAGGTGGAAACCAACAGCTGTCTCTGTGGAAGCGGGGACATGGCTTCCTAATCTAACCATTTGAACTCTGAAAACATTCTGCTGGATCTGAACTGCCCTGTATACCAAGGCCAATTTGTATACTTTATAAAGTGGAATGCCCAGAACTATGCAGAGCACTCCAGGTGGGGTCTAACCAGGACATTATATAGCTGTAGCGAAGCTTCGCCCCCATTATTTAACTGCCTCTGTTACGCATTCTACTGCTCGGGTAATCACATTGTATGTTGCAAATCAGCAAAATAAGGACGCATTTGATAAAAATAAAGAGTTTAAAAGCACAAATATGTGTCAGTGCTATCAGTAAATAATGAGAAATGAAATCCAGAACTTGGCAAGAATCCCAAGTGGATGTCTTGGAGTGGTTGGGGAAGGGAATCTTGTCAATGATGGCACACTGTGCATTGACACTGCAGCAGCTGCTGCACCTCTTCCAAACTTAGTTTCTTAAGTGAGAGTTTACAAAAAAGGGAATTGGATAATTGCATGAAAGGAGAGGCAAACAAAAGCAGAGCGAAGGAAGTGGGCCCAACTGGCAAGTCTTTGAAAAAAGTGGCAATGGTACGATGGCCTGAATGGCCTGGCAATGTGTTGTGCACTGCTGAGCGTCCATTGCTGGGTCAATACCTCTGCAGCCTTGCGAAATGTCACAGTGGAATTGCATTTCAATGAAACAAGCACCACAAATAGATCTTGACTGTATAGTTTAACAATACTTGCAGCTTCCTCAGCACTGCAATCGTGTTGAGTTTCTGTAGTGTAGTGGTGATCACGTTTGTCTCACACGCAAAAGGTCCCCAGTTCGAAACTGGGCAGAAACATTTTCGAAACAAACCCAAACGTCTGACCACGATGGAGGCAATCATTGACATTCCCCATTAACACAACACAATTTCTCAAAGTCCTATTTCTCTTGCACATTGTGTGCACAATGCCTTGCAATCGCTCCTCTTTCTAGTCCTGATGCTGCAGAAAGTTCCTCAAAACCTAGCACTTGCACTTCATTTGGCTCAGATTAGATTAGAAACCTGCAACACTAGCTTGCTAAGTCACAGCTGATCTAAGTCTCATTTCAGACGAGGCAAAAGCACATCAGCAATTCACTTTCGCCAGCTCCACATTCGTTGAGACAGGGGCACGCCGCAATATTTTAACCCGCACTGTCCAATTACTCGCTGCTAGCAGCAAGAGGGGTCTGCTGCCTCAATCAACAGGTTACTGGCCATCTCAGGGAGGTAAAATAGCACAACCCGGGCAAAATCTCCCCAGAAACCAAGCACAGGCTCAGCAAAACGTAGGCACATGATATCCGGGCCACTAAACCTCCGAGCAGCTCGAACAGAACACCCAAGTGACTGAAACTTTCTTTGAGTTGCAATGATGAATCTCCGGTGGAAACAAGTTTGGGGAAAATGCTCCTCCTGAACATTTCTTTTTGGGTAAAAGGAGCAAAAATCCTTTTCAATTTAACCACTGCTGCGGCAGATTCTTGGTGTCTTAAGCACCTTGAAAACGCAGCTCTTAACATGCAGCCGCAATTATGACAAGGGGTAAAGGTTCATGACACGCAGAGGGGAAAAAGTTATTTAAGTTATGACATTCGCTCACAGACCTATTAGCGTTTTGTTCAGTCAGTAACAGAGACATACCTGGGTTTATTGATGCAGATTAACATAACTATTCAGCGTCACGCAGAGCTCGAAGAGTACTTTGCCTCCCTTAAAGACGGACACAGCTGATTCTGTAACTGAAGCTAAGGAAACAGGCAGACGTGCCAAATTATCACTTTGTATTGTTCTTCATTCGGCGAGTAACAGGAAAACTAACAAGGTGGCGTTGAAAATGAGATGCACTGCGGCTCCGCTCAATATCAACCCGCTCCTTCATATTGAACTGAGGAAGAATATACATGAATAAAAGCAAAATACTGTGGATGCTGGAAATCTGAAATAAAAGCAAGAAATTCTGGAATTACTCAGCAGGTCTGGCAGCATCTGTGGAGAGAGAAGCAGAGTTAACATTTCGGCTCAGTGACCTTTCTTCAGAACTGGCAAATATTAGAAAAGTCAAAGGTTAGAAGCAAGTAAAGCGGGGGTGGAGCAAGAGATAACAAAGGAGAAGGTGCAGATTGGGCAAGGCCACAGAATAGCTGACCAGAAGGTCATGGAGCAAAGGCAAACAATATGTTAATGGTGTGTTGAAAGACAAAGCATTATTACAGATAGGACTGTTAACGGATTGAAAATTGAACAGCAGCAAGTACAAACATGAAAACAAAACAGTGGGTAAGTAAACTGAACAAACTAAGATGAAATAAAATAAACATACAAAAAAATGTAAAAAATGTAAAAAAGAAAAATAACAAAAAGTGAAAGTAAAATGGGGGGCCCGTCATGATCTGAAATTATTGAACTCAAAGTTCAGTCCGGCACGCTCTCGTGTGCAATGGTTCGCACCGCAGCCTCACAGCTCCAGCGACCCGGTTTCAATTCTGGGCACTGCCTGTGTGGTGTTTGCAAGTTCTCCCTGTGTCTGCGTGGGATTCCTCCGGGTGCTCCGGTTTCCTCCCACATGCCAAAGACTTGCTGGTTGATAGGTTAATTGGCCATTCCCAATTGCCCCTAGTAAAGGTAGATGGTAGGGAAATATAGGGAAGGTGGGGATGTGGTAGGAATATGGAATTCGTGTAGGATTAGTATAAATGGGTGGTCGATGGTCGGCACAGACTCGGTGGGCCGAAGGGCCTGTTTCAGTGCTGCATCACGAAACTAAACTAATCGGTCAACGAGATGCTGTTTTTCGAGCTTGCGTTGTTGTTCACTGGAACACTGCAGCAAGCCCAGGATAGAGATGTAAGCATGAGAGCAGCGGGGAGTCTTGAAATGGCAAGCAACCAGAAGCTCAGGGTCCTGCTTGCGGACTGAGCGGACGTGTTCCGCAAAGCGATCACCCAGTCTGCGTTTGGTCTCCCCAATAAACATGAATATACATTAATTGGATTTAGGCGCCAGTATGTTGCAAAACGAGAAGAAAGAAAGGCACAAATGGCATTAACACTGACTTTACAAATGATTCACTGAAAAATTCTTTCATTTGCTGGAAAAGATGAATATTGTGCATCTGAAAATAGGCACCATGGGATTGTGTTGCATACTGACCTGTTTTCCTGTATTTGCCTGTCATCTATACAATTCAATTTGTGTTGGATATCGCTGAGAATCTCATTTCAAGATGCGGGCACAGATATTAATATAATCCTACTGAAAGTTTAATCCTGGAACAAATCCTGTGTGACGTGGATTGCAACGTTTAGAGGGCTGTGCAGCTAAGGTGAGGAAGACGGGAATGATGTGGTTGATGATTGCATGGAATGCATTGCAAACTTGGGTTACGTTGCTTGATTTCATTCTACACCTTGAAATTCAGAAGCAAGTGAGGCACCAGGTGGAAACCAACAGCTGTCTCTGTGGAAGCGGGGACATGGCTTCCTAATCTAACCATTTGAACTCTGAAAACATTCTGCTGGATCTGAACTGCCCTGTATACCAAGGCCAATTTGTATACTTTATAAAGTGGAATGCCCAGAACTATGCAGAGCACTCCAGGTGGGGTCTAACCAGGACATTATATAGCTGTAGCGAAGCTTCGCCCCCATTATTTAACTGCCTCTGTTACGCATTCTACTGCTCGGGTAATCACATTGTATGTTGCAAATCAGCAAAATAAGGACGCATTTGATAACAATAAAGAGTTTAAAAGCACAAATATGTGTCAGTGCAATCAGTAAATAATGAGAAATGAAATCCAGAACTTGGCAAGAATCCCAAGTGGATGTCTTGGAGTGGTTGGGGAAGGGAATCTTGTCAATGATGGCACACTGTGCATTGACACTGCAGCAGCTGCTGCACCTCTTCCAAACTTAGTTTCTTAAGTGAGAGTTTACAAAAAAGGGAATTGGATAATTGCATGAAAGGAGAGGCAAACAAAAGCAGAGCGAAGGAAGTGGGCCCAACTGGCAAGTCTTTGAAAAAAGTGGCAATGGTACGATGGCCTGAATGGCCTGGCAATGTGTTGTGCACTGCTGAGCGTCCATTGCTGGGTCAATACCTCTGCAGCCTTGCGAAATGTCACAGTGGAATTGCATTTCAATGAAACAAGCACCACAAATAGATCTTGACTGTATAGTTTAACAATACTTGCAGCTTCCTCAGGACTGCAACCGTGTTGAGTTTCTGTAGTGTAGTGGTGATCACGTTTGTCTAACACGCAAAAGGTCCCCAGTTCGAAACTGGGCAGAAACATTTTCGAAACAAACCCAAACTTCTGACCACGATATATGCAATCATTGACATTCCCCATTAACACAACACAATTTCTCAAAGTCATATTTCTCTTGCACATTGTGTGCACAATGCCTTGCAATCGCTCCTCTTTCTAGTCCTGATGCTGCAGAAAGTTCCTCAAAACCTAGCACTTGCACTTCATTTGGCTCAGATTAGAATAGAAACCTGCAACACTAGCTTGCTAAGTCACAGCTGATCTGAGTCTCATTTCAGACGAGGCAAAAGCACATCAGCAATTCACTTTCGCCAGCTCCACATTCGTTGAGACAGGGGCACGCCGCAATATTTTAACCCGCACTGTCCAATTACTCGCTGTCAGCAGCAAGAGGGGTCTGCTGCCTCAATCAACAGGTTACTGGCCATCTCAGGGAGGTAAAATAGCACAACCCGGGCAAAATCTCCCCAGAAACCAAGCACAGGCTCAGCAAAACGTAGGCACATGATATCCGGGCCACTAAACCTCCGAGCAGCTCGAACAGAACACCCAAGTGACTGAAACTTTCTTTGAGTTGCAATGATGAATCTCCGGTGGAAACAAGTTTGGGGAAAATGCTCCTCCTGAACATTTCTTTTTGGGTAAAAGGAGCAAAAATCCTTTTCAATTTAACCACTGCTGCGGCAGATTCTTGGTGTCTTAAGCACCTTGAAAACGCAGCTCTTAACATGCAGCCGCAATTATGACAAGGGGTAAAGGTTCATGACACGCAGAGGGGAAAAAGTTATTTAAGTTATGACATTCGCTCACCGACCTATTAGCGTTTTGTTCAGTCAGTAACAGAGACATACCTGGGTTTATTGATGCAGATTAACATAACTATTCAGCGTCACGCAGAGCTCGAAGAGTACTTTGCCTCCCTTAAAGACGGACACAGCTGATTCTGTAACTGAAGCTAAGGAAACAGGCAGACGTGCCAAATTATCACTTTGTATTGTTCTTCATTCGGCGAGTAACAGGAAAACTAACAAGGTGGCGTTGAAAATGAGATGCACTGCGGCTCCGCTCAATATCAACCCGCTCCTTCATATTGAACTGAGGAAGAATATACATGAATAAAAGCAAAATACTGTGGATGCTGGAAATCTGAAATAAAAGCAAGAAATTCTGGAATTACTCAGCAGGTCTGGCAGCATCTGTGGAGAGAGAAGCAGAGTTAACATTTCGGCTCAGTGACCCTTCTTCAGAACTGGCAAATATTAGAAAAGTCAAAGGTTAGAAGCAAGTAAAGCGGGGGTGGAGCAAGAGATAACAAAGGAGAAGGTGCAGATTGGGCAAGGCCACAGAATAGCTGACCAGAAGGTCATGGAGCAAAGGCAAACAATATGTTAATGGTGTGTTGAAAGACAAAGCATTATTACAGATAGGACTGTTAACGGATTGAAAATTGAACAGCAGCAAGTACAAACATGAAAACAAAACAGTGGGTAAGTAAACTGAACAAACTAAGATGAAATAAAATAAACATACAAAAAAATGTAAAAAATGTAAAAAAGAAAAATAACAAAAAGTGAAAGTAAAATGGGGGGCCCGTCATGATCTGAAATTATTGAACTCAATGTTCAGTCCGGCACGCTCTCGTGTGCAATGGTTTGCACCGCAGCCTCACAGCTCCAGCGACCCGGTTTCAATTCTGGGCACTGCCTGTGTGGTGTTTGCAAGTTCTCCCTGTGTCTGCGTGGGATTCCTCCGGGTGCTCCGGTTTCCTCCCACATGCCAAAGACTTGCTGGTTGATAGGTTAATTGGCCATTCCCAATTGCCCCTAGTAAAGGTAGGTGGTAGGGAAATATAGGGAAGGTGGGGATGTGGTAGGAATATGGAATTCGTGTAGGATTAGTATAAATGGGTGGTCGATGGTCGGCACAGACTCGGTGGGCCGAAGGGCCTGTTTCAGTGCTGCATCACGAAACTAAACTAATCGGTCAACGAGATGCTGTTTTTCGAGCTTGCGTTGTTGTTCACTGGAACACTGCAGCAAGCCCAGGATAGAGATGTAAGCATGAGAGCAGCGGGGAGTCTTGAAATGGCAAGCAACCAGAAGCTCAGGGTCCAGCTTGCGGACTGAGCGGACGTGTTCCGCAAAGCGATCACCCAGTCTGCGTTTGGTCTCCCCAATAAACATGAATATACATTAATTGGATTTAGGCGCCAGTATGTTGCAAAACGAGAAGAAAGAAAGGCACAAATGGCATTAACACTGACTTTACAAATGATTCACTGAAAAATTCTTTCATTTGCTGGAACAGATGAATATTGTGCATCTGAAAATAGGCACCATGGGATTGTGTTGCATACTGACCTGTTTTCCTGTATTTGCCTGTCATCTATACAATTCAATTTGTGTTGGATATCGCTGAGAATCTCATTTCAAGATGCGGGCACAGATATTAATATAATCCTACTGAAAGTTTAATCCTGGAACAAATCCTGTGTGACGTGGATTGCAACGTTTAGAGGGCTGTGCAGCTAAGGTGAGGAAGACGGGAATGATGTGGTTGATGATTGCATGGAAAGCATTGCAAACTTGGGTTACGTTGCTTGATTTCATTCTACACCTTGAAATTCAGAAGCAAGTGAGGCACCAGGTGGAAACCAACAGCTGTCTCTGTGGAAGCGGGGACATGGCTTCCTAATCTAACCATTTGAACTCTGAAAACATTCTGCTGGATCTGAACTGCCCTGTATACCAAGGCCAATTTGTATACTTTATAAAGTGGAATGCCCAGAACTATGCAGAGCACTCCAGGTGGGGTCTAACCAGGACATTATATAGCTGTAGCGAAGCTTCGCCCCCATTATTTAACTGCCTCTGTTACGCATTCTACTGCTCGGGTAATCACATTGTATGTTGCAAATCAGCAAAATAAGGACGCATTTGATAAAAATAAAGAGTTTTTCTTTTGGGCCTCCTTATCTCGAGAGACAATGGATACGCGCCTGGAGGTGGTCAGTGGTTTGTGAAGCAGCGCCTGGAGTGGCTATAAAGGCCAATTCTGGAGTAACAGGCTCTTCCACAGGTGCTGCAGAGAAATTTGTTTGTTGGGGCTGTTGCACAGTTGGCTCTCCCCTTGCGCCTCTGTCTTTTTTCCTGCCAACTACTAAGTCTCTTCGACTCGCCACAATTTAGCCCTGTCTTTATGGCTGCCCGCCAGCTCTGGCGAATGCTGGCAACTGACTCCCACGACTTGTGATCAATGTCACACGATTTCATGTCGCGTTTGCAGACGTCTTTATAACGGAGACATGGACGGCCGGTGGGTCTGATACCAGTGGCGAGCTCGCTGTACAATGTGTCTTTGGGGATCCTGCCATCTTCCATGCGGCTCACATGGCCAAGCCATCTCAAGCGCCGCTGACTCAGTAGTGTGTATAAGCTGGGGATGTTGGCCGCTTCAAGGACTTCTGTGTTGGAGATATAGTCCTGCCACCTGATGCCAAGTATTCTCCGAAGGCAGCGAAGATGGAATGAATTGAGACGTCGCTCTTGGCTGGCATACGTTGTCCAGGCCTCGCTGCCGTAGAGCAAGGTGCTGAGGACACAGGCCTGATACACTCGGACTTTTGTGTTCCGTGTCAGTGCGCCATTTTCCCACACTCTCTTGGCCAGTCTGAACATAGCAGTGGAAGCCTTGCCCATGCGCTTGTTGATTTCTGCATCTAGAGACAGGTTACTTGTGATAGTTGAGCCTAGGTAGGTGAACTCTTGAACCACTTCCAGAGCGTGGTCGCCAATATTGATGGATGGAGCATTTCTGACATCCTGCCCCATGATGTTCGTTTTCTTGAGGCTGATGGTTAGGCCAAATTCATTGCAGGCAGACGCAAACCTGTCGATGAGACTCTGCAGGCATTCTTCAGTGTGAGATGTTAAAGCAGCATCGTCAGCAAAGAGGAGTTCTCTGATGAGGACTTTCCGTACTTTGGACTTCGCTCTTAGACGGGCAAGGTTGAACAACCTGCCCCCTGATCTTGTGTGGAGGAAAATTCCTTCTTCAGAGGATTTGAACGCATGTGAAAGCAGCAGGGAGAAGAAAATCCCAAAAAGTGTGGGTGCGAGAACACAGCCCTGTTTCACACCACTCAGGATAGGAAAGGGCTCTGATGAGGAGCCACCATGTTGAATTGTGCCTTTCATATTGTCATGGAATGAGGTGATGATACTTAGTAGCTTTGGTGGACATCCGATCTTTTCTAGTAGTCTGAAGAGACCACGTCTGCTGACGAGGTCAAAGGCTTTGGTGAGATCAATGAAAGCAATGTAGAGGGGCATCTGTTGTTCACGGCATTTCTCCTGTATCTGACGAAGGGAGAACAGCATGTCAATAGTCGATCTCTCTGCACGAAAGCCACACTGTGCCTCAGGGTAGACGCGCTCGGCCAGCTTCTGGAGCCTGTTCAGAGCGACTCGAGCAAAGACTTTCCCCACTATGCTGAGCAGGGAGATTCCACGGTAGTTGTTGCAGTCACCGCGGTCGCCTTTGTTTTTATAGAGGGTGATGATGTTGGCATCGCGCATGTCCTCGGGTACTGCTCCCTCGTCCCAGCACAGGCATAGCAGTTCATGTAGTGCTGAGAGTATAGCAGGCTTGGCACTCTTGATTATTTCAGGGGTAATGCTGTCCTTCCCAGGGGCTTTTCCGCTGGCTAGGGAATCAATGGCATCACTGAGTTCCGATTTGGTTGGCTGTATGTCCAGCTCATCCATGACTGGTAGAGGCTGGGCTGCATTGAGGGCAGTCTCAGTGACAGCATTCTCCCTGGAGTACAGTTCTAGGTAGTGCTCAACCCAGCGGTCCATCTGTTTGCGTTGGTCAGTGATTATGTCCCCCGATTTAGATTTGAGGGGGGTGATCTTCTTGATGGTTGGCCCAAGAGCTCTCTTCATGCCATCATACATTCCTCTGATGTTTCCGGTGTCTGAGGCCAGCTGAATATGACTGCATAGGTGTTGCCAGTAGTCGTTTGCGCAACGCCTAGCTGTTCTTTGTGCAGTACTTCTGGCTGCTTTAAGTGCTGCGGATGTTAAATCGCTGGGGGCTTTCTTGTAGTTCAAAAAGCACAAATATGTGTCAGTGCAATCAGTAAATAATGAGAAATGAAATCCAGAACTTGGCAAGAATCCCAAGTGGATGTCTTGGAGTGGTTGGGGAAGGGAATCTTGTCAATGATGGCACACTGTGCATTGACACTGCAGCAGCTGCTGCACCTCTTCCAAACTTAGTTTCTTAAGTGAGAGTTTACAAAAAAGGGAATTGGATAATTGCATGAAAGGAGAGGCAAACAAAAGCAGAGCGAAGGAAGTGGGCCCAACTGGCAAGTCTTTGAAAAAAGTGGCAATGGTACGATGGCCTGAATGGCCTGGCAATGTGTTGTGCACTGCTGAGCGTCCATTGCTGGGTCAATACCTCTGCAGCCTTGCGAAATGTCACAGTGGAATTGCATTTCAATGAAACAAGCACCACAAATAGATCTTGACTGTATAGTTTAACAATACTTGCAGCTTCCTCAGCACTGCAACCGTGTTGAGTTTCTGTAGTGTAGTGGTGATCACGTTTGTCTAACACGCAAAAGGTCCCCAGTTCGAAACTGCGCAGAAACATTTTCGAAACAAACCCAAACTTCTGACCACGATATATGCAATCATTGACATTCCCCATTAACACAACACAATTTCTCAAAGTCCTATTTCTCTTGCACATTGTGTGCACAATGCCTTGCAATCGCTCCTCTTTCTAGTCCTGATGCTGCAGAAAGTTCCTCAAAACCTAGCACTTGCACTTCATTTGGCTCAGATTAGAATAGAAACCTGCAACACTAGCTTGCTAAGTCACAGCTGATCTGAGTCTCATTTCAGACGAGGCAAAAGCACATCAGCAATTCACTTTCACCAGCTCCACAGTCGTTGAGACAGGGGAACGCTGCAATATTTTGACCCGCACTGTCCAATTACTCGCTGTCAGCAGCAAGAGGCGTCTGCTGCCTCAATCAACAGGTTACTGGCCATCTCAGGGAGGTAAAATAGCACAACCCGGGCAAAATCTCCCCAGAAACCAAGCACAGGCTCAGCAAAACGTAGGCACATGATATCCGGGCCACTAAACCTCCGAGCAGCTCGAACAGAACACCCAAGTGACTGAAACTTTCTTTGAGTTGCAATGATGAATCTCCGGTGGAAACAAGTTTGGGGAAAATGCTCCTCCTGAACATTTCTTTTTGGGTAAAAGGAGCAAAAATCCTTTTCAATTTAACCACTGCTGCGGCAGATTCTTGGTGTCTTAAGCACCTTGAAAACGCAGCTCTTAACATGCAGCCGCAATTATGACAAGGGGTAAAGGTTCATGACACGCAGAGGGGAAAAAGTTATTTAAGTTATGACATTCGCTCACAGACCTATTAGCGTTTTGTTCAGTCAGTAACAGAGACATACCTGGGTTTATTGATGCAGATTAACATAACTATTCAGCGTCACGCAGAGCTCGAAGAGTACTTTGCCTCCCTTAAAGACGGACACAGCTGATTCTGTAACTGAAGCTAAGGAAACAGGCAGACGTGCCAAATTATCACTTTGTATTGTTCTTCATTCGGCGAGTAACAGGAAAACTAACAAGGTGGCGTTGAGAATGAGATGCACTGCGGCTCCGCTCAATATCAACCCGCTCCTTCATATTGAACTGAGGAAGAATATACATGAATAAAAGCAAAATACTGTGGATGCTGGAAATCTGAAATAAAAGCAAGAAATTCTGGAATTACTCAGCAGGTCTGGCAGCATCTGTGGAGAGAGAAGCAGAGTTAACATTTCGGCTCAGTGACCCTTCTTCAGAACTGGCAAATATTAGAAAAGTCAAAGGTTAGAAGCAAGTAAAGCGGGGGTGGAGCAAGAGATAACAAAGGAGAAGGTGCAGATTGGGCAAGGCCACAGAATAGCTGACCAGAAGGTCATGGAGCAAAGGCAAACAATATGTTAATGGTGTGTTGAAAGACAAAGCATTATTACAGATAGGACTGTTAACGGATTGAAAATTGAACAGCAGCAAGTACAAACATGAAAACAAAACAGTGGGTAAGTAAACTGAACAAACTAAGATGAAATAAAATAAACATACAAAAAAATGTAAAAAATGTAAAAAAGAAAAATAACAAAAAGTGAAAGTAAAATGGGGGGCCCGTCATGATCTGAAATTATTGAACTCAATGTTCAGTCCGGCACGCTCTCGTGTGCAATGGTTAGCACCGCAGCCTCACAGCTCCAGCGACCCGGTTTCAATTCTGGGCACTGCCTGTGTGGTGTTTGCAAGTTCTCCCTGTGTCTGCGTGGGATTCCTCCGGGTGCTCCGGTTTCCTCCCACATGCCAAAGACTTGCTGGTTGATAGGTTAATTGGCCATTCCCAATTGCCCCTAGTAAAGGTAGGTGATAGGGAAATATAGGGAAGGTGGGGATGTGGTAGGAATATGGAATTCGTGTAGGATTAGTATAAATGGGTGGTCGATGGTCGGCACAGACTCGGTGGGCCGAAGGGCCTGTTTCAGTGCTGCATCACGAAACTAAACTAATCGGTCAACGAGATGCTGTTTTTCGAGCTTGCGTTGTTGTTCACTGGAACACTGCAGCAAGCCCAGGATAGAGATGTGAGCATGAGAGCAGCGGGGAGTCTTGAAATGGCAAGCAACCGGAAGCTCAGGGTCCAGCTTGCGGACTGAGCGGACGTGTTCCGCAAAGCGGTCACCCAGTCTGCGTTTGGTCTCCCCAATAAACATGAATATACATTAATTGGATTTAGGCGCCAGTATGTTGCAAAACGAGAAGAAAGAAAGGCACAAATGGCATTAACACTGACTTTACAAATGATTCACTGAAAAATTCTTTCATTTGCTGGAAAAGATGAATATTGTGCATCTGAAAATGGGCACCATGGGATTGTGTTGCATACTGACCTGTTTTCCTGTATTTGCCTGTCATCTATACAATTCAATTTGTGTTGGATATCGCTGAGAATCTCATTTCAAGATGCGGGCACAGATATTAATATAATCCTACTGAAAGTTTAATCCTGGAACAAATCCTGTGTGACGTGGATTGCAACGTTTAGAGGGCTGTGCAGCTAAGGTGAGGAAGACGGGAATGATGTGGTTGATGATTGCATGGAATGCATTGCAAACTTGGGTTACGTTGCTTGATTTCATTCTACACCTTGAAATTCAGAAGCAAGTGAGGCACCAGGTGGAAACCAACAGCTGTCTCTGTGGAAGCGGGGACATGGCTTCCTAATCTAACCATTTGAACTCTGAAAACATTCTGCTGGATCTGAACTGCCCTGTATACCAAGGCCAATTTGTATACTTTATGAAGTGGAATGCCCAGAACTATGCAGAGTACTCCAGGTGGGGTCTAACCAGGACATTATATAGCTGTAGCGAAGCTTCGCCCCCATTATTTAACTGCCTCTGTTACGCATTCTACTGCTCGGGTAATCACATTGTATGTTGCAAATCAGCAAAATAAGGACGCATTTGATAAAAATAAAGAGTTTAAAAGCACAAATATGCGTCAGTGCAATCAGTAAATAATGAGAAATGAAATCCAGAACTTGGCAAGAATCCCAAGTGGATGTCTTGGAGTGGTTGGGGAAGGGAATCTTTGTCAATGATGGCACACTGTGCATTGACACTGCAGCAGCTGCTCCACCTCTTACAAACTTAGTTTCTTAAGTGAGAGTTGACAAAAAAGGGAATTGGATAATTGCATGAAAGGAGAGGCAAACAAAAGCAGAGCGAAGGAAATGGGCCCAACTGGCAAGTCTTTGAAAAAACTGGCAATGGTACGATGGCCTCAACGGCCTGGCAATGTGTTGTGCACTGCTGAGCGTCCATTGCTGGATCAATACCTCTGCAGCCTTGCAAAATGTCACAGTGGAATTGCATTTCAATGAAACAAGCACCACAAATAGATCTTGACTGTATAGTTTAACAATACTCGCAGCTTCCTCAGATCTGCAACCGTGCTGAGTTTCTGTAGTGTAGTGGTGATCACGTTTGTCTAACACGCAAAAGGTCCCCAGTTCGAAACTGGGCAGAAACATTTTCGAAACAAACCCAAACTTCTGACCACGATATATGCAATCATTGACATTCCCCATGAACACAACACAATTTCTCAAAGTCCTATTTCTCTTGCACATTGTGTGCACAATGCCTTGCAATCGCTCCTCTTTCTTGTCCTGATGCTGCAGAAAGTTCCTCAAAACCTAGCACTTGCACTTCATTTGGCTCAGATTAGAATAGAAACCTGCAACACTAGCTTGCTGAGTAACAGCTGATCTAAGTCTCATTTCAGACGAGGCAAAAGCACATCAGCAATTCACTTTCGCCAGCTCCACATTCGTTGAGACACGGGCACGCCGCAATATTTTGACCCGCACTGTCCAATTACTCGCTGCTAGCAGCAAGAGGGGTCTGCTGCCTCAATCAACAGGTTACTGGCCATCTCAGGGAGGTAAAATAGCACAACCCGGGCCAAATCTCCCCAGAAACCAAGCACAGGCTCAGCAAAACGTAGGCACATGATATTCGGGCCACTAAACCTCCGAGCAGCTCGAACAGAACACCCTGAAACATTCTTTGAGTTGCAATGATGAATCTCCGGTGGAAACAAGTTTGGGGAAAATGCTCCTCCTGAACATTTCTTTTTGGGTAAAAGGGGCAAAAATCCTTTTCAATTTAACCACTTCTGCAGCAGATTCTTGGTGTCTTAAGCACCTTGACAACGCAGCTCTGAACATGCAGCCGCAATTATGACAAGGGGTAAAGGTTCATGACACGCAGAGGGGAAAAAGTTATTTAAGTTATGACATTCGCTCACAGACCTATTAGCGTTTTGTTCAGTCAGCAACAGAGACATACCTGGGTTTATTGATGCAGATTAACATAACTATTCAGCGTCACGCAGAGCCGCGAAGAGTACTTTGCCTCCCTTAAAGACGGACACAGCTGATTCTGTAACTGAAGCTAAGGAAACAGGCAGACGTGCCAAATTATCACTTTGTATTGTTCTTCATTTGGCGAGTAACAGGAAAACTAACAAGGTGGCGTTGAAAATGAGATGCACTGCGGCTCCGCTCAATATCAACCCGCTCCTTCATATTGAACTGAGGAAGACTATACATGAATAAAAGCAAAATACTGTGGATGCTGGAAATCTGAAATAAAAGCAAGAAATTCTGGAATTACTCAGCAGGTCTGGCAGCATCTGTGGAGAGAGAAGCAGAGTTAACATTTCGGCTCAGTGACCCTTCTTCAGAAATGGCAAATATTAGAAAAGTCAAAGGTTAGAAGCAAGTAAAGCGGGGGTGGAGCAAGAGATAACAAAGGAGAAGGTGTAGAGTGGGCAAGGCCACAGAATAGCTGACCAGAAGGTCATGGAGCAAAGGCAAACAATATGTTAATGGTGTGTTGAAAGACAAAGCATTAGTACAGATAGGACTGTTAACGGACTGAAAATTGAACAGCAGCAAGTACAAACATGAAAACAAAACAGTGGGTAAGTAAACTGAACAAACTAAGATGAAATAAAATAAACATACAAAAAAATGCAAAAAATGTAAAAAAGAAAAATAACAAAAAGTGAAAGTAAAATGGGGGGCCCGTCACGAACTGAAATTATTGAACTCAATATTCAGTCCGGCACGCTCTCGTGTGCAATGGTTAGCACCGCAGCCTCACAGCTCCAGCGACCCGGTTTCAATTCTGGGCACTGCCTGTGTGGTGTTTGCAAGTTCTCCCTGTGTCTGCGTGGGATTCCTCCGGGTGCTCCGGTTTCCTCCCACATGCCAAAGACTTGCTGGTTGATAGGTTAATTGGCCATTCCCAATTGCCCCTAGTAAAGGTAGGTGATAGGGAAATATAGGGAAGGTGGGGATGTGGTAGGAATATGGAATTCGTGTAGGATTAGTATAAATGGGTGGTCGATGGTCGGCACAGACTCGGTGGGCCGAAGGGCCTGTTTCAGTGCTGCATCACGAAACTAAACTAATCGGTCAACGAGATGCTGTTTTTCGAGCTTGCGTTGTTGTTCACTGGAACACTGCAGCAAGCCCAGGATAGAGATGTGAGCATGAGAGCAGCGGGGAGTCTTGAAATGGCAAGCAACCAGAAGCTCAGGGTCCAGCTTGCGGACTGAGCGGACGTGTTCCGCAAAGCGGTCACCCAGTCTGCGTTTGGTCTCCCCAATAAACATGAATATACATTAATAGGATTTAGGCGCCAGTCTGTTGCAAAACGAGAAGAAAGAAAGGCACAAATGGCATTAACACTGACTTTACAAATGATTCACTGAAAAATTCTTTCATTTGCTGGAAAATATGAATATTGTGCATCTGAAAATGGGCACCATGGGATTGTGTTGCATACTGACCTGTTTTCCTGTATTTGCCTGTCATCTATACAATTCAATTTGTGTTGGATATCGCTGAGAATCTCATTTCAAGATGCGGGCACAGATATTAATATAATCCTACTGAAAGTTTAATCCTGGAACAAATCCTGTGTGACGTGGATTGCAACGTTTAGAGGGCTGTGCAGCTAAGGTGAGGAAGACGGGAATGATGTGGTTGATGATTGCATGGAATGCATTGCAAACTTGGGTTACGTTGCTTGATTTCATTCTACACCTTGAAATTCAGAAGCAAGTGAGGCACCAGGTGGAAACCAACAGCTGTCTCTGTGGAAGCGGGGACATGGCTTCCTAATCTAACCATTTGAACTCTGAAAACATTCTGCTGGATCTGAACTGCCCTGTATACCAAGGCCAATTTGTATACTTTATAAAGTGGAATGCCCAGAACTATGCAGAGTACTCCAGGTGGGGTCTAACCAGGACATTATATAGCTGTAGCGAAGCTTCGCCCCCATTATTTAACTGCCTCTGTTACGCATTCTACTGCTCGGGTAATCACATTGTATGTTGCAAATCAGCAAAATAAGGACGCATTTGATAAAAATAAAGAGTTTAAAAGCACAAATATGCGTCAGTGCAATCAGTAAATAATGAGAAATGAAATCCAGAACTTGGCAAGAATCCCAAGTGGATGTCTTGGAGTGGTTGGGGAAGGGAATCTTTGTCAATGATGGCACACTGTGCATTGACACTGCAGCAGCTGCTCCACCTCTTACAAACTTAGTTTCTTAAGTGAGAGTTGACAAAAAAGGGAATTGGATAATTGCATGAAAGGAGAGGCAAACAAAAGCAGAGCGAAGGAAGTGGGCCCAACTGGCAAGTCTTTGAAAGAACTGGCAATGGTACGATGGCCTGAATGGCCTGGCAATGTGTTGTGCACTGCTGAGCGTCCATTGCTGGGTCAATACCTCTGCAGCCTTGCGAAATGTCACAGTGGAATTGCATTTCAATGAAACAAGCACCACAAATAGATCATGACTGTATAGTTTAACAATACTCGCAGCTTCCTCAGCACTGCAATCGTGCTGAGTTTCTGTAGTGTAGTGGTGATCACGTTTGTCTTACACGCAAAAGGTCCCCAGTTCGAAACTGGGCAGAAACATTTACGAAACAAACCCAAACGTCTGACCACGATGGATGTAATCATTGACATTCCCCATGAACACAACACAATTTCTCAAAGTCCTATTTCTCTTGCACATTGTGTGCACAATGCCTTGCAATCGCTCTTCTTTCTAGTCTGATGCTGCAGAACATTCCTCAAAACCTAGCACTTGCACTTCATTTGGCTCAGATTAGAATAGAAACCTGCAACACTCGCTTGCTAAGTCACAGCTGATCTGAGTCTCATTTCAGACGAGGCAAAAGCAGATCAGCAATTCACTTTCGCCAGCTCCACATTCGTTGAGACAGGGGCACGCTGCAATATTTTAACCCGCACTGTCCAATTACTCGCTGCTAGCAGCAAGAGGGGTCTGCTGCCTCAATCAACAGGTTACTGGCCATCTCAGGGAGGTAAAATAGCACAACCCGGGCAAAATCTCCCCAGAAACCAAGCACAGGCTCAGCAAAACGTAGGCACATGATATCCGGGCCACTAAACCTCCGAGCAGCTCGAACAGAACACCCAAGTGACTGAAACTTTCTTTGAGTTGCAATGATGAATCTCCGGTGGAAACAAGTTTGGGGAAAATGCTCCTCCTGAACATTTCTTTTTGGGTAAAAGGAGCAAAAATCCTTTTCAATTTAACCACTGCTGCGGCAGATTCTTGGTGTCTTAAGCACCTTGAAAACGCAGCTCTTAACATGCAGCCGCAATTATGACAAGGGGTAAAGGTTCATGACACGCAGAGGGGAAAAAGTTATTTAAGTTATGACATTCGCTCACAGACCTATTAGCGTTTTGTTCAGTCAGTAACAGAGACATACCTGGGTTTATTGATGCAGATTAACATAACTATTCAGCGTCACGCAGAGCTCGAAGAGTACTTTGCCTCCCTTAAAGACGGACACAGCTGATTCTGTAACTGAAGCTAAGGAAACAGGCAGACGTGCCAAATTATCACTTTGTATTGTTCTTCATTCGGCGAGTAACAGGAAAACTAACAAGGTGGCGTTGAAAATGAGATGCACTGCGGCTCCGCTCAATATCAACCCGCTCCTTCATATTGAACTGAGGAAGAATATACATGAATAAAAGCAAAATACTGTGGATGCTGGAAATCTGAAATAAAAGCAAGAAATTCTGGAATTACTCAGCAGGTCTGGCAGCATCTGTGGAGAGAGAAGCAGAGTTAACATTTCGGCTCAGTGACCCTTCTTCAGAACTGGCAAATATTAGAAAAGTCAAAGGTTAGAAGCAAGTAAAGCGGGGGTGGAGCAAGAGATAACAAAGGAGAAGGTGCAGATTGGGCAAGGCCACAGAATAGCTGACCAGAAGGTCATGGAGCAAAGGCAAACAATATGTTAATGGTGTGTTGAAAGACAAAGCATTATTACAGATAGGACTGTTAACGGATTGAAAATTGAACAGCAGCAAGTACAAACATGAAAACAAAACAGTGGGTAAGTAAACTGAACAAACTAAGATGAAATAAAATAAACATACAAAAAAATGTAAAAAATGTAAAAAAGAAAAATAACAAAAAGTGAAAGTAAAATGGGGGGCCCGTCATGATCTGAAATTATTGATCTCAATGTTCAGTCCGGCACGCTCTCGTGTGCAATGGTTAGCACCGCAGCCTCACAGCTCCAGCGACCCGGTTTCAATTCTGGGCACTGCCTGTGTGGTGTTTGCAAGTTCTCCCTGTGTCTGCGTGGGATTCCTCCGGGTGCTCCGGTTTCCTCCCACATGCCAAAGACTTGCTGGTTGATAGGTTAATTGGCCATTCCCAATTGCCCCTAGTAAAGGTAGGTGGTAGGGAAATATAGGGAAGGTGGGGATGTGGTAGGAATATGGAATTCGTGTAGGATTAGTATAAATGGGTGGTCGATGGTCGGCACAGACTCGGTGGGCCGAAGGGCCTGTTTCAGTGCTGCATCACGAAACTAAACTAATCGGTCAACGAGATGCTGTTTTTCGAGCTGGCGTTGTTGTTCACTGGAACACTGCAGCAAGCCCAGGATAGAGATGTGAGCATGAGAGCAGCGGGGAGTCTTGAAATGGCAAGCAACCAGAAGCTCAGGGTCCAGCTTGCGGACTGAGCGGACGTGTTCCGCAAAGCGATCACCCAGTCTGCGTTTGGTCTCCCCAATAAACATGAATATACATTAATTGGATTTAGGCGCCAGTATGTTGCAAAACGAGAAGAAAGAAAGGCACAAATGGCATTAACACTGACTTTACAAATGATTCACTGAAAAATTCTTTCATTTGCTGGAAAAGATGAATATTGTGCATCTGAAAATAGGCACCATGGGATTGTGTTGCATACTGATCTGTTTTCCTGTATTTGCCTGTCATCTATACAATTCAATTTGTGTTGGATATCGCTGAGAATCTCATTTCAAGATGCGGGCACAGATATTAATATAATCCTACTGAAAGTTTAATCCTGGAACAAATCCTGTGTGACGTGGATTGCAACGTTTAGAGGGCTGTGCAGCTAAGGTGAGGAAGACGGGAATGATGTGGTTGATGATTGCATGGAATGCATTGCAAACTTGGGTTACGTTGCTTGATTTCATTCTACACCTTGAAATTCAGAAGCAAGTGAGGCACCAGGTGGAAACCAACAGCTGTCTCTGTGGAAGCGGGGACATGGCTTCCTAATCTAACCATTTGAACTTGAAAACATTCTGCTGGATCTGAACTGCCCTGTATACCAAGGCCAATTTGTATACTTTATAAAGTGGAATGCCCAGAACTATGCAGAGCACTCCAGGTGGGGTCTAACCAGGACATTATATAGCTGTAGCGAAGCTTCGCCCCCATTAATTAACTGCCTCTGTTACGCATTCTACTGCTCGGGTAATCACATTGTATGTTGCAAATCAGCAAAATAAGGACGCATTTGATAAAAATAAAGAGTTTAAAAGCACAAATATGTGTCAGTGCAATCAGTAAATAATGAGAAATGAAATCCAGAACTTGGCAAGAATCCCAAGTGGATGTCTTGGAGTGGTTGGGGAAGGGAATCTTGTCAATGATGGCACACTGTGCATTGACACTGCAGCAGCTGCTGCACCTCTTCCAAACTTAGTTTCTTAAGTGAGAGTTTACAAAAAAGGGAATTGGATAATTGCATGAAAGGAGAGGCAAACAAAAGCAGAGCGAAGGAAGTGGGCCCAACTGGCAAGTCTTTGAAAAAAGTGGCAATGGTACGATGGCCTGAATGGCCTGGCAATGTGTTGTGCACTGCTGAGCGTCCATTGCTGGGTCAATACCTCTGCAGCCTTGCAAAATGTCACAGTGGAATTGCATTTCAATGAAACAAGCACCACAAATAGATCTTGACTGTATAGTTTAACAATACTTGCAGCTTCCTCAGCACTGCAATTGTGTTGAGTTTCTGTAGTGTAGTGGTGATCACGTTTATCTCACACGCAAAAGGTCCCCAGTTCGAAACTGGGCAGAAACATTTTCGAAACAAACCCAAACGTCTGACCACGATATATGCAATCATTGACATTCCCCATTAACACAACACAATTTCTCAAAGTCCTATTTCTCTTGCACATTGTGTGCACAATGCCTTGCAATCGCTCCTCTTTCTAGTCCTGATGCTGCAGAAAGTTCCTCAAAACCTAGCACTTGCACTTCATTTGGCTCAGATTAGATTAGAAACCTGCAACACTAGCTTGCTAAGTCACAGCTGATCTAAGTCTCATTTCAGACGAGGCAAAAGCACATCAGCAATTCACTTTCGCCAGCTCCACATTCGTTGAGACAGGGGCACGCCGCAATATTTTAACCCGCACTGTCCAATTACTCGCTGCTAGCAGCAAGAGGGGTCTGCTGCCTCAATCAACAGGTTACTGGCCATCTCAGGGAGGTAAAATAGCACAACCCGGGCAAAATCTCCCCAGAAACCAAGCACAGGCTCAGCAAAACGTAGGCACATGATATCCGGGCCACTAAACCTCCGAGCAGCTCGAACAGAACACCCAAGTGACTGAAACTTTCTTTGAGTTGCAATGATGAATCTCCGGTGGAAACAAGTTTGGGGAAAATGCTCCTCCTGAACATTTCTTTTTGGGTAAAAGGAGCAAAAATCCTTTTCAATTTAACCACTGCTGCGGCAGATTCTTGGTGTCTTAAGCACCTTGAAAACGCAGCTCTTAACATGCAGCCGCAATTATGACAAGGGGTAAAGGTTCATGACACGCAGAGGGGAAAAAGTTATTTAAGTTATGACATTCGCTCACAGACCTATTAGCGTTTTGTTCAGTCAGTAACAGAGACATACCTGGGTTTATTGATGCAGATTAACATAACTATTCAGCGTCACGCAGAGCTCGAAGAGTACTTTGCCTCCCTTAAAGACGGACACAGCTGATTCTGTAACTGAAGCTAAGGAAACAGGCAGACGTGCCAAATTATCACTTTGTATTGTTCTTCATTCGGCGAGTAACAGGAAAACTAACAAGGTGGCGTTGAAAATGAGATGCACTGCGGCTCCGCTCAATATCAACCCGCTCCTTCATATTGAACTGAGGAAGAATATACATGAATAAAAGCAAAATACTGTGGATGCTGGAAATCTGAAATAAAAGCAAGAAATTCTGGAATTACTCAGCAGGTCTGGCAGCATCTGTGGAGAGAGAAGCAGAGTTAACATTTCGGCTCAGTGACCTTTCTTCAGAACTGGCAAATATTAGAAAAGTCAAAGGTTAGAAGCAAGTAAAGCGGGGGTGGAGCAAGAGATAACAAAGGAGAAGGTGCAGATTGGGCAAGGCCACAGAATAGCTGACCAGAAGGTCATGGAGCAAAGGCAAACAATATGTTAATGGTGTGTTGAAAGACAAAGCATTATTACAGATAGGACTGTTAACGGATTGAAAATTGAACAGCAGCAAGTACAAACATGAAAACAAAACAGTGGGTAAGTAAACTGAACAAACTAAGATGAAATAAAATAAACATACAAAAAAATGTAAAAAATGTAAAAAAGAAAAATAACAAAAAGTGAAAGTAAAATGGGGGGCCCGTCATGATCTGAAATTATTGAACTCAATGTTCAGTCCGGCACGCTCTCGTGTGCAATGGTTCGCACCGCAGCCTCACAGCTCCAGCGACCCGGTTTCAATTCTGGGCACTGCCTGTGTGGTGTTTGCAAGTTCTCCCTGTGTCTGCGTGGGATTCCTCCGGGTGCTCCGGTTTCCTCCCACATGCCAAAGACTTGCTGGTTGATAGGTTAATTGGCCATTCCCAATTGCCCCTAGTAAAGGTAGGTGGTAGGGAAATATAGGGAAGGTGGGGATGTGGTAGGAATATGGAATTCGTGTAGGATTAGTATAAATGGGTGGTCGATGGTCGGCACAGACTCGGTGGGCCGAAGGGCCTGTTTCAGTGCTGCATCACGAAACTAAACTAATCGGTCAACGAGATGCTGTTTTTCGAGCTTGCGTTGTTGTTCACTGGAACACTGCAGCAAGCCCAGGATAGAGATGTAAGCATGAGAGCAGCGGGGAGTCTTGAAATGGCAAGCAACCAGAAGCTCAGGGTCCTGCTTGCGGACTGAGCGGACGTGTTCCGCAAAGCGATCACCCAGTCTGCGTTTGGTCTCCCCAATAAACATGAATATACATTAATTGGATTTAGGCGCCAGTATGTTGCAAAACGAGAAGAAAGAAAGGCACAAATGGCATTAACACTGACTTTACAAATGATTCACTGAAAAATTCTTTCATTTGCTGGAAAAGATGAATATTGTGCATCTGAAAATAGGCACCATGGGATTGTGTTGCATACTGACCTGTTTTCCTGTATTTGCCTGTCATCTATACAATTCAATTTGTGTTGGATATCGCTGAGAATCTCATTTCAAGATGCGGGCACAGATATTAATATAATCCTACTGAAAGTTTAATCCTGGAACAAATCCTGTGTGACGTGGATTGCAACGTTTAGAGGGCTGTGCAGCTAAGGTGAGGAAGACGGGAATGATGTGGTTGATGATTGCATGGAATGCATTGCAAACTTGGGTTACGTTGCTTGATTTCATTCTACACCTTGAAATTCAGAAGCAAGTGAGGCACCAGGTGGAAACCAACAGCTGTCTCTGTGGAAGCGGGGACATGGCTTCCTAATCTAACCATTTGAACTCTGAAAACATTCTGCTGGATCTGAACTGCCCTGTATACCAAGGCCAATTTGTATACTTTATAAAGTGGAATGCCCAGAACTATGCAGAGCACTCCAGGTGGGGTCTAACCAGGACATTATATAGCTGTAGCGAAGCTTCGCCCCCATTATTTAACTGCCTCTGTTACGCATTCTACTGCTCGGGTAATCACATTGTATGTTGCAAATCAGCAAAATAAGGACGCATTTGATAAAAATAAAGAGTTTAAAAGCACAAATATGTGTCAGTGCAATCAGTAAATAATGAGAAATGAAATCCAGAACTTGGCAAGAATCCCAAGTGGATGTCTTGGAGTGGTTGGGGAAGGGAATCTTGTCAATGATGGCACACTGTGCATTGACACTGCAGCAGCTGCTGCACCTCTTCCAAACTTAGTTTCTTAAGTGAGAGTTTACAAAAAAGGGAATTGGATAATTGCATGAAAGGAGAGGCAAACAAAAGCAGAGCGAAGGAAGTGGGCCCAACTGGCAAGTCTTTGAAAAAAGTGGCAATGGTACGATGGCCTGAATGGCCTGGCAATGTGTTGTGCACTGCTGAGCGTCCATTGCTGGGTCAATACCTCTGCAGCCTTGCGAAATGTCACAGTGGAATTGCATTTCAATGAAACAAGCACCACAAATAGATCTTGACTGTATAGTTTAACAATACTTGCAGCTTCCTCAGCACTGCAACCGTGTTGAGTTTCTGTAGTGTAGTGGTGATCACGTTTGTCTAACACGCAAAAGGTCTCCAGTTCGAAACTGGGCAGAAACATTTTCGAAACAAACCCAAACTTCTGACCACGATATATGCAATCATTGACATTCCCCATTAACACAACACAATTTCTCAAAGTCCTATTTCTCTTGCACATTGTGTGCACAATGCCTTGCAATCGCTCCTCTTTCTAGTCCTGATGCTGCAGAAAGTTCCTCAAAACCTAGCACTTGCACTTCATTTGGCTCAGATTAGAATAGAAACCTGCAACACTAGCTTGCGAAGTCACAGCTGATCTGAGTCTCATTTCAGACGAGGCAAAAGCACATCAGCAATTCACTTTCGCCAGCTCCACATTCGTTGAGACAGGGGCACGCCGCAATATTTTAACCCGCACTGTCCAATTACTCGCTGCTAGCAGCAAGAGGGGTCTGCTGCCTCAATCAACAGGTTACTGGCCATCTCAGGGAGGTAAAATAGCACAACCCGGGCAAAATCTCCCCAGAAACCAAGCACAGGCTCAGCAAAACGTAGGCACATGATATCCGGGCCACTAAACCTCCGAGCAGCTCGAACAGAACACCCAAGTGACTGAAACTTTCTTTGAGTTGCAATGATGAATCTCCGGTGGAAACAAGTTTGGGGAAAATGCTCCTCCTGAACATTTCTTTTTGGGTAAAAGGAGCAAAAATCCTTTTCAATTTAACCACTGCTGCGGCAGATTCTTGGTGTCTTAAGCACCTTGAAAACGCAGCTCTTAACATGCAGCCGCAATTATGACAAGGGGTAAAGGTTCATGACACGCAGAGGGGAAAAAGTTATTTAAGTTATGACATTCGCTCACAGACCTATTAGCGTTTTGTTCAGTCAGTAACAGAGACATACCTGGGTTTATTGATGCAGATTAACAAAACTATTCAGCGTCACGCAGAGCTCGAAGAGTACTTTGCCTCCCTTAAAGACGGACACAGCTGATTCTGTAACTGAAGCTAAGGAAACAGGCAGACGTGCCAAATTATCACTTTGTATTGTTCTTCATTCGGCGAGTAACAGGAAAACTAACAAGGTGGCGTTGAAAATGAGATGCACTGCGGCTCCGCTCAATATCAACCCGCTCCTTCATATTGAACTGAGGAAGAATATACATGAATAAAAGCAAAATACTGTGGATGCTGGAAATCTGAAATAAAAGCAAGAAATTCTGGAATTACTCAGCAGGTCTGGCAGCATCTGTGGAGAGAGAAGCAGAGTTAACATTTCGGCTCAGTGACCCTTCTTCAGAACTGGCAAATATTAGAAAAGTCAAAGGTTAGAAGCAAGTAAAGCGGGGGTGGAGCAAGAGATAACAAAGGAGAAGGTGCAGATTGGGCAAGGCCACAGAATAGCTGACCAGAAGGTCATGGAGCAAAGGCAAACAATATGTTAATGGTGTGTTGAAAGACAAAGCATTATTACAGATAGGACTGTTAACGGATTGAAAATTGAACAGCAGCAAGTACAAACATGAAAACAAAACAGTGGGTAAGTAAACTGAACAAACTAAGATGAAATAAAATAAACATACAAAAAAATGTAAAAAATGTAAAAAAGAAAAATAACAAAAAGT
The DNA here is from genome assembly GCF_036365525.1 of Heterodontus francisci. NCBI lineage: Eukaryota > Metazoa > Chordata > Chondrichthyes > Heterodontiformes > Heterodontidae > Heterodontus > Heterodontus francisci. The sequence continues at coordinate 38,003,692 of NC_090392.1, read as the reverse complement.
GAAAGTAAAATGGGGGGCCCGTCATGATCTGAAATTATTGAACTCAATGTTCAGTCCGGCACGCTCTCGTGTGCAATGGTTAGCACCGCAGCCTCACAGCTCCAGCGACCCGGTTTCAATTCTGGGCACTGCCTGTGTGGTGTTTGCAAGTTCTCCCTGTGTCTGCGTGGGATTCCTCCGGGTGCTCCGGTTTCCTCCCACATGCCAAAGACTTGCTGGTTGATAGGTTAATTGGCCATTCCCAATTGCCCCTAGTAAAGGTAGGTGATAGGGAAATATAGGGAAGGTGGGGATGTGGTAGGAATATGGAATTCGTGTAGGATTAGTATAAATGGTGGTCGATGGTCGGCACAGACTCGGTGGGCCGAAGGGCCTGTTTCAGTGCTGCATCACGAAACTAAACTAATCGGTCAACGAGATGCTGTTTTTCGAGCTTGCGTTGTTGTTCACTGGAACACTGCAGCAAGCCCAGGATAGAGATGTAAGCATGAGAGCAGCGGGGAGTCTTGAAATGGCAAGCAACCAGAAGCTCAGGGTCCTGCTTGCGGACTGAGCGGACGTGTTCCGCAAAGCGATCACCCAGTCTGCGTTTGGTCTCCCCAATAAACATGAATATACATTAATTGGATTTAGGCGCCAGTATGTTGCAAAACGAGAAGAAAGAAAGGCACAAATGGCATTAACACTGACTTTACAAATGATTCACTGAAAAATTCTTTCATTTGCTGGAAAAGATGAATATTGTGCATCTGAAAATAGGCACCATGGGATTGTGTTGCATACTGACCTGTTTTCCTGTATTTGCCTGTCATCTATACAATTCAATTTGTGTTGGATATCGCTGAGAATCTCATTTCAAGATGCGGGCACAGATATTAATATAATCCTACTGAAAGTTTAATCCTGGAACAAATCCTGTGTGACGTGGATTGCAACGTTTAGAGGGCTGTGCAGCTACGGTGAGGAAGACGGGAATGATGTGGTTGATGATTGCATGGAATGCATTGCAAACTTGGGTTACGTTGCTTGATTTCATTCTACACCTTGAAATTCAGAAGCAAGTGAGGCACCAGGTGGAAACCAACAGCTGTCTCTGTGGAAGCGGGGACATGGCTTCCTAATCTAACCATTTGAACTCTGAAAACATTCTGCTGGATCTGAACTGCCCTGTATACCAAGGCCAATTTGTATACTTTATAAAGTGGAATGCCCAGAACTATGCAGAGCACTCCAGGTGGGGTCTAACCAGGACATTATATAGCTGTAGCGAAGCTTCGCCCCCATTATTTAACTGCCTCTGTTACGCATTCTACTGCTCGGGTAATCACATTGTATGTTGCAAATCAGCAAAATAAGGACGCATTTGATAAAAATAAAGAGTTTAAAAGCACAAATATGTGTCAGTGCAATCAGTAAATAATGAGAAATGAAATCCAGAACTTGGCAAGAATCCCAAGTGGATGTCTTGGAGTGGTTGGGGAAGGGAATCTTGTCAATGATGGCACACTGTGCATTGACACTGCAGCAGCTGCTGCACCTCTTCCAAACTTAGTTTCTTAAGTGAGAGTTTACAAAAAAGGGAATTGGATAATTGCATGAAAGGAGAGGCAAACAAAAGCAGAGCGAAGGAAGTGGGCCCAACTGGCAAGTCTTTGAAAAAAGTGGCAATGGTACGATGGCCTGAATGGCCTGGCAATGTGTTGTGCACTGCTGAGCGTCCATTGCTGGGTCAATACCTCTGCAGCCTTGCGAAATGTCACAGTGGAATTGCATTTCAATGAAACAAGCACCACAAATAGATCTTGACTGTATAGTTTAACAATACTTGCAGCTTCCTCAGCACTGCAACCGTGTTGAGTTTCTGTAGTGTAGTGGTGATCACGTTTGTCTAACACGCAAAAGGTCCCCAGTTCGAAACTGGGCAGAAACATTTTCGAAACAAACCCAAACTTCTGACCACGATATATGCAATCATTGACATTCCCCATTAACACAACACAATTTCTCAAAGTCCTATTTCTCTTGCACATTGTGTGCACAATGCCTTGCAATCGCTCCTCTTTCTAGTCCTGATGCTGCAGAAAGTTCCTCAAAACCTAGCACTTGCACTTCATTTGGCTCAGATTAGAATAGAAACCTGCAACACTAGCTTGCTAAGTCACAGCTGATCTGAGTCTCATTTCAGACGAGGCAAAAGCACATCAGCAATTCACTTTCACCAGCTCCACATTCGTTGAGACAGGGGCACGCTGCAATATTTTGACCCGCACTGTCCAATTACTCGCTGTCAGCAGCAAGTGGCGTCTGCTGCCTCAATCAACAAGTTACTGGCCATCTCAGGGAGGTAAAATAGCACAACCCGGGCAAAATCTCCCCAGAAACCAAGCACAGGCTCAGCAAAACGTAGGCACATGATATCCGGGCCACTAAACCTCCGAGCAGCTCGAACAGAACACCCAAGTGACTGAAACTTTCTTTGAGTTGCAATGATGAATCTCCGGTGGAAACAAGTTTGGGGAAAATGCTCCTCCTGAACATTTCTTTTTGGGTAAAAGGAGCAAAAATCCTTTTCAATTTAACCACTGCTGCGGCAGATTCTTGGTGTCTTAAGCACCTTGAAAACGCAGCTCTTAACATGCAGCCGCAATTATGACAAGGGGTAAAGGTTCATGACACGCAGAGGGGAAAAAGTTATTTAAGTTATGACATTCGCTCACAGACCTATTAGCGTTTTGTTCAGTCAGTAACAGAGACATACCTGGGTTTATTGATGCAGATTAACATAACTATTCAGCGTCACGCAGAGCTCGAAGAGGACTTTGCCTCCCTTAAAGACGGACACAGCTGATTCTGTAACTGAAGCTAAGGAAACAGGCAGACGTGCCAAATTATCACTTTGTATTGTTCTTCATTCGGCGAGTAACAGGAAAACTAACAAGGTGGCGTTGAAAATGAGATGCACTGCGGCTCCGCTCAATATCAACCCGCTCCTTCATATTGAACTGAGGAAGAATATACATGAATAAAAGCAAAATACTGTGGATGCTGGAAATCTGAAATAAAAGCAAGAAATTCTGGAATTACTCAGCAGGTCTGGCAGCATCTGTGGAGAGAGAAGCAGAGTTAACATTTCGGCTCAGTGACCCTTCTTCAGAACTGGCAAATATTAGAAAAGTCAAAGGTTAGAAGCAAGTAAAGCGGGGGTGGAGCAAGAGATAACAAAGGAGAAGGTGCAGATTGGGCAAGGCCACAGAATAGCTGACCAGAAGGTCATGGAGCAAAGGCAAACAATATGTTAATGGTGTGTTGAAAGACAAAGCATTATTACAGATAGGACTGTTAACGGATTGAAAATTGAACAGCAGCAAGTACAAACATGAAAACAAAACAGTGGGTAAGTAAACTGAACAAACTAAGATGAAATAAAATAAACATACAAAAAAATGTAAAAAATGTAAAAAAGAAAAATAACAAAAAGTGAAAGTAAAATGGGGGGCCCGTCATGATCTGAAATTATTGAACTCAATGTTCAGTCCGGCACGCGCTCGTGTGCAATGGTTAGCACCGCAGCCTCACAGCTCCAGCGACCCGGTTTCAATTCTGGGCACTGCCTGTGTGGTGTTTGCAAGTTCTCCCTGTGTCTGCGTGGGATTCCTCCGGGTGCTCCGGTTTCCTCCCACATGCCAAAGACTTGCTGGTTGATAGGTTAATTGGCCATTCCCAATTGCCCCTAGTAAAGGTAGGTGGTAGGGAAATATAGGGAAGGTGGGGATGTGGTAGGAATATGGAATTCGTGTAGGATTAGTATAAATGGGTGGTCGATGGTCGGCACAGACTCGGTGGGCCGAAGGGCCTGTTTCAGTGCTGCATCACGAAACTAAACTAATCGGTCAACGAGATGCTGTTTTTCGAGCTTGCGTTGTTGTTCACTGGAACACTGCAGCAAGCCCAGGATAGAGATGTAAGCATGAGAGCAGCGGGGAGTCTTGAAATGGCAAGCAACCAGAAGCTCAGGGTCCTGCTTGCGGACTGAGCGGACGTGTTCCGCAAAGCGATCACCCAGTCTGCGTTTGGTCTCCCCAATAAACATGAATATACATTAATTGGATTTAGGCGCCAGTATGTTGCAAAACGAGAAGAAAGAAAGGCACAAATGGCATTAACACTGACTTTACAAATGATTCACTGAAAAATTCTTTCATTTGCTGGAAAAGATGAATATTGTGCATCTGAAAATAGGCACCATGGGATTGTGTTGCATACTGACCTGTTTTCCTGTATTTGCCTGTCATCTATACAATTCAATTTGTGTTGGATATCGCTGAGAATCTCATTTCAAGATGCGGGCACAGATATTAATATAATCCTACTGAAAGTTTAATCCTGGAACAAATCCTGTGTGACGTGGATTGCAACGTTTAGAGGGCTGTGCAGCTAAGGTGAGGAAGACGGGAATGATGTGGTTGATGATTGCATGGAAAGCATTGCAAACTTGGGTTACGTTGCATGATTTCATTCTACACCTTGAAATTCAGAAGCAAGTGAGGCACCAGGTGGAAACCAACAGCTGTCTCTGTGGAAGCGGGGACATGGCTTCCTAATCTAACCATTTGAACTCTGAAAACATTCTGCTGGATCTGAACTGCCCTGTATACCAAGGCCAATTTGTATACTTTATAAAGTGGAATGCCCAGAACTATGCAGAGCACTCCAGGTGGGGTCTAACCAGGACATTATATAGCTGTAGCGAAGCTTCGCCCCCATTATTTAACTGCCTCTGTTACGCATTCTACTGCTCGGGTAATCACATTGTATGTTGCAAATCAGCAAAATAAGGACGCATTTGATAAAAATAAAGAGTTTAAAAGCACAAATATGTGTCAGTGCAATCAGTAAATAATGAGAAATGAAATCCAGAACTTGGCAAGAATCCCAAGTGGATGTCTTGGAGTGGTTGGGGAAGGGAATCTTGTCAATGATGGCACACTGTGCATTGACACTGCAGCAGCTGCTGCACCTCTTCCAAACTTAGTTTCTTAAGTGAGAGTTTACAAAAAAGGGAATTGGATAATTGCATGAAAGGAGAGGCAAACAAAAGCAGAGCGAAGGAAGTGGGCCCAACTGGCAAGTCTTTGAAAAAAGTGGCAATGGTACGATGGCCTGAATGGCCTGGCAATGTGTTGTGCACTGCTGAGCGTCCATTGCTGGGTCAATACCTCTGCAGCCTTGCGAAATGTCACAGTGGAATTGCATTTCAATGAAACAAGCACCACAAATAGATCATGACTGTATAGTTTAACAATACTTGCAGCTTCCTCAGCACTGCAACCGTGTTGAGTTTCTGTAGTGTAGTGGTGATCACGTTTGTTTTACACGCAAAAGGTCCCCAGTTCGAAACTGGGCAGAAAGATTTTCGAAACAAACCCAAACGTCTGACCACGATGGATGCAATCATTGACATTCCCCATGAACACAACACAATTTCTCAAAGTCCTATTTCTCTTGCACATTGTGTGCACAATGCCTTGCAATCGCTCCTCTTTCTTGTCCTGATGCTGCAGAAAGTTCCTCAAAACCTAGCACTTGCACTTCATTTGGCTCAGATTAGATTAGAAACCTGCAACACTAGCTTGCTAAGTCACAGCTGATCTAAGTCTCATTTCAGACGAGGCAAAAGGACATCAGCAATTCACTTTCGCCAGCTCCACATTCGTTGAGACAGGGGCACGCCGCAATATTTTAACCCGCACTGTCCAATTACTCGCTGCTAGCAGCAAGAGGGGTCTGCTGCCTCAATCAACAGGTTACTGGCCATCTCAGGGAGGTAAAATAGCACAACCCGGGCAAAATCTCCCCAGAAACCAAGCACAGGCTCAGCAAAACGTAGGCACATGATATCCGGGCCACTAAACCTCCGAGCAGCTCGAACAGAACACCCAAGTGACTGAAACTTTCTTTGAGTTGCAATGATGAATCTCCGGTGGAAACAAGTTTGGGGAAAATGCTCCTCCTGAACATTTCTTTTTGGGTAAAAGGAGCAAAAATCCTTTTCAATTTAACCACTGCTGCGGCAGATTCTTGGTGTCTTAAGCACCTTGAAAACGCAGCTCTTAACATGCAGCCGCAATTATGACAAGGGGTAAAGGTTCATGACACGCAGAGGGGAAAAAGTTATTTAAGTTATGACATTCGCTCACAGACCTATTAGCGTTTTGTTCAGTCAGTAACAGAGACATACCTGGGTTTATTGATGCAGATTAACATAACTATTCAGCGTCACGCAGAGCTCGAAGAGTACTTTGCCTCCCTTAAAGACGGACACAGCTGATTCTGTAACTGAAGCTAAGGAAACAGGCAGACGTGCCAAATTATCACTTTGTATTGTTCTTCATTCGGCGAGTAACAGGAAAAGTAACAAGGTGGCGTTGAAAATGAGATGCACTGCGGCTCCGCTCAATATCAACCCGCTCCTTCATATTGAACTGAGGAAGAATATACATGAATAAAAGCAAAATACTGTGGATGCTGGAAATCTGAAATAAAAGCAAGAAATTCTGGAATTACTCAGCAGGTCTGGCAGCATCTGTGGAGAGAGAAGCAGAGTTAACATTTCGGCTCAGTGACCCTTCTTCAGAACTGGCAAATATTAGAAAAGTCAAAGGTTAGAAGCAAGTAAAGCGGGGGTGGAGCAAGAGATAATAAAGGAGAAGGTGCAGATTGGGCAAGGCCACAGAATAGCTGACCAGAAGGTCATGGAGCAAAGGCAAACAATATGTTAATGGTGTGTTGAAAGACAAAGCATTATTACAGATAGGACTGTTAACGGATTGAAAATTGAACAGCAGCAAGTACAAACATGAAAACAAAACAGTGGGTAAGTAAACTGAACAAACTAAGATGAAATAAAATAAACATACAAAAAAATGTAAAAAATGTAAAAAAGAAAAATAACAAAAAGTGAAAGTAAAATGGGGGGCCCGTCATGATCTGAAATTATTGAACTCAATGTTCAGTCCGGCACGCTCTCGTGTGCAATGGTTAGCACCGCAGCCTCACAGCTCCAGCGACCCGGTTTCAATTCTGGGCACTGCCTGTGTGGTGTTTGCAAGTTCTCCCTGTGTCTGCGTGGGATTCCTCCGGGTGCTCCGGTTTCCTCCCACATGCCAAAGACTTGCTGGTTGATAGGTTAATTGGCCATTCCCAATTGCCCCTAGTAAAGGTAGGTGATAGGGAAATATAGGGAAGGTGGGGATGTGGTAGGAATATGGAATTCGTGTAGGATTAGTATAAATGGGTGGTCGATGGTCGGCACAGACTCGGTGGGCCGAAGGGCCTCTTTCAGTGCTGCATCACGAAACTAAACTAATCGGTCAACGAGATGCTGTTTTTCGAGCTTGCGTTGTTGTTCACTGGAACACTGCAGCAAGCCCAGGATAGAGATGTAAGCATGAGAGCAGCGGGGAGTCTTGAAATGGCAAGCAACCAGAAGCTCAGGGTCCTGCTTGCGGACTGAGCGGACGTGTTCCGCAAAGCGATCACCCAGTCTGCGTTTGGTCTCCCCAATAAACATGAATATACATTAATTGGATTTAGGCGCCAGTATGTTGCAAAACGAGAAGAAAGAAAGGCACAAATGGCATTAACACTGACTTTACAAATGATTCACTGAAAAATTCTTTCATTTGCTGGAAAAGATGAATATTGTGCATCTGAAAATAGGCACCATGGGATTGTGTTGCATACTGACCTGTTTTCCTGTATTTGCCTGTCATCTATACAATTCAATTTGTGTTGGATATCGCTGAGAATCTCATTTCAAGATGCGGGCACAGATATTAATATAATCCTACTGAAAGTTTAATCCTGGAACAAATCCTGTGTGACGTGGATTGCAACGTTTAGAGGGCTGTGCAGCTAAGGTGAGGAAGACGGGAATGATGTGGTTGATGATTGCATGGAATGCATTGCAAACTTGGGTTACGTTGCTTGATTTCATTCTACACCTTGAAATTCAGAAGCAAGTGAGGCACCAGGTGGAAACCAACAGCTGTCTCTGTGGAAGCGGGGACATGGCTTCCTAATCTAACCATTTGAACTCTGAAAACATTCTGCTGGATCTGAACTGCCCTGTATACCAAGGCCAATTTGTATACTTTATAAAGTGGAATGCCCAGAACTATGCAGAGCACTCCAGGTGGGGTCTAACCAGGACATTATATAGCTGTAGCGAAGCTTCGCCCCCATTAATTAACTGCCTCTGTTACGCATTCTACTGCTCGGGTAATCACATTGTATGTTGCAAATCAGCAAAATAAGGACGCATTTGATAAAAATAAAGAGTTTAAAAGCACAAATATGTGTCAGTGCAATCAGTAAATAATGAGAAATGAAATCCAGAACTTGGCAAGAATCCCAAGTGGATGTCTTGGAGTGGTTGGGGAAGGGAATCTTGTCAATGATGGCACACTGTGCATTGACACTGCAGCAGCTGCTGCACCTCTTCCAAACTTAGTTTCTTAAGTGAGAGTTTACAAAAAAGGGAATTGGATAATTGCATGAAAGGAGAGGCAAACAAAAGCAGAGCGAAGGAAGTGGGCCCAACTGGCAAGTCTTTGAAAAAAGTGGCAATGGTACGATGGCCTGAATGGCCTGGCAATGTGTTGTGCACTGCTGAGCGTCCATTGCTGGGTCAATACCTCTGCAGCCTTGCGAAATGTCACAGTGGAATTGCATTTCAATGAAACAAGCACCACAAATAGATCATGACTGTATAGTTTAACAATACTCGCAGCTTCCTCAGCACTGCAATCGTGCTGAGTTTCTGTAGTGTAGTGGTGATCACGTTTGTCTTACACGCAAAAGGTCCCCAGTTCGAAACTGGGCAGAAACATTTTCGAAACAAACCCAAACCTCTGACCACGATGGATGCAATCATTGACATTCCCCATTAACACAACACAATTTCTCAAAGTCCTATTTCTCTTGCACATTGTGTGCACAATGCCTTGCAATCGCTTCTCTTTCTTGTCCTGATGCTGCAGAAAGTTCCTCAAAACCTAGCACTTGCACTTCATTTGGCTCAGATTAGATTAGAAACCTGCAACACTAGCTTGCTAAGTCACAGCTGATCTAAGTCTCATTTCAGACGAGGCAAAAGCACATCAGCAATTCACTTTCGCCAGCTCCACATTCGTTGAGACAGGGGCACGCCGCAATATTTTAACCCGCACTGTCCAATTACTCGCTGCTAGCAGCAAGAGGGGTCTGCTGCCTCAATCAACAGGTTACTGGCCATCTCAGGGAGGTAAAATAGCACAACCCGGGCAAAATCTCCCCAGAAACCAAGCACAGGCTCAGCAAAACGTAGGCACATGATATCCGGGCCACTAAACCTCCGAGCAGCTCGAACAGAACACCCAAGTGACTGAAACTTTCTTTGAGTTGCAATGATGAATCTCCGGTGGAAACAAGTTTGGGGAAAATGCTCCTCCTGAACATTTCTTTTTGGGTAAAAGGAGCAAAAATCCTTTTCAATTTAACCACTGCTGCGGCAGATTCTTGGTGTCTTAAGCACCTTGAAAACGCAGCTCTTAACATGCAGCCGCAATTATGACAAGGGGTAAAGGTTCATGACACGCAGAGGGGAAAAAGTTATTTAAGTTATGACATTCGCTCACAGACCTATTAGCGTTTTGTTCAGTCAGTAACAGAGACATACCTGGGTTTATTGAAGCAGATTAACATAACTATTCAGCGTCACGCAGAGCTCGAAGAGTACTTTGCCTCCCTTAAAGACGGACACAGCTGATTCTGTAACTGAAGCTAAGGAAACAGGCAGACGTGCCAAATTATCACTTTGTATTGTTCTTCATTCGGCGAGTAACAGGAAAACTAACAAGGTGGCGTTGAAAATGAGATGCACTGCGGCTCCGCTCAATATCAACCCGCTCCTTCATATTGAACTGAGGAAGAATATACATGAATAAAAGCAAAATACTGTGGATGCTGGAAATCTGAAATAAAAGCAAGAAATTCTGGAATTACTCAGCAGGTCTGGCAGCATCTGTGGAGAGAGAAGCAGAGTTAACATTTCGGCTCAGTGACCCTTCTTCAGAACTGGCAAATATTAGAAAAGTCAAAGGTTAGAAGCAAGTAAAGCGGGGGTGGAGCAAGAGATAACAAAGGAGAAGGTGCAGATTGGGCAAGGCCACAGAATAGCTGACCAGAAGGTCATGGAGCAAAGGCAAACAATATGTTAATGGTGTGTTGAAAGACAAAGCATTATTACAGATAGGACTGTTAACGGATTGAAAATTGAACAGCAGCAAGTACAAACATGAAAACAAAACAGTGGGTAAGTAAACTGAACAAACTAAGATGAAATAAAATAAACATACAAAAAAATGTAAAAAATGTAAAAAAGAAAAATAACAAAAAGTGAAAGTAAAATGGGGGGCCCGTCATGATCTGAAATTATTGAACTCAATGTTCAGTCCGGCACGCTCTCGTGTGCAATGGTTAGCACCGCAGCCTCACAGCTCCAGCGACCCGGTTTCAATTCTGGGCACTGCCTGTGTGGTGTTTGCAAGTTCTCCCTGTGTCTGCGTGGGATTCCTCCGGGTGCTCCGGTTTCCTCCCACATGCCAAAGACTTGCTGGTTGATAGGTTAATTGGCCATTCCCAATTGCCCCTAGTAAAGGTAGGTTATAGGGAAATATAGGGAAGGTGGGGATGTGGTAGGAATATGGAATTCGTGTAGGATTAGTATAAATGGGTGGTCGATGGTCGGCACAGACTCGGTGGGCCGAAGGGCCTGTTTCAGTGCTGCATCACGAAACTAAACTAATCGGTCAACGAGATGCTGTTTTTCGAGCTTGCGTTGTTGTTCACTGGAACACTGCAGCAAGCCCAGGATAGAGATGTAAGCATGAGAGCAGCGGGGAGTCTTGAAATGGCAAGCAACCAGAAGCTCAGGGTCCTGCTTGCGGACTGAGCGGACGTGTTCCGCAAAGCGATCACCCAGTCTGCGTTTGGTCTCCCCAATAAACATGAATATACATTAATTGGATTTAGGCGCCAGTATGTTGCAAAACGAGAAGAAAGAAAGGCACAAATGGCATTAACACTGACTTTACAAATGATTCACTGAAAAATTCTTTCATTTGCTGGAAAAGATGAATATTGTGCATCTGAAAATAGGCACCATGGGATTGTGTTGCATACTGACCTGTTTTCCTGTATTTGCCTGTCATCTATACAATTCAATTTGTGTTGGATATCGCTGAGAATCTCATTTCAAGATGCGGGCACAGATATTAATATAATCCTACTGAAAGTTTAATCCTGGAACAAATCCTGTGTGACGTGGATTGCAACGTTTAGAGGGCTGTGCAGCTAAGGTGAGGAAGACGGGAATGATGTGGTTGATGATTGCATGGAAAGCATTGCAAACTTGGGTTACGTTGCTTGATTTCATTCTACACCTTGAAATTCAGAAGCAAGTGAGGCACCAGGTGGAAACCAACAGCTGTCTCTGTGGAAGCGGGGACATGGCTTCCTAATCTAACCATTTGAACTCTGAAAACATTCTGCTGGATCTGAACTGCCCTGTATACCAAGGCCAATTTGTATACTTTATAAAGTGGAATGCCCAGAACTATGCAGAGCACTCCAGGTGGGGTCTAACCAGGACATTATATAGCTGTAGCGAAGCTTCGCCCCCATTATTTAACTGCCTCTGTTACGCATTCTACTGCTCGGGTAATCACATTGTATGTTGCAAATCTGCAAAATAAGGACGCATTTGATAAAAATAAAGAGTTTAAAAGCACAAATATGTGTCAGTGCAATCAGTAAATAATGAGAAATGAAATCCAGAACTTGGCAAGAATCCCAAGTGGATGTCTTGGAGTGGTTGGGGAAGGGAATCTTGTCAATGATGGCACACTGTGCATTGACACTGCAGCAGCTGCTGCACCTCTTCCAAACTTAGTTTCTTAAGTGAGAGTTTACAAAAAAGGGAATTGGATAATTGCATGAAAGGAGAGGCAAACAAAAGCAGAGCGAAGGAAGTGGGCCCAACTGGCAAGTCTTTGAAAAAAGTGGCAATGGTACGATGGCCTCAATGGCCTGGCAATGTGTTGTGCACTGCTGAGCGTCCATTGCTGGGTCAATACCTCTGCAGCCTTGCGAAATGTCACAGTGGAATTGCATTTCAATGAAACAAGCACCACAAATAGATCTTGACTGTATAGTTTAACAATACTTGCAGCTTCCTCAGCACTGCAACCGTGTTGAGTTTCTGTAGTGTAGTGGTGATCACGTTTGTCTAACACGCAAAAGGTCCCCAGTTCGAAACTGGGCAGAAACATTTTCGAAACAAACCCAAACTTCTGACCACGATGGAGGCAATCATTGACATTCCCCATTAACACAACACAATTTCTCAAAGTCCTATTTCTCTTGCACATTGTGTGCACAATGCCTTGCAATCGCTCCTCTTTCTAGTCCTGATGCTGCAGAAAGTTCCTCAAAACCTAGCACTTGCACTTCATTTGGCTCAGATTAGAATAGAAACCTGCAACACTAGCTTGCTAAGTCACAGCTGATCTGAGTCTCATTTCAGACGAGGCAAAAGCACATCAGCAATTCACTTTCGCCAGCTCCACATTCGTTGAGACAGGGGCACGCCGCAATATTTTAACCCGCACTGTCCAATTACTCGCTGCTAGCAGCAAGAGGGGTCTGCTGCCTCAATCAACAGGTTACTGGCCATCTCAGGGAGGTAAAATAGCACAACCCGGGCAAAATCTCCCCAGAAACCAAGCACAGGCTCAGCAAAACGTAGGCACATGATATCCGGGCCACTAAACCTCCGAGCAGCTCGAACAGAACACCCAAGTGACTGAAACTTTCTTTGAGTTGCAATGATGAATCTCCGGTGGAAACAAGTTTGGGGAAAATGCTCCTCCTGAACATTTCTTTTTGGGTAAAAGGAGCAAAAATCCTTTTCAATTTAACCACTGCTGCGGCAGATTCTTGGTGTCTTAAGCACCTTGAAAACGCAGCTCTTAACATGCAGCCGCAATTATGACAAGGGGTAAAGGTTCATGACACGCAGAGGGGAAAAAGTTATTTAAGTTATGACATTCGCTCACAGACCTATTAGCGTTTTGTTCAGTCAGTAACAGAGACATACCTGGGTTTATTGATGCAGATTAACAAAACTATTCAGCGTCACGCAGAGCTCGAAGAGTACTTTGCCTCCCTTAAAGACGGACACAGCTGATTCTGTAACTGAAGCTAAGGAAACAGGCAGACGTGCCAAATTATCACTTTGTATTGTTCTTCATTCGGCGAGTAACAGGAAAAGTAACAAGGTGGCGTTGAAAATGAGATGCACTGCGGCTCCGCTCAATATCAACCCGCTCCTTCATATTGAACTGAGGAAGAATATACATGAATAAAAGCAAAATACTGTGGATGCTGGAAATCTGAAATAAAAGCAAGAAATTCTGGAATTACTCAGCAGGTCTGGCAGCATCTGTGGAGAGAGAAGCAGAGTTAACATTTCGGCTCAGTGACCCTTCTTCAGAACTGGCAAATATTAGAAAAGTCAAAGGTTAGAAGCAAGTAAAGCGGGGGTGGAGCAAGAGATAACAAAGGAGAAGGTGCAGATTGGGCAAGGCCACAGAATAGCTGACCAGAAGGTCATGGAGCAAAGGCAAACAATATGTTAATGGTGTGTTGAAAGACAAAGCATTATTACAGATAGGACTGTTAACGGATTGAAAATTGAACAGCAGCAAGTACAAACATGAAAACAAAACAGTGGGTAAGTAAACTGAACAAACTAAGATGAAATAAAATAAACATACAAAAAAATGTAAAAAATGTAAAAAAGAAAAATAACAAAAAGTGAAAGTAAAATGGGGGGCCCGTCATGATCTGAAATTATTGAACTCAATGTTCAGTCCGGCACGCTCTCGTGTGCAATGGTTAGCACCGCAGCCTCACAGCTCCAGCGACCCGGTTTCAATTCTGGGCACTGCCTGTGTGGTGTTTGCAAGTTCTCCCTGTGTCTGCGTGGGATTCCTCCGGGTGCTCCGGTTTCCTCCCACATGCCAAAGACTTGCTGGTTGATAGGTTAATTGGCCATTCCCAATTGCCCCTAGTAAAGGTAGGTGGTAGGGAAATATAGGGAAGGTGGGGATGTGGTAGGAATATGGAATTCGTGTAGGATTAGTATAAATGGGTGGTCGATGGTCGGCACAGACTCGGTGGGCCGAAGGGCCTGTTTCAGTGCTGCATCACGAAACTAAACTAATCGGTCAACGAGATGCTGTTTTTCGAGCTTGCGTTGTTGTTCACTGGAACACTGCAGCAAGCCCAGGATAGAGATGTAAGCATGAGAGCAGCGGGGAGTCTTGAAATGGCAAGCAACCAGAAGCTCAGGGTCCTGCTTGCGGACTGAGCGGACGTGTTCCGCAAAGCGATCACCCAGTCTGCGTTTGGTCTCCCCAATAAACATGAATATACATTAATTGGATTTAGGCGCCAGTATGTTGCAAAACGAGAAGAAAGAAAGGCAGAAATGGCATTAACACTGACTTTACAAATGATTCACTGAAAAATTCTTTCATTTGCTGGAAAAGATGAATATTGTGCATCTGAAAATAGGCACCATGGGATTGTGTTGCATACTGACCTGTTTTCCTGTATTTGCCTGTCATCTATACAATTCAATTTGTGTTGGATATCGCTGAGAATCTCATTTCAAGATGCGGGCACAGATATTAATATAATCCTACTGAAAGTTTAATCCTGGAACAAATCCTGTGTGACGTGGATTGCAACGTTTAGAGGGCTGTGCAGCTAAGGTGAGGAAGACGGGAATGATGTGGTTGATGATTGCATGGAAAGCATTGCAAACTTGGGTTACGTTGCTTGATTTCATTCTACACCTTGAAATTCAGAAGCAAGTGAGGCACCAGGTGGAAACCAACAGCTGTCTCTGTGGAAGCGGGGACATGGCTTCCTAATCTAACCATTTGAACTCTGAAAACATTCTGCTGGATCTGAACTGCCCTGTATACCAAGGCCAATTTGTATACTTTATAAAGTGGAATGCCCAGAACTATGCAGAGCACTCCAGGTGGGGTCTAACCAGGACATTATATAGCTGTAGCGAAGCTTCGCCCCCATTATTTAACTGCCTCTGTTACGCATTCTACTGCTCGGGTAATCACATTGTATGTTGCAAATCAGCAAAATAAGGACGCATTTGATAAAAATAAAGAGTTTAAAAGCACAAATATGTGTCAGTGCAATCAGTAAATAATGAGAAATGAAATCCAGAACTTGGCAAGAATCCCAAGTGGATGTCTTGGAGTGGTTGGGGAAGGGAATCTTGTCAATGATGGCACACTGTGCATTGACACTGCAGCAGCTGCTGCACCTCTTCCAAACTTAGTTTCTTAAGTGAGAGTTTACAAAAAAGGGAATTGGATAATTGCATGAAAGGAGAGGCAAACAAAAGCAGAGCGAAGGAAGTGGGCCCAACTGGCAAGTCTTTGAAAAAAGTGGCAATGGTACGATGGCCTGAATGGCCTGGCAATGTGTTGTGCACTGCTGAGCGTCCATTGCTGGGTCAATACCTCTGCAGCCTTGCGAAATGTCACAGTGGAATTGCATTTCAATGAAACAAGCACCACAAATAGATCTTGACTGTATAGTTTAACAATACTTGCAGCTTCCTCAGCACTGCAACCGTGTTGAGTTTCTGTAGTGTAGTGGTGATCACGTTTATCTAACACGCAAAAGGTCCCCAGTTCGAAACTGGGCAGAAACATTTTCGAAACAAACACAAACTTCTGACCACGATATATGCAATCATTGACATTCCCCATTAACACAACACAATTTCTCAAAGTCCTATTTCTCTTGCACATTGTGTGCACAATGCCTTGCAATCGCTCCTCTTTCTAGTCCTGATGCTGCAGAAAGTTCCTCAAAACCTAGCACTTGCACTTCATTTGGCTCAGATTAGAATAGAAACCTGCAACACTAGCTTGCTAAGTCACAGCTGATCTGAGTCTCATTTCAGACGAGGCAAAAGCACATCAGCAATTCACTTTCGCCAGCTCCACATTCGTTGAGACAGGGGCACGCCGCAATATTTTAACCCGCACTGTCCAATTACTCGCTGCTAGCAGCAAGAGGGGTCTGCTGCCTCAATCAACAGGTTACTGGCCATCTCAGGGAGGTAAAATAGCACAACCCGGGCAAAATCTCCCCAGAAACCAAGCACAGGCTCAGCAAAACGTAGGCACATGATATCCGGGCCACTAAACCTCCGAGCAGCTCGAACAGAACACCCAAGTGACTGAAACTTTCTTTGAGTTGCAATGATGAATCTCCGGTGGAAACAAGTTTGGGGAAAATGCTCCTCCTGAACATTTCTTTTTGGGTAAAAGGAGCAAAAATCCTTTTCAATTTAACCACTGCTGCGGCAGATTCTTGGTGTCTTAAGCACCTTGAAAACGCAGCTCTTAACATGCAGCCGCAATTATGACAAGGGGTAAAGGTTCATGACACGCAGAGGGGAAAAAGTTATTTAAGTTATGACATTCGCTCACAGACCTATTAGCGTTTTGTTCAGTCAGTAACAGAGACATACCTGGGTTTATTGATGCAGATTAACATAACTATTCAGCGTCACGCAGAGCTCGAAGAGTACTTTGCCTCCCTTAAAGACGGACACAGCTGATTCTGTAACTGAAGCTAAGGAAACAGGCAGACGTGCCAAATTATCACTTTGTATTGTTCTTCATTCGGCGAGTAACAGGAAAACTAACAAGGTGGCGTTGAAAATGAGATGCACTGCGGCTCCGCTCAATATCAACCCGCTCCTTCATATTGAACTGAGGAAGAATATACATGAATAAAAGCAAAATACTGTGGATGCTGGAAATCTGAAATAAAAGCAAGAAATTCTGGAATTACTCAGCAGGTCTGGCAGCATCTGTGGAGAGAGAAGCAGAGTTAACATTTCGGCTCAGTGACCCTTCTTCAGAACTGGCAAATATTAGAAAAGTCAAAGGTTAGAAGCAAGTAAAGCGGGGGTGGAGCAAGAGATAACAAAGGAGAAGGTGCAGATTGGGCAAGGCCACAGAATAGCTGACCAGAAGGTCATGGAGCAAAGGCAAACAATATGTTAATGGTGTGTTGAAAGACAAAGCATTATTACAGATAGGACTGTTAACGGATTGAAAATTGAACAGCAGCAAGTACAAACATGAAAACAAAACAGTGGGTAAGTAAACTGAACAAACTAAGATGAAATAAAATAAACATACAAAAAAATGTAAAAAATGTAAAAAAGAAAAATAACAAAAAGTGAAAGTAAAATGGGGGGCCCGTCATGATCTGAAATTATTGAACTCAATGTTCAGTCCGGCACGCTCTCGTGTGCAATGGTTAGCACCGCAGCCTCACAGCTCCAGCGACCCGGTTTCAATTCTGGGCACTGCCTGTGTGGTGTTTGCAAGTTCTCCCTGTGTCTGCGTGGGATTCCTCCGGGTGCTCCGGTTTCCTCCCACATGCCAAAGACTTGCTGGTTGATAGGTTAATTGGCCATTCCCAATTGCCCCTAGTAAAGGTAGGTGGTAGGGAAATATAGGGAAGGTGGGGATGTGGTAGGAATATGGAATTCGTGTAGGATTAGTATAAATGGGTGGTCGATGGTCGGCACAGACTCGGTGGGCCGAAGGGCCTGTTTCAGTGCTGCATCACGAAACTAAACTAATCGGTCAACGAGATGCTGTTTTTCGAGCTTGCGTTGTTGTTCACTGGAACACTGCAGCAAGCCCAGGATAGAGATGTAAGCATGAGAGCAGCGGGGAGTCTTGAAATGGCAAGCAACCAGAAGCTCAGGGTCCTGCTTGCGGACTGAGCGGACGTGTTCCGCAAAGCGATCACCCAGTCTGCGTTTGGTCTCCCCAATAAACATGAATATACATTAATTGGATTTAGGCGCCAGTATGTTGCAAAACGAGAAGAAAGAAAGGCACAAATGGCATTAACACTGACTTTACAAATGATTCACTGAAAAATTCTTTCATTTGCTGGAAAAGATGAATATTGTGCATCTGAAAATAGGCACCATGGGATTGTGTTGCATACTGACCTGTTTTCCTGTATTTGCCTGTCATCTATACAATTCAATTTGTGTTGGATATCGCTGAGAATCTCATTTCAAGATGCGGGCACAGATATTAATATAATCCTACTGAAAGTTTAATCCTGGAACAAATCCTGTGTGACGTGGATTGCAACGTTTAGAGGGCTGTGCAGCTAAGGTGAGGAAGACGGGAATGATGTGGTTGATGATTGCATGGAAAGCATTGCAAACTTGGGTTACGTTGCTTGATTTCATTCTACACCTTGAAATTCAGAAGCAAGTGAGGCACCAGGTGGAAACCAACAGCTGTCTCTGTGGAAGCGGGGACATGGCTTCCTAATCTAACCATTTGAACTCTGAAAACATTCTGCTGGATCTGAACTGCCCTGTATACCAAGGCCAATTTGTATACTTTATAAAGTGGAATGCCCAGAACTATGCAGAGCACTCCAGGTGGGGTCTAACCAGGACATTATATAGCTGTAGCGAAGCTTCGCCCCCATTATTTAACTGCCTCTGTTACGCATTCTACTGCTCGGGTAATCACATTGTATGTTGCAAATCAGCAAAATAAGGACGCATTTGATAAAAATAAAGAGTTTAAAAGCACAAATATGTGTCAGTGCAATCAGTAAATAATGAGAAATGAAATCCAGAACTTGGCAAGAATCCCAAGTGGATGTCTTGGAGTGGTTGGGGAAGGGAATCTTGTCAATGATGGCACACTGTGCATTGACACTGCAGCAGCTGCTGCACCTCTTCCAAACTTAGTTTCTTAAGTGAGAGTTTACAAAAAAGGGAATTGGATAATTGCATGAAAGGAGAGGCAAACAAAAGCAGAGCGAAGGAAGTGGGCCCAACTGGCAAGTCTTTGAAAAAAGTGGCAATGGTACGATGGCCTGAATGGCCTGGCAATGTGTTGTGCACTGCTGAGCGTCCATTGCTGGGTCAATACCTCTGCAGCCTTGCGAAATGTCACAGTGGAATTGCATTTCAATGAAACAAGCACCACAAATAGATCTTGACTGTATAGTTTAACAATACTTGCAGCTTCCTCAGCACTGCAACCGTGTTGAGTTTCTGTAGTGTAGTGGTGATCACGTTTGTCTAACACGCAAAAGATCCCCAGTTCGAAACTGGGCAGAAACATTTTCGAAACAAACCCAAACTTCTGACCACGATATATGCAATCATTGACATTCCCCATTAACACAACACAATTTCTCAAAGTCCTATTTCTCTTGCACATTGTGTGCACAATGCCTTGCAATCGCTCCTCTTTCTAGTCCTGATGCTGCAGAAAGTTCCTCAAAACCTAGCACTTGCACTTCATTTGGCTCAGATTAGAATAGAAACCTGCAACACTAGCTTGCGAAGTCACAGCTGATCTGAGTCTCATTTCAGACGAGGCAAAAGCACATCAGCAATTCACTTTCGCCAGCTCCACATTCGTTGAGACAGGGGCACGCCGCAATATTTTAACCCGCACTGTCCAATTACTCGCTGCTAGCAGCAAGAGGGGTCTGCTGCCTCAATCAACAGGTTACTGGCCATCTCAGGGAGGTAAAATAGCACAACCCGGGCAAAATCTCCCCAGAAACCAAGCACAGGCTCAGCAAAACGTAGGCACATGATATCCGGGCCACTAAACCTCCGAGCAGCTCGAACAGAACACCCAAGTGACTGAAACTTTCTTTGAGTTGCAATGATGAATCTCCGGTGGAAACAAGTTTGGGGAAAATGCTCCTCCTGAACATTTCTTTTTGGGTAAAAGGAGCAAAAATCCTTTTCAATTTAACCACTGCTGCGGCAGATTCTTGGTGTCTTAAGCACCTTGAAAACGCAGCTCTTAACATGCAGCCGCAATTATGACAAGGGGTAAAGGTTCATGACACGCAGAGGGGAAAAAGTTATTTAAGTTATGACATTCGCTCACAGACCTATTAGCGTTTTGTTCAGTCAGTAACAGAGACATACCTGGGTTTATTGATGCAGATTAACATAACTATTCAGCGTCACGCAGAGCTCGAAGAGTACTTTGCCTCCCTTAAAGACGGACACAGCTGATTCTGTAACTGAAGCTAAGGAAACAGGCAGACGTGCCAAATTATCACTTTGTATTGTTCTTCATTCGGCGAGTAACAGGAAAAGTAACAAGGTGGCGTTGAAAATGAGATGCACTGCGGCTCCGCTCAATATCAACCCGCTCCTTCATATTGAACTGAGGAAGAATATACATGAATAAAAGCAAAATACTGTGGATGCTGGAAATCTGAAATAAAAGCAAGAAATTCTGGAATTACTCAGCAGGTCTGGCAGCATCTGTGGAGAGAGAAGCAGAGTTAACATTTCGGCTCAGTGACCCTTCTTCAGAACTGGCAAATATTAGAAAAGTCAAAGGTTAGAAGCAAGTAAAGCGGGGGTGGAGCAAGAGATAACAAAGGAGAAGGTGCAGATTGGGCAAGGCCACAGAATAGCTGACCAGAAGGTCATGGAGCAAAGGCAAACAATATGTTAATGGTGTGTTGAAAGACAAAGCATTATTACAGATAGGACTGTTAACGGATTGAAAATTGAACAGCAGCAAGTACAAACATGAAAACAAAACAGTGGGTAAGTAAACTGAACAAACTAAGATGAAATAAAATAAACATACAAAAAAATGTAAAAAATGTAAAAAAGAAAAATAACAAAAAGTGAAAGTAAAATGGGGGGCCCGTCATGATCTGAAATTATTGATCTCAATGTTCAGTCCGGCACGCTCTCGTGTGCAATGGTTAGCACCGCAGCCTCACAGCTCCAGCGACCCGGTTTCAATTCTGGGCACTGCCTGTGTGGTGTTTGCAAGTTCTCCCTGTGTCTGCGTGGGATTCCTCCGGGTGCTCCGGTTTCCTCCCACATGCCAAAGACTTGCTGGTTGATAGGTTAATTGGCCATTCCCAATTGCCCCTAGTAAAGGTAGGTGGTAGGGAAATATAGGGAAGGTGGGGATGTGGTAGGAATATGGAATTCGTGTAGGATTAGTATAAATGGGTGGTCGATGGTCGGCACAGACTCGGTGGGCTGAAGGGCCTGTTTCAGTGCTGCATCACGAAACTAAACTAATCGGTCAACGAGATGCTGTTTTTCGAGCTTGCGTTGTTGTTCACTGGAACACTACAGCAATCCCAGGATAGAGATGTAAGCATGAGAGCAGCGGGGAGTCTTGAAATGGCAAGCAACCAGAAGCTCAGGGTCCAGCTTGCGGACTGAGCGGACGTGTTCCGCAAAGCGATCACCCAGTCTGCGTTTGGTCTCCCCAATAAACATGAATATACATTAATTGGATTTAGGCGCCAGTATGTTGCAAAACGAGAAGAAAGAAAGGCACAAATGGCATTAACACTGACTTTACAAATGATTCACTGAAAAATTCTTTCATTTGCTGGAAAAGATGAATATTGTGCATCTGAAAATAGGCACCATGGGATTGTGTTGCATACTGACCTGTTTTCCTGTATTTGCCTGTCATCTATACAATTCAATTTGTGTTGGATATCGCTGAGAATCTCATTTCAAGATGCGGGCACAGATATTAATATAATCCTACTGAAAGTTTAATCCTGGAACAAATCCTGTGTGACGTGGATTGCAACGTTTAGAGGGCTGTGCAGCTAAGGTGAGGAAGACGGGAATGATGTGGTTGATGATTGCATGGAATGCATTGCAAACTTGGGTTACGTTGCTTGATTTCATTCTACACCTTGAAATTCAGAAGCAAGTGAGGCACCAGGTGGAAACCAACAGCTGTCTCTGTGGAAGCGGGGACATGGCTTCCTAATCTAACCATTTGAACTCTGAATACATTCTGCTGGATCTGAACTGCCCTGTATACCAAGGCCAATTTGTATACTTTATAAAGTGGAATGCCCAGAACTATGCAGAGCACTCCAGGTGGGGTCTAACCAGGACATTATATAGCTGTAGCGAATCTTCGCCCCCATTAATTAACTGCCTCTGTTACGCATTCTACTGCTCGGGTAATCACATTGTATGTTGCAAATCAGCAAAATAAGGACGCATTTGATAAAAATAAAGAGTTTAAAAGCACAAATATGTGTCAGTGCAATCAGTAAATAATGAGAAATGAAATCCAGAACTTGGCAAGAATCCCAAGTGGATGTCTTGGAGTGGTTGGGGAAGGGAATCTTGTCAATGATGGCACACTGTGCATTGACACTGCAGCAGCTGCTGCACCTCTTCCAAACTTAGTTTCTTAAGTGAGAGTTTACAAAAAAGGGAATTGGATAATTGCATGAAAGGAGAGGCAAACAAAAGCAGAGCGAAGGAAGTGGGCCCAACTGGCAAGTCTTTGAAAAAAGTGGCAATGGTACGATGGCCTGAATGGCCTGGCAATGTGTTGTGCACTGCTGAGCGTCCATTGCTGGGTCAATACCTCTGCAGCCTTGCGAAATGTCACAGTGGAATTGCATTTCAATGAAACAAGCACCACAAATAGATCATGACTGTATAGTTTAACAATACTCGCAGCTTCCTCAGCACTGCAATCGTGCTGAGTTTCTGTAGTGTAGTGGTGATCACGTTTGTCTTACACGCAAAAGGTCCCCAGTTCGAAACTGGGCAGAAACATTTTCGAAACAAACCCAAACGTCTGACCACGATGGATGCAATCATTGACATTCCCCATGAACACAACACAATTTCTCAAAGTCCTATTTCTCTTGCACATTGTGTGCACAATGCCTTGCAATCGCTCCTCTTTCTTGTCCTGATGCTGCAGAAAGTTCCTCAAAACCTAGCACTTGCACTTCATTTGGCTCAGATTAGATTAGAAACCTGCAACACTAGCTTGCTAAGTCACAGCTGATCGAAGTCTCATTTCAGACGAGGCAAAAGCACATCAGCAATTCACTTTCGCCAGCTCCACATTCGTTGAGACAGGGACACGCCGCAATATTTTAACCCGCACTGTCCAATTACTCGCTGCTAGCAGCAAGAGGGGTCTGCTGCCTCAATCAACAGGTTACTGGCCATCTCAGGGAGGTAAAATAGCACAACCCGGGCAAAATCTCCCCAGAAACCAAGCACAGGCTCAGCAAAACGTAGGCACATGATATCCGGGCCACTAAACCTCCGAGCAGCTCGAACAGAACACCCAAGTGACTGAAACTTTCTTTGAGTTGCAATGATGAATCTCCGGTGGAAACAAGTTTGGGGAAAATGCTCCTCCTGAACATTTCTTTTTGGGTAAAAGGAGCAAAAATCCTTTTCAATTTAACCACTGCTGCGGCAGATTCTTGGTGTCTTAAGCACCTTGAAAACGCAGCTCTTAACATGCAGCCGCAATTATGACAAGGGGTAAAGGTTCATGACACGCAGAGGGGAAAAAGTTATTTAAGTTATGACATTCGCTCACAGACCTATTAGCGTTTTGTTCAGTCAGTAACAGAGACATACCTGGGTTTATTGATGCAGATTAACATAACTATTCAGCGTCACGCAGAGCTCGAAGAGTACTTTGCCTCCCTTAAAGACGGACACAGCTGATTCTGTAACTGAAGCTAAGGAAACAGGCAGACGTGCCAAATTATCACTTTGTATTGTTCTTCATTCGGCGAGTAACAGGAAAACTAACAAGGTGGCGTTGAAAATGAGATGCACTGCGGCTCCGCTCAATATCAACCCGCTCCTTCATATTGAACTGAGGAAGAATATACATGAATAAAAGCAAAATACTGTGGATGCTGGAAATCTGAAATAAAAGCAAGAAATTCTGGAATTACTCAGCAGGTCTGGCAGCATCTGTGGAGAGAGAAGCAGAGTTAACATTTCGGCTCAGTGACCCTTCTTCAGAACTGGCAAATATTAGAAAAGTCAAAGGTTAGAAGCAAGTAAAGCGGGGGTGGAGCAAGAGATAACAAAGGAGAAGGTGCAGATTGGGCAAGGCCACAGAATAGCTGACCAGAAGGTCATGGAGCAAAGGCAAACAATATGTTAATGGTGTGTTGAAAGACAAAGCATTATTACAGATAGGACTGTTAACGGATTGAAAATTGAACAGCAGCAAGTACAAACATGAAAACAAAACAGTGGGTAAGTAAACTGAACAAACTAAGATGAAATAAAATAAACATACAAAAAAATGTAAAAAATGTAAAAAAGAAAAATAACAAAAAGTGAAAGTAAAATGGGGGGCCCGTCATGATCTGAAATTATTGATCTCAATATTCAGTCCGGCACGCTCTCGTGTGCAATGGTTAGCACCGCAGCCTCACAGCTCCAGCGACCCGGTTTCAATTCTGGGCACTGCCTGTGTGGTGTTTGCAAGTTCTCCCTGTGTCTGCGTGGGATTCCTCCGGGTGCTCCGGTTTCCTCCCACATGCCAAAGACTTGCTGGTTGATAGGTTAATTGGCCATTCCCAATTGCCCCTAGTAAAGGTAGGTGGTAGGGAAATATAGGGAAGGTGGGGATGTGGTAGGAATATGGAATTCGTGTAGGATTAGTATAAATGGGTGGTCGATGGTCGGCACAGACTCGGTGGGCCGAAGGGCCTGTTTCAGTGCTGCATCACGAAACTAAACTAATCGGTCAACGAGATGCTGTTTTTCGAGCTTGCGTTGTTGTTCACTGGAACACTGCAGCAAGCCCAGGATAGAGATGTAAGCATGAGAGCAGCGGGGAGTCTTGAAATGGCAAGCAACCAGAAGCTCAGGGTCCTGCTTGCGGACTGAGCGGACGTGTTCCGCAAAGCGATCACCCAGTCTGCGTTTGGTCTCCCCAATAAACATGAATATACATTAATTGGATTTAGGCGCCAGTATGTTGCAAAACGAGAAGAAAGAAAGGCACAAATGGCATTAACACTGACTTTACAAATGATTCACTGAAAAATTCTTTCATTTGCTGGAAAAGATGAATATTGTGCATCTGAAAATAGGCACCATGGGATTGTGTTGCATACCGACCTGTTTTCCTGTATTTGCCTGTCATCTATACAATTCAATTTGTGTTGGATATCGCTGAGAATCTCATTTCAAGATGCGGGCACAGATATTAATATAATCCTACTGACAGTTTAATCCTGGAACAAATCCTGTGTGACGTGGATTGCAACGTTTAGAGGGCTGTGCAGCTAAGGTGAGGAAGACGGGAATGATGTGGTTGATGATTGCATGGAATGCATTGCAAACTTGGGTTACGTTGCTTG
Source organism: Heterodontus francisci (assembly GCF_036365525.1). Lineage (NCBI taxonomy): Eukaryota > Metazoa > Chordata > Chondrichthyes > Heterodontiformes > Heterodontidae > Heterodontus > Heterodontus francisci. The sequence continues at coordinate 37,978,303 of NC_090392.1, read as the reverse complement.
ATTTCATTCTACACCTTGAAATTCAGAAGCAAGTGAGGCACCAGGTGGAAACCAACAGCTGTCTCTGTGGAAGCGGGGACATGGCTTCCTAATCTAACCATTTGAACTCTGAAAACATTCTGCTGGATCTGAACTGCCCTGTATACCAAGGCCAATTTGTATACTTTATAAAGTGGAATGCCCAGAACTATGCAGAGCCCTCCAGGTGGGGTCTAACCAGGACATTATATAGCTGTAGCGAAGCTTCGCCCCCATTATTTAACTGCCTCTGTTACGCATTCTACTGCTCGGGTAATCACATTGTATGTTGCAAATCAGCAAAATAAGGACGCATTTGATAAAAATAAAGAGTTTAAAAGCACAAATATGTGTCAGTGCAATCAGTAAATAATGAGAAATGAAATCCAGAACTTGGCAAGAATCCCAAGTGGATGTCTTGGAGTGGTTGGGGAAGGGAATCTTGTCAATGATGGCACACTGTGCATTGACACTGCAGCAGCTGCTGCACCTCTTCCAAACTTAGTTTCTTAAGTGAGAGTTTACAAAAAAGGGAATTGGATAATTGCATGAAAGGAGAGGCAAACAAAAGCAGAGCGAAGGAAGTGGGCCCAACTGGCAAGTCTTTGAAAAAAGTGGCAATGGTACGATGGCCTGAATGGCCTGGCAATGTGTTGTGCACTGCTGAGCGTCCATTGCTGGGTCAATACCTCTGCAGCCTTGCGAAATGTCACAGTGGAATTGCATTTCAATGAAACAAGCACCACAAATAGATCATGACTGTATAGTTTAACAATACTCGCAGCTTCCTCAACACTGCAATCGTGCTGAGTTTCTGTAGTGTAGTGGTGATCACGTTTGTCATACACGCAAAAGGTCCCCAGTTCGAAACTGGGCAGAAACATTTTCGAAACAAACCCAAACGTCTGACCACGATGGATGCAATCATTGACATTCCCCATTAACACAACACAATTTCTCAAAGTCCTATTTCTCTTGCACATTGTGTGCACAATGCCTTGCAATCGCTCCTCTTTCTTGTCCTGATGCTGCAGAAAGTTCCTCAAAACCTAGCACTTGCACTTCATTTGGCTCAGATTAGATTAGAAACCTGCAACACTAGCTTGCGAAGTCACAGCTGATCTAAGTCTCATTTCAGACGAGGCAAAAGCACATCAGCAATTCACTTTCGCCAGCTCCACATTCGTTGAGACAGGGGCACGCCGCAATATTTTAACCCGCACTGTCCAATTACTCACTGCTAGCAGCAAGAGGGGTCTGCTGCCTCAATCAACAGGTTACTGGCCATCTCAGGGAGGTAAAATAGCACAACCCGGGCCAAATCTCCCCAGAAACCAAGCACAGGCTCAGCAAAACGTAGGCACATGATATCCGGGCCACTAAACCTCCGAGCAGCTCGAACAGAACATCCAAGTGACTGAAACTTTCTTTGAGTTGCAATGATGAATCTCCGGTGGAAACAAGTTTGGGGAAAATGCTCCTCCTGAACATTTCTTTTTGGGTAAAAGGGGCAAAAATCCTTTTCAATTTAACCACTGCTGCAGCAGATTCTTGGTGTCTTAAGCACCTTGACAACGCAGCTCTGAACATGCAGCCGCAATTATGACAAGGGGTAAAGGTTCATGACACGCAGAGGGGAAAAAGTTATTTAAGTTATGACATTCGCTCACAGACCTATTAGCGTTTTGTTCAGTCAGTAACAGAGACATACCTGGGTTTATTGATGCAGATTAACATAACTATTCAGCGTCACGCAGAGCCGCGAAGAGTACTTTGCCTCCCTTAAAGACGGACACAGCTGATTCTGTAACTGAAGCTAAGGAAACAGGCAGACGTGCCAAATTATCACTTTGTATTGTTCTTCATTCGGCGAGTAACAGGAAAACTAACAAGGTGGCGTTGAAAATGAGATGCACTGCGGCTCCGCTCAATATCAACCCGCTCCTTCATATTGAACTGAGAAAGAATATACATGAATAAAAGCAAAATACTGTGGATGCTGGAAATCTGAAATAAAAACAAGAAATTCTGGAAATACTCAGCAGGTCTGGCAGCATCTGTGGAGAGAGAAGCAGAGTTAACATTTCGGCTCAGTGACCCTTCTTCAGAACTGGCAAATATTAGAAAAGTCAAAGGTTAGAAGCAAGTAAAGCGGGGGTGGAGCAAGAGATAACAAAGGAGAAGGTGCAGATTGGGCAAGGCCACAGAATAGCTGACCAGAAGGTCATGGAGCAAAGGCAAACAATATGTTAATGGTGTGTTGAAAGACAAAGCATTCGTACAGATAGGACTGTTAATGGACTGAAAATTGAACAGCAGCAAGTACAAACATGAAAACAAAACAGTGGGTAAGTAAACTGAACAAACTAAGATGAAATAAAATAAACATACAAAAAAATGTAAAAAATGTAAAAAAGAAAAATAACAAAAAGTGAAAGTAAAATGGGGGGCCCGTCATGATCTGAAATTATTGAACTCAATGTTCAGTCCGGCACGCTCTCGTGTGCAATGGTTAGCACCGCAGCCTCACAGCTCCAGCGACCCGGTTTCAATTCTGGGCACTGCCTGTGTGGTGTTTGCAAGTTCTCCCTGTGTCTGCGTGGGATTCCTCCGGGTGCTCCGGTTTCCTCCCACATGCCAAAGACTTGCTGGTTGATAGGTTAACTGGCCATTCCCAATTGCCCCTAGTAAAGGTAGGTGGTAGGGAAATATAGGGAAGGTGGGGATGTGGTAGGAATATGGAATTCGTGTAGGATTAGTATAAATGGGTGGTCGATGGTCGGCACAGACTCGGTGGGCCGAAGGGCCTGTTTCACGAAACTAAACTAATCGGTCAACGAGATGCTGTTTTTCGAGCTTGCGTTGTTGTTCACTGAAACACTGCAGCAAGCCCAGGATAGAGATGTAAGCATGAGAGCAGCGGGGAGTCTTGAAATGGCAAGCAACCAGAAGCTCAGGGTCCTGCTTGCGGACTGAGCGGACGTGTTCCGCAAAGCGATCACCCAGTCTGCGTTTGGTCTCCCCAATAAACATGAATGTACATGAATTGGATTTTGGCGCTAGTATGTTGCAAAAAGAGAAGAAAGAAAGGCACAAATGTCATTAACACTGACTTTACAAATGATTCACTGAAAAATTCTTTCATTTGCTGGAAAATATGAATATTGTGCATCTGAAAATGGGCACCATGGGATTGTGTTGCATACTGACCTGTTTTCCTGTATTTGCCTGTCATCTATACAATTCAATTTGTGTTGGATATCGCTGAGAATCTCATTTCAAGATGCGGGCACAGATATTAATATAATCCTACTGAAAGTTTAATCCTGGAACAAATCCTGTGTGACGTGGATTGCAACGTTTAGAGGGCTGTGCAGCTAAGGTGAGGAAGACGGGAATGATGTGGTTGATGATTGCATGGAATGCATTGCAAACTTGGGTTACGTTGCTTGATTTCATTCTACACCTTGAAATTCAGAAGTAAGTGAGGCACCAGGTGGAAACCAACAGCTGTCTCTGTGGAAGCGGGGACATGGCCTCCGAATCTAACCATTTGAACTCTGAAAACATTCTGCTGGATCTGAACTGCCCTGTATACCAAGGCCAATTTGTATACTTTATAAAGTGGAATGCCCAGAACTATGCAGAGTACTCCAGGTGGGGTCTAACCAGGACATTATGTAGCTGTAGCGAAGCTTTGCCCCCATTATTTAACTGCCTCTGTTACGCATTCTACTGCTCGGGTAATCACATTGTATGTTGCAAATCAGCAAAATAAGGACGCATTTGATAAAAATAAAGAGTTTAAAAGCACAAATATGTGTCAGTGCAATCAGTAAATAATGAGAAATGAAATCCAGAACTTGGCAAGAATCCCAAGTGGATGTCTTGGAGTGGTTGGGGAAGGGAATCTTTGTCAATGATGGCACACTGTGCATTGACACTGCAGCAGCTGCTCCACCTCTTCCAAACTTAGTTTCTTAAGTGAGAGTTGACAAAAAAGGGAATTGGATAATTGCATGAAAGGAGAGGCAAACAAAAGCAGAGCGAAGGAAATGGGCCCAACTGGCAAGTCTTTGAAAAAACTGGCAATGGTACGATGGCCTGAATGGCCTGGCAATGTGTTGTGCACTGCTGAGCGTCCATTGCTGGGTCAATACCTCTGCAGCCTTGCAAAATGTCACAGTAGAATTGCATTTCAATGAAACAAGCACCACAAATAGATCATGACTGTATAGTTTAACAATACTTGCAGCTTCCTCAGCCCTGTAACCGTGCTGAGTTTCTGTAGTGCAGTGGTGATCACGTTTGTCTAACACGCAATAGGTCCCCAGTTCGAAACTGGGCAGAAGCATTTTCGAAACAAACCCAAACTTCTGACCACGATAGATGCAATCATTGACATTCCCCATTAACACAACACAATTTCTCAAAGTCCTATTTCTCTTGCACATTGTGTGCACAATGCCTTGCAATCGCTCCTCTTTCTAGTCCTGATGCTGCAGAAAGTTCCTCAAAACCTAGCACTTGCACTTCATTTGGCTCAGATTAGAAGAGAAACCTGCAACACCAGCTTGCTGAGTAACAGCTGATCTCAGTCTCATTTCAGACGAGGCAAAACCACATCAGCAATTCACTTTCGCCAGCTCCACATTCGTTGAGACAGGGGCACGCCGCAATATTTTGACCCGCACTGTCCAATTACTCGCTGCTGGCAGCAAGAGGGGTCTGCTGCCTCAATCAACAGGTTACTGGCCATCTCAGGGAGGTAAAATAGCACAACCCGGGCCAAATCTCCCCAGAAACCAAGCACAGGCTCAGCAAAACGTAGGCACATGATATCCGGGCCACTGAACCTCCGAGCAGCTCGGACAGAACACCCAAGTGACTGAAACTTTCTTTGAGTTGCAATGATGAATCTCCGGTGGAAACAAGTTTGGGGAAAATGCTCCTCCTGAACATTTCTTTTTGGGTAAAAGGGGCAAAAATCCTTTTCAATTTAACCACTGCTGCGGCAGATTCTTGGTGTCTTAAGCACCTTGAAAACGCAGCTCTTAACATGCAGCCGCAATTATGACAAGGGGTAAAGGTTCATGACACGCAGAGGGGAAAAAGTTATTGAAGTTATGACAGTCGCTCACAGACTTATTAGCGTTTTGTTCAGTCAGTAACAGAGACATACCTGGGTTTATTGATGCAGATTAACATAACTATTCAGCGTCACGCAGAGCTCGAAGAGTACTTTGCCTCCCTTAAAGACGGACACAGCTGATTCTGTAACTGAAGCTAAGGAAACAGGCAGACGTGCCAGATTATCACTTTGTATTGTTCTTCATTCGGCGAGTAACAGGAAAACTAACAAGGTGGCGTTGAAAATGAGATGCACTGCGGCTCCGCTCAATATCAACCCGCTCCTTCATATTGAACTGAGGAAGAATATACATGAATAAAAGCAAAATACTGTGGATGCTGGAAATCTGAAATAAAAACAAGAAATTCTGGAAATACTCAGCAGGTCTGGCAGCATCTGTGGAGAGAGAAGCAGAGTTAACATTTCGGCTCAGTGACCCTTCTTCAGAACTGGCAAATATTAGAAAAGTCAAAGGTTAGAAGCAAGTAAAGCGGGGGTGGAGCAAGAGATAACAAAGGAGAAGGTGCAGATTGGGCAAGGCCACAGAATAGCTGACCAGAAGGTCATGGAGCAAAGGCAAACAATATGTTAATGGTGTGTTGAAAGACAAAGCATTCGTACAGATAGGACTGTTAATGGACTGAAAATTGAACAGCAGCAAGTACAAACATGAAAACAAAACAGTGGGTAAGTAAACTGAACAAACTAAGATGAAATAAAATAAACATACAAAAAAATGTAAAAAATGTAAAAAAGAAAAATAACAAAAAGTGAAAGTAAAATGGGGGGCCCGTCATGATCTGAAATTATTGAACTCAATGTTCAGTCCAGCACGCTCTCGTGTGCAATGGTTAACACCGCAGCCTCACAGCTCCAGCGACCCGGTTTCAATTCTGGGCACTGCCTGTGTGGTGTTTGCAAGTTCTCCCTGTGTCTGCGTGGGATTCCTCCGGGTGCTCCGGTTTCCTCCCACATGCCAAAGACTTGCTGGTTGATAGGTTAATTGGCCATTCCCAATTGCCCCTAGTAAAGGTAGGTGGGAGGGAAATATAGGGAAGGTGGGGATGTGGTAGGAATATGGAATTCGTGTAGGATTAGTATAAATGGGTGGTCGATGGTCGGCACAGACTCGGTGGGCCGAAGGGCCTGTTTCAGTGCTGCATCACGAAACTAAACTAATCGGTCAACGAGATGCTGTTTTTCAAGCTTGCGTTGTTGTTCACTGGAACACTGCAGCAAGCCCAGGATAAAGATGTAAGCATGAGAGCAGCGGGGAGTCTTGAAATGGCAAGCAACCAGAAGCTCAGGGTCCTGCTTGCGGACTGAGCGGACGTGTTCCGCAAAGCGATCACCCAGTCTGCGTTTGGTCTCCCCAATAAAAATGAATATACATTAATTGGATGTAGGCGCCAGTATGTTGCAAAACGAGAAGAAAGAAAGGCACAAATGGCATTAACACTGACTTTACAAATGATTCACTGAAAAATTCTTTCATTTGCTGGAAAAGATGAATATTGTGCATCTGAAAATAGGCACCATGGGATTGTGTTGCATACTGACCTGTTTTCCTGTATTTGCCTGTCATCTATACAATTCAATTTGTGTTGGATATCGCTGAGAATCTCATTTCAAGATGCGGGCACAGATATTAATATAATCCTACTGAAAGTTTAATCCTGGAACAAATCCTGTGTGACGTGGATTGCAACGTTTAGAGGGCTGTGCAGCTAAGGTGAGGAAGACGGGAATGATGTGGTTGATGATTGCATGGAATGCATTGCAAACTTGGGTTACGTTGCTTGATTTCATTCTACACCTTGAAATTCAGAAGCAAGTGAGGCACCAGGTGGAAACCAACAGCTGTCTCTGTGGAAGCGGGGACATGGCTTCCTAATCTAACCATTTGAACTCTGAAAACATTCTGCTGGATCTGAACTGCCCTGTATACCAAGGCCAATTTGTATACTTTATAAAGTGGAATGCCCAGAACTATGCAGAGCCCTCCAGGTGGGGTCTAACCAGGACATTATATAGCTGTAGCGAAGCTTCGCCCCCATTATTTAACTGCCTCTGTTACGCATTCTACTGCTCGGGTAATCACATTGTATGTTGCAAATCAGCAAAATAAGGACGCATTTGATAAAAATAAAGAGTTTAAAAGCACAAATATGTGTCAGTGCAATCAGTAAATAATGAGAAATGAAATCCAGAACTTGGCAAGAATCCCAAGTGGATGTCTTGGAGTGGTTGGGGAAGGGAATCTTGTCAATGATGGCACACTGTGCATTGACACTGCAGCAGCTGCTGCACCTCTTCCAAACTTAGTTTCTTAAGTGAGAGTTTACAAAAAAGGGAATTGGATAATTGCATGAAAGGAGAGGCAAACAAAAGCAGAGCGAAGGAAGTGGGCCCAACTGGCAAGTCTTTGAAAAAAGTGGCAATGGTACGATGGCCTGAATGGCCTGGCAATGTGTTGTGCACTGCTGAGCGTCCATTGCTGGGTCAATACCTCTGCAGCCTTGCAAAATGTCACAGTGGAATTGCATTTCAATGAAACAAGCACCACAAATAGATCATGACTGTATAGTTTAACAATACTCGCAGCTTCCTCAGCCCTGCAACCGTGCTGAGTTTCTGTAGTGTAGTGGTGATCACGTTTGTCTCACACGCAAAAGGTCCCCATTTCGAAACTGGGCAGAAACATTTTCGAAATAAAGCCTAACGTCTGACCACGAAAGATGCAATCATTGACATTCCCCATTCACACAACACAATTTCTCAAAGTCCTATTTCTCTTGCACATTGTGTGCACAATGCCTTGCAATCGCTCCTCTTTCTTGTCCTGATGCTGCAGAAAGTTCCTCAAAACCTCGCACTTGCACTTCATTTGGCTCAGATTAGAATAGAAACCTGCAACACTAGCTTGCTGAGTAACAGCTGATCTAAGTCTCATTTCAGACGAGGCAAAACCACATCAGCAATTCACTTTCGCCAGCTCCACATTCGTTGAGACAGGGGCACGCCGCAATATTTTGACCCGCACTGCCCAATTACTCGCTGCTAGCAGCAAGAGGGGTCTGCTGCCTCAATCAACAGGTTCCTGGCCATCTCAGGGAGGTAAAATAGCACAACCCGGGCCAAATCTCCCCAGAAACCAAGCACAGGCTCAGCAAAACGTAGGCACATGATATCCGGGCCACTAAACCTCCGAGCAGCTCGAACAGAACACCCAAGTGACTGAAACTTTCTTTGAGTTGCAATGGTGAATCTCCGGTGGAAACAAGTTTGGGGAAAATGCTCCTCCTGAACATTTCTTTTTGGGTAAAAGGGGCAAAAATCCTTTTCAATTTAACCACTGCTGCGGCAGATTCTTGGTGTCTTAAGCACCTTGAAAACGCAGCTCTTAACATGCAGCCGCAATTATGACAAGGGGTAAAGGTTCATGACACGCAGAGGGGAAAAAGTTATTGAAGTTATGACAGTCGCTCACAGACTTATTAGCGTTTTGTTCAGTCAGTAACAGAGACATACCTGGGTTTATTGATGCAGATTAACATAACTATTCAGCGTCACGCAGAGCTCGAAGAGTACTTTGCCTCCCTTAAAGACGGACACAGCTGATTCTGTAACTGAAGCTAAGGAAACAGGCAGACGTGCCAAATTATCACTTTGTATTGTTCTTCATTCGGCGAGTAACAGGAAAACTAACAAGGTGGCGTTGAAAATGAGATGCACTGCGGCTCCGCTCAATATCAACCCGCTCCTTCATATTGAACTGAGGAAGAATATACATGAATAAAAGCAAAATACTGTGGATGCTGGAAATCTGAAATAAAAACAAGAAATTCTGGAAATACTCAGCAGGTCTGGCAGCATCTGTGGAGAGAGAAGCAGAGTTAACATTTCGGCTCAGTGACCCTTCTTCAGAACTGGCAAATATTAGAAAAGTCAAAGGTTAGAAGCAAGTAAAGCGGGGGTGGAGCAAGAGATAACAAAGGAGAAGGTGCAGATTGGGCAAGGCCACAGAATAGCTGACCAGAAGGTCATGGAGCAAAGGCAAACAATATGATAATGGTGTGTTGAAAGACAAAGCATTCGTACAGATAGGACTGTTAATGGACTGAAAATTGAACAGCAGCAAGTACAAACATGAAAACAAAACAGTGGGTAAGTAAACTGAACAAACTAAGATGAAATAAAATAAACATACAAAAAAATGTAAAAAACGTAATAAAGAAAAATAACAAAAAGTGAAAGTAAAATGGGGGGCCCGTCATGATCTGAAATTATTGAACTCAATGTTCAGTCCGGCACGCTCTCGTGTGCAATGGTTAGCACCGCAGCCTCACAGCTCCAGCGACCCGGTTTCAATTCTGGGCACTGCCTGTGTGGTGTTTGCAAGTTCTCCCTGTGTCTGCGTGGGATTCCTCCGGGTGCTCCGGTTTCCTCCCACATGCCAAAGACTTGCTGGTTGAGAGGTTAATTGGCCATTCCCAATTGCCCCTAGTAAAGGTAGGTGGGAGGGAAATATAGGGAAGGTGGGGATGTGGTAGGAATATGGAATTCGTGTAGGATTAGTATAAATGGGTGGTCGATGGTCGGCACAGACTCGGTGGGCCGAAGGGCCTGTTTCAGTGCTGCATCACGAAACTAAACTAATCGGTCAACGAGATGCTGTTTTTCGAGCTTGCGTTGTTGTTCACTGGAACACTGCAGCAAGCCCAGGATAGAGATGTAAGCATGAGAGCAGCGGGGAGTCTTGAAATGGCAAGCAACCAGAAGCTCAGGGTCCTGCTTGCGGACTGAGCGGACGTGTTCCGCAAAGCGATCACCCAGTCTGCGTTTGGTCTCCCCAATAAACATGAATATACATTAATTGGATTTAGGCGCCAGTATGTTGCAAAACGAGAAGAAAGAAAGGCACAAATGGCATTAACACTGACTTTACAAATGATTCACTGAAAAATTCTTTCATTTGCTGGAAAAGATGAATATTGTGCATCTGAAAATAGGCACCATGGGATTGTGTTGCACACTGACCTGTTTTCCTGCATTTGCCTGTCATCTACACAATTCAATTTGTGTTGGATATCGCTGAGAATCTCATTTCAAGATGCGGGCACAGATATTAATATAATCCTACTGAAAGTTTAATCCTGGAACAAATCCTGTGTGACGTGGATTGCAACGTTTAGAGGGCTGTGCAGCTAAGGTGAGGAAGACGGGAATGATGTGGTTGATGATTGCATGGAATGCATTGCAAACTTGGGTTACGTTGCTTGATTTCATTCTACACCTTGAAATTCAGAAGCAAGTGAGGCACCAGGTGGAAACCAACAGCTGTCTCTGTGGAAGCGGGGACATGGCTTCCTAATCTAACCATTTGAACTCTGAAAACATTCTGCTGGATCTGAACTGCCCTGTATACCAAGGCCAATTTGTATACTTTATAAAGTGGAATGCCCAGAACTATGCAGAGTACTCCAGGTGGGGTCTAACCAGGACATTATATAGCTGTAGCGAAGCTTCGCCCCCATTATTTAACTGCCTCTGTTACGCATTCTACTGCTCGGGTAATCACATTGTATGTTGCAAATCAGCAAAATAAGAACGCATTTGATAAAAATAAAGAGTTTAAAAGCACAAATATGTGTCAGTGCAATCAGTAAATAATGAGAAATGAAATCAGGAACTTGGCAAGAATCCCAAGTGGATGTCTTGGAGTGGTTGGGGAAGGGAATATTTGTCAATGATGGCACACTGTGCATTGACACTGCAGCAGCTGCTCCACCTCTTACAAACTTAGTTTCTGAAGTGAGAGTTGACAAAAAAGGGAATTGGATAATTGCATGAAAGGAGAGGCAAACAAAAGCAGAGCGAAGGAAGTGGGCCCAACTGGCAAGTCTTTGAAAAAACTGGCAATGGTACGATGGCCTGAATGGCCTGGCAATGTGTTGTGCACTGCTGAGCGTCCATTGCTGGGTCAATACCTCTGCAGCCTTGCAAAATGTCACAGTGGAATTGCATTTCAATGAAACAAGCACCACAAATAGATCATGACTGTATAGTTTAACAATACTTGCAGCTTCCTCAGCCCTGCAACCGTGCTGAGTTTCTGTAGTGTAGTGGTGATCACGTTTGTCTCACACGCAATAGGTCCCCAGTTAGAAACTGGGCAGAAACATTTTCGAAACAAAGCCAAACGTCTGACCACGAAAGATGCAATCATTGACATTCCCCATTCACACAACACAATTTCTCAAAGTCCTATTTCTCTTGCACATTGTGTGCACAAAGCCTTGCAATCGCTCCTCTTTCTAGTCCTGATGCTGCAGAAAGTTCCTCAAAACCTAGCACTTGCACTTCATTTGGCTCAGATTAGAATAGAAACCTGCAACACTAGCTTGCTGAGTAACAGCTGATCTAAGTCTCATTTCAGAAGAGGCAAAACCACATCAGCAATTCACTTTCGCCAGCTCCACATTCGTTGAGACAGGGGCACGCCGCAATATTTTGACCCGCACTGTCCAATTACTCGCTGCTAGCAGCAAGAGGGGTCTGCTGCCTCAATCAACAGGTTCCTGGCCATCTCAGGGAGGTAAAATAGCACAACCCGGGCCAAATCTCCCCAGAAACCAAGCACAGGCTCAGCAAAACGTAGGCACATGATATCCGGGCCACTAAACCTCCGAGCAGCTCGAACAGAACACCCAAGTGACTGAAACTTTCTTTGAGTTGCAAAGATGAATCTCCGGTGGAACAAGTTTGGGGAAAATGCTCCTCCTGAACATTTCTTTTTGGGTAAAAGGGGCAAAAATCCTTTTCAATTTAACCACTGCTGCAGCAGATTCTTGGTGTCTTAAGCACCTTGACAACGCAGCTCTGAACATGCAGCCGCAATTATGACAAGGGGTAAAGGTTCATGACACGCAGAGGGGAAAAAGTTATTTAAGTTATGACATTCGCTCACAGACCTATTAGCGTTTTGTTCAGTCAGTAACAGAGACATACCTGGGTTTATTGATGCAGATTAACATAACTATTCAGCGTCACGCAGAGCCGCGAAGAGTACTTTGCCTCCCTTAAAGACGGACACAGCTGATTCTGTAACTGAAGCTAAGGAAACAGGCAGACGTGCCAAATTATCACTTTGTATTGTTCTTCATTTGGCGAGTAACAGGAAAACTAACAAGGTGGCGTTGAAAATGAGATGCACTGCGGCTCCGCTCAATATCAACCCGCTCCTTCATATTGAACTGAGGAAGAATATACATGAATAAAAGCAAAATACTGTGGATGCTGGAAATCTGAAATAAAAACAAGAAATTCTGGAAATACTCAGCAGGTCTGGCAGCATCTGTGGAGAGAGAAGCAGAGTTAACATTTCGGCTCAGTGACCCTTCTTCAGAACTGGCAAATATTAGAAAAGTCAAAGGTTAGAAGCAAGTAAAGCGGGGGTGGAGCAAGAGATAACAAAGGAGAAGGTGCAGATTGGGCAAGGCCACAGAATAGCTGACCAGAAGGTCATGGAGCAAAGGCAAACAATATGTTAATGGTGTGTTGAAAGACAAAGCATTCGTACAGATAGGACCGTTAATGGACTGAAAATTGAACAGCAGCAAGTACAAACATGAAAACAAAACAGTGGGTAAGTAAACTGAACAAACTAAGATGAAATAAAATAAACATACAAAAAAATGTAAAAAATGTAAAAAAGAAAAATAACAAAATGTGAAAGTAAAATGGGGGGCCCGTCATGATCTGAAATTATTGAACTCAATGTTCAGTCCGGCACGCTCTCGTGTGCAATGGTTAGCACCGCAGCCTCACAGCTCCAGCGACCCGGTTTCAATTCTGGGCACTGCCTGTGTGGTGTTTGCAAGTTCTCCCTGTGTCTGCGTGGGATTCCTCCGGGTGCTCCGGTTTCCTCCCACATGCCAAAGACTTGCTGGTTGATAGGTTAATTGGCCATTCCCAATTGCCCCTAGTAAAGGTAGGTGGTAGGGAAATATAGGGAAGGTGGGGATGTGGTAGGAATATGGAATTCGTGTAGGATTAGTATAAATGGGTGGTCGATGGTCAGCACAGACTCTGTGGGCCGAAGGGCCTGTTTCAGTGCTGCATCACGAAACTAAACTAATCGGTCAACGAGATGCTGTTTTTCGAGCTTGCGTTGTTGTTCACTGGAACACTGCAGCAAGCCCAGGATAGAGATGTAAGCATGAGAGCAGCGGGGAGTCTTAAAATGGCAAGCAACCAGAAGCTCAGGGTCCTGCTTGCGGACTGAGCGGACGTGTTCCGCAAAGCGATCACCCAGTCTGCGTTTGGTCTCCCCAATAAACATGAATATACATTAATTGGATTTAGGCGCCAGTATGTTGCAAAACGAGAAGAAAGAAAGGCACAAATGGCATTAACACTGACTTTACAAATGATTCACTGAAAAATTCTTTCATTTGCTGGAAAAGATGAATATTGTGCATCTGAAAATGGGCACCATGGGATTGTGTTGCATACTGACCTGTTTTCCTGTATTTGCCTGTCATCTATACAATTCAATTTGTGTTGGATATCGCTGAGAATCTCATTTCAAGATGCGGGCACAGATATTAATATAATCCTACTGAAAGTTTAATCCTGGAACAAATCCTGTGTGACGTGGATTGCAACGTTTAGAGGGCTGTGCAGCTAAGGTGAGGAAGACGGGAATGATGTGGTTGATGATTGCATGGAATGCATTGCAAACTTGGGTTACGTTGCTTGATTTCATTCTACACCTTGAAATTCAGAAGCAAGTGAGGCACCAGGTGGAAACCAACAGCTGTCTCTGTGGAAGCGGGGACATGGCTTCCTAATCTAACCATTTGAACTCTGAAAACATTCTGCTGGATCTGAACTGCCCTGTATACCAAGGCCAATTTGTATACTTTATAAAGTGGAATGCCCAGAACTATGCAGAGTACTCCAGGTGGGGTCTAACCAGGACATTATATAGCTGTAGCGAAGCTTCGCCCCCATTATTTAACTGCCTCTGTTACGCATTCTACTGCTCGGGTAATCACATTGTATGTTGCAAATCAGCAAAATAAGGACGCATTTGATAAAAATAAAGAGTTTAAAAGCACAAATATGTGTCAGTGCAATCAGTAAATAATGAGAAATGAAATCCAGAACTTGGCAAGAATCCCAAGTGGATGTCTTGGAGTGGTTGGGGAAGGGAATCTTGTCAATGATGGCACACTGTGCATTGACACTGCAGCAGCTGCTGCACCTCTTCCAAACTTAGTTTCTTAAGTGAGAGTTTACAAAAAAGGGAATTGGATAATTGCATGAAAGGAGAGGCAAACAAAAGCAGAGCGAAGGAAGTGGGCCCAACTGGCAAGTCTTTGAAAAAAGTGGCAATGGTACGATGGCCTGAATGGCCTGGCAATGTGTTGTGCACTGCTGAGCGTCCATTGCTGGGTCAATACCTCTGCAGCCTTGCGAAATGTCACAGTGGAATTGCATTTCAATGAAACAAGCACCACAAAAAGATCATGACTGTATAGTTTAACAATACTTGCAGCTTCCTCAGCCCTGCAAACGTGCTGAGTTTCTGTAGTGTAGTGGTGATCACGTTTGTCTCACACGCAAAAAGTCCCCAGTTCGAAACTGGGCAGGAACATTTTCGAAACAAACCCAAACGTCTGACCACGAAAGATGCAATCATTGACATCCCCCATTCACACAGCACAATTTCTCAAAGTCCTATTTCTCTTGCACATTGTGTGCACAATGCCTTGCAATCGCTCCTCTTTCTAGTCCTGATGCTGCAGAAAGTTCCTCAAAACCTAGCACTTGCACTTCATTTGGCTCAGATTAGAATAGAAACCTGCAACACTAGCTTGCGAAGTCACAGCTGATCTAAGTCTCATTTCAGACGAGGCAAAAGCACATCAGCAATTCACTTTCGCCAGCTCCACATTCGTTGAGACAGGGGCACGCCGCAATATTTTAACCCGCACTGTCCAATTACTCGCTGCTAGCAGCAAGAGGGGTCTGCTGCCTCAATCAACAGGTTACTGGCCATCTCAGGGAGGTAAAATAGCACAACCCGGGCCAAATCTCCCCAGAAACCAAGCACAGGCTCAGCAAAACGTAGGCACATGATATCCGGGCCACTAAACCTCCGAGCAGCTCGAACAGAACACCCAAGTGACTGAAACTTTCTTTGAGTTGCAATGATGAATCTCCGGTGGAAACAAGTTTGGGGAAAATGCTCCTCCTGAACATTTCTTTTTGGGTAAAAGGGGCAAAAATCCTTTTCAATTTAACCACTGCTGCAGCAGATTCTTGGTGTCTTAAGCACCTTGACAACGCAGCTCTGAACATGCAGCCGCAATTATGACAAGGGGTAAAGGTTCATGACACGCAGAGGGGAAAAAGTTATTTAAGTTATGACATTCGCTCACAGACCTATTAGCGTTTTGTTCAGTCAGTAACAGAGACATACCTGGGTTTATTGATGCAGATTAACATAACTATTCAGCGTCACGCAGAGCTCGAAGAGCACTTTGCCTCCCTTAAAGACGGACACAGCTGATTCTGTAACTGAAGCTAAGGAAACAGGCAGACGTGCCAAATTATCACTTTGTATTGTTCTTCATTCGGCGAGTAACAGGAAAACTAACAAGGTGGCGTTGAAAATGAGATGCACTGCGGCTCCGCTCAATATCAACCCGCTCCTTCATATTGAACTGAGGAAGAATATACATGAATAAAAGCAAAATACTGTGGATGCTGGAAATCTGAAATAAAAACAAGAAATTCTGGAAATACTCAGCAGGTCTGGCAGCATCTGTGGAGAGAGAAGCAGAGTTAACATTTCGGCTCAGTGACCCTTCTTCAGAACTGGCAAATATTAGAAAAGTCAAAGGTTAGAAGCAAGTAAAGCGGGGGTGGAGCAAGAGATAACAAAGGAGAAGGTGCAGATTGGGCAAGGCCACAGAATAGCTGACCAGAAGGTCATGGAGCAAAGGCAAACAATATGTTAATGGTGTGTTGAAAGACAAAGCATTCGTACAGATAGGACTGTTAATGGACTGAAAATTGAACAGCAGCAAGTACAAACATGAAAACAAAACAGTGGGTAAGTAAACTGAACAAACTAAGATGAAATAAAATAAACATACAAAAAAATGTAAAAAATGTAAAAAAGAAAAATAACAAAAAGTGAAAGTAAAATGGGGGGCCCGTCATGATCTGAAATTATTGAACTCAATGTTCAGTCCGGCACGCTCTCGTGTGCAATGGTTAGCACCGCAGCCTCACAGCTCCAGCGACCCGGTTTCAATTCTGGGCACTGCCTGTGTGGTGTTTGCAAGTTCTCCCTGTGTCTGCGTGGGATTCCTCCGGGTGCTCCGGTTTCCTCCCACATGCCAAAGACTTGCTGGTTGATAGGTTAATTGGCCGTTCCCAATTGCCCCTAGTAAAGGTAGGTGGGAGGGAAATATAGGGAAGGTGGGGATGTGGTAGGAATATGGAATTCGTGTAGGATTAGTATAAATGGGTGGTCGATGGTCGGCACAAGGGCCTGTTTCAGTGCTGCATCACGAAACTAAACTAATCGGTCAACGAGATGCTGTTTTTCGAGCTTGCGTTGTTGTTCACTGGAACACTGCAGCAAGCCCAGGATAGAGATGTAAGCATGAGAGCAGCGGGGAGTCTTGAAATGGCAAGCAACCAGAAGCTCAGGGTCCTGTTTGCGGACTGAGTGGACGTGTTCCGCAAAGCGATCACCCAGTCTGCGTTTGGTCTCCCCAATAAACATGAATATACATTAATTGGATTTAGGCGCCAGTATGTTGCAAAACGAGAAGAAAGAAAGGCACAAATGGCATTAACACTGACTTTACAAATGATTCACTGAAAAATTCTTTCATTTGCTGGAAAAGATGAATATTGTGCATCTGAAAATAGGCACCATGGGATTGTGTTGCATACTGACCTGTTTTCCTGTATTTGCCTGTCATCTATACAATTCAATTTGTGTTGGATATCGCTGAGAATCTCATTTCAAGATGCGGGCACAGATATTAATATAATCCTACTGAAAGTTTAATCCTGGAACAAATCCTGTGTGACGTGGATTGCAACGTTTAGAGGGCTGTGCAGCTAAGGTGAGGAAGACGGGAATGATGTGGTTGATGATTGCATGGAATGCATTGCAAACTTGGGTTACGTTGCTTGATTTCATTCTACACCTTGAAATTCAGAAGCAAGTGAGGCACCAGGTGGAAACCAACAGATGTCTCTGTGGAAGCGGGGACATGGCTTCCTAATCTAACCATTTGAACTCTGAAAACATTCTGCTGGATCTGAACTGCCCTGTATACCAAGGCCAATTTGTATACTTTATAAAGTGGAATGCCCAGAACTATGCAGAGCACTCCAGGTGGGGTCCAACCAGGACATTATATAGCTGTAGCGAAGCTTCGCCCCCATTATTTAACTGCCTTTGTTACGCATTCTACTGCTCGGGTAATCACATTGTATGTTGCAAATCAGCAAAATAAGGACGCATTTGATAAAAATAAAGAGTTTAAAAGCACAAATATGTGTCAGTGCAATCAGTAAATAATGAAAAATGAAATCCAGAACTTGGCAAGAATCCCAAGTGGATGTCTTGGAGTGGTTGGGGAAGGGAATCTTGTCAATGATGGCACACTGTGCATTGACACTGCAGCAGCTGCTGCACCTCTTCCAAACTTAGTTTCTTAAGTGAGAGTTTACAAAAAAGGGAATTGGATAATTGCATGAAAGGAGAGGCAAACAAAAGCAGAGCGAAGGAAGTGGGCCCAACTGGCAAGTCTTTGAAAAAAGTGGCAATGGTACGATGGCCTGAATGGCCTGGCAATGTGTTGTGCACTGCTGAGCGTCCATTGCTGGGTCAATACCTCTGCAGCCTTGCAAAATGTCACAGTGGAATTGCATTTCAATGAAACAAGCACCACAAATAGATCATGACTGTATAGTTTAACAATACTTGCAGCTTCCTCAGCCCTGCAACCGTGCTGAGTTTCTGTAGTGTAGTGGTGATCACGTTTGTCTCACACGCAAAAGGTCCACAGTTCGAAACTGCGCAGAAGCATTTTCGAAACAAATATAAACGTCTGACCACGATATCTGCAATCATTGACATTCCCCATTCACACAACACAATTTCTCAAAGTCCTATTACTCTTGCACATTGTGTGCACAATGCCTTGCAATCGCTCCTCTTTCTTGTCCTGATGCTGCAGAAAGTTCCTCAAAACCTAGCACTTGCACTTCATTTGGCTCAGATTAGAATAGAAACCTGCAACACTAGCTTGCTGAGTAACAGCTGATCTAAGTCTCATTTCAGACGAGGCAAAACCACATCAGCAATTCACTTTCGCCAGCTCCACATTCGTTGAGACAGGGGCACGCCGCAATATTTTAACCCGCACTGTCCAATTACTCGCTGCTAGCAGCAAGAGGGGTCTGCTGCCTCAATCAACAGGTTACTGGCCATCTCAGGGAGGTAAAATAGCACAACCCGGGCCAAATCTCCCCAGAAACCAAGCACAGGCTCAGCAAAACGTAGGCACATGATATCCGGGCCACTAAACCTCCGAGCAGCTCGAACAGAACACCCAAGTGACTGAACCTTTCTTTGAGTTGCAATGATGAATCTCCGGTGGAAACAAGTTTGGGGAAAATGCTCCTCCTGAACATTTCTTTTTGGGTAAAAGGGGCAAAAATCCTTTTCAATTTAACCACTGCTGCAGCAGATTCTTGGTGTCTTAAGCACCTTGACAACGCAGCTCTGAACATGCAGCCGCAATTATGACAAGGGGTAAAGGTTCATGACACGCAGAGGGGAAAAAGTTATTTAAGTTATGACATTCGCTCACAGACCTATTAGCGTTTTGTTCAGTCAGTAACAGAGACATACCTGGGTTTATTGATGCAGATTAACATAACTATTCAGCGTCACGCAGAGCCGCGAAGAGTACTTTGCCTCCCTTAAAGACGGACACAGCTGATTCTGTAACTGAAGCTAAGGAAACAGGCAGACGTGCCAAATTATCACTTTGTATTGTTCTTCATTCGGCGAGTAACAGGAAAACTAACAAGGTGGAGTTGAAAATGAGATGCACTGCGGCTCCGCTCAATATCAACCCGCTCCTTCATATTGAACTGAGGAAGAATATACATGAATAAAAGCAAAATACTGTGGATGCTGGAAATCTGAAATAAAAGCAAGAAATTCTGGAATTACTCAGCAGGTCTGGCAGCATCTGTGGAGAGAGAAGCAGAGTTAACATTTCGGCTCAGTGACCCTTCTTCAGAACTGGCAAATATTAGAAAAGTCAAAGGTTAGAAGCAAGTAAAGCGGGGGTGGAGCAAGAGATAACAAAGGAGAAGGTGCAGATTGGGCAAGGCCACAGAATAGCTGACCAGAAGGTCATGGAGCAAAGGCAAACAATATGTTAATGGTGTGTTGAAAGACAAAGCATTATTACAGATAGGACTGTTAACGGATTGAAAATTGAACAGCAGCAAGTACAAACATGAAAACAAAACAGTGGGTAAGTAAACTGAACAAACTAAGATGAAATAAAATAAACATACAAAAAAATGTAAAAAATGTAAAAAAGAAAAATAACAAAAAGTGAAAGTAAAATGGGGGGCCCGTCATGATCTGAAATTATTGAACTCAATGTTCAGTCCGGCACGCTCTCATGTGCAATGGTTAGCACCGCAGCCTCACAGCTCCAGCGACCCGGTTTCAATTCTGGGCACTGCCTGTGTGGTGTTTGCAAGTTCTCCCTGTGTCTGCGTGGGATTCCTCCGGGTGCTCCGGTTTCCTCCCACATGCCAAAGACTTGCTGGTTGATAGGTTAATTGGCCATTCCCAATTGCCCCTAGTAAAGGTAGGTGGTAGGGAAATATAGGGAAGGTGGGGATGTGGTAGGAATATGGAATTCGTGTAGGATTAGTATAAATGGGTGGTCGATGGTCGGCACAGACTCGGTGGGCCGAAGGGCCTGTTTCAGTGCTGCATCACGAAACTAAACTAATCGGTCAACGAGATGCTGTTTTTCGAGCTTGCGTTGTTGTTCACTGGAACACTGCAGCAAGCCCAGGATAGAGATGTAAGCATGAGAGCAGCGGGGAGTCTTGAAATGGCAAGCAACCAGAAGCTCAGGGTCCTGCTTGCTGACTGAGCGGACGTGTTCCGCAAAGCGATCACCCAGTCTGCGTTTGGTCTCCCCAATAAACATGAATATACATTAATTGGATTTAGGCGCCAGTATGTTGCAAAACGAGAAGAAAGAAAGGCACAAATGGCATTAACACTGACTTTACAAATGATTCACTGAAAAATTCTTTCATTTGCTGGAAAAGATGAATATTGTGCATCTGAAAATAGGCACCATGGGATTGTGTTGCATACTGACCTGTTTTCCTGTATTTGCCTGTCATCTATACAATTCAATTTGTGTTGGATATCGCTGAGAATCTCATTTCAAGATGCGGGCACAGATATTAATATAATCCTACTGAAAGTTTAATCCTGGAACAAATCCTGTGTGACGTGGATTGCAACGTTTAGAGGGCTGTGCAGCTAAGGTGAGGAAGACGGGAATGATGTGGTTGATGATTGCATGGAATGCATTGCAAACTTGGGTTACGTTGCTTGATTTCATTCTACACCTTGAAATTCAGAAGCAAGTGAGGCACCAGGTGGAAACCAACAGCTGTCTCTGTGGAAGCGGGGACATGGCTTCCTAATCTAACCATTTGAACTCTGAAAACATTCTGCTGGATCTGAACTGCCCTGTATACCAAGGCCAATTTGTATACTTTATAAAGTGGAATGCCCAGAACTATGCAGAGCACTCCAGGTGGGGTCTAACCAGGACATTATATAGCTGTAGCGAAGCTTCGCCCCCATTATTTAACTGCCTCTGTTACGCATTCTACTGCTCGGGTAATCACATTGTATGTTGCAAATCAGCAAAATAAGGACGCATTTGATAAAAATAAAGAGTTTAAAAGCACAAATATGTGTCAGTGCAATCAGTAAATAATGAGAAATGAAATCCAGAACTTGGCAAGAATCCCAAGTGGATGTCTTGGAGTGGTTGGGGAAGGGAATCTTGTCAATGATGGCACACTGTGCATTGACACTGCAGCAGCTGCTGCACCTCTTCCAAACTTAGTTTCTTAAGTGAGAGTTTACAAAAAAGGGAATTGGATAATTGCATGAAAGGAGAGGCAAACAAAAGCAGAGCGAAGGAAGTGGGCCCAACTGGCAAGTCTTTGAAAAAACTGGCAATGGTACGATGGCCTGAATGGCCTGGCAATGTGTTGTGCACTGCTGAGCGTCCATTGCTGGGTCAATACCTCTGCAGCCTTGCGAAATGTCACAGTGGAATTGCATTTCAATGAAACAAGCACCACAAATAGATCTTGACTGTATAGTTTAACAATACTTGCAGCTTCCTCAGCACTGCAACCGTGTTGAGTTTCTGTAGTGTAGTGGTGATCACGTTTGTCTAACACGCAAAAGGTCCCCAGTTCGAAACTGGGCAGAAACATTTTCGAAACAAACCCAAACTTCTGACCACGATATATGCAATCATTGACATTCCCCATTAACACAACACAATTTCTCAAAGTCCTATTTCTCTTGCACATTGTGTGCACAATGCCTTGCAATCGCTCCTCTTTCTTGTCCTGATGCTGCAGAAAGTTCCTCAAAACCTAGCACTTGCACTTCATTTGGCTCAGATTAGAATAGAAACCTGCAACACTAGCTTGCTAAGTCACAGCTGATCTGAGTCTCATTTCAGACGAGGCAAAAGCACATCAGCAATTCACTTTCGCCAGCTCCACATTCGTTGAGACAGGGGCACGCCGCAATATTTTAACCCGCACTGTCCAATTACTCGCTGCTAGCAGCAAGAGGGGTCTGCTGCCTCAATCAACAGGTTACTGGCCATCTCAGGGAGGTAAAATAGCACAACCCGGGCAAAATCTCCCCAGAAACCAAGCACAGGCTCAGCAAAACGTAGGCACATGATATCCGGGCCACTAAACCTCCGAGCAGCTCGAACAGAACACCCAAGTGACTGAAACTTTCTTTGAGTTGCAATGATGAATCTCCGGTGGAAACAAGTTTGGGGAAAATGCTCCTCCTGAACATTTCTTTTTGGGTAAAAGGAGCAAAAATCCTTTTCAATTTAACCACTGCTGCGGCAGATTCTTGGTGTCTTAAGCACCTTGAAAACGCAGCTCTTAACATGCAGCCGCAATTATGACAAGGGGTAAAGGTTCATGACACGCAGAGGGGAAAAAGTTATTTAAGTTATGACATTCGCTCACCGACCTATTAGCGTTTTGTTCAGTCAGTAACAGAGACATACCTGGGTTTATTGATGTAGATTAACATAACTATTCAACGTCACGCAGAGCTCGAAGAGTACTTTGCCTCCCTTAAAGACGGACACAGCTGATTCTGTAACTGAAGCTAAGGAAACAGGCAGACGTGCCAAATTATCACTTTGTATTGTTCTTCATTCGGCGAGTAACAGGAAAACTAACAAGGTGGCGTTGAAAATGAGATGCACTGCGGCTCCGCTCAATATCAACCCGCTCCTTCATATTGAACTGAGGAAGAATATACATGAATAAAAGCAAAATACTGTGGATGCTGGAAATCTGAAATAAAAGCAAGAAATTCTGGAATTACTCAGCAGGTCTGGCAGCATCTGTGGAGAGAGAAGCAGAGTTAACATTTCGGCTCAGTGACCCTTCTTCAGAACTGGCAAATATTAGAAAAGTCAAAGGTTAGAAGCAAGTAAAGCGGGGGTGGAGCAAGAGATAACAAAGGAGAAGGTGCAGATTGGGCAAGGCCACAGAATAGCTGACCAGAAGGTCATGGAGCAAAGGCAAACAATATGTTAATGGTGTGTTGAAAGACAAAGCATTATTACAGATAGGACTGTTAACGGATTGAAAATTGAACAGCAGCAAGTACAAACATGAAAACAAAACAGTGGGTAAGTAAACTGAACAAACTAAGATGAAATAAAATAAACATACAAAAAAATGTAAAAAATGTAAAAAAGAAAAATAACAAAAAGTGAAAGTAAAATGGGGGGCCCGTCATGATCTGAAATTATTGATCTCAATGTTCAGTCCGGCACGCTCTCGTGTGCAATGGTTAGCACCGCAGCCTCACAGCTCCAGCGACCCGGTTTCAATTCTGGGCACTGCCTATGTGGAGTTTGCAAGTTCTCCCTATGTCTGCGTGGGTTTTCTCCGGGTGCTCCGGTTTCCTCCCACAAGCCAAAAGACTTGCAGGTTGATAGGTAAATTGGCCATTATAAATTGTCACTGATATAGGTAGGTGGTAGGGAAATATAGGGACAGGTGGGGATGTTTGGTAGGAATATGGGATTAGTGTAGGATTAGTATAAATGGGTGGTTGATGTTCGGCACAGACTCGGTGGGCCGAAGGGCCTGTTTCAGTGCTGTATCTCTAATCTAATCTAATCTAAACTGTGTGGTGTTTGCAAGTTCTCCCTGTGTCTGCGTGGGATTCCTCCGGGTGCTCCGGTTTCCTCCCACATGCCAAAGACTTGCTGGTTGATAGGTTAATTGGCCATTCCCAATTGCCCCTAGAAAAGGTAGGTGGTAGGGAAATATAGGGAAGGTGGGGATGTGGTAGGAATATGGAATTCGTGTAGGATTAGTATAAATGGGTGGTCGATGGTCGGCACAGACTCGGTGGGCCGAAGGGCCTGTTTCAGTGCTGCATCACGAAACTAAACTAATCGGTCAACGAGATGCTGTTTTTCGAGCTTGCGTTGTTGTTCACTGGAACACTGCAGCAAGCCCAGGATAGAGATGTAAGCATGAGAGCAGCGGGGAGTCTTGAAATGGCAAGCAACCAGAAGCTCAGGGTCCTGCTTGCTGACTGAGCGGACGTGTTCCGCAAAGCGATCACCCAGTCTGCGTTTGGTCACCCCAATAAACATGAATATACATTAATTGGATGTAGGCGCCAGTATGTTGCAAAACGAGAAGAAAGAAAGGCACAAATGGCATTAACACTGACTTTACAAATGATTCACTGAAAAATTCTTTCATTTGCTGGAAAAGATGAATATTGTGCATCTGAAAATAGGCACCATGGGATTGTGTTGCATACTGACCTGTTTTCCTGTATTTGCCTGTCATCTATACAATTCAATTTGTGTTGGATATCGCTGAGAATCTCATTTCAAGATGCGGGCACAGATATTAATATAATCCTACTGAAAGTTTAATCCTGGAACAAATCCTGTGTGACGTGGATTGCAACGTTTGGAGGGCTGTGCAGCAAAGGTGAGGAAGACGGGAATGATGTGGTTGATGATTGCATGGAATGCATTGCAAACTTGGGTTACGTTGCTTGATTTCATTCTACACCTTGAAATTCAGAAGCAAGTGAGGCACCAGGTGAAAACCAACAGCTGTCTCTGTGGAAGCGGGGACATGGCTTCCTAATCTAACCATTTGAACTTGAAAACATTCTGCTGGATCTGAACTGCCCTGTATACCAAGGCCAATTTGTATACTTTATAAAGTGGAATGCCCAGAACTATGCAGAGCACTCCAGGTGGGGTCTAACCAGGACATTATATAGCTGTAGCGAAGCTTCGCCCCCATTATTTAACTGCCTCTGTTACGCATTCTACTGCTCGGGTAATCACATTGTATGTTGCAAATCAGCAAAATAAGGACGCATTTGATAAAAATAAAGAGTTTAAAAGCACAAATATGTGTCAGTGCAATCAGTAAATAATGAGAAATGAAATCCAGAACTTGGCAAGAATCCCAAGTGGATGTCTTGGAGTGGTTGGGGAAGGGAATCTTTGTCAATGATGGCACACTGTGCATTGACACTGCAGCAGCTGCTCCACCTCTTACAAACTTAGTTTCTTAAGTGAGAGTTGACAAAAAAGGGAATTGGATAATTGCATGAAAGGAGAGGTAAACAAAAGCAGTTCGAAGGAAGTGGGCCCAACTGGCAAGTCTTTGAAAAAAGTGGCAATGGTACGATGGCCTGAATGGCCTGGCAATGTGTTGTGCACTGCTGAGCGTCCATTGCTGGGTCAATACCTCTGCAGCCTTGCAAAATGTCACAGTGGAATTGCATTTCAATGAAACAAGCACCACAAATAGATCTTGACTGTATAGTTTAACAATACTTGCAGCTTCCTCAGCACTGCAACCGTGTTGAGTTTCTGTAGTGTAGTGGTGATCACGTTTGTCTAACACGCAAAAGGTCCCCAGTTCGAAACTGGGCAGAAACATTTTCGAAACAAACCCAAACTTCTGACCACGATATATGCAATCATTGACATTCCCCATTAACACAACACAATTTCTCAAAGTCCTATTTCTCTTGCACATTGTGTGCACAATGCCTTGCAATCGCTCCTCTTTCTAGTCCTGATGCTGCAGAAAGTTCCTCAAAACCTAGCACTTGCACTTCATTTGGCTCAGATTAGAATAGAAACCTGCAACACTAGCTTGCTAAGTCACAGCTGATCTGAGTCTCATTTCAGACGAGGCAAAAGCACATCAGCAATTCACTTTCGCCAGCTCCACATTCGTTGAGACAGGGGCACGCCGCAATATTTTAACCCGCACTGTCCAATTACTCGCTGCTAGCAGCAAGAGGGGTCTGCTGCCTCAATCAACAGGTTACTGGCCATCTCAGGGAGGTAAAATAGCACAACCCGGGCAAAATCTCCCCAGAAACCAAGCACAGGCTCAGCAAAACGTAGGCACATGATATCCGGGCCACTAAACCTCCGAGCAGCTCGAACAGAACACCCAAGTGACTGAAACTTTCTTTGAGTTGCAATGATGAATCTCCGGTGGAAACAAGTTTGGGGAAAATGCTCCTCCTGAACATTTCTTTTTGGGTAAAAGGAGCAAAAATCCTTTTCAATTTAACCACTGCTGCGGCAGATTCTTGGTGTCTTAAGCACCTTGAAAACGCAGCTCTTAACATGCAGCCGCAATTATGACAAGGGGTAAAGGTTCATGACACGCAGAGGGGAAAAAGTTATTTAAGTTATGACATTCGCTCACCGACCTATTAGCGTTTTGTTCAGTCAGTAACAGAGACATACCTGGGTTTATTGATGTAGATTAACATAACTATTCAACGTCACGCAGAGCTCGAAGAGTACTTTGCCTCCCTTAAAGACGGACACAGCTGATTCTGTAACTGAAGCTAAGGAAACAGGCAGACGTGCCAAATTATCACTTTGTATTGTTCTTCATTCGGCGAGTAACAGGAAAACTAACAAGGTGGCGTTGAAAATGAGATGCACTGCGGCTCCGCTCAATATCAACCCGCTCCTTCATATTGAACTGAGGAAGAATATACATGAATAAAAGCAAAATACTGTGGATGCTGGAAATCTGAAATAAAAGCAAGAAATTCTGGAATTACTCAGCAGGTCTGGCAGCATCTGTGGAGAGAGAAGCAGAGTTAACATTTCGGCTCAGTGACCCTTCTTCAGAACTGGCAAATATTAGAAAAGTCAAAGGTTAGAAGCAAGTAAAGCGGGGGTGGAGCAAGAGATAACAAAGGAGAAGGTGCAGATTGGGCAAGGCCACAGAATAGCTGACCAGAAGGTCATGGAGCAAAGGCAAACAATATGTTAATGGTGTGTTGAAAGACAAAGCATTATTACAGATAGGACTGTTAACGGATTGAAAATTGAACAGCAGCAAGTACAAACATGAAAACAAAACAGTGGGTAAGTAAACTGAACAAACTAAGATGAAATAAAATAAACATACAAAAAAATGTAAAAAATGTAAAAAAGAAAAATAACAAAAAGTGAAAGTAAAATGGGGGGCCCGTCATGATCTGAAATTATTGATCTCAATGTTCAGTCCGGCACGCTCTCGTGTGCAATGGTTAGCACCGCAGCCTCACAGCTCCAGCGACCCGGTTTCAATTCTGGGCACTGCCTATGTGGAGTTTGCAAGTTCTCCCTATGTCTGCGTGGGTTTTCTCCGGGTGCTCCGGTTTCCTCCCACAAGCCAAAAGACTTGCAGGTTGATAGGTAAATTGGCCATTATAAATTGTCACTGATATAGGTAGGTGGTAGGGAAATATAGGGACAGGTGGGGATGTTTGGTAGGAATATGGGATTAGTGTAGGATTAGTATAAATGGGTGGTTGATGTTCGGCACAGACTCGGTGGGCCGAAGGGCCTGTTTCAGTGCTGTATCTCTAATCTAATCTAATCTAAACTGTGTGGTGTTTGCAAGTTCTCCCTGTGTCTGCGTGGGATTCCTCCGGGTGCTCCGGTTTCCTCCCACATGCCAAAGACTTGCTGGTTGAGAGGTTAATTGGCCATTCCCAATTGCCCCTAGAAAAGGTAGGTGGTAGGGAAATATAGGGAAGGTGGGGATGTGGTAGGAATATGGAATTCGTGTAGGATTAGTATAAATGGGTGGTCGATGGTCGGCACAGACTCGGTGGGCCGAAGGGCCTGTTTCAGTGCTGCATCACGAAACTAAACTAATCGGTCAACGAGATGCTGTTTTTCGAGCTTGCGTTGTTGTTCACTGGAACACTGCAGCAAGCCCAGGATAGAGATGTAAGCATGAGAGCAGCGGGGAGTCTTGAAATGGCAAGCAACCAGAAGCTCAGGGTCCTGCTTGCTGACTGAGCGGACGTGTTCCGCAAAGCGATCACCCAGTCTGCGTTTGGTCTCCCCAATAAACATGAATATACATTAATTGGATGTAGGCGCCAGTATGTTGCAAAACGAGAAGAAAGAAAGGCACAAATGGCATTAACACTGACTTTACAAATGATTCACTGAAAAATCCTTTCATTTGCTGGAAAAGATGAATATTGTGCATCTGAAAATAGGCACCATGGGATTGTGTTGCATACTGACCTGTTTTCCTGTATTTGCCTGTCATCTATACAATTCAATTTGTGTTGGATATCGCTGAGAATCTCATTTCAAGATGCGGGCACAGATATTAATATAATCCTACTGAAAGTTTAATCCTGGAACAAATCCTGTGTGACGTGGATTGCAACGTTTGGAGGGCTGTGCAGCAAAGGTGAGGAAGACGGGAATGATGTGGTTGATGATTGCATGGAATGCATTGCAAACTTGGGTTACGTTGCTTGATTTCATTCTACACCTTGAAATTCAGAAGCAAGTGAGGCACCAGGTGAAAACCAACAGCTGTCTCTGTGGAAGCGGGGACATGGCTTCCTAATCTAACCATTTGAACTTGAAAACATTCTGCTGGATCTGAACTGCCCTGTATACCAAGGCCAATTTGTATACTTTATAAAGTGGAATGCCCAGAACTATGCAGAGCACTCCAGGTGGGGTCTAACCAGGACATTATATAGCTGTAGCGAAGCTTCGCCCCCATTATTTAACTGCCTCTGTTACGCATTCTACTGCTCGGGTAATCACATTGTATGTTGCAAATCAGCAAAATAAGGACGCATTTGATAAAAATAAAGAGTTTAAAAGCACAAATATGTGTCAGTGCAATCAGTAAATAATGAGAAATGAAATCCAGAACTTGGCAAGAATCCCAAGTGGATGTCTTGGAGTGGTTGGGGAAGGGAATCTTTGTCAATGATGGCACACTGTGCATTGACACTGCAGCAGCTGCTCCACCTCTTACAAACTTAGTTTCTTAAGTGAGAGTTGAGAAAAAAGGGAATTGGATAATTGCATGAAAGGAGAGGCAAACAAAAGCAGAGCGAAGGAAGTGGGCCCAACTGGCAAGTCTTTGAAAAAAGTGGCAATGGTACGATGGCCTGAATGGCCTGGCAATGTGTTGTGCACTGCTGAGCGTCCATTGCTGGGTCAATACCTCTGCAGCCTTGCAAAATGTCACAGTGGAATTGCATTTCAATGAAACAAGCACCACAAATAGATCTTGACTGTATAGTTTAACAATACTTGCAGCTTCCTCAGCACTGCAATCGTGTTGAGTTTCTGTAGTGTAGTGGTGATCACGTTTGTCTTACACGCAAAAGGTCCCCAGTTCGAAACTGGGCAGAAACATTTTCGAAACAAACCCAAACTTCTGACCACGATATATGCAATCATTGACGTTCCCCATTAACACAACACAATTTCTCAAAGTCCTATTTCTCTTGCACATTGTGTGCACAATGCCTTGCAATCGCTCCTCTTTCTAGTCGTGATGCTGCAGAAAGTTCCTCAAAACCTAGCACTTGCACTTCATTTGGCTCAGATTAGAATAGAAACCTGCAACACTAGCTTGCTAAGTCACAGCTGATCTGAGTCTCATTTCAGACGAGGCAAAAGCACATCAGCAATTCACTTTCGCCAGCTCCACATTCGTTGAGACAGGGGCACGCCGCAATATTTTAAC
This sequence comes from Heterodontus francisci, assembly GCF_036365525.1. Classification (NCBI taxonomy): domain Eukaryota; kingdom Metazoa; phylum Chordata; class Chondrichthyes; order Heterodontiformes; family Heterodontidae; genus Heterodontus; species Heterodontus francisci. Next base: position 37,948,680 of record NC_090392.1, on the reverse strand, counting down.
CCGCACTGTCCAATTACTCGCTGCTAGCAGCAAGAGGGGTCTGCTGCCTCAATCAACAGGTTACTGGCCATCTCAGGGAGGTAAAATAGCACAACCCGGGCAAAATCTCCCCAGAAACCAAGCACAGGCTCAGCAAAACGTAGGCACATGATATCCGGGCCACTAAACCTCCGAGCAGCTCGAACAGAACACCCAAGTGACTGAAACTTTCTTTGAGTTGCAATGATGAATCTCCGGTGGAAACAAGTTTGGGGAAAATGCTCCTCCTGAACATTTCTTTTTGGGTAAAAGGGGCAAAAATCCTTTTCAATTTAACCACTGCTGCGGCAGATTCTTGGTGTCTTAAGCACCTTGAAAACGCAGCTCTTAACATGCAGCCGCAATTATGACAAGGGGTAAAGGTTCATGACACGCAGAGGGGAAAAAGTTATTTAAGTTATGACATTCGCTCACAGACCTATTAGCGTTTTGTTCAGTCAGTAACAGAGACATACCTGGGTTTATTGATGCAGATTAACATAACTATTCAGCGTCATGCAGAGCTCGAAGAGTACTTTGCCTCCCTTAAAGACGGACACAGCTGATTCTGTAACTGAAGCTAAGGAAACAGGCAGACGTGCCAAATTATCACTTTGTATTGTTCTTCATTCGGCGAGTAACAGGAAAACTAACAAGGTGGCGTTGAAAATGAGATGCACTGCGGCTCCGCTCAATATCAACCCGCTCCTTCATATTGAACTGAGGAAGAATATACATGAATAAAAGCAAAATACTGTGGATGCTGGAAATCTGAAATAAAAGCAAGAAATTCTGGAATTACTCAGCAGGTCTGGCAGCATCTGTGGAGAGAGAAGCAGAGTTAACATTTCGGCTCAGTGACCCTTCTTCAGAACTGGCAAATATTAGAAAAGTCAAAGGTTAGAAGCAAGTAAAGCGGGGGTGGAGCAAGAGATAACAAAGGAGAAGGTGCAGATTGGGCAAGGCCACAGAATAGCTGACCAGAAGGTCATGGAGCAAAGGCAAACAATATGTTAATGGTGTGTTGAAAGACAAAGCATTATTACAGATAGGACTGTTAACGGATTGAAAATTGAACAGCAGCAAGTACAAACATGAAAACAAAACAGTGGGTAAGTAAACTGAACAAACTAAGATGAAATAAAATAAACATACAAAAAAATGTAAAAAATGTAAAAAAGAAAAATAACAAAAAGTGAAAGTAAAATGGGGGGCCCGTCATGATCTGAAATTATTGATCTCAATGTTCAGTCCGGCACGCTCTCGTGTGCAATGGTTAGCACCGCAGCCTCACAGCTCCAGCGACCCGGTTTCAATTCTGGGCACTGCCTGTGTGGTGTTTGCAAGTTCTCCCTGTGTCTGCGTGGGATTCCTCCGGGTGCTCCGGTTTCCTCCCACATGCCAAAGACTTGCTGGTTGATAGGTTAATTGGCCATTCCCAATTGCCCCTAGTAAAGGTAGGTGGTAGGGAAATATAGGGAAGGTGGGGATGTGGTAGGAATATGGAATTCGTGTAGGATTAGTATAAATGGGTGGTCGATGGTCGGCACAGACTCGGTGGGCTGAAGGGCCTGTTTCAGTGCTGCATCACAAAACTAAACTAATCGGTCAACGAGATGCTGTTTTTCGAGCTTGCGTTGTTGTTCACTGGAACACTACAGCAATCCCAGGATAGAGATGTAAGCATGAGAGCAGCGGGGAGTCTTGAAATGGCAAGCAACCAGAAGCTCAGGGTCCTGCTTGCGGACTGAGCGGACGTGTTCCGCAAAGCGATCACCCAGTCTGCGTTTGGTCTCCCCAATAAACATGAATATACATTAATTGGATTTAGGCGCCAGTATGTTGCAAAACGAGAAGAAAGAAAGGCACAAATGGCATTAACACTGACTTTACAAATGATTCACTGAAAAATTCTTTCATTTGCTGGAAAAGATGAATATTGTGCATCTGAAAATAGGCACCATGGGATTGTGTTGCATACTGACCTGTTTTCCTGTATTTGCCTGTCATCTATACAATTCAATTTGTGTTGGATATCGCTGAGAATCTCATTTCAAGATGCGGGCACAGATATTAATATAATCCTACTGAAAGTTTAATCCTGGAACAAATCCTGTGTGACGTGGATTGCAACGTTTAGAGGGCTGTGCAGCTAAGGTGAGGAAGACGGGAATGATGTGGTTGATGATTGCATGGAATGCATTGCAAACTTGGGTTACGTTGCTTGATTTCATTCTACACCTTGAAATTCAGAAGCAAGTGAGGCACCAGGTGGAAACCAACAGCTGTCTCTGTGGAAGCGGGGACATGGCTTCCTAATCTAACCATTTGAACTCTGAAAACATTCTGCTGGATCTGAACTGCCCTGTATACCAAGGCCAATTTGTATACTTTATAAAGTGGAATGCCCAGAACTATGCAGAGCACTCCAGGTGGGGTCTAACCAGGACATTATATAGCTGTAGCGAAGCTTCGTCCCCATTAATTAACTGCCTCTGTTACGCATTCTACTGCTCGGGTAATCACATTGTATGTTGCGAATCAGCAAAATAAGGACGCATTTGATAAAAATAAAGAGTTTAAAAGCACAAATATGTGTCAGTGCAATCAGTAAATAATGAGAAATGAAATCCAGAACTTGGCAAGAATCCCAAGTGGATGTCTTGGAGTGGTTGGGGAAGGGAATCTTGTCAATGATGGCACACTGTGCATTGACACTGCAGCAGCTGCTGCACCTCTTCCAAACTTAGTTTCTTAAGTGAGAGTTTACAAAAAAGGGAATTGGATAATTGCATGAAAGGAGAGGCAAACAAAAGCAGAGCGAAGGAAGTGGGCCCAACTGGCAAGTCTTTGAAAAAAGTGGCAATGGTACGATGGCCTGAATGGCCTGGCAATGTGTTGTGCACTGCTGAGCGTCCATTGCTGGGTCAATACCTCTGCAGCCTTGCGAAATGTCACAGTGGAATTGCATTTCAATGAAACAAGCACCACAAATAGATCATGACTGTATAGTTTAACAATACTCGCAGCTTCCTCAGCACTGCAACCGTGCTGAGTTTCTGTAGTGTAGTGGTGATCACGTTTGTCTTACACGCAAAAGGTCCCCAGTTCGAAACTGGGCAGAAACATTTTCGAAACAAACCCAAACGTCTGACCACGATGGATGCAATCATTGACATTCCCCATGAACACAACACAATTTCTCAAAGTCCTATTTCTCTTGCACATTGTGTGCACAATGCCTTGCAATCGCTCCTCTTTCTTGTCCTGATGCTGCAGAAAGTTCCTCAAAACCTAGCACTTGCACTTCATTTGGCTCAGATTAGATTAGAAACCTGCAACACTAGCTTGCTAAGTCACAGCCGATCTAAGTCTCATTTCAGACGAGGCAAAAGCACATCAGCAATTCACTTTCGCCAGCTCCACATTCGTTGAGACAGGGGCACGCCGCAATATTTTAACCCGCACTGTCCAATTACTCGCTGCTAGCAGCAAGAGGGGTCTGCTGCCTCAATCAACAGGTTACTGGCCATCTCAGGGAGGTAAAATAGCACAACCCGGGCAAAATCTCCCCAGAAACCAAGCACAGGCTCAGCAAAACGTAGGCACATGATATCCGGGCCACTAAACCTCCGAGCAGCTCGAACAGAACACCCTGAAACTTTCTTTGAGTTGCAATGATGAATCTCCGGTGGAAACATGTTTGGGGAAAATGCTCCTCCTGAACATTTCTTTTTGGGTAAAAGGAGCAAAAATCCTTTTCAATTTAACCACTGCTGCGGCAGATTCTTGGTGTCTTAAGCACCTTGAAAACGCAGCTCTTAACATGCAGCCGCAATTATGACAAGGGGGAAAGGTTCATGACACGCAGAGGGGAAAAAGTTATTTAAGTTATGACATTCGCTCACAGACCTATTAGCGTTTTGTTCAGTCAGTAACAGAGACATACCTGGGTTTATTGATGCAGATTAACATAACTATTCAGCGTCACGCAGAGCTCGAACAGTACTTTGCCTCCCTTAAAGACGGACACAGCTGATTCTGTAACTGAAGCTAAGGAAACAGGCAGACGTGCCAAATTATCACTTTGTATTGTTCTTCATTCGGCGAGTAACAGGAAAACTAACAAGGTGGCGTTGAAAATGAGATGCACTGCGGCTCCGCTCAATATCAACCCGCTCCTTCATATTGAACTGAGGAAGAATATACATGAATAAAAGCAAAATACTGTGGATGCTGGAAATCTGAAATAAAAGCAAGAAATTCTGGAATTACTCAGCAGGTCTGGCAGCATCTGTGGAGAGAGAAGCAGAGTTAACATTTCGGCTCAGTGACCCTTCTTCAGAACTGGCAAATATTAGAAAAGTCAAAGGTTAGAAGCAAGTAAAGCGGGGGTGGAGCAAGAGATAACAAAGGAGAAGGTGCAGATTGGGCAAGGCCACAGAATAGCTGACCAGAAGGTCATGGAGCAAAGGCAAACAATATGTTAATGGTGTGTTGAAAGACAAAGCATTATTACAGATAGGACTGTTAACGGATTGAAAATTGAACAGCAGCAAGTACAAACATGAAAACAAAACAGTGGGTAAGTAAACTGAACAAACTAAGATGAAATAAAATAAACATACAAAAAAATGTAAAAAATGTAAAAAAGAAAAATAACAAAAAGTGAAAGTAAAATGGGGGGCCCGTCATGATCTGAAATTATTGATCTCAATGTTCATTCCGGCACGCTCTCGTGTGCAATGGTTAGCACCGCAGCCTCACAGCTCCAGCGACCCGGTTTCAATTCTGGGCACTGCCTGTGTGGTGTTTGCAAGTTCTCCCTGTGTCTGCGTGGGATTCCTCCGGGTGCTCCGGTTTCCTCCCACATGCCAAAGACTTGCTGGTTGATAGGTTAATTGGCCATTCCCAATTGCCCCGAGTAAAGGTAGGTGATAGGGAAATATAGGGAAGGTGGGGATGTGGTAGGAATATGGAATTCGTGTAGGATTAGTATAAATGGGTGGTCGATGGTCGGCACAGACTCGGTGGGCCGAAGGGCCTGTTTCAGTGCTGCATCACGAAACTAAACTAATCGGTCAACGAGATGCTGTTTTTCGAGCTTGCGTTGTTGTTCACTGGAACACTGCAGCAAGCCCAGGATAGAGATGTGAGCATGAGAGCAGCGGGGAGTCTTGAAATGGCAAGCAACCAGAAGCTCAGGGTCCTGCTTGCGGACTGAGCGGACGTGTTCCGCAAAGCGATCACCCAGTCTGCGTTTGGTCTCCCCAATAAACATGAATATACATTAATTGGATTTAGGCGCCAGTATGTTGCAAAACGAGAAGAAAGAAAGGCACAAATGGCATTAACACTGACTTTACAAATGATTCACTGAAAAATTCTTTCATTTGCTGGAAAAGATGAATATTGTGCATCTGAAAATAGGCACCATGGGATTGTGTTGCATACTGACCTGTTTTCCTGTATTTGCCTGTCATCTATACAATTCAATTTGTGTTGGATATCGCTGAGAATCTCATTTCAAGATGCGGGCACAGATATTAATATAATCCTACTGAAAGTTTAATCCTGGAACAAATCCTGTGTGACGTGGATTGCAACGTTTAGAGGGCTGTGCAGCTAAGGTGAGGAAGACGGGAATGATGTGGTTGATGATTGCATGGAATGCATTGCAAACTTGGGTTACGTTGCTTGATTTCATTCTACACCTTGAAATTCAGAAGCAAGTGAGGCACCAGGTGGAAACCAACAGCTGTCTCTGTGGAAGCGGGGACATGGCTTCCTAATCTAACCATTTGAACTCTGAAAACATTCTGCTGGATCTGAACTGCCCTGTATACCAAGGCCAATTTGTATACTTTATAAAGTGGAATGCCCAGAACTATGCAGAGCACTCCAGGTGGGGTCTAACCAGGACATTATATAGCTGTAGCGAAGCTTCGCCCCCATTAATTAACTGCCTCTGTTACGCATTCTACTGCTCGGGTAATCACATTGTATGTTGCAAATCAGCAAAATAAGGACGCATTTGATAAAAATAAAGAGTTTAAAAGCACAAATATGTGTCAGTGCAATCAGTAAATAATGAGAAATGAAATCCAGAACTTGGCAAGAATCCCAAGTGGATGTCTTGGACTGGTTGGGGAAGGGAATCTTGTCAATGATGGCACACTGTGCATTGACACTGCAGCAGCTGCTGCACCTCTTCCAAACTTAGTTTCTTAAGTGAGAGTTTACAAAAAAGGGAATTGGATAATTGCATGAAAGGAGAGGCAAACAAAAGCAGAGCGAAGGAAGTGGGCCCAACTGGCAAGTCTTTGAAAAAAGTGGCAATGGTACGATGGCCTGAATGGCCTGGCAATGTGTTGTGCACTGCTGAGCGTCCATTGCTGGGTCAATACCTCTGCAGCCTTGCGAAATGTCACAGTGGAATTGCATTTCAATGAAACAAGCACCACAAATAGATCTTGACTGTATAGTTTAACAATACTCGCAGCTTCCTCAGCACTGCAATCGTGCTGAGTTTCTGTAGTGTAGTGGTGATCACGTTTGTCTTACAAGCAAAAAGTCCCTAGTTCGAAACTGGGCAGAAACATTTTCGAAACAAACCCAAACGTCTGACCACGATGGATGCAATCATTGACATTCCCCATTAACACAACACAATTTCTCAAAGTCCTATTTCTCTTGCACATTGTGTGCACAATGCCTTGCAATCGCTCCTCTTTCTTGTCCTGATGCTGCAGAAAGTTCCTCAAAACCTAGCACTTGCACTTCATTTGGCTCAGATTAGATTAGAAACCTGCAACACTAGCTTGCTAAGTCACAGCTGATCTAAGTCTCATTTCAGACGAGGCAAAAGCACATCAGCAATTCACTTTCGCCAGCTCCACATTCGTTGAGACAGGGGCACGCCGCAATATTTTAACCCGCACTGTCCAATTACTCGCTGCTAGCAGCAAGAGGGGTCTGCTGCCTCAATCAACAGGTTACTGGCCATCTCAGGGAGGTAAAATAGCACAACCCGGGCAAAATCTCCCCAGAAACCAAGCACAGGCTCAGCAAAACGTAGGCACATGATATCCGGGCCACTAAACCTCCGAGCAGCTCGAACAGAACACCCAAGTGACTGAAACTTTCTTTGAGTTGCAATGATGAATCTCCGGTGGAAACAAGTTTGGGGAAAATGCTCCTCCTGAACATTTCTTTTTGGGTAAAAGGAGCAAAAATCCTTTTCAATTTAACCACTGCTGCGGCAGATTCTTGGTGTCTTAAGCACCTTGAAAACGCAGCTCTTAACATGCAGCCGCAATTATGACAAGGGGTAAAGGTTCATGACACGCAGAGGGGAAAAAGTTATTTAAGTTATGACATTCGCTCACAGACCTATTAGCGTTTTGTTCAGTCAGTAACAGAGACATACCTGGGTTTATTGATGCAGATTAACATAACTATTCAGCGTCACGCAGAGCTCGAAGAGTACTTTGCCTCCCTTAAAGACGGACACAGCTGATTCTGTAACTGAAGCTAAGGAAACAGGCAGACGTGCCAAATTATCACTTTGTATTGTTCTTCATTCGGCGAGTAACAGGAAAACTAACAAGGTGGCGTTGAAAATGAGATGCACTGCGGCTCCGCTCAATATCAACCCGCTCCTTCATATTGAACTGAGGAAGAATATACATGAATAAAAGCAAAATACTGTGGATGCTGGAAATCTGAAATAAAAGCAAGAAATTCTGGAATTACTCAGCAGGTCTGGCAGCATCTGTGGAGAGAGAAGCAGAGTTAACATTTCGGCTCAGTGACCCTTCTTCAGAACTGGCAAATATTAGAAAAGTCAAAGGTTAGAAGCAAGTAAAGCGGGGGTGGAGCAAGAGATAACAAAGGAGAAGGTGCAGATTGGGCAAGGCCACAGAATAGCTGACCAGAAGGTCATGGAGCAAAGGCAAACAATATGTTAATGGTGTGTTGAAAGACAAAGCATTATTACAGATAGGACTGTTAACGGATTGAAAATTGAACAGCAGCAAGTACAAACATGAAAACAAAACAGTGGGTAAGTAAACTGAACAAACGAAGATGAAATAAAATAAACATACAAAAAAATGTAAAAAATGTAAAAAAGAAAAATAACAAAAAGTGAAAGTAAAATGGGGGGCCCGTCATGATCTGAAATTATTGAACTCAATGTTCAGTCCGGCACGCTCTCGTGTGCAATGGTTAGCACCGCAGCCTCACAGCTCCAGCGACCCGGTTTCAATTCTGGGCACTGCCTGTGTGGTGTTTGCAAGTTCTCCCTGTGTCTGCGTGGGATTCCTCCGGGTGCTCCGGTTTCCTCCCACATGCCAAAGACTTGCTGGTTGATAGGTTAATTGGCCATTCCCAATTGCCCCTAGTAAAGGTAGGTGATAGGGAAATATAGGGAAGGTGGGGATGTGGTAGGAATATGGAATTCGTGTAGGATTAGTATAAATGGGTGGTCGATGGTCGGCACAGACTCGGTGGGCCGAAGGGCCTGTTTCAGTGCTGCATCACGAAACTAAACTAATCGGTCAACGAGATGCTGTTTTTCGAGCTTGCGTTGTTGTTCACTGGAACACTGCAGCAAGCCCAGGATAGAGATGTAAGCATGAGAGCAGCGGGGAGTCTTGAAATGGCAAGCAACCAGAAGCTCAGGGTCCTGCTTGCGGACTGAGCGGACGTGTTCCGCAAAGCGATCACCCAGTCTGCGTTTGGTCTCCCCAATAAACATGAATATACATTAATTGGATTTAGGCGCCAGTATGTTGCAAAACGAGAAGAAAGAAAGGCACAAATGGCATTAACACTGACTTTACAAATGATTCACTGAAAAATTCTTTCATTTGCTGGAAAAGATGAATATTGTGCATCTGAAAATGGGCACCATGGGATTGTGTTGCATACTGACCTGTTTTCCTGTATTTGCCTGTCATCTATACAACTCAATTTGTGTTGGATATCGCTGAGAATCTCATTTCAAGATGCGGGCACAGATATTAATATAATCCTACTGAAAGTTTAATCCTGGAACAAATCCTGTGTGACGTGGATTGCAACGTTTAGAGGGCTGTGCAGCTAAGGTGAGGAAGACGGGAATGATGTGGTTGATGATTGCATGGAATGCATTGCAAACTTGGGTTACGTTGCTTGATTTCATTCTACACCTTGAAATTCAGAAGCAAGTGAGGCACCAGGTGGAAACCAACAGCTGTCTCTGTGGAAGCGGGGACATGGCTTCCTAATCTAACCATTTGAACTCTGAAAACATTCTGCTGGATCTGAACTGCCCTGTATACCAAGGCCAATTTGTATACTTTATAAAGTGGAATGCCCAGAACTATGCAGAGCACTCCAGGTGGGGTCTAACCAGGACATTATATAGCTGTAGCGAAGCTTCGCCCCCATTAATTAACTGCCTCTGTTACGCATTCTACTGCTCGGGTAATCACATTGTATGTTGCAAATCAGCAAAATAAGGACGCATTTGATAAAAATAAAGAGTTTAAAAGCACAAATATGTGTCAGTGCAATCAGTAAATAATGAGAAATGAAATCCAGAACTTGGCAAGAATCCCAAGTGGATGTCTTGGACTGGTTGGGGAAGGGAATCTTGTCAATGATGGCACACTGTGCATTGACACTGCAGCAGCTGCTGCACCTCTTCCAAACTTAGTTTCTTAAGTGAGAGTTTACAAAAAAGGGAATTGGATAATTGCATGAAAGGAGAGGCAAACAAAAGCAGAGCGAAGGAAGTGGGCCCAACTGGCAAGTCTTTGAAAAAAGTGGCAATGGTACGATGGCCTGAATGGCCTGGCAATGTGTTGTGCACTGCTGAGCGTCCATTGCTGGGTCAATACCTCTGCAGCCTTGCGAAATGTCACAGTGGAATTGCATTTCAATGAAACAAGCACCACAAATAGATCTTGACTGTATAGTTTAACAATACTCGCAGCTTCCTCAGCACTGCAATCGTGCTGAGTTTCTGTAGTGTAGTGGTGATCACGTTTGTCTTACAAGCAAAAAGTCCCTAGTTCGAAACTGGGCAGAAACATTTTCGAAACAAACCCAAACGTCTGACCACGATGGATGCAATCATTGACATTCCCCATTAACACAACACAATTTCTCAAAGTCCTATTTCTCTTGCACATTGTGTGCACAATGCCTTGCAATCGCTCCTCTTTCTTGTCCTGATGCTGCAGAAAGTTCCTCAAAACCTAGCACTTGCACTTCATTTGGCTCAGATTAGATTAGAAACCTACAACACTAGCTTGCTAAGTCACAGCTGATCTAAGTCTCATTTCAGACGAGGCAAAAGCACATCAGCAATTCACTTTCGCCAGCTCCACATTCGTTGAGACAGGGGCACGCCGCAATATTTTAACCCGCACTGTCCAATTACTCGCTGCTAGCAGCAAGAGGGGTCTGCTGCCTCAATCAACAGGTTACTGGCCATCTCAGGGAGGTAAAATAGCACAACCCGGGCAAAATCTCCCCAGAAACCAAGCACAGGCTCAGCAAAACGTAGGCACATGATATCCGGGCCACTAAACCTCCGAGCAGCTCGAACAGAACACCCAAGTGACTGAAACTTTCTTTGAGTTGCAATGATGAATCTCCGGTGGAAACAAGTTTGGGGAAAATGCTCCTCCTGAACATTTCTTTTTGGGTAAAAGGAGCAAAAATCCTTTTCAATTTAACCACTGCTGCGGCAGATTCTTGGTGTCTTAAGCACCTTGAAAACGCAGCTCTTAACATGCAGCCGCAATTATGACAAGGGGTAAAGGTTCATGACACGCAGAGGGGAAAAAGTTATTTAAGTTATGACATTCGCTCACAGACCTATTAGCGTTTTGTTCAGTCAGTAACAGAGACATACCTGGGTTTATTGATGCAGATTAACATAACTATTCAGCGTCACGCAGAGCTCGAAGAGTACTTTGCCTCCCTTAAAGACGGACACAGCTGATTCTGTAACTGAAGCTAAGGAAACAGGCAGACGTGCCAAATTATCACTTTGTATTGTTCTTCATTCGGCGAGTAACAGGAAAACTAACAAGGTGGCGTTGAAAATGAGATGCACTGCGGCTCCGCTCAATATCAACCCGCTCCTTCATATTGAACTGAGGAAGAATATACATGAATAAAAGCAAAATACTGTGGATGCTGGAAATCTGAAATAAAAGCAAGAAATTCTGGAATTACTCAGCAGGTCTGGCAGCATCTGTGGAGAGAGAAGCAGAGTTAACATTTCGGCTCAGTGACCCTTCTTCAGAACTGGCAAATATTAGAAAAGTCAAAGGTTAGAAGCAAGTAAAGCGGGGGTGGAGCAAGAGATAACAAAGGAGAAGGTGCAGATTGGGCAAGGCCACAGAATAGCTGACCAGAAGGTCATGGAGCAAAGGCAAACAATATGTTAATGGTGTGTTGAAAGACAAAGCATTATTACAGATAGGACTGTTAACGGATTGAAAATTGAACAGCAGCAAGTACAAACATGAAAACAAAACAGTGGGTAAGTAAACTGAACAAACGAAGATGAAATAAAATAAACATACAAAAAAATGTAAAAAATGTAAAAAAGAAAAATAACAAAAAGTGAAAGTAAAATGGGGGGCCCGTCATGATCTGAAATTATTGAACTCAATGTTCAGTCCGGCACGCTCTCGTGTGCAATGGTTAGCACCGCAGCCTCACAGCTCCAGCGACCCGGTTTCAATTCTGGGCACTGCCTGTGTGGTGTTTGCAAGTTCTCCCTGTGTCTGCGTGGGATTCCTCCGGGTGCTCCGGTTTCCTCCCACATGCCAAAGACTTGCTGGTTGATAGGTTAATTGGCCATTCCCAATTGCCCCTAGTAAAGGTAGGTGATAGGGAAATATAGGGAAGGTGGGGATGTGGTAGGAATATGGAATTCGTGTAGGATTAGTATAAATGGGTGGTCGATGGTCGGCACAGACTCGGTGGGCCGAAGGGCCTGTTTCAGTGCTGCATCACGAAACTAAACTAATCGGTCAACGAGATGCTGTTTTTCGAGCTTGCGTTGTTGTTCACTGGAACACTGCAGCAAGCCCAGGATAGAGATGTAAGCATGAGAGCAGCGGGGAGTCTTGAAATGGCAAGCAACCAGAAGCTCAGGGTCCTGCTTGCGGACTGAGCGGACGTGTTCCGCAAAGCGATCACCCAGTCTGCGTTTGGTCTCCCCAATAAACATGAATATACATTAATTGGATTTAGGCGCCAGTATGTTGCAAAACGAGAAGAAAGAAAGGCACAAATGGCATTAACACTGACTTTACAAATGATTCACTGAAAAATTCTTTCATTTGCTGGAAAAGATGAATATTGTGCATCTGAAAATGGGCACCATGGGATTGTGTTGCATACTGACCTGTTTTCCTGTATTTGCCTGTCATCTATACAACTCAATTTGTGTTGGATATCGCTGAGAATCTCATTTCAAGATGCGGGCACAGATATTAATATAATCCTACTGAAAGTTTAATCCTGGAACAAATCCTGTGTGACGTGGATTGCAACGTTTAGAGGGCTGTGCAGCTAAGGTGAGGAAGACGGGAATGATGTGGTTGATGATTGCATGGAATGCATTGCAAACTTGGGTTACGTTGCTTGATTTCATTCTACACCTTGAAATTCAGAAGCAAGTGAGGCACCAGGTGGAAACCAACAGCTGTCTCTGTGGAAGCGGGGACATGGCTTCCTAATCTAACCATTTGAACTCTGAAAACATTCTGCTGGATCTGAACTGCCCTGTATACCAAGGCCAATTTGTATACTTTATAAAGTGGAATGCCCAGAACTATGCAGAGCACTCCAGGTGGGGTCTAACCAGGACATTATATAGCTGTAGCGAAGCTTCGCCCCCATTATTTAACTGCCTCTGTTACGCATTCTACTGCTCGGGTAATCACATTGTATGTTGCAAATCAGCAAAATAAGGACGCATTTGATAAAAATAAAGAGTTTAAAAGCACAAATATGTGTCAGTGCAATCAGTAAATAATGAGAAATGAAATCCAGAACTTGGCAAGAATCCCAAGTGGATGTCTTGGAGTGGTTGGGGAAGGGAATCTTGTCAATGATGGCACACTGTGCATTGACACTGCAGCAGCTGCTGCACCTCTTCCAAACTTAGTTTCTTAAGTGAGAGTTTACAAAAAAGGGAATTGGATAATTGCATGAAAGGAGAGGCAAACAAAAGCAGAGCGAAGGAAGTGGGCCCAACTGGCAAGTCTTTGAAAAAAGTGGCAATGGTACGATGGCCTGAATGGCCTGGCAATGTGTTGTGCACTGCTGAGCGTCCATTGCTGGGTCAATACCTCTGCAGCCTTGCGAAATGTCACAGTGGAATTGCATTTCAATGAAACAAGCACCACAAAAAGATCATGACTGTATAGTTTAACAATACTCGCAGCTTCCTCAGCACTGCAGCCGTGTTGAGTTTCTGTAGTGTAGTGGTGATCACGTTTGTCTTACACGCAAAAGGTCCCCAGTTCGAAACTGGGCAGAAACATTTTCGAAACAAACCCAAACGTCTGACCACGATGGATGCAATCATTGACATTCCCCATTAACACAACACAATTTCTCAAAGTCCTATTTCTCTTGCACATTGTGTGCACAATGCCTTGCAATCGCTCCTCTTTCTTGTCCTGATGCTGCAGAAAGTTCCTCAAAACCTAGCACTTGCACTTCATTTGGCTCAGATTAGATTAGAAACCTACAACACTAGCTTGCTAAGTCACAGCTGATCTAAGTCTCATTTCAGACGAGGCAAAAGCACATCAGCAATTCACTTTCGCCAGCTCCACATTCGTTGAGACAGGGGCACGCCGCAATATTTTAACCCGCACTGTCCAATTACTCGCTGCTAGCAGCAAGAGGGGTCTGCTGCCTCAATCAACAGGTTACTGGCCATCTCAGGGAGGTAAAATAGCACAACCCGGGCAAAATCCCCCCAGAAACCAAGCACAGGCTCAGCAAAACGTAGGCACATGATATCCGGGCCACTAAACCTCCGAGCAGCTCGAACAGAACACCCAAGTGACTGAAACTTTCTTTGAGTTGCAATGATGAATCTCCGGTGGAAACAAGTTTGGGGAAAATGCTCCTCCTGAACATTTCTTTTTGGGTAAAAGGGGCAAAAATCCTTTTCAATTTAACCACTGCTGCAGCAGATTCTTGGTGTCTTAAGCACCTTGACAACGCAGCTCTGAACATGCAGCCGCAATTATGACAAGGGGTAAAGGTTCATGACACGCAGAGGGGAAAAAGTTATTTAATTTATGACATTCGCTCACAGACCTATTAGCGTTTTGTTCAGTCAGTAACAGAGACATACCTGGGTTTATTGATGCAGATTAACATAACTATTCAGCGTCACGCAGAGCCGCGAAGAGTACTTTGCCTCCCTTAAAGACGGACACAGCTGATTCTGTAACTGAAGCTAAGGAAACAGGCAGACGTGCCAAATTATCACTTTGTATTGTTCTTCATTCGGCGAGTAACAGGAAAACTAACAAGGTGGCGTTGAAAATGAGATGCACTGCGGCTCCGCTCAATATCAACCCGCTCCTTCATATTGAACTGAGGAAGAATATACATGAATAAAAGCAAAATACTGTGGATGCTGGAAATCTGAAATAAAAGCAAGAAATTCTGGAATTACTCAGCAGGTCTGGCAGCATCTGTGGAGAGAGAAGCAGAGTTAACATTTCGGCTCAGTGACCCTTCTTCAGAACTGGCAAATATTAGAAAAGTCAAAGGTTAGAAGCAAGTAAAGCGGGGGTGGAGCAAGAGATAACAAAGGAGAAGGTGCAGATTGGGCAAGGCCACAGAATAGCTGACCAGAAGGTCATGGAGCAAAGGCAAACAATATGTTAATGGTGTGTTGAAAGACAAAGCATTATTACAGATAGGACTGTTAACGGATTGAAAATTGAACAGCAGCAAGTACAAACATGAAAACAAAACAGTGGGTAAGTAAACTGAACAAACGAAGATGAAATAAAATAAACATACAAAAAAATGTAAAAAATGTAAAAAAGAAAAATAACAAAAAGTGAAAGTAAAATGGGGGGCCCGTCATGATCTGAAATTATTGATCTCAATGTTCAGTCCGGCACGCTCTCGTGTGCAATGGTTAGCACCGCAGCCTCACAGCTCCAGCGACCCGGTTTCAATTCTGGGCACTGCCTGTGTGGTGTTTGCAAGTTCTCCCTGTGTCTGCGTGGGATTCCTCCGGGTGCTCCGGTTTCCTCCCACATGCCAAAGACTTGCTGGTTGATAGGTTAATTGGCCATTCCCAATTGCCCCTAGTAAAGGTAGGTGGTAGGGAAATATAGGGAAGGTGGGGATGTGGTAGGAATATGGAATTCGTGTAGGATTAGTATAAATGGGTGGTCGATGGTCGGCACAGACTCGGTGGGCTGAAGGGCCTGTTTCAGTGCTGCATCACAAAACTAAACTAATCGGTCAACGAGATGCTGTTTTTCGAGCTTGCGTTGTTGTTCACTGGAACACTACAGCAATCCCAGGATAGAGATGTAAGCATGAGAGCAGCGGGGAGTCTTGAAATGGCAAGCAACCAGAAGCTCAGGGTCCTGCTTGCGGACTGAGCGGACGTGTTCCGCAAAGCGATCACCCAGTCTGCGTTTGGTCTCCCCAATAAACATGAATATACATTAATTGGATTTAGGCGCCAGTATGTTGCAAAACGAGAAGAAAGAAAGGCACAAATGGCATTAACACTGACTTTACAAATGATTCACTGAAAAATTCTTTCATTTGCTGGAAAAGATGAATATTGTGCATCTGAAAATAGGCACCATGGGATTGTGTTGCATACTGACCTGTTTTCCTGTATTTGCCTGTCATCTATACAATTCAATTTGTGTTGGATATCGCTGAGAATCTCATTTCAAGATGCGGGCACAGATATTAATATAATCCTACTGAAAGTTTAATCCTGGAACAAATCCTGTGTGACGTGGATTGCAACGTTTAGAGGGCTGTGCAGCTAAGGTGAGGAAGACGGGAATGATGTGGTTGATGATTGCATGGAATGCATTGCAAACTTGGGTTACGTTGCTTGATTTCATTCTACACCTTGAAATTCAGAAGCAAGTGAGGCACCAGGTGGAAACCAACAGCTGTCTCTGTGGAAGCGGGGACATGGCTTCCTAATCTAACCATTTGAACTCTGAAAACATTCTGCTGGATCTGAACTGCCCTGTATACCAAGGCCAATTTGTATACTTTATAAAGTGGAATGCCCAGAACTATGCAGAGCACTCCAGGTGGGGTCTAACCAGGACATTATATAGCTGTAGCGAAGCTTCGCCCCCATTATTTAACTGCCTCTGTTACGCATTCTACTGCTCGGGTTGTAACATTGTATGTTGCAAATCAGCAAAATAAGGACGCATTTGATAAAAATAAAGAGTTTAAAAGCACAAATATGTGTCAGTGCAATCAGTAAATAATGAGAAATGAAATCCAGAACTTGGCAAGAATCCCAAGTGGATGTCTTGGAGTGGTTGGGGAAGGGAATCTTGTCAATGATGGCACACTGTGCATTGACACTGCAGCAGCTGCTGCACCTCTTCCAAACTTAGTTTCTTAAGTGAGAGTTTACAAAAAAGGGAATTGGATAATTGCATGAAAGGAGAGGCAAACAAAAGCAGAGCGAAGGAAGTGGGCCCAACTGGCAAGTCTTTGAAAAAAGTGGCAATGGTACGATGGCCTGAATGGCCTGGCAATGTGTTGTGCACTGCTGAGCGTCCATTGCTGGGTCAATACCTCTGCAGCCTTGCGAAATGTCACAGTGGAATTGCATTTCAATGAAACAAGCACCACAAATAGATCATGACTGTATAGTTTAACAATACTCGCAGCTTCCTCAGCACTGCAACCGTGCTGAGTTTCTGTAGTGTAGTGGTGATCACGTTTGTCTTACACGCAAAAGGTCCCCAGTTCGAAACTGGGCAGAAACATTTTCGAAACAAACCCAAACGTCTGACCACGATGGATGCAATCATTGACATTCCCCATGAACACAACACAATTTCTCAAAGTCCTATTTCTCTTGCACATTGTGTGCACAATGCCTTGCAATCGCTCCTCTTTCTTGTCCTGATGCTGCAGAAAGTTCCTCAAAACCTAGCACTTGCACTTCATTTGGCTCAGATTAGATTAGAAACCTGCAACACTAGCTTGCTAAGTCACAGCCGATCTAAGTCTCATTTCAGACGAGGCAAAAGCACATCAGCAATTCACTTTCGCCAGCTCCACATTCGTTGAGACAGGGGCACGCCGCAATATTTTAACCCGCACTGTCCAATTACTCGCTGCTAGCAGCAAGAGGGGTCTGCTGCCTCAATCAACAGGTTACTGGCCATCTCAGGGAGGTAAAATAGCACAACCCGGGCAAAATCTCCCCAGAAACCAAGCACAGGCTCAGCAAAACGTAGGCACATGATATCCGGGCCACTAAACCTCCGAGCAGCTCGAACAGAACACCCTGAAACTTTCTTTGAGTTGCAATGATGAATCTCCGGTGGAAACATGTTTGGGGAAAATGCTCCTCCTGAACATTTCTTTTTGGGTAAAAGGAGCAAAAATCCTTTTCAATTTAACCACTGCTGCGGCAGATTCTTGGTGTCTTAAGCACCTTGAAAACGCAGCTCTTAACATGCAGCCGCAATTATGACAAGGGGGAAAGGTTCATGACACGCAGAGGGGAAAAAGTTATTTAAGTTATGACATTCGCTCACAGACCTATTAGCGTTTTGTTCAGTCAGTAACAGAGACATACCTGGGTTTATTGATGCAGATTAACATAACTATTCAGCGTCACGCAGAGCTCGAAGAGTACTTTGCCTCCCTTAAAGACGGACACAGCTGATTCTGTAACTGAAGCTAAGGAAACAGGCAGACGTGCCAAATTATCACTTTGTATTGTTCTTCATTCGGCGAGTAACAGGAAAACTAACAAGGTGGCGTTGAAAATGAGATGCACTGCGGCTCCGCTCAATATCAACCCGCTCCTTCATATTGAACTGAGGAAGAATATACATGAATAAAAGCAAAATACTGTGGATGCTGGAAATCTGAAATAAAAGCAAGAAATTCTGGAATTACTCAGCAGGTCTGGCAGCATCTGTGGAGAGAGAAGCAGAGTTAACATTTCGGCTCAGTGACCCTTCTTCAGAACTGGCAAATATTAGAAAAGTCAAAGGTTAGAAGCAAGTAAAGCGGGGGTGGAGCAAGAGATAACAAAGGAGAAGGTGCAGATTGGGCAAGGCCACAGAATAGCTGACCAGAAGGTCATGGAGCAAAGGCAAACAATATGTTAATGGTGTGTTGAAAGACAAAGCATTATTACAGATAGGACTGTTAACGGATTGAAAATTGAACAGCAGCAAGTACAAACATGAAAACAAAACAGTGGGTAAGTAAACTGAACAAACTAAGATGAAATAAAATAAACATACAAAAAAATGTAAAAAATGTAAAAAAGAAAAATAACAAAAAGTGAAAGTAAAATGGGGGGCCCGTCATGATCTGAAATTATTGATCTCAATGTTCATTCCGGCACGCTCTCGTGTGCAATGGTTAGCACCGCAGCCTCACAGCTCCAGCGACCCGGTTTCAATTCTGGGCACTGCCTGTGTGGTGTTTGCAAGTTCTCCCTGTGTCTGCGTGGGATTCCTCCGGGTGCTCCGGTTTCCTCCCACATGCCAAAGACTTGCTGGTTGATAGGTTAATTGGCCATTCCCAATTGCCCCGAGTAAAGGTAGGTGATAGGGAAATATAGGGAAGGTGGGGATGTGGTAGGAATATGGAATTCGTGTAGGATTAGTATAAATGGGTGGTCGATGGTCGGCACAGACTCGGTGGGCCGAAGGGCCTGTTTCAGTGCTGCATCACGAAACTAAACTAATCGGTCAACGAGATGCTGTTTTTCGAGCTTGCGTTGTTGTTCACTGGAACACTGCAGCAAGCCCAGGATAGAGATGTGAGCATGAGAGCAGCGGGGAGTCTTGAAATGGCAAGCAACCAGAAGCTCAGGGTCCTGCTTGCGGACTGAGCGGACGTGTTCCGCAAAGCGATCACCCAGTCTGCGTTTGGTCTCCCCAATAAACATGAATATACATTAATTGGATTTAGGCGCCAGTATGTTGCAAAACGAGAAGAAAGAAAGGCACAAATGGCATTAACACTGACTTTACAAATGATTCACTGAAAAATTCTTTCATTTGCTGGAAAAGATGAATATTGTGCATCTGAAAATAGGCACCATGGGATTGTGTTGCATACTGACCTGTTTTCCTGTATTTGCCTGTCATCTATACAATTCAATTTGTGTTGGATATCGCTGAGAATCTCATTTCAAGATGCGGGCACAGATATTAATATAATCCTACTGAAAGTTTAATCCTGGAACAAATCCTGTGTGACGTGGATTGCAACGTTTAGAGGGCTGTGCAGCTAAGGTGAGGAAGACGGGAATGATGTGGTTGATGATTGCATGGAATGCATTGCAAACTTGGGTTACGTTGCTTGATTTCATTCTACACCTTGAAATTCAGAAGCAAGTGAGGCACCAGGTGGAAACCAACAGCTGTCTCTGTGGAAGCGGGGACATGGCTTCCTAATCTAACCATTTGAACTCTGAAAACATTCTGCTGGATCTGAACTGCCCTGTATACCAAGGCCAATTTGTATACTTTATAAAGTGGAATGCCCAGAACTATGCAGAGCACTCCAGGTGGGGTCTAACCAGGACATTATATAGCTGTAGCGAAGCTTCGCCCCCATTAATTAACTGCCTCTGTTACGCATTCTACTGCTCGGGTAATCACATTGTATGTTGCAAATCAGCAAAATAAGGACGCATTTGATAAAAATAAAGAGTTTAAAAGCACAAATATGTGTCAGTGCAATCAGTAAATAATGAGAAATGAAATCCAGAACTTGGCAAGAATCCCAAGTGGATGTCTTGGACTGGTTGGGGAAGGGAATCTTGTCAATGATGGCACACTGTGCATTGACACTGCAGCAGCTGCTGCACCTCTTCCAAACTTAGTTTCTTAAGTGAGAGTTTACAAAAAAGGGAATTGGATAATTGCATGAAAGGAGAGGCAAACAAAAGCAGAGCGAAGGAAGTGGGCCCAACTGGCAAGTCTTTGAAAAAAGTGGCAATGGTACGATGGCCTGAATGGCCTGGCAATGTGTTGTGCACTGCTGAGCGTCCATTGCTGGGTCAATACCTCTGCAGCCTTGCGAAATGTCACAGTGGAATTGCATTTCAATGAAACAAGCACCACAAATAGATCTTGACTGTATAGTTTAACAATACTCGCAGCTTCCTCAGCACTGCAATCGTGCTGAGTTTCTGTAGTGTAGTGGTGATCACGTTTGTCTTACAAGCAAAAAGTCCCTAGTTCGAAACTGGGCAGAAACATTTTCGAAACAAACCCAAACGTCTGACCACGATGGATGCAATCATTGACATTCCCCATGAACACAACACAATTTCTCAAAGTCCTATTTCTCTTGCACATTGTGTGCACAATGCCTTGCAATCGCTCCTCTTTCTTGTCCTGATGCTGCAGAAAGTTCCTCAAAACCTAGCACTTGCACTTCATTTGGCTCAGATTAGATTAGAAACCTGCAACACTAGCTTGCTAAGTCACAGCTGATCTAAGTCTCATTTCAGACGAGGCAAAAGCACATCAGCAATTCACTTTCGCCAGCTCCACATTCGTTGAGACAGGGGCACGCCGCAATATTTTAACCCGCACTGTCCAATTACTCGCTGCTAGCAGCAAGAGGGGTCTGCTGCCTCAATCAACAGGTTACTGGCCATCTCAGGGAGGTAAAATAGCACAACCCGGGCAAAATCTCCCCAGAAACCAAGCACAGGCTCAGCAAAACGTAGGCACATGATATCCGGGCCACTAAACCTCCGAGCAGCTCGAACAGAACACCCAAGTGACTGAAACTTTCTTTGAGTTGCAATGATGAATCTCCGGTGGAAACAAGTTTGGGGAAAATGCTCCTCCTGAACATTTCTTTTTGGGTAAAAGGAGCAAAAATCCTTTTCAATTTAACCACTGCTGCGGCAGATTCTTGGTGTCTTAAGCACCTTGAAAACGCAGCTCTTAACATGCAGCCGCAATTATGACAAGGGGTAAAGGTTCATGACACGCAGAGGGGAAAAAGTTATTTAAGTTATGACATTCGCTCACAGACCTATTAGCGTTTTGTTCAGTCAGTAACAGAGACATACCTGGGTTTATTGATGCAGATTAACATAACTATTCAGCGTCACGCAGAGCTCGAAGAGTACTTTGCCTCCCTTAAAGACGGACACAGCTGATTCTGTAACTGAAGCTAAGGAAACAGGCAGACGTGCCAAATTATCACTTTGTATTGTTCTTCATTCGGCGAGTAACAGGAAAACTAACAAGGTGGCGTTGAAAATGAGATGCACTGCGGCTCCGCTCAATATCAACCCGCTCCTTCATATTGAACTGAGGAAGAATATACATGAATAAAAGCAAAATACTGTGGATGCTGGAAATCTGAAATAAAAGCAAGAAATTCTGGAATTACTCAGCAGGTCTGGCAGCATCTGTGGAGAGAGAAGCAGAGTTAACATTTCGGCTCAGTGACCCTTCTTCAGAACTGGCAAATATTAGAAAAGTCAAAGGTTAGAAGCAAGTAAAGCGGGGGTGGAGCAAGAGATAACAAAGGAGAAGGTGCAGATTGGGCAAGGCCACAGAATAGCTGACCAGAAGGTCATGGAGCAAAGGCAAACAATATGTTAATGGTGTGTTGAAAGACAAAGCATTATTACAGATAGGACTGTTAACGGATTGAAAATTGAACAGCAGCAAGTACAAACATGAAAACAAAACAGTGGGTAAGTAAACTGAACAAACGAAGATGAAATAAAATAAACATACAAAAAAATGTAAAAAATGTAAAAAAGAAAAATAACAAAAAGTGAAAGTAAAATGGGGGGCCCGTCATGATCTGAAATTATTGAACTCAATGTTCAGTCCGGCACGCTCTCGTGTGCAATGGTTAGCACCGCAGCCTCACAGCTCCAGCGACCCGGTTTCAATTCTGGGCACTGCCTGTGTGGTGTTTGCAAGTTCTCCCTGTGTCTGCGTGGGATTCCTCCGGGTGCTCCGGTTTCCTCCCACATGCCAAAGACTTGCTGGTTGATAGGTTAATTGGCCATTCCCAATTGCCCCTAGTAAAGGTAGGTGATAGGGAAATATAGGGAAGGTGGGGATGTGGTAGGAATATGGAATTCGTGTAGGATTAGTATAAATGGGTGGTCGATGGTCGGCACAGACTCGGTGGGCCGAAGGGCCTGTTTCAGTGCTGCATCACGAAACTAAACTAATCGGTCAACGAGATGCTGTTTTTCGAGCTTGCGTTGTTGTTCACTGGAACACTGCAGCAAGCCCAGGATAGAGATGTAAGCATGAGAGCAGCGGGGAGTCTTGAAATGGCAAGCAACCAGAAGCTCAGGGTCCTGCTTGCGGACTGAGCGGACGTGTTCCGCAAAGCGATCACCCAGTCTGCGTTTGGTCTCCCCAATAAACATGAATATACATTAATTGGATTTAGGCGCCAGTATGTTGCAAAACGAGAAGAAAGAAAGGCACAAATGGCATTAACACTGACTTTACAAATGATTCACTGAAAAATTCTTTCATTTGCTGGAAAAGATGAATATTGTGCATCTGAAAATGGGCACCATGGGATTGTGTTGCATACTGACCTGTTTTCCTGTATTTGCCTGTCATCTATACAACTCAATTTGTGTTGGATATCGCTGAGAATCTCATTTCAAGATGCGGGCACAGATATTAATATAATCCTACTGAAAGTTTAATCCTGGAACAAATCCTGTGTGACGTGGATTGCAACGTTTAGAGGGCTGTGCAGCTAAGGTGAGGAAGACGGGAATGATGTGGTTGATGATTGCATGGAATGCATTGCAAACTTGGGTTACGTTGCTTGATTTCATTCTACACCTTGAAATTCAGAAGCAAGTGAGGCACCAGGTGGAAACCAACAGCTGTCTCTGTGGAAGCGGGGACATGGCTTCCTAATCTAACCATTTGAACTCTGAAAACATTCTGCTGGATCTGAACTGCCCTGTATACCAAGGCCAATTTGTATACTTTATAAAGTGGAATGCCCAGAACTATGCAGAGCACTCCAGGTGGGGTCTAACCAGGACATTATATAGCTGTAGCGAAGCTTCGCCCCCATTATTTAACTGCCTCTGTTACGCATTCTACTGCTCGGGTAATCACATTGTATGTTGCAAATCAGCAAAATAAGGACGCATTTGATAAAAATAAAGAGTTTAAAAGCACAAATATGTGTCAGTGCAATCAGTAAATAATGAGAAATGAAATCCAGAACTTGGCAAGAATCCCAAGTGGATGTCTTGGAGTGGTTGGGGAAGGGAATCTTGTCAATGATGGCACACTGTGCATTGACACTGCAGCAGCTGCTGCACCTCTTCCAAACTTAGTTTCTTAAGTGAGAGTTTACAAAAAAGGGAATTGGATAATTGCATGAAAGGAGAGGCAAACAAAAGCAGAGCGAAGGAAGTGGGCCCAACTGGCAAGTCTTTGAAAAAAGTGGCAATGGTACGATGGCCTGAATGGCCTGGCAATGTGTTGTGCACTGCTGAGCGTCCATTGCTGGGTCAATACCTCTGCAGCCTTGCGAAATGTCACAGTGGAATTGCATTTCAATGAAACAAGCACCACAAAAAGATCATGACTGTATAGTTTAACAATACTCGCAGCTTCCTCAGCACTGCAGCCGTGTTGAGTTTCTGTAGTGTAGTGGTGATCACGTTTGTCTTACACGCAAAAGGTCCCCAGTTCGAAACTGGGCAGAAACATTTTCGAAACAAACCCAAACGTCTGACCACGATGGATGCAATCATTGACATTCCCCATTAACACAACACAATTTCTCAAAGTCCTATTTCTCTTGCACATTGTGTGCACAATGCCTTGCAATCGCTCCTCTTTCTTGTCCTGATGCTGCAGAAAGTTCCTCAAAACCTAGCACTTGCACTTCATTTGGCTCAGATTAGATTAGAAACCTACAACACGAGCTTGCTAAGTCACAGCTGATCTAAGTCTCATTTCAGACGAGGCAAAAGCACATCAGCAATTCACTTTCGCCAGCTCCACATTCGTTGAGACAGGGGCACGCCGCAATATTTTAACCCGCACTGTCCAATTACTCGCTGCTAGCAGCAAGAGGGGTCTGCTGCCTCAATCAACAGGTTACTGGCCATCTCAGGGAGGTAAAATAGCACAACCCGGGCAAAATCTCCCCAGAAACCAAGCACAGGCTCAGCAAAACGTAGGCACATGATATCCGGGCCACTAAACCTCCGAGCAGCTCGAACAGAACACCCAAGTGACTGAAACTTTCTTTGAGTTGCAATGATGAATCTCCGGTGGAAACAAGTTTGGGGAAAATGCTCCTCCTGAACATTTCTTTTTGGGTAAAAGGGGCAAAAATCCTTTTCAATTTAACCACTGCTGCAGCAGATTCTTGGTGTCTTAAGCACCTTGACAACGCAGCTCTGAACATGCAGCCGCAATTATGACAAGGGGTAAAGGTTCATGACACGCAGAGGGGAAAAAGTTATTTAATTTATGACATTCGCTCACAGACCTATTAGCGTTTTGTTCAGTCAGTAACAGAGACATACCTGGGTTTATTGATGCAGATTAACATAACTATTCAGCGTCACGCAGAGCCGCGAAGAGTACTTTGCCTCCCTTAAAGACGGACACAGCTGATTCTGTAACTGAAGCTAAGGAAACAGGCAGACGTGCCAAATTATCACTTTGTATTGTTCTTCATTTGGCGAGTAACAGGAAAATTAACAAGGTGGCGTTGAAAATGAGATGCACTGCGGCTCCGCTCAATATCAACCCGCTCCTTCATATTGAACTGAGGAAGACTATACATGAATAAAAGCAAAATACTGTGGATGCTGGAAATCAGAAATAAAAGCAAGAAATTCTGGAATTACTCAGCAGGTCTGGCAGCATCTGTGGAGAGAGAAGCAGAGTTAACATTTCGGCTCAGTGACCCTTCTTCAGAACTGGCAAATATTAGAAAAGTCAAAGGTTAGAAGCAAGTAAAGCGGGGGTGGAGCAAGAGATAACAAAGGAGAAGGTGTAGAGTGGGCAAGGCCACAGAATAGCTGACCAGAAGGTCATGGAGCAAAGGCAAACAATATGTTAATGGTGTGTTGAAAGACAAAGCATTAGTACAGATAGGACTGTTAACGGACTGAAAATTGAACAGCAGCAAGTACAAACATGAAAACAAAACAGTGGGTAAGTAAACTGAACAAACTAAGATGAAATAAAATAAACATACAAAAAAATGCAAAAAATGTAAAAAAGAAAAATAACAAAAAGTGAAAGTAAAATGGGGGGCCCGTCACGAACTGAAATTATTGAACTCAATATTCAGTCCGGCACGCTCTCGTGTGCAATGGTTAGCACCGCAGCCTCACAGCTCCAGCGACCCGGTTTCAATTCTGGGCACTGCCTGTGTGGTGTTTGCAAGTTCTCCCTGTGTCTGCGTGGGATTCCTCCGGGTGCTCCGGTTTCCTCCCACATGCCAAAGACTTGCTGGTTGATAGGTTAATTGGCCATTCCCAATTGCCCCTAGTAAAGGTAGGTGATAGGGAAATATAGGGAAGGTGGGGATGTGGTAGGAATATGGAATTCGTGTAGGATTAGTATAAATGGGTGGTCGATGGTCGGCACAGACTCGGTGGGCCGAAGGGCCTGTTTCAGTGCTGCATCACGAAACTAAACTAATCGGTCAACGAGATGCTGTTTTTCGAGCTTGCGTTGTTGTTCACTGGAACACTGCAGCAAACCAAAGGAAAGAGATGTGAGCATGAGAGCAGCGGGGAGTCTTGAAATGGCAAGCAACCAGAAGCTCAGGGTCCAGCTTGCGGACTGAGCGGGCGTGTTCCGCAAAGCGATCACCCAGTCTGCGTTTGGTCTCCCCAATAAACATGAATATACATTAATTGGATTTAGGCGCCAGTATGTTGCAAAACGAGAAGAAAGAAAGGCACAAATGGCATTAACACTGACTTTACAAATGATTCACTGAAAAATTCTTTCATTTGCTGGAAAAGATGAATATTGTGCATCTGAAAATGGGCACCATGGGATTGTGTTGCATACTGACCTGTTTTCCTGTATTTGCCTGTCATCTATACAATTCAATTTGTGTTGGATATCGCTGAGAATCTCATTTCAAGATGCGGGCACAGATATTAATATAATCCTACTGAAAGTTTAATCCTGGAACAAATCCTGTGTGACGTGGATTGCAACGTTTAGAGGGCTGTGCAGCTAAGGTGAGGAAGACGGGAATGATGTGGTTGATGATTGCATGGAATGCATTGCAAACTTGGGTTACGTTGCTTGATTTCATTCTACACCTTGAAATTCAGAAGCAAGTGAGGCACCAGGTGGAAACCAACAGCTGTCTCTGTGGAAGCGGGGACATGGCTTCCTAATCTAACCATTTGAACTCTGAAAACATTCTGCTGGATCTGAACTGCCCTGTATACCAAGGCCAATTTGTATACTTTATAAAGTGGAATGCCCAGAACTATGCAGAGCACTCCAGGTGGGGTCTAACCAGGACATTATATAGCTGTAGCGAAGCTTCGCCCCCATTATTTAACTGCCTCTGTTACGCATTCTACTGCTCGGGTAATCACATTGTATGTTGCAAATCAGCAAAATAAGGACGCATTTGATAAAAATAAAGAGTTTAAAAGCACAAATATGTGTCAGTGCAATCAGTAAATAATGAGAAATGAAATCCAGAACTTGGCAAGAATCCCAAGTGGATGTCTTGGAGTGGTTGGGGAAGGGAATCTTGTCAATGATGGCACACTGTGCATTGACACTGCAGCAGCTGCTGCACCTCTTCCAAACTTAGTTTCTTAAGTGAGAGTTTACAAAAAAGGGAATTGGATAATTGCATGAAAGGAGAGGCAAACAAAAGCAGAGCGAAGGAAGTGGGCCCAACTGGCAAGTCTTTGAAAAAAGTGGCAATGGTACGATGGCCTGAATGGCCTGGCAATGTGTTGTGCACTGCTGAGCGTCCATTGCTGGGTCAATACCTCTGCAGCCTTGCGAAATGTCACAGTGGAATTGCATTTCAATGAAACAAGCACCACAAAAAGATCATGACTGTATAGTTTAACAATACTCGCAGCTTCCTCAGCACTGCAGCCATGTTGAGTTTCTGTAGTGTAGTGGTGATCACGTTTGTTTCACACGCAAAAGGTCCCCAGTTCGAGACTGGGCAGAAACATTTTCGAAACAAACCCAAACGTCTGACCACGATGAATGCAATCATTGACATTCCCCATTAACACAACACAATTTCTCAAAGTCCTATTTCTCTTGCACATTGTGTGCACAATGCCTTGCAATCGCTCCTCTTTCTTGTCCTGATGCTGCAGAAAGTTCCTCAAAACCTAGCACTTGCACTTCATTTGGCTCAGATTAGATTAGAAACCTGCAACACTAGCTTGCTAAGTCACAGCTGATCTAAGTCTCATTTCAGACGAGGCAAAAGCACATCAGCAATTCACTTTCGCCAGCTCCACATTCGTTGAGACAGGGGCACGCCGCAATATTTTAACCCGCACTGTCCAATTACTCGCTGCTAGCAGCAAGAGGGGTCTGCTGCCTCAATCAACAGGTTACTGGCCATCTCAGGGAGGTAAAATAGCACAACCCGGGCCAAATCTCCCCAGAAACCAAGCACAGGCTCAGCAAAACGTAGGCACATGATATCCGGGCCACTAAACCTCCGAGCAGCTCGAACAGAACACCCAAGTGACTGAACCTTTCTTTGAGTTGCAATGATGAATCTCCGGTGGAAACAAGTTTGGGGAAAATGCTCCTCCTGAACATTTCTTTTTGGGTAAAAGGGGCAAAAATCCTTTTCAATTTAACCACTGCTGCAGCAGATTCTTGGTGTCTTAAGCACCTTGACAACGCAGCTCTGAACATGCAGCCGCAATTATGACAAGGGGTAAAGGTTCATGACACGCAGAGGGGAAAAAGTTATTTAAGTTATGACATTCGCTCACAGACCTATTAGCGTTTTGTTCAGTCAGTAACAGAGACATACCTGGGTTTATTGATGCAGATTAACATAACTATTCAGCGTCACGCAGAGCCGCGAAGAGTACTTTGCCTCCCTTAAAGACGGACACAGCTGATTCTGTAACTGAAGCTAAGGAAACAGGCAGACGTGCCAAATTATCACTTTGTATTGTTCTTCATTTGGCGAGTAACAGGAAAATTAACAAGGTGGCGTTGAAAATGAGATGCACTGCGGCTCCGCTCAATATCAACCCGCTCCTTCATATTGAACTGAGGAAGACTATACATGAATAAAAGCAAAATACTGTGGATGCTGGAAATCAGAAATAAAAGCAAGAAATTCTGGAATTACTCAGCAGGTCTGGCAGCATCTGTGGAGAGAGAAGCAGAGTTAACATTTCGGCTCAGTGACCCTTCTTCAGAACTGGCAAATATTAGAAAAGTCAAAGGTTAGAAGCAAGTAAAGCGGGGGTGGAGCAAGAGATAACAAAGGAGAAGGTGTAGAGTGGGCAAGGCCACAGAATAGCTGACCAGAAGGTCATGGAGCAAAGGCAAACAATATGTTAATGGTGTGTTGAAAGACAAAGCATTAGTACAGATAGGACTGTTAACGGACTGAAAATTGAACAGCAGCAAGTACAAACATGAAAACAAAACAGTGGGTAAGTAAACTGAACAAACTAAGATGAAATAAAATAAACATACAAAAAAATGCAAAAAATGTAAAAAAGAAAAATAACAAAAAGTGAAAGTAAAATGGGGGGCCCGTCACGAACTGAAATTATTGAACTCAATATTCAGTCCGGCACGCTCTCGTGTGCAATGGTTAGCACCGCAGCCTCACAGCTCCAGCGACCCGGTTTCAATTCTGGGCACTGCCTGTGTGGTGTTTGCAAGTTCTCCCTGTGTCTGCGTGGGATTCCTCCGGGTGCTCCGGTTTCCTCCCACATGCCAAAGACTTGCTGGTTGATAGGTTAATTGGCCATTCCCAATTGCCCCTAGTAAAGGTAGGTGATAGGGAAATATAGGGAAGGTGGGGATGTGGTAGGAATATGGAATTCGTGTAGGATTAGTATAAATGGGTGGTCGATGGTCGGCACAGACTCGGTGGGCCGAAGGGCCTGTTTCAGTGCTGCATCACGAAACTAAACTAATCGGTCAACGAGATGCTGTTTTTCGAGCTTGCGTTGTTGTTCACTGGAACACTGCAGCAAACCAAAGGATAGAGATGTGAGCATGAGAGCAGCGGGGAGTCTTGAAATGGCAAGCAACCAGAAGCTCAGGGTCCAGCTTGCGGACTGAGCGGGCGTGTTCCGCAAAGCGATCACCCAGTCTGCGTTTGGTCTCCCCAATAAACATGAATATACATTAATTGGATTTAGGCGCCAGTATGTTGCAAAACGAGAAGAAAGAAAGGCACAAATGGCATTAACACTGACTTTACAAATGATTCACTGAAAAATTCTTTCATTTGCTGGAAAAGATGAATATTGTGCATCTGAAAATGGGCACCATGGGATTGTGTTGCATACTGACCTGTTTTCCTGTATTTGCCTGTCATCTATACAATTCAATTTGTGTTGGATATCGCTGAGAATCTCATTTCAAGATGCGGGCACAGATATTAATATAATCCTACTGAAAGTTTAATCCTGGAACAAATCCTGTGTGACGTGGATTGCAACGTTTAGAGGGCTGTGCAGCTAAGGTGAGGAAGACGGGAATGATGTGGTTGATGATTGCATGGAATGCATTGCAAACTTGGGTTACGTTGCTTGATTTCATTCTACACCTTGAAATTCAGAAGCAAGTGAGGCACCAGGTGGAAACCAACAGCTGTCTCTGTGGAAGCGGGGACATGGCTTCCTAATCTAACCATTTGAACTCTGAAAACATTCTGCTGGATCTGAACTGCCCTGTATACCAAGGCCAATTTGTATACTTTATAAAGTGGAATGCCCAGAACTATGCAGAGCACTCCAGGTGGGGTCTAACCAGGACATTATATAGCTGTAGCGAAGCTTCGCCCCCATTATTTAACTGCCTCTGTTACGCATTCTACTGCTCGGGTAATCACATTGTATGTTGCAAATCAGCAAAATAAGGACGCATTTGATAAAAATAAAGAGTTTAAAAGCACAAATATGTGTCAGTGCAATCAGTAAATAATGAGAAATGAAATCCAGAACTTGGCAAGAATCCCAAGTGGATGTCTTGGAGTGGTTGGGGAAGGGAATCTTGTCAATGATGGCACACTGTGCATTGACACTGCAGCAGCTGCTGCACCTCTTCCAAACTTAGTTTCTTAAGTGAGAGTTTACAAAAAAGGGAATTGGATAATTGCATGAAAGGAGAGGCAAACAAAAGCAGAGCGAAGGAAGTGGGCCCAACTGGCAAGTCTTTGAAAAAAGTGGCAATGGTACGATGGCCTGAATGGCCTGGCAATGTGTTGTGCACTGCTGAGCGTCCATTGCTGGGTCAATACCTCTGCAGCCTTGCGAAATGTCACAGTGGAATTGCATTTCAATGAAACAAGCACCACAAAAAGATCATGACTGTATAGTTTAACAATACTCGCAGCTTCCTCAGCACTGCAGCCGTGTTGAGTTTCTGTAGTGTAGTGGTGATCACGTTTGTCTTACACGCAAAAGGTCCCCAGTTCGAAACTGGGCAGAAACATTTTCGAAACAAACCCAAACGTCTGACCACGATGGATGCAATCATTGACATTCCCCATTAACACAACACAATTTCTCAAAGTCCTATTTCTCTTGCACATTGTGTGCACAATGCCTTGCAATCGCTCCTCTTTCTTGTCCTGATGCTGCAGAAAGTTCCTCAAAACCTAGCACTTGCACTTCATTTGGCTCAGATTAGATTAGAAACCTGCAACACTAGCTTGCTAAGTCACAGCTGATCTAAGTCTCATTTCAGACGAGGCAAAAGCACATCAGCAATTCACTTTCGCCAGCTCCACATTCGTTGAGACAGGGGCACGCCGCAATATTTTAACCCGCACTGTCCAATTACTCGCTGCTAGCAGCAAGAGGGGTCTGCTGCCTCAATCAACAGGTTACTGGCCATCTCAGGGAGGTAAAATAGCACAACCCGGGCCAAATCTCCCCAGAAACCAAGCACAGGCTCAGCAAAACGTAGGCACGTGATATCCGGGCCACTAAACCTCCGAGCAGCTCGAACAGAACACCCAAGTGACTGAAACTTTCTTTGAGTTGCAATGATGAATCTCCGGTGGAAACAAGTTTGGGGAAAATGCTCCTCCTGAACATTTCTTTTTGGGTAAAAGGGGCAAAAATCCTTTTCAATTTAACCACTGCTGCAGCAGATTCTTGGTGTCTTAAGCACCTTGACAACGCAGCTCTGAACATGCAGCCGCAATTATGACAAGGGGTAAAGGTTCATGACACGCAGAGGGGAAAAAGTTATTTAAGTTATGACATTCGCTCACAGACCTATTAGCGTTTTGTTCAGTCAGTAACAGAGACATACCTGGGTTTATTGATGCAGATTAACATAACTATTCAGCGTCACGCAGAGCCGCGAAGAGTACTTTGCCTCCCTTAAAGACGGACACAGCTGATTCTGTAACTGAAGCTAAGGAAACAGGCAGACGTGCCAAATTATCACTTTGTATTGTTCTTCATTTGGCGAGTAACAGGAAAATTAACAAGGTGGCGTTGAAAATGAGATGCACTGCGGCTCCGCTCAATATCAACCCGCTCCTTCATATTGAACTGAGGAAGACTATACATGAATAAAAGCAAAATACTGTGGATGCTGGAAATCTGAAATAAAAGCAAGAAATTCTGGAATTACTCAGCAGGTCTGGCAGCATCTGTGGAGAGAGAAGCAGAGTTAACATTTCGGCTCAGTGACCCTTCTTCAGAACTGGCAAATATTAGAAAAGTCAAAGGTTAGAAGCAAGTAAAGCGGGGGTGGAGCAAGAGATAACAAAGGAGAAGGTGTAGAGTGGGCAAGGCCACAGAATCGCTGACCAGAAGGTCATGGAGCAAAGGCAAACAATATGTTAATGGTGTGTTGAAAGACAAAGCATTAGTACAGATAGGACTGTTAACGGACTGAAAATTGAACAGCAGCAAGTACAAACATGAAAACAAAACAGTGGGTAAGTAAACTGAACAAACTAAGATGAAATAAAATAAACATACAAAAAAATGCAAAAAATGTAAAAAAGAAAAATAACAAAAAGTGAAAGTAAAATGGGGGGCCCGTCACGAACTGAAATTATTGAACTCAATATTCAGTCCGGCACGCTCTCGTGTGCAATGGTTAGCACCGCAGCCTCACAGCTCCAGCGACCCGGTTTCAATTCTGGGCACTGCCTGTGTGGTGTTTGCAAGTTCTCCCTGTGTCTGCGTGGGATTCCTCCGGGTGCTCCGGTTTCCTCCCACATGCCAAAGACTTGCTGGTTGATAGGTTAATTGGCCATTCCCAATTGCCCCTAGTAAAGGTAGGTGATAGGGAAATATAGGGAAGGTGGGGATGTGGTAGGAATATGGAATTCGTGTAGGATTAGTATAAATGGGTGGTCGATGGTCGGCACAGACTCGGTGGGCCGAAGGGCCTGTTTCAGTGCTGCATCACGAAACTAAACTAATCGGTCAACGAGATGCTGTTTTTCGAGCTTGCGTTGTTGTTCACTGGAACACTGCAGCAAGCCCAGGATAGAGATGTGAGCATGAGAGCAGCGGGGAGTCTTGAAATGGCAAGCAACCAGAAGCTCAGGGTCCAGCTTGCGGACTGAGCGGGCGTGTTCCGCAAAGCGATCACCCAGTCTGCGTTTGGTCTCCCCAATAAACATGAATATACATTAATTGGATTTAGGCGCCAGTATGTTGCAAAACGAGAAGAAAGAAAGGCACAAATGGCATTAACACTGACTTTACAAATGATTCACTGAAAAATTCTTTCATTTGCTGGAAAAGATGAATATTGTGCATCTGAAAATAGGCACCATGAGATTGTGTTGCGTACTGACCTGTTTTCCTGTATTTGCCTGTCATCTATACAATTCAATTTGTGTTGGATATCGCTGAGAATCTCATTTCAAGATGCGGGCACAGATATTAATATAATCCTACTGAAAGTTTAATCCTGGAACAAATCCTGTGTGACGTGGATTGCAACGTTTAGAGGGCTGTGCAGCTAAGGTGAGGAAGACGGGAATGATGTGGTTGATGATTGCATGGAATGCATTGCAAACTTGGGTTACGTTGCTTGATTTCATTCTACACCTTGAAATTCAGAAGCAAGTGAGGCACCAGGTGGAAACCAACAGCTGTCTCTGTGGAAGCGGGGACATGGCTTCCTAATCTAACCATTTGAACTCTGAAAACATTCTGCTGGATCTGAACTGCCCTGTATACCAAGGCCAATTTGTATACTTTATAAAGTGGAATGCCCAGAACTATGCAGAGTACTCCAGGTGGGGTCGAACCAGGACATTATGTAGCTGTAGCGAAGCTTCGCCCCCATTATTTAACTGCCTCTGTTACGCATTCTACTGCTCGGGTAATCACATTGTATGTTGCAAATCAGCAAAATAAGGACGCATTTGATAAAAATAAAGAGTTTAAAAGCACAAATATGCGTCAGTGCAATCAGTAAAAAATGAGAAATGAAATCAGGAACTTGGCAAGAATCCCAAGTGGATGTCTTGGAGTGGTTGGGGAAGGGAATCTTTGTCAATGATGGCACACTGTGCATTGACACTGCAGCAGCTGCTCCACCTCTTACAAACTTAGTTTCTTAAGTGAGAGTTGACAAAAAAGGGAATTGGATAATTGCATGAAAGGAGAGGCAAACAAAAGCAGAGCGAAGGAAGTGGGCCCAACTGGCAAGTCTTTGAAAAAAGTGGCAATGGTACGATGGCCTCAATGGCCTGGCAATGTGTTGTGCACTGCTGAGCGTCCATTGCTGGGTCAATACCTCTGCAGCCTTGCGAAATGTCACAGTGGAATTGCATTTCAATGAAACAAGCACCACAAATAGATCCTGACTGTATAGTTTAACAATACTCGCAGCTTCCTCAGATATGCAACCGTGCTGAGTTTCTGTAGTGTAGTGGTGATCACGTTTGACTAACACGCAAAAGGTCCCCAGTTCGAAACTGGGCAGAAACATTTTCGAAACAAACCCAAACTTCTGACCACGATATATGCAATCATTGACATTCCCCATGAACACAACACAATTTCTCAAAGTCCTATTTCTCTTGCACATTGTGTGCACAATGCCTTGCAATCGCTCCTCTTTCTTGTCCTGATGCTGCAGAAAGTTCCTCAAAACCTAGCACTTGCACTTCATTTGGCTCAGATTAGAATAGAAACCTGCAACACTAGCTTGCTGAGTAACAGCTGATCTAAGTCTCATTTCAGACGAGGCAAAAGCACATCAGCAATTCACTTTCGCCAGCTCCACATTCGTTGAGACACGGGCACGCCGCAATATTTTGACCCGCACTGTCCAATTACTCGCTGCTAGCAGCAAGAGGGGTCTGCTGCCTCAATCAACAGGCTACTGGCCATCTCAGGGAGGTAAAATAGCACAACCCGGGCCAAATCTCCCCAGAAACCAAGCACAGGCTCAGCAAAACGTAGGCACATGATATTCGGGCCACTAAACCTCCGAGCAGCTCGAACAGAACACCCTGAAACTTTCTTTGAGTTGCAATGATGAATCTCCGGTGGAAACAAGTTTGGGGAAAATGCTCCTCCTGAACATTTCTTTTTGGGTAAAAGGGGCAAAAATCCTTTTCAATTTAACCACTTCTGCAGCAGATTCTTGGTGTCTTAAGCACCTTGACAACGCAGCTCTGAACATGCAGCCGCAATTATGACAAGGGGTAAAGGTTCATGACACGCAGAGGGGAAAAAGTTATTTAAGTTATGACATTCGCTCACAGACCTATTAGCGTTTTGTTCAGTCAGCAACAGAGACATACCTGGGTTTATTGATGCAGATTAACATAACTATTCAGCGTCACGCAGAGCCGCGAAGAGTACTTTGCCTCCCTTAAAGACGGACACAGCTGATTCTGTAACTGAAGCTAAGGAAACAGGCAGACGTGCCAAATTATCACTTTGTATTGTTCTTCATTTGGCGAGTAACAGGAAAACTAACAAGGTGGCGTTGAAAATGAGATGCACTGCGGCTCCGCTCAATATCAACCCGCTCCTTCATATTGAACTGAGGAAGACTATACATGAATAAAAGCAAAATACTGTGGATGCTGGAAATCTGAAATAAAAGCAAGAAATTCTGGAATTACTCAGCAGGTCTGGCAGCATCTGTGGAGAGAGAAGCAGAGTTAACATTTCGGCTCAGTGACCCTTCTTCAGAACTGGCAAATATTAGAAAAGTCAAAGGTTAGAAGCAAGTAAAGCGGGGGTGGAGCAAGAGATAACAAAGGAGAAGGTGTAGAGTGGGCAAGGCCACAGAATAGCTGACCAGAAGGTCATGGAGCAAAGGCAAACAATATGTTAATGGTGTGTTGAAAGACAAAGCATTAGTACAGATAGGACTGTTAACGGACTGAAAATTGAACAGCAGCAAGTACAAACATGAAAACAAAACAGTGGGTAAGTAAACTGAACAAACTAAGATGAAATAAAATAAACATACAAAAAAATGCAAAAAATGTAAAAAAGAAAAATAACAAAAAGTGAAAGTAAAATGGGGGGCCCGTCACGAACTGAAATTATTGAACTCAATATTCAGTCCGGCACGCTCTCGTGTGCAATGGTTAGCACCGCAGCCTCACAGCTCTAGCGACCCGGTTTCAATTCTGGGCACTGCCTGTGTGGTGTTTGCAAGTTCTCCCTGTGTCTGCGTGGGATTCCTCCGGGTGCTCCGGTTTCCTCCCACATGCCAAAGACTTGCTGGTTGATAGGTTAATTGGCCATTCCCAATTGCCCCTAGTAAAGGTAGGTGATAGGGAAATATAGGGAAGGTGGGGATGTGGTAGGAATATGGAATTCGTGTAGGATTAGTATAAATGGGTGGTCGATGGTCGGCACAGACTCGGTGGGCCGAAGGGCCTGTTTCAGTGCTGCATCACGAAACTAAACTAATCGGTCAACGAGATGCTGTTTTTCGAGCTTGCGTTGTTGTTCACTGGAACACTGCAGCAAGCCCAGGATAGAGATGTGAGCATGAGAGCAGCGGGGAGTCTTGAAATGGCAAGCAACCGGAAGCTCAGGGTCCAGCTTGCGGACTGAGCGGACGTGTTCCGCAAAGCGGTCACCCAGTCTGCGTTTGGTCTCCCCAATAAACATGAATATACATTAATTGGATTTAGGCGCCAGTATGTTGCAAAACGAGAAGAAAGAAAGGCACAAATGGCATTAACACTGACTTTACAAATGATTCACTGAAAAATTCTTTCATTTGCTGGAAAAGATGAATATTGTGCATCTGAAAATGGGCACCATGGGATTGTGTTGCATACTGACCTGTTTTCCTGTATTTGCCTGTCATCTATACAATTCAATTTGTGTTGGATATCGCTGAGAATCTCATTTCAAGATGCGGGCACAGATATTAATATAATCCTACTGAAAGTTTAATCCTGGAACAAATCCTGTGTGACGTGGATTGCAACGTTTAGAGGGCTGTGCAGCTAAGGTGAGGAAGACGGGAATGATGTGGTTGATGATTGCATGGAATGCATTGCAAACTTGGGTTACGTTGCTTGATTTCATTCTACACCTTGAAATTCAGAAGCAAGTGAGGCACCAGGTGGAAACCAACAGCTGTCTCTGTGGAAGCGGGGACATGGCTTCCTAATCTAACCATTTGAACTCTGAAAACATTCTGCTGGATCTGAACTGCCCTGTATACCAAGGCCAATTTGTATACTTTATAAAGTGGAATGCCCAGAACTATGCAGAGTACTCCAGGTGGGGTCTAACCAGGACATTATATAGCTGTAGCGAAGCTTCGCCCCCATTATTTAACTGCCTCTGTTACGCATTCTACTGCTCGGGTAATCACATTGTATGTTGCAAATCAGCAAAATAAGGACGCATTTGATAAAAATAAAGAGTTTAAAAGCACAAATATGCGTCAGTGCAATCAGTAAATAATGAGAAATGAAATCCAGAACTTGGCAAGAATCCCAAGTGGATGTCTTGGAGTGGTTGGGGAAGGGAATCTTTGTCAATGATGGCACACTGTGCATTGACACTGCAGCAGCTGCTCCACCTCTTACAAACTTAGTTTCTTAAGTGAGAGTTGACAAAAAAGGGAATTGGATAATTGCATGAAAGGAGAGGCAAACAAAAGCGGAGCGAAGGAAATGGGCCCAACTGGCAAGTCTTTGAAAATACTGGCAATGGTACGATGGCCTCAATGGCCTGGCAATGTGTTGTGCACTGCTGAGCGTCCATTGCTGGATCAATACCTCTGCAGCCTTGCAAAATGTCACAGTGGAATTGCATTTCAATGAAACAAGCACCACAAATAGATCCTGACTGTATAGTTTAACAATACTCGCAGCTTCCTCAGATCTGCAACCGTGCTGAGTTTCTGTAGTGTAGTGGTGATCACGTTTGACTAACACGCAAAAGGTCCCCAGTTCGAAACTGGGCAGAAACATTTTCGAAACAAACCCAAACTTCTGACCACGATATATGCAATCATTGACATTCCCCATGAACACAACACAATTTCTCAAAGTCCTATTTCTCTTGCACATTGTGTGCACAATGCCTTGCAATCGCTCCTCTTGTCCTGATGCTGCAGAAAGTTCCTCAAAACCTAGCACTTGCACTTCATTTGGCTCAGATTAGAATAGAAACCTGCAACACTAGCTTGCTGAGTAACAGCTGATCTAAGTCTCATTTCAGACGAGGCAAAAGCACATCAGCAATTCACTTTCGCCAGCTCCACATTCGTTGAGACACGGGCACGCCGCAATATTTTGACCCGCACTGTCCAATTACTCGCTGCTAGCAGCAAGAGGGGTCTGCTGCCTCAATCAACAGGCTACTGGCCATCTCAGGGAGGTAAAATAGCACAACCCGGGCCAAATCTCCCCAGAAACCAAGCACAGGCTCAGCAAAACGTAGGCACATGATATTCGGGCCACTAAACCTCCGAGCAGCTCGAACAGAACACCCTGAAACTTTCTTTGAGTTGCAATGATGAATCTCCGGTGGAAACAAGTTTGGGGAAAATGCTCCTCCTGAACATTTCTTTTTGGGTAAAAGGGGCAAAAATCCTTTTCAATTTAACCACTTCTGCAGCAGATTCTTGGTGTCTTAAGCACCTTGACAACGCAGCTCTGAACATGCAGCCGCAATTATGACAAGGGGTAAAGGTTCATGACACGCAGAGGGGAAAAAGTTATTTAAGTTATGACATTCGCTCACAGACCTATTAGCGTTTTGTTCAGTCAGCAACAGAGACATACCTGGGTTTATTGATGCAGATTAACATAACTATTCAGCGTCACGCAGAGCCGCGAAGAGTACTTTGCCTCCCTTAAAGACGGACACAGCTGATTCTGTAACTGAAGCTAAGGAAACAGGCAGACGTGCCAAATTATCACTTTGTATTGTTCTTCATTTGGCGAGTAACAGGAAAACTAACAAGGTGGCGTTGAAAATGAGATGCACTGCGGCTCCGCTCAATATCAACCCGCTCCTTCATATTGAACTGAGGAAGACTATACATGAATAAAAGCAAAATACTGTGGATGCTGGAAATCTGAAATAAAAGCAAGAAATTCTGGAATTACTCAGCAGGTCTGGCAGCATCTGTGGAGAGAGAAGCAGAGTTAACATTTCGGCTCAGTGACCCTTCTTCAGAACTGGCAAATATTAGAAAAGTCAAAGGTTAGAAGCAAGTAAAGCGGGGGTGGAGCAAGAGATAACAAAGGAGAAGGTGTAGAGTGGGCAAGGCCACAGAATAGCTGACCAGAAGGTCATGGAGCAAAGGCAAACAATATGTTAATGATGTGTTGAAAGACAAAGCATTAGTACAGATAGGACTGTTAACGGACTGAAAATTGAACAGCAGCAAGTACAAACATGAAAACAAAACAGTGGGTAAGTAAACTGAACAAACTAAGATGAAATAAAATAAACATACAAAAAAATGCAAAAAATGTAAAAAAGAAAAATAACAAAAAGTGAAAGTAAAATGGGGGGCCCGTCACGAACTGAAATTATTGAACTCAATATTCAGTCCGGCACGCTCTCGTGTGCAATGGTTAGCACCGCAGCCTCACAGCTCTAGCGACCCGGTTTCAATTCTGGGCACTGCCTGTGTGGTGTTTGCAAGTTCTCCCTGTGTCTGCGTGGGATTCCTCCGGGTGCTCCGGTTTCCTCCCACATGCCAAAGACTTGCTGGTTGATAGGTTAATTGGCCATTCCCAATTGCCCCTAGTAAAGGTAGGTGATAGGGAAATATAGGGAAGGTGGGGATGTGGTAGGAATATGGAATTCGTGTAGGATTAGTATAAATGGGTGGTCGATGGTCGGCACAGACTCGGTGGGCCGAAGGGCCTGTTTCAGTGCTGCATCACGAAACTAAACTAATCGGTCAACGAGATGCTGTTTTTCGAGCTTGCGTTGTTGTTCACTGGAACACTGCAGCAAGCCCAGGATAGAGATGTGAGCATGAGAGCAGCGGGGAGTCTTGAAATGGCAAGCAACCGGAAGCTCAGGGTCCAGCTTGCGGACTGAGCGGACGTGTTCCGCAAAGCGGTCACCCAGTCTGCGTTTGGTCTCCCCAATAAACATGAATATACATTAATTGGATTTAGGCGCCAGTATGTTGCAAAACGAGAAGAAAGAAAGGCACAAATGGCATTAACACTGACTTTACAAATGATTCACTGAAAAATTCTTTCATTTGCTGGAAAAGATGAATATTGTGCATCTGAAAATGGGCACCATGGGATTGTGTTGCATACTGACCTGTTTTCCTGTATTTGCCTGTCATCTATACAATTCAATTTGTGTTGGATATCGCTGAGAATCTCATTTCAAGATGCGGGCACAGATATTAATATAATCCTACTGAAAGTTTAATCCTGGAACAAATCCTGTGTGACGTGGATTGCAACGTTTAGAGGGCTGTGCAGCTAAGGTGAGGAAGACGGGAATGATGTGGTTGATGATTGCATGGAATGCATTGCAAACTTGGGTTACGTTGCTTGATTTCATTCTACACCTTGAAATTCAGAAGCAAGTGAGGCACCAGGTGGAAACCAACAGCTGTCTCTGTGGAAGCGGGGACATGGCTTCCTAATCTAACCATTTGAACTCTGAAAACATTCTGCTGGATCTGAACTGCCCTGTATACCAAGGCCAATTTGTATACTTTATAAAGTGGAATGCCCAGAA
Organism: Heterodontus francisci; assembly: GCF_036365525.1. Taxonomy (NCBI): domain Eukaryota; kingdom Metazoa; phylum Chordata; class Chondrichthyes; order Heterodontiformes; family Heterodontidae; genus Heterodontus; species Heterodontus francisci. The sequence goes on along the minus strand of NC_090392.1, from coordinate 37,907,990 downwards.
CTATGCAGAGTACTCCAGGTGGGGTCTAACCAGGACATTATATAGCTGTAGCGAAGCTTCGCCCCCATTATTTAACTGCCTCTGTTACGCATTCTACTGCTCGGGTAATCACATTGTATGTTGCAAATCAGCAAAATAAGGACGCATTTGATAAAAATAAAGAGTTTAAAAGCACAAATATGCGTCAGTGCAATCAGTAAATAATGAGAAATGAAATCCAGAACTTGGCAAGAATCCCAAGTGGATGTCTTGGAGTGGTTGGGGAAGGGAATCTTTGTCAATGATGGCACACTGTGCATTGACACTGCAGCAGCTGCTCCACCTCTTACAAACTTAGTTTCTTAAGTGAGAGTTGACAAAAAAGGGAATTGGATAATTGCATGAAAGGAGAGGCAAACAAAAGCAGAGCGAAGGAAATGGGCCCAACTGGCAAGTCTTTGAAAATACTGGCAATGGTACGATGGCCTCAATGGCCTGGCAATGTTTTGTGCACTGCTGAGCGTCCATTGCTGGATCAATACCTCTGCAGCCTTGCAAAATGTCACAGTGGAATTGCATTTCAATGAAACAAGCACCACAAATAGATCCTGACTGTATAGTTTAACAATACTCGCAGCTTCCTCAGATCTGCAACCGTGCTGAGTTTCTGTAGTGTAGTGGTGATCACGTTTGACTAACACGCAAAAGGTCCCCAGTTCGAAACTGGGCAGGAACATTTTCGAAACAAACCCAAACTTCTGACCACGATATATGCAATCATTGACATTCCCCATGAACACAACACAATTTCTCAAAGTCCTATTTCTCTTGCACATTGTGTGCACAATGCCTTGCAATCGCTCCTCTTGTCCTGATGCTGCAGAAAGTTCCTCAAAACCTAGCACTTGCACTTCATTTGGCTCAGATTAGAATAGAAACCTGCAACACTAGCTTGCTGAGTAACAGCTGATCTAAGTCTCATTTCAGACGAGGCAAAAGCACATCAGCAATTCACTTTCGCCAGCTCCACATTCGTTGAGACACGGGCACGCCGCAATATTTTGACCCGCACTGTCCAATTACTCGCTGCTAGCAGCAAGAGGGGTCTGCTGCCTCAATCAACAGGCTACTGGCCATCTCAGGGAGGTAAAATAGCACAACCCGGGCCAAATCTCCCCAGAAACCAAGCACAGGCTCAGCAAAACGTAGGCACATGATATTCGGGCCACTAAACCTCCGAGCAGCTCGAACAGAACACCCTGAAACTTTCTTTGAGTTGCAATGATGAATCTCCGGTGGAAACAAGTTTGGGGAAAATGCTCCTCCTGAACATTTCTTTTTGGGTAAAAGGGGCAAAAATCCTTTTCAATTTAACCACTTCTGCAGCAGATTCTTGGTGTCTTAAGCACCTTGACAACGCAGCTCTGAACATGCAGCCGCAATTATGACAAGGGGTAAAGGTTCATGACACGCAGAGGGGAAAAAGTTATTTAAGTTATGACATTCGCTCACAGACCTATTAGCGTTTTGTTCAGTCAGCAACAGAGACATACCTGGGTTTATTGATGCAGATTAACATAACTATTCAGCGTCACGCAGAGCCGCGAAGAGTACTTTGCCTCCCTTAAAGACGGACACAGCTGATTCTGTAACTGAAGCTAAGGAAACAGGCAGACGTGCCAAATTATCACTTTGTATTGTTCTTCATTTGGCGAGTAACAGGAAAACTAACAAGGTGGCGTTGAAAATGAGATGCACTGCGGCTCCGCTCAATATCAACCCGCTCCTTCATATTGAACTGAGGAAGACTATACATGAATAAAAGCAAAATACTGTGGATGCTGGAAATCTGAAATAAAAGCAAGAAATTCTGGAATTACTCAGCAGGTCTGGCAGCATCTGTGGAGAGAGAAGCAGAGTTAACATTTCGGCTCAGTGACCCTTCTTCAGAACTGGCAAATATTAGAAAAGTCAAAGGTTAGAAGCAAGTAAAGCGGGGGTGGAGCAAGAGATAACAAAGGAGAAGGTGTAGAGTGGGCAAGGCCACAGAATAGCTGACCAGAAGGTCATGGAGCAAAGGCAAACAATATGTTAATGGTGTGTTGAAAGACAAAGCATTAGTACAGATAGGACTGTTAACGGACTGAAAATTGAACAGCAGCAAGTACAAACATGAAAACAAAACAGTGGGTAAGTAAACTGAACAAACTAAGATGAAATAAAATAAACATACAAAAAAATGCAAAAAATGTAAAAAAGAAAAATAACAAAAAGTGAAAGTAAAATGGGGGGCCCGTCACGAACTGAAATTATTGAACTCAATATTCAGTCCGGCACGCTCTCGTGTGCAATGGTTAGCACCGCAGCCTCACAGCTCCAGCGACCCGGTTTCAATTCTGGGCACTGCCTGTGTGGTGTTTGCAAGTTCTCCCTGTGTCTGCGTGGGATTCCTCCGGGTGCTCCGGTTTCCTCCCACATGCCAAAGACTTGCTGGTTGATAGGTTAATTGGCCATTCCCAATTGCCCCTAGTAAAGGTAGGTGATAGGGAAATATAGGGAAGGTGGGGATGTGGTAGGAATATGGAATTCGTGTAGGATTAGTATAAATGGGTGGTCGATGGTCGGCACAGACTCGGTGGGCCGAAGGGCCTGTTTCAGTGCTGCATCACGAAACTAAACTAATCGGTCAACGAGATGCTGTTTTTCGAGCTTGCGTTGTTGTTCACTGGAACACTGCAGCAAGCCCAGGATAGAGATGTAAGCATGAGAGCAGCGGGGAGTCTTGAAATGGCAAGCAACCAGAAGCTCAGGGTCCTGCTTGCGGACTGAGCGGACGTGTTCCGCAAAGCGATCACCCAGTCTGCGTTTGGTCTCCCCAATAAACATGAATATACATTAATTGGATTTAGGCGCCAGTATGTTGCAAAACGAGAAGAAAGAAAGGCACAAATGGCATTAACACTGACTTTACAAATGATTCACTGAAAAATTCTTTCATTTGCTGGAAAAGATGAATATTGTGCATCTGAAAATAGGCACCATGGGATTGTGTTGCATACTGACCTGTTTTCCTGTATTTGCCTGTCATCTATACAATTCAATTTGTGTTGGATATCGCTGAGAATCTCATTTCAAGATGCGGGCACAGATATTAATATAATCCTACTGAAAGTTTAATCCTGGAACAAATCCTGTGTGACGTGGATTGCAACGTTTAGAGGGCTGTGCAGCTAAGGTGAGGAAGACGGGAATGATGTGGTTGATGATTGCATGGAATGCATTGCAAACTTGGGTTACGTTGCTTGATTTCATTCTACACCTTGAAATTCAGAAGCAAGTGAGGCACCAGGTGGAAACCAACAGCTGTCTCTGTGGAAGCGGGGACATGGCTTCCTAATCTAACCATTTGAACTCTGAAAACATTCTGCTGGATCTGAACTGCCCTGTATACCAAGGCCAATTTGTATACTTTATAAAGTGGAATGCCCAGAACTATGCAGAGCACTCCAGGTGGGGTCTAACCAGGACATTATATAGCTGTAGCGAAGCTTCGCCCCCATTATTTAACTGCCTCTGTTACGCATTCTACTGCTCGGGTAATCACATTGTATGTTGCAAATCAGCAAAATAAGGACGCATTTGATAAAAATAAAGAGTTTAAAAGCACAAATATGTGTCAGTGCAATCAGTAAATAATGAGAAATGAAATCCAGAACTTGGCAAGAATCCCAAGTGGATGTCTTGGAGTGGTTGGGGAAGGGAATCTTGTCAATGATGGCACACTGTGCATTGACACTGCAGCAGCTGCTGCACCTCTTCCAAACTTAGTTTCTTAAGTGAGAGTTTACAAAAAAGGGAATTGGATAATTGCATGAAAGGAGAGGCAAACAAAAGCAGAGCGAAGGAAGTGGGCCCAACTGGCAAGTCTTTGAAAAAAGTGGCAATGGTACGATGGCCTGAATGGCCTGGCAATGTGTTGTGCACTGCTGAGCGTCCATTGCTGGGTCAATACCTCTGCAGCCTTGCGAAATGTCACAGTGGAATTGCATTTCAATGAAACAAGCACCACAAATAGATCTTGACTGTATAGTTTAACAATACTTGCAGCTTCCTCAGCACTGCAATCGTGTTGAGTTTCTGTAGTGTAGTGGTGATCACGTTTGTCTCACACGCAAAAGGTCCCCAGTTCGAAACTGGGCAGAAACATTTTCGAAACAAACCCAAACGTCTGACCACGATGGAGGCAATCATTGACATTCCCCATTAACACAACACAATTTCTCAAAGTCCTATTTCTCTTGCACATTGTGTGCACAATGCCTTGCAATCGCTCCTCTTTCTTGTCCTGATGCTGCAGAAAGTTCCTCAAAACCTAGCACTTGCACTTCATTTGGCTCAGATTAGATTAGAAACCTGCAACACTAGCTTGCTAAGTCACAGCTGATCTAAGTCTCATTTCAGACGAGGCAAAAGCACATCAGCAATTCACTTTCGCCAGCTCCACATTCGTTGAGACAGGGGCACGCCGCAATATTTTAACCCGCACTGTCCAATTACTCGCTGCTAGCAGCAAGAGGGGTCTGCTGCCTCAATCAACAGGTTACTGGCCATCTCAGGGAGGTAAAATAGCACAACCCGGGCAAAATCTCCCCAGAAACCAAGCACAGGCTCAGCAAAACGTAGGCACATGATATCCGGGCCACTAAACCTCCGAGCAGCTCGAACAGAACACCCAAGTGACTGAAACTTTCTTTGAGTTGCAATGATGAATCTCCGGTGGAAACAAGTTTGGGGAAAATGCTCCTCCTGAACATTTCTTTTTGGGTAAAAGGAGCAAAAATCCTTTTCAATTTAACCACTGCTGCGGCAGATTCTTGGTGTCTTAAGCACCTTGAAAACGCAGCTCTTAACATGCAGCCGCAATTATGACAAGGGGTAAAGGTTCATGACACGCAGAGGGGAAAAAGTTATTTAAGTTATGACATTCGCTCACAGACCTATTAGCGTTTTGTTCAGTCAGTAACAGAGACATACCTGGGTTTATTGATGCAGATTAACATAACTATTCAGCGTCACGCAGAGCTCGAAGAGTACTTTGCCTCCCTTAAAGACGGACACAGCTGATTCTGTAACTGAAGCTAAGGAAACAGGCAGACGTGCCAAATTATCACTTTGTATTGTTCTTCATTCGGCGAGTAACAGGAAAACTAACAAGGTGGCGTTGAAAATGAGATGCACTGCGGCTCCGCTCAATATCAACCCGCTCCTTCATATTGAACTGAGGAAGAATATACATGAATAAAAGCAAAATACTGTGGATGCTGGAAATCTGAAATAAAAGCAAGAAATTCTGGAATTACTCAGCAGGTCTGGCAGCATCTGTGGAGAGAGAAGCAGAGTTAACATTTCGGCTCAGTGACCTTCCTTCAGAACTGGCAAATATTAGAAAAGTCAAAGGTTAGAAGCAAGTAAAGCGGGGGTGGAGCAAGAGATAACAAAGGAGAAGGTGCAGATTGGGCAAGGCCACAGAATAGCTGACCAGAAGGTCATGGAGCAAAGGCAAACAATATGTTAATGGTGTGTTGAAAGACAAAGCATTATTACAGATAGGACTGTTAACGGATTGAAAATTGAACAGCAGCAAGTACAAACATGAAAACAAAACAGTGGGTAAGTAAACTGAACAAACTAAGATGAAATAAAATAAACATACAAAAAAATGTAAAAAATGTAAAAAAGAAAAATAACAAAAAGTGAAAGTAAAATGGGGGGCCCGTCATGATCTGAAATTATTGAACTCAATGTTCAGTCCGGCACGCTCTCGTGTGCAATGGTTCGCACCGCAGCCTCACAGCTCCAGCGACCCGGTTTCAATTCTGGGCACTGCCTGTGTGGTGTTTGCAAGTTCTCCCTGTGTCTGCGTGGGATTCCTCCGGGTGCTCCGGTTTCCTCCCACATGCCAAAGACTTGCTGGTTGATAGGTTAATTGGCCATTCCCAATTGCCCCTAGTAAAGGTAGATGGTAGGGAAATATAGGGAAGGTGGGGATGTGGTAGGAATATGGAATTCGTGTAGGATTAGTATAAATGGGTGGTCGATGGTCGGCACAGACTCGGTGGGCCGAAGGGCCTGTTTCAGTGCTGCATCACGAAACTAAACTAATCGGTCAACGAGATGCTGTTTTTCGAGCTTGCGTTGTTGTTCACTGGAACACTGCAGCAAGCCCAGGATAGAGATGTAAGCATGAGAGCAGCGGGGAGTCTTGAAATGGCAAGCAACCAGAAGCTCAGGGTCCTGCTTGCGGACTGAGCGGACGTGTTCCGCAAAGCGATCACCCAGTCTGCGTTTGGTCTCCCCAATAAACATGAATATACATTAATTGGATTTAGGCGCCAGTATGTTGCAAAACGAGAAGAAAGAAAGGCACAAATGGCATTAACACTGACTTTACAAATGATTCACTGAAAAATTCTTTCATTTGCTGGAAAAGATGAATATTGTGCATCTGAAAATAGGCACCATGGGATTGTGTTGCATACTGACCTGTTTTCCTGTATTTGCCTGTCATCTATACAATTCAATTTGTGTTGGATATCGCTGAGAATCTCATTTCAAGATGCGGGCACAGATATTAATATAATCCTACTGAAAGTTTAATCCTGGAACAAATCCTGTGTGACGTGGATTGCAACGTTTAGAGGGCTGTGCAGCTAAGGTGAGGAAGACGGGAATGATGTGGTTGATGATTGCATGGAATGCATTGCAAACTTGGGTTACGTTGCTTGATTTCATTCTACACCTTGAAATTCAGAAGCAAGTGAGGCACCAGGTGGAAACCAACAGCTGTCTCTGTGGAAGCGGGGACATGGCTTCCTAATCTAACCATTTGAACTCTGAAAACATTCTGCTGGATCTGAACTGCCCTGTATACCAAGGCCAATTTGTATACTTTATAAAGTGGAATGCCCAGAACTATGCAGAGCACTCCAGGTGGGGTCTAACCAGGACATTATATAGCTGTAGCGAAGCTTCGCCCCCATTATTTAACTGCCTCTGTTACGCATTCTACTGCTCGGGTAATCACATTGTATGTTGCAAATCAGCAAAATAAGGACGCATTTGATAAAAATAAAGAGTTTAAAAGCACAAATATGTGTCAGTGCAATCAGTAAATAATGAGAAATGAAATCCAGAACTTGGCAAGAATCCCAAGTGGATGTCTTGGAGTGGTTGGGGAAGGGAATCTTGTCAATGATGGCACACTGTGCATTGACACTGCAGCAGCTGCTGCACCTCTTCCAAACTTAGTTTCTTAAGTGAGAGTTTACAAAAAAGGGAATTGGATAATTGCATGAAAGGAGAGGCAAACAAAAGCAGAGCGAAGGAAGTGGGCCCAACTGGCAAGTCTTTGAAAAAAGTGGCAATGGTACGATGGCCTCAATGGCCTGGCAATGTGTTGTGCACTGCTGAGCGTCCATTGCTGGGTCAATACCTCTGCAGCCTTGCGAAATGTCACAGTGGAATTGCATTTCAATGAAACAAGCACCACAAATAGATCTTGACTGTATAGTTTAACAATACTTGCAGCTTCCTCAGCACTGCAACCGTGTTGAGTTTCTGTAGTGTAGTGGTGATCACGTTTGTCTAACACGCAAAAGGTCCCCAGTTCGAAACTGGGCAGAAACATTTTCGAAACAAACCCAAACTTCTGACCACGATATATGCAATCATTGACATTCCCCATTAACACAACACAATTTCTCAAAGTCCTATTTCTCTTGCACATTGTGTGCACAATGCCTTGCAATCGCTCCTCTTTCTAGTCCTGATGCTGCAGAAAGTTCCTCAAAACCTAGCACTTGCACTTCATTTGGCTCAGATTAGAATAGAAACCTGCAACACTAGCTTGCTAAGTCACAGCTGATCTGAGCCTCATTTCAGACGAGGCAAAAGCACATCAGCAATTCACTTTCGCCAGCTCCACATTCGTTGAGACAGGGGCACGCCGCAATATTTTAACCCGCACTGTCCAATTACTCGCTGCTAGCAGCAAGAGGGGTCTGCTGCCTCAATCAACAGGTTACTGGCCATCTCAGGGAGGTAAAATAGCACAACCCGGGCAAAATCTCCCCAGAAACCAAGCACAGGCTCAGCAAAACGTAGGCACATGATATCCGGGCCACTAAACCTCCGAGCAGCTCGAACAGAACACCCAAGTGACTGAAACTTTCTTTGAGTTGCAATGATGAATCTCCGGTGGAAACAAGTTTGGGGAAAATGCTCCTCCTGAACATTTCTTTTTGGGTAAAAGGAGCAAAAATCCTTTTCAATTTAACCACTGCTGCGGCAGATTCTTGGTGTCTTAAGCACCTTGAAAACGCAGCTCTTAACATGCAGCCGCAATTATGACAAGGGGTAAAGGTTCATGACACGCAGAGGGGAAAAAGTTATTTAAGTTATGACATTCGCTCACAGACCTATTAGCGTTTTGTTCAGTCAGTAACAGAGACATACCTGGGTTTATTGATGCAGATTAACATAACTATTCAGCGTCACGCTGAGCTCGAAGAGTACTTTGCCTCCCTTAAAGACGGACACAGCTGATTCTGTAACTGAAGCTAAGGAAACAGGCAGACGTGCCAAATTATCACTTTGTATTGTTCTTCATTCGGCGAGTAACAGGAAAACTAACAAGGTGGCGTTGAAAATGAGATGCACTGCGGCTCCGCTCAATATCAACCCGCTCCTTCATATTGAACTGAGGAAGAATATACATGAATAAAAGCAAAATACTGTGGATGCTGGAAATCTGAAATAAAAGCAAGAAATTCTGGAATTACTCAGCAGGTCTGGCAGCATCTGTGGAGAGAGAAGCAGAGTTAACATTTCGGCTCAGTGACCTTTCTTCAGAACTGGCAAATATTAGAAAAGTCAAAGGTTAGAAGCAAGTAAAGCGGGGGTGGAGCAAGAGATAACAAAGGAGAAGGTGCAGATTGGGCAAGGCCACAGAATAGCTGACCAGAAGGTCATGGAGCAAAGGCAAACAATATGTTAATGGTGTGTTGAAAGACAAAGCATTATTACAGATAGGACTGTTAACGGATTGAAAATTGAACAGCAGCAAGTACAAACATGAAAACAAAACAGTGGGTAAGTAAACTGAACAAACTAAGATGAAATAAAATAAACATACAAAAAAATGTAAAAAATGTAAAAAAGAAAAATAACAAAAAGTGAAAGTAAAATGGGGGGCCCGTCATGATCTGAAATTATTGAACTCAATGTTCAGTCCGGCACGCTCTCGTGTGCAATGGTTCGCACCGCAGCCTCACAGCTCCAGCGACCCGGTTTCAATTCTGGGCACTGCCTGTGTGGTGTTTGCAAGTTCTCCCTGTGTCTGCGTGGGATTCCTCCGGGTGCTCCGGTTTCCTCCCACATGCCAAAGACTTGCTGGTTGATAGGTTAATTGGCCATTCCCAATTGCCCCTAGTAAAGGTAGATGGTAGGGAAATATAGGGAAGGTGGGGATGTGGTAGGAATATGGAATTCGTGTAGGATTAGTATAAATGGGTGGTCGATGGTCGGCACAGACTCGGTGGGCCGAAGGGCCTGTTTCAGTGCTGCATCACGAAACTAAACTAATCGGTCAACGAGATGCTGTTTTTCGAGCTTGCGTTGTTGTTCACTGGAACACTGCAGCAAGCCCAGGATAGAGATGTAAGCATGAGAGCAGCGGGGAGTCTTGAAATGGCAAGCAACCAGAAGCTCAGGGTCCTGCTTGCGGACTGAGCGGACGTGTTCCGCAAAGCGATCACCCAGTCTGCGTTTGGTCTCCCCAATAAACATGAATATACATTAATTGGATTTAGGCGCCAGTATGTTGCAAAACGAGAAGAAAGAAAGGCACAAATGGCATTAACACTGACTTTACAAATGATTCACTGAAAAATTCTTTCATTTGCTGGAAAAGATGAATATTGTGCATCTGAAAATAGGCACCATGGGATTGTGTTGCATACTGACCTGTTTTCCTGTATTTGCCTGTCATCTATACAATTCAATTTGTGTTGGATATCGCTGAGAATCTCATTTCAAGATGCGGGCACAGATATTAATATAATCCTACTGAAAGTTTAATCCTGGAACAAATCCTGTGTGACGTGGATTGCAACGTTTAGAGGGCTGTGCAGCTAAGGTGAGGAAGACGGGAATGATGTGGTTGATGATTGCATGGAATGCATTGCAAACTTGGGTTACGTTGCTTGATTTCATTCTACACCTTGAAATTCAGAAGCAAGTGAGGCACCAGGTGGAAACCAACAGCTGTCTCTGTGGAAGCGGGGACATGGCTTCCTAATCTAACCATTTGAACTCTGAAAACATTCTGCTGGATCTGAACTGCCCTGTATACCAAGGCCAATTTGTATACTTTATAAAGTGGAATGCCCAGAACTATGCAGAGCACTCCAGGTGGGGTCTAACCAGGACATTATATAGCTGTAGCGAAGCTTCGCCCCCATTATTTAACTGCCTCTGTTACGCATTCTACTGCTCGGGTAATCACATTGTATGTTGCAAATCAGCAAAATAAGGACGCATTTGATAACAATAAAGAGTTTAAAAGCACAAATATGTGTCAGTGCAATCAGTAAATAATGAGAAATGAAATCCAGAACTTGGCAAGAATCCCAAGTGGATGTCTTGGAGTGGTTGGGGAAGGGAATCTTGTCAATGATGGCACACTGTGCATTGACACTGCAGCAGCTGCTGCACCTCTTCCAAACTTAGTTTCTTAAGTGAGAGTTTACAAAAAAGGGAATTGGATAATTGCATGAAAGGAGAGGCAAACAAAAGCAGAGCGAAGGAAGTGGGCCCAACTGGCAAGTCTTTGAAAAAAGTGGCAATGGTACGATGGCCTCAATGGCCTGGCAATGTGTTGTGCACTGCTGAGCGTCCATTGCTGGGTCAATACCTCTGCAGCCTTGCGAAATGTCACAGTGGAATTGCATTTCAATGAAACAAGCACCACAAATAGATCTTGACTGTATAGTTTAACAATACTTGCAGCTTCCTCAGCACTGCAACCGTGTTGAGTTTCTGTAGTGTAGTGGTGATCACGTTTGTCTAACACGCAAAAGGTCCCCAGTTCGAAACTGGGCAGAAACATTTTCGAAACAAACCCAAACTTCTGACCACGATATATGCAATCATTGACATTCCCCATTAACACAACACAATTTCTCAAAGTCCTATTTCTCTTGCACATTGTGTGCACAATGCCTTGCAATCGCTCCTCTTTCTAGTCCTGATGCTGCAGAAAGTTCCTCAAAACCTAGCACTTGCACTTCATTTGGCTCAGATTAGAATAGAAACCTGCAACACTAGCTTGCTAAGTCACAGCTGATCTGAGCCTCATTTCAGACGAGGCAAAAGCACATCAGCAATTCACTTTCGCCAGCTCCACATTCGTTGAGACAGGGGCACGCCGCAATATTTTAACCCGCACTGTCCAATTACTCGCTGTCAGCAGCAAGAGGGGTCTGCTGCCTCAATCAACAGGTTACTGGCCATCTCAGGGAGGTAAAATAGCACAACCCGGGCAAAATCTCCCCAGAAACCAAGCACAGGCTCAGCAAAACGTAGGCACATGATATCCGGGCCACTAAACCTCCGAGCAGCTCGAACAGAACACCCAAGTGACTGAAACTTTCTTTGAGTTGCAATGATGAATCTCCGGTGGAAACAAGTTTGGGGAAAATGCTCCTCCTGAACATTTCTTTTTGGGTAAAAGGAGCAAAAATCCTTTTCAATTTAACCACTGCTGCGGCAGATTCTTGGTGTCTTAAGCACCTTGAAAACGCAGCTCTTAACATGCAGCCGCAATTATGACAAGGGGTAAAGGTTCATGACACGCAGAGGGGAAAAAGTTATTTAAGTTATGACATTCGCTCACCGACCTATTAGCGTTTTGTTCAGTCAGTAACAGAGACATACCTGGGTTTATTGATGCAGATTAACATAACTATTCAGCGTCACGCAGAGCTCGAAGAGTACTTTGCCTCCCTTAAAGACGGACACAGCTGATTCTGTAACTGAAGCTAAGGAAACAGGCAGACGTGCCAAATTATCACTTTGTATTGTTCTTCATTCGGCGAGTAACAGGAAAACTAACAAGGTGGCGTTGAAAATGAGATGCACTGCGGCTCCGCTCAATATCAACCCGCTCCTTCATATTGAACTGAGGAAGAATATACATGAATAAAAGCAAAATACTGTGGATGCTGGAAATCTGAAATAAAAGCAAGAAATTCTGGAATTACTCAGCAGGTCTGGCAGCATCTGTGGAGAGAGAAGCAGAGTTAACATTTCGGCTCAGTGACCCTTCTTCAGAACTGGCAAATATTAGAAAAGTCAAAGGTTAGAAGCAAGTAAAGCGGGGGTGGAGCAAGAGATAACAAAGGAGAAGGTGCAGATTGGGCAAGGCCACAGAATAGCTGACCAGAAGGTCATGGAGCAAAGGCAAACAATATGTTAATGGTGTGTTGAAAGACAAAGCATTATTACAGATAGGACTGTTAACGGATTGAAAATTGAACAGCAGCAAGTACAAACATGAAAACAAAACAGTGGGTAAGTAAACTGAACAAACTAAGATGAAATAAAATAAACATACAAAAAAATGTAAAAAATGTAAAAAAGAAAAATAACAAAAAGTGAAAGTAAAATGGGGGGCCCGTCATGATCTGAAATTATTGATCTCAATGTTCAGTCCGGCACGCTCTCGTGTGCAATGGTTAGCACCGCAGCCTCACAGCTCCAGCGACCCGGTTTCAATTCTGGGCACTGCCTGTGTGGTGTTTGCAAGTTCTCCCTGTGTCTGCGTGGGATTCCTCCGGGTGCTCCGGTTTCCTCCCACATGCCAAAGACTTGCTGGTTGATAGGTTAATTGGCCATTCCCAATTGCCCCTAGTAAAGGTAGGTGGTAGGGAAATATAGGGAAGGTGGGGATGTGGTAGGAATATGGAATTCGTGTAGGATTAGTATAAATGGGTGGTCGATGGTCGGCACAGACTCGGTGGGCCGAAGGGCCTGTTTCAGTGCTGCATCACGAAACTAAACTAATCGGTCAACGAGATGCTGTTTTTCGAGCTTGCGTTGTTGTTCACTGGAACACTACAGCAATCCCAGGATAGAGATGTAAGCATGAGAGCAGCGGGGAGTCTTGAAATGGCAAGCAACCAGAAGCTCAGGGTCCTGCTTGCGGACTGAGCGGACGTGTTCCGCAAAGCGATCACCCAGTCTGCGTTTGGTCTCCCCAATAAACATGAATATACATTAATTGGATTTAGGCGCCAGTATGTTGCAAAACGAGAAGAAAGAAAGGCACAAATGGCATTAACACTGACTTTACAAATGATTCACTGAAAAATTCTTTCATTTGCTGGAAAAGATGAATATTGTGCATCTGAAAATAGGCACCATGGGATTGTGTTGCATACTGACCTGTTTTCCTGTATTTGCCTGTCATCTATACAATTCAATTTGTGTTGGATATCGCTGAGAATCTCATTTCAAGATGCGGGCACAGATATTAATATAATCCTACTGAAAGTTTAATCCTGGAACAAATCCTGTGTGACGTGGATTGCAACGTTTAGAGGGCTGTGCAGCTAAGGTGAGGAAGACGGGAATGATGTGGTTGATGATTGCATGGAAAGCATTGCAAACTTGGGTTACGTTGCTTGATTTCATTCTACACCTTGAAATTCAGAAGCAAGTGAGGCACCAGGTGGAAACCAACAGCTGTCTCTGTGGAAGCGGGGACATGGCTTCCTAATCTAACCATTTGAACTCTGAAAACATTCTGCTGGATCTGAACTGCCCTGTATACCAAGGCCAATTTGTATACTTTATAAAGTGGAATGCCCAGAACTATGCAGAGCACTCCAGGTGGGGTCTAACCAGGACATTATATAGCTGTAGCGAAGCTTCGCCCCCATTATTTAACTGCCTCTGTTACGCATTCTACTGCTCGGGTAATCACATTGTATGTTGCAAATCAGCAAAATAAGGACGCATTTGATAAAAATAAAGAGTTTAAAAGCACAAATATGTGTCAGTGCAATCAGTAAATAATGAGAAATGAAATCCAGAACTTGGCAAGAATCCCAAGTGGATGTCTTGGAGTGGTTGGGGAAGGGAATCTTGTCAATGATGGCACACTGTGCATTGACACTGCAGCAGCTGCTGCACCTCTTCCAAACTTAGTTTCTTAAGTGAGAGTTTACAAAAAAGGGAATTGGATAATTGCATGAAAGGAGAGGCAAACAAAAGCAGAGCGAAGGAAGTGGGCCCAACTGGCAAGTCTTTGAAAAAAGTGGCAATGGTACGATGGCCTCAATGGCCTGGCAATGTGTTGTGCACTGCTGAGCGTCCATTGCTGGGTCAATACCTCTGCAGCCTTGCAAAATGTCACAGTGGAATTGCATTTCAATGAAACAAGCACCACAAATAGATCTTGACTGTATAGTTTAACAATACTTGCAGCTTCCTCAGCACTGCAACCGTGTTGAGTTTCTGTAGTGTAGTGGTGATCACGTTTGTCTCACACGCAAAAGGTCCCCAGTTCGAAACTGGGCAGAAACATTTTCGAAACAAACCCAAACTTCTGACCACGATATATGCAATCATTGACATTCCCCATTAACACAACACAATTTCTCAAAGTCCTATTTCTCTTGCACATTGTGTGCACAATGCCTTGCAATCGCTCCTCTTTCTTGTCCTGATGCTGCAGAAAGTTCCTCAAAACCTAGCACTTGCACTTCATTTGGCTCAGATTAGAATAGAAACCTGCAACACTAGCTTGCTGAGTAACAGCTGATCTAAGTCTCATTTCAGACGAGGCAAAAGCACATCAGCAATTCACTTTCGCCAGCTCCACATTCGTTGAGACAGGGGCACGCCGCAATATTTTGACCCGCACTGTCCAATTACTCGCTGCTAGCAGCAAGAGGGGTCTGCTGCCTCAATCAACAGGTTACTGGCCATCTCAGGGAGGTAAAATAGCACAACCCGGGCCAAATCTCCCCAGAAACCAAGCACAGGCTCAGCAAAACGTAGGCACATGATATCCGGGCCACTAAACCTCCGAGCAGCTCGAACAGAACACCCAAGTGACTGAAACTTTCTTTGAGTTGCAATGATGAATCTCCGGTGGAAACAAGTTTGGGGAAAATGCTCCTCCTGAACATTTCTTTTTGGGTAAAAGGGGCAAAAATCCTTTTCAATTTAACCACTGCTGCAGCAGATTCTTGGTGTCTTAAGCACCTTGACAACGCAGCTCTGAACATGCAGCCGCAATTATGACAAGGGGTAAAGGTTCATGACACGCAGAGGGGAAAAAGTTATTTAAGTTATGACATTCGCTCACAGACCTATTAGCGTTTTGTTCAGTCAGTAACAGAGACATACCTGGATTTATTGATGCAGATTAACATAACTATTCAGCGTCACGCAGAGCCGCGAAGAGTACTTTGCCTCCCTTAAAGACGGACACAGCTGATTCTGTAACTGAAGCTAAGGAAACAGGCAGACGTGCCAAATTATCACTTTGTATTGTTCTTCATTTGGCGAGTAACAGGAAAACTAACAAGGTGGCGTTGAAAATGAGATGCACTGCGGCTCCGCTCAATATCAACCCGCTCCTTCATATTGAACTGAGGAAGAATATACATGAATAAAAGCAAAATACTGTGGATGCTGGAAATCTGAAATAAAAGCAAGAAATTCTGGAATTACTCAGCAGGTCTGGCAGCATCTGTGGAGAGAGAAGCAGAGTTAACATTTCGGCTCAGTGACCCTTCTTCAGAACTGGCAAATATTAGAAAAGTCAAAGGTTAGAAGCAAGTAAAGCGGGGGTGGAGCAAGAGATAACAAAGGAGAAGGTGTAGAGTGGGCAAGGCCACAGAATAGCTGACCAGAAGGTCATGGAGCAAAGGCAAACAATATGTTAATGGTGTGTTGAAAGACAAAGCATTAGTACAGATAGGACTGTTAACGGACTGAAAATTGAACAGCAGCAAGTACAAACATGAAAACAAAACAGTGGGTAAGTAAACTGAACAAACTAAGATGAAATAAAATAAACATACAAAAAAATGCAAAAAATGTAAAAAAGAAAAATAACAAAAAGTGAAAGTAAAATGGGGGGCCCGTCACGAACTGAAATTATTGAACTCAATATTCAGTCCGGCACGCTCTCGTGTGCAATGGTTAGCACCGCAGCCTCACAGCTCCAGCGACCCGGTTTCAATTCTGGGCACTGCCTGTGTGGTGTTTGCAAGTTCTCCCTGTGTCTGCGTGGGATTCCTCCGGGTGCTCCGGTTTCCTCCCACATGCCAAAGACTTGCTGGTTGATAGGTTAATTGGCCATTCCCAATTGCCCCTAGTAAAGGTAGGTGATAGGGAAATATAGGGAAGGTGGGGATGTGGTAGGAATATGGAATTCGTGTAGGATTAGTATAAATGGGTGGTCGATGGTCGGCACAGACTCGGTGGGCCGAAGGGCCTGTTTCAGTGCTGCATCACGAAACTATACTAATCGGTCAACGAGATGCTGTTTTTCGAGCTTGCGTTGTTGTTCACTGGAACACTGCAGCAAGCCCAGGATAGAGATGTGAGCATGAGAGCAGCGGGGAGTCTTGAAATGGCAAGCAACCAGAAGCTCAGGGTCCAGCTTGCGGACTGAGCGGACGTGTTCCGCAAAGCGATCACCCAGTCTGCGTTTGGTCTCCCCAATAAACATGAATATACATTAATTGGATTTAGGCGCCAGTATGTTGCAAAACGAGAAGAAAGAAAGGCACAAATGGCATTAACTCTGACTTTACAAATGATTCACTGAAAAATTCTTTCATTTGCTGGAAAAGATGAATATTGTGCATCTGAAAATGGGCACCATGGGATTGTGTTGCATACTGACCTGTTTTCCTGTATTTGCCTGTCATCTATACAATTCAATTTGTGTTGGATATCGCTGAGAATCTCATTTCAAGATGCGGGCACAGATATTAATATAATCCTACTGAAAGTTTAATCCTGGAACAAATCCTGTGTGACGTGGATTGCAACGTTTAGAGGGCTGTGCAGCTAAGGTGAGGAAGACGGGAATGATGTGGTTGATGATTGCATGGAATGCATTGCAAACTTGGGTTACGTTGCTTGATTTCATTCTACACCTTGAAATTCAGAAGCAAGTGAGGCACCAGGTGGAAACCAACAGCTGTCTCTGTGGAAGCGGGGACATGGCTTCCTAATCTAACCATTTGAACTCTGAAAACATTCTGCTGGATCTGAACTGCCCTGTATACCAAGGCCAATTTGTATACTTTATAAAGTGGAATGCCCAGAACTATGCAGAGTACTCCAGGTGGGGTCTAACCAGGACATTATATAGCTGTAGCGAAGCTTCGCCCCCATTATTTAACTGCCTCTGTTACGCATTCTACTGCTCGGGTAATCACATTGTATGTTGCAAATCAGCAAAATAAGGACGCATTTGATAAAAATAAAGAGTTTAAAAGCACAAATATGCGTCAGTGCAATCAGTAAATAATGAGAAATGAAATCCAGAACTTGGCAAGAATCCCAAGTGGATGTCTTGGAGTGGTTGGGGAAGGGAATCTTTGTCAATGATGGCACACTGTGCATTGACACTGCAGCAGCTGCTCCACCTCTTACAAACTTAGTTTCTTAAGTGAGAGTTGACAAAAAAGGGAATTGGATAATTGCATGAAAGGAGAGGCAAACAAAAGCAGAGCGAAGGAAATGGGCCCAACTGGCAAGTCTTTGAAAAAACTGGCAATGGTACGATGGCCTCAATGGCCTGGCAATGTGTTGTGCACTGCTGAGCGTCCATTGCTGGGTCAATACCTCTGCAGCCTTGCAAAATGTCACAGTGGAATTGCACTTCAATGAAACAAGCACCACAAATAGATCTTGACTGTATAGTTTAACAATACTTGCAGCTTCCTCAGATCTGCAACCGTGCTGAGTTTCTGTAGTGTAGTGGTGATCACGTTTGTCTCACACGCAAAAAGTCCCCAGTACGAAACTGGGCAGAAACATTTTCGAAACAAACCCAAACTTCTGACCACGATATATGCAATCATGGACATTCCCCATTAACACAACACAATTTCTCAAAGTCCTATTTCTCTTGCACATTGTGTGCACAATGCCTTGCAATCGCTCCTCTTTCTAGTCCTGATGCTGCAGAAAGTTCCTCAAAACCTAGCACTTGCACTTCATTTGGCTCAGATTAGAATAGAAACCTGCAACACTAGCTTGCTGAGTAACAGCTGATCTCAGTCTCATTTCAGACGAGGCAAAAGCACATCAGCAATTCACTTTCGCCAGCTCCACATTCGTTGAGACAGGGGCACGCCGCAATATTTTGACCCGCACTGTCCAATTACTCGCTGCTAGCAGCAAGAGGGGTCTGCTGCCTCAATCAACAGGTTACTGGCCATCTCAGGGAGGTAAAATAGCACAACCCGGGCCAAATCTCCCCAGAAACCAAGCACAGGCTCAGCAAAACGTAGGCACATGATATCCGGGCCACTAAACCTCCGAGCAGCTCGAACAGAACACCCAAGTGACTGAAACTTTCTTTGAGTTGCAATGATGAATCTCCGGTGGAAACAAGTTTGGGGAAAATGCTCCTCCTGAACATTTCTTTTTGGGTAAAAGGGGCAAAAATCCTTTTCAATTTAACCACTGCTGCAGCAGATTCTTGGTGTCTTAAGCACCTTGACAACGCAGCTCTGAACATGCAGCCGCAATTATGACAAGGGGTAAAGGTTCATGACACGCAGAGGGGAAAAAGTTATTTAAGTTATGACATTCGCTCACAGACCTATTAGCGTTTTGTTCAGTCAGTAACAGAGACATACCTGGGTTTATTGATGCAGATTAACATAACTATTCAGCGTCACGCAGAGCCGCGAAGAGTACTTTGCCTCCCTTAAAGACGGACACAGCTGATTCTGTAACTGAAGCGAAGGAAACAGGCAGACGTGCCAAATTATCACTTTGTATTGTTCTTCATTTGGCGAGTAACAGGAAAACTAACAAGGTGGCGTTGAAAATGAGATGCACTGCGGCTCCGCTCAATATCAACCCGCTCCTTCATATTGAACTGAGGAAGACTATACATGAATAAAAGCAAAATACTGTGGATGCTGGAAATCTGAAATAAAAGCAAGAAATTCTGGAATTACTCAGCAGGTCTGGCAGCATCTGTGGAGAGAGAAGCAGAGTTAACATTTCGGCTCAGTGACCCTTCTTCAGAACTGGCAAATATTAGAAAAGTCAAAGGTTAGAAGCAAGTAAAGCGGGGGTGGAGCAAGAGATAACAAAGGAGAAGGTGTAGATTGGGCAAGGCCACAGAATAGCTGACCAGAAGGTCATGGAGCAAAGGCAAACAATATGTTAATGGTGTGTTGAAAGACAAAGCATTAGTACAGAGAGGACTGTTAATGGACTGAAAATTGAACAGCAGCAAGTACAAACATGAAAACAAAACAGTGGGTAAGTAAACTGAACAAACTAAGATGAAATAAAATAAACATACAAAAAAATGCAAAAAATGTAAAAAAGAAAAATAACAAAAAGTGAAAGTAAAATGGGGGGCCGTCACGAACTGAAATTATTGAACTCAATATTCAGGTCGGCACGCTCTCGTGTGCAATGGTTAGCACCGCAGCCTCACAGCTCCAATTCTGGGCACTGCCTGTGTGGTGTTTGCAAGTTCTCCCTGTGTCTGCGTGGGATTCCTCCGGGTGCTCCGGTTTCCTCCCACATGCCAAAGACTTGCTGGTTGATAGGTTAATTGGCCATTCCCAATTGCCCCTAGTAAAGGTAGGTGATAGGGAAATATAGGGAAGGTGGGGATGTGGTAGGAATATGGAATTCGTGTAGGATTAGTATAAATGGGTGGTCGATGGTCGGCACAGACTCGGTGGGCCGAAGGGCCTGTTTCAGTGCTGCATCACGAAACTATACTAATCGGTCAACGAGATGCTGTTTTTCGAGCTTGCGTTGTTGTTCACTGGAACACTGCAGCAAGCCCAGGATAGAGATGTGAGCATGAGAGCAGCGGGGAGTCTTGAAATGGCAAGCAACCAGAAGCTCAGGGTCCAGCTTGCGGACTGAGCGGACGTGTTCCGCAAAGCGATCACCCAGTCTGCGTTTGGTCTCCCCAATAAACATGAATATACATTAATTGGATTTAGGCGCCAGTATGTTGCAAAACGAGAAGAAAGAAAGGCACAAATGGCATTAACACTGACTTTACAAATGATTCACTGAAAAATTCTTTCATTTGCTGGAAAAGATGAATATTGTGCATCTGAAAATGGGCACCATGGGATTGTGTTGCATACTGACCTGTTTTCCTGTATTTGCCTGTCATCTATACAATTCAATTTGTGTTGGATATCGCTGAGAATCTCATTTCAAGATGCGGGCACAGATATTAATATAATCCTACTGAAAGTTTAATCCTGGAACAAATCCTGTGTGACGTGGATTGCAACGTTTAGAGGGCTGTGCAGCTAAGGTGAGGAAGACGGGAATGATGTGGTTGATGATTGCATGGAATGCATTGCAAACTTGGGTTACGTTGCTTGATTTCATTCTACACCTTGAAATTCAGAAGCAAGTGAGGCACCAGGTGGAAACCAACAGCTGTCTCTGTGGAAGCGGGGACATGGCTTCCTAATCTAACCATTTGAACTCTGAAAACATTCTGCTGGATCTGAACTGCCCTGTATACCAAGGCCAATTTGTATACTTTATAAAGTGGAATGCCCAGAACTATGCAGAGTACTCCAGGTGGGGTCTAACCAGGACATTATATAGCTGTAGCGAAGCTTCGCCCCCATTATTTAACTGCCTCTGTTACGCATTCTACTGCTCGGGTAATCACATTGTATGTTGCAAATCAGCAAAATAAGGACGCATTTGATAAAAATAAAGAGTTTAAAAGCACAAATATGCGTCAGTGCAATCAGTAAATAATGAGAAATGAAATCCAGAACTTGGCAAGAATCCCAAGTGGATGTCTTGGAGTGGTTGGGGAAGGGAATCTTTGTCAATGATGGCACACTGTGCATTGACACTGCAGCAGCTGCTCCACCTCTTACAAACTTAGTTTCTTAAGTGAGAGTTGACAAAAAAGGGAATTGGATAATTGCATGAAAGGAGAGGCAAACAAAAGCAGAGCGAAGGAAATGGGCCCAACTGGCAAGTCTTTGAAAAAACTGGCAATGGTACGATGGCCTCAATGGCCTGGCAATGTGTTGTGCACTGCTGAGCGTCCATTGCTGGGTCAATACCTCTGCAGCCTTGCAAAATGTCACAGTGGAATTGCACTTCAATGAAACAAGCACCACAAATAGATCTTGACTGTATAGTTTAACAATACTTGCAGCTTCCTCAGATCTGCAACCGTGCTGAGTTTCTGTAGTGTAGTGGTGATCACGTTTGTCTCACACGCAAAAGGTCCCCAGTTCGAAACTGGGCAGAAACATTTTCGAAACAAACCCAAACTTCTGACCACGATATATGCAATCATGGACATTCCCCATTAACACAACACAATTTCTCAAAGTCCTATTTCTCTTGCACATTGTGTGCACAATGCCTTGCAATCGCTCCTCTTTCTAGTCCTGATGCTGCAGAAAGTTCCTCAAAACCTAGCACTTGCACTTCATTTGGCTCAGATTAGAATAGAAACCTGCAACACTAGCTTGCTGAGTAACAGCTGATCTCAGTCTCATTTCAGACGAGGCAAAAGCACATCAGCAATTCACTTTCGCCAGCTCCACATTCGTTGAGACAGGGGCACGCCGCAATATTTTGACCCGCACTGTCCAATTACTCGCTGCTAGCAGCAAGAGGGGTCTGCTGCCTCAATCAACAGGTTACTGGCCATCTCAGGGAGGTAAAATAGCACAACCCGAGCCAAATCTCCCCAGAAACCAAGCACAGGCTCAGCAAAACGTAGGCACATGATATCCGGGCCACTAAACCTCCGAGCAGCTCGAACAGAACACCCAAGTGACTGAAACTTTCTTTGAGTTGCAATGATGAATCTCCGGTGGAAACAAGTTTGGGGAAAATGCTCCTCCTGAACATTTCTTTTTGGGTAAAAGGGGCAAAAATCCTTTTCAATTTAACCACTGCTGCAGCAGATTCTTGGTGTCTTAAGCACCTTGACAACGCAGCTCTGAACATGCAGCCGCAATTATGACAAGGGGTAAAGGTTCATGACACGCAGAGGGGAAAAAGTTATTTAAGTTATGACATTCGCTCACAGACCTATTAGCGTTTTGTTCAGTCAGTAACAGAGACATACCTGGGTTTATTGATGCAGATTAACATAACTATTCAGCGTCACGCAGAGCCGCGAAGAGTACTTTGCCTCCCTTAAAGACGGACACAGCTGATTCTGTAACTGAAGCGAAGGAAACAGGCAGACGTGCCAAATTATCACTTTGTATTGTTCTTCATTTGGCGAGTAACAGGAAAACTAACAAGGTGGCGTTGAAAATGAGATGCACTGCGGCTCCGCTCAATATCAACCCGCTCCTTCATATTGAACTGAGGAAGACTATACATGAATAAAAGCAAAATACTGTGGATGCTGGAAATCTGAAATAAAAGCAAGAAATTCTGGAATTACTCAGCAGGTCTGGCAGCATCTGTGGAGAGAGAAGCAGAGTTAACATTTCGGCTCAGTGACCCTTCTTCAGAACTGGCAAATATTAGAAAAGTCAAAGGTTAGAAGCAAGTAAAGCGGGGGTGGAGCAAGAGATAACAAAGGAGAAGGTGTAGATTGGGCAAGGCCACAGAATAGCTGACCAGAAGGTCATGGAGCAAAGGCAAACAATATGTTAATGGTGTGTTGAAAGACAAAGCATTAGTACAGAGAGGACTGTTAATGGACTGAAAATTGAACAGCAGCAAGTACAAACATGAAAACAAAACAGTGGGTAAGTAAACTGAACAAACTAAGATGAAATAAAATAAACATACAAAAAAATGCAAAAAATGTAAAAAAGAAAAATAACAAAAAGTGAAAGTAAAATGGGGGGCCGTCACGAACTGAAATTATTGAACTCAATATTCAGGTCGGCACGCTCTCGTGTGCAATGGTTAGCACCGCAGCCTCACAGCTCCAATTCTGGGCACTGCCTGTGTGGTGTTTGCAAGTTCTCCCTGTGTCTGCGTGGGATTCCTCCGGGTGCTCCGGTTTCCTCCCACATGCCAAAGACTTGCTGGTTGATAGGTTAATTGGCCATTCCCAATTGCCCCTAGTAAAGGTAGGTGATAGGGAAATATAGGGAAGGTGGGGATGTGGTAGGAATATGGAATTCGTGTAGGATTAGTATAAATGGGTGGTCGATGGTCGGCACAGACTCGGTGGGCCGAAGGGCCTGTTTCAGTGCTGCATCACGAAACTAAACTAATCGTCAACGAGATGCTGTTTTTCGAGCTTGCGTTGTTGTTCACTTGAACACTGCAGCAAGCCCAGGATAGAGATGTGAGCATGAGAGCAGCGGGGAGTCTTGAAATGGCAAGCAACCAGAAGCTCAGGGTCCAGCTTGCGGACTGAGCGGACGTGTTCCGCAAAGCGGTCACCCAGTCTGCGTTTGGTCTCCCCAATAAACATGAATATACATTAATTGGATTTAGGCGCCAGTATGTTGCAAAACGAGAAGAAAGAAAGGCACAAATGGCATTAACTCTGACTTTACAAATGATTCACTGAAAAATTCTTTCATTTGCTGGAAAAGATGAATATTGTGCATCTGAAAATAGGGACCATGAGATTGTGTTGCATACTGACCTGTTTTCCTGTATTTGCCTGTCATCTATACAATTCAATTTGTGTTGGATATCGCTGAGAATCTCATTTCAAGATGCGGGCACAGATATTAATATAATCCTACTGAAAGTTTAATCCTGGAACAAATCCTGTGTGACGTGGATTGCAACGTTTCGAGGGCTGTGCAGCTAAGGTGAGGAAGACGGGAATGATGTGGTTGATGATTGCATGGAATGCATTGCAAACTTGGGTTACGTTGCTTGATTTCATTCTACACCTTGAAATTCAGAAGCAAGTGAGGCACCAGGTGGAAACCAACAGCTGTCTCTGTGGAAGCGGGGACATGGCTTCCTAATCTAACCATTTGAACTCTGAAAACATTCTGCTGGATCTGAACTGCCCTGTATACCAAGGCCAATTTGTCTACTTTATAAAGTGGAATGCCCAGAACTATGCAGAGCACTCCAGGTGGGGTCTAACCAGGACATTATATAGCTGTAGCGAAGCTTCGCCCCCATTATTTAACTGCCTCTGTTACGCATTCTACTGCTCGGGTAATCACATTGTATGTTGCAAATCAGCAAAATAAGGACGCATTTGATAAAAATAAAGAGTTTAAAAGCACAAATATGCGTCAGTGCAATCAGTAAATAATGAGAAATGAAATCCAGAACTTGGCAAGAATCCCAAGTGGATGTCTTGGAGTGGTTGGGGAAGGGAATCTTTGTCAATGATGGCACACTGTGCATTGACACTGCAGCAGCTGCTCCACCTCTTACAAACTTAGTTTCTTAAGTGAGAGTTGACAAAAAAGGGAATTGGATAATTGCATGAAAGGAGAGGCAAACAAAAGCAGAGCGAAGGAAATGGGCCCAACTGGCAAGTCTTTGAAAAAACTGGCAATGGTACGATGGCCTCAATGGCCTGGCAATGTGTTGTGCACTGCTGAGCGTCCATTGCTGGGTCAATACCTCTGCAGCCTTGCAAAATGTCACAGTGGAATTGCACTTCAATGAAACAAGCACCACAAATAGATCTTGACTGTATAGTTTAACAATACTTGCAGCTTCCTCAGATCTGCAACCGTGTTGAGTTTCTGTAGTGTAGTGGTGATCACGTTTGTCTCACACGCAAAAAGTCCCCAGTACGAAACTGGGCAGAAACATTTTCGAAACAAACCCAAACTTCTGACCACGATATATGCAATCATGGACATTCCCCATTAACACAACACAATTTCTCAAAGTCCTATTTCTCTTGCACATTGTGTGCACAATGCCTTGCAATCGCTCCTCTTTCTTGTCCTGATGCTGCAGAAAGTTCCTCAAAACCTAGCACTTGCACTTCATTTGGCTCAGATTAGAATAGAAACCTGCAACACTAGCTTGCTGAGTAACAGCTGATCTAAGTCTCATTTCAGACGAGGCAAAAGCACATCAGCAATTCACTTTCGCCAGCTCCACATTCGTTGAGACAGGGTCACGCCGCAATATTTTGACCCGCACTGTCCAATTACTCGCTGCTAGCAGCAAGAGGGGTCTGCTGCCTCAATCAACAGGTTACTGGCCATCTCAGGGAGGTAAAATAGCACAACCCGGGCCAAATCTCCCCAGAAACCAAGCACAGGCTCAGCAAAACGTAGGCACATGATATCCGGGCCACTAAACCTCCGAGCAGCTCGAACAGAACACCCAAGTGACTGAAACTTTCTTTGAGTTGCAATGATGAATCTCCGGTGGAAACAAGTTTGGGGAAAATGCTCCTCCTGAACATTTCTTTTTGGGTAAAAGGGGCAAAAATCCTTTTCAATTTAACCACTGCTGCAGCAGATTCTTGGTGTCTTAAGCACCTTGACAACGCAGCTCTTAACATGCAGCCGCAATTATGACAAGGGGTAAAGGTTCATGACACGCAGAGGGGAAAAAGTTATTTAAGTTATGACATTCGCTCACAGACCTATTAGCGTTTTGTTCAGTCAGTAACAGAGACATACCTGGATTTATTGATGCAGATTAACATAACTATTCAGCGTCACGCAGAGCCGCGAAGAGTACTTTGCCTCCCTTAAAGACGGACACAGCTGATTCTGTAACTGAAGCTAAGGAAACAGGCAGACGTGCCAAATTATCACTTTGTATTGTTCTTCATTTGGCGAGTAACAGGAAAACTAACAAGGTGGCGTTGAAAATGAGATGCACTGCGGCTCCGCTCAATATCAACCCGCTCCTTCATATTGAACTGAGGAAGAATATACATGAATAAAAGCAAAATACTGTGGATGCTGGAAATCTGAAATAAAAGCAAGAAATTCTGGAATTACTCAGCAGGTCTGGCAGCATCTGTGGAGAGAGAAGCAGAGTTAACATTTCGGCTCAGTGACCCTTCTTCAGAACTGGCAAATATTAGAAAAGTCAAAGGTTAGAAGCAAGTAAAGCGGGGGTGGAGCAAGAGATAACAAAGGAGAAGGTGTAGAGTGGGCAAGGCCACAGAATAGCTGACCAGAAGGTCATGGAGCAAAGGCAAACAATATGTTAATGGTGTGTTGAAAGACAAAGCATTAGTACAGATAGGACTGTTAACGGACTGAAAATTGAACAGCAGCAAGTACAAACATGAAAACAAAACAGTGGGTAAGTAAACTGAACAAACTAAGATGAAATAAAATAAACATACAAAAAAATGCAAAAAATGTAAAAAAGAAAAATAACAAAAAGTGAAAGTAAAATGGGGGGCCCGTCACGAACTGAAATTATTGAACTCAATATTCAGTCCGGCACGCTCTCGTGTGCAATGGTTAGCACCGCAGCCTCACAGCTCCAGCGACCCGGTTTCAATTCTGGGCACTGCCTGTGTGGTGTTTGCAAGTTCTCCCTGTGTCTGCGTGGGATTCCTCCGGGTGCTCCGGTTTCCTCCCACATGCCAAAGACTTGCTGGTTGATAGGTTAATTGGCCATTCCCAATTGCCCCTAGTAAAGGTAGGTGATAGGGAAATATAGGGAAGGTGGGGATGTGGTAGGAATATGGAATTCGTGTAGGATTAGTATAAATGGGTGGTCGATGGTCGGCACAGACTCGGTGGGCCGAAGGGCCTGTTTCAGTGCTGCATCACGAAACTATACTAATCGGTCAACGAGATGCTGTTTTTCGAGCTTGCGTTGTTGTTCACTGGAACACTGCAGCAAGCCCAGGATAGATATGTGAGCATGAGAGCAGCGGGGAGTCTTGAAATGGCAAGCAACCAGAAGCTCAGGGTCCAGCTTGCGGACTGAGCGGACGTGTTCCGCAAAGCGATCACCCAGTCTGCGTTTGGTCTCCCCAATAAACATGAATATACATTAATTGGATTTAGGCGCCAGTATGTTGCAAAACGAGAAGAAAGAAAGGCACAAATGGCATTAACACTGACTTTACAAATGATTCACTGAAAAATTCTTTCATTTGCTGGAAAAGATGAATATTGTGCATCTGAAAATAGGCACCATGGGATTGTGTTGCATACTGACCTGTTTTCCTGTATTTGCCTGTCATCTATACAATTCAATTTGTGTTGGATATCGCTGAGAATCTCATTTCAAGATGCGGGCACAGATATTAATATAATCCTACTGAAAGTTTAATCCTGGAACAAATCCTGTGTGACGTGGATTGCAACGTTTAGAGGGCTGTGCAGCTAAGGTGAGGAAGACGGGAATGATGTGGTTGATGATTGCATGGAATGCATTGCAAACTTGGGTTACGTTGCTTGATTTCATTCTACACCTTGAAATTCAGAAGCAAGTGAGGCACCAGGTGGAAACCAACAGCTGTCTCTGTGGAAGCGGGGACATGGCTTCCTAATCTAACCATTTGAACTCTGAAAACATTCTGCTGGATCTGAACTGCCCTGTATACCAAGGCCAATTTGTATACTTTATAAAGTGGAATGCCCAGAACTATGCAGAGTACTCCAGGTGGGGTCTAACCAGGACATTATATAGCTGTAGCGAAGCTTCGCCCCCATTATTTAACTGCCTCTGTTACGCATTCTACTGCTCGGGTAATCACATTGTATGTTGCAAATCAGCAAAATAAGGACGCATTTGATAAAAATAAAGAGTTTAAAAGCACAAATATGCGTCAGTGCAATCAGTAAATAATGAGAAATGAAATCCAGAACTTGGCAAGAATCCCAAGTGGATGTCTTGGAGTGGTTGGGGAAGGGAATCTTTGTCAATGATGGCACACTGTGCATTGACACTGCAGCAGCTGCTCCACCTCTTACAAACTTAGTTTCTTAAGTGAGAGTTGACAAAAAAGGGAATTGGATAATTGCATGAAAGGAGAGGCAAACAAAAGCAGAGCGAAGGAAATGGGCCCAACTGGCAAGTCTTTGAAAAAACTGGCAATGGTACGATGGCCTCAATGGCCTGGCAATGTGTTGTGCACTGCTGAGCGTCCATTGCTGGGTCAATACCTCTGCAGCCTTGCAAAATGTCACAGTGGAATTGCACTTCAATGAAACAAGCACCACAAATAGATCTTGACTGTATAGTTTAACAATACTTGCAGCTTCCTCAGATCTGCCACCGTGCTGAGTTTCTGTAGTGTAGTGGTGATCACGTTTATCTCACACGCAAAAAGTCCCCAGTACGAAACTGGGCAGAAACATTTTCGAAACAAACCCAAACTTCTGACCACGATATATGCAATCATGGACATTCCCCATTAACACAACACAATTTCTCAAAGTCCTATTTCTCTTGCACATTGTGTGCACAATGCCTTGCAATCGCTCCTCTTTCTTGTCCTGATGCTGCAGAAAGTTCCTCAAAACCTAGCACTTGCACTTCATTTGGCTCAGATTAGAATAGAAACCTGCAACACTAGCTTGCTGAGTAACAGCTGATCTCAGTCTCATTTCAGACGAGGCAAAAGCACATCAGCAATTCACTTTCGCCAGCTCCACATTCGTTGAGACAGGGGCACGCCGCAATATTTTGACCCGCACTGTCCAATTACTCGCTGCTAGCAGCAAGAGGGGTCTGCTGCCTCAATCAACAGGTTACTGGCCATCTCAGGGAGGTAAAATAGCACAACCCGGGCCAAATCTCCCCAGAAACCAAGCACAGGCTCAGCAAAACGTAGGCACATGATATCCGGGCCACTAAACCTCCGAGCAGCTCGAACAGAACACCCAAGTGACTGAAACTTTCTTTGAGTTGCAATGATGAATCTCCGGTGGAAACAAGTTTGGGGAAAATGCTCCTCCTGAACATTTCTTTTTGGGTAAAAGGGGCAAAAATCCTTTTCAATTTAACCACTGCTGCAGCAGATTCTTGGTGTCTTAAGCACCTTGACAACGCAGCTCTGAACATGCAGCCGCAATTATGACAAGGGGTAAAGGTTCATGACACGCAGAGGGGGAAAAGTTATTTAAGTTATGACAGTCGCTCACAGACTTATTAGCGTTTTGTTCAGTCAGTAACAGAGACATACCTGGGTTTATTGATGCAGTTTAACATAACTATTCAGCGTCACACAGAGCCGCGAGGAGTACTTTGCCTCCCTTAAAGACGGACACAGCTGATTCTGTAACTGAAGCTAAGGAAACAGGCAGACGTGCCAAATTATCACTTTGTATTGTTCTTCATTCGGCGAGTAACAGGAAAACGAACAAGGTGGCGTTGAAAATGAGATGCACTGCGGCTCCACTCAATATCAAACCGCTCCTTCATATTGAACTGAGGAAGAATATACATGAATAAAAGCAAAATACTGTGGATGCTGGAAATCTGAAATAAAAACAAGAAATTCTGGAAATACTCAGCAGGTCTGGCAGCATCTGTGGAGAGAGAAGCAGAGTTAAAATTTCGGCTCAGTGACCCTTCTTCAGAACTGGCAAATATTAGAAAAGTCAAAGGTTAGAAGCAAGTAAAGCGGGGGTGGAGCAAGAGATAACAAAGGAGAAGGTGTAGATTGGACAAGGCCACAGAATAGCTGACCAGAAGGTCATGGAGCAAAGGCAAACAATATGTTAATGGTGTGTTGAAAGACAAAGCATTAATACAGATAGGACTGTTAACGGACTGAAAATTGAACAGCAGCAAGTACAAACATGAAAACAAAACAGTGGGTAAGTAAACTGAACAAACTAAGATGAAATAAAATAAACATACAAAAAAATGTTAAAAATGTAAAAAAGAAAAATAACAAAAAGTGAAAGTAAAATGGGGGGCCCGTCATGATCTGAAATTATTGAACTCAATATTCAGTCCGGCACGCTCTCGTGTGCAATGGTTAGCACCGCAGCCTCACAGCTCCAGCGACCCGGTTTCAATTCTGGGCACTGCCTGTGTGGTGTTTGCAAGTTCTCCCTGTGTCTGCGTGGGATTCCTCCGGGTGCTCCGGTTTCCTCCCACATGCCAAAGACTTGCTGGTTGATCGGTTAATTGGCCATTCTCAATTGCCCCTAGTAAAGGTAGGTGGTAGGGAAATATAGGGAAGGTGGGGATGTGGTAGGAATATGGAATTCGTGTAGGATTAGTATAAATGGGTGGTCGATGGTCGGCACAGACTCGGTGGGCCGAAGGGCCTGTTTCAGTGCTGTATCACGAAACTAAACTAATCGGTCAACGAGATGCTGTTTTTCGAGCTTGCGTTGATGTTCACTGAAACACTGCAGCAAGCCCAGGATAGAGATTTGAGCATGAGAGCAGGGGGGAGTCTTGAAATGGCAAGCAACCAGAAGCTGGGTCCTGCTTGCGGACTGAGCGGACGTGTTCCGCAAAGCGATCACCCAGTCTGCGTTTGGTCTCCCCAATAAACATGAATATACATTAATTGGATTTAGGCGCCAGTATGTTGCAAAACGAGAAGAAAGAAAGGCACAAATGGCATTAACACTGACTTTACAAATGATTCACTGAAAAATTCTTTCATTTGCTGGAAAAGATGAATATTGTGCATCTGAAAATGGGCACCATGGGATTGTGTTGCATACTGACCTGTTTTCCTGTATTTGCCTGTCATCTATACAATTCAATTTGTGTTGGATATCGCTGAGAATCTCATTTCAAGATGCGGGCACAGATATTAATATAATCCTACTGA
The DNA here is from genome assembly GCF_036365525.1 of Heterodontus francisci. NCBI lineage: Eukaryota > Metazoa > Chordata > Chondrichthyes > Heterodontiformes > Heterodontidae > Heterodontus > Heterodontus francisci. Next base: position 37,877,026 of record NC_090392.1, on the reverse strand, counting down.
AAGTTTAATCCTGGAACAAATCCTGTGTGACGTGGATTGCAACGTTTAGAGGGCTGTGCAGCTAAGGTGAGGAAGACGGGAATGATGTGGTTGATGATTGCATGGAATGCATTGCAAACTTGGGTTACGTTGCTTGATTTCATTCTACACCTTGAAATTCAGAAGCAAGTGAGGCACCAGGTGGAAACCAACAGCTGTCTCTGTGGAAGCGGGGACATGGCTTCCTAATCTAACCATTTGAACTCTGAAAACATTCTGCTGGATCTGAACTGCCCTGTATACCAAGGCCAATTTGTATACTTTATAAAGTGGAATGCCCAGAACTATGCAGAGTACTCCAGGTGGGGTCTAACCAGGACATTATATAGCTGTAGCGAAGCTTCGCCCCCATTATTTAACTGCCTCTGTTACGCATTCTACTGCTCGGGTAATCACATTGTATGTTGCAAATCAGCAAAATAAGGACGCATTTGATAAAAATAAAGAGTTTAAAAGCACAAATATGCGTCAGTGCAATCAGTAAATAATGAGAAATGAAATCCAGAACTTGGCAAGAATCCCAAGTGGATGTCTTGGAGTGGTTGGGGAAGGGAATCTTTGTCAATGATGGCACACTGTGCATTGACACTGCAGCAGCTGCTCCACCTCTTACAAACTTAGTTTCTTAAGTGAGAGTTGACAAAAAAGGGAATTGGATAATTGCATGAAAGGAGAGGCAAACAAAAGCAGAGCGAAGGAAATGGGCCCAACTGGCAAGTCTTTGAAAAAACTGGCAATGGTACGATGGCCTCAATGGCCTGGCAATGTGTTGTGCACTGCTGAGCGTCCATTGCTGGGTCAATACCTCTGCAGCCTTGCAAAATGTCACAGTGGAATTGCACTTCAATGAAACAAGCACCACAAATAGATCTTGACTGTATAGTTTAACAATACTTGCAGCTTCCTCAGATCTGCAACCGTGCTGAGTTTCTGTAGTGTAGTGGTGATCACGTTTGTCTCACACGCAAAAGGTCCCCAGTTCGAAACTGGGCAGAAACATTTTCGAAACAAACCCAAACTTCTGACCACGATATATGCAATCATGGACATTCCCCATTAACACAACACAATTTCTCAAAGTCCTATTTCTCTTGCACATTGTGTGCACAATGCCTTGCAATCGCTCCTCTTTCTAGTCCTGATGCTGCAGAAAGTTCCTCAAAACCTAGCACTTGCACTTCATTTGGCTCAGATTAGAATAGAAACCTGCAACACTAGCTTGCTGAGTAACAGCTGATCTCAGTCTCATTTCAGACGAGGCAAAAGCACATCAGCAATTCACTTTCGCCAGCTCCACATTCGTTGAGACAGGGGCACGCCGCAATATTTTGACCCGCACTGTCCAATTACTCGCTGCTAGCAGCAAGAGGGGTCTGCTGCCTCAATCAACAGGTTACTGGCCATCTCAGGGAGGTAAAATAGCACAACCCGGGCCAAATCTCCCCAGAAACCAAGCACAGGCTCAGCAAAACGTAGGCACATGATATCCGGGCCACTAAACCTCCGAGCAGCTCGAACAGAACACCCAAGTGACTGAAACTTTCTTTGAGTTGCAATGATGAATCTCCGGTGGAAACAAGTTTGGGGAAAATGCTCCTCCTGAACATTTCTTTTTGGGTAAAAGGGGCAAAAATCCTTTTCAATTTAACCACTGCTGCAGCAGATTCTTGGTGTCTTAAGCACCTTGACAACGCAGCTCTGAACATGCAGCCGCAATTATGACAAGGGGTAAAGGTTCATGACACGCAGAGGGGAAAAAGTTATTTAAGTTATGACATTCGCTCACAGACCTATTAGCGTTTTGTTCAGTCAGTAACAGAGACATACCTGGGTTTATTGATGCAGATTAACATAACTATTCAGCGTCACGCAGAGCCGCGAAGAGTACTTTGCCTCCCTTAAAGACGGACACAGCTGATTCTGTAACTGAAGCGAAGGAAACAGGCAGACGTGCCAAATTATCACTTTGTATTGTTCTTCATTTGGCGAGTAACAGGAAAACTAACAAGGTGGCGTTGAAAATGAGATGCACTGCGGCTCCGCTCAATATCAACCCGCTCCTTCATATTGAACTGAGGAAGACTATACATGAATAAAAGCAAAATACTGTGGATGCTGGAAATCTGAAATAAAAGCAAGAAATTCTGGAATTACTCAGCAGGTCTGGCAGCATCTGTGGAGAGAGAAGCAGAGTTAACATTTCGGCTCAGTGACCCTTCTTCAGAACTGGCAAATATTAGAAAAGTCAAAGGTTAGAAGCAAGTAAAGCGGGGGTGGAGCAAGAGATAACAAAGGAGAAGGTGTAGATTGGGCAAGGCCACAGAATAGCTGACCAGAAGGTCATGGAGCAAAGGCAAACAATATGTTAATGGTGTGTTGAAAGACAAAGCATTAGTACAGAGAGGACTGTTAATGGACTGAAAATTGAACAGCAGCAAGTACAAACATGAAAACAAAACAGTGGGTAAGTAAACTGAACAAACTAAGATGAAATAAAATAAACATACAAAAAAATGCAAAAAATGTAAAAAAGAAAAATAACAAAAAGTGAAAGTAAAATGGGGGGCCGTCACGAACTGAAATTATTGAACTCAATATTCAGGTCGGCACGCTCTCGTGTGCAATGGTTAGCACCGCAGCCTCACAGCTCCAATTCTGGGCACTGCCTGTGTGGTGTTTGCAAGTTCTCCCTGTGTCTGCGTGGGATTCCTCCGGGTGCTCCGGTTTCCTCCCACATGCCAAAGACTTGCTGGTTGATAGGTTAATTGGCCATTCCCAATTGCCCCTAGTAAAGGTAGGTGATAGGGAAATATAGGGAAGGTGGGGATGTGGTAGGAATATGGAATTCGTGTAGGATTAGTATAAATGGGTGGTCGATGGTCGGCACAGACTCGGTGGGCCGAAGGGCCTGTTTCAGTGCTGCATCACGAAACTATACTAATCGGTCAACGAGATGCTGTTTTTCGAGCTTGCGTTGTTGTTCACTGGAACACTGCAGCAAGCCCAGGATAGATATGTGAGCATGAGAGCAGCGGGGAGTCTTGAAATGGCAAGCAACCAGAAGCTCAGGGTCCAGCTTGCGGACTGAGCGGACGTGTTCCGCAAAGCGATCACCCAGTCTGCGTTTGGTCTCCCCAATAAACATGAATATACATTAATTGGATTTAGGCGCCAGTATGTTGCAAAACGAGAAGAAAGAAAGGCACAAATGGCATTAACACTGACTTTACAAATGATTCACTGAAAAATTCTTTCATTTGCTGGAAAAGATGAATATTGTGCATCTGAAAATAGGCACCATGGGATTGTGTTGCATACTGACCTGTTTTCCTGTATTTGCCTGTCATCTATACAATTCAATTTGTGTTGGATATCGCTGAGAATCTCATTTCAAGATGCGGGCACAGATATTAATATAATCCTACTGAAAGTTTAATCCTGGAACAAATCCTGTGTGACGTGGATTGCAACGTTTAGAGGGCTGTGCAGCTAAGGTGAGGAAGACGGGAATGATGTGGTTGATGATTGCATGGAATGCATTGCAAACTTGGGTTACGTTGCTTGATTTCATTCTACACCTTGAAATTCAGAAGCAAGTGAGGCACCAGGTGGAAACCAACAGCTGTCTCTGTGGAAGCGGGGACATGGCTTCCTAATCTAACCATTTGAACTCTGAAAACATTCTGCTGGATCTGAACTGCCCTGTATACCAAGGCCAATTTGTATACTTTATAAAGTGGAATGCCCAGAACTATGCAGAGTACTCCAGGTGGGGTCTAACCAGGACATTATATAGCTGTAGCGAAGCTTCGCCCCCATTATTTAACTGCCTCTGTTACGCATTCTACTGCTCGGGTAATCACATTGTATGTTGCAAATCAGCAAAATAAGGACGCATTTGATAAAAATAAAGAGTTTAAAAGCACAAATATGCGTCAGTGCAATCAGTAAATAATGAGAAATGAAATCCAGAACTTGGCAAGAATCCCAAGTGGATGTCTTGGAGTGGTTGGGGAAGGGAATCTTTGTCAATGATGGCACACTGTGCATTGACACTGCAGCAGCTGCTCCACCTCTTACAAACTTAGTTTCTTAAGTGAGAGTTGACAAAAAAGGGAATTGGATAATTGCATGAAAGGAGAGGCAAACAAAAGCAGAGCGAAGGAAATGGGCCCAACTGGCAAGTCTTTGAAAAAACTGGCAATGGTACGATGGCCTCAATGGCCTGGCAATGTGTTGTGCACTGCTGAGCGTCCATTGCTGGGTCAATACCTCTGCAGCCTTGCAAAATGTCACAGTGGAATTGCACTTCAATGAAACAAGCACCACAAATAGATCTTGACTGTATAGTTTAACAATACTTGCAGCTTCCTCAGATCTGCCACCGTGCTGAGTTTCTGTAGTGTAGTGGTGATCACGTTTATCTCACACGCAAAAAGTCCCCAGTACGAAACTGGGCAGAAACATTTTCGAAACAAACCCAAACTTCTGACCACGATATATGCAATCATGGACATTCCCCATTAACACAACACAATTTCTCAAAGTCCTATTTCTCTTGCACATTGTGTGCACAATGCCTTGCAATCGCTCCTCTTTCTTGTCCTGATGCTGCAGAAAGTTCCTCAAAACCTAGCACTTGCACTTCATTTGGCTCAGATTAGAATAGAAACCTGCAACACTAGCTTGCTGAGTAACAGCTGATCTCAGTCTCATTTCAGACGAGGCAAAAGCACATCAGCAATTCACTTTCGCCAGCTCCACATTCGTTGAGACAGGGGCACGCCGCAATATTTTGACCCGCACTGTCCAATTACTCGCTGCTAGCAGCAAGAGGGGTCTGCTGCCTCAATCAACAGGTTACTGGCCATCTCAGGGAGGTAAAATAGCACAACCCGGGCCAAATCTCCCCAGAAACCAAGCACAGGCTCAGCAAAACGTAGGCACATGATATCCGGGCCACTAAACCTCCGAGCAGCTCGAACAGAACACCCAAGTGACTGAAACTTTCTTTGAGTTGCAATGATGAATCTCCGGTGGAAACAAGTTTGGGGAAAATGCTCCTCCTGAACATTTCTTTTTGGGTAAAAGGGGCAAAAATCCTTTTCAATTTAACCACTGCTGCAGCAGATTCTTGGTGTCTTAAGCACCTTGACAACGCAGCTCTGAACATGCAGCCGCAATTATGACAAGGGGTAAAGGTTCATGACACGCAGAGGGGAAAAAGTTATTTAAGTTATGACATTCGCTCACAGACCTATTAGCGTTTTGTTCAGTCAGTAACAGAGACATACCTGGGTTTATTGATGCAGATTAACATAACTATTCAGCGTCACGCAGAGCCGCGAAGAGTACTTTGCCTCCCTTAAAGACGGACACAGCTGATTCTGTAACTGAAGCGAAGGAAACAGGCAGACGTGCCAAATTATCACTTTGTATTGTTCTTCATTTGGCGAGTAACAGGAAAACTAACAAGGTGGCGTTGAAAATGAGATGCACTGCGGCTCCGCTCAATATCAACCCGCTCCTTCATATTGAACTGAGGAAGACTATACATGAATAAAAGCAAAATACTGTGGATGCTGGAAATCTGAAATAAAAGCAAGAAATTCTGGAATTACTCAGCAGGTCTGGCAGCATCTGTGGAGAGAGAAGCAGAGTTAACATTTCGGCTCAGTGACCCTTCTTCAGAACTGGCAAATATTAGAAAAGTCAAAGGTTAGAAGCAAGTAAAGCGGGGGTGGAGCAAGAGATAACAAAGGAGAAGGTGTAGATTGGGCAAGGCCACAGAATAGCTGACCAGAAGGTCATGGAGCAAAGGCAAACAATATGTTAATGGTGTGTTGAAAGACAAAGCATTAGTACAGATAGGACTGTTAACGGACTGAAAATTGAACAGCAGCAAGTACAAACATGAAAACAAAACAGTGGGTAAGTAAACTGAACAAACTAAGATGAAATAAAATAAACATACAAAAAAATGCAAAAAATGTAAAAAAGAAAAATAACAAAAAGTGAAAGTAAAATGGGGGGCCGTCACGAACTGAAATTATTGAACTCAATATTCAGGTCGGCACGCTCTCGTGTGCAATGGTTAGCACCGCAGCCTCACAGCTCCAATTCTGGGCACTGCCTGTGTGGTGTTTGCAAGTTCTCCCTGTGTCTGCGTGGGATTCCTCCGGGTGCTCCGGTTTCCTCCCACATGCCAAAGACTTGCTGGTTGATAGGTTAATTGGCCATTCCCAATTGCCCCTAGTAAAGGTAGGTGATAGGGAAATATAGGGAAGGTGGGGATGTGGTAGGAATATGGAATTCGTGTAGGATTAGTATAAATGGGTGGTCGATGGTCGGCACAGACTCGGTGGGCCGAAGGGCCTGTTTCAGTGCTGCATCACGAAACTAAACTAATCGTCAACGAGATGCTGTTTTTCGAGCTTGCGTTGTTGTTCACTTGAACACTGCAGCAAGCCCAGGATAGAGATGTGAGCATGAGAGCAGCGGGGAGTCTTGAAATGGCAAGCAACCAGAAGCTCAGGGTCCAGCTTGCGGACTGAGCGGACGTGTTCCGCAAAGCGGTCACCCAGTCTGCGTTTGGTCTCCCCAATAAACATGAATATACATTAATTGGATTTAGGCGCCAGTATGTTGCAAAACGAGAAGAAAGAAAGGCACAAATGGCATTAACTCTGACTTTACAAATGATTCACTGAAAAATTCTTTCATTTGCTGGAAAAGATGAATATTGTGCATCTGAAAATAGGCACCATGAGATTGTGTTGCATACTGACCTGTTTTCCTGTATTTGCCTGTCATCTATACAATTCAATTTGTGTTGGATATCGCTGAGAATCTCATTTCAAGATGCGGGCACAGATATTAATATAATCCTACTGAAAGTTTAATCCTGGAACAAATCCTGTGTGACGTGGATTGCAACGTTTCGAGGGCTGTGCAGCTAAGGTGAGGAAGACGGGAATGATGTGGTTGATGATTGCATGGAATGCATTGCAAACTTGGGTTACGTTGCTTGATTTCATTCTACACCTTGAAATTCAGAAGCAAGTGAGGCACCAGGTGGAAACCAACAGCTGTCTCTGTGGAAGCGGGGACATGGCTTCCTAATCTAACCATTTGAACTCTGAAAACATTCTGCTGGATCTGAACTGCCCTGTATACCAAGGCCAATTTGTCTACTTTATAAAGTGGAATGCCCAGAACTATGCAGAGCACTCCAGGTGGGGTCTAACCAGGACATTATATAGCTGTAGCGAAGCTTCGCCCCCATTATTTAACTGCCTCTGTTACGCATTCTACTGCTCGGGTAATCACATTGTATGTTGCAAATCAGCAAAATAAGGACGCATTTGATAAAAATAAAGAGTTTAAAAGCACAAATATGCGTCAGTGCAATCAGTAAATAATGAGAAATGAAATCCAGAACTTGGCAAGAATCCCAAGTGGATGTCTTGGAGTGGTTGGGGAAGGGAATCTTTGTCAATGATGGCACACTGTGCATTGACACTGCAGCAGCTGCTCCACCTCTTACAAACTTAGTTTCTTAAGTGAGAGTTGACAAAAAAGGGAATTGGATAATTGCATGAAAGGAGAGGCAAACAAAAGCAGAGCGAAGGAAATGGGCCCAACTGGCAAGTCTTTGAAAAAACTGGCAATGGTACGATGGCCTCAATGGCCTGGCAATGTGTTGTGCACTGCTGAGCGTCCATTGCTGGGTCAATACCTCTGCAGCCTTGCAAAATGTCACAGTGGAATTGCATTTCAATGAAACAAGCACCACAAATAGATCTTGACTGTATAGTTTAACAATACTTGCAGCTTCCTCAGACCTGCAACCGTGCTGGGTTTCTGTAGTCTAGTGGTGATCACGTTTGTCTAATACGCAAAAGGTCCCCAGTTCGAAACTGAGCAGAAACAATTTCGAAACAAACCCAAACTTCTGACCACGATGTATGCGATCATAGACATTCCCCATTAACACAGCACAATTTCTCAAAGTCCTATTTCTCTTGCACATTGTGTGCACAATGCCTTGCAATCGCTCCTCTTTCTTGTCCTGATGCTGCAGAAAGTTCCTCAAAACCTAGCACTTGCACTTCATTTGGCTCAGATTAGAATAGAAACCTGCAACACTAGCTTGCTGAGTAACAGCTGATCTAAGTCTCATTTCAGACGAGGCAAAAGCACATCAGCAATTCACTTTCGCCAGCTCCACATTCGTTGAGACAGGGGCACGCCGCAATATTTTGACCCGCACTGTCCAATTACTCGCTGCTAGCAGCAAGAGGGGTCTGCTGCCTCAATCAACAGGTTACTGGCCATCTCAGGGAGGTAAAATAGCACAACCCGGGCCAAATCTCCCCAGAAACCAAGCACAGGCTCAGCAAAACGTAGGCACATGATATCCGGGCCACTAAACCTCCGAGCAGCTCGAACAGAACACCCAAGTGACTGAAACTTTCTTTGAGTTGCAATGATGAATCTCCGGTGGAAACAAGTTTGGGGAAAATGCTCCTCCTGAACATTTCTTTTTGGGTAAAAGGGGCAAAAATCCTTTTCAATTTAACCACTGCTGCAGCAGATTCTTGGTGTCTTAAGCACCTTGATAACGCAGCTCTTAACATGCAGCCGCAATTATGACAAGGGGTAAAGGTTCATGACACGCAGAGGGGGAAAAGTTATTTAAGTTATGACAGTCGCTCACAGACTTATTAGCGTTTTGTTCAGTCAGTAACAGAGACATACCTGGGTTTATTGATGCAGTTTAACATAACTATTCAGCGTCACACAGAGCCGCGAGGAGTACTTTGCCTCCCTTAAAGACGGACACAGCTGATTCTGTAACTGAAGCTAAGGAAACAGGCAGACGTGCCAAATTATCACTTTGTATTGTTCTTCATTCGGCGAGTAACAGGAAAACGAACAAGGTGGCGTTGAAAATGAGATGCACTGCGGCTCCACTCAATATCAAACCGCTCCTTCATATTGAACTGAGGAAGAATATACATGAATAAAAGCAAAATACTGTGGATGCTGGAAATCTGAAATAAAAACAAGAAATTCTGGAAATACTCAGCAGGTCTGGCAGCATCTGTGGAGAGAGAAGCAGAGTTAAAATTTCGGCTCAGTGACCCTTCTTCAGAACTGGCAAATATTAGAAAAGTCAAAGGTTAGAAGCAAGTAAAGCGGGGGTGGAGCAAGAGATAACAAAGGAGAAGGTGTAGATTGGACAAGGCCACAGAATAGCTGACCAGAAGGTCATGGAGCAAAGGCAAACAATATGTTAATGGTGTGTTGAAAGACAAAGCATTAATACAGATAGGACTGTTAACGGACTGAAAATTGAACAGCAGCAAGTACAAACATGAAAACAAAACAGTGGGTAAGTAAACTGAACAAACTAAGATGAAATAAAATAAACATACAAAAAAATGTTAAAAATGTAAAAAAGAAAAATAACAAAAAGTGAAAGTAAAATGGGGGGCCCGTCATGATCTGAAATTATTGAACTCAATATTCAGTCCGGCACGCTCTCGTGTGCAATGGTTAGCACCGCAGCCTCACAGCTCCAGCGACCCGGTTTCAATTCTGGGCACTGCCTGTGTGGTGTTTGCAAGTTCTCCCTGTGTCTGCGTGGGATTCCTCCGGGTGCTCCGGTTTCCTCCCACATGCCAAAGACTTGCTGGTTGATCGGTTAATTGGCCATTCTCAATTGCCCCTAGTAAAGGTAGGTGGTAGGGAAATATAGGGAAGGTGGGGATGTGGTAGGAATATGGAATTCGTGTAGGATTAGTATAAATGGGTGGTCGATGGTCGGCACAGACTCGGTGGGCCGAAGGGCCTGTTTCAGTGCTGTATCACGAAACTAAACTAATCGGTCAACGAGATGCTGTTTTTCGAGCTTGCGTTGATGTTCACTGAAACACTGCAGCAAGCCCAGGATAGAGATTTGAGCATGAGAGCAGGGGGGAGTCTTGAAATGGCAAGCAACCAGAAGCTGGGTCCTGCTTGCGGACTGAGCGGACGTGTTCCGCAAAGCGATCACCCAGTCTGCGTTTGGTCTCCCCAATAAACATGAATATACATTAATTGGATTTAGGCGCCAGTATGTTGCAAAACGAGAAGAAAGAAAGGCACAAATGGCATTAACACTGACTTTACAAATGATTCACTGAAAAATTCTTTCATTTGCTGGAAAAGATGAATATTGTGCATCTGAAAATGGGCACCATGGGATTGTGTTGCATACTGACCTGTTTTCCTGTATTTGCCTGTCATCTATACAATTCAATTTGTGTTGGATATCGCTGAGAATCTCATTTCAAGATGCGGGCACAGATATTAATATAATCCTACTGAAAGTTTAATCCTGGAACAAATCCTGTGTGACGTGGATTGCAACGTTTAGAGGGCTGTGCAGCTAAGGTGAGGAAGACGGGAATGATGTGGTTGATGATTGCATGGAATGCATTGCAAACTTGGGTTACGTTGCTTGATTTCATTCTACACCTTGAAATTCAGAAGCAAGTGAGGCACCAGGTGGAAACCAACAGCTGTCTCTGTGGAAGCGGGGACATGGCTTCCTAATCTAACCATTTGAACTCTGAAAACATTCTGCTGGATCTGAACTGCCCTGTATACCAAGGCCAATTTGTATACTTTATAAAGTGGAATGCCCAGAACTATGCAGAGTACTCCAGGTGGGGTCTAACCAGGACATTATATAGCTGTAGCGAAGCTTTGCCCCCATTATTTAACTGCCTCTGTTACGCATTCTACTGCTCGGGTAATCACATTGTATGTTGCAAATCAGCAAAATAAGGACGCATTTGATAAAAATAAAGAGTTTAAAAGCACAAATATGCGTCAGTGCAATCAGTAAATAATGAGAAATGAAATCCAGAACTTGGCAAGAATCCCAAGTGGATGTCTTGGAGTGGTTGGGGAAGGGAATCTTTGTCAATGATGGCACACTGTGCATTGACACTGCAGCAGCTGCTCCACCTCTTACAAACTTAGTTTCTTAAGTGAGAGTTGACAAAAAAGGGAATTGGATAATTGCATGAAAGGAGAGGCAAACAAAAGCAGAGCGAAGGAAATGGGCCCAACTGGCAAGTCTTTGAAAAAACTGGCAATGGTACGATGGCCTCAATGGCCTGGCAATGTGTTGTGCACTGCTGAGCGTCCATTGCTGGGTCAATACCTCTGCAGCCTTGCAAAATGTCACAGTGGAATTGCACTTCAATGAAACAAGCACCACAAATAGATCTTGACTGTATAGTTTAACAATACTTGCAGCTTCCTCAGATCTGCAACCGTGCTGAGTTTCTGTAGTGTAGTGGTGATCACGTTTGTCTCACACGCAAAAGGTCCCCAGTTCGAAACTGGGCAGAAACATTTTCGAAACAAACCCAAACTTCTGACCACGATATATGCAATCATGGACATTCCCCATTAACACAACACAATTTCTCAAAGTCCTATTTCTCTTGCACATTGTGTGCACAATGCCTTGCAATCGCTCCTCTTTCTAGTCCTGATGCTGCAGAAAGTTCCTCAAAACCTAGCACTTGCACTTCATTTGGCTCAGATTAGAATAGAAACCTGCAACACTAGCTTGCTGAGTAACAGCTGATCTCAGTCTCATTTCAGACGAGGCAAAAGCACATCAGCAATTCACTTTCGCCAGCTCCACATTCGTTGAGACAGGGGCACGCCGCAATATTTTGACCCGCACTGTCCAATTACTCGCTGCTAGCAGCAAGAGGGGTCTGCTGCCTCAATCAACAGGTTACTGGCCATCTCAGGGAGGTAAAATAGCACAACCCGGGCCAAATCTCCCCAGAAACCAAGCACAGGCTCAGCAAAACGTAGGCACATGATATCCGGGCCACTAAACCTCCGAGCAGCTCGAACAGAACACCCAAGTGACTGAAACTTTCTTTGAGTTGCAATGATGAATCTCCGGTGGAAACAAGTTTGGGGAAAATGCTCCTCCTGAACATTTCTTTTTGGGTAAAAGGGGCAAAAATCCTTTTCAATTTAACCACTGCTGCAGCAGATTCTTGGTGTCTTAAGCACCTTGACAACGCAGCTCTGAACATGCAGCCGCAATTATGACAAGGGGTAAAGGTTCATGACACGCAGAGGGGAAAAAGTTATTTAAGTTATGACATTCGCTCACAGACCTATTAGCGTTTTGTTCAGTCAGTAACAGAGACATACCTGGGTTTATTGATGCAGATTAACATAACTATTCAGCGTCACGCAGAGCCGCGAAGAGTACTTTGCCTCCCTTAAAGACGGACACAGCTGATTCTGTAACTGAAGCGAAGGAAACAGGCAGACGTGCCAAATTATCACTTTGTATTGTTCTTCATTTGGCGAGTAACAGGAAAACTAACAAGGTGGCGTTGAAAATGAGATGCACTGCGGCTCCGCTCAATATCAACCCGCTCCTTCATATTGAACTGAGGAAGACTATACATGAATAAAAGCAAAATACTGTGGATGCTGGAAATCTGAAATAAAAGCAAGAAATTCTGGAATTACTCAGCAGGTCTGGCAGCATCTGTGGAGAGAGAAGCAGAGTTAACATTTCGGCTCAGTGACCCTTCTTCAGAACTGGCAAATATTAGAAAAGTCAAAGGTTAGAAGCAAGTAAAGCGGGGGTGGAGCAAGAGATAACAAAGGAGAAGGTGTAGATTGGGCAAGGCCACAGAATAGCTGACCAGAAGGTCATGGAGCAAAGGCAAACAATATGTTAATGGTGTGTTGAAAGACAAAGCATTAGTACAGAGAGGACTGTTAATGGACTGAAAATTGAACAGCAGCAAGTACAAACATGAAAACAAAACAGTGGGTAAGTAAACTGAACAAACTAAGATGAAATAAAATAAACATACAAAAAAATGCAAAAAATGTAAAAAAGAAAAATAACAAAAAGTGAAAGTAAAATGGGGGGCCGTCACGAACTGAAATTATTGAACTCAATATTCAGGTCGGCACGCTCTCGTGTGCAATGGTTAGCACCGCAGCCTCACAGCTCCAATTCTGGGCACTGCCTGTGTGGTGTTTGCAAGTTCTCCCTGTGTCTGCGTGGGATTCCTCCGGGTGCTCCGGTTTCCTCCCACATGCCAAAGACTTGCTGGTTGATAGGTTAATTGGCCATTCCCAATTGCCCCTAGTAAAGGTAGGTGATAGGGAAATATAGGGAAGGTGGGGATGTGGTAGGAATATGGAATTCGTGTAGGATTAGTATAAATGGGTGGTCGATGGTCGGCACAGACTCGGTGGGCCGAAGGGCCTGTTTCAGTGCTGCATCACGAAACTAAACTAATCGTCAACGAGATGCTGTTTTTCGAGCTTGCGTTGTTGTTCACTTGAACACTGCAGCAAGCCCAGGATAGAGATGTGAGCATGAGAGCAGCGGGGAGTCTTGAAATGGCAAGCAACCAGAAGCTCAGGGTCCAGCTTGCGGACTGAGCGGACGTGTTCCGCAAAGCGGTCACCCAGTCTGCGTTTGGTCTCCCCAATAAACATGAATATACATTAATTGGATTTAGGCGCCAGTATGTTGCAAAACGAGAAGAAAGAAAGGCACAAATGGCATTAACTCTGACTTTACAAATGATTCACTGAAAAATTCTTTCATTTGCTGGAAAAGATGAATATTGTGCATCTGAAAATAGGCACCATGAGATTGTGTTGCATACTGACCTGTTTTCCTGTATTTGCCTGTCATCTATACAATTCAATTTGTGTTGGATATCGCTGAGAATCTCATTTCAAGATGCGGGCACAGATATTAATATAATCCTACTGAAAGTTTAATCCTGGAACAAATCCTGTGTGACGTGGATTGCAACGTTTCGAGGGCTGTGCAGCTAAGGTGAGGAAGACGGGAATGATGTGGTTGATGATTGCATGGAATGCATTGCAAACTTGGGTTACGTTGCTTGATTTCATTCTACACCTTGAAATTCAGAAGCAAGTGAGGCACCAGGTGGAAACCAACAGCTGTCTCTGTGGAAGCGGGGACATGGCTTCCTAATCTAACCATTTGAACTCTGAAAACATTCTGCTGGATCTGAACTGCCCTGTATACCAAGGCCAATTTGTCTACTTTATAAAGTGGAATGCCCAGAACTATGCAGAGCACTCCAGGTGGGGTCTAACCAGGACATTATATAGCTGTAGCGAAGCTTCGCCCCCATTATTTAACTGCCTCTGTTACGCATTCTACTGCTCGGGTAATCACATTGTATGTTGCAAATCAGCAAAATAAGGACGCATTTGATAAAAATAAAGAGTTTAAAAGCACAAATATGCGTCAGTGCAATCAGTAAATAATGAGAAATGAAATCCAGAACTTGGCAAGAATCCCAAGTGGATGTCTTGGAGTGGTTGGGGAAGGGAATCTTTGTCAATGATGGCACACTGTGCATTGACACTGCAGCAGCTGCTCCACCTCTTACAAACTTAGTTTCTTAAGTGAGAGTTGACAAAAAAGGGAATTGGATAATTGCATGAAAGGAGAGGCAAACAAAAGCAGAGCGAAGGAAATGGGCCCAACTGGCAAGTCTTTGAAAAAACTGGCAATGGTACGATGGCCTCAATGGCCTGGCAATGTGTTGTGCACTGCTGAGCGTCCATTGCTGGGTCAATACCTCTGCAGCCTTGCAAAATGTCACAGTGGAATTGCACTTCAATGAAACAAGCACCACAAATAGATCTTGACTGTATAGTTTAACAATACTTGCAGCTTCCTCAGATCTGCAACCGTGTTGAGTTTCTGTAGTGTAGTGGTGATCACGTTTGTCTCACACGCAAAAAGTCCCCAGTACGAAACTGGGCAGAAACATTTTCGAAACAAACCCAAACTTCTGACCACGATATATGCAATCATGGACATTCCCCATTAACACAACACAATTTCTCAAAGTCCTATTTCTCTTGCACATTGTGTGCACAATGCCTTGCAATCGCTCCTCTTTCTTGTCCTGATGCTGCAGAAAGTTCCTCAAAACCTAGCACTTGCACTTCATTTGGCTCAGATTAGAATAGAAACCTGCAACACTAGCTTGCTGAGTAACAGCTGATCTAAGTCTCATTTCAGACGAAGCAAAAGCACATCAGCAATTCACTTTCGCCAGCTCCACATTCGTTGAGACAGGGTCACGCCGCAATATTTTGACCCGCACTGTCCAATTACTCGCTGCTAGCAGCAAGAGGGGTCTGCTGCCTCAATCAACAGGTTACTGGCCATCTCAGGGAGGTAAAATAGCACAACCCGGGCCAAATCTCCCCAGAAACCAAGCACAGGCTCAGCAAAACGTAGGCACATGATATCCGGGCCACTAAACCTCCGAGCAGCTCGAACAGAACACCCAAGTGACTGAAACTTTCTTTGAGTTGCAATGATGAATCTCCGGTGGAAACAAGTTTGGGGAAAATGCTCCTCCTGAACATTTCTTTTTGGGTAAAAGGGGCAAAAATCCTTTTCAATTTAACCACTGCTGCAGCAGATTCTTGGTGTCTTAAGCACCTTGACAACGCAGCTCTGAACATGCAGCCGCAATTATGACAAGGGGTAAAGGTTCATGACACGCAGAGGGGAAAAAGTTATTTAAGTTATGACATTCGCTCACAGACCTATTAGCGTTTTGTTCAGTCAGTAACAGAGACATACCTGGATTTATTGATGCAGATTAACATAACTATTCAGCGTCACGCAGAGCCGCGAAGAGTACTTTGCCTCCCTTAAAGACGGACACAGCTGATTCTGTAACTGAAGCTAAGGAAACAGGCAGACGTGCCAAATTATCACTTTGTATTGTTCTTCATTTGGCGAGTAACAGGAAAACTAACAAGGTGGCGTTGAAAATGAGATGCACTGCGGCTCCGCTCAATATCAACCCGCTCCTTCATATTGAACTGAGGAAGAATATACATGAATAAAAGCAAAATACTGTGGATGCTGGAAATCTGAAATAAAAGCAAGAAATTCTGGAATTACTCAGCAGGTCTGGCAGCATCTGTGGAGAGAGAAGCAGAGTTAACATTTCGGCTCAGTGACCCTTCTTCAGAACTGGCAAATATTAGAAAAGTCAAAGGTTAGAAGCAAGTAAAGCGGGGGTGGAGCAAGAGATAACAAAGGAGAAGGTGTAGAGTGGGCAAGGCCACAGAATAGCTGACCAGAAGGTCATGGAGCAAAGGCAAACAATATGTTAATGGTGTGTTGAAAGACAAAGCATTAGTACAGATAGGACTGTTAACGGACTGAAAATTGAACAGCAGCAAGTACAAACATGAAAACAAAACAGTGGGTAAGTAAACTGAACAAACTAAGATGAAATAAAATAAACATACAAAAAAATGCAAAAAATGTAAAAAAGAAAAATAACAAAAAGTGAAAGTAAAATGGGGGGCCCGTCACGAACTGAAATTATTGAACTCAATATTCAGTCCGGCACGCTCTCGTGTGCAATGGTTAGCACCGCAGCCTCACAGCTCCAGCGACCCGGTTTCAATTCTGGGCACTGCCTGTGTGGTGTTTGCAAGTTCTCCCTGTGTCTGCGTGGGATTCCTCCGGGTGCTCCGGTTTCCTCCCACATGCCAAAGACTTGCTGGTTGATAGGTTAATTGGCCATTCCCAATTGCCCCTAGTAAAGGTAGGTGATAGGGAAATATAGGGAAGGTGGGGATGTGGTAGGAATATGGAATTCGTGTAGGATTAGTATAAATGGGTGGTCGATGGTCGGCACAGACTCGGTGGGCCGAAGGGCCTGTTTCAGTGCTGCATCACGAAACTATACTAATCGGTCAACGAGATGCTGTTTTTCGAGCTTGCGTTGTTGTTCACTGGAACACTGCAGCAAGCCCAGGATAGATATGTGAGCATGAGAGCAGCGGGGAGTCTTGAAATGGCAAGCAACCAGAAGCTCAGGGTCCAGCTTGCGGACTGAGCGGACGTGTTCCGCAAAGCGATCACCCAGTCTGCGTTTGGTCTCCCCAATAAACATGAATATACATTAATTGGATTTAGGCGCCAGTATGTTGCAAAACGAGAAGAAAGAAAGGCACAAATGGCATTAACACTGACTTTACAAATGATTCACTGAAAAATTCTTTCATTTGCTGGAAAAGATGAATATTGTGCATCTGAAAATAGGCACCATGGGATTGTGTTGCATACTGACCTGTTTTCCTGTATTTGCCTGTCATCTATACAATTCAATTTGTGTTGGATATCGCTGAGAATCTCATTTCAAGATGCGGGCACAGATATTAATATAATCCTACTGAAAGTTTAATCCTGGAACAAATCCTGTGTGACGTGGATTGCAACGTTTAGAGGGCTGTGCAGCTAAGGTGAGGAAGACGGGAATGATGTGGTTGATGATTGCATGGAATGCATTGCAAACTTGGGTTACGTTGCTTGATTTCATTCTACACCTTGAAATTCAGAAGCAAGTGAGGCACCAGGTGGAAACCAACAGCTGTCTCTGTGGAAGCGGGGACATGGCTTCCTAATCTAACCATTTGAACTCTGAAAACATTCTGCTGGATCTGAACTGCCCTGTATACCAAGGCCAATTTGTATACTTTATAAAGTGGAATGCCCAGAACTATGCAGAGTACTCCAGGTGGGGTCTAACCAGGACATTATATAGCTGTAGCGAAGCTTCGCCCCCATTATTTAACTGCCTCTGTTACGCATTCTACTGCTCGGGTAATCACATTGTATGTTGCAAATCAGCAAAATAAGGACGCATTTGATAAAAATAAAGAGTTTAAAAGCACAAATATGCGTCAGTGCAATCAGTAAATAATGAGAAATGAAATCCAGAACTTGGCAAGAATCCCAAGTGGATGTCTTGGAGTGGTTGGGGAAGGGAATCTTTGTCAATGATGGCACACTGTGCATTGACACTGCAGCAGCTGCTCCACCTCTTACAAACTTAGTTTCTTAAGTGAGAGTTGACAAAAAAGGGAATTGGATAATTGCATGAAAGGAGAGGCAAACAAAAGCAGAGCGAAGGAAATGGGCCCAACTGGCAAGTCTTTGAAAAAACTGGCAATGGTACGATGGCCTCAATGGCCTGGCAATGTGTTGTGCACTGCTGAGCGTCCATTGCTGGGTCAATACCTCTGCAGCCTTGCAAAATGTCACAGTGGAATTGCACTTCAATGAAACAAGCACCACAAATAGATCTTGACTGTATAGTTTAACAATACTTGCAGCTTCCTCAGATCTGCCACCGTGCTGAGTTTCTGTAGTGTAGTGGTGATCACGTTTATCTCACACGCAAAAAGTCCCCAGTACGAAACTGGGCAGAAACATTTTCGAAACAAACCCAAACTTCTGACCACGATATATGCAATCATGGACATTCCCCATTAACACAACACAATTTCTCAAAGTCCTATTTCTCTTGCACATTGTGTGCACAATGCCTTGCAATCGCTCCTCTTTCTTGTCCTGATGCTGCAGAAAGTTCCTCAAAACCTAGCACTTGCACTTCATTTGGCTCAGATTAGAATAGAAACCTGCAACACTAGCTTGCTGAGTAACAGCTGATCTCAGTCTCATTTCAGACGAGGCAAAAGCACATCAGCAATTCACTTTCGCCAGCTCCACATTCGTTGAGACAGGGGCACGCCGCAATATTTTGACCCGCACTGTCCAATTACTCGCTGCTAGCAGCAAGAGGGGTCTGCTGCCTCAATCAACAGGTTACTGGCCATCTCAGGGAGGTAAAATAGCACAACCCGGGCCAAATCTCCCCAGAAACCAAGCACAGGCTCAGCAAAACGTAGGCACATGATATCCGGGCCACTAAACCTCCGAGCAGCTCGAACAGAACACCCAAGTGACTGAAACTTTCTTTGAGTTGCAATGATGAATCTCCGGTGGAAACAAGTTTGGGGAAAATGCTCCTCCTGAACATTTCTTTTTGGGTAAAAGGGGCAAAAATCCTTTTCAATTTAACCACTGCTGCAGCAGATTCTTGGTGTCTTAAGCACCTTGACAACGCAGCTCTGAACATGCAGCCGCAATTATGACAAGGGGTAAAGGTTCATGACACGCAGAGGGGAAAAAGT
The DNA here is from genome assembly GCF_036365525.1 of Heterodontus francisci. Taxonomy (NCBI): domain Eukaryota; kingdom Metazoa; phylum Chordata; class Chondrichthyes; order Heterodontiformes; family Heterodontidae; genus Heterodontus; species Heterodontus francisci. The sequence goes on along the minus strand of NC_090392.1, from coordinate 37,857,865 downwards.
TATTTAAGTTATGACATTCGCTCACAGACCTATTAGCGTTTTGTTCAGTCAGTAACAGAGACATACCTGGGTTTATTGATGCAGATTAACATAACTATTCAGCGTCACGCAGAGCCGCGAAGAGTACTTTGCCTCCCTTAAAGACGGACACAGCTGATTCTGTAACTGAAGCGAAGGAAACAGGCAGACGTGCCAAATTATCACTTTGTATTGTTCTTCATTTGGCGAGTAACAGGAAAACTAACAAGGTGGCGTTGAAAATGAGATGCACTGCGGCTCCGCTCAATATCAACCCGCTCCTTCATATTGAACTGAGGAAGACTATACATGAATAAAAGCAAAATACTGTGGATGCTGGAAATCTGAAATAAAAGCAAGAAATTCTGGAATTACTCAGCAGGTCTGGCAGCATCTGTGGAGAGAGAAGCAGAGTTAACATTTCGGCTCAGTGACCCTTCTTCAGAACTGGCAAATATTAGAAAAGTCAAAGGTTAGAAGCAAGTAAAGCGGGGGTGGAGCAAGAGATAACAAAGGAGAAGGTGTAGATTGGGCAAGGCCACAGAATAGCTGACCAGAAGGTCATGGAGCAAAGGCAAACAATATGTTAATGGTGTGTTGAAAGACAAAGCATTAGTACAGATAGGACTGTTAACGGACTGAAAATTGAACAGCAGCAAGTACAAACATGAAAACAAAACAGTGGGTAAGTAAACTGAACAAACTAAGATGAAATAAAATAAACATACAAAAAAATGCAAAAAATGTAAAAAAGAAAAATAACAAAAAGTGAAAGTAAAATGGGGGGCCGTCACGAACTGAAATTATTGAACTCAATATTCAGGTCGGCACGCTCTCGTGTGCAATGGTTAGCACCGCAGCCTCACAGCTCCAATTCTGGGCACTGCCTGTGTGGTGTTTGCAAGTTCTCCCTGTGTCTGCGTGGGATTCCTCCGGGTGCTCCGGTTTCCTCCCACATGCCAAAGACTTGCTGGTTGATAGGTTAATTGGCCATTCCCAATTGCCCCTAGTAAAGGTAGGTGATAGGGAAATATAGGGAAGGTGGGGATGTGGTAGGAATATGGAATTCGTGTAGGATTAGTATAAATGGGTGGTCGATGGTCGGCACAGACTCGGTGGGCCGAAGGGCCTGTTTCAGTGCTGCATCACGAAACTAAACTAATCGTCAACGAGATGCTGTTTTTCGAGCTTGCGTTGTTGTTCACTTGAACACTGCAGCAAGCCCAGGATAGAGATGTGAGCATGAGAGCAGCGGGGAGTCTTGAAATGGCAAGCAACCAGAAGCTCAGGGTCCAGCTTGCGGACTGAGCGGACGTGTTCCGCAAAGCGGTCACCCAGTCTGCGTTTGGTCTCCCCAATAAACATGAATATACATTAATTGGATTTAGGCGCCAGTATGTTGCAAAACGAGAAGAAAGAAAGGCACAAATGGCATTAACTCTGACTTTACAAATGATTCACTGAAAAATTCTTTCATTTGCTGGAAAAGATGAATATTGTGCATCTGAAAATAGGCACCATGAGATTGTGTTGCATACTGACCTGTTTTCCTGTATTTGCCTGTCATCTATACAATTCAATTTGTGTTGGATATCGCTGAGAATCTCATTTCAAGATGCGGGCACAGATATTAATATAATCCTACTGAAAGTTTAATCCTGGAACAAATCCTGTGTGACGTGGATTGCAACGTTTCGAGGGCTGTGCAGCTAAGGTGAGGAAGACGGGAATGATGTGGTTGATGATTGCATGGAATGCATTGCAAACTTGGGTTACGTTGCTTGATTTCATTCTACACCTTGAAATTCAGAAGCAAGTGAGGCACCAGGTGGAAACCAACAGCTGTCTCTGTGGAAGCGGGGACATGGCTTCCTAATCTAACCATTTGAACTCTGAAAACATTCTGCTGGATCTGAACTGCCCTGTATACCAAGGCCAATTTGTCTACTTTATAAAGTGGAATGCCCAGAACTATGCAGAGCACTCCAGGTGGGGTCTAACCAGGACATTATATAGCTGTAGCGAAGCTTCGCCCCCATTATTTAACTGCCTCTGTTACGCATTCTACTGCTCGGGTAATCACATTGTATGTTGCAAATCAGCAAAATAAGGACGCATTTGATAAAAATAAAGAGTTTAAAAGCACAAATATGTGTCAGTGCAATCAGTAAATAATGAGAAATGAAATCCAGAACTTGGCAAGAATCCCAAGTGGATGTCTTGGAGTGGTTGGGGAAGGGAATCTTTGTCAATGATGGCACACTGTGCATTGACACTGCAGCAGCTGCTCCACCTCTTACAAACTTAGTTTCTTAAGTGAGAGTTGACAAAAAAGGGAATTGGATAATTGCATGAAAGGAGAGGCAAACAAAAGCAGAGCGAAGGAAATGGGCCCAACTGGCAAGTCTTTGAAAAAACTGGCAATGGTACGATGGCCTCAATGGCCTGGCAATGTGTTGTGCACTGCTGAGCGTCCATTGCTGGGTCAATACCTCTGCAGCCTTGCAAAATGTCACAGTGGAATTGCATTTCAATGAAACAAGCACCACAAATAGATCTTGACTGTATAGTTTAACAATACTTGCAGCTTCCTCAGACCTGCAACCGTGCTGGGTTTCTGTAGTCTAGTGGTGATCACGTTTGTCTAATACGCAAAAGGTCCCCAGTTCGAAACTGAGCAGAAACAATTTCGAAACAAACCCAAACTTCTGACCACGATGTATGCGATCATTGACATTCCCCATTAACACAGCACAATTTCTCAAAGTCCTATTTCTCTTGCACATTGTGTGCACAATGCCTTGCAATCGCTCCTCTTTCTTGTCCTGATGCTGCAGAAAGTTCCTCAAAACCTAGCACTTGCACTTCATTTGGCTCAGATTAGAATAGAAACCTGCAACACTAGCTTGCTGAGTAACAGCTGATCTAAGTCTCATTTCAGACGAGGCAAAAGCACATCAGCAATTCACTTTCGCCAGCTCCACATTCGTTGAGACAGGGGCACGCCGCAATATTTTGACCCGCACTGTCCAATTACTCGCTGCTAGCAGCAAGAGGGGTCTGCTGCCTCAATCAACAGGTTACTGGCCATCTCAGGGAGGTAAAATAGCACAACCCGGGCCAAATCTCCCCAGAAACCAAGCACAGGCTCAGCAAAACGTAGGCACATGATATCCGGGCCACTAAACCTCCGAGCAGCTCGAACAGAACACCCAAGTGACTGAAACTTTCTTTGAGTTGCAATGATGAATCTCCGGTGGAAACAAGTTTGGGGAAAATGCTCCTCCTGAACATTTCTTTTTGGGTAAAAGGGGCAAAAATCCTTTTCAATTTAACCACTGCTGCAGCAGATTCTTGGTGTCTTAAGCACCTTGATAACGCAGCTCTTAACATGCAGCCGCAATTATGACAAGGGGTAAAGGTTCATGACACGCAGAGGGGGAAAAGTTATTTAAGTTATGACAGTCGCTCACAGACTTATTAGCGTTTTGTTCAGTCAGTAACAGAGACATACCTGGGTTTATTGATGCAGTTTAACATAACTATTCAGCGTCACACAGAGCCGCGAGGAGTACTTTGCCTCCCTTAAAGACGGACACAGCTGATTCTGTAACTGAAGCTAAGGAAACAGGCAGACGTGCCAAATTATCACTTTGTATTGTTCTTCATTCGGCGAGTAACAGGAAAACGAACAAGGTGGCGTTGAAAATGAGATGCACTGCGGCTCCACTCAATATCAAACCGCTCCTTCATATTGAACTGAGGAAGAATATACATGAATAAAAGCAAAATACTGTGGATGCTGGAAATCTGAAATAAAAACAAGAAATTCTGGAAATACTCAGCAGGTCTGGCAGCATCTGTGGAGAGAGAAGCAGAGTTAAAATTTCGGCTCAGTGACCCTTCTTCAGAACTGGCAAATATTAGAAAAGTCAAAGGTTAGAAGCAAGTAAAGCGGGGGTGGAGCAAGAGATAACAAAGGAGAAGGTGTAGATTGGACAAGGCCACAGAATAGCTGACCAGAAGGTCATGGAGCAAAGGCAAACAATATGTTAATGGTGTGTTGAAAGACAAAGCATTAATACAGATAGGACTGTTAACGGACTGAAAATTGAACAGCAGCAAGTACAAACATGAAAACAAAACAGTGGGTAAGTAAACTGAACAAACTAAGATGAAATAAAATAAACATACAAAAAAATGTTAAAAATGTAAAAAAGAAAAATAACAAAAAGTGAAAGTAAAATGGGGGGCCCGTCATGATCTGAAATTATTGAACTCAATATTCAGTCCGGCACGCTCTCGTGTGCAATGGTTAGCACCGCAGCCTCACAGCTCCAGCGACCCGGTTTCAATTCTGGGCACTGCCTGTGTGGTGTTTGCAAGTTCTCCCTGTGTCTGCGTGGGATTCCTCCGGGTGCTCCGGTTTCCTCCCACATGCCAAAGACTTGCTGGTTGATCGGTTAATTGGCCATTCTCAATTGCCCCTAGTAAAGGTAGGTGGTAGGGAAATATAGGGAAGGTGGGGATGTGGTAGGAATATGGAATTCGTGTAGGATTAGTATAAATGGGTGGTCGATGGTCGGCACAGACTCGGTGGGCCGAAGGGCCTGTTTCAGTGCTGTATCACGAAACTAAACTAATCGGTCAACGAGATGCTGTTTTTCGAGCTTGCGTTGATGTTCACTGAAACACTGCAGCAAGCCCAGGATAGAGATTTGAGCATGAGAGCAGGGGGGAGTCTTGAAATGGCAAGCAACCAGAAGCTGGGTCCTGCTTGCGGACTGAGCGGACGTGTTCCGCAAAGCGGTCACCCAGTCTGCGTTTGGTCTCCCCAATAAACATGAATATACATTAATTGGATTTAGGCGCCAGTATGTTGCAAAACGAGAAGAAAGAAAGGCACAAATGCCATTAACACTGACTTTACAAATGATTCACTGAAAAATTCTTTCATTTGCTGGAAAAGATTAATATTGTGCATCTGAAAATGGGCACCATGGGATTGTGTTGCATTCTGACCTGTTTTCCTGTATTTGCCTGTCATCTATGCAATTCAATTTGTGTTGGATATCGCTGAGAATCTCATTTCAAGATGCGGGCACAGATATTAATATAATCCTACTGAAAGTTTAATCCTGGAACAAATCCTGTGTGACGTGGATTGCAACGTTTAGAGGGCTGTGCAGCTAAGGTGAGGAAGACGGGAATGATGTGGTTGATGATTGCGTGGAATGCATTGCAAACTAGGGTTACGTTGCTTGATTTCATTCTACACCTTGAAATTCAGAAGCAAGTGAGGCACCAGGTGGAAACCAACAGCTGTCTCTGTGGAAGCGGGGACATGGCCTCCTAATCTAACCATTTGAACTCTGAAAACATTCTGCTGGATCTGAACTGCCCTGTATACCAAGGCCAATTTGTATACTTTATAAAGTGGAATGCCCAGAACTATGCAGAGTACTCCAGGTGGGGTCTAACCAGGACATTATATAGCTGTAGCGAAGCTTCGCCCCCATTATATAACTGCCTCTGTTTCGCATTCTACTGCTAGGGTAATCACATTGTATGTAGCAACTCAGCAAAATAAGGACGCATTTGATCAAAATAAAGAGTTTAAAAACACAAATATGTGTCAGTGCAATCAGTAAATAATGAGAAATGAAATCCAGAACTTGGCGAGAATCCCAAGTGGATGTCTTGGTGTGGTTGGGGAAGGGAATCTTTGTCAATGATGGCACACTGTGCATTAACACTGCAGCAGCTGCTCCACCTCTTACAAACTTAGTTTCTTCGGGAAGCTCCCTTTCTGTCCTGAAAAGACTATTTCCCTCCCGAGGACCCGTTTAAATAATTAATTTCTCGGGGATGGTAGTTCGCCCTATGTCAATCACTTGTTCGAACCCTTCTAACCAATGAATACCCGAGGTGTCAGGAGTGGTCACCTCCCACTTGTCCATCATTTCAACTCTTAATGGAGGCCAAATGTTAGCTTTCTTTCGACCCTTTTACAGATAAGAGGGTGCACAAGGCACTAGAAGAATCCTTGGATCAGCCTAAGAACGTCTATGGCGTCTCGCGACCTCTATATAACCCCCCTGGGGAATTTCATACTTCTTTCCCCTTATCTTGCTTACACCAGCAATGACCCTGGCTTTAGAAACTGCCTCTCCGTCCCTTTTGAGAGAGAGAGAGAGGGGGAAAACAGCTTCTCTGTGAGTCTGTTTCATGCTATACCTACTGTTTCTATCGAGTTTATATCACTCTAAGTATCATTTATTAAAGGGTCCCATTTCTTACAACCTGCAGGATTTTGTTTTTTGTTGGAACATTGATTTCCTGCTGGAACTTATGAACAGTGAGTGATTTTTTTTCTTTCGGAACTATGTATTTTGCCCCAAGTTCTATTCGTACAGATGCCCTGTTTCCATAGTAACATTGATAAACTGAACTCAACTGCAAAGAGCAATCTAATTCCCTTGTCTAATGGCCCCTATCCGAGACTATAGCTGTATCCTCCGCTGATGCAATTGTGATGTATCATTCAGGGGCGTGGAGAGGGGAAATCCATACAGTTACACAGGTTTCATTCATGTCAAATAATCGCAAACATCAGTTTACCAGTGAGAATGGAGTGAAAGTGTCTGGACGTTTTGCTTACTGAAATGTGTCATATTGATTTTTACCAAACAGCTTTAAAGAGGTCAGAAATTCGACCCTCCTCTAAAAGTAGTTCCTGTGTGAAAAATAAAGGTCTTTTATTCGATGGTCTCTTATGACCCTTGTCACATCTCAGTCTGAAATGAATCACACTTGAAGTCACAGATCTAACTTTAACAAAGATTTAACAAGTGTTTTACTAAAAAGAAAAACTTCTGTAGAGGTCTTGCTTAATGTTGCTCACTACACAAGCTTATGCTTATCTGACCTTAAAACAGCCCCCAAATGTGGTGTTTTCCCCAAAACACTGAGTTCCTGTAAGCTTCACTTCTAAGTACTACATATTCTCTGATACTCAAGCGCACACATACAATCATGAAAATCCTGACCCTATCCAGTCACGCACACTGGAATGGAAGCCTTAGTGAGCTTAGTGCAGAACTGCCTGTTTCCAATGTGGCTATTTGTGACCCGGTCCCCCTCCTGTTTTGGACAATGACCCCATCGTTGGGAGGAGAAGTCTCAGTGAGCACAGCACTGAAACCTTGGATTCAGCCAGTCAAACCATTGTGGCGTTTTTGTGGCTAGTTTCTGTTTCTTGTTTACTGTGCTTCGAGCTCACTGTAGTCCTTTTGTAAGTAGTCTTGCTTCTCGTTGAGGCCCAGCATTCGTTTTAAACCTTGTTCACTGTAGGTGACTATTCTCTCTTTGAGGTTCACGTGTCTTCACAGGATTCAGTTCCCTGAGAGGTGAGCAGGCAGACAGGAGATTCTGTTCCAACCGGGAGCACACGCCTTTCTGATTTCCAAATCCCTGTTGGAAATTCAAATCTCTGCAACAGCCAGTTAGTTGCGTGACTAAAACTGGTCAGACCATTTCTTCTATGTATTGGGGAAGCAACAACTGGGTCCCCACTGTTCCAACACCGTTGGTTACTATGCGAATGTCTTTCCAGTCAGGGGCTTGCAATTTTAAGTTTTACTGTTAATGTGTGCCTCAGTCCTAGCTTATTAAAAATGGTTGGTTCTGGGTGCCAGGGCTTTAACTTCCCCTTTTTTTCTCAGGAGAGCAGTAGTGGGCGGGTCCATCCCGAACTCTCAGTCATGCAAAGACTTCTGACTTCAGGGGATGGTGGTTCCCTTTTCCTCTGACTGTGGTGGAGGAGTCTTGTTACTCCCCACTTTGTTCTCTAGGACAGTCCTACCTGCAGGTATTTGGGAAGACTTGGCTGCACTCTCCTGTCGCATTTTGACTAGGTGCGGCAACACCCTCATGGTTTCTGTGTCCCCAAGAGGTCTCACTTTGTCTCTGCAGGTTCCTGTAAATGCTGTTCACAACTTTGGTGGGATGCTTCTAGAGTCTGCATTTACATAGGAGGATGTGGGGTCTAACTTTTCACATTTTTCGGGGTTGGTTGACTGGACAGAAGGGGTTTTCATCTGGGATTCTTCCCGGACTTCCTTTAACCTGCCCTCTGGGTCACTTTTTCCCTTTCTCTTTCTAAACTTTTGCCAGCCATGTGCTTGCCTGTCCCCTTTTGAGGGGGTTCCTTACAGTTCACCAGCTGTCTGCTGGAGGGTTCTCCTAACACCAGTAAGGATTTAGGGGTGCAGGTTTCACTGTAGGTTGGGGTTTCCCCTCAACCTGGCACATGTGGCAACTCCTGCAGTACTCCACTGCATCTTTGTGGAGTTTTGGCCAGTCAAACCATTGTCTTATGTGGGCTTTCATCTTTTGTATACCAGCATGTACAGCCGCTGTAGTCTTTGTGGGCCCTTCTTAATATTTCTCTCCGGTACCTCTGTGGCACCACTAACTGGTGAACTACTGTCCATTCCTTGCTCTCAGGTCTGTGAGGAGAACTCCATTTCCTCATCAGTATCTCATTCTTTAAATAGTAGCAATCAGGGACACCCTCTGCTTCACTTTCAGACTGGGTAGCCTGTGCTAATTCTTGCAATACTGGGTCGGCTCATTGAGCCTCACCAAAGGAAAATCCATTTAATTAATTTCCTGGGTCTCCTATCTTTCCAAAGAAAGTCTCAGGACAGGCACACCTCATGGTCATTTGCCTACAGTGCCAATGCAATCTCCTCTGGAGGAGCTGGTTTGATCATGGCCTGATCCACTACACATTCAAGGACTCTGCATGGGACCGTCTCCTACCACTGCCTTGTCTCTCTGACCTCCTGTGGTCTTTCTTTCACTACTGGGGCGGGGTGAGGAGGTGGTGGCTACCACCTTTACCCCTGCCAGATCATTACCTAGGAGCAGGTCAACCCCATCCACAGGCAAACTAGGGACAATCCCTACAGTCACTGGACCCAAAATCAGGTCACACTCCAGGTGCATCTGGTGTACAGGTACAGTTGTACATTTCCCTCCAATACCAATCACCACCATTTTGGTATTCACTGCACTTTTGGGAGGAAAGGTCAGGCCTTTTCCCAGTAGAAGGGATCTGGTGGCACTGTGTCCCTAAGAATCACTATGGGTTTGCTTGCTCCACTCGAGGGATTTGGGGTTACTTTCCCTTCAAATACAAAACTCTGATATAACCTTCAGGACTCCTATTAACTTTTCCTGCACTGGCCATAGTAAGCTTCCTGGGTTGCAGTCTTACTGTAGTTAAAGTCACAGCTTGTTCTGTGTTTTCCATCAGGGTCACACCTTCACTGAGCGGGTGTGCCCTGATTAACCCTACCAGTTTCCCCTTTAGTTTCCAGCAGTCAGCTTTTAAATGCCCTGCCTTATTACAATGGAAACACAAAGGTCTCCAGGTCTCACCCTTGCTCACAGCACATTCTTTTTTGGCTGGAGGAGGGCCTCCTGTGTCTCCTGCTTTCCTTTCTCTACCAGGACTGCCTGGGCTTCTATCACCTTCCTACCCCTAGTCCTTTTCGGATTTGTGGGGGTGATTAGGAAAGGTCCTCCCCTGGGAAACTGACTTATAAATTAAAGCAAACTCATCAGCCAAAACGTCTGCTTGCCAGGCTCCCTGAACCCGCTGCTTTATTACATGAGTTTTTATTGGGAATGGGAGACAGTTTTTAAATTCCTAGCTGAACTCTATTTTAAGAGCCCTCAGCCACTGGTCAAAAGCCAGCTGCTTACTTCTTTCAAACTCCAGATAAGTTTGATTGGCTTGCTTTTTGAGGGTTCTAAACTTTTGGCGATAAGCTTCTGTTACTAATTCATATGCCCTGAGAATAGCAGTTTTTCCTCAGTTCATAATTTAATTAACTCGCATCTGGCAACAAGGAATAGACCTCATGTGCTTTTCTGGTAAGTTTGCTTTGCAGTATAAGAGATCAGGTCTCAGCTGGCAATTTTAGCTACCTTGCCCGTTTCTCGAAAGACACAAAAAATTCTTGCACATCTTTCTCATTGAATTTTGGAATTAATTGAGTGATTTTTAGCAATCTTGTACCCAGCCCTGAATTGTGCTCCTCCATAATGGCTATGCTTTCACTCGGGTTACTCTGTCATCCCTCGTTAACTCAAGCCACGTTAGCTCTCTCTCTCTTCAGATTCTTTCTGGAATATTCTTTCTCTCTATCTCTCTTGCCTTTCATTCTCTTCACATTCCTTTTGGAAGGCTCTCTCTCTCTCTTTTTCCTGTCTCTCCCTTTCTCTTTCCTTATCTTCTAATCAAGTTTCTTTTGTTCCAATTGTAACTTTACAAGTAGTACCCTGTCTGCTTCTAAAACTGCTTCTGCATCTTCAGATTCAAGGGAAAAATGGTCGGCCACTAGCCTTTCAGACTTCCTAGCCTTGCCACGTACAGTGATCCCACACTGCTCAGCCATTTTTCTCAGCTCCTCTATAGACAGTGATTTTGACTTATCCCAAGTTACTTCACCCTGGCTTGGAGAGCTACTCACTTCAGTTGCAGACATGTTAGTATTAAATCTCACACAACCACAGGAAAACCTGTATTGATATTTTGCTCTTTTTGTTTGGGAACAATTTGGCTTCCCACTTCCAATTTCACTCGTTCCTCTGTGGGTAAAATTCCAGACGTTATCACCCAAGTTTCTGTTACGACCAGGTGAGAAATGTATCTTGATGTCTTTTGTTGTCATTACCTGGTCTTATTATAACAGAGTTTTATTTTTAAACACACTGTGTTTTGAGCTCCCCCTTTTTGTGAATCATTGTTCATAGCTTTCCAATTATAATGCAAAGAAACAGGCTTTCTCAGGTTTAAAGAAGAAAGATAAAACACTCACTGAGTTGGTAAGTACAACTACCGTTTAAAAAAAAAACTCTGTTGCGGTCAAATAAGAGGAAGGACAAGAGGGGCAACTGTGACCACCCTCCTCACCTGGCTGTAGCAATATAAATAGTAAAATGGTGGTAAAAGGAGTGGGATTTGCGCATGAAGGCAGAGAGCATATCTGAGTTATTAAAGATGAGAGTGACTGCCTTTGACATCAAGGCATCAAGGAGCCCCAGCAAAACTGGAGTCTGTGGGAATCAGGGAAAAACTTTCCACTGGTTGGAGTCAAACCGAGCACAAAGAAAGATGATTGTGGTTGTTGGATGTCAATCATCTCAGTCCCAGTACCTCACTGCAGGAGTTCCTCAGGATAGTGTCCTAGGTCCAGTCATCTGCAGCTGCTTCATCAATGACCTGCCCTCCATCATAAGGTCAGAAGTAGGACTGTTCACAGCTGATTGCTCAAAGTTCAGCACCATTCATGATTCCTCAGATACTCAAGCAGCCCATGCCCAGATGCACCAAAGCCTGGACAACATCTAGGCTTGGGCTGATAAGTGGCAAGTAACATGCGTGCCACTCATGCCAGGCAATGACCATCTCAAACAAGAGAGAATCTGATTATCTCCCCTTGATATTCGATGGCATTACCATCGCTGAATCCGGCATGAACAACATCCTGGGGGTTACCATTGTCCAGATACTGAACTGGACCAGCCACATAAATGCTATGACTATCAGAGTAGGTCAGAGGCTAGGGCTTCTGCAGTGAGTAACTCACCTCCTCTCTCCCCAATGCCTGACCACTATCTACAAGCCACAGGTCAGGATTGTGATTTGCCTGCATGGGTGCAGCTCCAACACTCAAGAAGTTCAACACCATCCAGGACAAAGCAGCCCACCTTTTTGGCACCCCATTCACCACCTTCAACATTCACTCCTTCCACCACCAATGCACAGTGTCAGCAATGTGTACCATCTACACAATGCACTGTAGCACCTCACCAAGGCTCCTACGACAGCACCTTCCACACCCATGACATTTACCACCTAGAAAGACAAGGGCAGCAGATGCATGGGAACACCACCACCTGCAAGTTCCCCTCCAAGCCATACACCATCCTGACTTTATGGGTCAAATTCCAGGAACTCCCTTCCGAACAGGACTGTTGGTATATCTACACTCCAAGGACTGCAGCAGTTCAAGGCGGCAGCTCACCACTACCTTCTCAAGGGAAATTAGGAGTGGGAAATAAATGCTGGCCTAGTCAGTGATGCCCACATCCATGAACGCATAAATAATAAAAAATATATATTTTGCATTTGTCTTTACTAAGGAAGAAGGTACAACCCAGTCCATGGTGAAAGAGGAGGTAATTCAGACACTAGAAAGATTTAAGATTAATAAGGAGGAGGTATTGCATAGGTTGTCTGTACTCAAAGTGGATAAGGCACCAGGACTGGATCAGATGCATCCAAAGATACCGAGGGAAGTCAGAGTGGAAACTGCGGAGGCACTGGCCATAATTTCTCAGTCTTCCTTAGACTCAGAGGTGGTGGCAGAGGATTGGAAAATTGTAAACGTTACACCCTTGTTCAAAGAAGGGTGTAATGATAAACCCAGCAACCACAGGTCAGTCAAGTTTAACTTCAGTGATGGGGAAAATTCTAGAAATAATAATTCAGGACAAAATTAATATCACATGGACAAATGTTGGTTAATAAAAGAAAGCCAGTATGGATTTCTTCAGGGAAAATCATGTTTAACTTGCTGGAGTTTTTTGAGGAGGTAACAGACAGGGTTGCTGAGGGCACTGCAGTTGATGTGGTGGACATGGACTTTCAAAAGGCATTTGATACAGTGCTACATAACAAACTTGTGAGCAAGGTTATAGCTCATGGAATAACAGGACAAGTAGCAACATGGATATGGAATTGTCTGAGTGACAGAAAACAAAAGGTCATGGTCAATGGATGTTTTTCAGGCTGGAGGAAGGTTTGTAGTGGAGTTCTCCAGGGGTCAGTGTTTGAACTGTTGCTTTTCCTGATACATATTAATGACCTGGACCTTGGTGTACAGGGCATAATTTCAAAGTTTGTGGATGATACGAAACTTGGAAACATTGTGAACTATGTGGAGGATAGTATAAAACTTCAAAAGGAAATAGACAAGCTGGCGGAATGGGCGGACAGGTGGCAATGAAATTCAATGTGGAGAAATGTGAAATGATAGATTTTGGTAAGAAGAACATGGAGAGACAATATAGAATAAAGGGTACAATTCTAAAGGGTGGGGGAGCAGAGGGCCCTGGATGTATATTTGCATGAGTCATTGAAGGTGGCAGGACAAGTTGAGAGTGCGTTTAATAAAGCATACAGCGTCCTGGGCTTTATTAATAGGGGAATAGAGTGCAAAAGCAAGGAGATTATGTTGCACTTGTATAAGACACTAGTTTGGCCTCAGCTGGAGTATTGCATCCATTTCTGGGCACTGCGTTTTAGGAAGGATGTGATGGGTGCAGAAAAGATTCATGAAACTGGTTCCAGGGATGCGTAACTTCAGTTATGAAGACAGATTGGAGAACTTGGGACTGTTTTCCTTGGAGGAGAAGGCTGAGAGGAGATTTGATCGAGGTATTCAAAATCGTGAGGGGTCTGGACAGAGTAGATAGGGAGAAACAGTTTCCACTCATGAAAAGTTCAAGAACGAGAGGGCACAGATTTAAAGTAATTGGTAAAAGAAGCAAAAGCAACATGAGGAAAAACTTCTTTACACAGTGAGTGGTTAAGTCCTGGAAGCACTGCCTGAGTGTGTGGTGGAGGCAGGTTCAATTGAAGCATTCAAAAGGAATTAGACTATGAAAAGGAAGAATGTGCAGGGTTATGGGGAGAAGGCAGGGGAGTGGCACTAGGTGAAATGCTAATTAGGAGAGCCGCTGCAGACACGATGGGCCGAATGGCCTCCTCCTGCATTGCAACTCAGAATTCCCACTTGGCAAGCTGCTGGAGGGTGAACAGCGACTGGGATTGAACCCCATCATTACACAGCAGCTTCAGTATAGCATCACAAGCTCAGAATTATATTTGGTAAGGTACTGGAGGCTAAACAGTGACTGGGATTGAATCCCACCATCACACAGCATCTTCAGGAGAGAAATAGCAAAACCCAAGCCTGTGCATTGCATTCCTATTGATGGAGATAGGTCATATTCTACCGTGTGGAATATTTTGGGTAAGATCATCTGCCATTGTTGTCAGATGGTACAGCAGCTAACGGAAGCCGTACAGCCCATTGTGCCAAAGTCATCCTACTCCCCTACTCTTTACTCATAGCCTTGGAAATGTCTTCCCTTCAACTGTTTATTCAACTCTCTCTTGAATGTTACTATTGAACCTGCTTCCTCCACCCTTTCAAGAAAGGCATTCCAGATCACAACAACTCACTGCATAACAAAATGTTCAGGTTCTTTTGGCAATCACCTTAAATCTGTGTCCACTAGTTACTGATCCTTCTGCCACTGGAAAATCTTTCTCCTTATTGTCATGGTCGTGTAGTTTGTTTGTTTTTTTCAGAATATGCGATTTGCCTTTAAGGCCTGCAAGGGATCAGTATTGCTTTAAGAGCCGACAAGCCTCAGGAGTTATAGAAAGGTGCATTTTCATTGCCTTAGAAACAGCCATTTGGAAACTGTGATGCAAAGGATGCATTCTTGATACCATGGAAACAGCCACTGGGAGTGAACCTGATGCGATACATTTGTTTCAATTCAGTTTGAACTGGCTTTTAGTGAGACAGTTTGTCCAAACAGAACACACAGATAGAAGACGCAGCTGTGGTGTTCAGACACCTGAAAAAGAGCTCTCAACTATTTAAACTGAAGGAATAGGATTTTAGTCTGTTTTATTATCTCTCAAATTTCTAAGAAAAATTCAAGCCCAAAACAGAGAACTCTGGTAATTTAAACCGAAGGAAGGGAAGTTAAACTGTGACCATCTTTTATCCCTCAAAAACTCTAAAGTCAGATTGATTCTGTTAAAAGTGTTTGCAAGTCATTAATTGTTTAAATTCACTGGAGAAGGAAAGCAACATCCTGTGAGGACTTCGAGCAACATCCGGTAAGGACTTCGAGCAACACTGGACTGTAAATTTTCAAGGACTCTTAACATTTCTATTTTAAATGTGGTTTATATCTTCATAGTGTTTAAGAATTTAGTTCTGCTAATTAAAGAGTTAATTTATTGATTTAAAGACACCTGGTTTGGTTAGCCTCATTCGAGGGTTAACAGATGGTACAATTTGGTTGGGCGTTTCTTTAATTTGGAAAGTTTTAAATGATATGTTAGCCGATCTGTGGAACGATGAGATTGAATTAACAGTGCGTTTGTCCCACCACGATCAGAATCGTATATTTTGATTGGGGGGCTCTGACAGGAGTGGTCAGTCGTAACATTTTTTAGTCTAAAACTGTTCATGATTTTTAACACTTAGAGTTGGTCATTTATGGCGCAAAAGGAGACCATTCGGCCCATAGAGTCCATTCCGGCTCTCCACGGAGCTGTGCAGTCAGTTCCAGTCCCCGGCTTCATCCCCGTAGCCCTGCAAGTCTATTTCTGTCAGGTGGCCATCCAACCTCCTCTTGAAGTCATTGATAGTCTCCACCTCCACCACCCTTGTGGGAAGTGAGTTCCAAGTCATTACCACCCGCTGCATAAAAAAGTTCCCTCTGCATTTTTCCCCAAAACTTTCAATCTGTGCCCCCTAATCATTGTACGGTTTGTTAATGGGAACAGTGTTTCCTTGTTTAATTTAGCTAAGCCTGTCATAATCCTGTACACTTCTATTAAACCTCCCCTCAATTTCCTTTGTTCTAAGGTGGAATTTGAAATCAATAAATCTAGAATTAAAAGCTAGTCTAATGGTGACCATAAAACCATTGTCAATTGTTGTGCAAACCCATTTGGTTCACTAATGTCCTTTAGGGAAAGAAATCTGCCTGGCCTACATGTGACTCCAAAGCCACAGCAATGTGGTTGACTCTTAATGCCCTCTGAAGTGGCCTAGCAAGTCACTCAGTTCAAGGGAAATTAGGGATGGGCAATAAATGTTGGCCTAGCCAGCGATGCCCACATCCCATGAACAAATTAAAAAAAAGAAACCAGTTTTTCCAACCTAACCTTGTAACTAAAATCCTCCATCCCTGGAACCATTCTAGTAAATCCCCTCTGCACCCTCTCAAGGACCCTCACATCCTTCCTAAAGTGTGGTGACCAGAACCGGATGCAGTACTCTAGTTAGGGCTTAGCCAGAACTTTATAAAGGTTTAGCATAATTTCCCTGCTTTTGTACTCAATACCTCTAATTATGAAGCCCAAGATCCCATATGCTTTACCAACCATGCTCTCACTATGTCCTGTCACCCTCAAAGATCTATGCACATGCACCCCCAGGTTCTTCGGTTCCTGCACACTCTATAGAACTGTGACATTAAGTATATGTTGCCTCTCCCTATTCCTTCGGGCAAAATGCATCACCTCACACTTGTCAGTATTAAATGCCATCTCTCTGCCCATTCTACTAGCCTATCTATGTCTTGTTGCAGGCTGTTCATATATCATCCTTACTGTTTGCTGCACCCCGTAGTTTGGCGTCATCAGCAAATTTTTTAATTCTACTCTGTATTCCAAGATCCAAGTCTTTTACATGCAGCAAAAACATCAATGGCCCTAGCACCGACTGTTGGGGAACACCACTGTCTACCACCTTACTGCGACCCCCTGTTTTCTGTCCTTAAGCCATTTTTTTATTGAATTGGACACTGACCCTCCTATTCCATGAGCCTCAGTTTTGTTAACCAGCCTTTTATGTGGTACCTCATCTAATGCTTTTTTTTTAAAAATCCATATAAACAACATCCACCGCATTCCTTTCATCAAACTTCACTGTTATTCATCAAAAAATTCAATTAGATTAGTCAAGCATGATCTGTCATTTACAAGTCCATGCTGGCTATCCTTAATTTACTCAACCTTTCTAAGCGTTCATTGATATTTTCCATGATTATTGTTTCTAAAACCTTACCCACCACTGATGTTAAACTAAAATAAACCAAAATACTGCAGATGCTGGAATTCTGAAATACAAACAGAAAGTGCTGGAAATACTCTGCATGACTGGCAGCATCTGTGGAGAGAGAAGCAGAGTTAACGTTTCAGGTCTGTGACCTTTCATCAGAACTGGCAAAGGTTAGAAATTTATTTTATTTTTTTATTTTTATTTATTTAGAATTACAGCACTGAAACAGCCCCTTCAACCTACCGAGTCTGTGTCGACCATGAACCACCCATTTATACTAATCCTACATTAATCCCATATTCCTACCACATCCCCACCTTCCCTCAATTCCCCTACCACCTACCTAAACTAGGAGCAATTTACTTGTTACGGGTTTTAAGCAAGTGAAGTGGGTGTGGGGGTGGAAGAGAACAAAAATGAAGGTGTGTGATTGGGCAGAGGGCAGGAGAGATTAACTGACGAGGAGGTCATGGGGAAGAGGCAAAGGCAGTGTGCTAATGGTGTGGTGAAAGACAAAGCATTAGTGCAGAGTGTTAATGACAGAATAATGAACAGCTCTGTCCAAAAGCTGATGTTAAACTAACTTGCCTGCAGTTGTTAGGTCTATTCTTACACCCTTTCTTGAATAAGGAGTCACATTTGCAGCTCTCCAATCCTCTGGCACCTCCCCCATATCCAGGAAAGGTTGGAAGATTATGGTAAACCCTTCCACTATCTCCACCACAACTTCCGTTAGCAACCTGGAGGCAAGCCATCCAGACCAGGTTACTTATCTACCCTCAGATAGGCAGCCTTTCCATTATCTCCTCCCTCTCAATTTGTACCCTGTCCGTTGCCTCTCACTGCTTCTACCAATATTTTTTCAGATTACTCTTCCTTAGTAAACACTGATACAAAGTATTCATTAAGTATTTTAGCCTTGTCCTGTGCCTCTAAGCATATATTACCCTATTTGTCCCTAATAGGCCTAACTCCACCTTTTACTACCCACTTACGATTTACTTGCCAGATGATGATTTTTAGGTTGACCTTGAAGTAGCAGCTACTCTATCTGAAGTGGAGAATCCTAATCAGTGTATTTGAAAGTGAGACCAAATATGATAGGTTCAGACACTAAGTGAGAGATAGACAGACAGACAGAGAGATAAAGTGAAAGCCATTCAGCCAGTCAGACCTGCTCCACCATTGGGGTTATCACCAGAAACAAACTCCAACTATCCGAATTAACATGGTTCAGTCCTGAATGGGATTAACAGCAGAATCCAACCCCATCACTGATTTGTGAACTCGCTGATGTCTCAGCAGGTTGGATGAACTAATGAATCTCTTCCCACACACGGAACAGTTGAACGGCCTCTCCCCAGTGTGAATGCGCTGGTGTTCAATGACAGTGCATGAACGAGTGAATCCCTTCCCACACACATAACAGGTGAAAGGCCTCTCCCCAGCGTGAATGCGTTGATGTGTCAGCAGGAGTGATGACCGAGTGAATCCCTTCTCACACACGGCGCAGGTGAATGGCTTGTTCACAATGTGAGCTCGCTGGTGTATCTGAAGGTTGGACAATCGATTAAATCCCTTCCCACATATAGAGCAGGTGAACAGCCTCTCCCGAGTGTGAACGCGCTGGTGTCTCACAAGGTGGGATGACTTAGTGAATCCCTTCGCGCACACAGAGCAGGTGAATGGCCTCTCGCCAGTGTGAACTCGCTGGTGTGTCAGCAGGTGGGATGACCGAGTGAATCCCTTCCCACACACACAGCAGGTGAATGGCCTCTCCCCAGTGTGAACTCGCTGGTGTGTCTGCAGGGTGGATAATTGATTAAATCCCTTTCCACAAATGGAGCAGGTGAATGGCCTCTCCCCAGTGTGAACTCGCTGGTGTGTCTGCAGGGCGGATAATTGATTAAATCCCTTTCCACAAATGGAGCAGGTGAATGGCTTCTCCCCAGTGTGGATCTGCTGGTGTCTCAAAAGGTTGGATGACTTAGTGAATCCCTTCCCACACACGGAGCAGGTGAATGGCCTCTCCACAGTGTGAATGTGCTCATGAGTTTGCAGCTGGGACAGGGAAATAAATTCCTTCCCACAGTCCTCACATTTCCACTGTTTCTCCCTGATGCTGGTATCCTTGTGCTTCTCCATGTTGGATGATCAATTGAAGCGTCGTCCAGACACAAAGCACATGCAGTTTCATCCCGATGTGAATGGTGCAATACTTTTTTCAGGCTGTGTAACAGGATAGAGCTTTTACCACAGTCAGTGCACTGGAACACTCACTCGGGTGTGTGTGTCTCAGTGCTTTTCCAGTCACACTGATGTTTGAAATCGTTTTCCACACACAGAACTGACAAACATTTCTCCTTCCACATTCAAAGGCCAATCAGGTCCTAATGAATCGACCAACTCTGTCAGATCTTGATGTGATGTTTGGTTTGAGCTTCCCCCATCTGCAAAGTCTTCCCTTCTAATAAATATCCTGTAAAAGGAGTTTACAAAAGTCATCACCGTAAGTACAGGACAGAAATTCAGAACAGACAATTCTAGTTTCTATGGTACAATTTTTCTTCTCTTGTTCCCCAAAGCTGTAAATCTCCGTCCCACACATTCTCGCTTCTCCCTGTGCTGAAACCTAAACCCATCTGCACCATTACTTTCCTCCACTGCTAGCTTTCTCCCTCCCTCAACTCTGGCTGGGTTCAGTTCTCCAGCCCGTGTGCAGAGTGAGAATAAAATCAATGAGTCAATGATTTTCTGTCTGGTCACTGGGAGCCTGAAGCCCCACCCACACTGTGCCATCATCAAGATGGCCGCTCAACCATGGCAGCAGCCATTAACCTAGGCCTGTTCCCAGGAAAATAGCCCCAGAGCAAATGCGGGACTGGGAGCTTCTTATGCGGAGCTTGAGGTCTACACCAGGTGTTTTTGAAGCCTCCTCGCCCACCCGCCTGCTCCATTCCTCCCCTGCACCCCACAGACTCTCACCCAGCACTCACATGGCTCTAATCAAAGTGACACTACGCATGCTCCAGATACAGTCCAGCATGAATGGGAAATAATTTTCTGTGATCCGCTTGAAATGACTGTATTAATGGGTTTTCAGCTCAGATGGGCAAATGAATCCATTCCCACAGCGCATACGAACGTAAGAACAAGGAGCAGGAGTAGGTAATTCAGCCCTCGAGCCTGCTCCGCCATTCAATAGGATCATGGCTGATCACATCTCAGCCTCAACTCCACTTTCCTGCCCGTTCTCCATAACCCTTCAACCCATTACTAATTAAAAATCTGTCTCTCTCCTCAAATTTACCCAATGTCCCGGCACCCAATGCACTCTGGGATAGTGAATTCCACAGACTCACGACCCTTTGAGAGAAGTAATTTCTCTTCATCTCTGTTTTAAATCTGCTACCCCTTATCCTAAAACTATGACCTCTCATTCTAGATTGCCCCACAAGAGGAAACATCCTCTCTATATCTACTTTGTCAATCCCCTTAATCATCTTATATACCTCAATTAGATCTCTTCTCATTCTTCTAAACTCGACAGAGTAAAGGCCTAAACTGCTCAATCTCTCTTCATAAGATAAACCCCTCATCTCTGGAATCAATCTAGTGAACCTCCTCTGAACTGCCTCCAATGCAACTACATCCCTCCTCAAGTAAGGGGACCAAAACTGTACGCAATACTCTAGTTTGTGGTCTCACTAATGCCTTGTACAGTTGCAGCAACACTTCCCTACTTTTATACTCTATTCCTTTAGCAATAAATGCCAAAATTCAATTTGCCTTCCTTATTACCTGCTGCACCTGCATACTAGTTTACTGCGATTCATGCACAATGACGCCCAGATCCCTTTCTATTCTTCCGACCAAAATAGATAATCTCACACTTATCCACGTTAAACTCCATCTGCCAAATTTTGGCCCATTCACCTAACCTATCCATATCCATTTGTAAATTTCTTATTTCTTTATTGCAACTTACCATCCCACCTATTTTAGTGTCATCGGCAAATCTGGCTCTTGTACCTTCTATCCCTACAGCCAAGTCATTAATATAGATTGTAAATAGTTGGGACCCGAGGACCGAACCCTGTGGCACCCCATTAGTTACATCTTGCCAACCAGAAAAAGACCCATTTATCCCAACTCTGTTTTCTCTTGGTTAGCCAATCCTCGATCCAAGCCAATAAATTGCCCCTAACCCCATTTACACTATTCATTCAGGTGCACGCAGGAGTCACATAGGTCAGACAAGTTGAACGTGCGTTGACCTACAGAATATGTGCACTATTTCTCACCCTGTGATTGGTTCTTTTTCATTCTATATAGGAACATAGGAAATAGTAGCAGGAGTAGGCCGTGCAGCCCCTCGAGCCTGCTCCGCCATTCAACTAGATCATGGCTGATCTTCTTCCTCAAAGCCATTTTCCTGCACTATCCCCATATCCCCTTGATATCTAGAAATCTATCGATCTCTGTCTTGAACATGCTCAATGACTGAGCCTCCGCAGCCCTCTGGGGTAGAGAATTCCAAAGATTCACAACCCTCTGTTGTGAAGAAATTTCCCGTCATCTCAGTCCTAACTGATTGGCCTCTTATCCTGGGACTGCGCCCCCGTGTTTTAGATTCCCCAGCCAGTAGAAACAACCTCTAAGTGTCTACCCTGCCAAGCCCCTTCGGAATCTTGTACGTTTCAATGCGATCATCTCTCATTCTTCTAAATTCCAGAGATTAAAGGCCCAATTTGCTCAGCCTACCATAGGATAACCCTCTCATCCCAGGAACCAATTTAGTGAACCTTCGCTGTACTGCCTACAAAGCAAGGATATCCTTCCTTGGATATGGAGACTAACATTGCACACAGTATTCCAGGCGTGGTCTCAGCAAAACCCTGTACTATTGTAGCAAGACTTCCTTATTCTTGTACTCCAATCCTCTTGTTCCAAAGGCCAACATGCTATTAGTCTTCCGAATTGCTTGTTGTATCTGCATGCTAACTTTCTGTGTTCCTTACATGAGTGTTTCGAAGTCCCTCTGGACATCAACATTTACAAGTTTCAAGCCCTTTAAAAAATATTCTGCTTTTCTATTCTTACTACCAAAGTGAATAACCCACACTTCCTCACATTATACTCCATCTGTCATCTTGTTGCCCACTCACTTAACCTGTCTATATCTCTTTGCAGCCTCTCTGTGTCCTCCTCACAGCTCACATTCACACCTAGCTTTGCATCATCAGCAAACTTAGATGCATTACTCTTGCTCTCTTCATCAAAGTCATTAAAATAGATCGTAAATATCTGAGGCCCTTTCTGGTGCAGTTATTCTATTTTCCCCTCATTAGATGAATGTAATTAATTTGAAAAGGTTTAAAAATGACAAGCAATCTTGTTAAATATTAAGCCCTGGAGCAGGAATCACACCCTAGCCACATTGGAGAGAGCATCAAATTCAAAACAGTAGACTACCAGTAACACAGTGCAAGCTTAACAGCTCATCTATAATTGCTTACATTTCTTACCTTTGCTCTTTTTAGTCAGTTCTCAGACAGTTGTGGGGCTGGAGGAGATTACAGAGATAGAGAGGGCGAAGCCATGGAGGAACTTGAAAACAAGGATGACAACTTTAAAACTGAGGCATTAATTAACTGGGAGCTAATTTTGGCCAGTAAGCACAGGCATGATGGTGAACAGATCTTAGCATCAGGAAGGACAGGAACGGGTCAGCAGAGTTTTGGGTGAGCACAAGCTTAGGGAGTGTAAATTGGGGGAGGCTCGGCAGGATTGCAGTGGAATAGTCAAGGTTAGAGCAGCAGATGCACTGAGGCAGGAGCAGAGTCGGGCGA
Organism: Heterodontus francisci; assembly: GCF_036365525.1. NCBI lineage: Eukaryota > Metazoa > Chordata > Chondrichthyes > Heterodontiformes > Heterodontidae > Heterodontus > Heterodontus francisci. The sequence goes on along the minus strand of NC_090392.1, from coordinate 37,835,040 downwards.
TGTTACACAGGTGGAAACAGGTGGTCTCAGTGATGGTGCGGGTATGTAGTTGGAAGCGCATCTCAGGGTCAAACATATTACTCAGGTTGCAAACAGTCTGTTTCAGCCTCAGGTAGTTGCCAGGGAGAGAGAGATGGTGTTGGCAGCGAGGGAGCAGAATTTGTAGCAGGGACTGAAGAAAACCCAAGAAATAGGAGCCGGACTAGGAGGTTGCCCCTACAGCTCCTTGACCCTGCTCCGCCTTTCAATAAGACCATGGCTGATCTTATCTTGGCATCAGATCCACTTTTCTGCCTGCCCCTACAAATCCTGACTCCCCTATAGTTCAAACATCTGTCTATCTCAGCCTTGAATATATTCAATGACTCAGTCTCCACAGATCTCTGGGGTAGAGAATTCCAAAGATTAATGACCCTCAGAGAAGAAATTCCTCCTCATCGTTGTCTTAAAGGGGACATTCCTTATTCTGAAAGTCTGCTCTCCTAGTTCTAGATTTCCCCATGAGGAGAAACATCCTGTCAGCATCCACCCTATCAAGCCCCCTCGGAATCTTATATGTTTCAATAAGATCACCTCTCATTCATCTAAACTCCAATGAATACAGGCCCTACCTGCTCAACCTTTCCTCATAAAACAAACCCCTGCATCCCAGGAATCAGCCTAGTGAACCTTCTCCGACCTGCCTCCATTGCAAGCATATCCCTCCTTAAATAAGGAGACCAAAACTGTAGATGGGGTCTCACCAACATCCTGTACAGTTGCAGCAAGAAGTCCCTACTTCTATACTCCATCTCCCTGAAATGAAGGTCAACTTGCCATTTGCCTTCCTAATTTGATTTTGATTTGATTTAGAGACACAGCACTGAAACAGGCCCTTCGGCCCACCGAGTCTGTGCCGACCATTAACCACCCATTTATACTAATCCTACACTAATCCCATATTCCTACCACATCCTCACCTGTCCCTATATTCCCCTACCACCTACACTAGGGGCAATTTATAGTGGCCGATTTACCTATCAACCTGCAAGTCTTTTGGCTGTGGGAGGAAACCGGAGCACCCGGAGGAAACCCACGCAGACACAGGGAGAACTTGCAAACTCCACACAGGCAGTACCCAGAATCGAACCCGGGTCGCTGGAGCTGTGAGGCTGCGGTGCTAACCACTGCACCACTATGCCGCCTCCTAATTACTTGCTATCTTCTTGTGATTCATGAACGAGTGCATCCAATGCCTCTGTACTGCAGAATTCTGCAGTTTCTCCCCATTTAAATAATATTTTGCTCGTCTATTTTTCCTACCAAAATGGATAACCTTACATTTTCTCACATTAGACTTCATCTGCCAAATTTTTGCCCACTCATTTAATCTATCTAAATGCCACTGCAGAATCTTTGGACTGGATTTTGTGGAGGAGGCGGGGTTCCCGGCGGCGGGAGCCCCACCTAGGCATTTTTGTCCCCCCTGCCCCCGGAGCAATCTTCCATTGTTTTACTGCCTAAGTGTCCCGCATGGGTATCCCAATCCCTTTAACGATGGGGATTCCACTTCCAACAGCTGCCGGCCAATCCCAGAGAGGATACTTCATTTTATAAGACACCCTCCCAAAGTGGCACTTGCGCTTTGAGACCTTTCCAGAATCTAGGGAATTTTGGAAGATTACAACCAGTGCATCTGTCATCTCTCATTAGAGGCATCATTAGAGTCACTTACACCAAAGAATGAGGCCATTCAGTACATTGAGTCCATGCCAGCACTCCACCAAGCAATCCAGTCAGTCCCACTCCCCCACTCGATCCCCGTAGCCCTGCAAGTTTATTTCCTTCAAGTGCCTCTGCAGCCACTTCCTTTAAGACCCCTAGGATGCAGGCCATCAGGTCCAGGAGACTTGTCAGCCTTTAGTCCCATTAGTTTTCAGAGTACTTTTGTCATGCATCTGTCCATGACAGTATTGGTACGAGTGACCACTGCACAGTCTTTGTGGAGACCAAGTCCCGGCTTCATATTGAGGATCCCCTCCATCGTGTTGTGTGGCACTACCACTGTGCTAAATGGGATAGATTGCGAACAGATCTAGCAATGCAAAACTGGGCATCCATGAGGCGCCTTGGGCCATCAGCAACAGCAGAATTGTACTCAATCACAATCTGTAACCTCATGGCCCAGCATATCCCCCACTCTACCGTCATCATCGAGCTGGGAGACCAACCCTGATTCAATGAAGCATCACCATACATACCTCAAAATGAGGTGTCAACCTGGTGAAGTTAAAACCCAGGGCTACTTGCATGCCAAACAGTGTAAGCAGCATGCGATAGACAGAGCTAGGCGATTCCACAACCAACGGATCAGATCTAAGCTCTGCAGTCCTGCCACATCCAGTCATGAATTGTGGTGGACAACTAAACAACTAACTGGAGGAGGTGGCTCCACAAATATCCCCAACCTCAATAATGGGGGAGCCCAGTACATGAGGGCAAAAGATAAGGCATTTGCAACAATTTTCAGCCAGAAGTGCCAAGTGGATGATCCATCTCGCCTACCTCGAGGCCCCCAGCATCACAGATGCCAGTCTTTAGCCAATTCGACTCACTCCATGTGATATCAAGAAATGAAGGCACTGGATACTGCAAAAGCTATGGGCCCTGACAACATTCCAGCAGTAGTACTGAAGACCTGTGCTTCAGAACTTGCCACGCCCCTAGCCAATCTGTTCCAGTACAGGAATAACACTGACATCTACCCAGCAATGTGGAAAATTGCCCAGGTTTATCCTGTACACAAAAAACAGGGCATATCGAACCCAATCAATTACTGCCCCATCAGTCTACTCTCAATCAACAAAGTGACAGATGGTGTTGTCGACAGTGCTTTCAAGCTGCACTTGCTTAGCAATTACCTGCTCAGTGACCGCGGGGGCCATCAGCTCCTGACCCCATTACAGCCCTGGTTCAAAAATGGACAAAAGAGCTGAACTCAAGGTGAGGGGAGAGTGACTCTCCTTGACATCAAGGCAGTATTTGACCGAGTATGGCATCAAGGAGCCGTAGCAAAACTGGAGTCAATGGGAATCGGGGGAAACTCTCCACTGGTTGGAGTCATACCTAGTGCAAAGGAGATGTGGTTGTTGGAGGTCAATCATCTGAGCTCAAGGACATCATTGCAGGAGTTCCTCAGGGTAGTGTTCCAGGCCTAACCATCTTGAGCTGCTTCATCAATGATCTTCCTTCATTCATAAGGTCAGAAGTGGGCATGTTCGCTGATGATACAATCTTCAGCACCATTCACAACTCCAATAATGAAGCAGTCAGTGTAGAAATGCAGCAAGACCTGGACAATATCCAGGCTTGGGCTGATAAGTGACAAGTAACTTTCATGCCACACAAGTGCCAGGCAAAGACTATCTCAAACAAGAGAGAATCTAACCATCTCCCCTTGATATTCAATGGCATTACAATCACTGAATCCCCCATTATCAACATGCTGGGGGTTACCAATTGACCAGAACTGAACTGGAGTAGCCATATCACGAGCATGGCTACAAGAGCAGGTCAGAGGCGAGGAATCCTGAGGTGAGTAACTCACCTCCTGACTCCCCAAAGCCTGTCCACCATTTACAAGGCACAAGTCATAATTGTGATGGAATACTCTCCACTTGCCTGGATGGGTGCAGCTCCAACACTCGAAGCTCGACACCATCCAGGACAAAGCAGCCCGCTTGACTGGCGCCCCATCTACAAACATTTATTCCCTCCACCACTGAGTACAGTGGCAGCAGTGTGACCCATCTACAAGATGCACTGCAGCATCGCGCCAAGGCTCCTTGGATAGCACATTCCAAACCCGCGACCCCCATTGCCTAGAAGGACAAGGGCAGCTGATGCATGCGAACACCACCACCTGCAAATTCCCCTCCAGGCCACACACCATCCTGATTTGGAAATATCGCCGTTCCTTCACTGTCGCTGGATCAAAATCCTGGAATTCCCTTCCTAACAGCATTGTGGGTGTACCTACCTCACATGGACTACAGCGGTTCAAGAAGGCAGCTCACCATCACCTTCTTGAGAAATTAGGGGTGGGCAATAAATGCTGGCCTAGCCAGTGAGGCACACATCCCACGAACAAATTTTAAAAAGCATTTTACGAGTGATTGTTTTTATCATTCCACCCTCTCTTTTGCCCCCTAATTCTCTACTATTTTTGGGATGCTTTTAGTGTCTTCTACCATGGAGACAGATACATCTTCGAAGGAACCAACACATACTTTCAGCTACTCTCTTCCTTTTTACATGCTTGTAGAAACTCTTATCTGTTAGTATACTTATTGCGAGCTGACCCCGAGTTTCCGGACACTTGTCATTTTAATTCTCTGTCCCACTCCTACTCTGACCTCCCTGTCCTCGGCCTCCTGCACTGTTCCAATGAAGCTCAATGGGAGCTCGAGGAACAACAGCTCATCTTTCAATTTCAACAGAATTCAGCAGTTTCTGTACCAGAGTTGTTGAGATCTGGAATGCTCCATCTAGAATCAGGTTCCACCACCTTTTTATCAGCAATTTTAAAAGGAAAGTTGACAGATATTTGAGAATGAGGAATTTACAGGATTCCAAACAATAACTGGGTGTGTGGGACTAAGCACGACTAATCTTTCAAAGAGCCAGCACAAGCACAAAGGGTTGAACAGCCTCCCTCTGTGCTGTAAGTTTCTATGATTCTAGGAATTGGCCATTTAGCCCCTTGAGCCTGTTCCACCATGCAATGAGATCATGGCTGATCTGTGACTTAACTCTATATACCTGCCTTAATACCTTTGGTTAGCAAAAATCTTATCAATCTCAGATTTAAAATTAACATCGATCTAGCATGAACTGCTGTTTGTGGAAGAGAATTCCAAACTTCTACCACCCTTTGTGTGCAGAAGTGTTTCCTAACTTCACTCCTGAACGGTCTGGCTCTAAATTTTAGGCTATCCCCCTAGTCTTAAATTCTCAACCAGTGGAAACAGTTTCTCTCCAACTACGGCGCAGTGGTTAGCACCACAGCCTCACAGCTCCAGCGACCCGGGTTCAATTCTGGGTACTGCCTGTGCAAGTTCTCCCTGTGACCGTGTGGGTTTTCGCCGGGTGCTCCAGTTTCCTCCCACCGCCAAAGACTTGCAGGTGATAGGTAAATTGGCCATTGTAAATTGCCCCTAGTGTAGGTAGGTGGTAGGGGATATGGGATTACTGCAGGGTTAGTATAAATGGGTTGTTCTTGGTCAGCACAGACTCGGTGGGCCGAAGGGCTTGTTTCAGTGCTGTATCTCTAAATATAAAATAAAATACCCTGTCAGCTCCAATTAATATCTTGAAAGCTTTGATCAAATCACCCCTTAATCTTCTGAATTCCAGTGAATACATCCCTCAGAGTGAGATGATGCATTTTGGCAGAAGGATTAGAGAGTGGCAACATATACTTAATGGCACAGTTAGAACTTTGCAGGTGGAAGGAAATATTGAGAGTGTAGTTAGCAAAGCATATGGGATCTCGGGCTTCATAATTAGAGATAGAGTTTTTCTTATTCTTTCATGGGATGTGAGCATCACTGGCAAGGTCAGCATTTATTGCTCATCCCTAATTGCCTTTGAGAAGGTGGTGGTGTTCCCATGCAGTTTCTTCCCTTGTCTTTCTAGGTGGTAGAGGTCATGGGTTTGGAAGGTGCTGTCTAAGGTGCCTTGGTGCATTGCTGCAGTGCATCTTGTAGATGGTACACACTGCTGCCACTGTGTGTCAGTGGTGGAGGGAGTGAATGTTTGTGGCTGGGGTGATAATCAAGTGGGCTGCTTTGTCCTGGATAGTGTCAAAATTCTTGAGTATTGCTGGAGCTGCACCCATCCAGGCAAGTGGAGAGTATTGAATCACACTCCTGACTTGTGCCTTGTAGATGGTGGGCAGGCTTTGCGGAGTCACAGGAGGTGAGTTACTCGCCGCAGGATTCCTAGCCTCTGACCTGCTCTTGTAGCCACAGTATTAAATGGCTACTCCAGTTCAGTTTCTGGTCAATCATAACCCCCAGGATGTTGATAGTGGGGGATTCAACAATCGCTGAATGTCAAGGGGAGATGATTAGATTCTCTCTTGTTGGAGATGTTCATTACCTGGCATTTAAGTGGCAAGTAACATTCATGCCACGCATCAGCCAAGCCTTGATGTTGTCCAGGATTTGCTGCTTTTCTACACGGACTGCTTCAGTATTGGAGGAGTCACGAATGGTGCTGAACATTGCGCAATCATCAGTGAACATCCCTACTTCTGACTTTATGATTGAAGGAAAGTAATTGCTGAAGTAGCTGAAGATGCTTGGGCCTAGGACACTACCCTGAGGAACTCCTGCAGTGATGTCCTGGAGCAGAGATGATTGACCTCCAACAACCACAACCATCTTCCTTTGCGCTTGGTACGACTCCAAACAGCGGAGTTTTCCCCGATTCCCATTTATTTCAGTTTTGCTGGGTCTCCATGATGCCATACTCAGTCAAATGCTGCCTTGATGTCAAGGGCACTTGAGGGAAATAAACTTTAGAAAGTTACTATTGAATCTGCTTCCAGAACCCTTTCAGCCGGTGTATTCCAGATCATAGCAGTTCACTGCATAATTTTTTTCCTCATGTCTTCTCTGGTTCTTTTGTCAATGACCTTAAATTTGGGTCGTCTACTTACCAATCTTTGTGACACTGAAGAGGGTTGTAGGGCTGGAGGAGGTCACAGAGATGGGGAGGGTGAGGCCATGGGCAGAATTGAACAAAAGGATGAGAATTTTATAGGCTGAAGCCACCAAGCCTCTCCCCGCATGCAGAATGTGATTCACTGCAAACAGAAAGGATGTTTTTTAAGTAATAAATGTGCAGAAAGGTGAGAGTTTGTTTCTCTAAATATCACAACAGATACATAATGAAGGGGAAATCAATCTCTGTATCTCCAACTGACAGAGACATGGAAACACCTGCTCCACTTGGCATTGAAGTGTCTGAAACGCAGAATTGGAATTCCAGGAAAACAAAATACTAACAAATGTTAAAGCGCTTTGTTGATAAAATAAACATAGATTTAACTTTGAAAGGATAAATTTTTTGCTAGGGGTTCACATTGACTCACCTGATTGGCAGCCTCAAGTTCCAGCCCTCAGAGCCCCGCGATTGCTGACAGAAGCCGCTGCTCCCTTGGCCCTCGGCCTCTGAGCTTCTTCCTGTTACTTCCCAGGACAATCAATCTGCTCTCGGCAACATGACCCTGCCAGAGGGGCTCAGAGGGAAAAAAACAAATGAGGCCATGAATCTGAGTTGGGAAATACAATGAGAGAAACACAATTCAATCTATAAACTGAGCGCAATCTCAGCGGCTCTCAGGCCCCGAATCAGAGCCGCTGAGACCGGCGAACGTACAGACAGAGCCCCGGGCGGGAAGGACCACATTTAATCCGATAGTGCGCCACCTTCCACGTTTCTTCTCTCGTTTCCACCAAGTCCGACTCGCAACAAAGGACAGGAACGACGCCGCCCAGAATGCCCCGCGCCCAGTCCTGGCGAAATCAGTACGTTGCAGAGTACTTTCTCGGGCGCAGAGGATTGTGGGAGCTATTTTTTTTAATTCATTCATGGCTGTGGGCGTCGCTGGCCAGACCAGCATTTAATGCCCATCCCTAATTGCCCTTGAGAAGGTGGTGGTGAGCTGCCTTCTTGAACCGCTGCAGTCCATGTGGGGTAGGTACATCCACAGTGCTGTTAGGAAGGGAGTTCCAGGATTTTGACCCAGTGACAGTGAAGGAACGGCGATATAGTTCCAAGTCAGGATGGTGTGTGACTTGGAGGGGAACTTGCAGATGGTGGTGTTCCCATGTATTTGCTGCCCTTGTCCTTCTAGTTGGTAGAGGTCGCGGGTTTGGAAGGTGCTGTCTAAGGAGCCTTGGTGCATTTCTGCAGTGCATCTTGTAGATGGTACACGCTGCTGCCACTGTGCGTCAGTGGTGGAGAGAGTGAATGTTTGTAGATGGGGTGCCAATCAAGTGGGCTGCTTTGTCCTGGATGGTGTCGAGCTTCTTGAGTGTTGTTGGAGCTGCACCCTTCCAGGCAAGTAGAGAGTATTCCATCACACTCCTAACTTGTGCCTTGTAGATGGTGGACAGGCTTTGGGGAGTCAGGAGGAGAGTTACTCGCCTCAGGATTCCTAGCCTCTGACCTGCTCTTGTAGCCACGGTATTTATATGGCTACTCCAGTTCAGTTTTCGGTCAATGGTAGCTCCTAGGATGTTGATAGTGGGGGATTCAGCGATGGTAATACCGTTGAATGTCAAGGGGAGATGGTTAGATTCTCTCTTGTTGGAGATGGTCATTGCCTGACACTTGTGTGGCGCGAATGTTACTTGCTACTTATCAGCCCAAGCCTGGATATTGTCCAGGTCTTGCTGCATTTCTACACAGACTGCTTCAGTACCTGAGGAGTCGCGAATGGTGCTGAACATTGTGCAATCATCAGCGAACATCCCCACTTCTGACCTTATGATTGAAGGAAGGTCATTGATGAAGCAGCTGAAGATGGTTGGGCCTAGGACACTACCCTGAGGTACTCCTGCAGCGATGTCCTGTAGCTCAGATGATTGACCTCTAACAACCACAACCATCTTCCTTTGCGCTAGGTATGACTCCAGCCAGCGGAGGGTTTCCCCCTGATTCCCATTGACCTGTTTTGCTAGGGCTCCTTGATGCCATATTCGGTCAAATGCTGCCTTGATGTCAAGGGCAGTCACTCTCACCTCACCTCTTGAGTTCAGATCTTTTGTCCATGTTTGAACCAAGACTGTAATGAGGTCAGGAGCTGAGTGGTCCTGGCGGAACCCAAACCGAGCATCACTGAGCAGGTTGTTGCTAAGCAAGTGCAGCTTGATGGCACTGTTGATGACACCTTCCATCACTTTACCGATGATTGAGAGTAGGCTGATGGGGCGGTAGTTGGCCAGGTTGGATTTGTCCTGCTTTTTGTGTACAGGACATACCTGGGCAATTTTCCACATTGCAGGGTAGATGCCAGTGTTGTAGCTGTACTGGAACAGCTTGGCTAGGGGTGCGGCAAGTTCTGGAGCACAGGTCTTCAGTACTATTGTCGGAATATTGTCAGGCCCCATAGCTTTTGCAGTATCCAGTGCCTTCAGTCATTTCTTGATATCACGTGGAGTGAATCGAATTGGCTGAAGATTGGCATCTGTGATGCTGGGGACTTCAGGAGGAGGCCGAGATGGATCATCAACTCTGCACTTCTGGCTGAAGATTGTTGCAAATGCTTCAGCCTTATCTTTCGCACTGATGTGCTGGGCTCCCGCATCATTGAGGATGGGGATATTTGTGGAGCCACCTCCCCCAGTTAGTTGTTAATTGTCCACCACCATTCATGGCTGGATGTGGCAGGACTGCAGAGCTTAGATCTGATCCATTGGTTATGGGATCACTTAGCTCTGTCTATCGCATGCTGCTTACGCAGTTTGGCATGCAGGTATTCCTGGGTTGTAGCTTCACCAGGTTGACACCTCATTTTGAGGTATGCCTGGTGCTCCTCCTGGCATGCCCTCCTGCACTCTTCATTGAACCAGGGTTGGTCTCCTGGCTTGATGGTAATGGTAGACTGGGGGATATGCCGGGCCATGAGGTTACAGATTGTGGTTGAGTACAATTCTGCTGCTGCTGATGGCCCACAGCGCCTCATGGATGCCCCGTTTTGCATCGCTAGATCCGTTTGAAATCTATTTCATTCAGCACGGTGATAGTGCCACACAACACGATGGACGGTATCCTCAATGTGAAGGCGGGACTTCGTCTCCACAAGGACTTTGCGGTGGTCACTCCTACCAATACTGTCATGGACAGATGCATCTGCAGCAGGCAGATTGGTGAGGACGAGGTTGAGTATGTTTTTCCCTCGTGTTGGTTCCCCCAGCACCTGCTGCAGACCCAGTCTAGCAGCCACGTCCTTTAGGACTCGGGCAGCTCGGTCAGTAGTGGTGCTACCGAGCCACTCATGGTGATGGACATTTAAGTCCCCCACCCAGAGTACATTTTGTGCCCTTGCCACCCTCAGTGCTTCCTCCAAGTGCTGTTCAACATGGAGGAGTACTGAGTCATCAGCTGAGGGAGGGCGGTAGGTGGTAATCAGTAGGAGGTTACCTTCCCCATATTTGACCTGATGCATGAGACTTCATGAGGTCCAGAGTCGATGTTGAGGACTCCCATGGCAACTCCCTCCCTACTGTATACCATTGTGCCACCACCTCTGCTGGGTCTGTCCTGCCGGTGGGACAGGATGTACCCGGGGATGGTGATGGCAGTGTCTGGAACATTGTCTGTTATGTATGATTCCGTGAGTACGACTATGCCAGGCTGTTGCTTGACTAGTCTGTGGGACAGCTCTCCCAACTTTGGCACAAGCCCCCAGATGTTAGTTAGGAGGACTTTGCAGGGTCGACAGGCCTGGGTTTGCCGTAGTCGTTTCCATTGCCTAGGTCGATGCCGGGTGGTCCGTCCAGTTTCATTCCTTTTTGTCGACTTTGTAGCAATTAGTTACAACTGAATGGCCATTTCAGAGGGCATGTAAGAGTTAACCACATTGCCGCCATTAGTCAGCTGTTGTTGATAAATGTTTAATTGCAGGCTGACAGGTCAGCGACCTGAAACGTTAACTCTGTTTCTCTCTTCGTAGATGCTGTCTGACCTACTGAGTATCAACAACATTTTCTCTTTTTCTATCAGATTTCCAGCAACCGCAGTATTTTGCTTGGTTTTATTGCAGACGTGGTCCTCAGAACCGAGCCGAGAAACACAGATGGATTAATTAAGAGCCGATGTGTATCAGAGTGGGTGTTGGATGGGGAAATCGGTCCCTGGACTCCTGTGCAGGTGCTTTTTTTTGTATCAGTTTGAGTTGGAGTGGAGATGCAAGATAAGCTATTGGGTTTAACCCAGAGTACTTTTGAGCCCAGTTGGGTCCAACAATTGCCGGTGTGAGACTATTAAAGGACGTAAATTCTAGGGGAGATTAGGTTGCTCAAAAAACGTATTATTTTAGGAGCAAGTATTTATGTGGGAGTCTTTTAATCTATTTTACAATACCAATTTTTTCCCATTCATTCTTGGGATGCAGGCATTATCAGCAAGGCTTACCTATGTCACAGTCCCCAGTTGCCCGTGGAGAACGATGATGGATTTTCTTCTTAAACCCTTGCAGTCTGAATAGCGATATATCTCCAAATCAGGATGGTGTGGAACTTGGAGGGGAATTTGGAGGTAATGTTTCCCATGCATCTGCTTCTCTTGTCTTACCAGGTGGTGAATGTCGCGGGTTTGGGAGATTCTGCCAAAGTTCTGGTTGATTTACTAATGTAAAAAGTCCCTCTCCTTCACTCCCTCCCACCTCTCTCTCACCTCCCACAAACTGGAGGCCGAGATGGATCATCAACTTGGCACTTCTGGCTGAAGATTGTTACAAATGCTTCAGCCTTATCTTTCGCACTGATGTGCTGGGCTCCCCCATCATTGAGGATGGGGATATTTGTGGAGCCACCTCCTCCAGTTAGTTGTTTAATTGTCCACCACCATTCACAGCTGGATGTGGCAGGACTGCAGAGCTTAGATCTGATCCATTGGTTATGAGATCGCTTAGGTCCATTGCATGCTGCTTACGCAGTTTGGCACGCAAGTAGTCCTGTGTTGTAGTTTCACCAGGTTGACACCTCATTTTGAGGTATGCCTGGTGCTGCTCCTGGCATGCCCTCCTGCATTCTTCTTTGAACCAGGGTTGGTCTCCTGGCTTGATGGTAATGGTAGAGTGGGGGTATGTAGGATCATGAGGTTACAGATTGTGGTTGAGTACAATTCTGCTGCTGCTGATGGCCCACATCACCTCTTGGATGCCCAGTTTTGCATTGCTAGATCTGCTTGAAATCTATCCCATTTAGCACAGAGGTAGTGCCACCCAACATGATGGAGGTATACTCAATATGAAGGCAGGACTTTGTCTGCACAAGGACTGTGCGGTGGTCACTCCTATCAACACTCATGGACAGATGCATCTGCGGCAGGCAGATTGGTGAGAACAAGGTCAAGTATGCTTTTCCCTGTTGTTGGTTCCCTCACCACCTACCGCATACCCAGTCTAGCAGCTATGCCCTTCAGGACTCAGCCAGCTTGGTCAGTAGTGGTGCTACAGAGCCACTCTTGGTGATGGACATTGAAGTCCCCCACCCAGAGTACATTCTGCGCCCTTGCCACCCTCAGTGCTTCCTCCAAGTGGTGTTCAACATGGAGGAGTACTGACTCATCAGCTGAAAGAGGGCAGTAGGTGGTAATCAGTAGGAGGTTTCCTTGCCCGTGTTTGACCTGATGCCATGAGACTTCATGGGGTCCGGAGTCGATGTTGAGGACTCCCAGGGCAACTCCCTCCTGACTGTATACCACTGTCTCACCACCTCTGCTGGGTCTGTCCTACCAGTGGTACAGAACATACCCAGGGATGGTGATGGCAGTGTCTGGGACATTGTAAAGTCTAATTCTATGAATACAACTATGTCAGGCTGCTGCTTGACTAGTCTGTGGGACAGCTCTCCCAACTTTGGCACAAGCCCCCAGATGTTAGTAAGGAGGACTTTGCAGGGTCGACAGGGCTGGGTTTGCCATTGTCATGTCCAGTGCCTAGGTTGATGCCGGGTGGTCCGTCCAGTTTCATTCTTTTTTATTGACTTTGTAGTAGTTAGATACAACTGAGTGGCTTGCTCGGCCATTTCAGAGGGCATGTAAGAGTCAACTCACTGAACCCCAACACACTGATGCTGGGGAGAGGCCATTCACTTGCTCCAGGTGTAGGAAGGGATACACTTGTACATCCCACCTCACTACATGCCATCTGGTTCACACCAATAAGAGATCTTTTAAAGTTCCGACCGTCAGAAAACCTTTAAAAGCAGAAATAAGCTGCTGACACACCAGTATAATCACACTGGGGGGAGGTCATTCACCTGCTCTGACTGTGGGAAGGAATTCTATCGCTCATCCCACATGTTTATACATTAGCAAGTTCACACTGGGGACAGGCTGTTCACCTGCTCCATGTGTGGGAAGGCATTTTGTCACTCATACCACCTGATGATACACCAGCGAGTTCATACTGGGAGATGCCATTCACCTGCTTCGTGTGTGGGAAGGGATTCACTCAGCCATCCCACCTACTGAGGCATCAGCCTGTTCACAATAACAACAGACCTTTAAATGTTCTGACTGTTAGAGGAGATTTCAAACCAAAAGGTTTCTGCTGACACACTAGAGAGGTCACACTAGGGAGAGGCCATTCACCTGCTCTGCGTGTGGAAAGGGATTCACTTATTCATCCCACCTGCTGAAGTACCAATGCAGTCACACTGGGAACAGACTTGCTCAGTATGGGGGAAGGTATTCACTTGTCCATCCTATCTGCTGAGACACCAGCGAGTTCACTCTGGGGAGAGGCCATTCACCTGCTGTGTGTGTGCAAAGGGATTCACTCAGTCAACTCATCTACTAACGCACCACAGAGTTCACATGTAACAGCAGGGGATGAATTCTGCTGTTATTGCTGCTGTTAATCCCATCCAGGACAGAAATATGCTCATTTTGTCCGTTGGGGTTTGTTTCTGCTGATGTTAAAAATCACAGTAACTGGGATGGAGTTTAATATTCTGGATAAATGTCAAATAAATCAACTTTGCTTTAAACACATTTTTGTAAATTTTTGTCTTTTTCACCTGAGTGTTTAACATCACCTGGCTGGTGCTCAGAAAGGACAATCTGGGGGAAGTATCATATGGCAGGAACAGAATTTCAGCCTGGACAGTCCAGGAGCACACATTCCCACCTTGTCCCATTTGGATACAAAGTGTTTATACTCCATTGAGTTGTGTACAGTTTACACTGATCTCCCTGATCCCACAGATATTGTGCTTCCTTCCCTCATTTCTGAATAGTCAATTTAAGATTTGTTTCTCCCAATTTATCCAGAACACAATAAGCCTTTCCAATTGGCCTCCCAGCCCCAAACCTTTGAAAAATGCTTTTAACATGACTTCATCTTCCATTGATCATTTAATGTAATGTGTGTGGTGGTTATCCCTAGTGGAGTTGAGATGGGCAACACCATCTTCTCCGCTGCATGTATCAAGGCGGATGCTAAGGTGTGCTGGAGGTTCTGGAGAAACCAGTCGTGAGTTTGAGGAGTAACGATGGAGAGTGGGACCCTGGTGGTGAGGGGGTGGGCACAATCTGCATTTGCCGACCTGTAATAAGCTGAAATGGGCTGTGATCGGGGACGTGAACAGGAGTAGAGTGAATGGTCATTAAGGCACCAGGCAAGGCAGTGACCCAGTCACTGGCCTTGACCAATCATCAGCTCCCTTCATGAAAGCTTTTTTCAATGGCATTTCTATAGAGTGATTAAACTGCTCGACCATCCCACGAGACTCTAGGTGCATGGGGATGTGGAAATGTTGTTCCACAAAGATAAGAGGACACAGCTTTGCATTATTTCTGCTGTGAAATGAGAACAATTATCAGTCTGTCTTCGAAAAACCCATCTGGTAAAGATCTGTTCCCACAAGATTTTAGCTGTAGTGACTGCATAATTTTTATAGGCTGGGAAAGCTTTAATCACCGGGTAAACATATTTATAACGACCAGGATAGTGAGCCTGTATAATCAATCTGCAATGTTTCCCAGGGCCATCATTCAGATGGGACGTGCCCTTGGGACCTTTCATTTGGCAGAGGTTGGATTCATTTGGGCACAGATCAGACACAGGCCCAGGTGATGCTGGACATCCTGGTGCATCATCGACCACCAATAATAAAGTAACATATCGAGGACTCGAAAAACAGAAACATACTCCCAATTTGATGTATAAGAAATTAATTCATTTCTGAGGCTTAAAGTATGACCCAGGTCAAGTTAGAGCCATCCTTGTCATACTGTGTTCTGGATAAATTGGGAGAAACAAATCTTAAATTGACTTCAGAAATGAGGGAAGGAAGCACAATATCTGTGGGAGCAGGGAGATCAGTGTAAACTGCACACAACTCGATGGAGTATAAACACTGTTTGATTGTATCCAAACGGGACAAGGTGGGAATGTGTGCTCCTGGACTGTCCAGGCTGAAGTTCTGTTCCCCACATACGATCCTTCCCCCTCATCAAGTAGGACGAGTGAGTATATGGCCTCTTCGACAATAGTCACACCAGGGTCATTGTCCTGACAAGTTTTTAAATCAGATATAACTGGAGTCTGTTGGACTGGTGCCAGTGATTGTTCTTTGGGTAGATCCCATAGCAGTTTTCCTGGTAAGTCTGCCTGGTTATTACCACCACCCTCTTCACTAAATCCTGCCCCTTACAAATGGCAATTTGGAATAAATGGGACAATAGCAGATTGAGAAAGCAATTCATAAAGCTTATGGGTTCCTGGGCTATATAAATAGAGGCATAGAGTACAAAAACAGGGAAGTTATAGTGAACCTTTATAAAACACTGGTTTGGCCTCAACTGGAATATTGTTCCAATTCTGGGCACCACACTTTATGAAGGACATGAAGACATTAGAGAGGATGCAAAAAAGGATTTACGAGAATGGTTTCAGAGATAAGGGACTTCAGTTATGTAGAGAAGATAGGGTTGTTCACCTGAGAGAAGAGAACATTCAGAGGAGATTGGATAAAGTTGTTTATAATCACGAAGAGTCTGTGCAGAGTAGATAGGGAGAAACTGTTCATGTTGGGGGAAGGGACAAAATCCAGAAGATACCGATTTAAGGTGATTGGCAAAAGATGCAACGGTGATGTGAGTGGTTAGAATCTGGAATGCACTGCCTGACAATGTGGTGCAGACAGATTCAATGGAGACCTCCAAAAGTGAATTGGATAATTATCTGAAGAGAAAAAATTTGCAGAGCTCCAGGAAAAAGGCGAAGGAGTGGGACTGTGAGTTGCTCTTGCAAAGGGCCAGCACAGATACAACAGGATGAATGGCCTCCTTCTGTGCTGTAATCATTCCATATAATTTGTCCTGGATACTTACCAGTAATATCCCAAATAATTCAGAGTTGGAGGTAAGTGGTTTCCTTCCTGTTGTGGAGAAGCTGTGAAAGGTTAGTATTCCATGAGGGAATAACAAATAAAGGAGCGGTCAGAATAGATGGAGATTCAATAGTAACAGGTTGAAGGACTGTGAGCACAACAATAACCTCAGCTTTCTGGGCTGAATATTGTGGTGGGACTTTAATAAGGATACTATGGTCTTCATACAGAATCCAACACACAGCACCAGTCTGTCCTGGTCCTTAAAACTGGGACCCATCCACATAAACCCGAATGGAGTCTAACAGTCTTCTTTGGCCTCCTTATCTCGAGAGACAATGGATAAGCGCCTGGAGGTGGTCAGTGGTTTGTGAAGCAGCGCCTGGAGTGGCTATAAAGGCCAATTCTAGAGTGACAGGCTCTTCCACAGGTGCTGCAGAGAAATTTGTTTGTCGGGGCTGTTACACAGTTGGCTCTTCCCTTGCGCCTCTGTCTTTTTTCCTGCCAACTACTAAGTCTCTTCGACTCGCCACACTTTAGCCCCGCCTTTATGGCTGCCCGCCAGCTTTGGCGGACGCTGGCAACTGACTCCCACGACTTGTGATCAATGTCACAGGATTTCATGTCACGTTTGCAGACGTCTTTAAAGCGGAGATATGGACGGCCGGTGGGTCTGATACCAGTGGCGAGTTCGCTGTACAATGTGTCTTTGGGGATCCTGCCATCTTCCATGTGGCTCACATGGCCAAGCCATCTCAAGCGCCGCTGACTCAGTAGTGTGTATAAGCTGGGGATGTTGGCCACCTCGAGGACTTCTGTGTTGGAGATATGGTCCTGCCACCTGACGCCAAGTATTCTCCGGAGGCAGCGAAGATGGAATGAATTGAGACGTCGCTCTTGTCTGACATACGTTGTCCAGGCCTCGCTGCTATAGAGCAAGGTACTGAGGACACAGGCCTGATACACTCGGACTTTTGTGTTCCGTGTCAGTGCGCCATTTTCCCACACTGTCTTGGCCAGTCTGGACATAGCAGTGGAAGCCTTTCCCATGCACTTGTTGATTTCTGCATCTAGAGACAGGTTACTGGTGATAGTTGAGCCTAGGTAGGTGAACTCTTGAACCACTTCCAGAGCGTGGTCGCCAATATTGATGGTCTAACAGTGGTGTGGCTTTAACACATTCACCGGACATGGTCTCTTCCACCTTACAAGTATGTGCGGCACCTTCATACTGCAACATACCAGCCAACTGGTAGTTGCAAGGTTGCAGGGTAGTAACATCTTTGCATTGTAACTCCTTAATCCATCAATTGTATCACACTGAGTATACTTCCTGAAATTGGCTCTTTTTTAACAATGCCATTGGGGTATGTGGGGTGTGTAGAATTATTGAGTTAAACCCAACCAGGAATTCTGTGTGCTTAACCAACCCATGGGCCTTAATATCTGCTGAGTACACTGCTCGATTGATCTTTCCACAGTGAGTGTGTGTGAGAAGTATCCGACTGGAATACCTTTTCCACGTACCACTCACATTACTACAGCAGATAATCATTCTGACACTGCCAGCAAGGTTGTGGGCTTAACTGAATAGAGCTAACACAGGCATGATGGGCCAAATGGCTTCCATTTTTACTGTATCATTCTGTAAAACAGTGAACATTCAGGATAGCGAGAGGGAGAGAGAGGAATCCATGACTGTGGACCAAAACTAACCAGAGTCAGCACCTTCAGGGAAGGAGAGGGAGGCGAACCAGTGAGTGTATTACTGAACCCAGCCGGAGACAGCACCTTCAGGGGAGGAGAGGCCAGGCTTCCTCAGTGGGTCTAAGGTAGACTCCCAGATAGAGGAGGTGCGTGGTGCTCCACGT
Organism: Heterodontus francisci; assembly: GCF_036365525.1. Lineage (NCBI taxonomy): Eukaryota > Metazoa > Chordata > Chondrichthyes > Heterodontiformes > Heterodontidae > Heterodontus > Heterodontus francisci. The sequence continues at coordinate 37,817,054 of NC_090392.1, read as the reverse complement.
AAACTGTTTTAACTCCTCTGACAGGGAGTCCACCCACTACTGACCCACCAGATTCCGGAACATTTCTCTCAACTGATCCTTGCAGAGGATGAGGCAGAAAAGGTCTACCGGCACTCACGCATCCTCCGCAAGTCAACAGGATCTGTGACCGTGAGGAGCACGTCATCAGCGTAAGCTGATAGGACAACCCACATGCACAGCCCCCACAGAGCCAAACCCATCAACCTCCTGGAAAACAGGCACAGGAATGGCTCCACGCAGATGGTAAATAATTGGCCGGACATGGGGCATCCCTGAAGTACTCCTCTCCCAAAGCGGAGGGGCGCTATCAAGGACCCGTTAACTTTGGCCAGACACTCTGCGGCGGTGTATAAAAGTCGGACCTGGGCCACAAAATGCGACCCAAGTCCAAATGCATGCTGAGTCCCAAAAAGATATTTGTGATCCACCCTATCGAACGCTTTCTCCTGATCGACAGAGAGAAAGGTGACTGACAGACCTGTCCCCTGAGAAAGTTAGTTCAGGTCCCAGACCAGGTGGATGTTGTCCTGAATGGACCGGCCCGGGACCGTGTAGGACAGGTCGGGGTGGATCATGTGGGCCAGCACGGAGCCCAGGCGGGTAGACACAGCCCAGGCAAAGATTAGATTAGATTAGATTAGAGATACAGCACTGAAACAGGCCCTTCGGCCCACCGAGTCTGTGCCAAACATCAACCACCCATTTGTACTAATCCTACACTAATCCCATATTCCCAACAAACATTCCCACCTGTCCCTATATTTCCCTACCACCTACCTATACTGGTGACAATTTATAATGGCCAATTTACCTATCAACCTGCAAGTCTTTTGGCTTGTGGGAGGAAACCGGAGCACCCGGAGAAAACCCACGCAGACACAGGGAGAACTTGCAAACTCCACACAGGCAGTACCCGGAATCGAACCCGGGTCCCTGGAGCTGTGAGGCTGCGGTGCTAACCACTGCGCCACTGTGCCGCCCTTATCTTATAATCCATGCTGAGGAAGGAGACCGGACGCCAGTTCTTAAGCAAGCGGAGATAGCCCCTCTTCGGCAGCAGGACGATGACTGCCCTGCGCCATGAGAGGGGCATCTCCCCAGTCGCCAGGCTTTCCCCCAGCACCTGCGTGTAATCGTCCCATAGGACGCCCTGAGAAACTCCACGGTCAGCCCGCCCAGCCTGGGAATTTGTCCCTCGAGGGCTGTGGAGGGTTCTGGTCAGCTCCGCCAACGTGAGTGGAGCCTCCAAACCTTCGGCGCCCTCCGGGTTGACCTTCGGCAGGTCCTCCCACAGAACTCTGCGCGTGTCCTCAATGCACGGATCCGGAGAGAACAACGTACTGTAATAGATACGGACCAAAAGGCCCATTCCCTCCAGATCCGTGACAGAGGTGTGGAACCAGTAAAAGCACATAATAACTTAGTTGAGACACAGGCTACTCACACAACAATACAGAGTGTGTTGAAACATAAGGGGCCTGGTAGAAAGGGGCCACAGCACACAGGTGGTCAAGGAATTGTCGGCAGTACAGAAAAACATGCTGAAACAAGGGAGATGCTACCAGTGTCCTTGCACGTACCAGATAAAGGAGTTGCTATGGACACGAAATATGATTAGACTTACAGTAAACAATGGGAGAGTGTAAAGAATCAAGAAGTGCTGACCAGGTTCTCACTGAACCAAATAAGGAATTATCATTATGTCATTATACCAGACCCCTATACGTATGAGGGGAGGGTCTTAAAAACAAGATTTAACCCCTAACTGAAACTGGGGACGGCATGAGAACCCCAGGGAAGAACACTTGAGAAGGTACCCCTGAGTTAAGGGCTGAGAGAACAGAAGAGCAGCCGCAAGTCCGAGACTAATCACCTCGTGTCTTGACGAGTAGTATACTGTGCAAGTAGTGAGAGCTTGTACTTGATGAATTAATGTGTGAATAAAACATTGATATACCTTTCACCAGTCTGCTTTCATGAATTCTTTAAGAGCAAGTGAAGATTAGGCACAACAGAGGAACCATTGTCAGCCAGCAGCTCGATGAGCTGCTTAAAGAACCCCCACCATTTTTCCAGCGAGCAGAAAAAGGGTGAAACATGGTCCAAATCTTCCAGGATCTGGATCTGCGACCTCACGTATGTGTCTCGGGACCCTACGAGCTGCAGGTCCCTCAGCGCGCACTTCTTCTCTTCGTACGCCTGCTACATGGCCATCCGCGACGGCCTGACCGAGATGGGATTTCCAAGTCGAGCACCTCCCTCTCCAGGCACCTGATCTCAGCTTCCCGCCTCTTTGTTGACCCCTTCGCGTACTCCAGACAGAAGACATGGATGTGAGTCTTGCCCACATCCCACCATAGCCTCAAGGAGGGGAAGCCCCCCTGCTTCCTTCTCCAGTTGACCCAGAATCGATGCAGCGAGTCCTGGAATCGCTCAACTTGCAGCGACCGGTTGTTAAAGTGGCTGTACACAGATCCCACCCGGAACAGTTTGGGTTTCTTGCAGAAAGCTCACAGCATACCTCCCTTCCTTGAGGACTGAGAGACAGTGAAATCTGTGGAGTGACCCCCTACTGCCAGTGATGTTGAGGATGGCTATGGTTACCTTCATGTCAAAAATATTCTGAAACCCATCACCAACACCTCACTGTGAGGAGGGAAGAGAAGTGCACTTTGCCTTCCACTCCCCTGGCAACCCTTTGAGGAACGCTTTAAACCGGCACCTTTCAACCAGTTTCACGCCCGCACCCTGCACCCCCCTACCCCACCTTGAGGGCGGCACGGAACGGACTGGATGATCAGTGCCAAACTTGACCACCGGCTGAAGGCCAGCTGACTTTACTGCAGCATGCTGCAAGGAAGTCACGGAATTCCACAGTGGGGATGAGAGGAGACTCGGTAGGAGGCACAAGGGAGTACACCGCCTCACTGGCGATGGATTCAAGATTGGCCTCCGTGCCCCACACTGAGTCCCCATCCTCCTCTGTGTTGTCACCGCCAGTGGCCAACACACCCACCACACACCGTGCGACGGACATCCCGGACATGCGAGCTGGTCCCACCTCTTGTCATGATCTCACCCCCAGAATCGATGGTGCAGTTTTCCATTGAAGAGCCCAGAGAGGAGCTGGAGCCTATGGGTGCCCATGGTTCAGGATCCCCCTCCACCCCCAGGCCAGTGAGTGGTCCAGGGGAGTCAGTAGTTCCTGATTCTGGAAATCCAGCTAGAGGCGGAGAGAGGAGGCCATCTCCCACCCCGCCAGCACCCACAAGCCCAGCAGGTGGGGAAGCATTTTCAACCATAACTGGGTCGGGTACATCCTGGTCGGGTGTGGCTTTTAGCTTTGCCTTGCCCTCCCCTCCACTCAGGGCACCTGACTCAGTGACAGATGGGGAGGCTTCTTCAGGAGCGTCCCCCAGGCTCTCTCACCACAAGCAGGGCTCCACTTGCTCCTTCAGGAGGGGCCAAATGTACAAGGGGCTCCCCCTCCTCTCAATCCTGAGGGGTAGAGAGTTCCTGCCGAGGCCTTATGGTCTTGATGGTGGTGGTGGCAGCTGGAACCTGGGGACTTGAAACAGGAGATTGCTCCCCTCCAGCATATGGGCGCTGCACCTTAGGGCCCTGTGGAGGAGTGCCTTGTCCTCCTCTTTCCGCTAGGGCACGGAGGCCCTCCGCCTCTGCACCCTCCTTTTGCTTGGTTATTCTGGGCCTGAGCCCAGCCCTAGGGCAGCTGGGTTCCCCAGGACTGGGCCTTGGGCTGAGCTGAGGCTCAGACTGAGTCACGGTATCCAGGGGAGATGCTCCTCTTTTGGCTCAGGGTGGTGATCGTCCACGGTGTCTTGGTGTTTATTTTTTTTCCGTGCCTTCCTTCCACTCAGATGGGCCCCCCTGCATCTTTACCCGAGGCCGTGAAAACCACCACCTCAAGGTCCAGAAGTATTGGTCAGCCGTCCCGTGGAACTCAACATTGATGTGGCCTTCTGAGACCTCCTCCCACGCTAGCTGCATGAATAGCATGGCGGCGGAAGGAGTACACATGTCGGAAGCTGCTTTCCCAAAGACTGAGCAGGACTGGGGTAATCCCTGACCTCACCTCCCCCAGATGGTGCAAGAGGGGGAGGAAGAGTTCACTGGGAATAAAGGGCAGAACGTTGGATAGCATTACTCACTGCGCAGTGGCTCCAGGCAGTCCACTGGCAGGAAACTCCCTCCCACAGTGAGCCAGCTACTCAGGGCCAGGGACACTGCCCACTCAGTCTTCAGAAAAAAACACTGCCTTTCCGCACATCTTTGAGGCTGCCACAATGGCCGAGGGGCTGACAACCTCAGCCATTGCCTTTATACAGACCTCTACAGACATGTTGGGGTGGGCATAACTCCTTATCCCATGGCTAGACATTGTTAATTTAAAAGGGGACAGGACTATATGGGCAGCCACAGAGGCTGCCGCCGCATACGTATGAGAGGGCCCTGCCACCGATGATGATAGGCTTGTCATGGGTTCAAGAGCTAAAACCACCCCGAATTGTAGGCTTGCATATGCCAAAAAAACAAACAAAAGTTTGCAAGAAATAACATATAAACAAATAGTAGGTTAGGGGAGAGGCTTAGGGTATACAGGAAAGGTGAAAGACAGGTTGTAAGCGATGACCTTGCTTTAACTGGGGTATACAGAGCACTTTGAACAGTCCTGAGTAATACTCCTGGTCTTCCGGTTGGGGGCGGCAGCTTCACTTGGGTCAGCTGAAAGCTGCCCAGGCACAAGCTATCCCCTTCTGTCTCTTTAGACAGGCAGCTTCAGCTGACCCAGGCTGGGCAATTGGGGTGGGGAGGAAGCTTCCTTGCGTATTCAATGCAATTGCACAGCTCCCTGTCAAATTGTAAAGCCCCCACCCCTTATTGTTGCGGCCTCTTCCACCTGTCACAACAGTCTAAATCAAACAAAGGGCTGGTGCTCAACCACCCACCTCCAAATACAGCCTTATTTCTGCAAAGTCTTTTCCCCCTCTGCAGCAAATGTTGTCCAAAAGTGTTACAGCTCGCTCGCTCGCGCTCTCTCTCTCCAGAAGCACCTCCTGCAACTGACTGCAGCACTGTCATCTGCACCTCATTTTGATGCACTCCGGTGTCCAAATTAGGCAGCAGCCAACCTCGTGCTGTACCTGTCCTGGGTTTTTTCCCAGCGGGCTGGGGAGAGCAGCGCGGGGGGGCCGGGGACAGCAGCGTGGGGGCCGGGGAGATCAGCGCGGGGGCCGGGGAGAGCAGTGCGGGGGCCGGGGACAGCAGCGCGGGGAGACCAGCAGTGCCGGGGAGGGAGGGGGGGAGGGAGAGGGAGGGGGAGAAAGAGGGAGAGGGGGAGAAAGAGGGAGAGGGAGGGGTAAGGAAGGGGGAGGGGGAGAAAGAGGGAGAGGGGGAGAAAGAAGGAAGGGGGAGAAAGAGGGAGAGGGAGAGGGAGGGGGGGAGAAAGAGGGAGAGGGAGGGGGGGAGAGAGAGGGAGAGGGAGGGGGGGAGAGAGAGGGAGAGGGAGGGGGGGAGAAAGAGGGAGAGGGAGGGGGGGAGAAAGAGGGAGAGGGAGGGGGGGAGAAAGAGGGAGGGGGAGAAAGAGGGAGGGGGAGAGAAAGAGGGAGGGGGGATTAAGAGGGAGGGGTAAGGAAGGGGGGGAGGGAGAGAGCTGGGGGAGAGGGAGGAAGGGGAGAGAGTGGGGGGGGAGCAGCAGAACGGAAGAGGAGTGCCTTTTTCTGTGCATGCGCCATAAACACAACAGCAAAAGACTTACTGGCCAGTCCCTGGACCCGGTGACACCAAGGTCTTCGCACGCTCGCTCCCCGCGGCTCTCTACGGCCTCTCGCTTCCGGCCCTCTCCATTCAGCCGTTCCCTCCAGCTGCGGATGCCCAATCCAGTTGCTTTCTCCCCTACCCAGTTGCTTTCTCTACTTCTCCACAGTACTTCAGGCATTGCAACTGTTTGGTCCCTGCATTTTGCATGCTCCCTCTCCCCACCCCTCCCCGCTCTCCCCACCCCTCCCTCTACCCCCCCCACCATAGTTGAATATCTGAAGTGAAGTTGCAAAGTCGGGGAAATAGCATGCAAAACAAAACCTCAACAATTCTGGGTTTAATTATTGAAAAGTTTTATTAAGTTCATTAAGTATCCGAGGAACTGCTGTGCATGGATACATGAGTGTTGTGTCCAGCATTCCCGTTAGACAGACAGGCCGAGTCTCTGCTATGCACAGCTAAAGAGATTGTTCCTGGAGAGCTTTGTGGTGAATAAACGCTTGGCTCTCTATTCCACTACTGTATTGTCCATGTGAAGAAGGCAAAGTCACAAGAGTCTGAGCTCAGTCTATTCTTGATGAATGTTCCCCAAGCGCATCCCAATGTGCATTCCCAATTCATCCATAAATGCAATA